>NC_068910.1:157965669-159215669 GCF_023091745.1 Budorcas taxicolor
TCATGGTATCTAGATTTGCTCTGCTCTAATCTGTTTCTCCCCTAATGTTTCATTGTTGCTTTCTCCTCCCAAAAATGACTGTGTGTCTTCTGGTAGTTGAGGAACCATCCAAATCAGGCAAATTCCCAATTTTGTTCTCGATTGAAAGATGCTGAGTAGCAAATTTAAGCTTCAAGTTTAAACAGTTCCCTTTCTCTCTCTCCTTTTTTCTACTCCCCTGATAAATCACCAGAAAGTTTTCTCATATTTTAATAAGCAAAGGGAAAGTGAGTTGCTTCTGAAGCAAGAAACATAACTTTTATTATCCCTATTCCCTGTTACTGACTGTTATTAATTTTAAACTTTTGTTGCATTTTTTAGGTAATAAAAAAAAGCAATAAAGTAGTCCTTTAGTACAAACTGTGCAACACTTCTGGTTTGCTTTAAAACTCAAACATACTTTATAAAAGAAGGTAAAACTATCTATGGCTCTCAAGATAGACAAAACTAGTTATAAACCAAAAAGAGAAAAACCTACTTTACTCACTCAAAAAATATTTGAGAGCTTGCTATGGATAAGGTTTAGAGCAAGGTGAACTGCTACAGGTCATTGATAATATTGCTGTATTTGCTCAGGTGACGAGTGAGAGTTCAGAGAATTAAAGTAGAATCATCACCACATAGAATACTGTCACCTTATCATTTTTATATTGTCACTACTGCATAGCTCAAAATTCGATTTTACATAAATTATTTCATATCATACTCATGAGAATCCTGTGAGAAAAGATGCAGGAAAGATACTACCGTCATCATCTTAAAGATGGGAAAACAAGGGTTTTGATAGGGCAATTATATTGTCATATTCATCAGAGAACAGTGAAAGTACTCAGTAGAGCTCATGTCTTCCTGACCCTTAGTTTGCGCTCTCCTATTTCGTAACCAAGATGAGAACCACTGATTTCACTCTTATCTACAAGTTTCAGGTTGCGAGGAATACCTGAATGAAAAGGACAAAGGCTGGAGGACACAACTTAAAGTGACCTCCAGTCAGGTCCTTCTATACTCCTTTCCCCTTAAGGGCATAACAAATGACTTGCTTTTCACCAACAGAGTATGAAAAAAGTGACAGTCACTCCTCGATTATATTATGGTGTTTGGCAAAGGTGGTGTGTTGTCATTCTCCTGACTGTGTTACATTATATGAGTCCATCTTAGTAGACTGTGTACCTAGTCGCTCTTTGCAACCCCCGGGACCGTAGCCTACCACAGTTCTCTGCCCACTGGATTCTTCAGGCAAGAATACTGGCATGGGTTGCCATGCCCTCCTCCAGGGGATCTTCTCAATCCAGGGATCAAACCCAGGTCTCCTGCATTGTGGGCAGATTCTTTACCATCTGAGCCACGGAGGAAGTCCTCCTAGTGGACTCGAGCTTGAAAAATTCACCTGCTATGCTTGAACAAGCAAGACACATGCTCTGAGCTGTCTATGGAGAGGGTCAAGGAATAGAAACAGGAGTGGCATCCAGGAGAGGAAACTGACCCCCATCAGATAGCCCACAACTGAGGATTTCAGTCCTACAAATCTAAAGAAATGAATACTGCCCACACCTTGAGAATCTATGAATTGGATATTTCCCCAGATGAGCTTCGGATGAGACTACAGTCCTGGCAAACACCTAGAATTTAGCTGGGGATCCTGAAAGAGAAAACTCAGCTAAACTGTAGCCAGATTTCTAAGTCATCAAAACTGAAATAACAAATGTATGCTGTTTAACTTACCAAATTTGTGATTAGTCCTTATACACCATAGAAAATGAACATATTACCTATTTCTAGTTCTATATACTATAGCCTGAGGGCTTCCTCACTGGCTCAGACAATAAAGAATCTGCCTGCAATGCAGGAGACCTGAGTTCCATCCCTGGGTCTGGAAGATCCCCTGGAGAAGGGAATGACACCCACTCCAGTAGTCTAGCCTGGAGAATTCCATGGACAGAGGAGCCTGGTGGACTAGAGTCCATAAGGTTGCAATGAGTTAGACACAACTGAGTGACTGACACACAGACACACATAGCCTGAGCCCTCTAACTGTAAGACTGATATAAATAAATCAAAGAATGTTTGGAGGAGGGAAAATTTTGATAATAAAACTTGTTTAAAAACTTAAAATTTTGAGTTAGGCATTGTTGAAAATCTTTGCATATACTATATGAATTAGACTTTTGAATGCTGAAGAACTACAAGGTTCAGCCCTTGGAACTCGCATGTCCTCTATTCTCATTGTCATTGTAGGCCATTGTTTTTCAAGGTGAGAAGCATGTAGTAACTTGTGGTTTTTGAACAAAAATAGAAAAGGAGACAAGAAAAACAAAATGTATCACACATAGTAAAATAAAGTTACCATGGAGCAATACATCTTTTCCCAGTGCTTAGGTCTGTGTACCTTCCTGATGTAAAATGTTATTTTAAGTGTGGATAGTACCAAAAATATTGAGAAACACTGCCCTAGGTGATGCTACCCTGTTTCATGGTATTAAACAGCATCTATTCTAGGATAGAGTCATTTTATGTCAATTTTGTATCTCTAAACTATACTTCTCCAAAGTTCAGACCCATTTTCTAACTCTCTGCTCAACATTTCTATTTGAATGAGTAATAATTTTCAAATGTATCATGTCTAAAATCAGACTCCTGACCTTCTCTATGGACCTTAAACCGACTGCCCACAGTCTTCCCAATTTCAAGACAAAACCCAAGAGTCATTCTGATTCTCCTCTTTCTCTCATTCCTCATATCCAACTATCAACAACTTTGTCAATTCTACCTTCAAAATACAGAAGAACCTAACCACATCATACTATTTCTGAACTCCCATGTGAAGTCAAATCACCACCATCTCTCTGAATCCCTGTAATTAAACTTCCTGCCCACTCTCTGCCTCCACCTTTGCTGATTTCAGTCAGTCTGTTCTCTTCGTGGGTGCAAGAATGATTCTGGAAGTAAATTATTACACCTTTTCTCAATGACCTTTCCTCTGAACTTCTATTGCATCTAGACCCATATTTAACTGATAATAATAAAAATTACTTTTTATATATAGGGGCTTCCCTGGTAGCTCAGACAATAAAAAATCTGTCTGCAATGCTAGAGACCCAGGTTTGATCCCTGGGTCGGAAAGATCCTCTGGAGAAGGAAATGGCACTTCAGTTTTCTTGCCTGGGGAATCCCATGAACAGATGAGCCTGACGGGCTACAGTCCATGGAATCACGAAGAGTTGGACATGACTGAGAAACTAACACACTTTCATCTATGAAATCAAAAACTGTCTGATGTTTGCTGTCAACCATCTGGCAGTTGTGATGCAGCTGCTGCTGCTGCTACTGCTAAGTCGCTTCAGTCGTGTCCGACTCTGTGCAACCCCATAGATGGCAGCTCACCAGGCTCCCCTGTCCTGGGATTCTCCAAGCAAGAACACCGGAGTGGGCTGCCATTGCCTTCTCCAATGCATGAAAGTGAAAAGTGAAAGTGAAGTCACTCAGTCCTTTCCAACTCTTTGAGACCCCATGGACTGCAGCCCACCAGGCTCCTCTGTCTATGGGATTTTCCAGGCAAGAGTGCTGGGGTGGGCTGCCATTGCCTTCTCCAATGCATGAAAGTGAAAAGTGAAAGTGAAGTCACTCAGTCCTTTCCAACTCCTCGAGACCCCATGGACTGCAGCCCACCAGGCTCCTCCATCCATGGGATTTTCCAGGCAAGAGTACTGGAGTGGGGTGCCATCACCTTCTCTGTGTGATGCAGCACTTATAGCTTAGTCATGAATAAACCTGGTCATAGCTGCTCACAGCGTCACCACTTCAACTGAATTATAGGTAACATTAGGACTACATATCTTGAGTTTACATCTTCAATAAGTCTCTATTATGATTCAGTGTTTAAATTAGAAGCTATTATGTTTGCAACAAGACCCAGTGGCAGGCCAGAATGGCATGAAGATGAACCTTTGTCTAAATAAACTAAATGAACTCTTTAAATAAATAGAAAATAAAAATATTTAATTGAAAAACTATACTACTGTTTACATGGAAGGTTTGTTTCTTCCTTAGTCATATATGGAATAATGGGCTTCCCAGGTGGCTCAGTAGTAAAGAATCTGCCTGCTAATGAAAGAGATAGAAGAGACATGGGTTCAATCCCTGGGCCAGAAAGATCCCCTCGCAACCCACTCCAGTGTTCCTGCCTGGAGAATTCCATGGACAGAGGAGCCTGGCGGGATACCATCCATGGGGCTGCAAAGAGTTGCATGGAACTGAGTACAGCACAGCACATGTACAATAAAGATGAAAGAAACACAGTCTTAAATGTGACAATATATGGTAAAAGACAGGTATAAAAGCCTTATAATGTTCTACAAGGCTCTTAAATGCTCTTATCCTGATATCTTTCTGAACTTATCTCTGCAAAATTCTCCCCCTTGCTCATGCAGCTTTAGCCATGATGGCCTCCTTGCAGTTCTATGAATATGTCACAAATGCTCATGTGAAGGACTCTGCCTCTGCTCCTCCTTCTACCAATATGATCCCACTCCCTCCACCCCTGTAAGACTTATTCACTAATTTCTTTTCGGTCTTTGCACAAGTGCCATTTTATTAGTGATATCTTCCCTACATATACTATTTATTCTTTTCTTTTTTTGTTTGTTTACTGTCTTTCTTTCCTCCACTGAAAAGAGCCATAGTGCCTGACACAGAGTAGGTGCTTTTAAAAATGTGTTGAATGAATAAATGAATGAATGAATGAATGGATCTTCACAGAAATCTTATGATATGTATTAATATTATCAATGATAGTGATAATATTATGCTTACTGTACTGATGAAGAAAGGGAGGTGCAGAGAAGCTTGTGAGGGTCGCATTGGTACTAGACTTGTCAGACCCTGGGTTTGACATGGCTGTAGTGCCTAAACAATGAAACTTTCCTTAGTATCATTTCTCATGGCTCAATATGTGAATACAGTCCAAGGCCACTTGCAAAGATAAAAAAGTAAAGCTTGTACAGGGTGATGGCATTCACAAAGCTATCAGAGCTTACTACTGAGACTGAAAAGGCTACCAATCCAGCCTGTAAACACTAACTTTGGAGCAATTTTTCAATTAATTCTGTTATTTTACTAATCCCTTAGAGGTGCCACTGCTTCAGGTATTTCTTCATTTAAGAAATTTAACATTTTACAACAGATTCCTGAAAAATATGAAAGACTCTAAAACTCTAGTAATTAAATACCTAATTCAGGTCCACAAAGGCTCATTTTTACCCAGCATATACTCACGATGTCCATCGAGTCATAGTAGCCTCCTACTCGGCACCAATGCCTGCCTGGTACTTAATACTGGCCAAATAGGGGCCACTTTTCCATTCTGTTAAAATGATTAAATGGATATGCAGAGAGAAGAGTAAGTCATGGTTGAGTGACTACCGTACTGCAGAGATGATACAAAATTATTTTATAATTTTCCTAGCAGTAATAAATATATTTTCTTGTTTTTAAAATTCTCTACTATCTCAAGGCCTTCTCTAATAATCTCTATAAATTACCTGAAATGCACATAGTGTGTTTTGCCTTTGAAAATCCCATTGAGTTGTTGTAAAGATGGAATAAAGTAATTCATAAATATACTAAGAGCAGTAATTAGCACACAGCAAGCACCCTTAAACACATCATCATTTTTATTAGAAATTCTTACATATTTGTATTTAACCTTAGAGTTTGGTCAACTGACAAATTTGGAAGTAGAAAGTAAGGAATTGGTTATGTACAACTAAAACTATAAAGTTTACTTACAAAATATGTGCTGTGCCTCATATGAACCCTCAAAAACAAACAACAAAAAAAGTCATTTACAAATGAAAGGATAGGCTCCTCACTGATGCTGTTTCTGCCAGAAATACTCTTCCTTACTCTCTTCCTGGTCATCTACCTCTTGTTCATACTTCAGGACGGTGATGGAATGTAGTTCCTCAAGGCACCCTTCCTTGACCCCTAAGGGCGGCCTGATCTACCACTACCATACTTATTGCAACTGTACTTCAATATCATTCAAAATTAACTTCAAAACTAATCATATCCTAGAATTAGCAAAAGCTCCATGAGAGCAGGTATGAAGTCTTTGTTTCTTCTCTATCTCTGGATCTTAACATTGTTCCTGCTATCTAGTAGGCATTCAACACTATTCACTTAAAAGAATAAATTTAATTACCTTACCCTTCCTTGCTAGAAGAGAAACTCAAATGGAAAATCTAAAGGTCTAGAATTTCCATAATATATTTGCATAGAGATACAAATAAAATATTTAGTTCTGTTGTGTTTATTCTTTAGTGGATTTAACTCTTAAATAATGTGTGGGATAATGAAAGATTCTTTTTTCTAGAGCTGAAACAAGATTAAAAGATCACCTACTTCTATCCTCTCATTTAACACCTTTTGTCTTTCCTAAGTAAATAATTTGTGATAAAATGAAAGCTGGCTCTGCCTATTATGTAGGTAGACTTTTGATAAGCCTTGATAAGTAATCTAGAATTCACCATACATTCCTATTGACTAAACTGTGCTTTCATGGCACGTGGTCCTAAAGCCCATTTATAATGCAAGAGGAAAAATAAATGACATTTGGATCATCTGGATAAGGGGACATTGAAACTTATCTTCAAACAAGTTATCATAGATATTTTTAAACATGAAAAATAAAAGTTTCAAATTTGGGTCTTCAATTTAACATGCATTGGTACCACTTGAGATAGTTTAAAATAAAGATTCTGGTTACTATATTCAGAAATTCTGATTTAACAGGTCTAGACTATGACTCAGAGACTGACACTTTTTAGAAGCACCCCAAAATCTACAACCACAGTTTGACAAAACTCTCCTGGACCATAGAAAGGAATGTGTGTGTGTGTGTGTGTGTGTGTGTGTGTGTGTGTGTATGTATGTGTGTGTGTATATAAATATATATATGTGAACAGTTCAATAGTTTCAGGATTTCTCATTAATCTCTGTCCCCAGCATAGTGTCAGTATTTTCTGAGGAAAGATGAAAATAAACTATATGAGGTTATTTGTGAGGTACTGACAAAATATGATCTCTTAATTTTCCCATATCTTTCTGACAGTGTTAATAACACCATCCAACAGAATGCCTTCTCCCAGAAGGAAGATGAGTGAGATGTAAATTCTTCTGAAACCTATACTATAGAGTTTTAGTGAGACTTGTTCATTCTTTAAAATGAATTAATTAATGTGTAACTAAAGGGACTGAAGAACCAAATAGTGAGCATTAGTTAGTGTGTAACTAAATGATCTGAAGAACAAGATAACAGGCAGGTTAGTTTTGTGAGGAAAATACAAAAAGAAGATAGTTAGGAACTTGGTCAGGTAAGAAGTCCCTCATAATGAATTAGTCTAGGTGAAACAAGAGATCAGAATGGATGCATTTTATAAGGGAATTAAGTCCAGGAAGGACTAAAAGAAAGTAAAACCAGAGATAAAAAGACAATGTTGTTATTTCCAAACTACCTAGAGCAAGCCTCAAAAAAAAAAAAAAAAAAGCCTTATTCATCCATCCATTCACCTATTCATTTACATTGATACACTCAACAAATGCCTGATGAATACCATGGAACTGGGCCTGGGTATGCCTTGCTTTGGAGAAAAAAGCGGTCAACAGGGCTAAAAGACATGACGATCTCTGTCCCCGTGAAATTCCCATGCAAGCCTGGTCTATCCTGGGGACAGAGAAAATGACAGGGGTATGAAAAGTGAATCTCATTACACAAATTACCCTCAACTTAGCTCTGCAACTAGATAATTATTTTGTATCAGTGATTCAAGAAAAGTCTTTCACATTCAGTTTACTAATCGTAATTCATTCATAACAGTAAAGTGTCAGATATTTTTATAAGCATATTTTGGTAATTATTTTTAAAAACTATTCTTAAAAAAAATTCATATATTTTAACACTTCTTTTAGAAATAATCTTCATCAGATACAGCCTCATACTGAATGGGATCATCCAGGCAGGTGATGCATCCATTGACCTATTTAGGATATTCATTGATTTGAATCTACCACATGAGGATCACATCTAATGCATTTTCTAGTGGGAGTCATAGACTTTTACAGTTGGGAGGATCTTTGAGAAATATATTTTATGCCTCCTTCTATTCTAAGTTGCATTAATATGTGGTCTAGAGCAGAATTTTACAAATTGTGACCCATTCATGGATGGTGAAATCAATTTAGTGATTTGTGACCAGCATCTCTTTTCAATGAAATAAAGCAGAAAGTAGAGTCCACTGTCTGATACAAAAGATATTATTCTGTGAAACACATTTTTTCAGTTCTTAACATACTGTGTATGTTAGTATACTGTGTATTGTCTATACTGTGGTACCATGGAAAATGTGTTGGAGCATACTCTAAACACTTTGGGAGTGACTGGTTAAGAGCTGTTACATCACAATTGGGGAGCAAGGCCTCTAGTTTTCTACCTCGCCCAGTCTTACCTGGCAGGAAAAATCTTTTTTTGTATGAAAATAGATGAGCAATATCAAGTGAATGTACTTCCCTTGAGAGATTTTTATAGCTTAAAAATTAAAACTATTTACCTTTATTCTTTTCCAGAAATCTTTGAACCATAAAGTCTAGCAGAAGATAAACATAAGCATTTCAGACCAGATCACATCAAATTCTATTAAAACCAAAGTTCACTCACAATGTCCACTAACTCTAAGGATTGCCATGGCATCAGCATATCAAATTGTCTAACTAAAGTTTCTTTTATTAGATGTTCCCTTAATGAACTTCTCATGACAATGCAGTACAAAGATGGGCTTAGCAGTGGTTACAAACCATCTGCTGAGGCTGGAGTCACTTAATAAACAAGTAGCGTGTAATGGCTGCTGGAGGCAAAATCAAACACTAGAAATGAATTCAGGTCCTGAGATCAAAGGCACAGTTTCATTGATTAATGTGTCAGGATAAACATTCTGAGGCAGTCCTGTCCTTTCAGTGCCTTCACTGTGCTTCCGTTGCTAAGATATCTTCATAAAGATGCATGGCGATTATTCACCTTGGAACAGTAGGCAATAAATGAGTACAGAAGAAGGGAAAAATTAAAAGGCCAACTTATCAAATAATAATCTAAGCCACATTTATACTTCACTCTGATTGCAGCATTTTCTCTTGGACTTAAGGATACATTTGGCTCCCAGCAACACTAAAGCTCATTATAATCATCATTAAAATAACACTCTTAAGTCAGCAGGAGTTGGGTGTCTTGTTGAAGCTATGCATTCAGCCCCTAGAAAGAAGGAGAATCAGGCAGTGCATCAAGTAACCCCTCAGGACAAACCTGAATGGGCTCTGATAAGCTCCAAGGGGGTGCCATCTGAGGTTTTCTGTAGGCAAAGAGATTCTGCTACCTCTTTCTTGCTATATATCAGTAGGGCTTAGGCTGCTCTAAGAGAGAGACGGGAGTTTAAATGAGTCACTTCTTATAGATTGTATAGGTGATGTGCGTGCAGTCTAAGTGGCTTCAGTCATGTCTGATTCTGCAACCCTATGGACTATAGCCCACCAGGCCCGTCTGTCTATGGGTTTTTCTCAGTAAGAATATTGGAGTGGGTTGCCATGCCCTCCCCTAGGGAATCTTCCCAACCTAGGGATCGAACCAACTTCTCTTGCCTGCATTGGCAGGCAAATTGTTTACCACTAGCACCACATGGGAAGCCTTATCTAGATGATACTTTAACTGAAATGCAGATATTTTGTATATATGGTATATATTATACATTAAAAAAAACCCTATTGACACTCATGTGTTCAGGTAAAATGAATATATACAAAAAATCTGTGACATCTTTCCAGTAAATGAGAAATATTTTAAAGTCAGAATTTAAAAATGTCAGTAAAGATTAATTCCTTTAAATCCCTTTTCTAAAACTTCAAACTCATTCTCTCAACAGCTCTTGCATGTAGTCAGTTTTGACAGGAAACCAATAAAAAGCTGTAAACTCAATTTTATTTTGTTTTTTAAAATAACTCAAAGCTTTTTATATTAATAGTAGAATTGTTTTATGAATATCTCTATCTATTGTAAACATGTTTATTTATTAGGCATTTTAAAAAGCCTCCAAATAATTTACGATACAACTCTCTGCTGTCTTATTTAAATTGTTTTTGTTCAGCAAAAATTGAAAAAATTCATTAACTCTAAATAAAGAAAGAAATAACTCTGAAATCCTGTTTTCCTAGTGTTACAACATAACAGAACAAGATTTTATTTTTACATTTAAACTATCAGCCAATGCAGTGTGTGAAAAAGTTTATATATTTTTGACTAATAAACTTTTCATCTATAAAAACAAAGCATGCTACTTATTTAAGTAATTTTTCTTAGCAATGCAGTATCAGAAAGTATAATAAGAACTCTATATAATGGTCAATGGATAGAAAATGAAGAGAAACTGAAGTCAAGGTTGTTTGTAATAAAAAGAATGCAAAACCTTTCTCCTTTTATAGAGAAATAGTACCTTTTGCTACCTTCATTCTGTTATGGTATAACACCAGACCCTCAAATGTTGAAGTTCTTTACTAAGTGAGATGAATCACACCAAGAAAACTGTTTGTTGCCTGTGGACCAAGGTAAAAAGAAATGGAATATTTATTTTCCTATTCTTCTCTTGGTACCAGAACCATGGACTTAACAATAAATTCTGAGCAGAAATAGTTGTGGAATGGGGCATGAAACATGCCCCATTATGTTATGTGGAGGCCATCAAACATGAATATTTTAAGTTCTTATTGGGCAAAACAAATTATAATGTCCAGATTTATACTTAGGAAATAAATTGAAAAAGAATATGAAACAATCATTTGAGGGAAGGCCTGTATTCATATTTACAGAAATGAAGAAATATCTACTCAGATTCCACCTGAGTAGAATGCATCCACTTCTTTCTTTCCCCACTTATGGGCCATTTTCTGGAGGCTACTCTGACTTCCTGATTGGATTTTAGGAAGTGCTTCCAAAGGGGTTGCCAGAAACTTCCTTCCACCTCTTCCCTATGTTGTACCAAAAGGAAGCAAAGAATAGTCTTCCACAGCTTCACTCTTACCATGTGGTTATTCTGAAAATGCCTGGCAGTCTAACCTCCCTAACACCTATAACAGACATTTCTGATCTTACCCCTGCTCACTTTTCTCTTTATCTTTTACCAACAGTTGTACTCTCTTCAGCCAACTCCCACATTTTTCTCCAGCAATATTATGCAATTTGAATTTTCTCAAAGTATCCTGGGCTTCCCAAGTGGCCCTAGTGGTAAAGAATCCATCCACCAATATAGGAGATATAAGAGACAGTTTTGATCCCTTGGTTGGGAAGATTCCCTGGAGAAGGAAATGGCAATCTGCTCCAGTATTCTTGTCTGGAGAATCCCCTGGACAGAGGAGTCTGGCAGGCTATGGTCCATAGGGTCACAGAGTTGGACAGACTGAAGTGACTTAGCACCCATGCATCCTGGGAACGTGCTGTACCCTCAAATTTTGATACCCTCCCCCACTCTCTTCTCAGGTTAAACCACATTTTTTCACGATCTAGTTCACAGACTCTGTTCTCTAGAAAGGTATCTTTCATTCACAGAGTAAATGGGTTCTCATTACTCATTATGAGCAGCAACCTATACACACTTCTATCTCCTGCAAAACAATTACCATAGCATGTTACAAGAGCCTATTTGCTGCTGCCTGTTTAGTTGCAAAGTCATGTCCAACTCTTTAAGACCCCATGGACTATAGTCTGCCAGGCTCCTCTGGCCATTGGATTTTCCAGGTAAGACTACTGGAATGGGTGGCCATTTTCTCCTCCAGGGTATCTTCCCAACCCAATGATTGAACACATATCTCCTGCTTGGCAGGAGGTTCTTTACCACTGAGTCACCTAGGAAGTGAGAGCCTGTTTACTCAAGAGCTTATATACTATTTAATGTATTTGCTGTCATTCAGCCATTCAGTCATGTCTGACTCTTTGTGACCCCATGGACTACAGCATGCCAGGCTTCCTTGTCCTTCACCTCCTGAAGTTTGCTCAAACTCACGTCCACTAAGTCGGGGATGCCATCCAGTTATTTTGTCCTCTGTCATCCCCTTCTTCTAGCACCTTCAATCCTTCCCAGCATTAGGTCTTTTCTGTTGAGTTGGCTTTTCTCATCAGATGCCCAAAGTATTTGAGCTTCAGCATCAGGCCTTCCAATGAATATTCAGGACTGATTTTCTTTAGGATGGACCGGTTGGACCTCCTTACAGTCCAAAGGACTCTCAAGAGTCTTCTCCAACGCCACATTTCAAAAGCATCAATTCTGCAGTCCTCAGCTTTCTTTGTAGTCCAACCCTCACATCCATACGTAAATACTGGAAAAACCATAGCTTTGACAGTATGGACCCTTGTTGGGAAAGCAATATCTCTGCTTCTTAATATGCTGTCTAGGTTTGCAATAGCTTTTCTTCCAAGGTTTTTTGATTTCATGGCTACAGTCAACATCTGCAGTGATTGTGGAGCCCTCCAAAATAGGCTGTTACTGTTTTCTTTGTTTCCCCATCTATTTGCTGTGAAGTGATGGGACCAGATGCCATGGTCTTCGTTTTCTGAATGTTGAATTTTAAGCCAGGTTTTTCACTCTCCTCTTTAATGTGTGTGTATATATATTAATTTTATATTGACATATAGTTGATTGATTTCTGTTACTTTCAGGTATACAGCAAAGTGATTCAGTTAGACATATACGAGTATCTACTTTTTTCATATTCTTTTCTCATATAGGTTATTACAGAGTATTAAGCATTGTTCCTTGTGCTGTACAGTAGGTCCCTGATGGTTACTTATTTTAAATATAACAGCATGCACAGGTCAATTGCCGAATCCCAATGTATTCCTCCACCCTATTTCTCCCCGCTGCTGCTGCTGCTGCTACTGCTAAGTTGCTTCAGTTGTGTCCGACTCTGTGCGACCCCATAGACGGAAGCCCACCAGGCTCCCCTGTCCCTGGGATTCTCCAGCAAGAACACTGGAGTGGGTTGCCATTTCCTTCTCCAATGCATGAAAGTGTAAAATTGTTTTCTTAGTCAATAGGCCTGTTTCTGTTTTGTAAATAACTTCTTTTGTATCTTTTTTTATTCCACACATGAGCAATATTTGTCTTTCTCTTTCTGACTTATTTCATATAGCCTATATACTCCTTAGTGTTCTCCAATTGACTTGCAATTTGTTTGAGACCAAGAATAGCATTTTTCTAATCACTTTCTCTGCTAGCCTAAAGATTAATATAATAGTTAAAATTATGGAATACAAATATGGTGTCAAGCACAGTTCTAAGCAATCTGCGTCCAATAAATCTCACAACAATCTTTGTGATGGAAATACCTTTTTCCAGGGGAAGAAATCAAGAATTGGAGAGGCCAACCAGGGTTGTAGCTGTCACTGATGGAAAAGAATTTTGAACACTATGTCATTTGCTCACAGAATCCATTTTCTTAAATGCCATTTTTTAAAGTCCTTAACAAAGATTTTATAAATGAGTTAGTGAAAATTTATATCCTTAGAGTTATCAACGCTTGCATTTCCTCTTTTAAGACATTCTCAGCTGAGCTAATGATATAAAACAAAAATATGAGTGTTTTCAAAACATCGTTATAACCAATTATCACAACCAATGTAATGTAATTTGAATCTTAAGTTAATATCCTCAAAAAACTGGTGTTACAAATATACCATCAAACAGCCACCCCTCTTTTCCTTAGTTTATTTGTTCCTTCATATTTCTCTTTTATCTTTGTATCCTTGACCATCTCTATCAAGGTTGTGTGTGTTAGTCACTTAGTCATGTCCAATTCTTTGTAACCCCATGGACCTTAGCCCACCAGGCTCCTCAGTTTGTGGAATTCACTAGGCAAGAGTACTGGAGTAGGTTGCCATACCCTTATCCAGGGGATCTTCCCAAACCAGGGATGGAACCCAGGTCTCCTGCACTGCAGGCAGATTCTTTACTATCTGAGCTACCAGGGTAGTCCCAGTCATATTCCCTTTATCTTTGTATCCTTGACCATCTCTACCATGGTTGGAGGGAACAAAATATAAAAACCATGACTTTTGGGAATAAAGCCATAAAATATCATCAAAACATTTTTATAGTATCTAAGGAGTGCATATGTAACCGCTTAATGAAATTAAAGATAAAGAATCATGCCATTATATATACTGCTAACAGTTAAGATCTATTGAGTACAAATAGGTGTAGGCAGCATTCTAAACACCTTGAAAAAGTTCAGTCGCTCAGTCAGGTACAACACTTTGTGACCCCATGAACTGCAGCATGCCAGCATTCCCTATCCATCACCAACACCCAGAGCTTGCTCAAACTCATGTCCATTGAGTCATTGATGCCATCCAACCATCTCATCCTCTGTCATCCCCTTCTCCTCCTGCCCTCAATCTTTCCCAGCATCAGGGTCTTTTCAAATGAGTCAGCTCGTCGCATCAGGTGGCCAAAGTATTAGAGTTTCAGCTTCAACATCAGTCCTTCCAATGAACACTCAGGACTGATTTCCTTTAGGATAGACTGGTTGGATGTCCTTGCAGTCCAAGGGACTCTCAAGAGCATTCTCTAACACCACAGTTCAAAAGCATCAATTCTTCTGTGCTCAGCTTTCTTTATAGTCCAACTCTCACATCCATATATGACTGCTGGAAAAACCATAGCCTTGACTAGACAGACCTTTGTTGGCAAAGTAAAGTTTCTGCTTTTGAATATGCTGTCTAGGTTGGTCATAACTTTTCTTCCAAGGAGCAAGCGTCTTTTTATTTAATGGCTGCAGTCACCATCTGCAGTGATTTTGGAGCCCCCCCCCCAAATAAAGTCTCTCACTGTTTTCACTGTTTCTGCATCTATTTGCCATGAAGTGATGGGACCAGATGCCATGATCTTCATTTTCTGAATGTTGAGCTTTAAGCCAACTTTTTCACTCTCCTCTTTCACTTTCATCAAGAGGCTTTTTAGTTCCTCTTCACTTTCTGCCATAAGAGTGGTGTCATCTGCATATCTGAGATGATTGATATTTCTCCCAGCAATCTTGATTCCAGCTTGTGCTTCATCCAGCCCTGCATTTCTCATGATGTACTCTGCATATAAGTTACATAAGCAGGGTGACAATATACAGCCTTGACGTACTCCTTTTCCTATCTGGAACCAGTCTGTTGTTCCATGTTCAGTTCTAACTATTGCTTCCTAACCTGCATAGAGATTTCTCAAGAGGCAGGTCAGGTGGTCTGGTATTCCCATCTCTTTCAGGATTTTCCACAGTTTATTGTGATCCACACAGTCAAGGCTTTGGCATCGTCAATAAAGCAGAAATACATGTTTTTCTGGAACTCTTTTGCTCTTTCGATGATCCAGCAGATTTTGGCAATTTGACCTCTGGTTCCTCTGCCTTTTCTAAAACCAGCTTGAACATCTGGAGGTTCATAGTTCATGTGTTGTTGAAGCCTGGCTTGGAGAATTTTGAGCATTAAAGAGTACAGAAAGGTCAAATAAATTTTCAAAAGTCAGCCATATAGTAAGTAAGTGGTGAAGCTGGGATTCAAAGCCAGGCAATCTGGCCATATATTGCAGGATTATTATAATTTTGAAAATGGAAAGAATTTATAATTTTACCAAAAAGGAGGGCATTTTTAAGTGTCCTAAGCATCAAATCTGAAAATAAAGCTAACAGTTGTGTCATCCTTTTCCTTCCCTTAAATGTTCTACTCTTACACATACTAACTCATTAGCACTTTTCTCTTTGCAGATAAAGAAAAAGTAAAGTTCATTTTTAAATAAATGAGAACTATGTTACGAAACCATGTGTCTCTGTAATTTGTAAACCCCAAGATGGGAATAGTTTATTGAGTAAAGAAAACACTGATAAAGTATACATTTTCTTATGTTTTGCCCATTTAGGACCTATCATTTTTTAAAATTCTGATTCCATATTATCATAGGATTCCCAGGGATATGGCAACAGCTGTTTTTTGTAATGTTTCATATCAGCCTCCATGTGAATCAGCACAAAGAGAGAATATTTTGATTTCTGCCTAGAATTATGAAAATGCAATCTTATTTAAAGTAATAGTTAACTTGAAATCACAGTTTAATTGTATTGCTTGATGAGCAGTCTCTTAAATTATACTCTGTCTCTTTGTTTTTGGGTTTATCACTGTCTCTAACCTGGCAGCTGCTATATAATCTCTGATTTTCTCTTTCGTCATGTCTGTGTGTCCTCTCCTTTTCATTTTTTCTTGCTGTTTTACAGTTCTCTCCACCCATGCCAATCTGTTTCGAAAGTTGAAATCGCTGGTGGCTCAGCAGGTAAAGAATTTGCCTGTAATACAGGAGACCCAGGTTCAGTATCTGGGCTAGAAGATCCCCTGGAGAAGGGAATGGCAACCCACTCCAGTATTCTTGCCTGGAGAATCCCCTGGGCCGAGATGCCTGGCAGGCTATAGTCCATGGGGTTGCAAAGAGTCGGAAACGACTGAGCGACTAACACTTAAGTTTGCTCATCTTAACTTAAAAGTTTGAATTTTAATACTTCAAGTTAAAAGAAATTTTATTTATAAGGTATTTTTTAGTTCTTACTTGTAGGGTTGGTGGTATTTGATAATTAGTAATAGTAATGATATGATAGCAATATCAGCTACAATGGGCTAGGCATGATTTGTTCTAAGCACATTCCATGTATTAATTCATTTAATATTAATGAGATCCCAAGGAACTGAATTCTATTATCTTCATTTTATATCGAGAAATCTAAGGTCCAACAAAGTAAAACAACTTTCTTGAGGTCACACATGTGGTGGTGAGCTAGTTTCTGAACCCAGACAGCTTAGCTACTGTGCTAAAAGACGAGACAAGCTTATTGACTCAGAATCTTAAGAGTAGTGAGCTTAATCACAGCTAATAAAGAATAGGTAGCTTAGGCTTGAAATTCAACAAACAGGATTGAAATTCAAACAAACTCCCTCTTCTTACTAGCTATGTGTTCCTAGGCAAGCAATTCACCTTCTCTAAATTTCAGTTTCCTTAGATATACTTGCACATCCAAGTATAATACCTTCCTCACTATAAAAATGAAGTGAACTAAAACCAAAAAATCACTATCATATACCACATGTCTTATGAATTATTATTTGGCAAAGACACAGAAGACTGTCCATTACTTCCTGATCTACATTCCATTCACTTTATAAAGCTGCTTAAAAGCAGGAACCAAATAATACACCATGGCTCTTGACAAATGTCAGATTCAAAAGTAACATGACCTGCATCGTTCTGCGCCCTCACAGTTTTCTATTGCTCACTCTCTGACCCACTCAGTGAGCTGTGGTCTCAGAATCGCTTCAAACTTGGACAAGGATTGTTGCTGCTCTGGGGAAGTGCTGTTGCTTAGTCTTTGGGGTGGCATCCAGACAGTCCCATTGCCAGTTAAGTTCTGGCTCTAACCATACCTTATCCTTAGGTAGCTGGGCTCCATTTCATGGGGACTCAGCAGCACCTTGTAGGGCCAGTTCCTGTAACAAGCATAAGCAGCCGCCATACTCAGCATACTCAGCAGATACTCATGATGCCATACTGTGCTTAGTCGCTCAGTTGTGTCTGACTCTTTGTGATCCCATGGACTGTAGCCCACCAGGCTCCTGTCCATGGGATTCTCCAGGCAAGAATACTGGAGTGGTTTGCCATGCCCTCCTCCAGGGGAGTCTTCCCAACCCGGAATTGAACCCAGGTCTCTCACACTGCTGGAAGATTCTTTACCATCTGAGCCACCAGGGAATCCCAAGAATACTGGAGTGGGTAGCCTATCCCTTCTCCAGGGGAACTTACCAAGCCAAGAATCAAGGCGGGGTCTCCTGCCTTGCAGGCAGGCTCTTTATCAGCTCAGCTACTTGGGAAGCCCAGCAGTTACCCATAAGAGCAGGTAAAAGATAGAATGGTGGACACACATCCCATGGCAAAAGAACAAGTCTCTTCAGCCTCCAGTTTTTATTTAACCCTTTGTTGATCTGAACCTAGTAATATGAACATTATGAGCCTTCCTGCCTTTCAGTTCAGTTCAGTTGCTCAGTTGTGTCCGACTCCTTGTGACCCCATGAACCATATCAGGCCTCCCGGTCCATCACTAACTCCCAGAGTCCGCCCAAAACCCATGTCCATCGAGTCGGTGATGCCATCCAACCATCTCATCCTTTGTCATCCCCTTCTCCTCCTGCCCCCAATCCCTCCAGCATCAGGGTCTTTTCAAATGAGTCAGCTTTTCACATCCGGTGGCCAGGTATTAGAGTTTCAGTTTCAACATCAGTCCTTCCAATGAACATCCAGGACTGATCTCCTTTAGAATGGACTGGTTGGATCTCCTTGCAGTCCAAGGGACTCTTCTTCTCCAACACCACAGTTCAAAAGAATCAATTCTTCTGTGCTCAGCTTTCTTTATAGTCCAACTCTCACATCCACATATGACCACTGGAAAAACCATAGCCGTGACTAGACGGACCTTTGTTGGCAAAGTAATGTCTCTGCTTTCGAATATGCTATCTAGGTTGGTCATAACTTTCCTGCCAAGGAGTAAGCGTCTTTTAATTTCATGGCTGCAGTCACCATCTGCAGTGATTTTGGAGCCCAGAAAAATAAAGTCAGCTACTGTTTCCCCCTCTATTTGCCATGAAGTGATGGGACAGGATGCCATGATCTTCGTTTTCTGAATGTTGAGCTTTAAGCCAACTTTTTCACTCTCCTCTTTCACTTTCATCAAGAGTCTCTTTAGTTCTCCTTCACTTTCTGCCATAAGGCTGGTGTCATCTGCATATCTGAGATTATTGATATTTCTCCGGGCAATCTTGATTCCAGCTTGTGCTTCCTCCAGCCCAGCGTTTCTCATGATGTACTCTGAAAATAAGTTAAATAAGCAGGGTGACAATATCCAGCCTTGATGTACTCCTTTTCCTATTTGGAACCAGTCTGTTGTTCCATGTCCAGTTCTAACTGTTGCTTCCTGACCTGGATACAGGTTTCTCAAGAGCCTGCCTTTATATGTCAGCAAAGAGACATGCAGTAAGTAGTAGCTTTCACTGTCTTGTTTCATTGGGGGACTTCTTTTCTTTATGCCCCATTTAAAAAAATAACTTTATTTATATATTTAGTTTTGGCTGTGTTGAGTGTTGCGGCTCAGGGTTTTCTCTGGTTGTGGACAGCAGGGGATATTCTCAAGTTGTCATGTGCAGGCTTCTCATTGTGGTGGTGTCTCTTGTTGTGCTAAGTTGTTCCATGGCAAGTGAGATCTTCCTGGATCAAAGATTGAACACAGGTCTCCTGCACTGGCAGGTGGATTCTTTACCACTGAGACACCAGGGAAGCCCTATGCTCCTTGTGTTGACTTGAGAGACTGTCCTTTATCTCCCTGACTTGGAAAGCAAGTTACACACTAATTTTTCTTCCCTACCACCAGAAACAAATGAATAACCCTACTGTTTTAAGCCAGAAAACATCCAAGTTGGGATATCTGTGAAACAGTATCCTGAGTCATTTAAATCTAAACAGACGGCCCAAATGAGCTTAACAATACCAGGTACTCACCATAAAATCAATATTATCATTTCTCCTACAAATGTTAGCATCACTTGATTGTGTGTTTTTCCTGTTTTCTCAACTTAGAATTAGGCAATCTCTGTACCTTCTAATCTCCATAGGTAAACACTGAATATTAAATGTGTATGAAAAGTGAGAGTCTGAGTTCTGGAGTTTCAAACTTATAGCTCATAGCAGTGTTTAGTTTCACTGGCACAGTACTTTATTCACAAGAGTTCTAACAGATGCCTTTAGGAGCTGTATGGATTCCCAGGTCGACTCAGGAACCACGAGTCCCTATCATCTTTAGACTGTTAATATCTATTCTCTTATGTGCTGTGCTAAGTCACTTCAGTGGTGTCTGACTCTTTGTGGCCCCATAGACTGTAGCTCACCAGGCTCCTCAGTCCATGGGATTCTCCAGGCAAGAATACTGGAGTGTGTAGCCATTTCCTTCTCTACTACTCTCATATAGTACCGATCTATTAAAGCAGAAGATATTAAGAAGAGGTGGCAAGAAGACACAGAAGAACTGTACAAAAAAGATCTTCACGACCTGGATAATCACGATGGTGTGACTGCGCATCTAGAGTCAGACATCCTGGAATGTGAAGTCAAGTGGGCCTTAGAAAGCATCACTACAAACAAAGCTAGCGGAGGTGATGGAATTCCAGTTGAGCTATTTCAAATCCTGAAGGATAATGCTGTGAAATTGCTGTACTCAATACGCCAGCAAATTTGGAAAACTCAGCAGTGGCCACAAGACTGGAAAAGGTCAGTTTTCATTCCAATCCCAAAGAAAGGCAATGCCAAAGAATTCTCAAACTACCACACAATTGCACTCATCTCACATGCTAGTAAAGTAATGCTCAAAATTCTCCAAGCCAGGCTTCAGCAATACGTGAACTGTGAACTTCCTGATGTTCAAGCTGGTTTTAGAAAAGGCAGAGGAACCAGAGATCAAATTGCCAACATCCGCTTGATCATGGAAAAAGCAAGAGAATTCCAGAAAAACATCTATTTCTGTTTTATTGACTATGCCAAAACCTTTGACTGTGTGGATCAGAATACACTGTGGAAAATTCTGAAAGAGACGGGAATACCAGACCACCTGACCTGCCTCTTGAGAAATCTGTATGCAGGTCAGGAAGCAACAGTTAAAACTGGACATGGAACAACAGACTGGTTCCAAACAGGAAAAGGAGTACGTCAAGGCTGGATATTGTCACCCTGCTTATTTAACTTCTATGCAGAGTACATCATGGGAAACGCTGGACTGGAAGAAACACAAGCTGGAATCAAGATTGCCAGGAGAAATATCAATAACCTCAGATATGCAGATGACACCACCCTTAGGGAAGAAAGTGAAGAGGAACTAAAGAGACTCTTGATGAAAGTGAAAGAGGAGAGTGAAAAAGTTGGCTTAAAGCTCAACATTCAGAAAACGAAGATCATGGCATCCGGTCCCATCACTTCATGGGGAAACAGTGGAAACAGTTTCAGACTTTATTTTTTTGGCCTCAAAATCACTGCAGATGGTGACTGCAGCCATGAAATTAAAAGACGCTTACTCCTTGGAAGAAAAGTTATGACCAACCTAGATAGCATATTCAAAAGCAGAGACATTACTTTGCTGACTAAGGTCCGTCTAGTCAAGGCTATGGTTTTTCCAGTAGTCATGTATGGAAATGAGAGTTGGGACTGTGAAGAAAGCTGATCACCGAAGAATTGATGCTTTTGAACTGCAGTGTTGGAGAAGAATCTTGAGAGTCCCTTGGACTGCAAGGAGATCCAACCAGTCCATTCTGAAGGAGATCAGTCCTGGGATTTCTTTGGAAGGAATGATGCTAAAGCTGAAACTCCAGTACTTTGGGCACCTCATGCGAAGAGTTGACTCATTGGAAAAGACTTTGATGCTGGGAGGGATTGGGGGCAGGAGGAGAAGGGGACGACAGAGGATGAGATGGCTGGATGGCATCACGGACTCGATGAACGTGAATCTGACTTAACTCTGGGAGTTGGTGATGGACAGGGAGGCCTGGCGTGCTGTGATTTATGGGGTCGCAAAGAGTTGGACACGACTGAGCTACTGAACTGAACTGAACTGATTCTTTCATAGTACTTAATTGGTTCTTTTTTTGAAATTTATTTTATTTTTTAAAATTTTTGTTGGAGTATAGTTGGATATACAATGTTGTGTTAGTTCCAGATGTAGAGCAATAGTTATACATGCTTTCGAGTTTGCAAAGCCTGAATTAGATTCCTCTAAAACTATGTATTATTTCCAAACTGTCTCAGGTATAAAGGATTTCATTGTGAAAAGAATCTCAGTTAGTAAAAAAATTACAGATACAATTATAAATTTAAGTTTTCATTAATTTAACAAAAGCTCTGCTATCTGAGACACTGCACTTGTGCACTGTGAGGCATGCAGTGATCCCTGGAGATACAGACGTAATATTCTGCATATACCAAGGTTTAGAAAATTAAATTGTCTTTAAGCAATATGACTCACTTTTTTACATGACAATTGGAAATATTCAGAAACACTGCATTCAAAACTAGGTTTTGGTACTTAAATACTGAAAAGTTAGACTGTTAAGACAGTCAAACAAGAAAGAAAAGAGTGAATCCTGGGAAATCAGTGCAGAGGGTTTTGTTTAGTTTTGACTTGATTAATGTTGATAGGAATATAGTTAATAATGTATTAAATGAAATGTTAAACATGACAATAATGAGATTCCTGAATCTACAGGATTCCAAAGAAGTCAACAAGGTACGTACTGGTCCTTTTCTATTTTATGTAAAGCGAATATTTTCTATTGTCATCTTTTGTTATGTTCATTTAAATTTTCTCATAATAACATGTTAAATATATATTCATTCATTAAATATTTGAAAATCTATGGATCAGTTGTGTCTACTGAATGCCAAATTTAATTAAAGATAAGTCCATCGCCAGTTTGGCATGGTATAGAAGCAAAAGTAATGTTGGGTGGATGAATACTTAAATTTCAACATATAAGTACTGTATTAGATATTTATACCTTTAAAGTCTACAAATGGCCTTATGTTTTAAATATACTACAAAAGAATTGAAAGGACAAAATCTTTTTAAAATATTGATTTCATCTCCAAGTAAACCAATGTTAACAATTTGATACATATGCTTCGAATAGTTTATGTTCTTCTATATCCCTGGATCGGGAAGATCCCCTGGAGAAGGAAATAGCAACCCACTCCAGTATTCTTGCCTGGAGAATCCCACGGATGGAGGAGGCTGGTAGACTACAGTCCACGGGGTCACAAAGAGTCAGACACAACTGAGCGACTTCACTCACTATATACATACTTGTATAATGTGTACAGGATTGGTTATTAGTCCTGTTTGACAAATACCAAGACTTTCCTGACAGGCACATATACCCAAAGCTGTAGCTATGTCCGCATGAATTAATTGGTACACTCTGTAACTTTGACATATAAGATTTCTCAATAACTCCATACTCTATAAATGTGTTAAAAAAAAAAATGCCACAACTCAACAAACCCCACCATAGTATAGAAAATCCTTGTTTCTAAAGCAAAATTAATATACCACATAATGCACTGGTTTAAATACAAACGGTGGCTCAGTAGTAAATCATCTGCCTGCCAGTGCAAGAGACACAAGAGACATGAGTTTGATCCCTGGGTCAGGAAGATCCCTTGGAGGAGGAAACAGCAACATACTCCAGTATACTTGCCTGGAAAATTCCATGGACAGAGGAGCCTGGCAGGCCTCAGTCCATGGGGTTGCAAGAGTCAGGTACAACTGAGCATGCACACACATCTTCTTTTTTAACTATATAACGTGTATAAAATTTAAAATTAGTATATTAGACTTATCATTATCATTGAGATATCTGTAGCATTATCTATTGGTATCTCTGGGATATATTCTAGAGTGTCAAGTATCATCATTACCACCCCCTGACCTAGGTGAGGTGGGCCCCTGGGCCCTCTACTTTACAAGGCCTATCTATGACTCCCTACGATTCTACACTCCTTAAGTGACAACGAATCTGCAGGGCCAAATGGATGTGACCACTTGCAGTTTATGATACTTTTCTAGAACTTTTTCCAGGATAGATAAAACTCTGACATTTCCTGCCCTAATCCTAAACTTGATCTTGAACCTTGAAAGACTCTTTCCTGATCCATCCTCCTGAAGATAGAATATGTGTATTCCCAGACCAGAAGGTTGGCCAAGACAGAGCTTTGGGGTCTGGGAAGTTGCATCAGGAATTTATTAGAATCAGAGCACATGATTTCTTGCGGTGCAACACTGAGCAGAGGGTGGGAAAGTGATGCCTCAAGCAACAAATGGGAGGCCTCTTCAGTAAAGGTCTGAGGTGGAAGTCCAAGAGTTAGAGAATTCTAAATTCAAACCTGAGCTTCTGAGTCATTATGAAAGTGTATTTATCCAGAAGAACATATTTAACAGTTTCTTATTTTGCAATTCTTTAATAATTTGCTGATTTCCCACAAAAAGTTAGGGGTAAGGCTACATATGATTAATACTCTTAACCTCAATGTAAAATTGTCATGATCAAAATATAATTTCTTATATAATTGCTAATATAAATTTAATCTGACTATAAGAGATTTTGCCTGTCACTGTTAATTAAAACTGTACTTTGTCATCTGTGATAATCCATTTATTACGGTAAAAGTCGTTAATTTTGGAACCAATAACAAATTACAAAGTGTAATTGCAAGGGCTGTTTTATTTCTAAGGATAGGTAGCAAAATTGCCTTAATATTCAACAATGGTGAGGTAATTTCAAGTGTTACCATATTCCTATCTCACAGTCCATTGGGTTTAGTATTGGCAGCAGGCAGTGCTATAATTTTTCAGTTTCTTAATTAGATTTAGCCATTAATTTAACTATTCTATCATACAGGAAAGAGAGTATAACCCTATTTGTGAGTTGATTTTTCTTTCAGCTTTTACTAAACAATCTCTGATGGATGCATATGGTTTAACATTTATAACTGGAATCTTGTTATCTATTTATGTACTTAAGATTCACATCACTGTGAACACATGGGGAGAAGGGGACTCAGTCTCCTTGTTTACTTCCTACTGACATAAAAATTTACATCTTAACTCTAATATTTATGATTACAGAAAAATGAACAAAGCACTTGTCAAACTATTATTTATTCTTCATTTATTATTTATTTGGGAAGTATATTGTTATTACCTTCATTTCATAGATGAATTAAGCTAACATTCACAGAAGTGGAACAGCCTCAAAATCACACAGCAAGAAAGTGACAAATTCTCTGATTCCACATCCTGTTTTTTCCAAAACACCATATTTCTCAAAAATCACACTTCTTGTGGCAGAAAACAATGGGAATTCATAAACAGAAAAAACTGACATTACCTTCCCTAAATTAGTAAATATTGCCAAATCATAAGCTATTTGATTATGATGAGATGGCTCAATGGCATCACTGACTCAATGGACATGAGTTTGAGTAAACTCTGAGAGTTGGTGATGGACAGAGGCCTGGTGTGCTGCAGTCCATGGGGTCGCAAAGAGTTGGACATGACTAAGCGACAGAACTGAACTGAACAGAAGCTATCCATGGAGGATGAAAGATGGATAAGATGTAGTTCCTGCAACCAGAGAGCGTACCTATTAATACTGAAGCTGAGAAATGCCTACATTAAATTAAGAAGATAGGATAAGTCTAAATGTTCCATAGGACTCCAGGACACCACAGATATTTAAGGAGGAAGTTAAAATGATTTCTGACAAGAGCAATCAAATCAGTCATGATTTAATAAGCATAGCAGAATATGCGCTCAGCTTCCCATGATGAATCAAGGCATATAGGGAGAAATCAAAGTTTGTGCATGGGTATGTGTGCCTTTGTCTATGCCTGTGTGTTACATCGATGTCTTTATAGCTACATCTGAAAGTATATAACTATGTCTATATCTACATTCACATCTATATCATCTATAAACACAGTATCTATAGGCAGATACTCATATCAATAAGTTTGCAATACCTGTTAAACTTGACTTCTGAAAAGAGCAGTAGATTTAAAAGCCAATTAAATATATTTTAACCTATCATAGCAACTCAGGCCAAAAAAACAAAATGTTAAGGACAATAAATGAAGGTTGTGAAAACTCTAATTTTCCTAAATTGATGGTGTGGGTGTAAACGGCCTGAACACATTTAAGCCAGCAAATCTAATTTCAGGAACCTACACTTAGGAGATGAGGAGAACATGGCAACCCACTCCAGTATTCCTGGCTGGAGAAACCAAAGGACAGAGGAGCCTGACAGGCTACAGTCCATAGAGTTGCAAAGAGTTGGACACGACTGAAGCAAATTAGCATGCATGCATGCCTAGACAGCATATTCAAAAGCAGAGACATTACTTTATCAACAAAGGTCCGTCTAGTCAAGGCTATGGTTTTTCCAGTAGTCATGTATGGATATGAGAGTCGGACTATAGAGAAAGATGAGCACAGAAGAATTGATGCTTTTGAACTGTGGTATTAGAGAAGACTCTTGAGAGTCCCTTGGACTACAAGGAGATCCAACCAGTCCATCCTAAAGGAGACCAGTCCTGGGTGTTCATTGGAAGGTCTGATGTTGAAGCTGAAACTCCAATACTTTGGCCACCTGATGTGAACAGCTGACTCATTGGAAAAGACCCTGATGCTGGGAGGGATTGGGGGCAGGAGGAGAAGGGGACGACAGGGGATGAGATGGCTGGATGGCATCACCGACTCAATGGACATGGGTTTGGGTGGACTCCGGGGGTTGGTTATGGACAGGGAGGCCTGGTGTGCTGTGGTTCATGGGGTCGCAAAGAGTCGGACTCGACTGAGCGACTGAATTGAACTGAACTGGTGCATAATTAGGAAGTAACTGAATATGTGTTCAAAGACATAAGTACATTTATTATAGTCAGCCAGTCACTCAGTTCAGTCGCTCAGTCGTGTCTGACTCTTTGCGACCCTATAAACCGCAGCATGCCAGGCCTCCCTGTCCATCACCAACTCCCAGAGTTCACTCAAACTCACGTCCATCAAGTAGGTGTTGCCACCCAGCCATCTCATCCTCTTCATCCCCTTTTCCTCCTGCCCCCAATCCCTCCCAGCATCAGAGTCTTTTCCAATGAGTCAACTCTTTGCATGAGGTGGCCAAAGTACTGGAGTTTCAGCTTCAGCAGCATTCCCTCCGTAGAACACCCAGGGCTGATCTCCTTCAGAATAGACTGGTTGGATCTCCCTGCAGTCCAAGGGACTCTCAGGAGTCTTCTCCAACACCACAGTTCAAAAGCATCAGAACAGTAATATAGTAGAATAGTAGAGCAGGATTATCTATAATGGAAAATGTGAACAGTCCAAATCTTAATCATATGGAATTTTTAAAATAAATTACTGACCATCATTTTCTAAAATTAGTAGATGTACATGTATGAACAAATCATCACTATATCAATTGCAGGGTGTAAATGATGGAACAGAAAATATAGCATGCCAACATTTAAGTATATAAAATATATGTACATATGTATAACAAGTATGGAAAGGTCTTCACCAAATCATAAACAATGTTTATATCTAAAAGTAGAACTAAAAGGAACTTTCAGGTTCTACTTAACACTAACATTGTTTGAGTACTTACAAGCATGTTTAATTATTATAAGTTATCATAACACATAATTCTCCTCAACCTTACTGTACCCAAATAATCTCAACCTTTTTAGAATATTTTTTCTTAATTATGCTTGATTTCTGAAGACCATAAAGCAGCATTACAACAACTAATTTTCATAAATATAAACAAGGTTTTCTTGGGTGGTCAAAATGTCCAAAGAGGGAAAAATAGGACAGATAGGTTAGGTTTTCTGCTTGATAACAGAATAATTATTCCATTTGCATTTAAAATAAAAAATGTCAGACTGGTTCAAATGAAACTTTCTACACATTAGACTTATTCTTATATTTTCTATTTCCTTCATCTCTTTTCCATAAAAAGAAACACTCCCTCAATATTTTAACTAGGTGATTCTTTATACAACTATAAAACCCTCTTAAGAATTCAAAGATCTCAGGTATGCTTCCAAAATCACTACAGATGGTGACTGGAGCCATGAAATTAAAAGACGCTTACTCCTTGGAAGAAAAGTTATGACCAACCTAGATAGCATATTCAAAAGCAGAGACATTACTTTGCTGACTAAGGTCCGCCTAGTCAAGGCAACGGTTTTTCCAGTAGTCATGTATGGATGTGAGAGTTGGACTGTGAAGAAGGCTGAGCACCGAAGAATTGATGCTTTTGAACTGTGGTGTTGGAGAAGACTCTTGAGAGTCCCTTAGACTGCAAGGAGATCCTACCAGTCCACTCTGAAGGAGATCAGCCCTGGGATTTCATAGGAAGGAATGATGCTAAAGCTGAAACTCCAGTACTTTGGCCACCTCATGTGAAGAGTTGACTCATTGGACAAGACTTTGATGCTGGGAGGGATTGGGGGCAGGAGGAAAAGGGGACGACAGAGGGTGAGCTGGCTGGATGGCATCACTGACTCGATGGACATGAGTCTGAGTGAACTCCGGGAGTTGGTGATGGACAGGGAGGCCTGGCGTGCTGTGATTCATGGGGTCGCAAAGAGTCGGACATGACTGATCGACTGAACTGAACTAAACTGATGCTTCAAAGCAATAATATGTATATATACCTGTCTAAAATCCATTACATAAAATGAAATCTGCCAGGTAATATAAAGGCATTTTTCCATGCTTTTCTTTACATAGCAGGGAGAAAAATGAAAGAGAGAAGGAAGGAAGAAAGGGAGGGACAGTGGGTAGGTGGGAAGGAGGGTGAGAGGGAGAAGGAAGAAAGGAAGGAAGGAGACAAAGAAAGAAAGTTATTGGTATCACTGGTTGCTGTTAAAACACTTTCACAACAACCTATTTCTTTACATCAAAAATGACAGGTCCACCCCTGACTGGTATATTTCACTGTTGAAATTGTGGATCCTGCAAGTTCATATGAGATTTTTCAAAGTTAGCTTCAGGTTTGTCACTAGATTTAGGTCACAAATTTATCTAGTTTCTATTCTTTCAGTAAAAAAAAAATTTTTGCAAAGGATATTAGTTGAAAAACAATATTGATTTGTACTTGCATATGTCTAAAGCTGTCAGTGCCTTTTTGGGGTTGATAATGCCTGACACTGGAGATTTGAGTGAAGCTGGTTTGTCAACTGGGATGGTAAAAAGCCTATGCAAAGTAATTTTCCACTAAAGAAAATTGTCAAGATTGAAAGTACTCTGACTGTTATTGATTATATGGTAGCAGAAGTAGAGTTGCCTGAGCAAATGGTAGCTGGCTAACATACTGAAAACACAGAAAAGAAAATGCACTGTTAAGTTCAAGGCAAATGCAACATCACACACATAAAATTTTCTGTCATTTGATGAAAGAGTCTTGGAAAGTGAATACCAACTCTTCATCACTAACTTAACAACTCTAAGTGCAATAACCTGCAGTT
Organism: Budorcas taxicolor; assembly: GCF_023091745.1. Lineage (NCBI taxonomy): Eukaryota > Metazoa > Chordata > Mammalia > Artiodactyla > Bovidae > Budorcas > Budorcas taxicolor. The sequence continues at coordinate 157,994,928 of NC_068910.1, forward strand.
TACACAGGCATTTTAATTTAGAAACAACAGTGATTTTCACCATGATTAAATTATTAACAGTAATCTCATTGAATCATTCTGTGTCAGGGAAAAACTCAGTAGGCCAAATGGCCAAAATTTTTCTGCAAAATTTTCCACCACAGCATGATAAATTCCTCCAAACTACTATTGAACTTTGCAACATTTTTGCCAATGCTTCTATTAGATATCACAGGGAAGTCTCTGATTCATTATACACATTGAAATTTCACAGATGAAATGTTGATTGTGACAACTGTTATGAGCACTTTTGAAAAGTGTCCCCATTATTTACCTCACTGAACAACGCATAATTCCCAACTGACTATGGGAGCAAGTAAATTATTTTGTTTGAATAAATCGATACATCCCCAAAGACTACAGTCTGACCAACTCTGACCATCATTTCAAACAATGACATCACCTTGTTATTTTAGAGCATGGTTGAAGACTATTCTTCTATGACTGAGAACATTAGCATTGTGGAGATAATATCAGACACCAGGACACACTGCCATGTGCCAGACCTACATAACATGTTCCTGTTTCTAGCTTATGCTCCCCAATCCATGCTTTTGCACTGGCCAACAATTACTTGGTGTACTTACAAGTAACTGAAGCTTCTGCATCTGTTACTGCAGGTAAAAAATAAAAAAGCAGGCAATAACACAATATGTGTGTGATTTAAGGAGCAGCTCCGCCAAAGCCTCTAATTGCTCTCAGGATCTGAATTGGCAAAACAGTAAGACATTCAACAAAAGGCTCTATGCAGGTAGGCCTATAAAACCTAATTATTTTTCACAAAGCAGACCATTCCATTTAAAATAAAAGAAAGCTATGAGCAATAAAGACCGTGCTATTAACAATTAGTCTTCTGCACACATGATTAGACTGAAAGAGATAAAGAACCCTCTAAATTTAATGGCGAACCCCATACTTCTGGCAGGGTTCAATATTCTGTGCTAATTATGTTGAAAGACCTTGTGCTACTTAAAAGTACTCAGACTGCCAAGTATGACACTATCTCCATGGATTCACTGTTAACATTTAACTTTGATATTAAAATATATTTGAATGTATGAATTCAAGAGTAATTTTTTTCTTACAATCATTTTAGGACTGGTTTTACGCCTTCACCAACTATAATATTTACTGATATGTATGTAATTCATCATTTCATAGAACTTAAAAAAAAGAAGGCAGAGAATCCTATTTTAAGGAGGAATGAAAATTCATCAGAGGGTCCACACAGTAAGTAAAGGCAATGCAAAAAGACTTCAGAGCAGAGAATCCAATCTGCTATTTACAAAATACGATCTTAAAACTTATTTTAAATGAATGATGCAAAAAAAGAAAAATCAGATTGGATCCATCAGAATCCAGGAAGAAATCCAGTGTGATTTTTTTTTTTTCATTAAATAGAATCATCATGCCCCTTTTTAAGTAGAAAAGACACTTATTTTTTCATATAGTTTTATACTAATTGGGTTGTATAAAGGGTACTTTGCTACTAGCATGCAAATGTAACTTTGGTTAATATAAATGGAAGTTATCTACACACCACAGCTGTGCAAAAGACCAAAGGTAAAGTTATTGGTAGTGTTTAATGGATGAGTTCTTAAAAATGAACTTAATATAATGTAAAAAAATTCTAGATTTATTAAGCATACAGAGGAAACACTATTTTTGCCATTTGAATGGGATGGTCAGGGATGCTCTCATTGTTTGTTGGACTGTATTTAATGTGTAAATGTTTATAATCTTTGTAAAATAAACGAGAATCCCATTGGCATTCAAATAATATTGCTTGAAAAGAAAACCATTTTAATTTTATTTCTGCATGTGTGCAAAAGGAAAACAAGTAAAAACAGTTTTAAAGCCACAGGGAAGCAGAAGAGTCTTTTATTCCCTCTTAACTGCACAATAGTTAGTGTCTCCATAGAAACTGATGGTATTGCAGTAACGTGTCATCAACAAACCTGGGCTTCTAAAATATACACAAGTATGTTTCTAAAGACATTGAGAAAGCATATAAATCTCTATAGAGCAAGAACGACAGCTCAAAATTATGATGGTCTCTTGGTGAAACTAAATTCTTTGTGGTCATCATCTTATTCAAAGACGGTATAGCTTATTAGAAACATTGCTTGGATGTTGTGATTGAAGACTTCTCTGCAGAATCTTGCTCTTGCAAGTTATTTATGTGCTTATGTCTGCCTTCCTAACAGGTACCAAGAGGGTAGGGGTCATGGTTTATCAGTTCATGACTGCTTCCCCTGTCTTGAATTCAGCAGGACATGTAGAAATTCTTGTTCTGAAATGATCCCCTCCCCACCTCTATCCCCTTACCCTCACATCCACTTTTACTCCTATTCCTTATCATAACATATAAAAACATTTCTTAAGCAACGGCCTTTTGTAGGCAAATATTTTCATATTATGAAACAGAGGCAGTTGAACAGAAATTACATATCTGTAGTCAGTTTTACTTAACCCCAAAGTTCGTCTTATTTGCACTAGCTGTGTGCATAAGTTACATTTATTGTAACTAGCTGTGTACCTTGAACAGATCATTTATCTCCTCTGGCTTTAGTTACTTCAGTGCAATAGGCTTATATCACTTAGATATATGCTATCTCTGTTATTTGAAAAGAACCAAGAGTATGGCTCTGGGTCCTGTCTGAATCCCTGTATTCTAACTGGAACCTCAATTATATATTTTAAAGTTAAAAAAAAAAAAAACACAACTATTAGTTTCTTGCTAACAAATTTTAGGGATTTTTAAATGCTATAAATTTATTATCTGACAGTTGTGAAGTCAGAAGTCCAAAATCAGATTCACTAGACTAAGTTTTAAGGGGTCAGCTGGGCTGCTCTATTTCTGGGGGATCTAGAATTGCTTCTTTGCCCTCTCCAGCTTTGAGAGGCTGCCCTCGTCACTGGCTCAAGGTTGCATCAGTATGCCTTTGGTTTACTTTCCTACATCTCTTCTGACCCTAATTCTCCTGCCTCCCTTTTAGGCACTTGTAATTACATTGGGTCCACCCAGATCAATCAGTTCAGTTCAGTCGCTCAATCATGTCCGACTCTTTGTGACCCGATGAACCACAGCACGCCGGGCCTCCCTGTCACCAACTCCCGGAGTCCACCCAAACCTACGTCCATCGAGTCGGTGATGCCATCCAACTGTCTCATCCTCTGTCATCCCCTTCTCCTCCTGCCCTCAATCTTTCCCAGCATCAGGGTCTTTTCAAATGAGTCAGCTCTTCGCATCAGGTGGCCAAAGTATTAGAGTTGCAGCTTCAACATCAGTCCACCCAGATAATCCAGCATAATCTTCCCTCCTCTATGTTTGTAACTTAATTACACCTACATATAAACTTTATATATAGAATAAACAACGAGGTCCAACTGTATAGCAGGAAGAACTATATTCAATACTCTATATAAACCATAGTAGAAAATAATATTAAAAAATGTGTAAATATAGATAGAGAGATAGATATGTGTAACTGAATCACTTTGCAGTATAGCAGTATTTAACATACATTGTATATGTTTTGTTGTTGTTCAGTCACTAAGTTGAGTACAACTCTTTGTGACTCCATGAACAACAGCATGCCAGGCTTCCCCATCCTTTACTATCTCCTGCAGTTTGCTCAAATTCATGCCCATTGAGTCAGTGTTGCTATTTAACCATTTCAATCTCTAGCTACTATACTTCAATTAAAAATAAATAATTATATCTACAAAGTTCCTTTTGCCATATAAGGTAACATATTCATAGACTCAGATTAGAACATGGACATCTTTGGGGAGAAACATTTGTCTCACTGTATACTTTAGAAAAACTTTGGATAAACGTTAACGGAATTTTCTGGCACCTTTGAGAAAGGCTAGATTTTAAGATTCCTATTCAGTTCAGTTCAGTTGCTCAGTCATGTTTGACTCTTTGTTACCTCATGGACTGCAGCACGCCAGGCCTCCTTGTCCATCACCAACTCCCAGAGTTTACTCAAACTCATGTCCATTGAGTCGGTGATGCCATCCAACCATCTCATCCTCTGTTGTCCCCTTCTCTTCCTGCCCTCAATCTTTCCCAGTATCAGAGTCATTTCAAACAAGGCAGCTGTTTGCATCAGGTGGCCAAGTATTGGAATTTCAGCTTCAACATCAGTCCTTTCAATGAACACTCAGGACTGATTTCCTTTAGGATGGACTGGTTGGATCTCCTTGCAGTCCATGAGACTCTCAGGAGTCTTCTCTAATACTATAGTTCAAAAGCATCAATTCTTCGGTGCTCAGCTTTCATTATAGTCCAACTCTCACATCCATACATGACCACTGGAAAAACCATAGCCTTGACTAGACAGACCTTTGTTGGCAAAATAAAGTCTCTGCTTTTGAATATGCTGTCTAGGTTGGTCATAACTTTTCTTCAGAGGAGCAAGCATCGTTTTATTTCATGGCTGCAGTCACCATCTGCAGTGATTTTAGAGGCCCCCAAAATCAAGTTTGCCACTATATTCACTATTTCTCCATCTATTAGCCATGAAGTAATGGGACCGGATGCCATGATCTTAGTTTTCTGAATGTTTAGCTTTAAGCCAACTTTTTCACTCTCCTCTTTCACTTTCAACAAGAGGCTCCCTAGTTCTTCTTCATTGTCTGCCATAAGGGTGGTGTCATCTGCAAATCTGAGGTTATTGATATTTCTCCCGGCAATCTTGATTCCAGCTTGTGCTTCTTCCAGCGCAGTGTTTCTCATGATGTACTCTGCATATAAGTTAAATAAGCAGGGTGACAATATACAGCCTTGACGTACTCCTTTTCCTATTTGGAACCAGTCTGTTGTTCCACCTTCAGTTCTAACTGTTGCTTCCTGACTTGCATAAAGATTCCTCAAGAGGCAGGTCAGGTGGTCTGGTATTCCCATCTCTTTCAGAATTTTCCACAGTTGATTGTGATCCACAGTCAAAGGCTTTGGCATAGTCAATAAAGCAGAAATAGATGTTTTTCTGGAACTTTCTTGCTTTCTATTAGATTTCTATTACTCACTCCCAAATACACACATTAGCAGTCTATTCTGATTTCTTCATAATTGATTGCTCTGCCAGATATCAGTCATATCTCTTATAGAAAAGTCTTTTGCATGCAAAAGATAAATCCTTTTATCTTTCAGAAGAAATGGCAGAAATCCTTGGAGACTGGGTTAGATTCAAGTATTAGCTAAACACCAAAAACACAAACACAAGCTTCTGCCTAAAAGTGACGCATTAGAGAGAAAAAGCAGACCTTTCGTTATGTGCATACGCCAAGAAAACTCCATGCAACTATGATAGAAGTTCTGAGTTCAACACCAGAAAGTCATTATGAAAACATAAACCACTACTGTTCAGCTTCCTTCATACAGTCTTAATGATGGTGGGATTTATTTGTTTCTACCTGTAGAGTACAAAGTACTTTATAGTAATATAAAGGTCTGAATATATCTTTTCTCACCTTGAGAAAGTCACTAACTAGGGTTCACAGCTATAACAAGGCAGTTTTCTATAAGATTTAATTAAAATGAACTAATCTGGCTCTTTTGATTGCTTTTAAAATTATCTTGTATTTTTCCAAGAAATGGAATGTTATAAAACCTAAGGAAATAGAGCACTGTTGCAGTAGTGATTAACGTGAGTACATTTACAAGAATTTTTACAGATATACAATTAACAATAATATTTTAGTATATTTCCCAGGAGCATGTGGCTTTTGGCATTTGGGAATACATTTCATTTTGCTGATTTACTCCATTGCTCATATCTTACCAAGTTATTTCCCTAAAGATGAATAACTAGCTATGCAGAGTCTCATCCTTTAGATGGGAAGAATGTAAATTTCCTCAGTTTGGTAGGTGAATTAGCTCTTTTTAGCCACAAAGGTCCACTTAATAAATGATGCTCCAGTGCCCTAAATGGTACCTCTGTGACCAGCAAAATCCTTCTTCCTTTTTCCTTTCATATCATATTCTAACTTTGCAATAGTGCGCAATTTTCTCCCCACTGGGGGAACAGGAAAGCTCATTATTTGTGAGGCATTTTACAATGTCTCTATTAGCCATTCCTCAAAAAATAACTTGCTGCTACTCTTATACCTTTCTACATTAATCTTTCCCTTCTTAGGGCATACAATGTTCTTGGTCATATTATAATTCCCATTTTTCAAGACAGAAAAACAAGTCAAGGTCACAGAGGTTATGATGACTCAGTTTTGGAGAGGAGGACTCAGACCTCTGACTTTAAACCTCCCATTCTATTGCTTAGCTGACTGAGACACTTAAATTCACTGCAAGGGCAACTTATTTCAAATAATCCATGAGAAAGCAGAACAGTTTTTACTTCTGACCTGGAAAAATCAGGCCATCTGGCTGCCCTCATGACACATTTGAATAAGAATATCAGGCTGGAAATTTAGGTCAAAGCAAGCCAAGAAGAAAAGGGCTTCACAAGAACAGACAGACATATTTAATGTCAGGTTGATTTTAGATAGGTCCTAAAACGTATAGATGTATGTTTTTAACTGTATTCATGACATTTAGTTTGGATTCTTTTATCTTATGTTCATGCTTGGTAAATCATCATGAAATCTGGGTTCTGAAATGGAAAAACAGATTAAGTAGGTAGAACACAGAATACAATTAAGATGCAGCAGTACCTACATTTTAAATATATAGCTATAAAGTTTTAAATCAGTCATACATGAGTTTGTTTTGAGGTAAGGCTTTGTAAGATGGAAACGGCAACCCACTCCAGTACTCTTGCCTGGAGAATCCCATGGACGGAGGAGCGTGGTGGGCTACAGTCCACGGGTCACAAAGAGTCGGACACGCTGAGCAACTTTCACTTTCACTTTGTAAGATGTGTTTTAAATGAGGTATCCCATACTTTTAAGGCCATGTCCTGTTTTTGGAAGGGAAATGTGTCTTACTATCCATATTATTATCAATTTGATTACAACTATGAATGCAAGTAGCGCCACCTAGGAAGCCCAGAATGGTACATACAACAGCTAAAATAAACAGTTCTCTTAAAATTATCTTACAGGCATGAGGTCACATGTGCTTCACAATTAATGTAATGATAGTAATTTAAATAAAAGAAAATTTAGATTAATTTTAGAATAACCTCCTTCAATTAGCTGTAAGAAATATTTTGACTATTATTAGAACAAATAAGGTAATTCTACATTACCAGTCAAAGTATATATTTGTCAGTCTTAATGTATGATAAGTTCATCTAAAAATGTTATTTAGAATGGACATTTGCCTTAATTTCCTCATTTTTTACACAATAGACAGTGTGTAAAATTGGGACAGTTAGGCACAATGAATAGATGTCCCTAAGATTGGCTATTGTAAGGATTTAACCATGGTGTACGAGTATGACCAAACAGTAATCCAAGAAATAATTTGGCCATGATTAAGGGATAGAGGGTTGTAGTTTTTGGTGTTAAGAATTTCAGGTACTTTTTTTTCATAATACAGAAAAATTATAATGCAAACTACTACTTTTTGAGGATATATTTATTTTGTATGGACTACATGGTATGATAAAGAACAAAGTATAGATTAAGAACTGAATTAATATGGTAATCAATTGAATCTGAGAAGCGACTATCCTTTTAAGGCACTTTTCCGTCAGTGGGTGAAGTCTTAACCATCGAAAGGGAATATTTTGTTGTTCTCCCATTAGAAAGTGCATGAATCCATTAGGTTACCAGAATCTGTTTAATGGAATGGTCTGAAAGGTCTCTTATTTCTTATCATTAGAAGAATCAGTATTCAAAAGAACACCTGAGCCCTGATTTTATTTTCACTTGTATATGGGAAAAAAAAATCTTCAATTTGATAACTCAGTATTACAATATAATTCCTTTGTTGCCTGAATTTCCATTCTTAAGCAAAAAAAGAAACACCACCATTATCACCAAGTAGCATTTATTGGCTGGCTAATCACTACAGAAAAATACAAATCTCCACAAATCCACGATCGCCTGCAACGAAGCTATGATCCTCCTAATAATTTATGGGCTGACACAATAAAATGTGAAAAAGCAGACAGTCTGTAAACTACCTAGAGTAAAGCATGAAGGAATTTTTTCTCACTTCTTAAGCCGTATGTTAATGCTTTTAGTCCACTAGTTACCATTCATTGCAGTACACACATTTACGAAATGGCCCAGTAATCTGAAAATATATAAATGTGACACTGAAAGGTGAATAATTTACCCTCTAATCACAGAGATTCTAGTCTATACAGAAGAACAGACATGAAAATTAGAGTTAAAATCGTTTTCCCTCTCCCTATCTAACAAATGGCAGAGACACTTGAATATTGCTCTCAATCTTATTTAAAAATTCCATAAAATCAGATAACAGGAGTCAAAAATCATCACTAATTCATATATAATAACCTTTATTATCACCAAATTATATTAAAACACTGTGTACAAGATACTTTGCATGCATTATTTATATTTTTCACAAAAGATCTTATGAGGTAAGCACTATTTATAACTGCATTTTCTTTTTTACCAGATGTAGAAATTGAGGGCTTCTCCGGTGGCTCAGATGGTGAAGAATCTGCCTGCATTGCAGGAGACTCGGATTCAATACCTGGGGTGGGAAGATCTCCTGAAGCAGGGAATGTCAATCCACTCCAGTATTCTTGCCTGGAGAATTCCGTGGATAGAGGAGTCTGGCAAGCTACGTCTATGAGGTGTCAAAGAGTCGGACTAAGTGACTAACACTTGCATGTGTAGCAATTTTGGTTTAAAAGGTAAAATATTGTAACTTCCTTGATGTCACATAGAATTTCACAGGAAATTCAGAGCTCCAAAAATTCCACACACACACAAAAAAAAAAAAAAGAAAGAAAAAGAAAAGAATCACTGGTCTACTCCCAAACCTATGTTTCTCACACAGCACCATGTTGACTCTCATCAGAATTCTCTATAGACAGCTATAAAATTAAAATACGTAATTAAAATATGTATATGTTAGCCAATAGAAGACAGCATAAAAACTGGAGAGAAACACGTAAGTTTCCCCATGATCAAAACCAATGTGGTAATGTTACTTTTGATGGCATTTTTAAAGATATATGAGAAGAGCAGCATTAATAAGTATAGACAAGGATGATGCACTTGGGCCTCCTCTGTGGCTATGGTAGACTATCAAATTTTGGCAATTATATCTTTACAACAATCCTATTCTTATCTGGCAAAACACTTCTATAGAGCATGTTCCTCTGTTAGGTATTTATTCTATAATATTGTAGAACTCCTTGTAGGTGAATAATGATCATCACATAATCATGGAAATACCTTCAGAAACTGAGAATTTTCTGTTCACGTGGCGCAACATGTCTCTGTGGCTCAATCGCATAAGAAACAAGTAAACAAGTCTAATTAGTGTTCTTTCAATTGTCAATGGGGCATATTCCTAGATAAAGGAAAAGAAAAAGAAGGTAAAGGATAGAAAAGGACTCAGAAGAGTAGCAAACAGGGTTGTTTGTTCAGCACTTGTCTTCCACCTTCTAGAAACTTCAGCCTACTCTCTCCTCATAAATAGTTCTCATATGAATGTTCACTTTAGCTCAGAATGACTCCATTCTTGGGCCACAGATGATTAGTTCAGTCTTGGGAGCTAACACAGTCATTCTTCCACTATGTCATCAGAGAAGTTAAAGTGTTCAGGGAGGCACTGAAGGCAAGATACCAAGATAAACAGAAACAAAATGTCAGGAGAGAATGTTGTCAGCATTCAATCTTTGGTTGTTATTCCTGAGGGCCAGTTGCCCCTATATCATTACACAGTTTTATGGTTCACTATTTTCTTGAAATATATAATCTAATAGATTTCCAGTTTTTTATCAAGTTAGTTGGAACTAAATTTCTACGTAGGCACAACTCACAAATAAATGGCTACCATATATTAAGTATCTCAATATATGCTGGGCACTATGGCAAGTCATAAACAGCATATTAAAAAACCAGAGACATCACTTTGACAGCAAAGGTCCATCTAGTCAAAGCTACATTTATTCAGTAGTCATATACAAATGTGAGAGCTGGACTATAAGAAAGGTTGAGCAACAAAGAATTGATGCTTTTGAACTGCAATGCTGGAAAAGACTCTTGAGAGTCCCTTAGACAGCAAGGAGATCAAATCCATCCATCCTAAAGGAAATCAACCCTGAATATTCATTGGAAGTATTGATGCTGAAGCTGAAGCTCCAAAACTTTGGCCACCTGCTGCAAAAAACCGACTCATTGGAAACATCTCTGATGCTAGGAAAGAACGGAAGGCAAGAGAAGCAGGGGACAACATAGGATAAGATAGTTGGATGGCATTACCGACTCAATAGACATGAGTTTGAGTAAACTCTGGAGATAGTGAAGAACAGGGAAACCTGGCTCGGGGACACAACTTTGCGAATGAGAAACAACAATGACAGGCATTTCACAAACTTTCTCTCTAATGTTTTCAGACATCCTATAATAAAGGTATTATTCTCTGCATTTTACAGGTAGAGAGAGAAACTGAGCGCAAGTCAGAGATTGAATTGCCCAAGATTTTACTGCAAGAGTGAGAAAGACAAAACTGACTCACAGATATGCTTCCTATATCTAAACCAGAAAGTGTATGGACTACTCACTGATACCTGATCAAAAAAAAAACAAAAACAAAAACGTGCAGAGGTAGCAGACCAGTGTAAACAGCACTGGAAAACACCAGCATCAGAAGATTCCAATATGAGGGCAAGTTTTGCCACTAAAACTTTATCAATAACTCAAAGCAATTAATGGGTGGTAATAAAACCCAGATTTGAATGTATCCCATGAGTGGCACTGTTTTTGAGAAAGACTTTGTGAGGCAGTCTGGGAACCTAATCACCATTTTCTACATAAAAATATATATGTATTTTTTTTTACTTCCAAGCTATTGACTAACAAGTGAGTGTTAGGACACAACTCCTTTGAAACTTGGGGTCTGACTGTATTAATACTGCTCATGTTGATAGAATTTTGAAAATTATAGAAGTATATTTTCAAAGCACTTTAGATACTGAAGATAAATAGTCTTCCTTATTTTTCTTCTGAAAAATTAATTTATTTTGAAATACATTATTTATTGACAACTTTATTTGGCCATAAAATATGTAATATTTTAAAAATTGACTAGTTTATAAAACATTGGAAGTCTTTGACTATAAGGCTCCATATGCTCAGTCCTGTGGACTGTAGCCCATCAGGCTCCTCTGTCCATGGGATTCTCCAGGCAGGAATCCTAGAGTGGGTTGTCATTTCCTCTTCCAGGGGATCTCCCTGACCAGGGATTGAACCCACATCTCTTATGTTTCCTGCACTGGCAGGCAGATTCCTTTCCAGTGAGCCTGTTGGAGAGTCCATATAAGACTCCACATATATAATTAAATGCCTCTGCTGCTGCTGCTGCTCTAAGTCGCTTCAGTTGTGTTGAACTCTGTGCAGCCCCATAGATGGCAGCCCACCAGGCTCCCCCGTCCCTGGGATTCTCCAGGCAAGAACACTGGAGTGGGTTGCCATTTCCTTCTCCAATGCAAAAAAGTGAAAAGTGAAAGTGAAGTCACTCAGTTGTGTCCGATTCTTCGTGACCCCATGGACTGCAGACTACCAGGCTCCTCCACCCATGGGATTTTCCAGGCAAGAGTAATGGAGTGGGTTGTCATTGCTTTCTGCAAATGTCTCTGCTGCTGCTGCTGCTAAGTCACTTCAGTCGTGTCCAACTCTGTGGGAAAGTGTCAAATAACAAAGCTAAAATGTCTCAATATCATTACTAAGAAAAGGGAGGACAAATAAAGATATAGTAGAATTGCATAAACCTACAAGTTTTCAACAGCTCAGTTATCTGTCTGCACTTTAGCAGCATGCTGGCAAAAGAATATGTTTTTATTTTCCACTTTTGAAATTCATTTTTGCCCATATTCTTAACAGAAATTGGTTGTGCAAACACAGCAAGTGTGTTCTGTCATAGTCAATAAAAGGCAACAGAAAATTACACATGAGAATAACCTTCCAATCAGGATCATTGCATACATATGCTGAGAGTCTCCATTTAATAATCTTACTTTTCAATTTACAATCAAGGCAGAAATCCATCAGGCAAGTAATATTTTCAATGATGCCTATGTAACAATGGCAGGCTTTCACTCTGATATTAGAAACTAAGCACAAAAGCACATCTTATTTACCCAACCATACACTCTGACAAACAAAACCTTGTGCAATGTTGCTTCATTTTGCAGCACAAGACAATCTAATAACAAAGTACGACTCGTTGAATCAATTTATATCTCGATTTAGCTGAAGTTTTCAATGGTACTCCTCAATATGTGACAACGCACCAAACACACTGAGACACCAAGTAGGACTTTGTCATTATGGTTCACAGGCTTTCAGCACACCACTTGCCCCTCAAGTGTCCAAATCATTTTCACCTTGCTTAGCACCTCTATATTACGTATAATTTAATTGGTGATTCATCTGGTCAAGTTTTGTCCTATCCTACCCTAACAATGAATCTGACTTAAACATATAGAAAAAATAGGTATAATTGATAATTGATCTTACTTAACTTAAAGCAGGAGAAGGCAATGGCACCCCACTCCAGTACTCTTGCCTGGAAAATCCCATAGACGGAGGAGCCTGGTGGGCTGGAGTCCATGGGGTTGCTAAGAGTCAGACAGGACTGAGCGACTTCACTTTCACTTTTCACTTTCATGCATTGGAGAAGGAAATGGCAACCACTCCAGTGTTCTTGCCTGGAGAATCCCAGGGACAGGGCAGCCTGGTGGGCTGCCGTCTATGGGGTCGCATAGAGTCAGACACGACTGAAGCGACGCAGCAGCAGCAACTTAAAGCAAGAGGAAAAACCCCTTCAGTTTTATAACACTTTTAACCAGCAATAACCAACATATGTCTCACAAAATCACTAACAGGGTCAGTCAACTCCCTGTTGATATTTTAGGATTCAGTTTCCTCTGGATTCTCCTCATGCTTTTCTAGGATTGTTTTTCCCTACTATTTTCCTATATCTTCATTTTGCTGTCAGTGAGTGGTCCTTAGAGTGTATTCTTTTATATTTTATAAATTTCATTCTGCAGCATGCATGAATTAAGGTACCCATAATAAGAATTTTCAAATCACTTTTATCTTGTTCTCCAATGTAATATATACAACATCCCCTGAAAACATTTGCTCTGGAGACCCCAAACAAAACCCAAGAACAACTTTTTTCTTGGTAAATTTACTAATTTTTTTCATCTTCCTAACCACAATTTCCTATTTTCCTTTTGTTCATTATTTTCCATGTTTTCAACTCCACGTATTATTTATCCATGATTCTGTCCTATAGCAAGTATTAGAGAAAAAAATATTTAATTCACATTATTAAATTCAGGAGAATAAAGGCTAATATGAATAAAAGTTCCAATAAAGTACAAATAAATGCAGGTTGCTAAAGTGATGCCTAGAGAAATTCTCTTCAATAAACAGATAATTTAACTTATAAATATCATATCAGTATTTCAGCACCTTTTTATGTACTGTTTGAAGTACTCATAAAGTTTAAACTCAGACTAAATGCTATTTTCTAATTAGTCTTAATAAATCTGGAAAACCCTTTGACCTTTATCAGAGAGCTCAATCTAAAATCCTGCAACCTGAATGAAAGTGGGCCTGCAGATAGATGTTTGCTTTTCTGGCCCAAAGATAAAATGTAAGTTGGATCTGAATACATGTGGGTGGGTTATTTACTCTTTATTTTCCTATGTGCACCATCATTCTCCTTTGCTTTGACCTCTGATAAGTTATAGACTTTTGCTACTACCTATGTAGGAATTTGGGGAAAAAACACTCGTTGCCTGTAAATGATAGGAAAATTTCATTTCAGTTCCACCTTGAAATTTATAGTTAAAACCTACTTCCAGTCCTTAAGAAGACTGACTTTACAGATGGTTCACTGGTCACCAGAAATACTACCTCCAAGATAGCAAGATCCTCAGTATTTCATCTTATTCTGCTTCAAGATGTCAAAATTACTCACTAATATTTTTCCATGAAATTATGTTACAAAGATCCCTACATCACCTTCTCATGATTTTAATTCTTAACCACTCTCACAGTGTCCTCTTGAGGAAATTATGTAACAAACTCTCCAGGACCACAAATTTGTACTGCGTGAAACAGTAAAGATATTTGATTCAACTGAATTGCCCCACCCCACCTGTGGGAAAGACAGTTGTGTCATCAGCTCTTTCTGAAATTAGAAAGAGCTTTTCTCTATATACAGTAGCTGTTAATGGGACCATGACTCCTTTATTTCTATCAGCCTTCTTTCCATTTCATTTAACCCTGTTCATATAGACCACCTTCACAGATGTGTTCTAAGGATTAGAGCTAATCCAACTAAAGAGTTGAAAGTGTCTTGCAAAAAAAAAAAAAAAAAAAAAGTACTTTATACTTAGCTTTTAAGTATTATATTATCATTTTCAGTTCAGTTCAGTTTAGTTCAGTCGCTTAGTAGTGTCCGACTCTTTGCGACCCCATGAATCCCAGCACGCCAGGCCTCCTTGTCCATCACCAACTCCCGGAGTTCACTCAGACTCGCGCTCATCAAGTCTGTGATGCCATCCAGCCATCTCATCCTCAGTCATCCCCTTCTTCTCCTGCCCCCAACCCCTCCCAGCATCAAAGTCTTTTCCAATGAGTCAGCTCTTCACATGAGGTGGCCAAAGTATTGGAGTTTCAGCTTTAGCATCATTCCTTCCAAAGAAATCCCAGGGTTGATCTCCTTCAGAATGGACTGGTTGGATCTCCTTGCAGTCCAAGGGACTCTCAAGAGTCTTCTCCAACACCACAGTTCAAAAGCATCAATTCTTCGGCGCTCAGCCTTCTTCACAGTCCAACTCTCACATCCATACATGATCACTGGAAAAACCATAGCCTTGACTAGATGGACTTTTGTTGGCAAAGTAATGTCTCTGCTTTTGAATATGCTATCTAGGTTGGTCATAACTTTTCTTCCAAGGAGTAAGCGTCTTCTAATTTCATGGCTGCAATCATTTCAGTTCATATTAAATTCAAGTAGCTCACCTTTGCCTTCAGGGTTCTGTAGCTTTCTGTGCACTTGTAAATCTCAGCTATCAAACACATTTCTAAAATAATATACAAGTTAAACTGGTAGGTTACCAAGGATTTTTGACACCCACTGAAGATGTCTGATCTGTACTTCAGAGAAATGTGGTTGAAAAAAGTCAAAGTTCACGTTTATATGGTATTCTGTAATTTCAAAGATCACTTGCTATATTATACAGCAGTCATATGGTAATTGGGACTCAGGGATAATTATCAGTTACTTTATATGCCACATATGTGAACATATCATAGCTTTTTAAAAAATAATTGAGTAAAAATGCATGTTTGCCATGCACAGAGAAGTGGTAACTGCCAAACAAGGTTTACAGCTTACTTATTTTATACTTGAAAAGACAGGGACTACTTAAACAAGTGATGCAACGATGCCTACAAGGTTAATATAAGAAAATGGGCTTAACAAAATGTTAGCTTTAAATAAGACCTTCTCATCTCTAGAAACTAAAATTAAGGAAATTATAATGATGCCAGATTTTTTAAAGATGTCAATTTTTGACATAATCAGTACACTAAGTTTATTTATACATGGAATTTTACTAATTATTCCTACCAGAAAAATAAATCTACTAATTTCTGATATATTAAATCCACAGCATGCAAAATATATGCATCCAAGAGCAATGAAATTAATTTTGTTTTTAATTATAAAGATATGCATTGTGCTAGGCCATCTCGGCTTTCACATGACTGAAGTCCTTCTGGAAAAAGAAATCCAACTTGTCCATTATCACCCAGGAGCCAACAACTCTTCAAAAACTTCCAACAGTGAAAACATTTCACCTAGAGGAAATATTTGTTGTTGCTGCTTCATTTTGTTTTATTTTTTAGACAGATCAATATCATTCAGATCATTGGTAAATCTAGCATACACTCAGTCTAGAAAACACCACCCATGGTCAAAAGTGCAATAGAAACCATTTGTACTGATTCCATATTTGATCTCAACATAAGCTCTGGAGAGGATGCAAGGTCTCTTCTAAACTTCAACATTTATTTATTTATGAGTTGATACCTGGGTCATATGTTTTCCCAGTATTCCTTAAAGATATGGATTGAGCATCAATGTACTCAGATCTATTCTAGAATATAATATACAACGCCTTCCTACAGAGATCTTATTTTCCATCACTGCACAAAAGAAACTCTGGGTTACTGAATGTGACCATATAATAAAACAAGCAAAAAACTATTTAAAGAGTCAATTATCAATTAAGAATAAAGAATTAGGGAGGGTGCTAATTTTGTAGTAAATGCAATGGGATGCAGGTGAGAGAAAGAAAATGATAGAGAGAGAAGCAGAACGCACATTGACTAAATCAATCAGAAAAGAAAAGCTTCAGAGATGGAGAGGCTGGAACTGGCATTTGAAGGAAAATGGGCTAAAGAGAAGTAGGAAGAAAGGAAAAGAAACTTCCGGTTGGGAAAACGGTGTGAGCAAAGGACAGGAGTAGGAATATTCCCTAAATGTTATATCACAGAAGCCAACAATGGCTCCCAATTATCCTTTGAATATAATTAAAATTCCTAATCATCAGCTTCAAAAGGCCTACCTCCCCATCACCTAGATCCTACAGCTAATACTGCATTCAGGTTTATGAATTTAACTCCAGAGTTATCACTTCTGCAATCTCTAAAACTTCTCCTAAGGTACTTCTCTAAGGCACCACAGCGTGTTCAACTCAAAATTTCAAAAATGATTTAAACTCAAGCCTTTCTGTCTTTGGTTCCCTTCACTAACCACTGCTGGAGGACAGACAACTAGTCTTAGCAAACTGTGTAGTGTGCAGGATAGTGTATAATGTGCTCAGTTGTGTCCGACTCTTTGCGACCCCAAGGGTTGTAGCCCGCCAAGCTCCTCTGTCCATGGGATTTTCCAAGCAAGGATATTGGATTGGGTTGCCATTTCTTTCTCTAGGGGATCTCCCTGACCAAGGAAATGGACCTGCAGCTCCTGCTGCATCTCCTCAATTGCAGCTTTGTTTTGTTTTGTTTTTGTTTTTTGTTTTTTTTTAATCACTGAGCCACCAGGGAAGATCCTCTTCATATACAAAACATAATTTGCGTTTATGCTTCACTGTGCTTTATTCTTCCATGCATTCAGTGTTGTTTTAAACAGAAGCAGAAACTAAATATTTCATTAACTAGATTAGATTATGAGGCCCTTGAACCACTTATGTACCAGGGAATTTCTATTAGATCTAGAATCAGGGATTTTTATTACATACTTCATGCATTTATTCACCAAACATTTACTGATAACTGTGAGCAAAGCACAATATACATTTATAGTATATAGTATTTGGACCACAGAATGATTTCAACTCAGTGGGAAACCAAACAGTAATGTCAACAGTATGTGAAAAATATATGAGATTTATATATGACGCAATTTCAGGAGTTGAGAGCTTATTTCTAGATGTGGTATTCAGAATTAGATTCATCAATAAGAATGTCTCTGAGCTGGACAAGAATTATAATGCCTAGAAATGAGAGGAGATGACAATCTAGGAATGCAGAACAAAACAAAAAAACAACATAAAGGTATGAAATACGTAAGCTATGACGGAGGTGGTGAGCAGCCTAGTTTAAATGGAGCAGAGTATATTTAATTGCATAAGATTTTATACAAACCAGTCCAATTTGCACTCACTTCAGAATCACTATAATTATTATTTTTAAGTGTCACCTGTGAAATGGGTTCACCAGAAAGGATTCTGGAGTTCTGCCTTAACTCCTGAGTCTGCCAGTAACTAACTGATTAATATTTTTAAAGTTCTAAGTCTCATTTTCTTTAAATATAAACAAAAAATTAGAAGCACCCATTATCTTCAAATTTCCAATATTCCCTGCTTTAAGAACCTATTTACTTTTTTTTGGTACACTCATTTCTGTTTATTTATAGTTATTTATCTGTGTCCATTCTCCACAAATAGAATGTGGACTCCATGAACGTAGGGATCATTTCTACCCTCTCCACCACTGTATTCTAAATACTTAATCTAGTGGGGATATAGTTTGAAAATTATCAGTGTTTTTTTATCATGTGAAGAGGATTTTTATCTTGTAGTTCACCCAAAACACCTAATTGAATGGGGCGAGGTAGAATAGGACGACTAGTATTTGTTTAAGATGAAATACAAAAAGGGAAAAGAAACGGAGATAAAAATAAGCTTTTGGTAGTCAAAATCTGATTTTTCTGTACATCTAAACTTTGCATTATTTTATCTTGAGAAATATGTCAAAATTAATTTGGCTCCTCTTGAGGGTAATGAGGATCAGACTTGGCAGAGTCAACAGGAAAAGGCTATGGAGCCAAATCCCACTCTCCCCTTTCTGGCCCCAGAGAATATTGGAAAAAAGTTAAAGTTGAACAGCCATTCCAGTAGATGTGTGTCGTGACTTTCCAGATTGTCCAAAAGATAGGGAGGAGCATCAGGTAAGTGGGAGGAACCTTAAGAGCCGAGTGGAGCTTGTACTAGTTGAGAGCTCTACCATTACTCGATCTAGTCTCTGTAACTTTGGAAGAAGCCAACTCATGGGATACCCCACATGGTCTTGGAACACAGCTTAATCTCATACTGTTAGATGAAGAAGTAATCACACAAATAAAGGCCCTTGGGTTGGTTTTGCCAGATTGCAAGCACTATCTGAAGGCTTCCCAAGTGGCCCAGTGGTAAAGAATTTGCTTGCCAATGCAGAAGACCTGAGTTCTATCCCTGGGTGGGGAAGATCCCCTGGAGTAGGAAATGGCAATCCACTCCAGTATTCTTGCCTGGAAAATTCCACGGACAGAAGGAGACTGGAGGGCTATAGTCCAAGGAGTCACAAAGGGTTGCACATGACTGAGCACACACATGCAAAGCACTGTCTCATATGGTCAAGATATTGAGTTGAGAACCACCGAGCCTGCTATGCAATCACCAGGACGATATAGAAGAATCCAGAAAAGTAGGTGAAGTGAATCAGAGCAGAAACCAGGGTCCAACTTCCTTGGAGCCGAATGGGGCCAGTGTAGTCAGTCAGAGGAGATCAAGATCTATCAGGATGGGACATAAACTGAACTAGCTGTAAATATCAATCACAAATAATTGGTTCACTCACATGGAAGGTGCAGCAACTAAATCTGGCAACAGGATACTGAAATGCAGAAACTCACCATTTGCCATAGTCTCACATATAACACCGTTCCAAATACTCCTGATACAACTTTAGGGAGGAAAAGGCAGTAATAAAATTTTATTTCAGAAAGTAGCAATTTGTCCATGAGATTTTGAAGCCTAATTTTGAATACTGACTATAAGACTATTTAAAACAGATTGGAAGTTTAACTAATTTTTAACCAGTAGAGGAAGGCAAGAGTAATTTTCCTACACAGCCAGTTAGAATATGAGTTAGACCATGTGATTTGCCTACAGTATCTTTAATAACATAGTGTCTGGCACATGTGTAGTATTCAATAAACACCCTTATTTTAATAACTAAACCAATTAAATGGCTCTCTAAGTAACTATGATTCTTTAATTCCACGGTATTACTAAAATTAAGTAGAAAATACAAATGACCTTTTAGTTGTTCTCTGCTTCCCAGCCCTGACGAGGCCAAAATTCAAATCCCAATGAATCATTAACTTGGTCTAAGCTTACTAAAACTTACTACCTCAGGACAACAAACACATTAAGAAGATTCTATTGCCTTTTCGGAAGCCATTAACAAATCCTTACATCAGTATTTAAGGAAATTTCCATAACAAAATTTCTAGCATTCATGGGCCTCCCTGATGGCCCAGCTGGTAAAGAATCCACCTGCAATGTGGGAGACCTGGGTTCAACCCCTGGGTTGGGAAGATTGCCAGGAGGAGGGCACAGCAATCTCTTCCAGAATTCTTACCTGGAGAATCCCCATGGAAAGAGAAGCCTGGCAGGCTATAGTCCATGAGAGCTCAAAGAGTTGGACACATCTGAGCAACTAAGCACACATATTTGACTTATCGATCTGCAAAACATGTTCAACAAATACTGTGGCATGTAGTGTCATTTAATATTTGAAGAAAAGGGCCTTGAAAAGTCCAAGCACACTCTCACTCAGACTCAGTTTAGGTCCACAACTCAACAAATACATTTCTATGTATGAACCACAGAACACCCATAAGATCAGGCATTTTAAATACTGGAATGTATTATTATTGGAGAAGGAAATGGCAACCCACTCCAATATTCTTGCTGGGAAAATTCCAGACAGGAGCCTAAAGGGCTACAGTTCATGGGGTCACAAAGAGTTAGACATGACTGAGCAACTGAACAACAATGTCTCACTATTGCATTCCCTACTGTTGATTTTAGACCTTTCTTAGAACACTATTTCTTGAATTTAACTCAGATTTTAAAACTAGTCTCAGATTTTTAAACTAGTATGCGATTAGAGTGGCTGGTGCCCTCTAGACTGTTTCATGTTGGTTTGTTTCTAATTTGGGAGCCTCTTATTGATTGTTTGGCACTACTTGCTAGATGTTCTGTTTTTAAGAACAATACTGTACAGGAAAATTATCTGAAATCTCAGCTTATGCACTTTTCAAACACCTTGCTGGAGATATATATGTAAAAAAAAAAAATACTTATCTGAGCCCATAACTTAACCCCTTTTTACATATCAATATTTAAAAATTTTATTTTTGTCACAGTTGAATAGGAATATGAATCGTCCCAAATACAATTATTTTTTAAAAATCCAGACACAATTTGTATTTTCTTTTTCAGAACATTATCGAGAGTCACTTACCATTTTGGAGAATGGGGTAACTGACAGCAGAGCTCTGATAGTGTTTGTGTCTTCAACGCCTGTATCTCACACATGTATTTGTCTGCATTTTAGCCATTTTAGCAATTCTATTCATAGGCATATGCATCTGACTACTCTATCATTTAGTGAAGCCATACCCATGCATTTACATAATGAAGTATATATCATTTTAAAATTAGTTTTTAAAAAGGCATATATAGGTAGAGAATATCATCTATTAGTTTCATTTCAGTATAATTACAAGTACACTAAGTTTATCTTTGTTTTTATTTTCATTAGGAGGTGAGTCAAAGAGGATCTTGTGATTTATGTCAAAAAGTAGTCTGCCTATGCTTTCCTCTAAGAGTTTTATGGTCTCCAGCCTTACATTTAGGTCTTTAATCCATCTTGAGTTTATGTATGGTGTTAAGAAATGTTCTAATTTCATTCTTTTGCATGTAGCTGTCCAGTTTTCCAAAAACACTTATTGAGAGACTGTTTTTCCTCCATTGTATATTTTCATCTCCTTTGCCAAAGGTAAGGTGCTGAAGGGTGTGTGGGTTTATCTTTGGGCTTTCTATCTCGTTCCATTTATCTATATTTCTGTATTTATGTCAGTACCATACTGTCTTGATTATTGTAATTTTGTAGTATACTCAACCCTAGTTAAACTTAAAAGTGTTTGCATAGCAAAGGAAATTATAATGAAAATGCAAAAACAACCGTAAGAATGGGAGAAAATAATTTCAAATGCAGCAACTGACTAAGGATTAATCTCCAAAATATACAAGCAGCTCATGCAGCTCAATATAAAAAAATAAATAAATAAAATAACCCAAACAAAAAATGGGCAGAAGACCTAAACCAACATTTCTCCAAAGAAGGCATACAGACGGCCAATAAACGCATGAAATGATGCTCAACATCACTTATAATTAGAGAGATGCAAAACAAACCTACAGTGAGGTATCCCTTCACACTGGTCAGAATGGCCAACATAAAAAAGTCTGCAAACAATAAATGCTGGGGAGGATGTGGAGAAGAGGGAACCCTCTTCCCCTATTGCACTGTTGGTGAAAATGTAAACTGATACAGCCCCTATGGAGAACAGTATGGCGATTCCTCAAAAATAGTAATAAAACTACCATATGACCCAGCAATCCCACTATTGAGCATATACTCTGAGAAAAGCATAATTCAAAAAGACACATTTACCCCAATGCTCATTGCAGTACTATTTACAATAGAGGGGACACATAAGCAACCTAGATGTCCATCAACAGATGAATGGATTAAAAAGTTGTGTTATACAATGGAATATTAGCCATAAACAGGAACAAATTTGAGTCAGTGAGGTGGGTGAACCTAGAGCCTGTTATACAGAGTAAAATAAGTCAGAAAAAGAAACCTCATTTTGAGAACCACTGTTTCAGAGTAACCTACTATGCTTCCACAATTATGGCTAAGTCCCAAATCTGAGGAAAACAACATAATTGTCAATTCCATTTGGAGTTTCCTGGCAATCACAGCAACACCCAACATACATAGATTAACAACATCCCAGTGTCACACACTTTCTCAACCATTATAACTACCCTTCCTGAACACATGTCACTATACCAAATATATCACTGAAATTTAAGAGGAAGTCCTTTAGTGTCTATTTTATGTAAGACATTGAAGTGCAGTTGTCTAGCTCATCTACATGACTAGGAGAAGCACAGATAAGCAACAGCATACCTATGATTAGAGGCTCGCAGAATTTTACACAATGATGAAAACGAAAATTAACCATCCTTAGGAAATCACCACAGAGCATAATTTGAATTCAAAAGCTTTAAGAATACAGTAACTCTGACTTTAACAGAAGTGAAATAAAATAAGTTTAAATCTCCTTTTTGAAAATTAAAACAAGAGAAATAAAAAAAAAAAACTTTCACTGATTAAACCATTGGGGTTATTTTGTCTTGATTATTTTTAACCAAATACTTCATGTCTCTTCATCACAATACAATATTAAGAGAACTCTGAATTCAGCAACTCAAGAATTTAGCAACTCAAGCTAAAATTTCTCCAGCTTCAGTTATCTCAATATTGCTCCAGAGTTATGCTATGAAAAATCAATGTGTAGTGTGACCAAAATGACAAGGTCCTTGGATTTTAACTCAATGCATTTCCTTATAAAATGTTTTAAAATTTATAAATATTAGCCACCTCTACAAGTGAGCATGTCCAATGATTATTGGTATCTGCTATGCCTCTTTTTCTCCTTCTTCCCTTTACTCTTCTTATAGCTTGATACAATCGACTTCCTTCCTCCTCTATACACACATCCCCCTCATGAGTTTTGGATTCTGATTTTCTCAAACAAGTGAGAGGATTATTATTTTGATTTCAATTGTGTGATGATATCTGATGTTGAGAAGTAAATGATCTGTTCATGCCCACATTAAACCCTCTCATCATGCTTACCTTTTTGATATAAAATATACAGGGAACTCCAGTTCCTGCTTCAGAGTCACCCCATCTTGACTTAGGTTGAATTATTGAATTTCCTGGATATCAGTTCTTACCTGACATTCATCTCCCTGTCCTATCAACATAGTGAAAGAAAAGGAAAGTTGCTCAGTCATGTCCAACTCTTTGCGATCCCATGGACTATACAGTCCAAGGAATTCTCCAGGCCAGAATACCAGAGTGGGTAGCTGTTCCCTCCTCCAGGGGATCTTCCCAACCTAGGAATAAACCCAGGTCTCCAGCATTGCAGATGGATTCTTTACCAGATGAGCCACCAGAAGAGCCCAAGAATTTTGGAGTGAGTAGCCTATCCCTACTCCAGGGGATGTTACTGACCTAGGAATCGAACTGGGGTCTCCCGCATTGAAGGTAGATTCTTTACCAGCTGAGCTACCAGGGAAGCCTGTTCTATCAACACAGAGCTCACATTCTTGAATCACTGACTCTCAACCTATCGCTAATAGATAGATCTTAATATCCTCCTCGCTTCATGCCTGGTAGCCCATGTTCCATGCAGTGGCTAAGGAATAACAGTGATACCTATTAACTTAAGGCCTCAAAAACCACCCAGAGATATTAGTAAAGTAAGGCTCAAAATTCTCCAAGCCAGGCTTCAGCAATACCTGAACCGTGAACTTCCAGATGTTCAAGCTGGTTTTAGAAAAGGCAGAGGAACCAGAGATCAAATTGCCAACATCCACTGGATCATGGAAAAAAGCAAGAGAGTTCCAGAAAAACATCTATTTCTGCTTTATTGACTATGCCAAAGCCTTTGACTGTGTGGATCACAATAAACTGCAGAAAATTCTGAAAGAGATGAGAATACCAGACCACCTGACCTGCCTCTTGAGAAACCTATATGCAGGTCAGGAAGCAACAGTTAGAACTGGACATGGAACAACAGACTGGTTCCAAATAGGAAAAGGAGTACGTCAAGGCTATATATTGCCACCCAGCTTACTTAACTTATATGCAGAATACATCGTGAGAAAACCTGGGCTGGAAGAAGCACAAGCTGGAATCAAGATTGCCGGGAGAAATATCAATAACCTCAGACATGCAGATGACACCACCCTTATGGCAGCAAGTGAAGAGGAACTCAAAAGCCTCTTGATGAAAGTGAAAGAGGAGAGTGAAATAGTTGACTTAAAACTCAACATTCAGAAAACTAAGATCATGGCATCCAGTCCATCACTTCATGGGAAATAGATGGGGAAACAGTGGAAATGGTGTCAGACTTTATTTTGGGTGGTTCCAAAATCACTGCAGATAGTGTTTGCAGCCATGAAATTAAAAGATGCTTACTCCTTGGAAGGAAAGTTATGACCAACCTTGATAGCATATCAAATAGCAGAGACATTACATTTGCCAACAAAGGTCCCTCTAATTAAGGCAGTGAGTTTTCCAACTGTCATGTATGGATGTGAGAGTTGGACTGTGAAGAAAGCTGAGCGCCAAAGAATTGATGCTTTTGAACTGCGGTGTTGGAAAAGACTCTTGAGAGTCCCTTGGACTGCAAGGAGATCCAACCGGTCCACTCTAAAGGAGATCAGCCCTGGGTATCCTTTGGAAGGAATGATGCTAAAGTGGAAACTCCAGTACTTTGGCCACCTCATGCGAAGAGTTGACTCATTTGAAAAGACTCTGATGCTGGGAGGGATTGGGGGCAGGAGGAAAAGGGGACGAAGGGGATTAGATGGCCTGATGGCATCACCGACTCGATGGATGCGGGTTTGGGTACACTTCAGGAGTTGATGATGGACAGGGAGGTCTGGCGTGCTGCAATTCATGGGGTCGCAAAGAGTCAGACATGACTGAGCGACTGAACTAAACTGAAGAATCCTAGGAGCATTTTACCATAGTGTTTAGAACACTTCAAATTATCAGTGCATTCAGAACACATTTAGCACTTAATTTCCTTAAGATATTAGTAACCTCAGCCCACACAGCTCATAAAACCTGAGGATATGTCTTAAGCATACATAAAAAATGATTCAAATCTGTTCCCTTCTTGTCCACAGGGTTTCTGAAGATTTTGTCTTACAGTTAGTAATTACCAATAAGTTTCATTTTGTGTCTATTGTAATATTGGGAGTAACTTATTTAAATTGATTTTCAACGGAAGCAACTACTGGGTATTCTGTAATTATCTTTTTATGAAACACAAACCATACATTATTAAATTAGCTTCCATTATTAAAGAAAAAGGCCCTTAGATAGTCTAATAATGAAGGCTAACATCATGGTAATACTCATTGACACCATACTGAGGCATAGAGGCTTAAAATGATGACACAAATTAAGTTCTATCAGTATGAAATAATATATTATCTGCAATGTAAAAGAACTTTAATAAAAACAATAACTTCTGAATCATTAGATTGATGTAAGACAAGGATTATTTACCTTTAAAGCTTTTGAAATATCATTCCATTGTTCTTTTCTCTAAGTTTTAGAATAGCTAAGCAACGGTCGCAGCTGTTTTGGCCAGAAAAATACTACATTGAGATGAATGTATAGTCCATTAAACAACATACAACTTTCAAATTTTAAATATCTTTTACAGAAAACCTCTTTCATATTAATTCTCAATATATAATTTTAAAACTAACAAAGAAGCAAACAATAACCTGACTCAGTGACCATCACTTTAAAAATGTTTTAAATTGAGTATCACATGAGCTCACAGATCAAATGGGACCACTTCAGTACACTTTAAAAATTGAGTTCTTTGGACATCACAAGCATATTTTCCTTTGGCCTAGGTCTCAAAGTCGAGATGTGAGGAAAGCTAATGGCCTGTAACTAAATGAGAGCAATAAACACCACTTACATCTTATTACTCAGGGACACTTCAGACTCACACACTGCTGAAAACATGGCAAATACACTATGCAGATTCTGATGTTTAACCTCCAAATTTATCCTTGTCAGATATGTTTCATCTACTTTTTGAGCTCAAAGTGAAAATGCACTGAAGGGACTCGTCAGTTTCACCAAGTCACGTTTCTGGAAATTTGAATATAAATGAAGTCTCTAAATATCAAATTGTATCTTAATTGCACTAGGAAAAAAAGTTCTATTTAAAATACACTCTTGTGTCATCAAAAGCAAAAAATTCTTTTGAAAAGTTAATAATCACCCTGAATTATTTTCTGGTTTAGCAGCTTGAATTTTAACTCACTGAATAAAATAAGTACTCATATAATTAAGTATTAAAAATAATATCCTATATTTGCATATCATGATCAAACACAGTAACCACTAGCTTTGAAATCAGCTGGACCTTGGTTAAAATCAAACATTATAGACATTTCTAACACACATCCTTGGTATCTGTTTTTTCATCTGCCAAATGGTGATAATATGCACCTCTTAGGGTTGAAAGGATGATTAGATTTGCAAACATTCACAAAATACAAAGCATAATACTTGACATACCCTTGTCAACATCACAGTTTATCTTGTGCCTCCGCCATACACATTATCTTATTTGATCCTTCCAACCAAGTGAAGGGAATGCCTTGCATCTTAATTGTATGGATCTGAGGTCAAGCATAAATGATTTGCTCATAGGAAGTGGTTAACTTCCAATTAAGTGATTACTTTATTACTATGAAAATGAGGAGTGAGAAAAAGAGGACAAGAAAACTATATTTTGTGTTATTACCCCTAGGTTATCAAATCTAGTCTTTTCTCAATTCTTTACCTTTTACATGTCTCAGCACTGGTTATCATTCTGCCCCTGGGAGATCCCTCCATTTGGAATCAATTCTACACACTCATTTATGACAGGCAAAGGAAAGCTTAGTGGGATCTGAGAAAATTTCAACCCTATTTTCCAGGAAGATAATAGCAACACTCACTAAATGTGGTCTTTTCAAACACACAGTGCATGAAGCAGCATTAAATTCATGGGAACAGAGGAAGGGGCAGGGAAGAAGAGCCTAAAATATGCAGGAAAGATCATTTCTTCCATTGAGAACACAAGGGGATAAAAATGAAAGAAATGCGAATCAAATGAAATCTCTTTATTTTAAAGGGAGTAAAAAACAGTTGCTCGTACATCATTTATAAATACATGCCAGCTGCATACTAATACTAAATGGAAGAAAGCAACATTTAAATTTATTTTTGTAAAACTAACCACAAAAATGCATGCTGTATACAGAATGCCCTATAATAAAAGCACAGCTTTCATCTCTGTCACTAGTTCCAAGAGTTGCTGTTACAGGGATGACAATTTAATAAAAATCTCTAAATATTCTCTCATACTAGAGAAATCTCCTTAAATTACAAAAGCTTTGGTGGATTTCTTCAACTGAAGAGATACCTAAATTTGATATAACCCTCAGGTTTCAATACATATGACTTTCTAGTATATAATCCAATGACATCTCGGGCAGCAATTTAAAAGGTATGCAGACAGCATGCATTTTTGTGGTTAGTTTTACAAAAACAAATTTAAATGTTGCTTTCTTCCATTTAGTATTAATATGCAGCTGGCATGTATTTATAAATGATGTATAAGCAACTGTTTTTTAAGTATCTTTTGGAAAATCATGGCATATATAGTAATAGCTATTGTTATAGATGAGTAGAGATGACTTCATAAAAGGAATTATTTAATAACAATTTTCAAAATAGTATTAATAATAGCAATAGTTATCATTTCTTAAATTCACGATGTCAGCCATGTGAAGTGGTATGTTTATACTTTCCATCTAATTCTTTCAAAATCCTATAAGGTGTATTATCACTATTTTGAAAATGAAAAATGGAGCCAAGAGAGTTGCAAACGTCAGGTTCAAATCAGGTCTCACAAACTTCACAGCTTGGTTTCCTACTTAATGAGGCTTACATCATCTGTCAGTCTTAGTTCATTTTACAAACCTCAGAATCCTTTATAAATATTTCTAAAAACTCCAATTAAAATAAATAAATTTATATTAAAATAAATAAATAAATATTTTTTAAAAATAAGGGTGCTGAGTGGAATAGCTCAATGAATTCCCAAATATCACAATAAGTATAGTACTGAGCATTCATTGAGCTCATACCAGCTCTGTGCTAAGGGTATTGCTTGCCTGCTCATTCAGCTTGACCACATTCCTGTGAGATAGGTTGCTGTCAACATTCCCATTCTCAGTGCAGGAATCTGGTGCAGAGAGCTGAAATAACTTGCCCCCTCACACATCAAATATGTAGTTATCGGCAGTTTTGAGTCCAGAGCACAAGCGCTTAATCAGCATTCAAATGCTTCTTACTCAGGGAGTTCATTATAAAAAACAGTTCCAAAAGACTGTGGGTCTCATCCTGAGAGGGAGGGAGTGCAGAGACATACCTCCAGTACGGCAGCCAGGGAGGGCTGAAGGGGCCAAGGACAGATTCATCAGGCAGGCTCCAGAGGGCTGACTGTCACAGAAATACCTACTTACAATTACTGATAACAGCTTGAGCCACAGAAATATATTATTTAGAATGACAGCAAGGAAGCATCAGTGCAAATTCATCCTTGCCTTTAGAAGAGGGAGAACAGCTAAGAGTCAATTATTATCCATCAAAACATCAATCTTCTTCTATTCCTCCTCCACACCCAAACACTGACCATAAAGTCATTTTGCAACTTGACTTGAAACAAACATTTCATGTTTCTATTTCCTTACTGTGTTGTGTTAAAAAAAAAAAAAGTGCTCTGCATATAAAACAACCTCTGTTTATCTCAGCTCACAGGATGGAAAATGCTACATATGTTTTGGAGAGTAGTCTGAAATTATACAAAGTTAACAGTCAATCCTGTCATCACGGATTTGATAGCCTAACAAATTACAAATGAAAAACTGTAGATAAAATCCCTACTGGTAAACATTATTTTCCTGAAAAATATGCTTTAACATGAAGCAAATGGGCAATTTTTAAGATGAATTATTCTAGCTCTCTTTTCAATGCAGCCTGAAACAGAAAGTCTGACCCAGTTTCCCATGTCTCAAATTCTCATTCCTAGGCATCAGATTGATTAATTTGGGTCACAAAGCGTGCATCGGTTTCAGTTCTTGGTTCAGAATAGTCTTTAGCCTTGTATTTTATTTATATATACATATAGTGTCTATACAATACAAAATATATAATATAAAATATCTCTATTCAGTGGGTATATTTAATATGTATTATATATCATATATGCATTATATATATTATGTATTTTATATATATTCATTTAAATATGAAGTCAGATCAAAGAATTTTAAGGCCAAGAATTAAATTATAATATATATCTATATATACATACATACACACAGACACACACATAATTCAACCCCCAAAGTTACTTCTGTTTCCTTACATATGCCCTCATGACAGAGGTCTAGACGGGCTGTCAACCAACTTCCTCTCCTTCAATCATTTTCCCTTAACATGTTTCAAATTCATGCTGGAATATCATCACGGTCATAAAATGGTGTTACTGAGAAAACACAAGGACGATGACCTTGATCCATTTTGCTGCTTGACATTCACAGAATTAGAATTTAAAATGAATTTCATTTAGAATTTTTAAAATTCACCACCATCATAACAGAGAGAACATGGTTCTAAAAACTAATGATTAAGTTTAAAATTAATCAAAAGATTACACTATTAACTTTCAACCCTTACTTTAAAGAAAACTTTTTTCGGCATTTCTAGAACTACGAGAGTGATGATTTATACTAAAAGTATATTTCTGATCATTGCTAAAATGGCATTCTTATTTTTCAAATAAATGCTAAGTTACTATTCTACAAACAACTATCAGCATGCAATATGTAAATAAAATTTCTAAGAAACCTGCAGTATATTCACATAAATTAGCACAAAACTAATACTCCTCCTAAAGAAAAAAATATAATTTAAAGACAAGATAGCCTTTCCATCCTCATCTTTCCACTGCAGCCTCAAAATATTTGTGATTCTGAAGTATTTCCCTCCATCTTCTTCCTTTATCTTCCTCCACCCAAAATCCTATACTCCTTCCAAGTATTAGTCCAATATTATATCTTTAGTAGAATGTTCCCTGACTACTGGCAATCATAATTAATGTTCCTTCAGCATTTGTTTTCCAAAGAACTTTCATCATAGAACATGCTGTACACTTTAAACCATGGAGCTGGTTTCCATGACTCAGCCATCCACGGTCAGCCTCTAGCCATGGTACTCATGCAACTGGTTTCTCATCAGACCCAAGGGACATCCCAGGCATTTTCTTGGCTTCTGGCTTCAACTTTAAGAACATGAATTCATTCTGGAAAAAGTCTGTTCTCCTTGAGGCCAAAAGTACTTCACTAAACTATCTTTTACTCTTCACTCTAATCATTTCTTCTGATGCTGCTGCTGCTGCTGAGTCGCTTCAGTTGTGTCTCACTCTGTGGGACCCCATAGATGGCAGCCCACCAGGCTCCCCCAACCCTGGGATTCTCCAGGCAAGAATACTGGAGTGGGTTGCCATTTCCTTCTCCAATGCATGAAAGTGAAAAGTGAAAGTGAAGTCGCTCAGTTGTGTCTGACTCCTAGTGACGCCATGGACTGCAGCCTACCAGGCCCCTCCATCCATGGGATTTCCCAGGCAAGAGTACTGGAGTGGGGTGCCATCGTTTCTTCTACTGATCTTCATATCATTCCCTTACACTGACAGAAAAAAATAACTTGGCTTACAATCTTCCTGTCCAATCTAACTCCTGTAATAACTTTGAGTGATTTCAACATATGTACTCTATTCCCCAGCTTCTCAGTATTTTTAATTCTCTTCTTCTATAAAAAAATTTATCCCCAAATTGTTTCAGCAACCCACTCATTTAACCCTAATCTACAGAGTACTATATGACTCAGGATTGTTCTACCTGTAAAATCTTTAAACTATTTTCAGCTCTTTCATTCCTTTATTCTTTCTGAGATCCTGGAATCTCTGAGTCCTTGATCTGTGCATTTTCTGCTGATCTATCAATTTCTTCCTATACTTAGTCATTTTTACTAGCCCTAGTCAACCACATTTTTCTCTTACCAAAAATCCCAATTAACTCATCCACTTGTCTTTTATCAACCTTAGATTGCTTCTAAAATCTAATTCTATATTTTTAACATCTAGACTGAATCACATTGCAAAATGAAATTCTTTGTATTGACAGACTGGCTCAGTACTAACTAATTGGTGGTCTCCAGAGTGTTCTCAAACTCAGCAACATATCTAAATCAAATTTATTTAATTCCCAACTAAACCCTGCTCCGCTTACTATATTCTCTCTATTCATAAAACTACCCAGCCTTTAGAGACTACTCAACTCTGACATGTCACAAAGCAACATGTTCTTCTAAATATCTCTAAAATCTTCCCCTCTTCTCAATTCTTGTTGAATTGGCATCTATATTTCTCAACTATTTGAAGGCCCCCATATTTTTCCCCAAGATTACATCTAAGCCCCTCAACTAGTATTCTGCTTCCAGATGCTTTTAATATCTTTTTTTCCATGCTGTTCCCAACAGTGATTATTTTGAAATTCATATCAGATCATGTCATTCTCCTGATTAAAAAATATTGCTCATGAATGGTTTTCATTACCACCATCAAGAAGACTAAATCCTTTGGCTACTACTGTATAAGTTCCTGATAAATCTGGCCTCAGTGTACCTCTCCAAGGCTCATTTTCAGCCACTTCCTCAACTTTTTGAGTCAATCCATAGTGATTATTGCAACAGTGAACTATTGCGACACCTCTGAAATATCAGGACATGAATTTTCTGTTTAGAATGACTCAAGGATGTCCACCTGATAATTACCACTACTCCTGTAATTCATAGTCAAGCATCATCACTTTCTTGAAGCCTGTCCTAGTTTCCCCATGGTTCTGTAATAACTAGGCACAGATAAGCTCTCCCTTCCTTGTACAACCCATGGCCTTTCCATTACTTCTAATGCTGATGACATAGTTCTTATATAAGTCTTACATATCCCTTCCACCAATTAAGTTCCTTAAGAGGAGGAACCATGTCACATTCATCTTAGTGTTTGTTCCCAGTATGTAGTGCAAGTACTGATAAATAGTAGGCATTTAGTATATGTTTGTTTTATGACTATATCAGAGATGCTGTGAAAATGAACTACCCTTGTCACATTAAAGGCCCGTGGACACTCAGTTTGACTGCATGTATTGCATTTCAATTTAGAAACTGTTTCAACAGCTGATATCATAACTGTTTTCACATACATATAACAAGATAAGGGAAAAACTGAGAAAATGACACATACTCCATTCACAGGACCAAACATAAGTTTTAAACATTATACCAGAAATTGTAGACAATTGAAAATTAAATTATATTATATCGGGCCTTTTTTTCTCTGAAAACAGCCACTTAACGTCACAGAACGAACAGAGCTCTAGTCAGCCATCATATTTAATCCCACCTCAAGTATTTCTGTATCTCTTTCAATCAACTACTTAATGTTTCCAAAGTTTAGTTTCTGAACCTACCAAATGTGGACATTAATATACAACAAAGGTATGATTGTGGAAGGTTATGTGAGTAGTTAGCACACAGTGTCTGGTTGGTAGTGATATGGTGCATTTATAGTAGCATATTTTCCCCATGGATATAAGTATTTAGATATTTACATCTCTATTTCTATCTGTATCCACGTTTTTAAGACTAGGTGTTCAGAATGTGTAAGTGTCATATATTGGTTATGAAGCTATCCAGTCTATATGGTGGTCTCTGGACAACAAAAATTCTATCTGTAAAGAAATCATCTTGGTTAAAAACAAAACAAAACAACTGTTGCTAAGGAATTCAAAATCAAATTCTCTCCAAAATAACTTAAGGGCCACTTGAAGACTTTAAATGATAAATTTATTAATAAGTTCTGGGAAATGAAAATGAAGCAATGAAGACAGACAAAAGAGATATGAAATACATAGAACTATATGCAAGAAGAGCTTAAATTTCATACATGTTTCTGGACTAGACTGGATGACAGAAATCTATTCTAGCACCTAGCTCCAAGCAGATGTAAGATGGAACTACTTTTAGGTCTGGAGAAAGACAAAATCCTGTAACTGTTTGGCTCCCTATTGTATCCTTAGGTGTGAGTCTCAGGTCTCCAGACCACCCTTCTGGTCCAGATGATAGCTATCTTTCACTCCATAACTGTTTGAACATCTGTATATTGTGCCCTGGTCCCTCAACAAGGCACTGTCTGAGGGCTTCAGAAATATTCTATGTCTGGGTCTCAGGTCCTATAGCTCTGATTCTGTAGCCTCTCCTTTCCTGGAAATAACATGCTCCGAGTAGTTATACATGCTATTTCACCCTTTTTTTTCTCCTCACCATTCACTTTTAAATTATTTCAATACACTTTAATTATCTCTATTTGCATGGTATTATGCCCAAGGTAAAAGACAATACTAACACTACTAATTCTTTAATACTAAAGATATTTTAATAAATGGAGAAAAATTGTCCCACAATCCTAGGACTCAACATATAGACAGGCGAGAAACATGAAAAAAAATAATGGGAAGAATGCATGAAAAACTGCCTTGTTTGGAGTATATTAAGATGTACAAGTGAAAATTTAGGCATTCTTAAGGATGGATATTTACTTAACATTTACAGTATGCAGCAACTACATATTCACAATACAAATATCATTTGTATTAAATGTATTTTCTGATAAATAACTATATATGAATAGTATAGCCAAGTTACATACACAAAATCAGTTATACATTTAACATACTATCTTTATTAGCCAAAAAAAAAAAGCTCATTTTATCTAAAACAGATAGCCTGTGCATTCTCTATATCTGAGCAGTTATTGGGGGCTGAATGGCCACTGTCAGGGTCCAGGAGGGAAGGACTGGCTAAAATTCTTTACATGATATTTACACTCATTTGAAATATAGCAGAGCTCTGGTTCCATTGCCAGGTCTTGCTGTCTTTTTTTCCATTTTCATTTGGGAACTTTTACAGATTTACAGTCTGTCAAAGTCTACCCCAGCTCCCTGGCTGTTTAGAAAGCAGGAAAGACCAGCAAGCTCGAAAGCTTGTTGAAGGTTCCCTTTCTATGCTCCCTTTGCTACCTTTTTAAAATTAAACTTCTTATTTTAAATTATTGTCGATTCACATACAGTTGAAAGAAATATTGCAGAGAGATCTTCTGTACTCTTACCCAGTAAGGTAACATCTTACAATACTGTATTACAATATCACAATCTGGTATCGGCATCAACACGACCCATTGACTTTATTTAGATTTCCCCAGTTTACTTGTACTTCTCTGTGTATATATATGTGCATATGCGTGTGTACATGTGTACATGTGTATATGTGAGGATTGACAGTGTGAGTGTGTAGTTCTGTGCACTTTTATAACTTGTACAGTTCCATGTATTCACCACCAGAGTCAAGAAACAGGAAGATACATGTATCCCAAAGTTCATCGCAGTGCTACACACAGTAGCCTAGGCACAGAAGCAACCTAAATGTCCAACAACAGAGGAATGGATAAAGATGGTGGACATATAACAATGGACTATTACTTAGCCATAGAAAAGAATGACACAATGCAATCTGCAGCAACATGGATGGACCTAGAGATTGTCATGCTTAGCGAATTAAGTCAAAGACAGTATCATGTTATCGCTTATATGTGAAGTCTAACTTCTAAAAAACAATACAACTGAACTTATTTACAAAAAGAAGCAGTCTTACAGATATCCAAAACAAACTTATGGTTACTAAAGGGGAAATATGTGGGGGGCATAAATCAGGTGCTTGGGATAAACATACATACACTATAATATATACAAGACAGACAACCAACAAAGACAGCGTACAGCACAGGAAACTACTAAATATTCTGTGATAGCCTGTAAGAGAAAAGAATCTAAAAAAGAATGAATATATGAATGGTGCAGTTCATGGGGTCGCAGAGTCAGACACGACTGAGGGACTGAACTGATACATGAATCACTTTGCTGCACACCTGACACAAACACAACATTATAAATCAGAGGCCAAGAAAAATAAAATTTAAATAAATTAAATAAATGAATAAAGTAATAATTGCATAAATACAAGAAACAGAACAATTTTATCACCACAAAGATCCTTTGCATTATTCTTTTGTAACAATATCCACTTCTTTCTTGCCTCTGGCCACATGCACTCCCTCCCTAACCCCTAGCAACTATTAATTTGTTCCCCATTTCCATAGCTTTGCCATTTCAAGAATGTTATATAAAAAGAAGCGCATAGTATGTACTCTTTTAGGACTGGCTTTTTTTTTCACTCAACATTATTCTCTTGAGGTTCATCAAACTTGTTTAGTATATCAACAATTCATTATTTTTTATTGCTGAGTAGTACGCCATGGAAACATTGCTATATCTTTTATTATGCTGCATTTTAAAATGGCATGATAGAAGAGACCATGGTTTTTTGCATCAAGCAAGCATGGGTTCAACCTCAAGCTATACAACATTATACATGTTACTTAACCTTATTTTTCATGTACAAACCAATCTCAAATGTCTTTTAGAACGTGAAATGTTAGATATTTACAAAGCATCTAGCTTGGTTTCTATCATCAATAAATGATAGCTAATAAAGTATTCGCAGATGCCAAGAATAAAATAATTAGTTAACACTATGGGGTAAAGTGACACTCGCTCTACCTACCACCACTTTTTTCTCCTTTACCTGTTGTTTGACTTTCAGATTAGTTCTTCTATGTAAGGACTTTGCAGAGTTGTTTTTTTTTTTTCTCTCTCTCTCTCTTTTTTGGCTTATTTGCTCTAATAAACTGCTCAGTTTACTTCTGCTAACTGAAGTCCTAAACTGATTAAAATGATCAGGTCTGGAAACTGAGCTGGCTGCTCAATTGAGAGATATATGTGCAATGAAATGAGGCTGGGATTCTGACATTTTGAAGATCAACTATTTTGAAGACCAAAAAAGAACAAAAATAGGATATTCTATTGATATTCATCCATTTCTAAATAAAAATATTTCATTAAAAAATCACATAGACTTCAGTGCAATCATTTCCAAATATTTAATCAACAAAGATTTCATTTTTATTGCTTTTCTCCTTTATACTAAATCCAAAGCTTCATATTTTTAAATAGTAATAAATATCATTTTTAATAATCAATGCATTTTACAAATTAAAAGGATATAGCTGCCAATCAAAACTTCTGGGCAGCTTGGGAAAAATAATGTTAGCATTCTGATTGATGGATTTGAGTAAAAAATGAAGAAATACAACAAACTTGAATAACCTCATCAAACATGGAAACAATTAGGTTTCTTAACAACAAAAATAAATCTCAGAGTCCTGTCACTACCATTACAGATTCCTGGAGGCAGAAATTTTTGCCTAATTTGGATCATTTCCCCCAAGTTTATGAGCTTATGTCTTATGCCAACTGAGACGATCTAAATTCTCTTAATATGTCCTATTCACCTTTATTTTTTGGGAAAATTATTATTAGAAAGGTCTTTGCCCTGAAAAATTTTTAAGCTACCTTAACAATGTGCTTCAGTCCTTAAGTTACTGTTGTCCCAATTAACTCCCCAGTAGTAGTTTCTTATGCAGACACCATTTTTGAAAGGATAAAGTCTTATATCTTCAACAAATTTTTCTGTAACTTTGAATCGTGTTTTCAAAACACCACATTTCTTCCCTACAAGGCTTCCTTTTCAGCCTAAGATAAAGCTATTAAGTGCATTTGTAGTTAACAAAGTAGTTAAGTTTTTCCAGTTAAGGCCTAGTGACCTGGGTAAGTTATTTAAACTAATCTCTCTAAACCTCAGTTTCCTCATCTGTAAAACTGAGATGATAATGTGAATGCTTAATGTTTGGCGTGCAATAAGGTCTTGGTAAACACGCTTGATAAAATGACCAATAACTCATATGGGAAATAAATTTCAGAAAAGACCATTTTACTATTGATTGTTCTTATGTTTTCTTTTATTTTTATAGAAATCTGCCAAAAGAAAATTTTAATATTGTACACTTTTCATTTACTTTTTATTACTCTGGAAAATGAAACAAACCTTCATGACCTTAATATGGATCTCTAGATACTAATGATTATTGGGTGACTGAATATAATTAAAATAAAAACAACAAAAATGGATATTGTATTCAGGGATCACACCTTAATGTCTAACTGCTGCTGCTGCTGCTGCTAAGTTGCTTCAGTCGTGTCCGACCCTGTGTGACCCCAGAGACAGCAGCCCACTAAGCTCCCCCATCCCTGGGATTCTCCAGGCAAGAACACTGGAGTGGGTTGCCATTTCCTTCTCCAATGCAGGAAAGTGACAAGTGAAAGGGAAGTCGCTCAGTCATGTCTGACTCTTAGCGAGAGTGTCTGCAGCCCACCAGGGCTGCAGTCGTGTCCGACCCTGTGTGACCCCAGAGACGGCAGCCCACCAGGCTCCTCCGTCCATGGGATTTTCCAGGCAAGAGTACTGGAGTGGGGTGCCATTGCCTTCTCCAAATGTCTAACTAGTTGTGTGATATTAACAGCATACTAATATTTCCCAAGCCCCAGTTTTTCTCATGTGTAAAATGAGATAATATCACTGAGCTTACAGGGTTATTCTAAGAACTAAATATAATAATGTAGGTAAGATACTTGGTATCATGCTTGATGCTCCTTTCTTTTTCTTAAAAATTGACATTTTAATATTACTGCAAAAATCATGGTCAGCAGGTATCTAACTTGACAAACCAGACCAGTATTTCAAAAAGCAGCCATATTTTAAAGCTTCCTCTCTTAACATATATCTTAAAACTTGGATACTATTTCAGAGTAAATGGACAGGATTCTACTGAAGTAAATAGGAAGATATTCTCTTCCTCTATGTGGATGACATAACCACATCATCATATATTAAAGATTTCATCAGGGGTTAACTAGGACTGGAACCTAATTATTGCCAAAGAAATGCCTTAGCACGAATTATGTTCAAGTAAAATCACTGTATTTGGAGACATTCTTCAAAATTCGATTCTCTATGTTGTTTGGCAACTTAGTTTTCTCAATTACCCACGGGTACATTTCATAGGGTCAGAAAATGCCATTTGTCTTGCATAGTTCTTCCATATTATTCATGAGGAAAAATTTTGATATTGATAATGGAAATCTCTGAATTATCCATAAAAGTTCCCAAACTATCGATTTAGTCCTCAAAAAAAATCAACCTTTATACACCACAAACCAGCTCCCCTGTCATACCATAACAGTTCTTAAAAATAAAACAATCATTCCAAATTTCCTTACTCTGAGCAACCAATTGCTTATTGACAAGGTCTAAATCAGAAAAATGTCCAGTGTGTCCCTGAAAGTCTACTTCCTTCCAAAATATCCCCCAACAAAGAAAGTCAACGCAAAATTGGAACTCATGTTTCCTTCTGTGCCATGAATAATAAAATCATTTACTTATAACAAATAAATAAATAAAATGTCCCCAAATAATGAACATAATCATTTATGTTGTTATAAAGTGGCACTGACCTCTCTTTTTCAGGAAGGAGAATAACAAAATAATTCAGCTTAAAGAGGCACACTATAATAAGTACCTAAATTTGAAGAAACAGATGAACTTACTTGCAAAGCAGAAACAGAGAGACAAACTTAAAGAACAAACATATAGACACCAAGGGATGAAAGGGGAGGGTGGGATGAATTGGGAGATCGGGATTGATATATACACACTACTATATGCAAATTAAATAACTAATTAGAATCTACTGTATAGCACATAATACTCTACTTAATGTTCTGTGATGACCTAACTGGGAAGGAAATCCAAAAAAGGGAGATATATGTATACACATAGTGGCTTTCCTGGTGGCTCAGACGGTAAAGAATGCAGGAGACCAGGTTCGATCCCTGGGTCAGGAAGATCCTCTGGAGAAACGAATGGCTACCCAACCCAGTATTCTTGCCTGGAGAATTCCATGGACATAGGAGTCTGGCAGGCTATGGTCCGTGAAACTACAAAGAGTTAAATACAACTGAGCAACTCTCACTTCACTTCACTTCATGTATACATATAGCTGATTCACTTTGCTATACAGCAGAAACTTAACACTCACTGAAAAGCACCTATACTCCAATATTAAAATTAAAAAAAAAAAAACACAGCAAAATGGTGGTGGGGGGGAGCTGGGATAAAACTATGGAGTATTATTAATATGGTATTGAGGTCAATAATAACGAGGTTTGGGAAAGGCTACCCACTCCAGCATTCTGGCCTGAAGAATTCCATGGACTACAGTTCTTGGGGTTGCAAAGAGTCGGACACAACTAAGCGACTTTCACTTCACTTCCCTTTTGGTTAAAGTAAACTAGGATGAAATTATAAAGAAGTGTCTCAGGTGGTAGAGGAGAGAGGGAAGAAGCAAGCTCCTTTGAACAGGTCAGACCTCTATTAGGCAATTTACATGTGCTCTTCCATTCAATCCTCATGTCAACTCTTCTCAAGACATATTACCAGCATCCCACTGTACTGATGCAGCACAGAGGCTCTCAGAGGTTTAATATTAAAAACATGTCCAAAGCTGTTGAGAATTCAACCAGGATTTAATCTTTAACTATCCAAGGGTTTTTAAATCATTAGGTGTCAGAACAGACTGTGCTGTAAACAGTGATCTTCTACAGGTCTCTTAAGCATTTGGGCCAGTCTTTATCTACTCTAATGGTTACCATCTGCTATCTCACAGGTATAGATTAATAGCACTTGAAATATTCTTGTATTCTCTTTGAAGGAAAGGTAGCATATAAACCCCAAGTGTTACTCTGCTCAAACCTTAGAGAATAGTATAGCTTCATGACTACAAATAAGCTATTCCTTTCTGCTTTAACTCTGCTCAGCCTTAAATCCTTATTCTCCACTTAAATAAATCATCTTATCTACAATACTTTGTTAGTGGACCCCTGACCTCTAGAAGCCCCAAGTTCTTGTCCCAGGTCTTTCAAGCATTAGCATGTGTTTGCCCTTGCGTCAGACACTAGAAATACCAGAGGGTCAGTTTCTTTACCTCACCTGTCAAGTGGGATGAGGTACTGACTCCATCTGCATCCTGGGAAGGACCAAATGGGTAAAGTCAGTGTGAAAGTGTTAGGAAGTTGAACAAAAAGCCTAATATAAAGTGTCAGGAGAAATAGTGTTGCAGGTACATTAAAGCATGAAGTCATTTCCTATCTAGGTCTTGTCTCTTCCAAGTGAATAAACATGCTAAAGTAAAATAGTCTGATCCTATATCATTTCAATAAATATTTTAGACTTCTTCTTCCATTTGCTAAGCATTTTGTTAAGAAAGCAAAATTATATTTTCCCAAACATATGAATAGCCACATATAAAGATAAATGGTATATGTGTGAAGAGGGCACTGACCATCCCTCTGCCTGGTTATATAATTAAAAGCCAAGGCATATCATCTTATAAGAACAAAATTAAGAAATATGCCATTACATAGTATAAAGGCATTTGCCATCTGTATCATTCTTAGCCACTGGAATTTGAGTATTATTTTAAGTACTCAAATAATTAGTTGAGTACTGTTTTAGCATTCTGTTTCCTTTTTGCACACTGGGATATACACTACCATAGATACTTAACTTTTAACCTTTATTTTTTATGCTAAGAACTTCTGACATTTTAAATCTCAACAGTGATGATTAACATCTTTGCTTTATGCCAGAAGCTAAAAACTGATAGGCCCCTGCCTATATGACACCTTTCAGTAGTCACACACTCCAGCAGTTACTAATTTTCCAACCCAGTACCTGAAGATGACATTTTGATAAATTTGCAAGGGACTTTCTGAACTATTTATTAGTTCAATATATGAAAAAGTACACCTTTGGTAATGACATTTTGTTCTCAAAATAACTTCATACACTTTGCCCATTTTTAAACTGAGCTACTTACCGAATTTCTGAAAATACCACCATTAACTCATAATTAAAAAATGGCACACTTCTATTTCTCATTTCATCACCCTTGAAAGCGGTGCACTTTTATATGACATCCAAAACTACATTTTCTAGAAAGAAAAGACTAGCATGATATTTTATAATCCTTCTGTAAATAAATAAGATGATCGTCACTTTTTCTTCCTTACTCTAAGTTAAAATGAGACTGAGTTAAACATTCTCTCTCTCAACCTCAAGAAATGGGTCAATAGTTAAAATAAAAATAAAATGTCTGTTGTAAAACAATTCACCACCTCTAGTCACTTTCCATGTCATGTCTGAGCTGTGTGTGGTATTAATAATCACATCAAGCCACCAAGCATTTACTAAGCTTCTTCTGTGTGTTCAGAATAGTGATGATCACTTTCAAATTGCATGGAAATCAAGATCTAAGGTAACAGCAATCAGTTTTAATAAATCAGCTTATGTTTTGGATTCATCTGCTTTCTCTTTCTTTATAGGATAAATCAACTTAAGAACAATTTGGGGGAAAATATCATAATTTTACCATCATAACAAAACTAACACTTATTTTTAGTATGTTAAATTTCAGACATGCACATACATGAATGTTTCTTACATAGTTTTAATTATATTGGAAACATTTTATACTTGGCTTTGTTGAAACCTGATTATCACTCAATAATTTTAGACTGCCTGATCCATGAATACAAGCATAATTAAGTAATTACAGGCACCAAGAACCATACTATCTGTTGAACTGTGTCCCTCCTAAATTCGCAAGATCCAGTTCTCATCCACAGCACCTTAAAATGCAGTCATAGCTGGAAATAGGATAGTTGCAGACATATTTATTTAAGAGGAAATCGTACTAGAGCAGGATGGGCCCCAATCCAATATGACTGGTGTCTTTATAAAAAGGAGGCATTTGAAGGATAGACATTCATACAGGGAGACTGATATAAGAAGACTGGAGTGATACTGCCACAAACTGAAAACCACCAGATTCTTGCACCTTCAGAGAGAGTACAGCCTTGCTGACACCTTGATTTCAGATTTCTGAACTCTAGAATTGTGAGAAAATTAATTTCTGTTGTTCTAAACCACCCAGTTTATGGTACTTTGTTACAACATCCCTAGGAAACTAATGCAAACAGTATATTAAAAGATTGTACCATATTACCCTCTACACAACAACAAATGTAACACCTTTGTAAGAAGTCTTACTGCCTCTTAAGACCCTTCAAGTCACTCTTCAAACTGCCACCACACTGTTCTTTCTTAAATTAAAAACACAATCATTTTGAGAATGCAAATTGGTGCAGCCACTACAGAAATCAGAAAGGAGGTTCCTCAAAAAATAAAAATAGAACTACCATATGATCCAGCAATCCTATTTTAGGGTATATATCCAGAAGAAATGAAAACAGGATATGAAAGAGATATCTGCATTCCAATGTTCATTACAGCATTACTCATAGTAGCCAAGACAGGGAAACAACTTGTGTCCATCAACAGATGAAAGGCTAAAGAAAATGTAATATATAGAGATATAACAGGATATTATTCAGCCATGAGAAAGAAGGAATTTTTCCTATTTTTGACAACATGGATGGGTCCTGAGGATGTTATACTAAGTGAAATAAACCAGACAGAAAGAGAAATACTGCATGATATCATTTATAAGTGGAATCTTAAAAGAAATTAGTCGAACTCATAGAGAGTAGAAAAGTAGTTGCCTGGGGTCGGAGGTGAAGGAATTAGGGAAAAGTTGATTAAAGCTTACAAACTTGCAGCTTATGATGAATGAGGTCTAAAGCTTCAAGGAATAACACAGTAACTAGAGTTGATAACATAGAAAAAAGAGAATGTAATCATTTTCCTCAACTAAACTAAAATGAAGAAAACATTATCCCATCCCAATTTTTAATAAAGACATGTAATAATTCACTTTACTACTTAAAATGACAACAGTGTTTCTAGGAAACATCTAGGAAACAACAATGTTTATAAGGAAAAAATAAACATAGCACAAAAATATAGCAATGATAGCTTTAATATTTATGATAAACTACTCTAGGCCATTCTCATCATATCTCCAGTTTTCTAGAAGACATCTCTAGTCTTTCCAGAACTATTGTTTTCCTCTATTTCTTTGCTTTGTTCATTTAAGAAGGCCTTCTTATCTCTCCTTGCTATTCTCTGCAACTCTGCATTCAGTTGGGAATATCTTACCCTTTCTTTTTTAAAAAAATATAAATTTATTTATTTTAATTGGAGGTTAATTACTTTACAATATTGTATTGGTTTTACCATACATCAACATGAATCCGCCACAGGTATACACGTGTTCCCCATCCTGAACCCCCCTCCCTCCTCCCTCCCTGTACCATCCCTCTGGGTCGTCTCAGTGCACCAGCCCCAAGCATCCTGTATCCTGCATCGAACCTGGACTGGCGACTCATTGCATATATGATATTATACATGTTTCAATGCCATTCTCCCAAATAATCCCACCCTCGCCCTCTCCCACAGAGTCCAAAAGACTGTTTTATACATCTGTGTCTCTTTTGCTGTCTTGTATACAGGGTTATTGTTTCTTCCTTGCCTTTTGCTTATCTTTTTTCCTCAGCTATCTGTAAAACCCCGTAAGACAACCACTTTGACTTCTTGCATTTCTTTTTCTTTGGATGGTTTTGGTCACTGCCTCCTACACAATGTTATAAACCTCCGTTCATAGTTCTTCAGGCATTCTTGTCTATCAGATCTAATCCCTTGAATCTATTTGTCATCTCCACTGTATAATCATAAAGGATCTTATTTAAGTCATACGTGAATGGGCTAGCGGGTTTTCCTACTTTGTTCAATTTAAGCCTGAATTTTGCAACAAGGAGCAGATGATCTGAGCCACAGACAGTTCCAGGTCTTGCTTTTGCTGACTGCACAGAGCTTCTCCATCTTTGGCTGCAAACAATATAATCAATCTGATTTTGGTATTGACCATCTAGTGATGTCCAAATGTAGAGACATTTCTTGGGTTGCTAGGAAAGAGAGTTTGCTATGGCCAGTGTGTTCTCTTAACAAACCTCTGTTAGCCTTTGCCCTGCTTCACTTTGTACTTCAAGGCCAAACTTGCCTGTTATTCTGGGTATCTCTTGACTTCCTACTTTTGCATTCCAACCCCCTATGATGAAAAGGACATCTTGTTTTGGCATGAATTCTAGAAGGTGTTGCAGGTCTTCATAAAAATCAGTCAACTTCAGCTTCTTCAGCATTAGTGCTTAGGGCATAGACTTGGATTATTGCGACCTGAATAGTTTGCCTTAGAACAAAAGTGAGAGCATTCTGTCATTTTTGAGACTGCATCCAAGCACTGCATTTAGGACTCCT
Source organism: Budorcas taxicolor (assembly GCF_023091745.1). Classification (NCBI taxonomy): domain Eukaryota; kingdom Metazoa; phylum Chordata; class Mammalia; order Artiodactyla; family Bovidae; genus Budorcas; species Budorcas taxicolor. The sequence continues at coordinate 158,039,853 of NC_068910.1, forward strand.
TTGTTGACTATGAGGGCTACTCCATTTCTTCTAAGGTATTCTTGCCCACAGTGGTAGAGACAATGGTTTTTTGAATTAAATTCACCTATTCCTGTCCATTTTAGCTTACTGATTCCTAAGATATCAATGTTCACTCTTTTCATCTCCTGCTTGACCATGTCCAATTTGATTCATGGACTTAATATTCTAGGTTCCTATGCAATATTGTTTTTTACAGTGTTGAACTTACTTTCACTACCAGACACACCCATAACTGAGTGTTGTTTCCGTTTTGGCCCAGCTTCTTCATTCTTTCTGGAGCTATTAGTTTTCACCCTCTGATCTTCCCCAGTAGCATTCTGGACCCCTGCCATCTTTCAGTGAAAGATGGGAACTCATCTTTCAGTGTCAACTCTTTTTGCCTTTTCATATTGTTCATGCGGTTCTTGTGGCAAGAATAGAGTGGTTTGCCATCTCCTCCTCCAATGGATCACATTTTGTTAGAACTCTTCACTATGACCCATCTGTCTTGGGTGGCCCTGCATGGGATGGCTCATAGCTTGATAAGTTACTGAAACCCCTTTGCCATGGCAAGACTCTGATCTGAAGGAGGATAAAGGACAGAATTGGTAAGGACCTAACAAAATCAGAAGAGATTAAGAAGTGGCAAGAATAGACAAAAGAATTATAGAAAAAAGTTCTTAATGACCCACATAACCACCTAGAGCCTGACATCCTAGAGTGTGAAGTAAAGTGGGCCTTAAGAAGCGTTACTACAAACAAAGCTAGTGGAAGTGAAGGAATTCCAGCTGAGCTATTTCAAATCCTAGAAGATGATGTTGATAAGAGTGCTGCACTCAACATGCCAGCAAATTTGGAAAACTCAGCAGTGGCCACAGGACTAAAAAAAATCAGTGTTCATTCCAATCCCAAAGAAACACAATGAAAAGAATGTTCAAACTACTGCTCAATTGCATTCATTTCACACGCTAGTAAGGTTATGTTCAAAATCCTTCAAGCTAGGCTTCAGCAGTATGTGAACTGAGATCTTCCAGATGTACAAGCTGGGTTTAGAAAAGGCAGAGGACCAGAGATCAAACTGTCAACATTCACTGGATCATGCAGAAAGCAAGGGAATTCCACAAAACATCTACTTCTGCTTCATTGACTATGCAAAAGCCTTTGACTTTGTGAATCCCAAGAAACTGGAAAATTCTTACAGAGATAGGAATACAACCACCTTACCTATCTCCTGAGAAACCTGTATGCAGGTCAAGAAACAACAGTTAGAACCTGACATGGAATAATGGCCTGGTTCCAAATTGGGAAAGGAGTATAACAAGGCTGTATATCACCCTGCTTATGTAACTTATATGCAGAGTACATCATGCAAAATGTCAGGCTGAGTGAAACACAAGCTAGAAACTAGATTGCTGGGAGAAACATCAACAACCTTAGATATGCAGATGATACCACCCTAATAGTAGAAAGTGAAGAGGAACTAAAGAGCCTCCTGATGAGGATAAAAGAGGAGAGTGAAAAAGCTGGTTAAAAATTCAACATTCAAAACACTAAGATCATGGCATCTGGTCTCATCACTTCATGGCAACAAGTAGAAAGGGAAAAAGTAGAAGCAGTGACAGATTTTATTTTCTTGGGCTCCAAAATCACTGTGGATGGCAACTGCAACAATGAAATTAAATATGCTTGTCCCTTAGAAGGAAAGCTATGACAATCCTAAACAGCATATTGAAAAACAGAGACATCACTTAGACGACAATGTTTCATATAGTCAAAGCTATGGTTTTATTTATTGTAATGTACAGGTGTAAGAGTTGGACCATAAAGAAGGCTGAGCACCAAAGAACTGATGCTTTTGAATTGTGGTACTGGAGAATACTCTTGAGAGTCCCTTGAACTGCAAGGAGATCAAACCAGTTAATCCTAAAGGAACAGCAACCTTGAATATTCATTGGAAGGACTGATGCTGAAGCTGAAGCTCCAATACTTTGGCCACCTGATGTGAAGAGCCGTAGAAAAGACCCTGATTCTGGGAAAGACTGAAGGCAAAAGAAGTGGGCAGAAGAGGACAGAATGGTTAGATAGCATCACTGACTCAAAGCACATGAATTTGTTCAAACTACAGGACATAGAAAAGGACAGGTGCCTTTTGTGTGGCAGTCCATGGGATCACAAAGAGTCAGACACTACTTAGTGACTGAAAAACAACAACAACACTATAGGCCACGCATGGAGTTTAGCCACAACTACTATATGCTCCTACCATTCTTTTGAATTAAGCATTAATATGTCTATCAGCTCAGTTCAGTTCAGTTGCTCAGTCGTGTCCAGCTCTTTGCAACCCCATGAACTGCAGCACACCAGGCCTCCCTGTCCATCACCAACTCCCGGAGTCTATATTAAAGATTAAAAAAAAAAATGTGAGAAAGTGATTTGTTCATAGGAATACCACAAAAAGAAGTCCAAGTCAGGGTTTCACCCAGGTTTGCCTTTCTTGATGGGACACCTAGTTTCAGAACGTGTGGAAACTACAATAACTGAAAGTCCCTTTCAGGTACCATTTCTACTTGTGTTGCAATTCAAGATTACTTCTTCACTTCATCCCAGCCTTCCCACTACCCTACCTCCCATTCAACATAGCCATATATGAACTTCCAAATGTACAAGCGGGGCTTAGAAAAGGCAGATGAACCAGAGATCAAATTGTCACATTAGTTGGATCACAGAGAAAGCAAGGGAATTCCAGAAAAAAAGAAACATCTACTTTTACTCCATTGACTATGCAAAAGCCTTTGACTGTGTGTCTTTATGTGTCTTTAATTTAGCTGGATGTTTCCCTGTTCATTATTTCTGCTAACATCTTTCTTTTCTTCATCGTCTTTTTCTTCTTTGAAACCTCAACCAAAGTGACAAATGCCTTCTTATATTTGAGAACTATCACTTGCATAAAATCTAGTTAGATTCTCCACAAGGAAAATTTGATGATCACTGCCTACTTTCTGAATTCAAGATAATCTGGAAAAAATCCAATTACAGTCTTTAGACAATTATATTACTATTCACTTAATTATATTCAATTATATTCAGGTCTATATCTTCCTTCTAGACTGTAAGCTTCTTAAGGAAAAAACATTGCATCCCTAGTACCTACAACATATGATAAACACACATTTATGGATTACATAAATAAATGAGTGAGATAAACATTATTTTTCTGCTTTACTGAGGTGAATTGACAAAAATCGTAAGTTATTTAAAGTGTGTAATGTGATGATTTGATATACATTTGCACTGGGAAAGGACTCCCCCATCAACTTAACACAACGATCACCTTATATTTTATATGTTTTTTATGAGAATATAGTATAATATTAAGTTTTCATGGTCCCATGTTTTTGTTATTACAGATAATGCTACAATATCTGTACTAAAATATAAATCCTCTTTCTCTTTAAGGAATCCACTTTAAAGTCAGAGAACAAAACATTTCTTGGTCCCCATAGTAGTTGCTCAATAAATGTGTTGAATAAATATTGAATCTTAAACGTATTTCCTCGAACAGGTGGAATATTATCGACTCAGTTAACATAAATGGGCTAGGTCTATATGCATTGCTGCTGCTGCTGCTCAGTCGCTTTAGTCGTGTCCGACTCTGTGCGACCCCACAGACGGCAGCCCACTGGGCTCCCCCATCCCTGGGATTCCCCAGGTAAGAATACTGGAGTGGGTTGCCATTTCCTTCTCCAATGCATGAAAGTGAAAAGTGAAGGTGAAGTCTCTCAGTCATGTCCGACTCCTAGCGACCCCATGGACTGCAGCCTACCACCTCCTCCATTCATGGGATTTTCCAGGCAAGAGTACTGGAGTGGGTTGCCATTGCCTTCTCCTCTATATGCATTAACACTGATAAATCTAAAAGACAAAATGTTAATGTTGAAAGATAAAAAGTATGGAAAGTAAATTTGGTTTTATATGTATAACAGGGTTTAGATATAAAATTGAAATGTATAATATTTTATAGTATTTATGGTCAAATACATATGTATGTATATGATTAAAAATGACTGTGATTAATAAATGCCAACTTCCTAGAGAGGGAAAGAGAATGAAAGGATAGTCTGAGTTAAGTTTAGCTATAGTATATCTATTAGACTTTATTTCTAAAGAAATATCAAAACAAAAAAATTATATGCAAAGCTAAGAGATCTAATGTTAATGTGCCAAATGTTACCATCCTATTAAACCAAGTTGAGGCAGTGCATGGGTATCCGATTTATTGTTTTCTGACTATTTCATTTTTGAAATATTCCATAATTAAAAGCAAGTCATTTAAAAGGTATAGCATCAATGAAGAGGGAAAGGAAACAGAAAAATCACCATTAGGTAAATGCTGCAGTAATGACTGTTGCAGGCAAGATCCACTCACGGATTCAAAAATTAGTGATGATATGGTAAAGAGAAACAGGACATTTGAATAGTCTCAAAGTATCTCCTCCAGGGGACTTATTTGTTACCAGGGGAAACATACCAATTTCACAGTAGAGAAACCCAGCAGATGCCATCTTATCAATGTGTTCAAGGTTGGTAGTATTACCAGTGATAAAATACGTGCACGTCACAAAGCCCTAAGTGCCAGGCATTGTGAAAGATGCAGTTCTTGCCCAGAATGCATAACCTCTTTCGAATCAAAAACTGTGGAACATTCTCCAGAAAAACTAACTGGTATTCTTCAAAAGTGTCAAGATCATGAAAGAAAAGAAAACTCTGAGGAACTATCAGAGACTCAAGAGAAAAAGCAACTGAATCCAAATGAGAACCTATATAAGATTCTGGTACAGAAGAAAAAAAAAAGACATAACAGAGAAAATTGGAGGTTGATATAAGGTCTGCAGTTTAGATAATAGTGTCATACTAATATAAAATCCTAGTTTTGATCATTGTACTATGGTTACACTACATGTTACATTAAAAGAAGCTTGCTGGAGTGTGTTGGGGAAATCTCTGTATTATTTTGCCAAATTTCTGTAAGTCTAAAATTAGTTATTTTTTAAAATATAAAACACGTTGCATACCTATCAATCCCACAAATTTACCTGTAGGAATATATCCTAAGGGAATAATTTGAAAAGCTCACAAAGCTGTATGTGTGCATGAATGTTTACGGGTGTATACATATTCCATTATGGAATTGCTTAAAAAATTAAAATGGAAATAACCATAAATGTTCAAGAAATAATTATGTTTGTTACACGAAGATATATGTAGCCATTAAAAGTATGATATTTCTTGATGTTTATTGGCATAAAGAGATATTCGCAATCTGTGTGTGTGCTCCTTTGCTCAGTTGTGTCCAACTTTACAACCCCACGGACTATAGCCCACCAGGCTCCTCGGTCCATGGTATTTTCCAGGCAACGATACTAGAGTGGGTTGCCATTCCCTTCTGCAGGGGATCTTTCAGACCCAGGGATTGAGCCTCCATTTCTTGCACTGCAGACAGATTCTTTACCATCTGAGCACCTGCGAAGCCCATTTGCAATCTACTGTCATGTGAAAATGCACAATAAAATATATATAAAACACAATCTAATTATTATTTCATCTGTTTATTTTTACTTTTTGTATTTAAGTCCAAAATGTTCCTATTTCTGAATATGTTCAAAAGAATTGATCCTAAGCAATATACAGTATTTATTTTACATTTGCTTTTTAAGAGAGTCAAGAAAATGGATGTTCTGCTTGTTAATATCTATTCTTAATAATTTTAGAATAACTGTTCTTCTTGGATTTCAAGATGTTTTGGTAAAGAATACAATTTTTAAAAGTAATATTATAAATAAACTGCTCATCTTTATCATCATTTTAATTAATATTCACACAAAAGTAGTTTTGTTTTTTAACTTGTGATGGAAGCAGAGCTTTTACCCTCAGGATAGTGATGCATCTATGACATATTCAGAAAAAACTGGGATCATTTTCAAAGAGAGACAGCATCATCAAGAGAGTTCCTGTTAAGGAATGACTGATCTGTTAGTCATATCTCTATACAAGAGTAAAGATCTTTAAACTCTGACATCTTCTGATTAAAACAAAACTAACAACACAATTTTCCTTCAAAAACAATACATTTAAAAAAAAATAAATACATCAGCATGCTTTCAACTTTCTTCACGGTATTATTTTTAACTCTCACTGAATATAGTTCATTTCAAATGATGCACATTTTGGTCAGAGGTTATGGTTTGGTCCAGAATTGCAGCAGTGTATTCTATTAATAGGGAAGATGATTCTTAGGCTTGTGTCTATCTATGTCAATAGAATATAACTGTCAGAAGGGGAAAAAAACTTTACATAACCTCTGAAATGCCATGATTTTATCAGGAACTCAAAGTCAAGAAACATTTAGGAGAAGATCTGGAGCTAGAGTTTCCAGTCCCGGCATGACGCTTTTTCCAATTACATCACAATTTGCATCCTTATTCCCATGCAACGGTATAGTAAAATAGAAATTCACTCATTAACCACCTGCAGGCCTATGATGATGAATAGCCTGTTCCTGCCCACCAGGAGTTTATGAAAAGAAATCAGGCACATAAACAAAATGTTTCGGGCTTCCCTAGTGGTTCAGTAATAAAGAATCCACCTGCCCATGAGGAGAAATGGGTTAAATCCCTCATCCGGGAAGATCCCACATGCAATGGAGCAACTAAGCCTGTCTGCCACACTGCTGAGCCTGTGCTCCAGAGCCCAGGAGCCACAACTACTGAGGCCACAAGCCACAACTTAAGCCCATGTGCCCTGGAGTCCATGCTCTGAAACGAAAGAAGTCACTGCAATGAGAAGCCCTCTCACCACAACTAGAAAGTAGCCCTCACTTGCTGAAACTAAAGAAAAGCCCAGGAAGCAATGAAGATCCATCACAATCAAAAACAAATAAAAATAATTAGACAAAAAGCTTCGGCAATGCCCATGTTAGTATCAATCAGGGCTAGAATCTAGTAATCAATTAAAAATTTTTTAAATTTGAATAATTATAACATATTTCCTAACAAAAATAATCTACCTAAAGGATTTGATCACTACTCTTTTAGATTTTCTAAATACAGTTGATATGTTCCATTTGCACATTAAGAAAAGCACACACCACATCAGTGCAGTTCAGTTCAGTTCAGTCGCTCAGTCGTGTCCGACTCTTTGTGACCCCATGAATCGCAGCACGCCAGGCCTCCCTGTCCATCACCATCTCCCGGAGGTCACTCAAACTCACATCCATCAAGTCGATGATGCCATCCAGCCATCTCATCCTCGGTCGTCCCCTTCTCCTCCTGCCCTCAACCCCTCCCAGCATCAGAGTCTTTTCCAATGAGTCAACTCTTCGCATGAGGTGGCCAAAGTACCGGAGTTTCAGCTTTAGCATCATTCCTTCCAAAGAACATCCAGGGCTGATCTCCTTTAGAATGGACTGGTTGGATCTACTTGCAGTCCAAGGGACTCTCAAGAGTCTTCTCCAACACCACAGTTCAAAAGCATCAATTCTTCGGCACTCAGCTTTCTTCACAGTCCAATTCTCACATCCAAACGTGACCAATGGAAAAAGCATAGCCTTGACTAGATGGACCTTTGTTGACAAAGTAAAATCTCTGCTTTTCAATATGCTATCTAGGTTGGTCATAACTTTGCTTCTAGGTATATGTTAATGCTTTCCTTTGAAATACATATTTTTGTATTAATATTTTTCCCATGTTCTAGACAAACACTATGTCTGACCACATACCTGAAGAACTGGGGTTTTACAGTAATGTATGTTTAAAAAAGAACTGGGGTTTTTGGTAAAGGCATTCAAGTAGACAGAAATTAAGCAGCTTTTATACATGTTGACATCTTTAGTGTCATTTACATAAACCTTGTCATTTCAGCAGAACTAGAACCACACATTTACTTAACACTGACCTTCAGAACATCTAAATGCTTTGACAGGTATGCCATTCCACCACTTCTGCTAAGCGAATGAAGGATGATGTTTTCAATTTTGGTATCTATTTAACAAATATTTGTAAAGACCAACCATATGGCAGTCAGTAATACTGAATACTGACTGTATTGTATTTGATGAGCACTAAGATGTGCAAACCCTGGGTGACTCTCAAGAATTCATCCAACAGTGGAGACTTAAGTTGGTTGAGAAAGTTTTTTTTTTAATAGAAACAAATATAAAAGAACAATAAAGAATGTAAGCTGTGTGATTAGAGGAAAGGGTATTAACTTCAGAGATCTTTTTGGACTCAAACTCAGACCTTTACTAACTAGTTGAATGAGATTAATCTCTCGGCACCTCAATATTCTCATCTATGAAATACACACACTACAGTGCCATTCACCCTACATGGCGGCTCAAAGGAGTCCATGAGAACATATGTGAAAGTGTCAGAAGTGTGTTTTTCTCTCAGTAGGTGCTCAGTAACAGGAAACCTCGTTATCCTTTGCCTTAGGATTACAGAGGAGAGAATTACTAGTTCTACCTGGTGCTTTTTTTTTTTTTTTTTAACTTTTAATTCTTCCCTTATCTAAGATACCCATTGAAAGTGAAAGTTTAGTTGTTCAGTTATGTCCAACTCTTTGCAACCTCTATGACTGTAGCCCACCAGGCTCCTCTGTCCATGGGATTCTCCAGGCAAGAATACTGGAGTGGAAAGCCATTCCCTTCATCAGGGGCTCTTCCCGACCCAGGGATGGAACCCAGGTCTCTAGCATTGCAGGCAGACTCTACCATCTGAGCCACCAGGGAAGCCCAAGATGCCCATTACTTTTTATGCTCCTTAAGGGGATGATTTGGTCATACTCCTTCTAGAAGAGTCTCTATGTACAATGAAGCTGACTCTGCATTTCTAAAAATTAGACACTGATTCTAAAATTTTCATTTCCAGAAGAAAGCATCTTAATAGGAAGACAAGAGATAGTGAATGTCATGTGTTCTAAATTAAAGATGAGGTGAACCTTCAGGGCATCATTAAATTCTTTTCAGAAGTTCATTTTAGATCCAAATAGAAGAGTAGTCCTTAAACATGTAATGATGAAGAATTTAAGTATTTTGTTTTTGCAAAAGGATGTGATTTTTATTATTCAGAAAATACCATCTTCTTAGCTATGATATGTGCATAATTCAATATGGATCCAGTCCAATGTTTCATTTTGTGAAGAAATACATTTTTTAACAATTCATATTGTTCTGGCACAAAAACAAATTACAGTGCTGAAAAAGCCCTAGAATAAATATAATGACAGTATACCTCACGCTGAATACTCCTCCATCTTCCCAACAGCTTGCTAAAGGGGAAAAACACCTAAGAAATACTTCGCAGTTCTTTCAAACAGTGCACTCCTACTCATCAGCCAGGATTCCTTTGGGAAAAAGGCTGCTCAAAATGGAAAAGAATGGTACTGATTTACAGATTTTTAAACTGATTGTTTTGCAGGAGCTTGGCTTTCAAGCATATAAATTCATTGCTCTACACTTGACCATTTTCTGACCAAGATTACTGACTGCTACAGGACATAATAGTGCAGAAAAGATGGAATCTTTAGAAAAGAAGCATGTTGAAAATGGTTCCCAGCTCAACTACCAGTACATTGCTAGTCATCTTTCAAGTGCAGTTTTTTTCTGATTCATTTGTGGGTGGTTTTAATATCTCTGGGAGCTCCTCTTGTTCAGCACAGTTCTTTACAGTATCTTTCCAATGCTATTTATTATTTTGGCACCAGTTTCTATATATGCAAGTACTTTCTTTTTTACAGCATATAAAATTATTTTTTCCATAGATTATTTAAAAATGGGGAAGAAACTTTTTTGAAAGTTGTTCTTGTCCTGTTTTTTTCTCCAGGTTCAGTAAGAAACATAAGCATATATCAGTATTCCTTTTCTGCTATAAAACCTTAATAAGTCAAACAACTGGTGCAAAGAAATTTTTGATTCATAATTTTTTTAGTAAATCAATTACCTAAACCATACTATTCATTTAAAAATTGTTAGCATAATCATTGTGGTGTGTCAGTTTCAAACAGCTGTTAGTTACAAGCCTTTAAATGCTCTATGTTAAATCTTACAATAATAAAAAGAGGCATAATTAAATACCTTGCAGATGAGAGAACTGAGACTCGAAAAAGAGAAATAAGCTGTTCAAAGTCATAGCTATCAAATTATTAAGTCGGGATATGAATTCATATCTGACGACTCTGGAATATCTCTATCTATCCCACTGTATTTCAAGTATTTCTTTGTAGAAATTGAAAAAAAATTTACAACTGAATGCTGCTTTGTGCGATTAAAATAGTTAATGAATTGATTTATATATTGTCCCTGTAATATGCTGTATAATATGGTACAAAACAAGACTCCCTCACTAGTTTCTCTTTCATCTGAAGTACATATCTAGTTTAGGGTTTCTCAACCTCAGCACTGTTGACATTTTGAGCAGGATAATTCTTTATTGGGAGTAGGGGGTTTTTACTGTACATTACAGGATATAAAGCAATCACTTACTTGTTCTCTACCAATAGGTGCTAGTAGCATTCTTCAATGGCTGACCATCAAAAATGTCTCCAGACATTCTCAGACATTTTTCTTTCAGTGGAAGGGTAACAGAATTATAAGCTATACAGTGAAGAGTGAAATGATTAAAGAATTTACCTTGTGCAAACACTGGCATGCGTCTCCAGTTGGGAACTGCTAATTAGGTTAATAAAATTCTACTACAATGAATTAAAACTCCAATTTTTCATAGAAAAACAAACATCTAGTATTTATAAAGAATAAAATAGATAAGACTGTCGCCATCTTGAAAGATACTTCAAATGGATTTCTGAATCAGCCTTAAACTGCATAGATTATTCTAACAATTTTAATATAGTTTATGAAATGAAACATATTTAGAAGACCAGGTTTTAGGATATCATAGATGAGAGAAACCTTAAATTGTACAACCTCCTCATTTCATATTGGAGGAAACTGAGATAAAGGAACTTTGTCAAAGTAGAATTTTTAAGTAGCAGAACTCTGCTTAGAAGGCAATTATTTAAGTTTGTCATTCCTTCTTTATTAAGTTAGTCCTGATGGGCCTATTTGACAATGGACTTGAACAGACTTAACAATTTTCTTCTTAAGATCCCATAATGTCCTTTGTCATGAGTGTGCATGAGCTAAAAGAAGACTTCAATAACCAGGAAAAGATAGCTTGTTTTTCCTTCAGGGGGAGGGTAACAGAATTATAAACTATACAATGACGAGTCAATGATTAAAGAATTTACCTTGTGCAAACACTGACATTAGTCTTGTCATTTGAGTTCTGACAGACCAATGTCTTCAGCAATCAAGCCACAGCAACCTAATTAGAAAAAAACTGCTGCTGTCGTTTGATTAGCTAGGATCCCAAATACTGTTGCACACATGCTTCTTGTTCTGATTACCATGCAAATCACATAGGTAGATCACTTTTTATATTAACTATATCAGGATACATTTCTTTTTAATCAATAAAATGGTTATTCTCATGACCTTCACTAAATGTCCAAAAATGCTGGATTACAATACTTAATGATGCTGGATAATTTATAATCATGAATGACAGCTGCATTTAAGAGTCAGCTAAAGACAAAGAACAATATACATTTCTTTAATCATGACAAAGACTCATATCTGGTGATACACTGCTCTAGGAACTCATATGTTAAATATATAATCCAAAAAGAATTTTTTTCAAGTGGTAGAAGGCAAACTCAGTATTCTAAGGGGAATTATTAGTGCTCTAGTCCATCACTACCACTGTGTAATATAATAGTAAGCCATATACCCTTACCACATGGTTTGGTCTGTACCTAATAATGGGAGCTTAACTTAGAAGTCAAACAGATATAGATAGGATCAAACCCATATGCATTGACTTAGCCATGTAATGCTAGGGAAGGTAGATGCCTTCTCTGATTTCAATTTCTCCATCTGAAAAATGTGAATAATATCACTCACTTTTATTAAGACACATTGTAGGAAGCCTTTAATAAACATTAAGTGTTGTAATCATCATAGTCATCACTTCTTGTCTTGGAGTTCTAGAGGAACTCTACAAATTTTTCAACTCACCATTCTATGTTTACTTCTCTTGATCCTGTTCATCTAAATATTTCATTAATTAGTTCATTTATCTTCAATTCTGCGGCTACAACACCTATGAAAGGCACAGTCATTCTCAAGTGAACTAAGATAACAGATCTTTAACTGGATACTACTCATTCATGCTTACTCTCCAGACTCGTCAAAGTATGTTTTAAAGGCATTCTTACAGTCTCCTGGTTTACAGCTGAAGAAACTAAAGCCCAGAGAAGTTCATTAACCTGAAGCCACACAAAGAGTAAATGGCTGAGTCTGAAACTGAGCCAAACTTCCTTCCAGTTCATAATGATACCTCCAAAGGCAATGTAAGGAGAGAACAGTCTGGGGAGCCTCATAAAATGTGAACCAGAATGTTTGTCACCAAAGGGACTTTATTGTACAGCACATCATGTATCTTTGATTCTAATTTCTCATTTTAAAACAGTAGTAACATTCAGCATTTTAATGGCATCAGATAAGACAGGATATATTAAAGCAGTTTTTATCCCACAAAATTGTTTTTAATGTCATGTAAATTAAAGCTGAATTAATATATAAAGCATCATATCCCAAAGATTTTCACTGAAATGGAATTCTGATATTAATCTTGAATGGACTAGATTCAAACTAGAATGGTTTTGATTCTTAATCATTCAGGTAACTTAAGAGTTTTGATAACTTTTTAGAGGTTATAAGAATGAACATATGATCAGAAACCTGTAACACAAGATTTGAAAGTTATGTTAAATAAATAAATTTCAATGCACATATACAGAAAATGTCTTTAATGTGACCCCAAGCATGTATTTCCCTTGAAAAGAATATAAAATTATGACTAGTCCAGTATGACTAGTCTGCTTTTCTTTGATAACAAGCTTTTGCCCCAATGGCTGTGATATCTGAAACAAGTGTTCCATGGATGTCAACTGACTTTAATGAGTGATTCATTGTACAATGGAAACTACTTTGCATTCTCTCTAGATGCTTTCACTGTGTGGGAAAGATAAAGCTCCATTTAGCTTGGGGCTGACATAGTGGAACATAATTCACCTGCCTCCACACTTCGTATGTTGGAGGCTTCTACAGAATGGCAAGAACAACCACTCTTTTTACTACCACATGTATCACACTTTCTCTTGCTACCTGCTTAGGAAAGGAGACCTACATCAACCAACAGAGAACAGAAGAAAATCTGTTTATCTATCATTTAAACACAAGAAGTTAAGTAAATTCAGAACAAAACACATGAGTTTCAGGCATCACACTTTGTCTACAAGATGCATATTGAGGTGGGAGACCATTATGATAGAGAGTTTTGGCAAAATATAGAACCACACACAGATAACTCCTAGCTAAAAAAACACATGTGTGCAAATGAAAAAAGCAGTGAAGAAAACACACTCAAGGATACACAAAAGAAACCCAGAGAGTCACAAATAAGCAGCAACAATACACACATCAAGATCTGAAGTTAGCTATGCTTTAAAATGTGTGAGTCAGGGATCAAAGAATCACAGTGTCCCTTTGATACAATAAACCCAGGATGTTAGCTGGTGAAGACAACCCTGTGGCCCAAGGCTATTTTTCAAACCGCTGCTCTGAAAGGTTCTAAGTGCTAAATGATTCTGGTCATACTTACTTGCTTTTTAAATGACTCCCACGTGGTTAATATTTCTGACATACCCTTGTATACGCCAGGTAGATGGTTATATCACGCAGCGATTGTCATTTTAGCTGTGTCATGAAAAGCCGACACATGGCAAAAAGAGAACTCAGCAAATAGAATAGACTTAGAAATCACCGCTAGCTTATTCAAAAAAATTACAATACAAATGTCTGTTCTTTAATCCACTTTGTTTTTAACAGCTTATACATCACAATTAAATATAACATGAAAATACATTTATCTTAATTTGACACCCTTCTGAACTCTAAAATTCTTCTATATTTGTGTTTTATTTTCACTGAACATTTTTTTATCAGTTGCATTGGCTATCGCTCACAGTGACACTAATGGTAAGCCAGGATGCTTTGGTTAAAATATAAAAATAGAAGCAATAGAAGTTAAGGGATTCATCTGCCTAATAAGATAACCTAAGCTTCACGTTCCTGGTGTTATATTTCTCCCTTGGAAAACACAGGGCTGCAATAATTGTGTGCCTGCCTTCACACAAGTGTCAAATAAGGCTACCTGGGATATGTATTCTTTTTGAATAATTTTATTATTTTACAGGATAGTTTCACAAATGTTTTAATGACGGCCCTCCATTATCTGCATGTGTATAAATCATATAAGATGCAGTCCTGTAAGAATTATAAACCACACACAGATATCATGCCCCACAGATAATTTGGGGCCTCCACTTAAAGGCCATGGTTAGAACTGGAATCAACAACATACCTCTGCATACTTCAAATAGGTCCCTGGGGAGAGACAGGCAAGGTTAATCCGAAAGAAAGTCTTAGGTTAGCAGCACCTTTGGGCTTTCTTGGTGGCTCAGACAGTAAAGAATCCACCTGCAGTGCAGGAGACCTGGGTTCAATCCCTGGGTTGGGAAGATCCCCTGGAGGAGGGCATGGCAACGCACTCCAGTATTCTTGCCTAGAGAATCCCCATGGACAGAGGAGCCTCGTGGGCTACAGTCCACGGGGTTGCAAAGACTCAGACAAGATTGAGCAATAAAGCTCAGCATTGCACAGTGGCACCTTTAGCTTTGAACCAAAGCAGAGTGGCAAGAAGACTGTGATACCTTCTTCAACCTGATGGATTTTTGCCAGCTTTGCAAGATGACACACAAATGAGAGTGAACACAAGAGAAGTTATTTGAGGGAAGAGGAGAGTTCTGTGCCATTTCCAGATTAAGGTTACAGTAGCTAAAATGCTTCAACATCGAAATCAGAAGTAGCATTACACTAGCATATAAAAAAATATATATATCATTATTGTAGGTCACTATCCTGGAGTCCACACTGAGAACCTAGATTACTTTTCTTATTTCTCATCCAAACTTGTCTGTCCCAAGCTGTTTCTCTTTTTTTCTATAAAGCAACTACTAGAACTGTACCCAATAGAATTAACAAAAGAGTAATTGAGGTTATACTTTAGTTATTCCCAAGGAAAACAAGAGCAGTGGGACCTTGTCTGCGAAGACCCAAGACCCCCCTGAATACTAACAGTTGTGGCATGTGGTGCTTTGGACTTGTGGTATAAATATGTATAGTCACAGCATCTACTAATATATCCACAATCTTGTCTGTTCAGTTACTTTAATTTAGAGACCCAAGTTTTACCATTTTCCTTTCCTTAGTTATCTACATTTTACTGGTAGGGTTGCTACAGACTAATTTCTTTCAAACCCTTTTCCTAAATTTTGGTGAAAGTGTCTATGCACTTTCAAACTTAGGTTTATCACTCCCACAGCAGATCTGGGCATACATCTGCTGCCACATTTATCAGCTTTTATGAGAAAGAAAGATGAAGCAATAAGAAACTTTTGGGAAGAATGTTTCTAACAAGGATCATCACCCATTACTTCTCAAAATGATTCATGGATCGTGGTTCTGTCTCTGAGGAAGCTCTGTTATTTATTTATTTACTTATTTAATGTTACTGAAGATGAAGTGAGTCAATCTGGGGCTCTGGAGTAGGTGGACTAATTCAAATTTTTTTTTTTTTTTTTTTAGCTAATGGCAAAATGTACATACATATTGTAACACATTCTAAAATAAGAATGTGTTATCAGGTTTCCAACTAATGATTTTAAAGAGAAAGTACTTATACTTAAAAAAATACTGAACTCAAAGTAAAAACCTTATATTAGCAGTCCTCACTACTTTCCAATACTCCTTAAAAGGACAATTTAGATCCTTTGAAAGAGGCAAAATCTCAAAATAATAAAAGAAGAGAAAGCAGACAACAGTATTATTTTGAGGCCAGAATCCAAAAAACAAGCAACAAAGTACTTTGCTAAAAAAGCTGATTCTTAAGCTGGCAATGAGAAGGTCAAAACCCCACCAGTTTCACTGTAGAACTCCAAATGTTCCAAGAACTGGCAAACAAATAGCTGGAAGGGTGGTGAATCAAGTCTAAAAACAGCAGGATTCTCTGAAAGTATATGTAAGAAGCAGAAAGATCCCTAGATTCCCTCATCCCCAGAATTCAAGGCTCTAACTTGAGATATCAGAGTGAGTGGAATTCAAGAGTCAAACATACCAGGAGATCGCAAAGGCATACATATTCCTTAGTACAGTTAGATCATGATACCATTTGTTTTCCATGATAATAATGAAAATAGACTCTCGCTGTATTTTATTTCATGGTTTTCAAAGAATTTTTACATTTACTATCTAATGCAATCATCAGTACATTAGACAATAAATGTCCCTGGGTCAGGAAGATCCCCTGGAGAAGGGCATGGCAACCCACTCCAGTATTACTGCCTGGAGAATCCCATGGACAGAAGAACCTGGCGGGCTACAGTCCATAGGGTCACAGAGTCAGATGACTGAAGAGACTTAACTCACAATCATCATAACGGCCTCCTTGTATGTAAGACAAAATAATTTCCTCTGTTTTTACAGAAAGAAACAGGTAAAATTAATCAACTTACTAGTGAAATCTTGAATAGTGGTGCATAAAGTCTTCCCATCTCAAATTTCTTGTAGCTTAGATTACCCTTTGATCTCCCCCCATAGGATTACTTCTCCAAGAAAGCTATTTGCCATTATTGGTGTTCATAACAATTCCTTCAGAAGCTTGATTAAAATAACAGTTTTAAAGATTCTGATTAAGACTGAGGTGAGGTCCTGAATAAGTAACTAATTATTCAGGTGATTCTAATGCAAGTAGTGGGAGACCATCCTTAGAGAAATACTTCATTAAATATTGTCATTGTTATCAGAGCAGAAGGCAATATATCTGGGCCACATCAGCCAGGTCTCACTAAAAACAAATAAAATAACCCCAAACCCAAAGCCAATTGAGCTTTTCAATAAACGACATTATCAAGATATACCCTTGACTATTATTAAGGGTGGTCTGCGATATAAGGAACATTGCAGTTTTTGTAAACGTTCTATAAAGGATATTTTTCCTGGATTGGTGGAAACTATACACACACATACACACGCACACACACAAAAATGTTTTTCAAAATTCATGACAAGAAGAAGAAAATTATCAGTTCTAATTAACTTGGCTTAGTCCCTATTTTTTTAAAAAAATTACAGGATAAGTTCCTGCTGTACAACAAAGTGAATCAGCTATACCTATACATATACCCCTCTCTCTTTGATCTCCCTCCCACCCTCTCCATCCCATCTCTTTAGGTCCTCACAGAGCATGGAGATGAGGTCCCTGTGCTATGCAGCAAGTTCCCACTAGCTAGCTATTTTACACATGGTTCGTTTTTGTCTTGCCTACCAAGAAGTTCAAACCTGAATTTAATATAAATTAATAAGATTTTAGGCATATGTACTTAACCACTGAGAGCCTTACCCTCACAAATATTCGTGTGAGTTTGAGTTTTTTATTTTTTAATTTCTTTATTTTTTGATTGAAGGATAATTGCTTTACAAAATTTTGTTGTTTTTAGAGTTTGAGTTATTTTTATTTTAATTGTCTCATTATACATGAACTTTAAAAAACTATCTTAAAATCATTTGGGAAGTAGTCAGGGTATAAATTATAAATAAACACACCTGAGAAATAGGAAGCAAACAAATTCATGCAGAAATAATTTCAACATGAAACAAGAACAGGGAGCTAGAGATTTGCAGTTTAGGTTTTTTTTTTTTTCAAAACATAATTCTTTCAGGCACAGTTGGTAAGTACACCTGTCATATACGCTTCCAAAAATGTAGCTCAAAATGATAACATACTGAGAGAAAAACAAATCTTGAGAATACAAAATTCATTTGTTATAACCAGTTTTGCTTACACTCTCTCAAAATAGCCATCTGTACTAAAATGTGTACATAACAGAACAACTTGCTGCAATACAAAAAGGTTTGCATATATTTAGACCTTGGAACTTTCTAAAGGCTTGGAAACTTTCCAAAAGCACCTCTCATACTTGCTACAGAGATGTTACAAATAAGTGAACAGGAGTGGATGTAAATGAAGAGCAGCTGCTTAAATAAATCCTATAGCCCAGTTTGTCATTTTTTCCCCTTAAAACATCAATCGTCTCCTTAAAACACCAATTTGCCCCTTCTAAGGTCCTCCCTGACTTTTATTGAATTAACAAGCACTTGCATGATGCTTGATACATGCAGGGAATTTTCCTGCATGCTTTACAAATACTAGTTGATTTAATTTTCATAGCAAACTATGACGTAGGCAGTTCAGTTCAGTCACTCAGTCGTGTCCGACTCTTTGCAACCCCATGGACTTCAACACACTAGGCCTTTCTGCCCATCACCAACTTCCCGAGTTTACCCAAACTCATGTCACCCAACCATCTCATCCTCTGTAGTCCCCTCTCCTCCTGCCTTCAATCTTTCCCAGCATCAAGGTATTTTCAAATGAGTCAGCTCTTGGCGTCAGGCGGCCAAAGTATTGGAGTTTCAGCTTCAGCATCAGTCCTGCCAATGAATATTCAGGACTGCTTTCCTTTAGGATGGACTGGTTGGATCTTCTTGCAGTTCAAGGGACTCTCAAGAGTCTTCTCCAACCCCACAGTTCAAAAGCACTAATTTTTTGGCACTCAGCTTTCTTTATAGTCCAACTCTCACATCCATATATGACTACTGGAAAAACCGTAGACTTGACTAGATGGAACTTTGTTGCAAAAGTAATGTCTCTGCTTTTTAATAAGCTGTCTAGGTTGGTGATAACTTTTCTTCCAAAGAGAAAGCATCTTTTAATTTCACGGCTGCAGTCACCATCTGCAGTGATTTTGGAGCCCCCCAAAATAAAGTCTGTCACTGTTTCCACTGTTTCCCCATCTATTTGCCATGAAGTGATGGGACCAGATGCCATGATCTTCGTTTTCTGAATCTTGAGCTTTAAGTCAACTTTTTCACTCTCCTCTTTCACTTTCAGCAAGAGGCTCTTTAGTTCTTCTTCACTTTCTGCCACAAGTGTGGTGTCATCTGCATATCTGAAGTTATTGATATTTCTTCCAGAAATCTTGATTCCAGCTTATGCTTCATCCTTCCCAGCATTTCCCATGAGGTACTCTGCATAGAAGTTAAATAAGCAGGGTGACAGTATACAGCCTTGACGTATTCCTCTCCCACTTTGGAACCAGTCTGTAGTTCCATGTCCAGTCTACCTGTTGCTTCTTGACCTGCATACAGATCTCTCAGGAGGCAGGTCAGGTGTGGTATTCCCATCTCTTTTAGAATTTTCCAGTTTGTTGTGATCCACACAGTCAAAATTTCCCCAAATTTCATAGTTCCTATGGAAGAGCTGGGATGTGAACACAAGCAGTCTGGTTTCAGCATCTGTGACCACTAAATACTCTACTGACTCTATGCTATATAGACATAGAGACCGAAAGGCAATGTCTTAAAGTAAAAATAGTTTCATGCACTAATTCCTCACCTCTTGGGAGAATGGAGATATACATCTACCTACATTTGCCATTTCAAACAAAATACCAGAAGAATCTTCTTGCAGATATTAGACATTTATAGATTCTTACTTTATTTTGAAGAGAAAAAGAAAAATCTTTCATGATGTGGTTCCTCAATCGTGAGACATTTCTTTTATTTAATGATAGCTTTAGAGGGAAGGAAAACAACTATTTCAAACATACATGCCAATTGCAAAGAGCATTCAATTTAAGAAACAGTGAAAATGTAAAAAGATGAAACTTAGAACCAAGAATATAATGCAATTATTTAATCCCTTCTTTTTATGGGTTTCCTACTTCTGTTGATATTTTGTTATAACAAGGACCTGACCTATATAAAGCTTTAAACTGCCTTGAATACTACTTAGATAGGATAAAATTAATAACCAGATTACTTTCAATTGTTAGAAATTATTCTATTAAGACAAATCCTATGTTATACTATTCATACTCAATATTTGATAAGATGTTCCTAGTATTGTCCATGTGTTTAAATGCACTAAACTACAACTCTTTCAATATTCTTTTTTTAAATAAAATATGGTAGGAAAATGAAAGTTAGAGTTATTAAAGTCATCTTAGTACAAGATAGGAAGTTAAAGTATTTAGCTATCTGCTTTTAATTCTCTCTAAGGTAACTGCTCTGGCAATATATTACTATGTAATAAACTACAGCAGAATTAGTGGCTTAAAATAGCAATAATCCTTAGTAATTATTTCCTTTCTTTAAAATCTGCAATTTGAATAGGGTTCAGTGGAGAAGATTCATCTCTACTCTATAAGTATAAGATGGGATAACTCAGTTGGGCTAAAGGACGTACTTATGTCTAAGAAAATTCACTCACATGACTGGCTAGTTGGCAGGGCCTATTGATTCAGTCAGGGGTGTTGGCCAGTATCTTTGATTCCTGTCCATATGGGCTCTCCATGGAGCTGTTTGGACCTCCTCACAGCATGGTGTCTGGGACATCTTGATATCTGTAAAGTTTCTGTGATACTTTCTCTGCCTTGGCCTATATACCTCAGAATGACACTTCTGCTTCATTCTGCTAGCCAAGCAAGTCACTATGGCCAGCCCAAATTCAAAAGAAGGGAGATTAGACTCCACATGTTCATGTATGAGTAATCAAGAATTTGTAACCATCTTCAATCAACCATCAGTTCAGTTCAGTTCAGTCACTCAGTTGTGTTTGACTCTTTGCGACCCCATGAATCCCAGCACGCCAGACCTCCCTGTCCATCACTAACTCCCAGAGTTCACCCAAACTCATGTCCATCGAGTCGGTGATGCCATCCAGCCATCTCATCCTCTGTCGTCCCCTTCTCCTCCTGCCCCCAATCCCTCCCAGCATCAGAGTCTTTTCCAATGAGTCAACTCTTCGCATGAGGTGGACAAAGTATTGGAGTTTCAGCTTCAGCATCATTCCTTCCAAAGAACTCCCAGGATTGATCTCCTTTAGAATGGACTGGTTGGATCTCCTTGCAGTCCAAGGGACTCTCAAGAGTCTTCTCCAACACCACAGTTCAAAAGCATCAATTCTTCGGCACTCAGCTTTCTTCACAGTCCAACTCTCATATCCATACATGACCACTGGAAAAACCATAGCCTTGACTAGACAGACCTTTGTTGGCAAAGTAATGTCTCTGCTTTTTAATATGCTATCTAGGTTGGTCATAACTTTCCTTCCAAGGAGTAAGCGTCTTTTAATCAACCATATCAATATATAATTTATGATGTCTATAAAAGTGTTAACTGCATTTTTGAGCTAAAAATATAATGTTAAAGTTTACATAAGAAAATAAACATGAAGGAATAGCTAGAATAAATAAGAACAGATATTCTAGATAAGAATAATAAGTGAGTATCCTGTCACATATGAAAACATACTTCTACAGCCTTTACAATCTTAAAGCTATATGATGCCACTCTAATGGAACAAGTTAGAACACTGAAAGTACACTCAAGAATATATGAACATTTAGTGTATCATAAAAGTAGTATTCTAAGTCAATAAGAAAAAAATGGAGTTTATAAATTATGTTGAAACAAGTAGACAGTCATTTTTAAAACAATCAAATTGGCTCTGCACTTAACATTACTCAATGTAGAGTACGTTCCAAATGAAACACATTTAAGTGAAAAGAAAGTAAACTATATTGACACTAGAAGGATATATAAGTGCATGAATTACTTTATAAACTGGGTGTGGTTTCTAAATTATAACTAAAGATTTCTTAATTATAACTAAATATCCAAAAACAAAGAAAGTTTGATAACTTCAATTACAACTAAAAGAAAACTACTGTGTTCTAAAAGATACCATAAGCAGAACCAAAAGAAAAAATATTACAAATTGCAATAAAATATCTGCAGTTCATCTCACAGAAAAATCACCCTAATAAATAAAAAAAGATTCTAAAAATCAAGAACAGAGAGACAGAGACATAGACTGACCAAGATGGAGAGACATACGGAGAAAAAGATACCAGTTGTTCCTAACAAATATTAAAGGGCACTCAACATGTTTATAACCTACGTAGTAAATAAGACCAAATGGGAGACCATTCCCAATCTGTCATATAGGTAAAACTTCAACTTTGACAGCACACTCAAAGACAAGGCTGTAGGGAAATGACTAGTCTATAGATTACTGGTGGCAGTGTAAATGGACAAACACGTGGAGGGGAAGTTGGCAGTATCTTTCACAATAAAAGACATTCCAATTCCAGAAATTCATCCTTAAGATAATCCTCCAAAGGTAAAAACCAATATATCCAAAACATTATTCACTGTGTCATTACTTGTCATGGCAAAATAGTGGACACCATCTAAATGCTATCCATAGGAAACTTGATTTGGTTAAAGAATGATGAAAGAGAATTATCTAGGTGAAAAATGAAGGAAGAAGATGTCAAGAGAGAGTGTTACCGCCAAGTCATATTATTAGGTAAAAAAAGCCAAGTGCAAAAGAGTAGATAAAAGAGATACTGTGAATTTATGCCTCATTTAAATGAAAAAGAGAAATAAAACTATGTTTATAAGAAAAAAAATGTTTTGTTTTGTTTTTTGCCTTGAGAAATTCAGAGAAAGATTTTTTTTCCATTAACTAAGTAGAAGTAGGGGTTGAAGGAAATTTTTATGAGAAAGATTTGAGCATATGTTTTATCTTTTGGGCCATATAAATACTTTACATATTCAAAATGTAAATTAAAGAGGACTATCACAAAATTTAACCAAAGCATAAACAAATAAATCATACCTGTATATCATAAAATTCAATCAAAGCAGAAACAACTTTACTGCACTTGTATATCAAATCATAACATGACCCACCTAAATAAAAAGAAATAATTGAAGTGAACTGAATACAATTTTCTGGTTGTACACTGTCAGTGTACCTGAATGTTATAAAGGGTGAAAAGAACTATGACAAATCCTTTTTTTTTTTCTAATCTATTAAAGGTAAAATTTTGTTTTATTTTGAAAACTCACAAAGACTGATGCTGAAGGTTTATGATTGCCATAATTAACATTCATTAATCAATTTAGTAGATATTTATTGACCACCCCTCTCTTCTCAAGCACAACAGATATAAGGATTGGAATTTACTTCTTTGGTTTTCTATGCTAATAGAGGGAAAGACGTCATCTAAACAGTGTCTGTGTGTGTGTGTGTGTGTGTGTGTGTGTGTGCGTGTGCATGTGTGTGTGTATGTACATATTCTGATTTTGTTAGGAACCAGTTTTCACTATGAGAGAAGGAATATGCAAATATGGAATGTGGGAAGTTGAGAAAGACGCCTATGGTAACGCATATCTGAATTTGAGATAGAGATGTGAACTCAATGATTTTTTAAAATTTCTCTGTTGAGGTATACTTGACACATAATAAACTGCATATGCTAAATGCATAATTTGATAAGTTTTGACAGATGTGTGGACTCATTACTATCCCTATAATAAAGACTGCATTCAAGTTTATCACTCCCCAGTTTTCTCCTATCCATTTGTAGTCCCTATGCTTTGTCCTTTATCCCCAGTTTTCCTTCCCTGCAGCTATTCATGTTCTCTCTATAACTACAGGTTAGTTTGCATTTTCTAAAAGTTTTATACAAGTGGAATTATCCAGCACATACTGTTTCAGTGGGAAAGAGTCTGGGTCCTTCCATTTAGCATAATTATTTTGAGATTCACTCATGTTGCTGTATCAATAGTTTGCTCTTTTTTTTATTACTAAGTGGTATTAAAGATGCTTATTCCATGGAAGGAAAGTTATGACCAACATAGACAGCATATTAAAAAGCAGAGATATTACTTTGTCAACAAAGGTCCATCTAGTCCAGGCTATGGTTTTTCCAGTGGTCATGTATGGATGTGAGAGTTGGACTCTAAAGAAAGCTGAGGGCCAAAGAAGTAATGCTTTTGAACTGTGGTGTTGGAGAAGACTCTTTTTTTTTTAATATAAATTTATTTATTTTAATTGGAGGTTAATTACTTTACAATATTGTATTGGTTCTGCCATACATCAACATGTATCCACCACAAGAAGACTCTTGAGAGTCCCTTGGACTGCAAGGAGATCCAACCAGTCCATCCTAAAGAAGATCAATCTTGGGTGTTCATTGGAAGGACTGATGTTGAAGCTGAAACTCCAATACTTTGGCCACCTGATGCGAAGAGCTGACTCATTGGAAAAGACCCTGATGCTTGGAAAGATTGAGGGCAGAAGGAGAACGGGATGACAGAGGATGAGATGGTTGGATGGCATCACCGATTCAATGGACATGGGTTTGTGTGGACTCCGGGAGTTGGTGATGGACAGGGAGGCCCGACGTGCTGCGGTTCATGGGGTCACCAAGAGTCGGACATAACTGAGCAACTGAACTGAACTGAACTCAAGTGGTATTTCATTTTATGAATATTCTTCAATTAGATTATCTGTTCAGCTGTTGGTGGCTAGTAGATGATGGTAGTTTAAGATTTTTGGCTAATACTAAAAAGGATTTTTATGAAAATCACATATAAATCTTTGCATAGACACATGATTTCTTTTCTTTGGGTTAATTCCTTAGCAAATGGATGATAGGCTCATATATAGTAGCTGTCAGTTAAGGTTCTTAAGTATCTGTTAAACAGTTATCCGAAGTGTTGTACCATTTTACCTTACCACCAGCAATGTGTCCATTCCTCCACATCCTCCATTAACAATGCATGGTCAGTCTTCTTAACTGGTCTACTATAAAACATATGTAGTGGTATACCATTGTTGTTTTAATTTTCACTTCTTCAGTAAGTAATTATGTTGAGCATCTCCTCATGTACTTGTTTCTTATCTCTAAATTTTCTTTGGTAAAATATTTGGCCATATATTTTGACCAGTTTTTTTCTGTGTTTTGGTTTCTCATTATTGCTTTTTGAGGCTTCATTATATATTCTGGATATGTCTTTTATAAAGATATGATTTTCAAAAACTTTCTCCCAACGTGTAGCATCTCTGCATTCACTTAACAGGCTCCTTTGATGAGCCGAAGTTTTAAATTTTGGTGAAGTTCAATTTATTATTTTTCTTGAAATCAGGTAGTACTAATTCTCCTATTTTTTTCTTATTTTTGAAAATTGTTTTAAATATTCCAGATTTTTTGCATTTCTCTATGAGCCTGAGAATCAGGTATCAATCTTTTCAAAAAATAAAAAGCCTATTAATATGTTTATTGGAATTATACTGAATCCACAAACCATTAGCAAGAGAACTGAAACCGTAACAACAGTGACTCTTTGGGTCAATGATCAAGTTATATCTGTTTATTTCAGTCTTTTTTACTTTCAACAACATTTTTCAGGTTTTGAATATCTTTTGGCAGATTTATCCCTAAGTATTTTGTGTGTCTTTATGTTAAACTTGATTGAAATTTGCTTCTGTTTTTCTAGATTCATGAAGTGGAAGCTGATGCTATGGATTTGAGACCTTCTAATACAGGAATTTATTGCTGTCTTCCCCTATACTGTGCTTTAAGTGTAGATCATAAATTTTAATAATTGCATTTTTTCATTCAGTTTAAAATACCTTATAACATTCATTTTGATTTGTTTTGACCCATATGTTATTTAAAAGTACATTATTTAGGTTCTAAACATTTGGAAATTTTCTAGAGAATTTCTCTTACTGATTTCTAGTTTAATTCCATTAAGGTTGGTCAAAAAATATACTTTGAATGATTTTAATCTTTTACAATTTATTGAGACTTTCATGGCCCAAAATATGGTTTACCTTGGTAAATATTCTGTGTACCTTGAAAAAGAATGTATATTCTACTCTAGGTTAAGTGGAATGCTATATATATGTCAACTATTTCAAACTGGCTGTTAATATTGTTCAGCTTTTCTATATTCTCATTGGTTTTCTACCTACTGGTTCTATCAATTATTGAGAGAAGATTATTCTAATTTATCTATTTCTCTATGAATTTTGATCAAACTTTGATTCATACATTTTGAAGAACTACTACTCAGCATAAACATTTAGGCTGGCTATGTCCTCTTAGCCTCTGCCATGTTGCTTACTGTCAAACCAAGTTCTATACCTTCACTTCAGTTTTTGACTCAAATGAGTCCGCTGCCTGGTTGAACTTTCAGGACTATAAGACCCCAAACAATTATCTCACTCTGTTGGGTAGGTATGTGAGAGATTGTTGATTGGTAGTATTTCCCTAGGATGTAACCCTGAGTCAGAAAGAGCATGATGGCTAGGAAAAATTTTATTGATTAGCTATTTTATTCTTAATAGTGTGTCCCACTCACATTTAGTGTCAGAAAGCAAATACAGTGGAATTGCATTCTCACTAGGTGAAGTATGTTATATCAAAGATTCAAGCTCAACAATACTACTTCCCCTATCCCTGCAGTCCTCACAAAGCCTCAGCATTTATGTTTCGCACACAAAACAGGCTGGAAATAACACAAAGGCATGACAATCCTGCACTTTAAAGTTTCAATTCCTCTTTTTTTCTATTTTT
Organism: Budorcas taxicolor; assembly: GCF_023091745.1. Lineage (NCBI taxonomy): Eukaryota > Metazoa > Chordata > Mammalia > Artiodactyla > Bovidae > Budorcas > Budorcas taxicolor. The sequence continues at coordinate 158,066,586 of NC_068910.1, forward strand.
GTTAAAAATAAAATCACTTAATCTATCTTTTACATGAATGATTCACCTTTGGTAACAGCAAATATGAAAATGCAATAATTTATAATTACCAGTGGTATCAAACCCAGAGCTAAGTTTGGCCTCTTCCTTAAATTCCCACTTCTTTGACTTTTAAATGTTATGACTATACTTCCTCAATTTATGCAACATTTCTTTTAGTGTGAGGTGATAAATTCCTGTTCTGTGTGCCTATAATGTACCTTCATGTAAAATGGGCCTCATTTTACAAATGAGACATACAAATATCAAAGGAATTAAAAGACCTGATGTCACATACTGGAGAAGGAAATGGCAACCCACTCCAGTGTTCTTGCCTGGAGAATCCCAGGGACGGGGGAGCCTGGTGGGCTGCCGTCTATGGGGTCGCACAGAGTCGGACACGACTGAAGTGACTTAGCAGCAGCAGCAGCAGATGTCACACACTGAGGGAGTGATAGAAGGGAACTATTCAAAAATAAAACAAAAATATCAGATAATAACCTCCTAAAACTTTATTTTTAAAATCTCTATATACACTTCTTTTAACAATGCTCACAAATCTCCAACTTACTGTCCTTTACTTTTACAACAATTTGTGTTACCTCTTCCTATTAGACGGAGAAGGTAATGGCACCCCACTCCAGTACTCATGCCTGGAAAATCCTATGGACAGAGTACCCTGGTAGGCTGCAGTCCATGGGGTCGCTGAGAGTCAGACACGACTGAGCGACTTCACTTTCACTTTTCACTTTCATGCATTGGAGAAGGAAATGGCAACCCACTCCAGTGTTCTTGCCTGGAGAACCCCAGGGACGGGGGAGCCTGGTGGGCTGCCGTCTATGGGGTCGCACAGAGTCGGACACAACTGAAGTGACTTAGCAGTTCCTATTAGAGAATGAAATCAGAACCTTCAAACTCATTTTATACTCACTTCATTTCACAACTACAGTGACTTCGGCCTGGAACATCAAAACAGAACCACACCCAGGGTTTTTCACCTTTATGGCTACATAAAAGAAAAATTCTAACATATACTTTTTCCCATCTATTTATTCATTGTTTTGTTTTGTTTTAAAAAGGAACTGTACTGATGAACATGAAGTGGCATAAAACCAGAGTTTTATCCTAGCTGGGGAAAAAAAAAGTCTTATCTCAAGTTTTAGATGCCTCGAGGATGCAGAAAAGAAAACATCTATATTGAAATCTACCAGTGAACCTAACAACACACATCTTCAACTGCAGTGAATGGTTTACCATCAAGGTTTCACAACTTGGAACTTTTTGGAACTTTACACTTCCAAATGCAGAAAGGTAAGGAATGAAACAGCATCTCTGGTGAATTTTTATCTGGGTTCAGAGGACTAAATGCAAATCAAAGACAGAGAGAAGCACAAGCACCAGCAAAGTTTATATCCTATGTGCATAATACAGAGATGTATGCACAAAAGAAACGATCTTTATGTCTCTGCCTTAGGCTTCCCCGGTGTCTCAATGGTAAAGAATCTGCCTGTAATACAGGAGACTCAGGAGATGAGGGTTTGAGCCCTGGCTGGGGAAGATCCCCTGGAGAAAGTGAAAGTGAAGTCACTCAGTCATGTCTGACACTTTGTGACCTCATGGACTATACAATTCATGGAATTCTCTAGGCTAGCATATTGGAGTGGATAGCCTTTCCCTTCACCAGGGAAATTCCCAACCCAGAGATCGAACCCAGGTCTCCAGCATTGCAGGTGGATTATTTACCAACTGAGCTATCAGGGAAGCCCTCCCCTGGTAAAGGAAATGGCAACTCACTCCCTATTCTTGCCTGGGAAATCCCATGGACAGAGAAGCCTAGTGTACTATAGTCCATGGGATTGCAAAGAGTCACATGACTGAGCACACACATATATTGGTGTAATGTCTCTGCACAATAGTACAATTTATGATATAATTTCCCCATGCCTTTCTCACCTACAACTCAGTTCTATATTTTAAAGCATAATAGACACTTCCCTGAGCTCAGCCTCCAGAGAACAAACATCTGACCAACACAGACATGTCTCATAACATCACAGTATCACAATACCTCAACTATAAAATAATGCCTGTAAAAGCAATAAGGGTCATAAAAAATAAAATTCTGATTATATTAGAAGCCTTAAATAGGTATATAGTACTGTTTCTTGTCTGGGGAGGCCTTACAAATGACTGTGAAAAGATGAGAAGCGAAAAGCAAAGGAGAAAAGGAAAGATATAAGCATCTGAATGCAAAGTTCCAAAGAATAGCAAGAAGAGATAAGAAAGCCTTCTTCAGCGATCAATGCAAAGAAATAGCAGAAAACAACAGAATGGGAAAGACCAGAGATCTCTCCAAGAAAATTAGAGATACCAAGGGAACATTTCATGCAAAGATGGGCTCAATAAAGGACAGAAATGGTCTGGACCTAACAGAAGCAGAAGATATTAAGGGGTGGCAAGAATACACAGAAGAACTGTACAAAATGGGTCTTCATGACCCAGATAATGATGATGGTGTGATCACTCACCTAGAGCCAGACATCCTGGAATGTGAAGTTAAGTGGGCCTTAGAAAGCATCACTATGAACAAAGCTAGTGGAGGTGATGGAATTCCAGTTGAGCTATTTCAAATCCTGAAAGATGATGCTGTGAAAGTGCTGCACTCAATATGCCAGCAAAGTTGGAAAACTCAGCAGTGGCCACAGGACTGGAAAAGCTCAGTTTTCATTCCAATCCCAAAGAAAGGCAATGCCAAAGAATTCTCAAACTACCACACAATTGCACTCATCTCACATGCTAGTAAAGTAATGCTCAAAATTCTCCAAGCCAGGCTTCAGCAATACTGAACCGTGAACTTCCACATGTTCAAGCTGGTTTTAGAAAAGGCAGAGGAACCAGAGATCAAATTGCCAACATCCGCTGGATCATGGAAAAAGCAAGAGAGATACAGAAAACATCTATTTTTGCTTTATTGACTATGCCAAAGCCTTTGACTGTGTGGATCACAATAAACTGTGGAAAATTCTGAAAGAGATGGGAATACACCTGACCTGCCTCTTGAGAAACCTATATGCAGGTCAGGAAGTAACAGATAGAATTGGACATGGAACAACAGACTGGTTGCAAATAGGAAAAGGAGTCCGTCAAGGCTGTATATTGTCACCCTGCTTATTTAACTTATATGCAGAGTACCTCATGAGAAATGCTGGGCTGGAAGAAGCACAAGCTGTAATCAAGATTGCCGGGAGAAATATCAGTAACCTCAGATATGCAGATGACACCACCGTTATGGCAGAAAGTGAAGAGGAACTAAAGAGCCTCTTGATGAAAGTGAAAGAGGAGAGTGAAAAAGTTGGCTTAAAGCTCAAGATTCAGAAAACGAAGATCATGGCATCTGGTCCCATCACTTCATGGCAAATAGCTGGAGAAACAGCAGAAACAGTGGCTGACTATTTTTCTGGGCTCCAGAATCACTCCAGATGGTGACTGCAGCCATGAAATTAAAAGGCGCTTACTCCTTGGAAGAAAAGTTATGACCAACCTAGACAGCATATTGAAGAGCAGAGATTTTACTTTGTCAACAAAGGTCCGTCTAGTCAAGGCTATGGTTTTTCCAGTGGTCATGTATGGATGTGAGAGTTGGACTGTGAAGAAAGCTGAGCACTGAAGAATTGATGCTTTTGAACTGTGGTGTTGGAGAGGGCTCTTGAGAGTCCCTTGGACTGCAAGGAGATCTAATCAGTCCATTCTGAAGGAGATCAGCCCTGGGATTTCTTTGGAAGGAATGATGCTAAAGCTGAAACTCCAGTACTTTGGCCACCTCATGCGAAGAGCTGACTCATTGGAAAAGACTCTGTGCTGGGAGGGGTTGAGGGCAGGAGGAGAAGGGGACGACAGAGGATGAGATGGCTGGATGGCATCACTGACTCAATGGACGTGAGTCTGAGTGAACTCCGGGAGTTGGTGATGGACAGGGAGGCCTGGCGTGCTGCGATTCATGGGGCCACAAAGAATCGGACACGACTGAACTGAACTGACTATTTCTAGACTAGTTTTTAAATGTCACTTTCACCATTTTATAGTGACCAAAGCAAAAACATATAAAAAAACTTACATATAAGGGAATAGTGGTTAAAAAAAAAAAAAAAAAAAACTGTCCTCCATTTGTCTCATACCAAGTATGAATCATTCAATGTGAATGTTATTCAGAAGCCAACTATGGACCACTGTGACCATTGTTTCCTGTATGTATTATAATAACAGAACAAATGAAAAAGTAGGAAGAGACTAAAATTATTCTTAATATTTTAAACTGCGTATTTCCAAAGCTATTTTATATTAAACTGTCTCCTAGATACAACACCTAATCATTCCATGTATAATATAGTAAGACATCTCATAGGCCTCTTTAATTATTTTCCTTGACCTATAGATTTTAGAGATGGATGAGCCAAGCCATTTCTTGAGAAATAAAGAGTGTTTCAGATCACTAGTATGTGTTTTCAGCCAAGATAACACATTTCTTATGAATGTATTAAAGTAACCTGTACTACTTTATTCACTCTTAGACTAATACAAAGAGACAAAAAAATTTTTCCAGAATTTATCTTACTTCTGTTCCTCTTTAAATTATACAGTTAACAACTCAGAATTTATTTCTAACACTAGTTGAGGCATAGCACTGTCAGAAGACACCCAAATGTCTTTTTTTTTTTTAACTTCTTTTCATGGGAAGTCATTTTCATCCTAATTCTTTATTTCAGATTTCTAATTTTGTTATCATTATCTTTTCCATTATATTTATTAAGGACTCAAATAGTGTATGAATCCAAGAGAAATATGAGAGTCATTGTATTATCTGAAAATATCCTATCCATCTTTAAAATCTGATGACGTTAACAATGAATGTCCCTAGAACTATTTTTGAGCTAGTCCAAATATGAATAAAAAGTTTAAAAGAATCATGTTCTGAAATTCCAGACCATGAACTCAATTCTATTCAGCTTAGAAATTTTTAGTTATAACATACCCAAAATATTCCCGTCTGAGATTAAAAAAAAAAAAAAGATACACTAAAGATGAGGAGTGAGGATTTTTCTGCTTAACAAAACAATACAATAAAACGAAGGAAGGCAAAAGGAGAGAGAAATGTCATGGACAAATTATGATCTTACGGAAGGTCAGCAACTTCTGAACCTCAGTTTCGTAACCTACACAGCTTATAATTTCTTTTAGGGATTTAACTTCCCACGTATTTCTGGTACTGTAAGTTTTACTTTTCTTTGGGGATCTATGTTACCTCTAAGTGTACTAGGATCACTTCACCATTCCATTAATTATATAATGAAAAGACAGCTAGCAGAAGCGATTTTTTCCCCCTCTTTCTTTCCTTTACTCTTTTGGCTTCTAAAGGAAATAACCAAATGTGGAGTTCAGGAAATCAATAGGGGTGAGTTCTCCTGGACCTGAGGAATGAGGGGTGAGTTAGGAGGAATCACAGATATTATTTACACATGGCATTTCCCCCTTACACTGATTAATTACAGTCTACTAAACAACCAATTGATAAATGTCATTCTTAATGCCCCTTCTTACTTTTTAGTAGAAACACAGAACCAGGGTATGCAATTTTCCAAACAAATTAAAATAATTTAGAAGTTGGGAATAAAACACTCTCCCCTTGATATCTTTGCATGGCCAATAAATAAACTACAGTGCTTCTTTTCCTTGGAATTGCATATCAGGAGCCTCACATTCTTGATCACTATCTTTTCTCCATATCTATTTATTAACAGGCTCGATAGTAAAACAACTCCATAGAAATGTGGGTCTCATTTTATTAAACATAAAACTAAGTCCTTTCAAAAATGTTTAATATAATTAACTCACCATGGACAAATTCTCTTAATAATTTTGAGGAAATAATGAATGATATTTCAAGCTTTTCATTGATATAAAATGTCTTCCACTTAGTAACACTAATGAGAAATTAAAATAATAAAGAAAAATTATTTACAGAAAGTACCAAACAAAAGAAGAGAAATCAAATTGTAATCAGTTCCTTAAATGGCCTGGTGAGCTTTCATTCGAGAAAAGTGTGTCTGAAATCCTTCTCTTCAGAAAAATCTTCTATATTCCTATTAGAAATACAATCAGGACACTACAAATCTTTGTGCTTGTTTTCCTCTTCTAACAAACAGAAAAAATAAACCCAAACATTCAAAAGCAGAAAAATGGAACAACAATACCTCTATTTCAAAAGTACAGAGAGGACTCTACTTCTATAGCCATCTTGCCTTATTTCCCATTAGAGAACTAATGAGAATTAATATAGGAAACAGAAGCTCCCTCATCCTTATCTGCAGAATCAGCATTGCTCCAAAGATAAAAACTCTTCATAAACTTAAATTACTTAACATCTCTGAGACACATAAATAAAATAGGGATGACAATGCCTGCTTCATAGGGGGAGTGTGGATGGCATGTGTATAAGAAGCAAATAGCAGATGGTAACATACAACAACCTATAAATATTTTCATTATTATTTATGGTATTATATAACTATCTGTTTTTAGGCAAAAGGAATGTTCATGGACTCTGCAAAAAGTAAAGCAGATTTTTATTATTAACAATCTTATCTTTCTAAGTAGTTATATTTTAGGAGAGATCCAAAATTTAAATCTATATATGTGTCGCAATGGCAACCTTCCCGCACTATGTAATAAAGCACTTTCATCCACTTAAATGTTCTACTGTCATCCCAAGGGCGCTTCCCTGACTGTTTCTTTCTCCGTCTCTTAGCTTCAACCCTTCCACCGCTCCATCAGGGTCTACCTCTCTCCATCTTAGATTGGGATCATCATAGGGAGAAAAAATACCTTATTGCTCTTTGTGTGCACCTCCTTTCCCAATTCCAGTTGCTCCTGCACACTGATGACAGAGAAATCTTCCTAAAGCACAGTTTTCATTAACAACAGTAAATAAGCTGAATTATAAATGTACTAAATAAAATAATAGTTAGTATGTATCTTAAAATATATTGTATTTTTAAGACAGGAATGTTTAAATGAATCATGGTAAATCCTATTACATATGTATTAAAAATTAGTGTAAATAAAAGTAAGGTATACATTACAGATGTGGCTGGATGTTCATAATTTATTGCTAATTGAAAAATAGAAAATTGCTGAATAACATCTATTATGCTATTCTGTTTTGTAAGAGTTAATTATATACTTATTCACATGATAAATGTTTGAAATATAGATATATAAAAACATAAGGCACAAAAATATATGTAAATACAGAGGATTGTGATATTGTTCACAGTAATCATATTTGTGGGATAGGATTGAAGAGCATGAGGGAGGAGATCTTATTTATTTATTTATTTACATAATGGGCATTTTGTGTAACTTTAATATTCATTTTTAACCATATTTTCCACTTATTATATCTGTAAATTATCTGGTGAGATGGAAGAGGTCAATGAGATGGTTTACCTAAAACTATATTGTTTAGCTTTAAAAAAAAACAACAAATATGCATTTTACAAGTAATTTGAAATTTTTTAAGCCTATAATGTTTTATATTAAAAATATTGATTTAGGCAAGATTACATTTATTGCAATATAAAGTCTTGAGTAGATTTTCTTTATTTCTAGTGGGGAATTATTTAGACAAGTTGTCATTTATCATACCATCTCAGAATTTTATTACACTGGGCAACAGAAAAATGCCCTGCAGTGTTGTCTTAATATAAGCTAATATAAGTGAATTATATGTAAGAAGCTTAACAAGCTATGGGAGATGAGAAAGAGTTAAGAGTAAAAAAAAACCCACAAAAATCCAGCCCAATATATTCTGTTTTTCTATAATATGATACTGCTAAATGAGAACTAAAAGGAAAATCAGGAAGTTTCTTTCTGTTGTGGCCCTAGAAAGTCTAATTTTCTTTACCTGATAAATTTCACCAGAAATTCATGTCTCAGAAATTCATGTCTCAGAGAAGCTGTTTCAAATAGCTCAAAAAGACTGGACTTCCTTCATAGGTCACAGTTCCTTTGCCTGTCACTGGAGGCACCCACATAGAACCCACATTGCCATTTCTGAATGATACAAAAATATTTGAATCAGATATCCCCAAAGTTTCTTCCATGCATGAACTCCTGGGCTAGAAGTTTTGCCAAAGTTTCTTCCATGTGTGAACTTTTAAGCTAGGAACTTACAAAATCTCCCATTTCCTATCAGATCAATTGTAAACACCCGTGTCATCACTTAATAGTACACACATATGGAGAAGGCAATGGCACCCCACTCGAGTACTCTTGCCTGGAAAATCCCATGGACGGAGGAGCCTGGTAGGCTGCAGTCCATGGGGTCGCGAAGAGTCGGACACGACTGAGCGAATTCATTTTTACCTTTCACTTTCCTGCATTGGAGAAGGAAATGGCAACCCACTCCAGTGTTCTTGCCTGGAGAATCCCAGGGACGGGGGAGCCTGGTGGGCGGCCATCTATAGGGTCGCACAGAGTCGCACACAACTGAAGAGACTTAGCAGCAGCAGCAGCAGTGCACATATATGTGGCTAAGAGCATACAGTGGGAGAAACTGCCCTAGTGAAAGTTAGAAATGCTAGAGGAATGACAAAGCGGCTGCACAATCCAGATAGCTGCACAATCCAGATAGCAAGGGTGCGTGCAGAATGAGATAAGGCTAGAAAAAACTGGCAGAGGTCAAACCACAAGCGATAGTATATGAAGAGAAATTGAAAACCAAATAAGGGTTTTTAACTAGAGTCTATGAAAGGACAGTAAAATAATCAGTCGTGTTATGAAGATATTAATTCTAGATATAGTATTAAGATTGAAAGGAGCCAACAAAAGTTAGCTCTTGACAATACTTGGCTCAAGATCCTTCAAAGACTCCTCATCTCAGAGTAAAAGCTAAAGTCGTAACGTAGCCGACACGGCTTTCTGTGATCCAACTCCCATCCCCCAATTTGTCAAATGTTAGCTCTCATAAATCTCTTTTATATGGCAAATATTGCATGGTATCAAAAGTTAAGGATATTTTAAGAGCAAACTACAAACTTTTGGCTACTGGAAAGGCTTTCATTACCCATTAGACTCATAGTTCTCTAATAGTAGATATTAATCTCATCCCAACCCTTCTTTGGAATATCAACTACAAAAACCTTCCTTCAAAATGAATCCTCTGTAGTTATCAAAATCCCATCTGTGTAGCTAGTGAACCTACAGCATTAGAGAAACACAAATATCTGGCAGCTGTTTTCCTTGGCTCTTAATCTCAAGAGAGAAAGAATGGATGGGGAGAGCCTAGTTACCTGTAAGAAAATTCTGCCTCCTGGAGCTTTTCTAGGCATGAAAGATTCACTTTGCTGTACAACTAAACTAACACAATACTGTAAACCAACTATACCCCAATAAAGTTTTTTAAAAATCAAACAGCCAGCTGGTATTCAAATCTATGATTGATTGAATTTTCTGGCCTTCACCTGATATAAAGGACAAAATGACAAAACAAAAAGCAAATCAGTCTTTTTTTCTTTTTTTGCTGCTGCACTTAATTTATGCCATTTTTTGAGTGTTTATATATAGACCATCAACAGAAGCGGGACTTCCCGGGTGGCTTAGATGGTATAGCGTCTGTCTACAATGCGGGAGACCTGGGTTCGATCCCTGGGTCGGGAAGATCTCCTGGAGAAGGAAATGGCAATCTACTCCAGCACTATTGCTTGGAAAATCCCATGGACAAAGGAGCCTGGTAGGCTACAGTCCATGGGGTCGCAAAGAGTTGGACACAACTGAGCGACTTCACTTCACTTCACTTCACTTCATCAACAAAAGCATCCCTTCAGATAAAATAATCTCAGAGTAACTTCAGGCATTTTCCACAAGATTAGGATGCACCAATATTTTTGAAAGGAAAGCAAGATGAAATTCTTCACTCTATTCTTAGAAGTTTCATAGCTATGGTTTCCAGACACTCTGGGGGAAAAATAATGCAGAACAAATGTTTGTACAACCACCACTCAGGAAGCCCCACGTTATAACCAAAATATCCAGCAAAATTCAAGAAGCACTAAGTGACATGCACAGCATACTAAACCCATTTCCACTGATGCAGCCCTCAGCAAAATGAATTTTTTTCTCTCTAAGAAGAAGATACTTTATTTCCTACAATCTGGAATGCTCAAGATAGACAGCGCAGATGCATCTGAAAACAAACTTCTATGTTGTCAGCAAATCATGAAGATTGAAGGCTGCCTCCTAGCACTGCTAAAGTTATGGTAGCATTTCTATTATAAAAACCATTTTCTAAAAGTTTATATCCCAGCTGTAAAAAAAATCTGCTCCTGGATCAAGTTTTGTAGGCTTAAGAAACTAGAAAAACGTTAAAGTTCATTATGAAAGAGGAACATTTTAAAACTCTATCTCACAATTATAAATTACCAAAACATAATTGTCTAGGCTTTTGTGTCACAACATAATTTTAATATACAATGCAAGAAAAATAATAACCAGAAATTTATAAGATGGAAACTCATTTTCACTTATTCTGAAGGCCTGCTGGGAAACAATTTCTCAAGTAAATCACTGTCATTCCAGAGTAGATTTTACTCCTAGTTGGACTAGATTTACTCTTGTAACCATGGTTATCGGTAACTACAAATATCTATACTCACTGAGTTGTCAAATAATATTATACTTCAAAAATAACCCCGGGACAAAAAACAACATTTGCAAAGTACAAAGACAGAAATGAAGCCCTTGCTCCTGGTAGCATCACCTTCTCTCATTTATACATATTTCACACAAATATGTACTCATCACCAAACATCCACAAACAGAAACATACAAACATAGGAGCCAAGCACAAAGTCTTTTGCTGTTTTTGGCTGTTCAGGAGTAAAAGGAAAATCAAGTTCCAAAATAATTTAAAAAAATAAAAGGAAAGAAAAGTTATGCCCTAAAGATTTATTTTTTTAAATCTACACTTAGGATGAACAAATAATATCATAAACAATCTTTTACAAAACAAAGACTCTGTATTCTCCACATTTTAGTATTCTCTACCTGCTTGCTTAATAGAATACTCCTTACTGAATGATTATTTAACAGATACCTGCTAATAATGATGATTCGAACCATACATTCAATTAAAAAAAAAAAAAATCTGCTTTCGGAATGGACTTGTCTCTCTCCAGTCACTAAAACCATAAACAAGGTTATCAGCAGGAATGATCATTGACAAGGACAAGTTGTCAAACCACAACTTCAACTCCTAAGAAGGCAATTTAGCTACTGGCTCTTACCTTGGAATTTTCTCCAAAGCTCCCCATCTGGACCAACTTTCACCAAATCATACCTCTTCTCTTTCATTTCCTTACTACACCTCTTAAGTCCCATCTCTCCTAAGTTTCTTCCGCTCCAACCTCTAACAACTCTAATATCTGCATACAGTGTTAACTGAGGTAACAAAGTCAAAGATTTATGACATTTGAAAGAAAATTTAAGTAAGGCTGGAGTGCAAAATTGCAACCCGCATCAGTATTCTTGCCTGAAAAATTCCATGGACAGAGAAACCTGGCGGGCTACAGTCCATAAAGTCGCAGAGTCAGTTGCTACTGAGTGAGCACAAAACAACGTGAGAAGAATATTGTTTGACAATAGGGAAACGTATAAGAGAGGAATTTTAAAGAATACTAGTGCCTAACATTGGAGAAGGCAATGGCACCCCACTCGAGTACTCTTGCCTGGAAAATCCCATGGACGGAAGAGCCTGGTAGGCTGCAGTTCACGGGGTCGCTAAGAGTCGGACACGACTAACTGACTTCATTTTCACTTTTCACTTTCATGCATTGGAGAAGGAAATGGCAACCCACTCCAGTGTTCTTGCCTGGAGAATCCCAGAGATGGGGGAGCCTGTTGGGCTGCCGTCTATGGGGTCATACAGAGTCGGACACAACTGAGGCGACTTAGCAGCAGCAGCAGCAGTGCCTAACATATATCATTGCAAAAATGAACCTCACAAAGGAATGCGCTTTTCCCTATGGAAAAGGAGAAATTCTGAAGGATGATAATATTAAATATGAATGTTGTTATACTGATTACTGCACAAAATGTTGGTGGCAGAAGAAGGTTGTCTAAGTATCAAAGGTCAATAGGAACTACCTGAAAGGAATATGCTGAACCACTTCATTTGGGGGGAAATGCAGAACACTGCCCTCCATATATATTTTAAGAAAGTTTTCTTCTTATTATTATTATTATAGATTATAACCAACTTTATTTTGAAATGGTCTTTGGGTCTATCTCCTTAAATATAGCATACTTACTCCAAAAATAAAGAAAAGCAGGTAAGAATATGAATAATTACAGTTAGGGGTTCTAGAACTTCATATTCATTATTTTAAAAAACATTACTGTTCTCTCTCCATGATGCCAATAAGGGAAAACATTAGCTTTGTGCCTTGAAAATCTTCCTCATCCTTTGGAGAGAATGTCAGCCATTTAAGCACTTCCTGAAAATATTTTTCTCTTCATCTGTGTAGACTTAGTAATTCCTTCCAAAACATCTTAGCTTCCTAATTATGCTTGACTGGCCCTGCCTTGTTCACTTTCCTAGGCATGCCTCATAAGCAACTGAGAAACACAGTTTATTCTAAAGACATGCATTTTTTCTCTTTTTCTTTGTCTGGAAAAAAGAAAATCCTTCTCAACAACTCCTGCCATCTTTAACCTTCAGCATTTTTCAAGTTCTCTTGAATTTTTGGTATACACTATTAGACAAAAATTTTTCTATAAAAGTTAAAAGAAGAATTTATTGGATTGTGAAGGCTTTTTCAACTATAATTATACAAGTCTGATACAGTCTGAAATGAAGATTGATTTCTTCAATATCTTAACAGTGTCAAGCCTTTTTTTTTTTTAATGAAGGTACAGATGTTTAAACCATCAATATTAAACAAGATGCAAGGGGGTTGGAAATAAAGGGATTAGTTATGCATATACGATTCAAAGGGAGTTGCCTAATAGAAACTTGATATATACAACTTGCTGAGAGTTCTTCATCTAAAGATTCTCAAGTTTCAAATAACTTTGCATTGGGTATTTTGCAACCTATTATTACATGACTCTTCCTTTAAACCAAAAATATATATTTTCTAATGATGACTAGTTAGGTCTCTGAATATGGAATCTTTCTTTTTAATTTGAGAAGTATTTGTTAATTAAAAAGGTAATTGCCTATTGATCACTTTGCTATTCTTGAAGTGTAATTTTTAAGAACTCAGAGATGGTGTTTGCTAACTTAATTAACATTGGATCAACTCCAATCTGGGAATATGGTCCCTGTACAAGGAAATAATTAACTCCTCCTGTATAAAAGACTTTAAAAAAACAAAAGCAATACGTTATTCTACAACTTAGATATGTCCCTTACCACTGTGATTAAAATGAACAATAAAAAGAAAGGATTATAGGAATCCTAAAATTGCTTACAAAGTAGTAATGATTATTATATAATGTTCCACAAAGTGCCTTGACCTCATTAAGTAACCGAAATATTACATTTAGCTTCTTAAGACTAAATTCTAAAGGCATGTCAGGTCCTAAACAAATGACAAAACGCAGACATGGCTTAAAGTATCTCTAAGATTCTCCTCAATTTTATTAGATCGTAACTATAGAATATTTTGGGCTTCCCTGGTGGCTTAGAGGTTAAAGTGTCTGCCTGCAATGCGGGAGACCTGGGTTCGATCCCTGGGTCGGGAAGATCCCCTGGAGAAGGAAATGGCAACCCACTCCAGTATTCTTGCCTGGAGAATCCCATGGACTGAGGAGCCTGGTGGGCTACAGTCCACAGGGTCACAAAGAGTCAGACACGACTGAGTGACTTCACTTGCATACAGTGTTTTACATATTGAGTGAATATATATTTAAAACTTTCATTTGGCATATCCTTTAATTCCTTTCTTTATGTGCATATTTACAAGGACTTCTTCATTGGAACCAATCACAAGGTCAACAGGTGGCACTGCACAGCTTGGATGCTCACATTAACTACTGTTAAAGGGCAAAACCTAAAATTCATGAAATGCATGGAAATTCATATGAATTGTAGGCAGAAAAACAGTAATAATGAAAGAATGAGAAAGAGATTTTGTGGGATTCCCCCGTGAAAGATGAGTGAGCTCACCCTAAGATTAATGCCGAATGACATCCTCACATCTGTAAACAAGAATGGAAGATAGCCTTCACTAAGAAGAGTATGTTACATGGAAACATTGTCTCAGAGGTGAGGAATCCAAGCCCATTCAGATGATCCTGGGGCTTCAGGAAACTTGCTTATTCAGGCAGGCCAGACTCAAGTCAGTAAGAACTAATTTTCACTGCCTAAACTCCCAGCTATGTAAATGACAGAAGATGAGAGCAGTATCTGACAAGAAGAGAAGGGAGCATTCACATAGAAGAGAAAGGTACAGAGATACAAAAAAAGAGGAGTTCAAAGGGCAAATACTGGATTCAGGTACAGCATCAACAAAAGCCTCACAGGAAGACAGCCGAAGAATTCAGACAATGAGAACAGATTTTTAGGAACGATTTATTTTGCTGAACAGGTAACAGACAAAAAGTCTCACCTGGATGAAATGCACAGCCAACTGGTTGAAACTTAAAGTATGAGTCCTTGTGAGAGAAAGAAAAAAGAGTATGTAAAATAAGTGACACATAATCATCTTAAAAATTAGGGGGAAAAAAAAAAAAACACAAGCTGCTGTTAAGAAAATCATGAGCAAAAGAACAGCCTTTAAAGCAAGAAGTTTTGTACTAAAGACTCCAATGAACTCATTTCCTACAAACAAACAACAACAACAAAAATAATGCTAGGTAAAATGATGCAATAAGGCAAATAATAAGATTTTGGCTCTCAAGTTAATATGCTAGAAAATCACAAATTGCAAATGCTTCTATATAATGCATTCAGCTTAAAACCATGGCAGATCAAAGTACAGAAAGAAAGGCAAGAAGGAAGATATCACTTTTGATGACACTGGCTTACACATGAACCAATTTTATGAAAATGTTTTTGTTCCCTAGACAGTGAGTTTCAAGAGATTCCCAAGGGAAATCTACTTTTGTCTCCCACTGGGATAGTTTTGTCATTTTGGCAACAGTTAGTTTTTGAAAATGAAGATTATGAATCATCAGTACAGTCTTTGAAAATGATTTGAAAAGTCAACAGTTATAATGGTCAATTTAAAATCTCTAAAAACAAACCATATGACAAGTTTGTAAGCTGAGAGTCACAAAAAAAAAAACACTAATAAAAATAATTCAAAATGATTAAGTCATTTTTTACAGAACAATTCTAGAATAGCTGGGGGAATGTGCCCCCCACCCCAAATACATACCCTTGAGAGAAAATTTGGTAAACATTAGTTTCAATGACAAAAAAAAATGCTCTTAAGTATATATATTTCTGGAAAAAAAATTATCAAGAGTACCCTGTATAAAATAATAAACTTTGATGCTACAGATTGCTCTGAATATCTTTTACTTCAATTTTGAAATAGTGATGATACAATTTCAAGGAAAAAATCATGCTAACAGCTGGTTAAAATAAATTTTATAGAATCTTATTCTGAAAGTGCCAGAAATTAAAAATAGTCATACTTGACATATTCCATTTGAGTAAGTTCACTTTTTGTAATAATTTCTAGCTATTATCTTCTAAATTCAAAATTTATAAAAACAAAGACACTTAAGTTTTTACTCATGTGTGAAAATCCAAGATAAACTTTATCTTTCTTTTGGTGATACTAGTATTCATGCTCCAGCTTCACTGTCCAAAATGGTAGCAGTTAATTATAGATGCCCATTTAAATTTTAATTTGTACTAATAAAAGTTAAGTGAAATTAAATAGTTCCTCAGTCACATTAACTATATCTTGGAGTTCTTAATAGCCACAGGTAACTAGGGGCTGGCATACCAATCAGAGCAGATACAGAACATTTCTATGACTACAGAAAGTTCTATTAGACAACATTGATCTATAGGCTATAAACAGAGAAGAGGCTTCATGCATTTGAATGTATTATGATATAGATGCCAATATAAATTCAATTACTAAAGCTATATTTCTAGCTACAAGAAAAATAATCTCACTAAATTTCAAAGATGTTTCTATCATCTTTTATATTAATCACAGTCCATAGTCTTAACACTAGGTTTTTTCACTTTTGTACTGAGTTTTCAAACTGGTAACTCTGTTAAATGTCAATTGATTTATATCTGTAGACTCCTTAAAGACTTCTTTTATTACATTAAACATTCCAAGATTTTTGAGGCAGATGTAGTTGACTGAATCAGGCAAGTAGAATGAATACTTCTTAAATACTTTATTATTTTACTAGTTAACAGCTGCTCTTAATTTTGAATCAAAAGCTAAAATATTAAAGTATTAGTTAATTCATAAATAGTACATAACAGATTATTTAGTAAATGGTTCATCATTTGTAGCTCGAAACAAACATGTATTTTATATCTTCTCAAAGAAAGAAGGGAAAGACTAAGGCCCATTTGGAAATGCTACTTGGGAGAAGATGTAGAAAGAAGCATGAGTAAATGTTCACATGTTTCCTCTTAATCAAATATACTAAAACCAATAAGGAAATTGAAATTTGTTTATTCAACTGCAATCTGAGCAAAAAAGTACTAGGGTGGTTAGTAGCAGTGATATGTATGTCTGAGAGAGGGTGACAGTAGGAAAAAGGAATAGTTTTTCCATTTTCAACAAAAATATTTGGCCAGTCCACATTAGCTTATCTCTAAAACCCATATCAAGGATACTGTCCTAATGCATGTATTATCATTCCTTTACTCTAATTCTTCACCGTTGTAGTTTATCTGTCCATTTTTCTGCAAAATTAAAGAGAAAGGGAGCGGTATTTCTAACAGTGATATCTCCAGCCCCTCAATAACTCAAACTCTGCAGAATAGTTTTTAAACATCATAGAATATATCCAAAAATAGTTGATGATTCTCTAAATATAATCAGAAAAGTGACAAATGAGTAAAGACTATTTGATTCACCCATCTGTATGACCAAACTGACACGGATGAAATCTCTGACAATTACATGCAATTCAAGAAGATGCTCACTGAAATACATATTAATAATGCTATCCTCAGAAGCTTATTAAACTAACTGAAAGTCTCTAGAAAAAAATTTTCTCATTGTTTTTAAACCATGAGAATTATAAACCTTATTACTTCCATAGTTAAGAAAAATTAGACAACCTATGAGCTATAAATTAGTCTTAGAAATACTACCACAGGTTGTCTAATGCCCTCTAGGCTGTATAAGATTTAACTAATTAATGGAAATAGCCTCTATTTGTTCTTACTACATAAGGTGGCTATCTTGAATTCACATCTTTAAAGTATTACACTTCATAGCTAGCTGATTTAAATTATCCCCTTGTAGATAAAACTAAGATATATCAATATTACACCACAGATAATTTATTTAAATTGGTATTATTAGTCTTTTTAAATATAAAGAAGAAAATATATCCTTGTTGTAGCCTTAATTCATTGTAAGTCATGGGAACAGACATCTGCAACGGTTTAGTTTCTGGGAAACAGGGAAAAACAGCAACAGTAGCAGGCAAGAAAACATTAAAGATGGCATTTAAACTGTTACAAGAAATGAAACAAGCTCACGCTACATTAAATCCACACATGAAGTGAGGCATTCAACTCATCCTCCTCTCTAAAATTCTTGGTGAGTCAGTGAAATAGTCAGAAGAAAATGCAGCAAACATTAACCCTTTCTCCATTGCAACTCCCTTTGCTCCTATAAAACAAACTCTGAAAGAGTGAAATATGAAAATGTCTCTACAGATCATGGAGCCCAAACCTCATTTCATAGATGAGGTGAAAACTGAGGCCCAAAGAGGTAACATGACTTGTTCAAAGTCACACAGCAACACAGTGACAGAATGAGAATAGGAAGCCATGAAACCAGCAAGAGCTGTTTCCACAGCTGATGTGTGGGCAAGAGGCTGGAGGGCCAATCCCTTCCCCAGAAAACAGCCTTTCAAGTGCATCTACTGATTCTCCTAGCATACCTTTCTTTGTTTGAAAAAAGAAAAGATAAAGCTAATAATATTCTTTATGCTCTTTTAGCGGAGAAGGCAATGGCACCCCACTCGAGTACTCTTGCCTGGAAACTCCCATGGATAGAGGAGCCTGGTAGGCTGCAGTCCATGGGGTCGTGAAGAGTTGGACACAACTAAGCGACTTTATATTCACTTTTCACTTTCATGCATTGGAGAAGGAAATGGCAACCCCTCCAGCATTCTTGCCTGGAGAATCCCAGGGATGGAGGAGGCCTGGTGTGCTACCGTCCATGGGGTCTCAAAGAGTTCAGACACAACTTAGTGACTGAACAGCAACAATGCCCAAGGGAATGTTGATTCTCAGGGAAGCTCAGCTGTGTGAAGGACTAAACTTGATTATTCGTGAAACCCCAAGTGCTAGCATCCTGTCCCATCATCATTCTGCAGCAAGACATGTTTATTCCTCTCTATCCATCTTGTTTACCCTGTCCATGTTGTTGGCCTGTCTCTGACATGGACTTCAACATAAATCTCAGTGAAGCTTAGATCATTCTTATCTGTTTTGTCCTGAAAACCCTTTGGCATGAAAGCCAACGATACTGATTGCATGTTGGAAGCAGGGGAACCTGTGACTCTGTTGTAAAGGCACTTAGTTGGATGCGAAAGGAAATTAGGACAGGTCTGATATTCTGTTAATGTAAGGGAATGTGATAATCTTCACTGAAAAAAGAAAAACTGGGGTCCTTGAAGGCTGGAAAGATAGGAGGAATGATATCTAATTGTGAATGTGTTTTAGATCAGGTTAGAGTGGACAGACAGGAAAATGATCATATTTAAGGTGACCTTGGCTTTGTATAAGTAGATATGAAAAGAGAGCATGTGTGCTGAGAGGACAGAGTAGCATGAGTGAGGGGAGGCATGAGAGGTAGGAAAAGAATGACTGTTGTTACTGTCTCCTAGTTAACGGTGATTGTTACTACCTCCTGGTTGAAGATGGACTGGGAAACAGGTAAAGAATACCAGGGAAAGAAAGATTGATTGGGATTTTGTGAAGGACTTTGAATGCCAGTGTGAGGATTTCACATTTAATTTGGTAGGCCAAGGGGAGCCACCAGATGTTTGTGCATAAGACAGTGACATGATTAAAACTGTTTTAGGAAGATTAATTTGGCAGTTGTCTTTGGTGAGACTGATGTTACAAGAGGCTGGGACTTGGAAAAAAAATTAATTAATAGGCTTTTACATTTGTGTCATCTGACAAGAAATTGATCAGTAATTTAAAAAATCTTACCAAATATTTTAAAATTTCCTATAGTCCTATTGATATCTATTTAAAAGGCTCTAAAAGAGCATGCTGCTGCTGCTGCTGCTAAGTCACCTCAGTCATGTCTGACTCTGTGTGACCCCATAGATGCAGCCCACCAGGCCTCCTTGTTCTTTACTGTCTCCTGGAGCTTGCTCAAACTCATGTCCATTGAGTCAGTGATGCCATCCAACCATCTTATCCTTTGTTGTGCCTTTCTTCTCCTGCCTGCAATCCTTCCCAGCATTAAGCTTTTCCAATGAGTTTGCTCTTTGAATCAGGTGGCTAAACTACTGGAACTTCAGCTTCAGCATCAATCTTTCCACTGAATATTCAGGGCTGGTTTCCTTTAGGATTGACTGGTTTGATTTTCTTGCAGGCCAAGGGACTCTCAAGAGTCTTCTCCAGCACCATATTTAAAAAGCATCAATTTTTTGGTGCTCAGCCTTCTTTATGGTCCAACTCTCATATCCATACATGACTACTGGAAAAACCATAGCTTTGACAATATGGACCCTTTGTCAGCAAAGTGATATCTCTGCTTTTTAATATGCTGTCTAGGTCTGTCATAGCTTTTCTTCCAAGGAGAAAGTGTTTTTTAATTTCATGGCATAGAACACATTTAGACACTTTTTTCTTTTTAACTCTTTCAGCATAATTAGTGCACTGAAGAAAGTCATTTGTTCAATGATCTGGAAGATGGCGTGCAGCTCCCCTAAGGCCTGCATCTGTTATTGGGCAGGATATATGGCAGCTTGCTGTGTTTACTAATCGGGTTGGCTAGTTACTTCCTCTTTCTATTTTTCAGAAATCCTCCCCAAAGAAGTACTTTCCCTATTTGACTCAGATTCTTAAAAGTGAGCAGCATGATCACTTTAGAAATGTAAACATTCGTTTTCCTAAAATCTCAAAATGAATTTGATTTTTTTTCTGTGTCTTTTCCTGGGACTACTTTTCTTCCTCTTCTAGCATCAAAAAGCAATTGGGGCATTCTATCACGTTCTCATCTTACCAGATATTCTGGCCACTGCTCTAGATCCCACATCCTGTAGTCTCAGTCTTTCTCTGAGGTTTCTGTGATTTTAAAGAGCGAGGTGTATGAGTCTGAGGGAAGAGCCTCCCCGATCCCATCTGTACTTCTCACAGCAAGACAAGTGGCTATGCTGCTCCAAGGTTCTTTGGGTCCATTCCACTTCCATGCAGATAAACACAGCACTTGATGTGAACAGTTAAATAGCTGGAAAAACAGGCTGAGTCTGTGTAATTGGCCTTGTATACCTTTCTCAGTCTTGGCTTGTCAGTGAGAATTATACTCACACAGGCTGTGACAGTGGGTGGCCTTTTCCTGAGCGAAGTGTTATGTACCCTATTCATTTCTTGTCTAGAAATCTAGAGCTATGTCCAGCTCTGAAATGACAGTAGTAGAGGAATTTCAGTGAAGAATATTAATAATCTTTTGCCTCCTCTTTGGTTAAAAAAAAAAAGAAAATAGCATTTTTTCCAGAGGCTTTCTCTGCCTTGATGAGGTTAATAATTTATTTGAACACACTACAATGACACAAATAGCTTTTTTTGTACCTTCATTTTGATAAAAAGAAAGAAAAGGAGGGCATATTCATTTCCATGATCAATTTTGCTGAAAATTTCACAAGATCATATTCATGGAGGAGATCCAGGAATATGATTTATTGACAGCCTCATCTTCCTCGGGACCATATAGTCACCAATCTGCAGTCAACCTTGCCAAGGCTTCCTTGCTCACTGTCCACCCCCATATTTTTGCAATCAATTTCCAATTCTGCTAACTCTGCTTTGAAATGTCTCTCAAATTCATCATCCTTTTTGTTTTTACTGCCAGCCATTTTTCCTATGAACTACAGGACCGTTGTTTCCTATATAGGCTTCTTTCCTGTAATCTAACCAATCATACAGCCTTCCTGTCCCTTGCTTACTTCTTCTGAAACCACACTTCTTATCATAATCCCTTGCCCAAAAAATCGTTAATGGGAAACTAAGATGATGGCATCCGGTCCCATCACTTCATAGCATCCAGTCCCATCACTTCAGTCCCATCACTTCAAATAGATGGGAAAGCAATGGAAACAGTGACAGACTTTATTTTCTTGGGCTCCAAAATCACTGCAGATGGCAACTGCATCCATGAAATTAAAAGATGCTTACTCCTTGGAAGAAAAGCTATGACAAACCTAGACATTATATTAAAAAGCAGAGACATTACTTTGCCAACAAAGATCCATATAGTCAAAGCTATGGTTTCTCAGTAGTCATGTATGGATATGAGAGTTGGACCATAAACAAAGCTGAGCACTGAAGAATTGATGCTTTTGAACTGTGAAGTTGGAGAAGACTCCTGAGAGTCCCTTGGCCTGCAAGGAGAACAAACCAATCAATCCTGAAGGAAACTGGCCCTGAATATTCACTGGAAGGACTGATGCTGAAGCTGAAGCTCCAATACTTTGGCCACTTAGTGTGAAGAGCTAACTCATTAGAGAAGACCCTGATGCTGGGAAAGATTGAAGGCAGGAGGAGGAGGGGATGACAGAGGATTAGATGGTTGGATGGCATCACCAACTCGATGGACATGAATTTGAGCAGCTCCGGGAGATGGTGAAGGACAGAGAAGCCTGGCATGCTGCAGTCCATGGGGTCACAAAGAGTCGGACACGACTGAGCAACTGAACAACAAAGTTGATAGTAAAATCACTCATCTTCTTAGCTTTTAGGCCTTTTAACATTTCACTAAAACTAGTATTGATCTTTCACTACAATGCAATATTTTCTAGGACATAAATAACTGAACACTACAGTCCTCAGTCTGTTAACTGTTATGCCTTTCTTTTTGCTGGACAAAAGTCCTACATGTTTTCTTGTTGACAGACTGTTGACATCATTCAAGGCTGATCTAAAATAATACCTCTTCTACAGAACTTTTCTGATTCACATCCAACTTGATGATTTCTGACATTCTTATAAGGATCAATAGCATGTCTTTCTCCTAATGACCTCTCTAGTCTTACAGTATATATACTTGATTATTTATAATTTACCTTCTTACTAGATTTTAAGTACCCATGTGTAGTATGTATAATGTGTATATCTGTGTGTGTTATTAATTTGTACAGTCTAGATTTGTATTCCAACATCTAGCATGAGGCATTCCACATAATAAATGCTCCAAAAATATATGTTGAATTCAATCAACATGTATTTTCTGAGTTATTACTGAATGAATTTTAAGTTCATTTGTCTAGTCATTAATACAAAGCTACATGAATTATGCACCTATCTGTTCTTTTTAGTAAACTACATATAAATAAAAGATTTTACTCTATTTCTAGTTGACAGTTGGTGATTTGTTGTCTATGTATGTTTCTCTTATCATTTTCATACTTGTTCCAACCAAGGGTAGGTTACAAACTTAGGATTCTTTCTCCTGTCTCATTACATTTTCCTGTCATCTCTTTCTGTCTTGTTCTGACATACTTATCTCTCCCTCAAGTTCCATTGTTAAAAGATGACTCAGTTGTGTATGCATGTATGAGTCTGTGTGTGTGTGTGTGTGTGTGTGTGTGTGTGTTTGTATATATATATATATATATATGGCAGGCTTCCCTTGTAGCTCAGCCAGTAAAGAAACTGCCTGCAATGCAAGAGACCTGGGCTTGATTCCTGGGTCAGGAAGATCCCCTGGAGAAGGAAATGGCAACCCACTCCAGTACTGTTAACTAGAGAATCTCATGGACAGGGGAGCTTGGCAAGCTACAGTCCATGGTGTCACAAGAGTTGGACACAACTTAGTGACTCAACCACCACTACATATATGACATTATTTTCAATTTTCCTCACATTTGGCATATGAGAGGTTAAAAATTTGTTCAGTGTTCTATCCTGTTCTATTTGTTATCTGCAACTCTTTTTTTTTCCTTTTATCTTTCCTCTCTGCCATTGACACTTTGCCTTTTATCAAACTTCATTTATTTATTCTAACTCACTCTTGATCCTGTCTTTCCCTCTTGAGTCCTGGTGAAAAAGCATGGTCAGGATGGCTGGTTATGGGAAGTAAGGGCAACAAGTCAGGAAGGGAGGCACTGGGCAGTGAGACATCCTGTGCTCCATCCCTTCTTCAGCCCTCCCAATACCATTGAACCTGCTAATTCTATCAGGTTGTCAATAATCATCTTCTAACCTTCATTTCCTCCTTTCTACCCTCCAGGCATTGCTTTTGGTAAGGCCTGCATGGTCACTAACACCCATTACACGAGCCCTCTGGTCATCTCTGCTGGGGTGTTTCAACCAGGGATTCTATAATTTACAGTGTTGTCAGAGAGAATATTCTAAAGTGCTCATCCAATCAGGTGAAGCCTTTGTTCAAAATGTTTAATGACCCGCCATCACCTAGATAAAACCTCCAAAATCCTTGGACATGAAGATCTGGGAGCTGCCTTATCAAGGTTTCTCTCTCATGCACCCTCTGATTACATGTTGCTCTCTACCCGGCAAAACTCCCTCTTCCTCACCCCAGATCATTTTGCTCAGGAGATGGGCCGCTTCCACATGCTTCACAGTTCATTTCAAGCAAGACAATGATTATAAACCCATTTCTCTCCAGCTCCCATCCAAGATCAAACTAGCCTTTCCCTCCTTGGGGCAGCACCTGGCCACACACAACCTATATACTTACTTCCCTCAAAGCACCTCTGACATCTGTTATACTAGTAACTAAGGGCACAGTTAAAGGAGTTGAGCTGCTTAATTTTGAATCCTTGCTCTACCATTCTCTAGCTGTGCAATCTCAGACACTTTATGTAACCTACCCATGTCTCACACTTCTCATCAGTAAAGCAGGGAAACTAACAGTTACAACTTTGTAGGGCTTTTGTAAGAATTAAATTAATATTTAAAATGGCTTCCTTGGTGTCTCAGAGGTTAAAGCGTCTGCCTGGAATGCAGGAGACCCGGGTTCGATCCTTGAGTTGGGAAGATCCCCTAGAGAAGGAAATGGCAGCCCACTCCAGTACTCTTGCTTAGAGAATCCCATGGGGGAGGAGCCTGACAAAGAGTCGGACACGACTGAGCAACTTCACTCACTCACTCAAAACAATGACTAGCTCATGACAGGGACTGCACAAGTGGTAGCTATTATAACAATTATTATCATTATTATTCCTTGTTTGATCGTCCCTTACAGGCAAATATCAATAAAATTTTTTTTAAAAAAATCAGTAAATACCAGTTTTTATCCTCAGTTTCTAGTATAGCCCCTAGGACAAATTAGATGCTTAATAACCATTTCATAAAAGAATGAACAAATGCATAAAAAGAGGAATAAGAGAAAAACAGATCTTTTATTTTCCCAAATTACAACATGTCCCTTTTCCATTGTTCTCCTTAGATGTGAAGGGAACTGTAAGGGCACACACACAAATGTTCAGAGTGCTTTAATAGTTGACAGTTTTAATCAAACTTTCCAACTTGCACAGAGGGCTTCTGTTCTACCATATCTCAGAATTACAAGAGCATCTATGGGTATTCAGAATGGGGAAAACCCCAGCAAAGCCAAGGAGCAGGACTGGCTGCATAATTTGTGAGGCCCAATGCCAAAGGAAAATATTAAATCCCTTGTTCAAAAAGTCTTACAAATTTCAAGATGGCTACAGTAGAAAATTTTACTAAGTGTGAAGCTGTTCTGAGTACAGGAATCAGTTTGACCGCACAGACTACCCTCCTATGAAGCCAGCCCTACCAGGAATCTAACATCTTCTCATCAGCTCTACAATGTGTTCTGAAATACATATTTAGTCTATATTACTGACAGATTTCTCTCACTCTCAACTAAACTGTGACATTCCAGGTCTACCATGCACTTACTATGCCTCTTCACCTTGAACTGCCCAAGATCCAGCCTCCACCATCCACTAGAAAAGTCACTGACCTCTCCAGATATCTCAGTAATCTGCTGCTGCTAATTCCCTTCAGTCGTGTCCGACTCTGCGACTCCATAGACGGCAGCCCACCAGGCTCACTGTCCCTGGGATTCTCCAGGCAAGAACACTGGAGTGGGGTGCCATTTCCTTCTCCAATGCATGAAAGTGAAAAGGGAAAGTGAAGTCACTGAGTCGTGTCCAACTCTCAGCGACCCCATGGACTGCAGTCCACCAGGCTCCTCTGTCCATGGGATTTTCCAGGCAAGAGTACTGGAGTGGGGTGTCACTGCCTTCTCTGATCTCAGTAATCTAAGCACCCCTTATCCATCAGGCTCAAAATATGCCTTCATCAGTCCTCTTAGGGTACAAACTTTGTCCCCACAATTCTGCCTATGATTCTGTACATATTGGAAGGTCTCATTCTCTGGTTTGCCTCATTTTATAAAGAGATATCTGTTTTATTTTTGTAGGAAAGTCAGTAGTTGCGAATGCCTAATAAAAGAGGAAAGGGCTCAATAACCCTTTGGGTTCATTAACATGTTAATGGTGACATGACCTAACCAAATGGGAGGCTAAATCCTAAGGAAAGAGCTCCCCAGAACAGGTCCCTGGAGGAGTTATTTCATACCATATAGAAAATCCCTTAAGCAAATCCAGTTAGACCTCTTCTTATCTCATCTAGCACTCAGGCATTGCCTCTTGAATAACCTCAAATGAAATGAACCTCAAATGAAATGTCTTAATAGAAACAGTGGTGAAAAGGCCTATCATAGAAGTAGATGGTAGAACAAGGAAAAAGAAAGTGAAATAATTACAGAAGAAAATATATTTGTCACAGGAGGGAACCTGGAGTTGGGTAAGAGGGAAAGGAAATTAAATTAGAAGGTGGGAAGGGAAAATGAAGCTGCTGGCCTGGAAAAGGAAAATCATTCTCTGTGCTCCTATTACACAAATGCGTTGTTGGCGTTCTGTATTAAAATATAAATTCAGTGCAGAGGCAATAAGGCTGGGAGAAACGTGCATAGGCAGAAAGCCAAGAGCCTTGGCTGTTGGCAGCCACTCGGGCCCAAGGGCCCCTGCAATGGAATCCAGGTTATATCTGTCACAGACTGAACCACTGAACCCTGTTATTTCTTAGTTAAGGACTCTGGTGTTGGCTTTGAAATTTTCTTCATTTTGGGAGCCATAAACACATAGTGATTTCTTAGCAGAGAGAAACAGTATAAATTCTTACTTGCTCTGTCAGGTGAAGAATGATAACATTACTCAAAGAAATGCAGATGGTGGGAGACAAAGATTTGCTCCAACAAAGTACATTATTTCTCAAGGATGTTTATGTTTTGGAATAATGTTTATTGAATCCCTTGTGAGTACTGAGCATAGAGCAGTGAAGAAGAGAAATGTTCTTCTGGGGCTGACAGTATACATGTAAGCTCATAAATGAACAAGCTAATTCCATATAGAGATAAAAATGTAATGCAGGAGATAACCAAGGGGATGTAAGACAATAACCAGAGGAAAGGTGTGAGGTGAGGTTAACTTAACAGAATGTTCATCAAAGGCTACTTTGATAAGGTGGCATTTTGCCCAAGACTTTGCAAAAGACGTAGTCATGGTACATTCACGGTAACAGGAGCAGCAAGTACAAAGGTCCTGAGGCAGGACAGAAAGTGGTGGGACGAATTGAGAGAGTAGGATTGAAACATATAGATTACCATATGTAAAATAGATAGCCAATGGGAATTTGAAAGCGACTTCACTTTCACTTTTCACTTTCATGCATTGGAGAAGGAAATGGCAACCCACTCCAGTGTTCTTGCCTGGAGAATCCCCGGGACAGGGGAGCCTGGTGGGCTGCCGCCTATGGGGTCACACAGAGTCGGACACGACTGAAGTGACTTAGCAGCAGCAATGGGAATTTACTGTATGAGGGAAGAGGTAGCTCAAATCTGGTTCTCTGTAACTTAGAGGGGTGTGAGGGGGTGGGATGTGGGAGGGCGGTTCAAAGGGAGGGGACATATGTACACCTGTGGCTGATTCATGTTGATATATGGCAGAAACAAACACAATATTATAAATCAATTATCCTTCAAATAAAAATAATTTTTTAAAAAGAAAGCAAAAATATATATATATATATATATATATATATATATATATATACACATACATACATACATACACACACACACACACACACACACACACACACACACACTGGCTATTCCAGTAACCAAAAAGAGATCAGTAAGGCCAGAATCTAGAAAGGAAGGGTGAAATATATGGAAGAAGACATGGACAGAGGTGGGCAGGAATCATCATGTAGGATCTCACAGACTATGGTCAGGGGTCCTACATTTATTCTAAAAGAAATAGGAAGCCCCTGAGGGGACAAGAAAGGGGCCATAGCAACTGATTTCAGACTTTAATGATCACATTGGCCCCTCTGTGCAGAATGTATTGCAGGAGCAGAAATGGGAATAGAAAGACCCATTATAAGGCTATTGTAGTGGTTCAGGCAAGAAATTATGGAGATTCTAGATTATGATGAGGGACTTGGAGAAGGAAGGAAGGAAAGATTACACTGACATGGAAGGATAAGTTTGCAGTGTCCTGAGTAGGAGGAAGTGATATCTTCACACATTCCTGAGGGGTCACCTCATGAGGACAGGGTTGGCTTCTATAGCTTCACAATTAGGAAACACCTCACTTACTTAAAGACTACATCTTCAAGAGCCTCAGTTATTCATAACATAAAATTTGTTTAAAAAAAATCTTTGAACAAATGTATTTAAGTTGCTATATATTACTTGTAATAGAGACAGTCATTTCAAGACTATTTGTTTTAATCTCATGAACAAGTTTATTTTTCCTTTTTCTTAACTGTGATTGTTTCGTTTCCCAACCCATGACAGGTCAGATTCAGTACCCCAGAAGCTGGCAGGTAGTGTTTCTAAAGCCTGGTAAAGTGATAAAAATAGCAAAAGATAATTGCTATTAGGGCAAAGAAGGTGGAGACACTTATACTTACATATCCACATCCACAAATAAACAAGCAAATAAGCATTTGAAATAAGTACGCAGAAATATTTTAATCCAGAATTACTCAGCAAAATGGTCGCACAGGCCACAGTCACCTTTGAAGGCATGCAGGGACAACCATAGTCTTACCTGGGTGCTCACATCAAGGACAACTTTCTATCACAAGACATCTCTAAACCATGGACACCTCTGCTACGTGTTCCCATAATGCTTCTTGCTTCCCTTCCTCAGGGTGCTTACTACCTTGCTTTCTCTTTCTGTATTTGCTACCCCCACAAGATAGGGAACGCTTTGAGAACAGCTCTTTAATGTCCCTTTCATCCCAGATGGATTAGCAGGTAAAGAATCCACCTGCCAATGCAGGAGATGTAGGAAACACGGGTTCGATCCCTGGGTCGGGAAGATCCCCTGGAGAAGGGAATGGCAACCCACTCCAGTACTCTTGTCTGGAAAATTCCATGGACAGAGGAGCCTGGAGGGCTACAGTCCATGGGATGACAGAGTCAGACACAACTGAGCACGCATGCATGCACCTTTGTTATCTCCTGGGCCTATGACAGTAGACGCTCAACCAAAGTGTGGAAAGAACCACAGAGCAGCAGCTGTTAATTTACCTCTAGGAGAGACAGCCTGCAGCCCAGAAACTCAGCAGCTGTTGTATCAGTAGCCAAAGCATTCCCAAGCTTTAGAGATTTGTATAGGTACAGCATAGGCTGTTTATTTATTTATTCATTTTAACAGATGGACAGAAAGTTTTAAACCACTGCTTGTTGGCAGAGCAACAAAGGTGGGCTCAGGCAACAGGGCTGATATAATTATAGTGTTGGTTATGCCTGATGTGTTTTATTCTGATGTGCATATTTTGTGTTCCATACACATTTAAAGATTTAATTAAATGTTTTATTATAGGGAACACAGTGCCAAATATCAGCATCATTACCTTTTTTATTTTTTTCCACAGGAACAACCGTTCCCTGATTTGGTTTTGAGATTTCAGTAAAGATCAGGCTTATATTTACTTGCTCATACTGACATGGTCACTAACAAAAATGTCCTGTGTTTCCTATTACTTGCCAGCTGCAGTGGCCGTTTAAGCTCCCTGAGGGCAAAGGATGTGTCCTGCCATACTGAGCCTCCAGCTGAGTTCTGGACATGAGTGTTTTATCTACGGTGGGCTCAGACAGAGGGAGAGGGGACAGCCATGCATGAAATCTGATGCAGGGTCTTCTGGATGTACAACAAAACAGAGCAAAGCAGGATCAACACCAAAGAGATAATAAATTAATAAGAGACAGATAGATAGATACATAGATAGATCGATAGGGGAAAGCACTGTTTTGATAGTCAAAGATTCCATTAATGACAATCTGAGACCTCAGGAAATATTCTACAAGGTTTTACATGTGTGTACATATGTATGCATATGTGTATATGTGTGTTTCCCTCAAAAAGCCTTTGCTAGACAGCACAGATGACCAAAGATCTCCATAAATTAAAAATGTGGAAAAAAAAATCTCATCCTTGCTCTTTTGGAGTTGGAATACAAAATATTTTCAATGGTCATTACAGAAAAAATTCCTCTTCTGTATCCAAATTTATAAATATTTCAGTTCTCATTGAAATAAAGTTAATTACCTAAATAAATGACTTCCAGAATTTTTTAAGCAACAGAATCCCTTCCTCCTTTTTAAAAAAATCTTGGAACTATAGGTAGTCTCTCCCTATATGTGTAAGGAATGAAAGTCAAGCTGTGCTGGCACCATGAATGGGAAGGAGCATGGCAGTGTGTGATGGTGGAGGCTTGGGTGTGGGTCAAGAGAGGCGCTGGCAGGCTAGGTGGCTGCCTAGCTCAGAGGCAGCTCAGAATCCTCAGGACCTGCCTGGCTTATAAATTACTGCACCAAAAGGACCTATCCATTCTCTGGTTAAAGCTTAGAGCTGCAAACTGAGGCCTGACCTGTTCATTACCTGAAAGGATGCTGAGCTTGAAGAGGATGCTGAGTGGGAACTTAGCAGGAGTGCAGAGTGAGCACTAGCTAGAGGCATTCCTCTTTCCACAGACCCCCTTCATTGGGGACATATCTATACCTGAGAGACCAAGGAATCCAAATCGGGAGTATAAATATTATTAATAAGTTTACCTAGAGCTCCCTCTTCATTTCCTAGCAGCAGCAATACTTACAGTTGCTTCATATCAACGAGAAAGGGTTATATTTGCCCTGTGTCATTACTGTGCTATACACACTTATCCCTCTGTCCTCTCTTTCTCCTTCCACTTAGAGAAGCTGGAAAGAAGATTCTAGAAGAGGAGCCCAGAAGTTTTATGGAAAAACAGAATGTGAGCCAAAAAGAAGAGAGGAAAGATGCTCTTGTATCACATTTTGTCATTGTTTATTACTGATTTTTATAAAAAGTTTCACGTGTCAATGAAACTTGTGGGCTATAATTAAATTGCTCTAATGCTATCATTACATAGATATCAGATGCATTGGATTAAACAAAGAAATAGCTCTTTAATTAAAAATTATTTTGAAAAGAACTTGGTCCAATTTCCTAAATATGATAAGTGAAACAGTATTGAAAATCAATGCTACCGGAGCTTTAATTTGTAAGATCTTAATCTTAACTAAAACTGTGTGTGCATGTAAGCAACCATCTGTATAAGATGCTTAAAATTCAAAGAATTAAAAAAAAAATCTGAATCATTTTGTCTACACAAAGTCAAACACTTAAACACTTAAAAGTATCTAAAGTAATGCATAGTATGCAATCTTGATAGAAAACTACTTAAACACAAATTAAAGAAACTTCTAAGTACAGAAGAGAGAATCTGGATGGCAAATTAAATTTGACTGAAGAGATGGGATATCAAGTTAAATTTGAGTTTTTATTTGAAAAGGAGTGTCAGCGTGCCTAACTAGCAGCCATGTGACCTTGAGTGAGTTATTTAACCCCAACAAGCCATAATTTTTCAACTACAGAATGGGTATAATTACCATCTTGAGATCTTTCTGGGATTCAATGTGAATGAAAAAAATGGAAAAGCTCATGGTATACTTAAAGAATTCATGTCCAACTAGAACCTCTGTTACCCCAAAATTCATGTGCTGAAGTCCTAAGGCTAACTACCTCAGAACATGACCCTATTTAGAAATAGGGTCTTACAGATATAATTAGTTAAGAGGAGGTCATTAGGATGGGCTCTAACACAAAATGATTAGTATCTTCATAAAAAGGGGTAATTTAATAATTCAATAACAAAAAAACATCCCAAAATCCAATTAAGAAACAGGTAGAGGATCTGAATAGATATTTTTTCTGAAGAAGACATACAGATGACCAAAAAGCGTACAAGAAGATGTTCAACATCACTAATTACCACGGAAATACAAATTAAAACTACAACAAGACATCATCTCGTATCTATCAGAATGGCTAAACTAACAGAAATTGTTGGCAAGGATATTGGGAAAAGGGAACCCTTGCCCTCTGTTGGTGAGAATGTCAATTGGTGCAGACACTACGGAAGACAACGTGGAGGATCCTCAAAAAAAAAAAACAAAAATAGAACTACCATATAATTTAGCAGTTCTTTTTCTGGGCATTTATCTGAAGAAAACAAAAACATTCATTCAAAATGATGTACGCACATGTTCACTGCAGCATCACTTACAACAGCCAAGATATGGAAACAACCTAAGTATCCACTGATACATAAATAGACAACAGAATACTATTAAGCCATAGAAAATGAAACCTCGCCATTTGAGACAGCACGGATGGGCATTATACTAAGGGAACTAAGTCAGTGAAAGACAAACACTCACTTATAAATGTGCAATTAAAAAATCAAACAAGCAAAACAATAAAAGAAAGGTTCCAGATAGAGGGTGGCTGGGGTGAGGCACTGGTCAAATAGGTGAAGGTGGGGGTCAAAGGTACAAGCTTCCAGTTACTAGGATGTGAGGTATGGCAAGGTGACTATAGATGATAATATTGTATTATATGTTTGAAAGTTGGTAAGAGTAAATCATAAAATTTCTCATCATAAGAAAAAAAAAATGTAACTATGTTTGGGGATGGTTGCTAACTAGAATTATTGTGTTGATTATTTTCCAGTATATATAAATATCAAATCATAATGCTGTGCACCTGCAGCTAATATAATGTTGCATGTCAACCATGCCTCCGGAGAGAAAGGGAGAATGCCATGTGAAGATATAGGGAGAAGATTGCCATCGACAAGCCAGGGGGAAGAGACCCAGAACAGCATCTTCCACACAGCCCTAAGAAAGGACCAACCATGCCAGTGTCCTGATCTCAGATTTCCAGGCTTTAAAACTGTGAGACCAAAATTTTCTGCTCTGTAAATCATGCAGTGTGTGGTGTTTTGTTACAGCAACCCTAGCAAGGAAATGATCTTATCTGGAAATAGGGTTCAGAAAATGTAATCAGGATGAAGTCACACTGGATTGGGATGGGCCATAAATCTTATGATTGGTGTCCCTGTGAGAAGACCATGTGACAACACAGAGACACTGGGAGACACCCAGAGAAGACCAGGTAGCAACAGAAGCAGAGACTGGAGCAATCCAACTGCAAGCCAGAGAACACCAGTGACTGCTGGCCACCGACAGAAGCTGAGAGAGAAGCAGGAAGACCCATTTCCAGAGATTCCAGGAGTAACCAAATCTGCCAACTCCTTGATTTTGGACTTCTCAACTCCATAACAGTAAGAGAATAATCTCAGTTGTTCATCAGATGAATGGATAAGGAAGCTGTGGTACATATACACAATGGAGTATTACTTGGCCATTAAAAGGAATACATTTGAATCAGTTCTAATGAGGTGGATGAAACTGGAGCCGATTATACAGAGTGAAGTAAGCCAGAAAGAAAAACACCAATACAGTCTACTAACGCATATATCTGGAATTTAGAAAGATGGTAATAATAACCCTGTATGCGAGACAGCAAAAGAGACACAGATGTATAGAACAGTTTTTTGGACTCTGTGGGAAAGGGAGAGGGTGGGATGATTTTGGAGAATGGCGTTGAAACATGTATAAGATCATATAGGAAATGAATCACCAGTCTAGGTTCGATGCAGGATACAGGATGCTTGGGGCTGGTGCACTGGGATGACCCAGAGAGATGGTATGGGGAGGGAGGTGGGAGGGGGGTTGAGGATGGGGAACAAGTGTACACCCATGGCAGATTCATGTTGATGTATGGCAAAACCAATACAGTATTGTAAAGCAAAATAAAGTAAAATAAAAATAAATAAATAAAGCCACACAGTTTATGGCAATTTGTTACAGCAGCCCCAGGAATCTAATATAGGGAGTGTTACATAAAGTATTCTGTCCACTTACAAAAGACTATGTGAAGACTTATGACTGGAAATTATGCTTCCATATCTAGTCCAGAATTTTAAATTATCAAATCCAGAAGAAGATTATGTGATTGTTACTAAGAAATGTATGACTGGTGTGATTTCTGAAGCTGGTCATTTCCTAAACTACTTAGCATGTATGTACTGTGTTGGCCAAAAAGTTCATTCAGGTTTACCCATAAAATTGTGCAGAAAAACCCAAACAAATTTTTTCACCAACCCAATACCACCATGGAAAGAAAAAGAAGAGAAAGAGAAACATGAAAGGTGAAAAGATTATCAACAAAATCTGTAATGGAAAGTAAAATTAAAGCAAAGATTACATCATAATTATGAAGCTAGAAGTATGTTCTATTTGTGACATCAATATATTAAAACATGTATTATTATACTGAGTAAGAGAAAGGGAAGCCTTTTCTACAGAGGGTTTATTTCCTGGCATAGCTCTTTTTGCTGGTGGCATATCATATGTTTTCAATTTCAATCTAACTTTCTATAAGGAAAAAAAAGGTATTTATTCTCCAGAAAAACTGAATTGGTCAACTATAATAGTCTTTTAATCATCAGCTTCGGTAGATTCTCTGCCTGTCAGTAAACAATGGGACAATTGATGCTGTTCTTTTAAAACTTTACAGCCCTCTTAGATATACTTCATTTCACAGTTTTGGCTGAAAGTGTTTAGCTTTCAGAAGTCTTAACCACAAGTGTCCAAGGTACTAATTCAAATATGAAGCCATATCTCTGGTTTAATCTTGGTTCCCATTCATCTTCAGTCCCCAGCAATCCAGATGCTGTACTTATTCCAATATGCAGTGAACTGGCCATCAATTTCATTTTCCATTTGATCTGGGATCCCAGATAAATGAGATTGCTGTTGCTGCTGTTGTACTGTTTTGTTTTATTCCCTCTGTTCTAAAGTTACCTCCTTAAAGGAAATACAGTTGGCCAGATAACAGATTATATATCATTGGGCAGGATAATTAACTTTCTTGGTGCTCCATTTCTGCATTTATAAAGTGGGAATAAGAATTTCATAGGATTGTTGTAACATTAACTAATAAGGCTAATGTCTAGAACTTATAAATAGCTCAACAATGTTAATTCTATCTCCACTTGCCTTAATGTTATGCACTGAATAATTAAAACAGGATCAATAAGAACAGAATCATACCATGACTTCTGCCCATGTACTCATACTCATGGACTCCACCTAGCTACATGCTAATTTAAATTGCCTATGTATGCTTTTTTTAATCCAAAACCTCCAACTGTGTACTGGAACCCATCTTTTCCTAAAGATATTATTCTAGAAGTCTATCATCCTTCTCCTATATTTTTAATTCCAACTATACACAAATATTTCTCTATTTCTTCTATCTTAACCTACAGCAACAAAACAACCTCTATGGTCCCTAATACACCCATTTTTCTGCTCACTTCTATAGCAAAACTTCTTAAAATTATTATTTATGCTTAGTGATTTCAGACCTTCACCCATTCTCTTTTACCCACTCCAGTGTGTCAGATCCACATAACCTTACAAAAGTTGATTTGGTAGCATTAATCACTCTTTTTCATTTTGATGCATTTTCTTTACTTAGCTTCTAGGACAACAAAAATATCTTGGTTTACTTCTCATCTTCTCATCTACATGTCACACTTTCTTAGTCTCCATAGTCTTCCTTCTCTTCCTCCAGATCTCTTCATGTTGGAATGGCCCATGGATGAATCTTTGGTATCATTTTCTTTCCTCTATTTTCATTCAATTCCTTTTATTCTCAGTCTCACAACTTTAAATTTTTACCTTTTATATCACAATTCAGTTCAGTGCAGTCAGTCGTGTCCGACTCTGCGACCCCATGGACTGCAGCACACTAGGCTTCCCTGTCCATCACCAACTCACTGGGCTTGCTCAAACTGAAGTCCATTGACTTGGTGATGCCATCCAACCATCTCATCCTCTGTTGTCCCCTTCTCCTCCCATCTTCAATCTTTCCCACCATCAGGGTCTTTTCCGATGAGTCAGTTATTCACATCAGGTGGCCAAAGTACAAGACTTCCAAATTTGTATCTCCACATATATCTCTCTACTGAATGTCAAATTGGTCCCTTGAAATCTATACATGGATAGAGTCACCTCAAACTGAACATGTTCAAAAGTAAACATCATCCTTCTATTGTGCCCCCAAAAAAGTATTCTGTGTTTTTTTTTTTTTTTCTCCATCTTCAGTTCAGTTCAGTTCAGTTGCTCAGTCGTGTCTGACTCTTTGTGACCCCATGAATTGCAGCACGCCAGGCCTCCCTGTCCATCACCAAATCCTGGAGTTTACTCAAACTTACGTCCATTGAGTCAGTGATGCCATCCAACCATCTCATCCTCTGTCGTCCCCTTCTCCTCCTGCCCTCAATCCCTCCCAGCATCAGAGTCTTTTCCAATGAGTCAGCTCTTCCCATGAGGTGACCAAAGTACTGGAGTTTCAGCTTTAGCATCATTCCTTTCAAAGAAATCCCAGGGCTGATCTCCTTCAGAATGGACTGGTTGGATCTCCTTGCAGTCCAAGGGACTCTCAAGAGTCTTCTCCAACACCACAGTTCAAAAGCATCAATTCTTCGGCACTCAGCTTTCTTCACAGTCCAACTCTCACATCCATACATGACCACAGGAAAAACCATAGCCTTGACTAGACAGACCTTTGTTGGCAAAGTAATGTCTCTGCCTTTCAATATGCTGTCTAGGTTTGTCATAACTTTCCTTCCAAGGAGTAGTAGTTAGTAGTTTGTCACTCAGTCATGTCCGACTCTTTGCGACCCCATGGACTGTAGCTTACCAGGCTCCTCCCTCCATGGGATTCTCCAGGCAAGAGTACTGCCTGGAGTGGGTTGCCATTTCCTTCTCCAGGGGCTCTTCCCGACCCAGGTATCGAACCTGGGTCTCCCGCATTGCAGGCAGACGCTTTAACCTCTGGGCCAGGAAGCGTCTTTTAATTCCATGGCTGCAATCACCATCTGCAGTGATTTTGGAGCCCAGAAAAATAAAGTCTGACACTGTTTCCACTGTTTCCCATCTATTTCCCATGAAGTGATGGGACCAGATGCCATGATCTTCGTTTTCTGAATGTTTAATTTTAAGCCAACTTTTTCACTCTCCTCTTTCACTTTCATCAAGAGGCTTTTTAGTTCCTCTTCACTTTCTGCCATAAGGGTGGTGTCATCTGCATATCTGAGGTTATTGATATTTCTCCTGGCAATCTTGGTTCCAGCTTGTGTTTCTTCCAGCCCAGCGTTTCTCATGATGTAATCTGCATAGAAGTTAAATAAGCAGAGTGACAATATACAGCCTTGACGTACTCCTTTTCCTATTTGGAACCAGTCTGTTGTTCCATGTCCAGTTCTAACTGTTGCTTCCTGACCTGCATATAGGTTTCTCAAGAGGCAGGTCAGGTGGTCTGGAATTCCCATATCTTTCAGAATTTTCCACCGTTTATTGTGATCCACACAGTCAAAGGTCTATTCTTCTAGGTATTCAGATCAAAATCTAGGAATCTTCTCTGACTGTTCATTTACTTTCACAGTCCATAACCAAACGATTAAGAAACATATCTGTAATGTATTAAGACTTCCACTTCTATTCTTACTTGTCTGGTCTGTGCCTGGATCCGGCTGATGTCTGATTCAAACTACAACAGCCTCTTATTTGCTCTCCCAGTTTCTCCATACTCTTCTACAATCTACTCTTAATATGTCAGCCAGAATGACCTCTTTAATATAAAGTCATATATTAGTCAATATTCGAAGTCAATTTAAAGTCAATATAAAGACCTCTTTAATATAAAGATCATTGCTGCTCTCATTCCATACTCTTTCCAGATTCACCATACTCCCAGTTGTTCCTTAAATACAGGAGGCAGAATTAATCTTAATACCTTTGTACTTGCTCTTTGCTGTGTTCTTTCCTCATATACTTATTTCATTTCCTTCAGACCTTTACCGAAGAGGACAACACTATTATTTTCATGTTCCACAAGACACTTAAGCCTCCATACCCTGTTAATTTCTCTCTTTTGAAACCCTTTAAATTTAGTCATTTATTGTGTTTATCATCTAGAGTGTGTCCCATACACTAAGATATAAGCTCCAAGAGGGTAAAGATGTTTTTGCTTTTTATATTTTATTGATATATTTTGGGGACCTAGAGTGGTAATCTAACCAGCACAGAGTAAGGACTCAATAAACATTTGGTAAGTGAAGAAAGAAATTAGATAAAATTGTATAAGCATGAAGAAAGAATATTCTGGAATACAATTCCCCTTTAAAATCCTAAACACACTGACAACAATAGTAGTCACTTTTATACACATATCATTAGGAAAATACCAGTTTCTATGTTCAATAAACTACCAAATAAACCTTAACTTTATGGAGAAGGCTCTTGAATGAATTCAATAGTATCTCAGGTAAAGACTACTGAACACAGTATGGAACAGTAAAATATTTATGAAAATCAGGAATAAACTTCTCAAGGAGTCAAGAATTGTACCAGAGCCATATATAGAGATTCTAGTTTTCTACACAGTAAAACTGGGGTAAAAAAAAACTTGTGCAGAAATGAAAACTGATTCTGCATTCACCTTAGAAGAGCTGTGCAAATAACAGTCAAAGTACTGGAGAAATACAAAGCTAAACATCTCTAGGGTATCCGTAAGCCAATTGATTTCCAGTGGATTCTCTGGGTCCCTTGTTCTTCCTTCTCATGTTTACTGCCTAGTATTTGACCATATTCCTGTTTGTTGGCAACTCTCACGAGAGAGCAAACTAGAGAATGCAAAAATGAAACATAAGCAAATTAAAGCTACTCCTGATTGCAGTCAAGAGGACTATGCTGGAATCTTTGGACAGTGAGAAAACACATGTACTATTTAAAAGTATTCACAGAACCTACTTTCATATTTCTAAAGTAAGGGCAGTCATATACTTTCTTCATAAAGTTTTGGTGATAAGATGTCAGTCCTCTATATCCAAATTCCAATTTATATCACATATCATCTGCCCATGTGGCCAAGTGTTGGCAGTCATCTCATTTTAAGCATTAATCCTTTCTTTCAATTTTGCAAGGATAAAACCCTAAAGAAATATCTAGAGAGTAATTAACATATGGCTAAAACTATCATGGGAAATTTAAAAAGATGGATTAAAGGGTACAACTGGGACCTGTCGTAAATGAGAGGAAGCCGATTGGTAAAAATATGGTTTTTTCTTCACTTGCACAGGAAAAAAATCTTATAAAGACTTTATTTAAAAATCACAGCAAGGCATCTCTTAGAGAAATAAGATTTCTTCCTCTCATACGCATTAAAAGTGTAGAAAATATTTGTTCTTTGTAAACTTACTTGAATGTAAGTTCTATAGGAAGACAGAACTTTGTTTCATTCATTACTGACAGTGCCTATAATAGGCAATTAAGGAATATTTTTGAATGAATATAGCATAAACAGATTGACACAAGGGTAGGAGTCCATCTGCCTCTGCAGATGACCATACACAATTTAAAAAAAAGAGATGAATAATAAGCCAGAATTTTATTGGTACCTAGATAAAATGCAACACAACTACTCCTATACTTCCTAAATCATCCTTTATAAACTTCCAGAATTTTGTTGAAGAACTCACAGTCTATTTGCAATATATATATTTGTATATACATACACATGAAATGATTAATATTTTTCAACCAGGAAAACATGATTTCTGGAAATGACCCAAATAGACACTTCATGATAGAAAAAGAAAAAAAAAAGGTGAAAGTTTGGGGAAAAACTTCAACTACTCTATGTAAAAGACTAGCTCTAAAATTTATTTTCTTTTTTAAAAAAACTATTAATTATAAAAAATTGCATTAAAATTTTTGTTATTTAGATTCTAGGATAATATAAAAGTAGCAAATAAGTAAGCATAAATTATTAATAATATAGTGAATACCAAAGTAAACCAAGTTTTTAGAATTCTTAATATAAAAACACAATAGATGTGGACTATAAACAACACAGACTGATGTAGGTATCTATAGATCTTGTCCTCAGGCTAATTATAAATTAGTTCAAAGTTTGCCAAAGTAAATAGCACAGCTTACATACTTCTTTGCCAACTGTCTCATAAAGCAGATGGAACCAACAATCTAAAGGACAATGAAAGATAATTTTTTAACAAATCCTTTTCCTTCTGAAGTTGTATGAGAAGAAAGGTCACTTTCTCACTAGCTTACCTTTTGATGTCCTTATCATTTTTTGATTGTACACATTTTTATGTATTATGCTCTATTTATGCATTCTTCAATAGCATCTTTATTTATGACTTTGTAAATCAACATCTTTGTGATAGGAGGCGAAAGTCACTTAGCTAATTACACATACTTGATAAGCTGCATAATAATAACTACTGCAGTACTGTACATTAGTTGAAAGCATGTAAATTACTGCAGTTATTCTCATTTGGGAAAAAACAAGAGACTTTTTTTTTAGTTATTTAAAACATCTTTGTTGCCTCCATATCCACCTTCTTAAGTATACTATTCTTTCAGCCCAAATCATGACATTAATAATAAAATGAAGGTTAAATCCAGTTCTATGAGTCTAACCAAAGAAATAAGAACAAAAACAAAACAAAACTCCAATTAATCCAAATACTTCTGATCTACAATTGAGGACTTGGTTATATGAAGCTTCTTCCAGATAATGCAACTGCAGTAAAAACGAACAGTTTAGACACTCCCCACCCCACAAGGATGTTGTAATGAAATCTGACTTGGTCCAGCCAGGAGATTAGAAGTGCATACAGAGAGAGAATGTACAGCACTAGAATATTAATATGACTTCTGTATGAAGATTGAAAATTCGGCAAAGTTATAATAAGGTCAAAATAACACTTAGATAATTTACTGCCAGAGAAAATCATACTCTCCTATGAGTGATTTACTGGATGTTATATAAAAACGGAGTGTGGACAAGCTACATTCAGATGCAAGCTTGCAGCTGTCAGTGTCTACATTTGCTCAATCTGGCTAGAGGATGATTTGAAGGTTGATTTAATTGTAGCTTCTGAATCATGTTCTTCCCTATGTTTTAAATTGTTTAACATAAATATAAAAATGTTAAAGCAATTTTAAGACTGTAAATATTTAGTATAAAAAGCTGCAAATCTCTTTTTTTTTTTTCTGGAGGAATGACTGAAAATAGGAAGACTGTCT
This sequence comes from Budorcas taxicolor, assembly GCF_023091745.1. Taxonomy (NCBI): domain Eukaryota; kingdom Metazoa; phylum Chordata; class Mammalia; order Artiodactyla; family Bovidae; genus Budorcas; species Budorcas taxicolor. Next base: position 158,107,679 of record NC_068910.1, read on the forward strand.
GGGAAAATATACCATTACTTAATAACGGTGATTGCCCAATAGTTACAGCAAATTTACCCTTATATGAGAAAGTCCATAGGATATTCAGAGAGAACTAAGGATAAACAAACAAAAACTAGGTTTTTGTGACCTGTTTCCTATAAAAGAAACAGGAATCTATTATCTGTTAAAAAAAAAAAAAAAAGGTTCGGAGATCCAAGTTGACGAGCTAGGAAGGAATATCTTTGGTTACCCTGCCGGCAATGTATTTACCTAAGTATCTTCTCTATACCCAAACTCAAAGCAGAGATTCAAATCCTGCCCATGCTACCAGCACCAACACAAGGCTCCACCAAGGAGCTTTGTCAATGTCTAGTCAGCTAGAGCTCTCCTCAACCATCTTTCTATTCTTTGACAGCCTTCATTAAATTCCAGGTTTCACCTAGCCATTCACTTCCAGCATCAGCAAATCATCCTTAAGGAGAATATCTTGTTCCTCCTCTGCAAGCTGTTTCCCCCATTTTTTTATTTCCACTTTTATACATACCTCCTTTTCTACATATTTTCTTGCCGGGTTTTCTGGCACATTCCTTGGATATTCTTTTTACTGAAAAATGAATAGAAGACTAGAAAATAACATGGCGCTCCATCACAGACCGCCGGAACATGCAACACCACTATCTAACTTAATATGCTCCTGCATTTACTGAGTGCGAGAGATCCCCAACTTCGCTGAGTCTGCACATGCAATGGAGAAATGTTGATGCATCTTCTCAGAAGTCATTCGGTAAGAAATGGAAATTAGGAACCCATTTCTACCTAAATATACGTGCTGCAGAGGAAAGAAAAGAAGTAGGCACAGGGAAAAATAAGAACAGAGACACTAACACACATAAACAGAGCGGCATGCACGCATGTAAAATATGTCTACATGCCAACAGGAAAAGCCATGCATGCTATCAGTACATAAAAATTAATATCGTTAGAATAAAAAAGAGAAATATAAATATATCTCCCTGTTTTTCCTGTAGTAAACTCACCATCCTCAGTTGGGACGTATATGTTTAAATACAGGCAATCTTCACTCTGGTCTTGTACATATGATGAAACCACATCCAAGTTATTAGTAAACCACACAGGAAGCATGACTTCCGGCAATCTGCCATCAATGATATTCTGGGGGCAGACAGGAGCAAACTGAGTAGCATTCCTGATGTCTGACCAAGGAGATGGTGGTTCTGGAGGCTGAAAACGATGTTCCCCTGTTGGTGGGGCTGCATATGGAACACCAAGAAACTGAATAACAGGACCCAAAATTTCATTATTGAGTTCTTTCTTGATCCCTCTTATTTTGCCAAAGTTGGTAGTCACCAGTGGGTCTGCATCATCCAATTTTTGTGTGAGCACATGGGCAGCGTGAAGCAAACAGCTTAACACACACAGAGTCAATGAGGCACCCAACCCCCTGTGTACCAAGCAGGCCATGACTGCTCTCCAAACATAATCTGGCCACGTGCATCTGGGCACTGCCATGGTCCCACATTAGTTGTACAGTTGTCTGGTTACAGTGAGTCACAGGTATTTGTATCCACTTGAGAAAAACCGTATATTGGTAGACTACACCTCTGATTTCTTAGAGGCGAGTTTGTCAAGAAAAGCTCAGAAAGCTCTTCGTGCAGCCAGTATCTCCATTGATTTCACGTGTATTGAAGTAGCATCTTCAATCATCACTATTTATCAGACCATATCCTATTGACTATTCTGTTTTCCATCGTAGCAGTGTGGTGAGAGTGGCCACTGACTGTACATTTCCCGCTTACAAATCAAATCCAGTTAGCTGCAGGTCTATATCCTAGAGAAAATGAAAATAAATAATTAGTACAAACAAGCTAAAATAGACAGAGTGATAACTTGATGTTTTACAAGCTACAGAAATACATTAATAGTGGCTGGAGTCAGGTGAGTTAAATGCTACCACAGGAAAATAATGGTTTGATGTAAGATGACAGGTAAAATAACTGAGTATTAGAATATTGAGAAACTTGCCTTCTGACTTTATACACATTTAACAGAAAGCAGCTCTTGTCAAAATATACAGTGTCAGGAGCATTTCACAATACAGTTTTTTCTTAAATACTGAAGGCTTATGTTAAATTTTTCCTTTATTGAAGATCCTCAATCATTTTATGGAACCACAGTATTAATCATCAAATATACTAAAAATTAGAACTCAATAGCAGAAAACCTTTTTAAAAAAATATTGGTAGGGAATTAGTGGACTAGAAATAAACTTTGTAAGAAGGACTATGTTTATTAAACAAACAAAGTATAGGCCCAATCCCATCTTATACAGATAGACAAAAATAATTTTGGAACAAGAAAACCAATGCTATCTCAACTATAATCATTTAAGTGCAACTAATTCTGAAAGATATGGGAATACCAGACCACCTGACCTGCCTCCTGAGAAATCTGTATGCAGGTCAGGAAGCAACAGTTAGAACTGGACATGGAACAACAGACTGGTTCCAAATAGGAAAAGGAGTCCGTCAAGGCTGTATATTGTCACCCTGCTTATTTAACTTATATGCAGAGTACATCATGAGAAATGCTGGGCTGGAAGAAGCACAAGCTGGAACCAAGATTGCCAGGAGAAATATCAATAACCTCAGATATGCAGATGACACCACCCTTGACAGAGGATGAGATGGTTGGATGGCATCACCGATTCAATGGACATGGGTTTGGGTGAACTCCAGGAGTTGGTGATGGACAGGGAGGCCTGGTGTGCTGCGGTTCATGGGGTCACAAAGAGTCAGACATGACTGAGCGACTGAACTGAACTGAACCTTATAAGGTCAGTCTCCTTGCTATTTCTCAAAAGTATACACAAAGTCACTGGCTACAGTTCCTTCACCTTCAATTAAGATTCAAGAATTTAAAAGACAAATTACCATTAGACACAACTTGGAAAAGAGACAGAAGTTGGCATCATTATTTTGCAGATTTTTTAACCATCTAGTTATATATTTTAGGCCTTCCCTGGTGGCTCAGTAGTAAAGAACCCACCTGCCAATGCAGGATACATAAACTATATATTTTAAATATCAGTAAATTTGCAACAGGAAAATGAATTTTTGAGTCAAAGTCAATATATTTTAAATTAGAAATGTTCTTACTATCTGACAGAAATCAAAGGAACAATACAGAAAAGAATGTGGTAGTTTAAAGAACAACCATACCTAATCATAACATCCTGTATATTGACACTAATCTAACATCTGACACTGTTTACCCAGACCAACTTAAGACACATAAGAATAAAACGTAACATTCAGTGCCATGCATTTCACAGTCTACCTTACATTAACTACAAAATACCAAACAACTCGGCAAATCTGTCTTTTCTTGTTCAAGGAACTTTTTAGAGTGCTTAGTTTGAAAACAACGGTGTTGATTTGTATTATAGATGGTTCTATCCTGTCATTTTATGGGAAGATTCCTGAAGAAGTGCTGGTCTGGCAGTGAGGCTTCCCTGACTTTGTGTTATTGAAAAGGAGACTGTGAAAACTATATAGGGCAGCAGGAGATTTGATTCAAGCCTGGTGTTCCCTTAGCTCTGAGCAATTCATCACAGATGGCAATAAGGAAATAAATGTCTTTCTTCAAGAATATCTCAGTCTGTGTTAATTCGCATACCTTTGCTGTGAAAGCACATTAACAAACAAAAGTCAGGCTTAGACCACCCCATTTCTGTGCCAGAACTCCAGCATCTGTTGAAGATTTAGCTACACAAACTCATTTCTGTTGAGTATGTAATGCTCATTCTTACACAGAATTGTAGTGGGCCACAATTAGGTGTTTTCTGATGGCATTTTGGTCTTAAACAACTAGGTCTTTCCTGGTCACATTTTGGTGTTAAAATGCAGCATTTTTGACACCTAAGAGAACCTGTGGTGAGGATTTAAAAGTCTTCAACACCATATTTTATACAACCTAATCTTCGATAGTTATTTATAAATATTCATTACACCCTTACACACCCATCAATAATAAAAAAGTACTTGTTTGGTTCCTAACAAAATAACTCTCATTTACACACTCACAAATCCTTAACTGTGTTAAAAATAAAAGGGCTGCTGTTTCCCACTAATGTGCTACTTTAACACAAATCATAGAGGATGAGAATTTTGCATGCCATGGTAAGTTTTCAAATTCTAATGTTTAGCTTTTGAGGTTACAAAAACATCCCATTATACATGGGCTGACCTGTACAGGGAATTATAGTATGGACCCTAAATAGTTTTCAGAGGTCACTGTTATAATAACAACAGTTGCCCAAGTGCAATGTGCAAATATGGCTAGTTTAAATAACTGAAAATTTAAACGTGTGTGTGTGTGTTAGTTGCTCACTCATGTCCAACTCTTTGCGACCACATGGACTGTGTAGCCTGCCAGACTCCTCTGTCTATGGGATTCTCCAGGCAAGAATACTGGAGTGGGTAGCCATTCCCTTCTCCAGGGGATCTTCCTGACCCAGGGACGGAACCTGGGTCTCCTGCATTGCAGGCAGATTCTTTACTGCCTGAGCCACCAGAGAAGCCGTGTGTGTGTGTGTGTGTGTGTGTGTGTGTGTGTGCATGCCAAAATATAGACTCTCAAATTTGTTGTTAGGAAATTTTTGCTGTTTATTGGTGTTTCCTTGGTATATGCCAAATCCTTAGCTTTTAAACCTTTACACCTCATTTACAACAACCCTATAAACTAGGTTCAACAGTTATTCCCTTTTAACTCACAAGGTATTGAGACTTAAAGAGGTTTAGTGCCTTGGCCCTGGTTCTCAGCTAATCAATAGCAGATCCAGGAGCCCACTGGCATCTAATTTAAAGGCCATCCTTTTGATCATTACACTAGATACAGTCTCTAACTTCACAATTAACACTTTTAAAAAAAATTGATCCTAGTGCCTTTAAAATTGAATTGTAAAAGTGTTTTATGTTCCTTCAGAAGATAGACTCTAGGTAAATTCTCTGACAATTTCATAGAAACAGAAATTTAAATGCTTACCCTGTTCTTACTGCAACTTTGGATTTTGTTACCTTTCTTATGACTTTTTAAAAAACTATTTATTTTAATCAGAGGATAATCACTTTACAGTATTGTGATGGGTTTTGCCATTCATCAACATGAATCAGTCACAGGCAGACGTGTGTTCCTCCCACCCTGAACCCCCTCCTGCTGCCCTCCTCACCCTATCCCTCTGGGTTACAGAGCACTGGGTTTAGGTGCCCTGCCTCATGCGTTCACTTGTACTGGCCGTCTATTTTACATATGGTAATGTACATGTTTCAAAGCCAGTCTCTCAAATCATCCTACCCCCCACCCACTGAGTCCAAAAATCTGTTCTTTACATCTGTCTCCTTGGCTGTTCTGCATGTAGTATCGTTATTACAGTCTTTCTAAATTCCATATATATAAGCAAATACACAGTATTTTTCTTTCTCTTTCTGACTTACTTCACTCTGAATAATATGCTCCAATTTCATCCACCTCATTAGAACTGACTCAAATGTTTTCTTTTTTATAACTGAGTAATATTCCGTTGTGTATATGAACCACAATTTCCTTATCCATTCATCTGCCGATGGACCTCTAAGTTGCTTCCATTGTAAATATTGTAAATAGCACTGCAATGAACATTGGGGTAGATGTGTCTCTCTCAGTTCTGGTTTCCTTAGGATGTATGCCCAGCAGTGGGACTACTGGGTCGTATGGCAGTTCTATTCCCAGTTTTTTAAGGAACCTCAACACTGTTCTCCATAGTGGCTGGATCGGTTTGCAAGATTTTGTTACCTTTTTTTCTCCTTTTTTAACTTTACATTGAATGGGTGTTCATATGCATTTACATTAAAATAATGATGAGAAACCAAAAACAGCCCAAATTTATAATAGCACAAATGTCCACTAACAGATATTGACAGATGAACTATGATATATTCACAAATTAAAATTCTACACTTCAGTGAAAATAAAGAACATACACTTAAATATCAACATGAATAAATCTTAAAATTTTTGAACAAAGATTAGACACAGGAAAATGTTATTTAAATAAACCTTAAAATATGTGAAACAAAACTACACATTATTCACAGATGAATGAATATGTAATAACACATGATTTATTATCCATGGGTAAGAAGAAAAGGATATTAAATTAGTTCTAGCAATTAATTAATGCGATTAATTGATTAATTGGAACTATGAATGATAATCTGTGATGGGGCCTTAATTTGGGTGACGTGTATACACACACGTGAATACACATGTGTGCACACACACCTTTGTTGAGGAATTCTCTACATTTTTCTGCATGCTTGAAGCATTTCATAATAAATATTGATTATACATTAAAATAATGAGGTCAGAAAATCTTTATTCAGCAGTCCAGGCAAGTAGATGAACTTATCAATCCACACTGGACTAGCTTTCCTCTGACTTTTTCGTAGGTGAAGATAACTAGCTCACAAATTCCTTCATTATTCTTCTTTGGTTAAGGCATGTGCAATTTCAAAGGGACTACAAAAATAAAACAAAATAACAAAAATAACAAAACAAAATAAACAACATTTAAATAAAACATCAAAAATGGGAATGTATTATCTCTTGCATTAATTTATCATAACACCTGGTCCATTAACTAGTTTGTTCCTGAGTGACCCAGATCAGGGATGATGCTAGAAAGAATATAGAGAAATTTCTAGAACATTAAATATTCACAGTAGGTGGACACATTCATCCAATTCTTTCTTTACTCAACAAACATTTATTGGCTATCTATGATTCATATGCTGTTGTGCTAAATCTTACAAGAATTTAAAGATAAGTACAGCCTACTAATTGTTTCCAAGTAGCTACAATACTGAAAAGAAACGTCACATTAAAAATGGCTCTCCTGCAGGTTGGAATGTGACATGTGTTCAGTAAATATATGATTACAGGGAGTTGGAACCCAGGAAGGTGTCTCCAACTTCTAACTTTACATAGCCTATTATGTCTTATTTTTAATATTACCTACATATTTTCTATCTTTGTTTTTACTGACTGTTTTCATTTGTTCAATCTAACCCCTCCTACTGAATTTTTTATTCAGGGGTAAGAATTTTGTGTTATTTTTATATCCATCATATAAAATCTATGTGAAAATCATTTACCAAGTGTAGGCATAGGTTGCAAATGATCTGAACTGACTACATACTTATTACCAACGCTGCTTAAAGTTTGACCAATGCTATACAACCGATGGTTGTTATTCACCATAGTTATATGCCATAAAGTCACTGCAAACACTGAATTGGGAAATATGAATCCACATTGCTCAAAGAGAAATGGATCTGTGTGTGTGTGTGTGTGTGTGTGTGTGTGTGTGTGTATGTATACATACGTGTATATATGGGCTTCCCTCATAGCTTAGTTGGTAAAGAATCCGCCTGCGATACAGGAGACCCCAGTTCGATTCCTGGGTAGAGAAGATCCACTGGAGAAAGGATAGGCTACCCACTCCAGTATTCTTGGGCTTCCTTTGTGGCTCAGCTGGTAAAGAATCTGCCTGCAATGCAGGAGACCTGGGTTCAATCCCTGGGTTGGGAAAATCCCCTGGAGAAAAGAAAGTCTACCCACTCCAGTATTCTGGCCTGGAGAATTCCATGGACTATGCAGTCCATGGGGTCACAGAGAGTCAGACACGACTGAGCGACTTTCACTTCACACTTCACACATATATATAGTTATATAGATATTTCACATTGTTATGAATGAATTCATCCTGGTAGATTCTGTTTTCTTTATTTTACAAAAGAGAAAACAAAACTCAAAAGTGTTTGGTGACTTGTGTGAAGCCACTTCACTAATGGGCTTCCCAGGTGGCTCAGTGGGTAAAGAATCCCCCTGTAATGCAGGAGATATGGGTTTGATCCCTGGGTCAGGAAGATCTCCTGGAGGAGGGCATGGCAACCCACTCCAGTATTCTTACCTTGAAAATCCCAGGGATAGAGGAGCCTGGCAGGCTACACAGTCCATAGAGTCGCACAGAGTCGGACACGACTAAAGCAACTGAGCATGCACGTACCTCATTAACAGATGTCAGAGCTGGGATTCAAATCCCTTCTACCTGACCCCAGAGTTGGAGCTTCTTGCACTGCAGTGCACTTTCTACTGTCTCCATGCTCTGATCATCTCTATGTGGGAGCTGAAGCAAGAAGTCAGATCATCACCTTGCTCAATCTCAGCAGGAAGTGCGCTCATGTGGTGACTCACATTTTTTGCTGCTTTGCTCATGTCTGTGAATGACTGCAAAAGCACTGTGAGTATTGACTTTGGGGTTAAAAAAAATTTAGTGAACAGGCAAAACTGTAATACAGATCCAGGAATAATGAAGACTGACTGTATTAACTAAAGAAAAATAATGCTTTGTATCTATGAATCTATAAGTTATTTTGAGGTCAGAACATATTAGCCTTGTAACAGCACTTAGTAATAATAATGGGATTTAAGAGTTGCATTTTGTAATAATAATGTCATAAAATTTCATTTAGTAACATCTGGTTTCAGTGGAGTGCAGCAGTTTTCAAAGGCCAAGCCTGGCCATGCAACTGAAATGTGCTTTCGGGAAGAGCTCACTGTAAGAGAATCTGACCATCAACAGACTGTGGGCTTCCTATACCAGGATGCTTCACATTCACACCGGTGGTGGTTCAAGGGGTATCCCATGAGACCCAGGAGTAAGAGAACAAAGAAGCCTGAGTCTGAGTTTCTAGGCCCCATTCAGTGCATACCCTTCTCCTGCTATTGCTCTATTTGCCTGTAATAAAGCTGCCCAATGAGTATAAACTATTTGAGTCCTGTGAGTCCATTCATTAGCTGACCACTTAACGTAAGTAATGTGCAATTAATTCACATAGTAAGTAATTAAAAATGAAATGAATAAACAAATGTATGCAATCAGAAAAAAAATGTTAGGCTTTAAAAGAAGAGACAGGTCTACTTCGAGTTAGTGGAAGAGGACAGAGTTCATGAATCAACAGGAATATTAGCTCGGTCTCAAAGAATCAGACCAACGCTGATGGTCACAGAAGGAATTCTGGGTGGAGGGCACATTCTAGAAACAGTGGAAAATACATGTAGTAAATAGTGTGGCTCTCAACCTCCCTGAGGGCAGCTCACACTCCAAGGCAGGAAGTCCACACCAGTGCAGAAATGTCCGCTCTTCCTTTCTCAATGCAGACCCACTCAGAGGGGCCATTCCAGCCCCCAAGCTCCCTGTGGAAAGGGGCCAAGGGAGAGGTTGGTGGCGATTCCCTGGTTCCCCCTGCCCAGGTGCTTCTCCCAATGGCAAGCCCAAATAAACTTTTAACAAGCAAATCTTCATCTCAGAGCCTCTTTTATTTTTTTCCCTGAGAAACCTGACCTATGAAAGAAAGGAAAAAGAAGGAGCCACATTTGAGAAGGGGACAGTTTGGTTTGGCCAGAACACAGAGTAAGTGAGGCTGAGCACTGGATGAGAATGGAAAGGCAGGCTACTGCCAAATCAAGCAAGCTCTTCGTTAAAAGGCTAAAGAGTTTGGATTTTATTCACTGGATGATGAAAAACCATTAAATAGACTTAGGAGAGGAAAAGTATTATCAAATATATTCACAAGAGAATTAAACTGGCAGTACTGTGGAGCAGATATCCCCAAAGTAATGGGTTTATACCCCACCACAAGAGGACCAGATGAGAGAAGGGAAGTAAATAGTTGAACTTCTATGTATTATAATGTTTTATAAAGCAAAAAGAAAACAAAACTAAGCTTGATAATATGTATATATGGTTTCATACAGTGACTTCACATGGTTGGATGTTGCATACAGCACTTGAGATGTTCTTGGGAAGGTGATGGTTCTACACTGTAGCGGATTTGCCAGGAGTGGCATTTTGTTGTTATTGTTCTTTTTCAATGTTTGGTGATGTATTAGAGTTAATATCACTGGATAAGCACATTTACACATTTTTCATCATGTTTTAGTTAATATAAACCTCACAAAACTGACTACTAAATTATGTTTTCCCCACAAGATAAATACAGATTAAAAGAAAGTACTAGTAATAGAATATGGATGAGAAACGAGCAGAAATGAAACTTCTCCTAGTTCTAGCATAAGCTCTTCCTCAGCTATACTGCAAGACTGAAAATAATGACTACTAAGAAAAGTTATGACCAACCTAGATAACATACTGAAAAGCAGAGACATTACTTTGCCAACAAATGTCCGTCTAGTCACGGCTATGGTTTTTCCAGTGGTCATGTATGGATGTGAGAGTTGGACCGTGAAGAAAGCTGAGCACCGAAGAATTGATGCTTTTGAACTGTGGTGTTGGAGAAGACTCTTGAGAGTTCCTTGGACTGCAAGGAGGTCCAACCAGTCCATTCTGAAGGAGATCAGCCCTGGGATTTCTTTGGAAGGAATGATGCTGAAGCTGAAACTCCAGTACTTTGGCCACCTCATGCAAAGAGCTGACTCACTGGAGAAGACTCTGATGCTGGGAAGGATTGGGGGCAGGAGGAGAAGGGGATGATAGAGGATGAGATGGCTGGATGGCATCACTGACTCAATGGACGTGAGTCTGAGTGAACTCCAGGAGTTGGTGATGGACAGGGAGGCCTGGCGTGCTGCAATTCATGGGGTCGCAAAGAATCGGACACGACTGAGTGACTGAACTGAACTTAACTGAACTGAGTCATATATAATAACAAGCAGAAAAAATATTTGAAAACATGAAGAAGATAACTTTGAAATGGAAATACAGATACATTTTAGTAGCTCTGAACTGTGCCTTAAGAATCTCTACAACTTTAGATATTAATAAATAATGAAAAGAAGCTATCAAGTTTATAAGATATTAAAAAAAAACCCTGACTTTTTCTCATTATTTAATGTCTATTTTTGTGTATGTGTTGCAATCTGATAATAGAAATATTTATGGAGGAGTATAAATATATGTACTATGTTTAGTCGCTCAGTCATGTCTGACTCTTTGCGATCCCATGGACTATAGACCACTAGACTCCTCTGCCCAGGAAGGATTCTCCAGGCAAGAATACTAGTGTGGGTGGCCATTTCCTCCTTCAGGGGATCTTCCAAACCCAGGGACTGAATCCAGGTCTTCAGCATCGCAAGCGGATTCTTCACCATGTGAGCCACCAGGGAAGCTATAAACATATATTTCATCCTTTTTATGATTTGGTTATCGAAAACAGAGTAGTATATGACCACAAACATGTGGAAACCATTACCTCAGTAAACGAACTGGTGGAGAAGAAACCAAAAACAGTTTTATTTTCATATTTTATACGTCAGTTTGAAGTATAGTTAAATATAATCTAAATTTATGTGAAAAAGACATCAAAACCAGCTAATATTAGAGAGCACAGCTACTTGCCAAGCTGGCTCAAGTACTTTATATTAGTCCTCACAACAAACTTATAATCCAATTATTCTTATTTGAACGGAGGAAAATGAGACTTTATATGGCAAGATAACGTTTTTAAGACCACAGGGCTTAAAAAAGAGAGAGAGAGACAGAGAGAGAGAGACAGAGACAAGACTCCCTACCTCTTAAAGAATATGCCCTGTGTATGATACATGACGTCTTGCTTCTGAATGAGACTAACTCAATAAAGTCGCATACTCAGTTTGAGAGATTTTTAGAAAGAAAAACATACAGGACACCAACAGAGGGAAATATGAGGTTAACAGGCATAATATGGAGCAGATGGCATGGTATTGAAAGTTTTTCCAGCAATGTTCCATAACAAGAGGCATAGAATAAATGACAGAAGTTAGGACTGAGGATAAGCAAGTTAAGAATGATAGAATTTCAAGGAGCAAAGGTTATAAGAATTGGTCATTTTAGTGTTTAACAGATTAACTAAATCTAGGGAAGAAATCAAGCAGTACCAGAAGGGCACAAGGAGAAAAGTAAGACAGGATTAGAACCAAAAGTTACATAGATGGGAATATCAAAGTTCAGGATTAGTCATGTGGAAGTTCAAGTGCTATCATAGCCCATGTTGTGGCCATACCAACATGTAGCTATGGAGAACAAATGTCCTGACAAGTATATTCTGCAATGATCATCAATTAATTAATAACTTCATTAATGCCAGCACCAACTACTACGAGTTAGAGAGAATTATCATCTCTGTGTAACAGATAATTAAACTGAAGATCAGAAACACAAAGCCTCTGAAACATTTTTCAATTAAAAAAAAAAAAGAACACAGTTTTATGAATGTAGGGAGTTGCAACAAATAGAAAGAGATAAGGCAGAAGAATTTAAAGGGTTTAAAGATAAACCCTGCCTCCTCCTCAATTTTGTCCAGAGCCCCCTTCCAGAAGGAAGGGCAGGCAGGTCTCTGCGGGTTCTCAGTTTGCAGCCCACTCTCCCTTGCCTTCACAGAATATGTAAGCAGGGTTCTACTTGTTCTCTGTCTCCTTGGGCTACTTCCACTCTGAATGAACTTCTCCAATGACGTAAGCAAACAGCAGAGAAAATAGCATGGTAGGAGAGAAGGCAAACTAAAATTTGACAGTAATAAGAGAAAAAAATTTACCAACAAAATATTTTAAAGAATAGCAAGGAAAAAATTGTTTAAGTATATTCTAGATATTGTACCCGGTAACAAACTATCTTAGTGAAAATACAATTCTAATAAAAACAAACAAACAAATAACATCACTGAGAGTCCTGGTCAGTGAATTCAATCCAACTTATTTACCAAGATTCTTCCTTCCTGGGGAATACTCTTACCATTAGATTTTGCCTGGAGAGACTCCAGCCAGGATCCTTCAAGGCCATTAGAACTAACAAGATTCAAATGTCAGGTCAGATCCTCCCAGCCACAGAAACACTCCCTCTCTGCAACTCTCAAAGCATTTGTAGCCTTTTTCTTCAGGAACCTTTAGTGCTTTTCACCACAGAAATTTGTAAACTCGGATTGCCTATTCATCATTATTACATCATTTGGTGCCAAGCACTGGGAAGGCCAACAAGGAGATAGTCATGGTGATGACACTCTCAGAGACCAAAAGTCCAATGGGGAAGACAAACATTATGTGGATCAATCACACCACTTAGTTATAAAGGCTTTGCAAAGAAGGATAGTTCTCGGAGGGGAGAGTTAATGAGCCTTGAGTAAAAAGGATGACTGTCCTGAAGAAGTTATCTGTAAACTGGGTTCTGAAAGATGAGTGGAAGTTGACAGGGGACAAATCCTGTCAGAGGCAAGAGAAGACCCAAACACTGTGAAGCCTGGGCCTCTCTGTGAACAAAGAGTTTAGTGTGACTTCAGAGAAGGGTGAGGCATCAAGCCAAAAAAATCAGGATGTGAGATCTTACCCCAAATATGATGAGAATAATTATAATCACAAAAATAACAATCAGGTTAGCCTTAATATTTGAGAAGATAGGCTATGGCTTTTGAACAGTTGATTTGAAAGCAACCATCCCCAGAACAATTGATTACATTGTAAGTCATTAGAAAATATCTCTTGAATGACTAACCCATTGATTCTATATATTATTTTTCTTTCCTTAACTCTACTATCAGATTTTATTTATTCAACTGTGATACGTGACCGCTGTGAAGGCATTATCTTAATTACACTTGGCAGCAAAAGGAGATAAAACAGAGAAGAGGTGAAGATAAATAGAAGGACAATGAAAATTCCTCATCATGCAGAGATGTGGAGGCATGTTCTTATAGACTGGTGACTAATTTTGTTACCATTTGGAAAAAAAAAGTGAGATCTGAAGATGCCATAACAGCTTTCTGACAGCAGAAAGAAAAAGAGATCAAGGTGATAGCATTTCCTTCTGCATGTTACAACTGAATATTTCTACTAAGACCATCATTACAACAAATGGCTAAACTTTAGCGAGTTTTCCCTTTATTTTATTTTGGGGATGCATGCGAAACAATCCATTCAACATTTGACTATATAAATAAGTTTTACTTTCTGTTTACTCTGAACCTACTCTCAGAATCTCTACATATTAATTGCTGTTTTAAAATCTACAGAAGAGGGTTAACTTTCAAATGTGGAAGGATATTAAGAGGATTTGAAGGACAGCAACTGTAAAACAGAATGTTTAAAAATAAAAGCACAGGCAACTGTTTTAATGCATACGTCAAATACCACAGGATGCATATTTAAAACCAATTGGTGATGCTGTGACTCTCCTAGAAGAAAATGAATAATCACTCAAGAGCTCAGGAGAGACAGCCAGGTAGAGTGGATCACTTCCCTGGATATTAAACTGAAGCTTCTGTCTGAAAAGGGCTACTTTGGGGTTGCAAGTCATTGTGTCCAGAAGCATACCTGCCAGTATCTTAAGTGTGCCTTAAGTAACTTAAGTATGCCTGCCAGTATCTTTATAGTGAAGACAGCGTAACCTAAGAGCAGTGCTACCTTCTCAAGTCACTGTTTAAGTCTGTTTTTGTTTCTGGTGAGTTGTGCCTGGGAAGAGTGGAGAACTGCCACTCCTGGTGCCCTGCTTAACTGAAGTTCTCTTTAAAAATCCTGTGCTGCCAGACAATGGCTACAACGTTGGCAGAGGCAGTGCTAAGTTTCTCAGTGTGGCCCTGTGCCAGGGTGAGTCAATCTTGACCCCTTGCAGGATGATTAGCAGAGAGGGGGTAGTTAAACCTTTATACCCATTCATTCCTAGGTTTCTGCAGGAATTGGCAAATACTATAGTTACTATTGTTTAAGGAGTAACTGTCTGCTAGGAACTGGACTGAGACCACCAACTCCTTTCATGTAAGGTTCCAGACAACAATAAGGGTTCTGTCACTCCTGATTTGGCTTAAAGCTCAAGCTTTGCCCTAAAGTGACAGATGATTATACTTGCAATCTTCTTCAGATGTTCACATCTTTTAATTCCCTTCATATTACAGTTCTATTAGTACTAACAATAACAGAATTCAAAGCAATATTCTATCCATGTGCCATTTGTATAATAAAACATCAATGAATACACAAGAATTTAATATACACATAAGTTTAAGTGAATTCACCATTTAAATAAAATTAAACAATAGGAATCTTGTAACTATAAATTTTTTAAAAACTGAAAAAAGAATGACCAAAATGCCAAACATGATTATATTTTAGATCTTACTGTCCATGTTCTAAGTGTTTGAATTAGTGCTTCCAAAGTTCCTTGAGATACCACATTTTCTACACAGCAGAAAGTAACTCTAATATTCATTTTGGTAAATTATAACCTCAAATAATCCTATTATATTGTGAGTCCTGATAAAATAACTTATCACAATAAATAAACTACATAAAAATTTCACTAAAGTTTCAATTCTTATTTGTCTTTAATTAAAATTCAATCTTTTCAATATATTTCTACTTTAGGAATTATGCACATAGTTTTAAAATATGTATCAATTAAAAGTAACAAGTGACTTAGGTTAAGAAAAATTAAAAGCAAAAATGAAGAGATCAGGTATTAAGCAAGAAGTTACATATTTAGTTGTTAATATGCAAGACTAGGATGAGGTTTTTTTAGTCATTCAGCAATATTTGTCAGTTGCAAGTAATATGTCAGGCACTATTCTGGGTGTTGGAGGGAAACACATAGCTTTGAAAAGCCAGACAATACCCCCTGCCATCATAGAGGTTACATAAGCTATACCACTGTATTATTGCAGCATGTAAAATGCATTACTCATATATTAAATAATTCCTCAGGTTTATTACTAAAGACCGCAGCTTTAAATAACAGAAACTTTTGGCAACAATCTCATAGCAACATATGCATTAGAATACTTGGCACAGTTAAAGAGGTAAAGACACTAAGTGACTTTATTTTTTACCCATAAGAAAAAGGATAGATAACAACGTCACATGTGTGTAAAGTTTTGGACAGCTAAGTAATATAGATTTAAATTAAAAATGACAGATGCACCGACTTGAAACTTGAAACATAATGGTTACTGAAGTGAACCTTTACTCCTTGTAGGCTTATGGTTAACTAGTAGATGGCTGAGTATGATTTTCAGGTCTTAATATTGACAACTGTTTGTCAATGTGATATGTGGTAATCACTGTTTTTCTGGTGAGTTCTGTCATAAGGGGAATGGTGGTCCTATGGAAAAAACTTATACTAACAATAATTCCAAGTTAGTTTTTATCAAGTCAGTATTCATTGATTTAATGAGTGACCATGTTAAATTTCCAAGCATGGAGTATTCCATATGAAAGTATGCACCATAACTATCTAAAAAAAGACAAGAAGATTTTCAATTCACTTTGAAATGTTACAACTAACCTCTTTTTTTCCCCTCAAAGACTCAATATTCACTGGGTATTTCAAAGAGGAAAAACCTACCGTTACACATAGGTATGTATAAGAACAAGTTAGCCTATCAAACAGATGTTGCCAACAAGACAGTTGTTGAAGAGCACGTATAAGACCTTCATGCTATTGCCTGACTGCTTCCCTCTTTCCAGAATTACCTACATTAAATACAGACAAAATGTAAGAAAACCACATTCTAAGGAAATATTTGCCCAGTATTCCATCTCTTCTCCAACTTCTGCCCAGATATAAAATGCCACCACCAAATAAATAAATGGGCAAACATAAATAATCTCTAAAATTTATTTCTAAGTGCCCAAAATTAAGCAGAACTATAGGTGCAGGTAAGTTGATAATATGAACAGTCCTCTAACTGAAACACCACCTACAGCACACCCAAAGGGATGGCACTGATTCTGACTGGTAGATTAGGCAGGCATATATGGTATTAGGAAAATTGACCACAGAAAAGTGAAAGGCTACTGTGTGGCTACTGAAAGGCTACTGTGTCTGAAGGGAAGTGGTATAGAACATGCCTGGATATAGTTAACATATTAAATCGAAATTGTTATAGTAAAGTGTAAAGTCTGAAATAGTGTATATTCTTTGATCTCATAAGGCAGAGCCAAGCGCATCAACTTAAAGGCAGGTCCTAAGATGTCAACTGAGTTTAGTAGGTCTAGTCTCAACCTGGAACTTTCTTTCTTGTCATGTATCCCTGTGGTTTTTGATTTTATATCTGCAGTATTAACTTAACTTACATTTGTTCCAAAATGAATTTCATGCTTAACTTGTTTTTCTTAATTAAACTTTCTTTAGCAGTCCCTAATATGTGTATTATTAAAACTCATTAGTCCTATTCATGCTTGCCTGTCAGTTTTTGGCTACACATTCATATATTGAAGTGCTCGGCTGCTATATATAGGAAGAAAATTAAATAATAAATATGGGGATTGAACGTTTTATGAGTGTCAAGATGAAAGAGTGCCTGCAAGGCCCATAAGGTTTCACACAAAAGAGGCATTACTGCTAAAGCTAACATGCTGACACATCTCTCATCTATAAAGTCTGCAGTAATGGCAGCAGTAAAGCGTTTCGCCATTGACTAGAATTTCTCTTACATGCAACGGAAACAGGCACAGAAGAGATTATATTGACTGTTATAAAAAGAATTCATATAAAATCCCCCAAAAGTTTAATGTCTGATAATTTCAAATGCCTGGAGTGATTTATTAGTTTTGCTTAACTTCAGTTAAGCTTAGAGTTGGCAGTCTCTCTCTCCTTCACACATTTGCTACCATATAGGTGTTTTTTGTGGGGGTGGAGGACAGAAATAATTCATATCCTTCTATAGTAAGAGAGTGACAGTTGACATTGTCAATGTGATGTCATTAATAACAAAGGAAAAGTAATCAAATCTGTTACTATAAGAAATTATTCTTAGGAACAGCTGAGAATGTTGCTATCCCACAAGATTAAGAGATTAGCTACTTGAAAATATTTTAAATTATCTTTCAAAAAGCATTTAAAAGGACACCCTAGATTTATCATGAGTCTTCTATATGTTAATTTTTCAAAGATTTTCTGGGCTTTGCAAATTTGAAATATTGAAAACTGAAGTTTTAAACTAACTATAAGTTTTAAGTTTTGTTGTTAGCATTTCTTGACAAAGCAAAAGAAACAGAAGATTTGCATTTTGAGATGCCATGTGTTAAATTTCAACAAATCATTAAAATAGGAGTGCTCTTTTCATTTTGCTTTCAATTAAGAGTGGAGAAATTTCCTTTAAAAAAAAATCGATTAGTGTAACTGTATTTAAATATCTCAAAATCATGAAACAAATCTGCAGCAAATGTATTAGCACCCCCCTGAATGTTAGGCCAGCTAGATCACATGAAAGGGTTCTAGGAACAGGTGCAGCAAAGCTCCAGTGAAGCAACTTGAGTTATTCCATGGGGAATCCAAAGCTATTTCTCATCACACACATTAGAAACCATGCTTGTCATTTTCCGGGCTAATTGAGAGTTTCTACTTATTTACCCCAAACTACCACATTTTGTGTATTCTGTAGCAAAATTGGGACAGATGATCAAGGCCACCATGTTCTTTTTAACAGTCATGACAAAAAAAAAAAAAGACCAAAAATGTTATTTGAATAAAGTAGAGTAAATGTAACTAAGTGAACTCTTCAGGTTTTTTAATAGTTCTCAAAATAATTCACTCTATTAATAATAGAGAACATTTATGTAACTGGGTGAGTTGCTCTTCGTTTACTGTAGCTTTTAAATTATTTGGGGGTATATAGTTCTATTTATTTTTATTCCTATTATTATTAACTTTCCAAAGTGGATCTACCACCTACAAAGTTTACCAAAGTTTTATGTTAGGAACTGCTTGTAGAAACCACAGAGTGGGTTAAAGTTTTCACCTTTTCATTTTCACTGCCAAAAGAAAATGGAACAGGGGCCACAAAATATTGATTATTCTTGCCAGAGGAAAATATTGTTCAGTCATGACAAAGGCACTTTAAGCTAACTCTTCCGGCTTTTGCACCATTGTGCATGCCATTACCACTGGGTCAGTGGTTGTGAAAGATGTAAATTAACTTTTACAAGGACTTCCTTTCTCATATATCATACTCTCCATCTACTTTCATAGTCTCAACATTATATTCTCTACTAGCCTATAAAGAGGGATCTAATCCATCTCCCATTTGCCTTCATGATATATTTACTATTATATTTTGTTATTTGTTAGCTGTCTGTTTTAACTTAAATTTTTAAAAAGATGTTAATATTAGTGGACAGTGTAGCTATGATCAGTGGCTAGAATGTACCAAAACACAGAATATCCATTCTTCTAGCTCATGCTGCACATAAACCACATGACTTAGAGCTGTGTTTAAAAGGCAAACCCAGCCTCGGAGATATCTTCTTAAAACTAACACCCCTGCAGGAACTATTTCTTGCTATTTTTATAATCTCTAGAAAAACTTCAAAGTCTGCAGAAATAAGTAATAACATTTCCAATGTAGAACCCTTGGGAGACAAGAGTTTCATTTTTTGCTATTTAATCTTAAAAAGGAAAAAGGAATGGCATTGATCTTGTTTCAGAATTTAGACTTAAGAAACACATAGATACACACAAATCCAAGAAGAAAGTTTGGTGAGGCTCCTCTTTTAATACCAGAATGTCTGATGTATCTGGAATTCTTGAAGTACTTGGATGATGAGTGCTTAGTTCACGATGAAGAGGTTTTAATGCTAAAACCATAAAGGTATATGGTATCTACATCTATTTCATAGTCTATAAACAGAGACCCCTGAAAAAAATATTTGATGCTCTTCTTTAAAATAATAACATGTAGATCATTCATTTTTGTTTTAACAATTATCTATTTCCATTTTAGTCTAATGCAGCTGAATGACTGAGGTTTAAAATTTAACGAAATGGCCTTGAATAGGAAAAGCCAACTAACATTCTGAAGGTATAAGGAGCCTATGAAGGCAGGGGAGTGCCTTAACTCATTTAACATATCTACATACATATTTTAAATCCGTTCTCTCTACGTAGTTGTTCTGAACCTATGCGGACTCCAAAATTGATTCAGAATTATATGCCTTTCTGGATTCCAAAGCAACTTTTAGTTTCCTTAGTCAATTAATACTCACTCATTGGAGTGATTATTTTTAATTACATCTGCTGGAATTGATTTCCCTTCTGTAAATAAAGATGAGCTTTTGTTGACAGCAATGAAATAATATTTAAAAAAAAAAAAAAAGCTCTTAATTCAGCAGCAAGAAAACGTCTGGAAACGCGCGCACCGTTCAGTTGGAAAGAAAAGCCAGTAAGTGGCGAGGCAGCCAGGGCAGGCATGCATTGGCAATACAGCCGGCTGCCTGGCGCACTTGCCAGCCTGGGCCCTCGGCAGCAAGGCTGCAACGCCTTCCTGGACTGGTCCAACTCGAAGAAAAGTTACCTCGGACTGTATTATGCAAAGTCGTACAAGTGAATTACAAGACAACATGTGTGGCCGGTCACCCACTCTTACAGTCTCCGTCCGATGCAGTGAACCTGTAACCCTTCAGTGTTCGGCGGGGAGGAGGGAGAGGCGGGAAGGGGAAGGATGGAAGGGGAAGGGAGAAAGAGACAAGAAGAAAACGGCCAATCCCCCCCTGCAAAATTCCCCTAGAAGCCAAGACAGCTGCCAAAACAGCGGCAGAGATAGCAGCGGTTTCTACTTGGGCTTTCCCCCTCCACATGCAGGTTTTCCAAGGCATCGCTGCCTCCTCTCTTTAAAGTATCAGTAGGAGAAAGCACTAGATCCAAGAGGGATCTCTCAACTGAGAGATTTTCAACGCAAAGTTCAGAGCTTGGAGGGTTGCTCGGCTTTCCCACCGTCGCCACAAGACACTGTTTTTAAGCTCGATCTAGGTAGCTCCCTAGAGATCTACCGGAGATGTGCGAGGTGGTTCACATCCCCCCACTTCACTCCCCATTTCACAGGCACCGCGTCCGCAGCACCTTCCGCGCAGCGGCACACAGACCCAGGCAGCCCCCTCCCAATAAAAGACCCCAAACTTACCCTCAGTAAGATAAATCCACAGAGCGAGCCCCCTCATCTTTCCCCAGTCCCCTTCCAATAATTCAAGGAGACAGTTTGTACAACACTTCGCCGTCAAATACAAGCTGAATTGCTCCAAGTATTTACCAGTTCCTAGACGCTGATTTTGGAATCTTGAGCATCCGGTAATTCTTGTTTGACAATTCAAGATGCTTCCTTTATTTGTTTTCTTTTTTTCTTCTCGAAGCAGCCGCAACCCCAGTTTTGCGCCCCCCCCTTCCTTTTTTTTTTTTATTCACCCACAGACACTTCCAAAACGTGTCGATTGATCCTTTTTTCTCTCCAGCTGCAACCACGATCCAGAATCCTTAGGACCCCAAGCCACCTCCATGTAAATCCGAGCATCAGGCAAGAAATACAAATGATCAAACAACGTTACTTCTTTCAGCTGCAATCAGATAATCCTACTAATCCAATAGATTTATCTCGATTGGAAATTGACCTCAAAAATGAATCCCTGGTGCTGATGTCCAGTAGAGCGATTTCGTAGCCCTGTTCGGATGACCAAAAGAACTGTGGATTCTTTCTTTCTAAAATGTTTTTGGATTCTGGGTGCACAGCTAGCAAAAAAATGCCGAGGACCCTGGTTTTCCCCTAATATAGGTTTCCACTCCAAATCAGTGCAGGATGAAAAATGGTACAAAGATACCCCTAGTGGCTTAAGGTGATATTGCAGGGACTCATTTTCTTTTCTTTTTTTTTTTTTGAAATCCCTTCTCCTCACCTTTTCCCGCCCCCCACCCCTCCCCAATGTAGATAACTGGCTGCTATAGTAGTGAAACAAGAAGGCTGACCGTAGATTACCATGAATAGTATGTGACTACTTGAAAAAATCGTCTGATCTTTCTTCTTTGTTTTACTTTAAAGACTGAATCTGTGCTTCTTTCTCCTCAGTATTCCATCTTTTTCCTACAGAAACTTTCCCAGGGGGGATAGAGTAGCTAAAAGGCCAATTTGGGACAGCCAGTGATTTCAAAGCAAATGTATTTGCTTCCTGAATAACTACAGATATCAAAAGAAGCCTCAGTGTGCCTGAGATATGCTGGGTTTTTTGGGGGGAACCTAAGGAGCATATACATATATTTGTATATATATGTATACATATACACACACACATATATATATATGTGTATATACATGCATTTATGGCAGGTTTTAGAGGGGAAAAAAATGCAATGAATTTCAGGATTCCATTTGGTAAGCAATCTCTCTTAAACTTTACTGTGCCTACCAATAACCTAGCGATCTTTTTAAAATGAGGATTCTGATCTAATAGGAACAGGCAACGGATGAAATTTGCCTTCACAGCAAGTCTTCTGACCACACTCTGATTTATCAAGGGCCCAGTAAACTCAGGAGGCTTAATTCACCTTCCTGCTGGTGGGTGTAGTAGCTGCAAGGACTCCAAGATTTTCTTTCCTAATTGACTAAATAATTAAACCTTTTTTAGTGTAAGAGCTACTAAGGAGTCAAGAGATCTTACTTCAACCACTGGTTTTGTTATTAATTGGCTATGTGACTTTGAGCAGTCACTTTTGACCCAGGGTTAATTTATCTATTAAAAATCAAAGAGTAAACTCAAATAAATTAACAGGTATACTTGTTCCTGGATGGAAGACTTGACTGTAATTTAATCTATAAAATTAAAGTAATTATTATTGAAAGCCCATGTAGTTTTTCATAGAACTTGAAAAGTTAATTCTACAGTTTGTTTGCAAGAGGGAAGGGTAAAAAATTGTCAATACAATTTTGAAGAACAAGGTATGGGGAATTTCTGTATTGACTATTAACGTTTAATATACAATGACAATGACTGAAGCATTGTAACTTTGGTTCAGAGATAGAAGTTAGTCCAGGAAAATAGAATACAGGACTTAGTAATATATCCCCACATTTATGGAAACTTGATAAATACCAGGTGGCAATATGGGCAGTACAGAAAGATGAATTATTCAGACAGTAAATTAGGCATATGTAAAACATGTATGTATATCATGAAAGTTAAAGCATAGACTGAGAGGATATATTTGCTGTGCAATGTTTGGTTACATAATCAAAGAAGGATTAGTATCCAAGTACCTAAAGAATTCTCATAAATCTATAAAGACAAGAATATTATTTAAAAAATGAGCCAACAAATGATTAATTGACAGAAGAGGATTCTCAATGTTCAATGAACATCTGAAAAAATTATTGAATTTTCCTAGTTACTACAGAAATGCAAGTTAAAATGGTGAAGTATCATTTCACAACTATGAAACTTGCAAAATTTTGTAAGTCCAGCAATAAGAAAAACTTATGAGGATGTGGAGAAACCATGAAGGACAGGTAAAATAGTACAACTTCAGATAGAAGTTTAGCAATAAAGATTCTTCCATCCTCAATCCCAATTTCTCCACTCCTGCATTCTTTTCTGTGTCTCTATGCATGTACAGAAAATACCCAGTACAGAATTACTTGAAGGAAAAAAAAAAAAAAAAAGAAACTTTGGATATATAAGTGAACAAGGAGTTTATAGAATATTCACATATTGTAATAGTACATGCAGTAAAAGAGAAAAATGAATGCACGGTAGCTACTTGAGTTAGCATGACCGCATGCAGAAATGCAATGTGGAGCAGCAACAACAAAAGCAGGGTGCAGAAAGAAAACTGTGGGGTGATACATTTATATATCAAGTTTGAAAACATTATGATGTATATGATTATAATTATATTTATTTTTGAGCATATGCATATATGGCAAAAGTATATAAACATGCATGACAATGATAAGCTTGAAATTCAAGGTATACTTTATCTTTGGAAAGAACCAAAGTTAATGAAATTGGAAATTGGAAGCTTCAACCCAATATTCATTCTTTCTCAAACTGAATCTGGAGTACACAATGTTTATAGAATTAGATTATAAATTGATTATATGTCTGAACCATTTCCTTAAAATGAAATATTTAAATTAGATGATTTCTATGAACCCTTATAGTTTTAGGAAAATTTCTATTTAGAAAAGTATACGTAGAAGTGAAAAAATAGTATGGGAGTTCAGAATTTCAGAATCTACTGTCTGCACAGAAGTCTATACAGAGTTTTTAAATATATGTAGCATTTTTTAAAAAATCTATAGTACTTCATATTTCTAAGAACTGGAAATGTATAGATCCTTATTTCTTTCTTGAAGGGATATACAAATTTCCAGCTAGCAAGCAAAACTCATCACCTAAATAAGAAAAAATGTGGTTCAAATAGGGGGAAAAAGTAATGTTCAACTACCTTTTTTGTGGGGAGTGGTATTTTCCTTTGATCTTACAT
Source organism: Budorcas taxicolor (assembly GCF_023091745.1). Taxonomy (NCBI): domain Eukaryota; kingdom Metazoa; phylum Chordata; class Mammalia; order Artiodactyla; family Bovidae; genus Budorcas; species Budorcas taxicolor. Next base: position 158,132,004 of record NC_068910.1, read on the forward strand.
ATAGCAATAATGTCTCTGAAATTGTGAAACAGGCAATCAGTCGATCATGTTCAGTTCTGACCAGTTAACTGGAAACCACCAAATATAGAGTAGCCCTATGTTAAAATACAACACAGAAGAAAATCCTTCCAGAACTTAAAAACTCCACATGTGAATTCAAATAAGGAGGCTTTGTTGATGGGAAATATGAGAAATAGAAATCTCATTTCCAAGTCATTATTTTTCATAATTCATGCAAAATAGGAGAGGATACTAAGGAGAGTCCAATCTTAGAAGTAAAATAAGCTACATCCGTAGTTAATATTCTCAACTCAACTCATACGAAACTCAGGAAAAAAGTCTGGAAAAATCAACAACAGACTGTCAACCATTCAGAACAGTTTTCCTGAGCAATAAACAAAGCAGCTTTGTTATAAAGAAAGAGTGAAAGGACAATTTAATTTCCTTTGAGAATGGAATACACAGGGCAGTAGTAGTTATATTTCTGAAATTTGGAGAGGTTGACATATTCTTTCAGTAACCACTTATTGAATACCTCTTGCATACTGGGCACAGTACAAAGCATAACATACAAGAGTTGACTTTAATACAAACAACTACCATAGTCCCTGAATTTGCTCCTGATGATTGATGTGTTGACTGTAAATGGTTAACAGTTATTGATAATTAACCATGCATACTGAAGAGACATAGATATTAATATAAAACTGAAGTTTCATCTTCAGTGTGTTTCAGTCAGTTCAGTTCAGTTCAGTAGCTCAGTTGTGTCCAACTCTTTGTGACCCCATGAACTGCAGCACGCCTGGCCTCCCTGTCCATCACCAACTCCCGGAGTCCACCCAAACCCATGTCCATTGTGTCGGTGATATCATCCAACCATCTAAGTGCACACTTTTGATGGGTGGAAAGTCATGCAGGTAACAAAGTAAAAGAAGGAGAAGTAGGAGAATGAGAATAAAACATGAATAAAACTCACTTCTTTCCCTGATGATTTACTTTACACAGATGATAGAAAATTACTTAATCTTTATATTCTTTACAGTACAAATGGTCAGTGAATGAATGCCTTAATAGACCAAAGAGTGAAACAAGTCGACTTATACATGAAGAAAACAAATGTATTCTCTACCTGGGATGGGCTCTCTCTTCAGAGAATGGAATAGAAAAGTAAAAAATTACTATGAAAAACAATAATGGGAAATGAAAGGCCAAGAATGGCAAACTTGAGTGCCAACTGGAATATAGAATTCCAATTTGATTATGTCACTAAAATTTCAGCTGTGCTAAAACCAAGGGTAGATATGATTACACATCCTATTTCAATTTCTGCAATATAAACAAAAAATGATTAATGCCAAATGGATCGTGTAAAGAAATGACACAGTTCTACTAAATAATAGATGAGAAAGTATTGTTGCTTTTAATACAAGAGTCATTATGAAAACAGAATTGTGATTTTTTTCAATAATTGATATAAGAGCACACTTTTATGATGAGGTCAAATCCATCAAGTTCTGTCTGATAATAAACATTTTAAGATGTCATGAAAGATTGGTCTATGTCTGAAAAAAGAATGATATAAAATATTGTAAAATAGATTTCAAAACCAAGTCTTGGGGAAAAAATACTCCTCCACCATCTTTAGAACTCCCCTGATATAACTTCATTTTAAGTGCTCAAGTCTTGAATCTAAATGAATGGCAATGGGGAATTATGAAAGGCACAAAGATAAAAAGTGTTGCAATATTTCAAGTCCTAACTATTGCAAAGGTGGCTGTTTACGAAGAGGTTCTTTCTACAAGGAATAGTCTGTTCACACAATTCTGCTTAATTAGAAAAGACTACTTAAAACAGTTGACTGATACTGAATGTTTGAGGCATGTATTGGGAGAATACATCTGCTCCAATGCTAAATTTACCAGATGCATCTTTATATTTCTTGGTTGGAAGACGTGTAATGGAAACCAAGGAAGGAATGATCAAGACTAGATATTTTAGGATGAGACTGTTACATAGAGAAATAGGGCTTCTTCATCAAAGCTGGTTTGACATAACGAAACACATGTTCAAAGCTCAGGGGCTTAAGTCAGAAATGCATTCAAAATTTCAAAACAAACTTGTATCATTTTGAATTACTAAAAATTTCCAAACATTTGTGTTACTATGCTAATAATTAAGAATCTGTTTGTTTCTTTTTGAAGGAGCTCTTTTAAAAAAAACCCTATAATTGATATTTAGGCTTCACTGGTGGCTCAGCGGTAAAGCATCCACCTGGAATGCAGGAGACATGGGTTCAATCCCTGGGTCAGAAAGATCCCCTGGAAAAGGAAATGGCAACCCACTCCAGCATTCTTGCCTAGGAAATCCCATAGACAGAGGAGCCTGGCAGCCTGGGTAGCAAAAGAGTAGAACATGAAAGAGCGACCAAACAACAAACAATTGATATTTATATTTAATTGGTACAATTATTCTTTACTTAACAATACATTTTCAGGTTCAAAGATTTCAGCTGTCACTAGCTCAATACATTATTGTTTTATGGGGTATCTTATTTATCTAAAATTGTAGATTTTTATATATTTGTAATATTGAATATTATTTATGCCAATCTTCTCATAATCGTCATAGCAGTAATTTAGCTGCATTAGACTCTATCATATCATGATTAATATTAGTACACTGCAGTGTAGTCTAGAATGTATCTTATAATAAGCATTAAAAGTATTCCTTAAGCATGCCCTTAGTACCAAATAAATAAAACAAGGAAACCATCCTATTGTAAATCATTCATTAAAGTTTATTGTATAATATTAGCTTGAGTCTATGTTTCCAGTATTTGTAAAATGTATTGTAAAATTTGACCTAATTATGTAAAAGTCACATGAAAATTAATGTTCTATAGTTCAAGCTGGAAAAGAAAAAATTCAGTTCTATCCCAATGGCATCGCCATCTCATTGACTTCGCAGACACGGGTTGGTTACTCTTTCTTCTCTAAATAGGATTTTATGCTAATAACACAATTAAAAGTAAACACAAGCCTGGATTTTCATCATTGTTCAATTAGTGATCTAATGAGCATCATCTATGTGTCCCAAAATATTTAGGGAACATTAAATAAAACATTAAATAAAGGAGACCTTTCAGTTACATCTTAAATGGAAATGGATATTCTGTCTCTTGGTGTGTGTGTCTGTGTGCTTCTGTGTGTGTCTCTCTCTTTCTCTCCCTCTCTCTCTGTCTCTGTCTATCTGTCCCTCCTTCTCAGAATCCGTGAGCACATAAATCTGACTCTTTAGTTAATTTTTGATTACTTACATCAAATTAGAAATTATGTCACAAATGTTTCAAAAAGATGAGTTTTTCTAAAATCACATGTATTCAGAGTTAGAGCTTGTGTTTTGATAGTATGTGAATAAAATCATTTCTGATACCTGGAAACAAACAATAAAATGATGCAATCAAACAGAATGATAAAACCACATTACACCCAGTGTATAAGAAGTTGTTCAACCATTTAACCATCCATTATAAAAATCGCGACCTTCAGCTTTAGCACTTTGCTTTTTCACTAAAAATTTCCCAACCCTCCCTAGAAATAAGCAAGCTTATAAATATTTCGTTATTTTAAAAATTAAATCTTGGCCTCTATTTCTAAGTTTACTAGAAGAGAGGGAGAGAAGGAAAGAGAAAAAATAGCTTTTAAAAAGTAGTTGCTTAAGTAGATTATGCAGAGACGATAACGTCAAAAAAGTTCAAAGCAAAATTTCTTATAAATCACAAAGTTAATAGACTATAAGTCAATTAGTTTTGGAAAACAGAAAGTTTACCTATCGGACAATGAAGCAAGTATAATTCTTGGCTTTCTGTAATACATTAAACCAGTTCATAATTCATATCCTCAGGATTCACAAGTCTGATAAAGATATAGAAAACATCATATAGCCGAAATTAATTTTACCAGGTTTCAAACCAATCATTAAAAGAAGTAGAGTACATTTGAACTGTGACCCAAAGAATTACAATTTTATAGTCCTTGCATAGACTCCAAAAATCTCCTCTTGCTAAACAGAAAAAACCCAAGAAGACAAATGACTGATGTAACTAAGGCAACACTGCATGCAGTCTATGGCATAGATAGATGAGAATCCATTGCACCATGCCACTTCAGACTTGTTGCTGTTTACCTTTGGTTACTTATATTAATATATCATCATTCCTAAACCAAACTGTAAAAATTGTAATCAAAAAACAAACCAAGGAAGCATAACATTAAATGTAGTTAACACAAAGGAAACTATAAGTAAGGTGAAAAGACAGCCTTCTGAATGGGAGAAAACAATAGCAAATGAAGCAACTGACAAACAACTAATCTCAAAAATATACAAGCAACTTATGCAGGTCAACTCCAGAAAAATAAATGACCCAATCAAAAAATGGGCCAAAGAACTAAATAGGCATTTCTCCAAATAAGACATATGGATGGCTAACAAACACACGAAAAGATGCTCAACATCACTCATTATCAGAGAAATGCAAATCAAGACCACAATGAGGTACCATTTCACACCAGTCAGAATGGCTGCGATCCAGAAGTCTGCAAGCAATAAGTGCTGGAGAGGGTGTGGAGAAAAGGGAACCCTCTTACACTGTTGCTGGGAATGCAAACTAGTATAGCCACTATGGAAAACAGTGTGGAGATTCCTTAAAAAATTGCAAATAGAGTTGCCTTATGACCCAGCAATCCCAGTGCTGGGCATACACACCGAGGAAACCAGAATTGAAAGAGACACATGTACCCCAATGTTCACTGCAGCACTGTTTATAATAGCCAGGACATGGAAACAACCTAGATGTCCATCAGCAGATGAATGGATAGGAAAGCTGTGGTACATATATACAATGGAGTATTACTCAGCCATTAAAAAGAATACATTTGAATCAGTTCTAATGAGATGGATGAAACTGGAATCGATTATACAGAGTGAAGTAAGTCAGAAAGAAAAACACCAATACAGTATACTAACACATATACATGGAATTTAGAAAGATGGTCATGATGACCCTGTATGCGAGACAGCAAAAGAGACACAGATGTATAGAATGGACTTTTGGACTCTGAGGGAGAGGGAGAGGGTGGGATGATTTGGGAGAATGGCATTGAAACATGTATACTATCATGTAAGAAACGAAGTGCCAGTCTACGTTCGATACAGGATACAGGATGCTTGCTTGGGGCTGGTGCATGGGGATGATCCAGAGAGATGATATGGGTTGGGAGGTGGGAGGGGGGATTCAGGATTGGGAGCTTGTATACACCCGTGGCAGATTCATGTCAATGTATGGCAAAACCAATACAGTATTGTAAAGTAAAATAAAGTAAAAATAAATAAAATAAATGTAGTTAACATCGTAAGTAAAACAATGGTCCTCCAAAGATTCCCACATCCTAAACTGTGTAATGTGTTAACTTCATGTGACATATGGGAGTATAGGTATGATTAACGATCTTGAGATAGGCCTGGTGTATTCAAAGGGTCCTTATAAGGAGGCAGAAGAGTCAGAGACGTAATAACAGAATCGGAGATCACAGGGAGATAAACTGAGAGAGCTGAAGATGTTACAACATTGGCTTTAAAAATGGAGGAAAAGGCCAAAAGCCAAGGAATGCAAGTGGCCTCTAGAAGTACAAAAGGCAAAGAAGTAGATTCCTCGCTAGAGCCTCTAAAAGAGCACAGTCTTTGCCAAGACACTTTAGATGATTTCCTGAACTAAAAATTAATAAATTTTTGTTGTTTAAGTCACCAGATTTTAAGGTAACTTGTTACAGCAGCAATAGAAACATAATGCAATTAACTAAAAAATTAGAAGTATTTTGAGAATAATCAATGCTATCCAATAGAAACATAATGTGTACAGCATATGCTATTTTACACTTGCTAACATATATTTTTTAAAAAGAAGTAGAATCAGGTGAAATTAAATTCAATAATTTATTTTATTTAGCTCAATATATTTTAAACAATATCATTTCAACATGTAACACTACCAAAAATGCTTGAGATATTTTATAATTTTTCATACAAAGTATCCAAAATCTAATTTTGGACATGGAGGTATCCAATTTCATTTCAAGAGCTCAATAACTATATATACCATATTGAATAGTGCAGCATCAGACTGTATGAATCAAATTAAAAGAAATAATTCATATATTATTTTATAGATGATTCTAATATTCTCTTATATAGAATCTAGATTAAGAATCAAAATGGAATCTAAAGAAATCAGGATAATTATGTGCTGATTTTCTTATAATTTTGTGCTTGAGATGTGTATTTAAAAAGAAAAACTAGGAAAGGAAGAGCAACAAAATAAGGTGAAAGAAAAATATAATTACCTAATGACACTAAGTCATCTGATGTTTCTGAAAACTGCTAAGGATAACAGAAGAGAAATTTCTCTGATATTTTCACAGCAAAAAGATAACCAAAGCCAACTAGGTAATATGAACAAATGACCAAGAGAAAAGCAAAGCATTAAACCCGAGCTTCCAATTTCTCCACAGAAGAATGATGTACAAATTAGAAAAAGAATATGACGGAGAGGAAATGGTAAGAAACCCTGTAGGTAATTTAAATTAGTTTTAAGATCCAAGTCTAAATTGGTTACCTAATAGGATACTAAAAATACTTGAAGATGTATTCTTGGAACTAGTATCTATTATCTTTGAGTCACCATGGAAGAACATCAGGAATTGTTAACTGTCCTATTTTTCAAACAGAATTCCAGAAACTGAAGTTTACTCTTCTTTACAGTAACTGAAATTCTAGAATCCACATTCACATGTGCTCAATAAATGTATGTCAAATCACAATAAAACTTCTTATTAGAGCTACTGGCATGACAGATCTAAAATGTGGCTTCATTTGTTTATCTTGACTCCACCCAAAGACTTTTATAAGACCCAATCATAATTTTTTGCTGCACAAAATGAAGTATGAGCTGAATGATGGAGTAGTTCAGTAGATCCTTTGAAAGTTGAACAATCATTCTTCTGTAGCATCCAGTGAATGTTCTTTGATGTCTTGTTCTCTTTTCCCTTTTTTTGAGGAGTAACGTTTCCATAAGAGATTTGTTTTGTAACCAGGACTGTCCATTAAGCAAATTAGTCTAATGATGAGTATGAATGAGAAGCTCCAGTAGGAGCCTGCCCTTGATCATAGACTTTTAAAAACAGAATATCTAAAATGATCAACTGTTTTTAGAAATATGCTTTTCAATATTGATTTTTCAAACTATTTATCAAAAGCCTGATTTAAATTATTTAAATATCAAATTTCAAATTAATTTTTGTTGACTTACTAAGTTTACTTACTTAATTTTGTTTACTTACTGATTAAGTAGACAAAATTTAATTTGAAATTTGATATTTAAATAATTTAAATCAGGCCTTTGATAAATAAATAGTTTATCAAATGTAACATGGAATATCTTGCTCTATCTTCTAGTAAAATTGTTTTGTTGTTGTTTCAATTCAGTTCAGTTCAGTCACTCAGTCATGTCCAACTCTTTGTGATTCCATGAAATGCAGTACACCAGGCCTCCCTCTCCGTCACCAACTCCCAGAGTTTACTCAAACTTATGTCCATTGAATCAGTGATGCCATCCAACCATCTCATCCTCTGTCGTCCCCTTCTCCTCCTGCCCTCAATCTTTCTCAGCATCGGGTCTTTTCTCAAATGAGTCAGCTCTTCACATCAGGTGGCCAAAGTATTGGAGTTTCAGCTTCAACATCAGTCCTTCCAATGAACACCCAGGACTGATCTCCCTTAGGATGGACTGGTTGGATCTCCTTGCAGTCCAAGGGACTCTCAAGAGTCTTCTCCAACACCACAGTTCAAAAGCATCAATTCTTCGGCACTCAGCTTTCTTCACAGTCCAACTCTCACATCCATACATGACCACTGGAAAAACCATAGCCTTGACTAGACGGACCTTTGTTGGCAAAGTAATGTCTCTGCTTTTTGATATGCTGTCTTGGTTGGTCATAACTTTCCTTCCAAGGAGTAAACATCTTTTAATTTCATGCTGCAATCACCATCTGCAGTGATTCTGGAGCCCAGAAAAATAAAGTCAGCCACTGTTTCCACTGTTTCCCCATCTATTTGCCATGAAGTGATGGGACCAGATGCCATGATCTTTGTTTTCTGAATCTTGAGCTTTAAGCCAACTTTTTCACTCTCCTCTTTCACTTTCATCAAGAAGCTCTTTAGTTCTTCTTCACTTTCTGCCATTAGGGTGGTGTCATCTGCGTATCTGAGGTTATTGATATTTCTCCTGGAAATCTTGATTCCAGCTTGTGCTTCCTCCAGCCCAACGTTTCTCATGATGTACTCTGCATATAAGTTAAATAAGCAGGGTGGCATTATACAGCCGTGACGTACTCCTTTACCTATTTGTTGTTTAGACTGACACTTTTGCAACCAAGGACTGTAATCCACCAGACTCCTTTCTCATGGGATTTCCCAGGTAAGAATACTGGAGAGCGTTGCCATTTCCTTCTCCAGGGGATCTTCCGGACCCAGGGATCAAACTCACATTTCCTGCATTGGCAGGCAGCAACAAGGTCTCCTTAATCTGGTTTCCTCACCAATACCACATGAACATTTCTATTTTATTAATCGACTATATTTTTATCAAAAAGTATTTCTTATTGATAGTATTTAATTGATTTACAAAAAACTCTGGGTTACAAATAAAGTGCTTTGAACAAAAGCTTCAAAATTAATCTAAATCTAAAACAAGCTAATCAAAATATAACTCAATATCAATCTTAATTTTGGCTGCATATGTTTCAAATGAAATTTCACGACAGAATGTCAAAGTTGTTTCATTTTTTTGACTCCTAATATTAGCAAAATTAAAAAAAAAGAAATCTTTCTCCTCTCTCTCCCTGAGTAGACTAGGAAGCAATGTAAAAGACAAAATATTAACAGTAATAGCAATAATAACAAAAGACAGAAAAGTCTCAATATGGTCTGCCTCCGTCCTTGTCTTATTCTCACTACCCTTCGACCTCTGTTGTTTTTAACATACATTTAATACAATAGATAATGTATAAGTGTGCAAGTGAAAGTCACTCAGTCATGTACAACTCTTTGCAACCCCCAGGGACTGTACAGTCCATGGAATTCTCCAGGCCGGAATACTGAACTGGGTAGCCATTCCCTTCTCCTGGGGTTCTTCCCAACCCAGGGACCATACCCAGGTCTTGAGCACTAAAGGTGGATTCTTTACCAGCTCTGCCACCAGGGATAAGTGTATATTATATTAAATATATTTAACTGAATGAAACTGGACTTTGTTAGCACAGAGTGATGTGCACTGGATTTGCTATCAGATGGATCCAGGTTCTGTTTCTAAGTTCTCCACGTGCTAGTGACACTTTACTCCCTCTGAGATTTTCTTTCCCTCATCTGCAATATTAAAATGGCCTTATTATTTGTGGAAAGCCAGAATTATCTATTTTCCTCAGTCTTTTCCCCTATTCACCCTCCACAGAGAAAAGTCTCCTAACCATGCCTAAGTTCTGCTATTGGGAATGATCAGTATTAATAAGAGGAATGTCTGTTGGTTTTATAAATGCTCTATTAAAACAACTGCCAAAATCAAAAAACCAAACATCTAAACTGACTCTCCAGAGCTTTCTAAGGAAGGTACTATAAACAACAGATACATTTTGCTTCATACATAGTATCTCAACTTAATATATACTTGGAGAGGGAATGAATAATTCAAGGAAACATCCTGGAGGGAATTCCCAGGTGACCCAGTGGCTAGGACTCAGTGTTTTCACCTTGGTGGCTCAGGTTCAATCCCAGGTCAGGGAACTAAGATACCACAAGCAGGACACTACAGTCAAAAACAGAACAAAAAAAGAACAACAGAAAAGGAAACATCCTGGGATACAGGGTTACCATCACTGGGCAATGAACCACACAATGCTTATTTTTATTAATTTTTATTAAAATAAACATTTTAAATAAATAAAACCCATTCTGATGTGTCTTGAAAACTGTGCAGAAAATTGTCCACTATAGAGATTTTTATATCACTTCTAAGTAAAGGCACTTGAACCAAGAAAAGTATGACAGAAGAAGCTTGATAATTCCATTAAATAACCAAATCCTTCATGCCAAGAGCATCGTTGATATGAGACTCATACACAGAAACATCTTTCAGTATAGGTGATATTTTCCTTAAGAATACCAATAAGCATGGTTGTGTTTTGAGTATTAAGTACTTCAGCCTATCTGATTTTATTTCCACTGTAAAAAAAAAAAAGTTTTGAGACAAGAAAGCAGATAATATCTGTTCATTTTCATGATTGAAAAAAAGGACTAGGTGGAAAAATAAATTCTTTATGGCCACACAAGGGTTTTTCAAGTGTAGAAATCAGATGCTGGACTCCCGGTTTGATGTCTTTCTAATAGTACATGTTGCTATTTGTCCTAAATTGGCAGAAAGACCCAAGATACTTAGCCCTTTAGTTCTCAGAATATTTTTGGTAGTGGTAAGATCTCAAAAAAAAAAAAATACATGAAATTATAAGGCAAACGATTTCAGGTAAAAACAGAATTGATGTAGTAGACGTGAAGGAGGCAGGGGAGCAAGAGGCCTGGCCCCAGTGCTCCTCCATCCACAGGAGGGCAATTCAGAGCACCACTGGAAAGCCACTTGCTCCTTCAACACATCAGAAAATAACTAAGTGATGTGTCCAAGAAGCTCAATTAGTGACTTCACATCTCCTGATTCGTAATCAAATGCTCTTCCCCTTACTCTAAAATGTCTTCTAGATCACGTGGGCGTTGACAGCCCTGGTTACCCCCTCTAAGTCAGTCACCTGCTCTTGTGTCCAGCCATCGCACCTGCCACACACTGCTTCTCTAAGCATGCTGAACTACTTGTGATTGTTTAAAATCCACCATGCCAAACATCTGACTTCTTCACATGGTTTTCCTTTTGTCTGGAAAGTTCTCTTTGAAAGCCCTCTTTCTCACCTTTCTTACCTGTACAGATCCACCAAATAGAAGTTAACCTAGCACTGACTCTAGAGATCATGACACCACCTCACCTCTCATGGGTCCGACTCCCAATGTTAGGGAGGAATTTTAGTCAAATTTTACTTTTCCTTTTCTTATCATGCTTGAACTTTTACCAATTGCTTTTTGAGGGGGAATTTCACGTTCACTAGCACTTTGAACCAATTCACAACAACAACAAATTGTTGAAAGAAGAAATGCAAGAATGAAGGAATGCTATTTTCTAAGTGATTTTTACAAAAAGCATGAACATGGGAGAACATGGTATACATTTCAGTGGAAGTGGGAACTTGCTACACATGCTGCATCATACCGCCAGGAAACAGGGCAACCATGAGCGTCAGCAGCTCCTAATTCACAGCTCTCAAACCCATTACCATAAGAGGAAAACCTTGCCAGATATCTGTATTAAACAACCTAATCTTTTAATCATCAATTTGAACAGAAAACCAGAACCAGCAACCATTTGAGGAAAACCCATAGCATTAAAAAGAAAAGAACAGATAACTAAATAGGAAAAGAAAAGAAAGAAAACCATGGTGGGGAAATAAATATTTAAGAAAGAAAGAAAAAGAAGTTGTTATTTTGTTTTGTTTTGTTTTGTTTCATTTATCTGTTACTCTTTATGAGACTCAAGGGACTACTGTTTTAAGAAAGCAAAAATAGGTTTCTCTGAAAATATACCTATAAAAGAAAGAAGAGTTTTTATATAATTTGAACACTGAAATGAACACTTTAATAGATGCCCTCAGTAACCAAATGCACATGGATACAGATTAAGTCATACACTGAAAATGAAGTGAAAATGTGTGTTTTAAAATCTAATATATAATAGATTATGAAGAAACATTTAAATGAAGGCTCACAATCCTGGATTCGCCCTTGATTTCTTTTACTTCTTTTGCTTTTAAGGTAAACAATATAATGATTTAATTAAAATTATGCCTAATAAAATATATTTTCAGTATACACAACACTCACGAAACTGATAGGATAAACTAGTACATTAGTAGTGTGAAATCCTTTTGGAGAACAATTTTACTGCACTTTTTAAGAACCATAACATTTCCATTGCACTTTTACATTTTTCACCTCAGGCCAAAGTACTGGGAAACAAACACATAGTGTTGAAGAAATAAATCCTAGAATCTTTTTTTTTCCTGAAGATAAGCTATCTTTATTTCCCAAATTTTTTTTTTTTGTTTTGTTACTTAATGGTTTTGATTATTCTTGAAATATCGCAGACTGTTATGTGTCATTCATTTAATTTAGCTTTAAGATGTTGATGCTCAACAGAAGACTTATTTATTAAGAAAGAAAATATTTTCCCTTTCCTCTATACGTGTTTACTGGAGGTAAACTTAGGCCAGTGATTTAATTTCCCCTTGTCTAGAAGTTTAATCCAAATTAATAATCCCAAAGAAGAAAAACTTATTTAGAAAGCTATCCTTTGCAATATAGTTTATAAGAGCAAAATCAGCAACAATCAAAATACCCAGAATTAGTGGGATATTTAAGTAAGATAAGGCAATATTCTTGATAAATATTTTTAGGGAATTATGTAACAACATGGAAAAATGTTCAAGATGCAATGCAAGTGAAGGAAACAGTATTCAAAATTAAATCTGTGCTCTGATTTCAATTATATAAAAATGTAAACATTTGAGTAATTTGGAGGATAACATAAAAATATTTGATTTATCTGAATGATACATATCTCTCATTTCTATTTAATAAACCGTGTATACTAGATTTTTTTAAAGGGAGAAAACAGAATTATCCATCTTTCTCATCAATATCTCAAACTTATTGAGATTAAGTGTACCTCTAATGAAAAAAATGATTCCATTTAGAATAATAAAATATATGCAAGGTTCAAACATTCAACCTTGATATTAAATAGAGGTTGTTGAAACTGATGAATCTGCCTTTTCTAATTTATCTTATTTTATAGAGGGTGACTACACCACCCTTATGGCAGAAAGTGAAGAAGAACTAAAAAGCCTCTTGAAGAAAGTGAAAGAGGAGAGTGAAAAGGTTGGCTTAAAGCTCAACATTCAGAAAACTAAGATCATGGCATCTGGCCCCATCACTTCATAGGAAATGGATGGGGAAACAGTGGAAACAGTGCCAGACTTTATTTTGGGGGGGCTCCAAAATCACTGCAGATGGTGATTGCAGCCATGAAATTAAAAGACACTTATTCCTTGGAAGAAAAGTTATGACCAACCTAGATAGCATATTCAAAAGCAGAGACATTACTTTGCCAACAAAGGTCCGTCTAGTCAAGGCTATGGTTTTTCTAGTGGTCATGTATGGATGTGAGAGTTGGACTGTGAGGAAGGCTGTGAAAAAGGCCGAAGAATTGATGCTTTTGAACTGTGGTGTTGGAGAAGACTCTTGAGAGTCCCTTGGACTGCAAGGAGATCCAACCAGTCCATTCTGAAGGAGATCAACCCTAGGTGTTCTTTGGAAGGACTGATGCTGAAGCTGAAACTCCAGTACTTTGGCCACCTCATGCGAAGAGTTGACTCATTGGAAAAGACCCTGATGCTGGGAAGGATTGGGTGCAGGAGGAGAAGGGGACGACAGAGGATGAGATGGCTGGATGGCATCACCGACTTGATGGACATGAGTTTGTGTGAACTCCGGGAGTTGGTGATGGACAGGGAGGCCTGGTGTGCTGCAGTTCATGGGGTTGGAAAGAGTCGGATACGACTGAGTGACTGAACTGAACTGAACTGATAGAGGGTGACTACTTTCAAAGTCACAATGGAAAACTTACATGTTTAATGTGCTATGGTTTTCAGAATTTTCACACACACATACACACACAATTATTCAATTCTCAGTTCTCTTCAACTGAGAGATTAAAGCAAAGATTAAATTAGATAAGAGGAATAGGTAAAGATAAGAGGAATAGGTATTACCATGTTTTTTTAACAGATAAAGATAAAAGGGTTAAATTAATTTCTTAAGGTACTATGGGGGCACAGAATGAAACTCACCATAAACCTTCCTTCTACATAATTATCATGTTATGATAGCATATGATATTAGAATATTTCATTACATTTTTACCTACAGAGATAAGTGACTATTTTTTAGTCTTCAAAAAGCAGCAAAAAGTTTAATTCTTTACGGTTTTATTTGTTCATTCTTTTTTTAAGCAATATAAATTTGAAGACACACTATGTACCAGGCAGTCTGCCAAGTCCTAGAGGTAAAGAGATGCCCAAGCCACAGTTCATCCTAAAGGATCTGCAATCTAGGAATGGAGATACACAAATAAATTTTGAAAGGTAGGAGTAAAAGTGATAACTGCTGAAACAGAGCTATCAATAGCACACAGACAAGAAACTATTTAATCACTTGTATGATGAGGATATAGAGGCTGTTGAAGAAAATACTTGAGGAAGGCGAAATAAGGAAAGAAGAAAATCAGTTACATAAAAACTAGGGTAGAGGGTGACATTATTTTAGAAAGCAAATTCTTTTTCTGAATTTAAGGATTCACAGAACTCTGCTAATGAGTGTCACTAAAGAATCCAATTTTGCAAGCATTATTTAATTCTCAAATAATTTAGTCTTGATTTGCATAAGGTTTGTTCAATTATACAAGTTTGGGTGACCTACTAACCCATATAATTAACTAATTTGTCTGAATGCTATTGAAGTTGAGGTGAGGGAAGGTCAAGAACAATGCCTAGCAATTAAAAGCCTGGGGGGAAAGCTATAATCTGTAGCTTCAATCTCCATCCTAAAGCTATTTTCCATTGAAATCATGATGCATGAAATATGTGGATCAGTTAACCCATTTACTAACAAGATATGGTGATGGATGCTTTCAAGCTCTCTCTAGACTAATTTGAAATAATAAAGTACTATTGTGTAATAGCTGCCTGACCTCAGCCACTCTGAGTGTCATTAATTATAGCCTTACATCTCTCTATTATATCTCACTCCTTATAGTCCATTCTTTACATAATCCCACTACTCTCAGCCCTTCTTCTTTCTCTATGAATAATTCTATTTGCTTTGAGTTTGAAGAGGATTAACAAAGTGATGGATTAAATCTCTATTCACAATTAATGGAAAAAATCAGTTTAATTCACGGAATTTTAATATGCTTAAAATAGCCTTAATTGGCATTGTTTTCTTTCATCCAAAGGAAATGCTCTTCAATACATACACCTATACTCTTAACAAAGTTCTCATTGTAACATCTGCTCCATCTTCACTCCAATTAATTCTGCTGAAATGTGAACCTGTCAGGTCAGTCAGAGCACTTCTTTCAGGCAAGGTGGTGGTATGAATCAGTTTATCTTTTGTGACAGAACATGGAACTAGGAATTTGAAGAGCCATGTCTTGAAATCATGTTTCTGGAACTGCTCCTCCTTTTCTTGTGGTGACAGATATCATACAACTTTCCTCTTTTCCCCCACACAATATGAACAAGAAAGTCATCTCTTTGAAGAACTGCCCATGTTTATTCCACCATCGTTTTATGAGCTATCCTTCCGTATCCTGCATGCGTGCTCAGCTGTGTCCAACTCTTTGCGACCCCATGGACTGTAGCCCATCAGGCTCCTCTGTCCGTGGAATTTTCCAGGCAAGAATATTACACTGGCTTGCCATTTCCTTCTCTAGAGGATTTTCCTGGCCTAGGGATCAAACTCACTTCTCTGGCATCTTCTGCATTAGCAGGCAGATTCTTTATCACTGTGCCACCTGGGAAGTTGCATCCTTCCCTAGGTCCATCAAAATTGTTAGAAGGCTCCAGTTTTCTAAATGTACTCTCACTCTTTTTCTAAATTCAGGACAGCAGAACAAGTGGGAATTCAGCAGCCCAGGTCCTGGGATTTGGAAGTTTGGAAAATGTAAGTTTGCTGCTTAGCTACTTTTCCTACTCCATGATGCACCTCTGCACAATTCTGCTCTCATCTTTGCATCCACCTCATCCTCCACCTGTAAGGCAGCCTGCAGCCTATGTTACCCTATTCAGTCTACTCAGATGACTTTGAATTGACTACTCTCTTGAATTCTTCACCTGGCTGTCTACCCTTTTCCACATCCTCATAGTGCTCACATTCCTCATTTCTCAGGACTAAGTTGTACTGGTCCTTTGCTGAGTTCCTCACCTAACACTGGTTGTAACCTTGCTGGACATCTCCTCCCAATTTTGTGCCACACTCCTAGGTCCCTCATCCTCATCACCCTGGGCTGGGTTTCCCATTAAGCAGGATGCTTGCCCCATAATTCCCTCTACCCAACACTTGACTCCATTTTCTCCTAGACTGTAAGTTCTATGAAGACAGGAAATCCTGCTTATCACTATATTACCAATATCCAGACAATAGGGGTAGATAATACATAGTAACTAGATGAAAGACTTTCCTCATTAATTCCTGTTACCTTTCTGAACTCTTCATTGTAACCCTGGTAAATATGATCAGTGAATTAAAACAATAGCATATTATTCAAAAAAGATTAGGTTAGGCTATAAGTACAACTTTAAAATCCCCATTATTTATAACAATAAAGATTGACTTCTTGTGCATGCCATGTTCAACAGGTTTCAGTAGAGATTCTGGTCCTCAGAGTTACTGAAGTGATCAGAGAATAAAGGCTGAACCATCTTGTGACACTTCCATTTTTTCATGAACTCAGAGTTCATGAAGAAGAAGAAAGCATGGATAATTGTATACAAGCTCTTAGATAGACAAACAGCATACCATTAGCATCTTCTCATATGACCAAAATAAGTTATATGGTAACAGTCAAACTCCTAGAAGGCATGAAAGTTTAATCCTCCCATGGCCCCAGTTGGTGACAAGAACCAAAAATGTTGATAAGCACATGTCATGTTTTACACGATTAGTAAAAAGGATGATATCCTTAAGCATTCATTTCTCAGCAGGATCAGCATAATTAAAATTAATGTCTTTCTACTTGAAAAAGGTGGATAAACAGAAATCTGCATTCTTCATTATTAATCCCATATCCTATGTGGTCCTTTCACTCAGATTTAGAAAAGGCACAGAGAAAAAGCAGAGGAATTTAGGAGAAGCCTGTGCCTACAACAGGTGAGAGGTGTTTGAAAAGGTAAACTTCTTTTGGGGAGAAAGAAATTCTACGCAAATAGAAGAACAAGTATCTGGTGTTCTTGCTATCTGTTCATGGAGAAGCAGTGAGGCCAGTGCTGGTGGAGCAGAGAGAAAGGGGAAAGAGACTGAAGACGAGGTCAAACAGGTAGTAAGGGACAGATGACACAGGATCTTATTTGCTATTGTAGGGATTTCGACTATTATGAGAAATGGGAACCCCTGGCAGGATGCTGAGCATAACAGTGAAAGAATAAGTTTTATTTTGTGAAAAAAAAAAAAAAAATCAGTAAGCTACTGTGCTGAAAATGGACGTAAAAGGACAATGGTGGAAATAGGAAGACCAGTGAGAAGAATCCAGTTGCAGAAATTCAAATGGAATATACTGACAGCCCTAACTGCAGTGAGAGTAATAGAGGTGGTGAGAAATGTGTGGGATTTTCATATATTTTGAAGGTAGACCCAAGAAGTTTTCCTGAATATATGAGGGTATGAAGAAAAGAAAGACTCAAGGATGACTCTAAGGTCTGTGACCTTGTTGCCTAATATTATCACATTTTCAAAGATCTCAGTAAAATAAAAATTTGTCTGAGAGCAAACATATACAAGCAGATTGGAGAATAGCTGGAGTCCTGCTAATGCTGCTGCTGCTAAGTTGCATCATGCTAGAGGCTCTTAATTAGATAAAGTTGTTGCTTTTCTTCTCCTCAGGAATATAATTTTACCACTAGATGTAAATAAATATCTCCTGATAGTAGATAAATCATTCCTGGCTTTTGGTGCCTATTTACCCTATATTCAACTTACCTTAGCTTTTCCTACAGATATACCTGTTTATTCTGAATTTCTCATGCAATACTTTTTCAGATGAATTTGGAGCATCTCTAAACGGCCCTATTGATGCTTTTCAACTAGCAAATGCATGTACATTATCAATAATACCAAGGTGTTTTCAAATTTTCACTGCACAGCCATTCACTCTGAGAAGGCACACTGAGTTCTCATCACACAATGTTTGATGACTACAAAGCTGCAGCCTTGTGCTGTAGCCAGCTCACATCCTCAGATGACCCATGCCAGCAACAGGTTTCTCTAATATTGTGACATATCATACTACAAGCTGAGTGATTAGAATGGTGGATTCAACATTATCTCAGGAGGTGAGGCTACAGGTGGAACAGACAAAATTTTTTTGGAAGATGTGACAAGATAGGGATTGCAACTCTAGATATGTTAGGTAAAGTTTACGAGACATCTTTGTGCAGTGTTCAGTAGGCAGTACTGAGTATCTTTATATACAAATTTGGAATTCAAAGGCACTTTCTGAAATAGAGATGTAGCTTTGAGAAACCATAGCATATAGGTGCTATTTTCAGCCATGAGCCTGAATGAAATAACAAAGGTAGTGAATGGAAACACAGAGGATGAGAACCAAGAACTGAACCTCAGAACACCCCAGGGTTAAAATATTTAGATGAAGTGGAGTAGCCAACAAAGGAGACTAAGGGGTGATGAGCAAGGACCACTAATGGGCAGACTAAATAAGATGGCATATGTAAGTGCACTTTTTAGACTGTAAATTGCTAAATAAATTTTAGTTGCTGCAGTTTTTAGTGGTTGAATTAAGCCGCCTTACAGCATTACCTACTGGCAAAACATATATTCTCATATATACACATACATATGTGTGAATATATATATGCAAGTTATTTTGGCATTTCAGTTAATTTTGAATTGTTTCATCATTTCTAGTGTTTGCCTTTTTATCTTGGGGTAAATGCAATTAACTAAAATTTTCTGCAAGTTTTATAAACGTCTACTATTTTAATGTGTCAGAATCTAGTCCAAAATGTACAGGCCAACAGAAAAGCTAGCACTGACCCAAAACTGGTGTGTCTGAACAAGAAAAAAATCATTCTATTGATTGCTTTAAATTTATAACAGTAAATAACCAGTCAGTCCTCCCTTTTCCTGCCTATCTTTCTTCCTCTTCTCTCCCTCTTCCCTTGCCCCTCTCTCTTTTCTCCATATAATTCTACATTTCTAGGGCCTTAAGGAGAACCATAATGCTCAGATTAACTATAAAGTTGACCTAGACAAAATAATGTTATCACTGAAATCAATTGATAATATACTTTAATGTATTTTATTAATGATCAGATGTATTCTCTTCATGAGAGAGAATGTTTCATATACTATTTTAAAATCTACTAATATATAATTTTCCTTTAACTAGCCATAAAATATATATATAAAGCTTTCTAGCATTCATAGAACATAAAACACATATTAAGCTAAAATATTTCTTTAAGACTATATCTAAGTCTTTATCTCTATATATATCTCTATCTAGTTATACCTACAGAGAAAGAAAGCATTGATTTAAAGTATTTACTGCTGGTGGGTCTTTCACTACCATCATCATAATAATAAGAAATTAGACAAATAAAAATTCATAATATTCTGTGTGATGAATGAAACATAGTAGCTGCTAGGAAGCTCTGATGAACCAAATTCCAGATAAGAGCAAGCACTCAATAGGTGAACCATGGGTACAGCAGCTTCTATACACTGAGTTAAATACTTTATCTGGACAGAGATAGAACAGTCTGTCTTAGACAGACAGACTCTTTAAAGAGAAGGTCAAATCAACCATGCCTTAGATAATAGTGTAGGGCATATAAATTGTATTATATCTGAAAGAGATCTAAATGTTAGAACTGTTTGGACCATCAGATTTTCCCTCTGATTTTTTTCCAAGAAAGCAGTTGCAGAGGAGGGGCTGCAAGTTGAGAGATCACACATAGTATTCCCATGACCTTAGATTTGGAGGTTTTGTTAGGGACTGATCGAAAATATCTCAATGTGTAAGCTTTTTCTTCTCCTTAGCAGTTAATATGAGGGATTACTCTTTCAGCATTCTAGCAGACTGAGTTGATCTGGCAATGGCACTCAGATTTAACTAGATTAAAGTCATCTGTAATTAGGTGTACCAACTACCATCACTGCTGACTCTGACTTTTTGATTTTACAATTTTGGAAATAGAAGGGTGGTGCACCGCAGTTTCAGATATTTCTCAATTTGTTTAAAGACAATTAAAGCAAACTGGTAATGAAGTGTCATGGGTTTAGTAATATAGAAATAAATGTAGCAATAGAAAAAAATACAAGGGAAAGGGCTCTGTGAAGAGATAAGTAATAATTACTTAATTTAAGGTAGACTTTGATGAGTTAGTAATTTACTTTACAATTTCTAAAGTAATCACCAAAACAAAGAGTTTTCACTAAAATTTTAACAGAAAATGTACAATGGAATGCTGAAATACACTCAATTAGAAGAATATAGAAAAGCAGGAACAAAATAAAAGGATTAGATAAGGTAAACAAAATAATTAAAGAAAACAGGCAACTTCAACACAATCTTATAATAACTATGTAAGAGGACTTAAGAGGATGTAAGAGGACTAAATCATTCAAAGACAGACTAGAATTAGGTTAAAAGGTGAGGTGGATTATATGTTGTATACAAGAGTCACACTTCAATTATAAAGTCATAAATAAATTAAAAATAAAAAACAGAAACACATGTGCCATGCAAACCCTTATTACAAGAGAGCTAACATGGCTATCATAATATCATGAAAATTAGGCATTAAGAGAAAGAGTTTTAAGAAAGATAAAAATAACCTTTCATAATGATAAAAAAATAATTTCTTGGGAAGATACAGTAACTGAATATGCATGTAGCTAATAAATGAGCTTCAAAACTTATTTCAGGAAGAAGTAAATCTATTCATAATTATGTTATGGAATTTATTCCTATTTTCTCAATAACAATCAACACATATATTAAAAAGTCAGTAAGTCTATAAAAAACTTGAATTAGGTATCAACTATCTTGAACTAATGGATATTTATTTATTTATTTATTTAAAACAAAAACTACAAATGTACACGGGACATTTGCCAAGATGTAATATGTACTGAGGCACAAAAAAAGTTTTAAAACCTTTAAATATAATTTCTTCAATTAAAGGTTAAAAATTATATAAGCATCTCAATTGATGAAGAAAAACTAAGTATCAAACTTTATACTCATTTGTAATTTAAATATATGTATCAGCAAACTAACAATAAAGGGATTTTTCCTGATCTGATAATGGACTTATATCTAGAAAAGATAATAAGCAATCAAAAATATATAGATAAATAGCACAATAAAAAGTAGTCAAACATTTGAACACAGCACTCACTAAAGAAGACACATAAATGGTCTGTTAAGTCGCTTCAGTCGTGTCCGACTCTGTGCGACCCCATAACAGCAGCCCACCAGGGCTCCGCCCACCCTGGGATTCTCCAGGCAAGAACACTGGAGTGGGTTGCCATTTCCTTCTCCAATGCATGAAAGTGAAAAGGGAAAGTGAAGTCACTAAGTCGTGTCCAACTCTCAGCGACCCCATGGACTGCAGCTTACCAGGCTCCTCCATCCATGGGATTTTCCAGGCAAGAGTACTGGAGTGGGGTGCCATCGCCCTCTTCTAGCACATAAAAGGTGTTCGATATTATTAGAGTAAAACAAGTTAAAACATCGATGCAATACATTTTCATACCTCCCAGAAGGGTTTAAATTTAAAATACTGAAAATCCTAAGTGTTGACAAGATATGGAGCAACTGGAATCTCAGACATTGCAAATGGGAATACAGAAGGTTCAACTATTATGAAAAGCAGTTTGTACATTTTTTAATTTATGCAATTACTGAGTTAGAATTCCACTCCCTATTTACAAAAGAGAAATTTAAGAATTCATAGCAGTTTAATTTATAGAAACCAAAAACTTTAAAGAGGCTAAATGTTCACCATCAAGAGAACTAATAAGTTGTGGAGTACTATTTATAAATAAAAGGAACAAACTACTGATAAAGTCAGCAACCTGAATGAATCTTTCAGACTCAAAGAAGCCACTTTATACTAAACTTCAAGAAGGACGGGCAATACTAACCATGCTGATTAAAGTGTGATTCAATTCAGAAAAGTAGTTTCTTGGGGTGTGCAGGTGTTAGAGATTGAGAAAAAGCACAAAAGGAACTTTGGAGGATGATGGAAACATTCTGCAATGGGGTATTTCCCCCCATGTGCTGGATTCTCCCTCAATATTACTGCTGCATCCTAAAAATGACAGTAAATTAACCATCATTGTTGATTCAGTCTTAAACAAAACTATCTTTAAACGTATTGAAGCAGGGGAACCTTTACATTGTTTTGCTTCTCTTTTTTTTTCTAAAACTCAACAGATTTATTGTTACAAGTTTAATTAATACCATATAAAACACACACACACACTAAATTCAAATAATAATTTGCAAGACATATCTGGGAGAAATTATTACAGCAGATAACATCACCAAGAAAGATTCTCTATAGTCAAGTAACTTTCTGCTCTGCTGCTGCTGCTAAGTCACTTCAGTCGTGTCCAACTCTGTGCGACCCCATAGACAGCAGCCAACCAGGCTTCTCCGTCCCTGGGATTCTCCAGGCAAGAACACTGGAGTGGGTTGCCATTTCCTTCTCCAACGCGTGAAAGTGAAGTCGCTCAGTCGTGTCCAACTCTTAGCGACCCCATGGATTGCAGCCCACCAGGCTCCTCCGTTCATGGGATTTTCCAGGCAAGAGTACTGGAGTGGGGTGCCACTGCCTTCTCCGTTTGCTTCTCTTCTAAAGTAATTGTGAATTCTCTTTTATTCTTAGTTTAGGAAACTGCCGGTTATCAATTATACTTTGTAAAGCTTTATATAGTTATAAATTTTGGCAAATTTTTTGAAAATAGATTCAGCTTAAATATTTTAAAATAGATAAGTCATTTGCAAATGTCACCACATGGCACCAATTGAATCAGCTGCTATTAAGAAGATAATCAAAAAGAAATTTCCAAGAGCCAAACAAGTTGCAACTCTCACGAGCCATCTTAATCAACTGATTGCCACTCTTTGTACCTCTCTTTATGTACAA
Source organism: Budorcas taxicolor (assembly GCF_023091745.1). Classification (NCBI taxonomy): domain Eukaryota; kingdom Metazoa; phylum Chordata; class Mammalia; order Artiodactyla; family Bovidae; genus Budorcas; species Budorcas taxicolor. The sequence goes on from NC_068910.1 coordinate 158,155,220, forward strand.
ACACCAACTAAGATTACACCCAGAGGGTAAGTTTTGTCTCCTTTCAGATCAAAATTCACTAGTGCTCAGCATATCAGCCAGCAGAGGGCTCAGTGAAAGAATTTTCAAGTCCTCATAAAATAGTTGAAAGCACCTCTGTTAGCCGGCTTTGTTAAACATGTAATTTGCCTCTTAAATCTGCACAGGCAGTGTAGCTGATAATTCTTATTAGTTGTTAAACCTAACCACTACTTATGTTCATTTCACACAGTTCTCTTTTCACTTGTCACATATATCCAATTATTCACAGGCATTTTTAGTACCTCAGTGGACAAATCCTAGAATTTTCAAGTTGAAAGTCACCTCTGAGGTCATTCTTCTGAGGTCTTTTAGTTTAAATCTCATATCCAAGAAACTCTTTCAACAATGTTCCTGATGGATAACTGAGTAACCTATGCTTGGGGAAGGGAGATAAACATATTACCTGTGAAGGAATGCAATGCACATATGCACAATTCAATTATCTGTCATCAAAATCTCTTTTCCTGATATGTTCTATTCACTGATCATAGTAATTCTCTCTGCATCTACAGGGAGTAATTTCAATTCCTTTTCTAACGGACAGCCCTTCATATATAGAGAGACTCTTGTCATTGCTCTGGATTTGATATTAGCCTTGGTAATTAATATAATTTCCTTTTCATACATATCTATGTGCACTTAGTTTTTTTTTTTTAAATTAGGATTTCTTTCTTAATGAACTAGTTAACTGTGATAATCCCCATCACTCTGGAAATTTGGATGGACAAGGCTAAATCTCCAGCTATTTATAATTTTGAGATAATAAAGACCTCCAAAGTCAGGAATAACTTTGGGATCTAACCCAAGGCCTCTCAAACTTTAATGTGCACTGAATTACCTGAATTCTTACTAAAACACGATGTCTGATTCAGTAGTTCTGAGGCAGAATCTTAGAGTATGCATTTTTAATAAGCTTCCTTGTTGCTGATCCACAGATTATACTTTGAATAACAGGATCTCAATAAAGTTTGTTATATAGAAATCATTAAGTTTCAAAAATACAGTGTGCTTCTCTACACTATTGTATTTTATAAACATATGATTAAGGCAAAACAATAATAGCATATATATGTATATATATAAATATGATGCTATTTAATATAAACCCCTCAAATTTATATGAAAAATTACAGACTATCATATTAGTTCTCCATTGATAATTATTATATGAAGTATGGATGCTTTGAGCTAGGAAATTAATATTCTTTCAAATTATGTTGGATTATTTAGAGGCCAATAATTGCTCAAAAATCATGGTATATTTAAAATCACCATAAATTTTCTAACCCTCCCTGTATCTGTTGACAAGAATCTGATTTCTATAGTTCGACTTTCTTTCCTCTCAGGTGGCCAGCTCTCACTTTCGCCATCAAAAAGAATTCTCAGTGTTTTCACAAGTATGAAAATGAACTTATTATCCAGAAAATAATAAATAACTATATATCAATTGTAAGTACTACTAACTTACTGTAGTTCCTAGGAACCATATGCAGAGCTTTTGTTAATGACAGCAATAATAAAACAGCTACTACTACCATTTATTGAGTACCTATTTCTTGCAAAGTATCATCACTGGTCATGCTTACAGAAATCTGAATAAGAACAATTGGTACCATTATATAAATGAACAAACAAAAGTTTATAAATGTGAAATAGTTTGGTTGGGTCACCTGAGTAGTAAATGGTTAAGCTGGGGTTTGAAGCTGGATGGCTTTGATTCAGTGATCAGAATGCAAACCTTGCCTGTCTCTGGAAGGGATTTCATATCAATGCATTAGAGATTTTCTGCTGAAGAAAGTAATTGTAACTATCCTTAAAACTGATGGATTATATCAAACCAAACTTTATGTAAAAGACAAAAGAATCTTTTTAAGTGTGAATCCTCAGGACAAGAGATCATTGAAAAGAATTTATGCCAAGCACAATAGTTTTAAAAACACAAAACAATTATTCCAGGCTTTAAGCTCTTTAAATCTCACATATTAACCAAGTGGCAAAGAGAATGTAGCCAATTTAATGAATCCATAATATAGACAGTAGCAGAACTAACGTGTTTTAAAGTTAGCACTGAGCTGACTTAGTGCTGTTTTCCCAAATGTAATGATCCTTCACTTCCTTTTTTTTTTTTTTAATTTGTAAAATCTTTGGTAAGAACCTGAAAATGGCACTTCCTATCACAGATATTCCTTTACCTTCTGTAGTCATCAGCTCACTTCATGTCCACAACCCCAGCCCAAAGTCAATCTGTGAGTCATAGATAAGGGTAAGACAAAAGTTATAGATAAGGATAAGACAAAAGTGGAAGTGATTAGATGAAAGAACCAGAATAAAGTTTTTTCAGATAAAGTGACAGTAAAGAAATCTGATTATAGAAATGTTTGCAATGAGAACAGACAATATGCGTCAGTTCAGTTCAGTTCAGTCATTCAGTCGTGTCCGACTCTTTGTGACCCCATGAACCGCAGCATGCCAGGCCTCCCTGTCCATCACCAACTAACTCCCAGAGTTCACTCAGACTCATGACAATATGTGTAGGGAGAAAATTTGGAAGAATGTCAGGGAATTTAAATTAAAAAAATATTTCTTATGGGATATAGCTATAAGTGACTAAATTGTAATACATATTTTAGTAAGTCAGAACTTCTCAATGTCTAAGATGTTTGATAATAATATCCTGGTTTACATTCTACTGTTCTAGTTCACTGGCCTACCAGAAAAGTTTATGTTAGTTAAAATTAACTTTACTAAGTAGTAACATAATGTTCACACAAAGACTTTACAGGTTACTAATGTGGTTTGTGAACTTTGAGAATTTAACAAATACTTTCGATAGTTTTTCAGTAGTTTTAGGAAATATACTTAACATCAAGGGGCCATATGATGACTATGGTGACTCTCAGGTCATTTGAAAATTTTGTGTGATGAATGTGTTGAAGGGAAATAATAAGACAGATATCTAATATTATTCTTGTTGATGAACTCCTTTGGGTTCTTTAGTTTACTCTTCCCACTCTCCCCAAACTTCAGTCCTTTGTGAAGACTGATGGAGGACATAAAAGCAGAAGTTTCTTCCAGGACACCAGGTGCACGTGCCTAAACATGCTATTTATCAAAACATGACATCTATTGAACCCAACACCTAATTACACTGGTATTTGCTGGAAACCTCATTTGTATTTATTAAAAACAAAATTTTCTCCATCTTAATTGATTAAATACACCTACCATTCACATGTCACTTATAAAAATCTTCTGGAAGTTTGCCAAAAAAAAATTATAACAAACTACAATACTGTATGGGAAATGCAAAAAGAATCAGTTCAACTGAGATATGAAAAGGCAAATCTTGACTAAGCCAACAACAGAATTCATGACTCCTTTCAGCCTTTTAGAGTCTAATTCAGGTGACGCAGATCCTCATAACCTCCTCATCGCCTTCTGCATTTCAAAGACTATCACCTGCTAGTGACCTGTGGAATTAATCACTGCGGTAGAAGATACGGTTATGTCACCAATCATGGCACACTGGGAAGGGTTAGTTTTTAGGAGAGACTATATGATTGATTTCTCTAATAGAGGGAACAATGTTGGATTACTTTCAGGCAAAGGGAATATGAACATAATTTGTAAAGGATTGCTTTGTCCTCCAAATCCTCAGGATTAATGTAGTCAGCTGGCTAAATCTGGTTCAAAAATATGCATGGTTATCTTCTCTAGTAATGTAAGTATCACAAAGAACTGGTTCAAAAACTTTTAAAACATTCATTGCATGAGTTAGCATCCCTCCTGTAAATAGTTTAAGAAGAGGAAGTCTTTTTTTCATTCAGGGAGATAGTAAATTTTAGTATTAAATAATAGGCAACTTTTTTATTGACACAGGAGTATAGATTAGTAAACAAGAAAAGCGACTTTTTTTTTTGGCTCATTGAAACTATATTAAAAATATATACAGCATGAAAGATACTATGTAATCACTCTGCTCAGCCAAAATTTGAAGTTTTGTGTGTGTCTGTGTGTGTGTGTGTGTTTGTCTTTTGCTAAGAACTATTTAGCACTTGTAAGTGTGCTGGATGTAATCTTTCATTTATTCAGGAAACAAATAGGGATGAGTGAAAAGAAAAATCTTGATACTCCTTTTAAACACATAGCTTATCCGGATGTATTATCTAGTTATGTGAAAAAGGGATAGTTAAAGGCTATTTTAACCCACAGTAATAGTAACGACATTTGTAGTCTTAACTCAGAACATGTGGTACCCTTAATCTAACAGAAATTCAGAGTTAGTGGTTAAAAAAATCCCCAATGCATAAACATATCTTATGACAAATCTTTTTCTGAAATTAAAGCTGTGGTAGGAAGAACAAAATACAGAAATATATATTCATAACTCTCAAGGAATCACAATAAGTGTAAGTAAGTGTCAGTCGCTCAGTCGTGCCTGACTCTGCGACACCATGGACTACAGCCCACCAGGCTCCTCTGTCCATGAGATTTTCCAGGCAAGGATGCTGGAGTGGTTTGCCATTTCCTTCTCCAGGGGATCTTCCCAACCCAGGGATTGAACCCGGGTCTCCAGCACTGCAGGCAGATTCTTTACCGACTGAGCTACAAGGGAAGCCCCAAAAGAGTAGTGTTTTTCAAACTTCAATATGTAACCCAATAATTGAGCATGAAGTAAACCTAATGGGATGTGATTAGTTATTTTTTAATGGTCACAGTAAAACAGAAAAAATAGAATATATCAGAGGGCATTGTGCATTGTACATTTTAAAGTAAGACTCATTTAATAAAATCTCCATTTCATATTACATACATGCACATATGGGTCTAAATATATTTACATATATATTTACACATATTCACATGTGTCAGTGTGCTTGTGCATACTGGATCTTAATATAAGATAATACATGTTTTGTGGGCCATAGTAAAAAATAATTGAAGAATCCTGTAATAAATATATCAAAGTCCAGGCTTTACTATCAAACTAAAATCATATACTATACTTTCCTTCAGAAAATTGTCTTAAAACTCACTGACCATCATTGCTCTCCAGACAGATGATGTTATTTCTGTAACTACTTCAGAAGCATCACATGATCTAAAAAGAAAAGTTCAAGTGCTGATCTCAAATAAAAACTCTACTTTTCAAGTTCCCAGTTTGATTTCCTCAATATTTTCTCTTTCATCTTTGTAATATATTAAGGCATGCAAACTTCCAAGTTTGGCTAATACAACAGAATGCACTTTAAAATCATCAAATATATATTTTTGTATCCTACTTTGACTTGGTCATATGTACATAAATCTCCTTTGATATATTGACCAGCAATTAATTTTAGAGAGAAGCATAGATTTCTAGGTATCAATTGATGGGATGATAAGCTATGAGATCCAGAGAAATATCAGTAACAAGGTAACTTCAGGTGTTAAGTGAGGAGCCAAAGATGTTTGTTTATGCTGCTGCTGCTGCTGCTAAGTCGCTTCAGTCATGTCCGACTCTGTGCGACCCCATAGACAGCAGCCCACCAGGCTCCCCCATCCTTGGGATTCTCCAGGCAAGAACACTGGAGTGGGTTGCCATTTCTTTCTCCAATGCATGAAAGTGAAAAGTGAAAGGGAAGTCGCTCAGTCGTGTCCGACTGTTAGCGACCCCATGGACCACAGCCTACCAGGCTCCTCCGTCCATGGGATTTTCCAGGCAAGAGTCCTGGAGTGGGGTGCCATTTGTTTATGGCAGGCATTAATTTGGAACAAGGGAAATAGACACAATCTCAAAAAACTTTTTGAGTTTTCACTGTTGGAAAGCAGTAATTGAGAAGTTACTATAGTATGAGCAAATTGCTGGGAAGAAAGAATGCAACATTTTATCACTACTCCAGGGACAGAACTTTACGGGGAAAAATTCAAATATGTTCAGGTTTTGTTTTAACAGGCCATTCAAAGGAGACGTCTGGTCTCCTTACCAAGTTTTCTGTTCTTGCTCTCTGTAATAGAAATCATGCTCCTTCTTAATGGCCTAGAATTGTAATCAGACCACCTTCATTTTATACTGACCCCAAGGGAGTCCTAACAACTTCTGCTTACTGATAGCATGGGAAGAATTCAAACCATTAATCCATTGTCTATAAATACTTTACTCTCATACCATTGCCATAAACAACCTGATTCCGTAAAAGCTGTCACATAATACAACTAGGATGAAGGAAGAACTTATGTTGTTCAGTAGCAACCTGAGAAAAAAACAAGTACATAAAATTAACAGAGAAGTATCAGGGTGGTTCATTGGAGGTCTGGGACTGCATATATGGATATAATATTAGATAAATGGAGAAAATTGGGGCAATCATGGATCAAAATGTATAACACAGCATTTCTGTACATCATAGAGACCCTTCTGGGAAACCCCAGCTCAGTGGTGAGTTCATTTATCAAAGGGATAATGACCCAAAACATTCTTTTGGAGACAGTGTGGAAACTATTTCCTTTTTAAAAGAAAGGTGGCTGTGGAACTAATTAGAATGAAGTACTTCTTTCAAAGTATGGGCTATAATCCTGTTGCGTGAATAAAAGATTTACAAGATCGTAGTTAAAAATGCGCGGGAACTCAAATGACAGCGTCTGATGGTTTCTGGTATGAAACTGAGATTTGGACAGATGCAAACCTGTGTGTACTGCAAAAGTCACAAGAGAAAATAGTAATTGTACCCAAGAACAATTTAAATACAAGCCTAGCCCCAAATTGAACTAGCAAGTGCACCAAAGTGGATAAACCTCTCCTAAAAAAGATGGTTTCCTCCAGGAACTTAATGTAAGGGGTTATATTTTTATTTCATACTTTTTGAGTTGTGTACTCTTTTTTTAAAGCATATCAATGTATTAATTTAAAACAATATTTTAAAGAGCCCTGCTCATTTTGTTAAGAAATTTGGTAAGATATCTATTTTCTTCTTCATTTAGGATGCAGAATAATTTTTTGTTTGCAGATTTGTGAGTACTGCTCAACCTATGTGTATAAGTACAGGTATTTTCAAACAGATGATATTGAACATTTGTTATAATTTTACTGTCAGTTGAACAATAATGCAGAGATTTCATAACACGACCCAACTGTCCTGGTTGATCATATTAATGTGTACCAGAGAGATGATTCAGTGATTTCTAACTCATATGCATTTTTATGGTTACTCCTGTGAGAAAGTTTCAAATTTTACTTAAATTTAATCTGTTTATCTACCTATCTTAACATCTCTCTATTCTTAAATGACAGGGCTTCAAAGAAAGCTCGTGCTCACATACTTTCTTAGAGTTATAAGTCTTCTGAGGCGCACATTTGTTTCTGTTTCTGCCTTTACCTTACCTCTGAGGCTTCGTCTCTGACAATGAAATTTTTGCAGAGTCATCAATGATTATCTTATAGCTAAATCTAACAGATAACATACTCTTCATCATATACTGACTTGTCAGTATCAATGCCGTACTCTTGCTTACTTTCTCCATCTGTGTTACAGCACTTTCTTTCCGATTCTACTGTAATACTCATTCCTGTTTTTTTCTCCTGACCTTAGGGACGTCTTGGTCTCCCATGTCTTCAATGTTAAGGATTCTCAGTTTTCTCTTATGGACTGTTTCCCTTTTCATTCTGTAGTCTCTTTATGGATTGCGTCATCAACTCTATGACTTAATTTGCCACCAATATACTGAAAATTTCCAAATCTATATATCTAGGTCAAGCATATTTTTTTTTAATCTATTTTTCTTACTGACTACTACATGCCTCTTTTTGGATGTTCCACAAGTGTTTCAAACTCAATATATCTCAAACTTGATTCAAGGTTTTCTCCAAACCCAATTATTTCCATGTACTCTTTCAGGGAATGGTACTGATAACCACGTAGTTGCCCAAGCTAGAAATATGGTGCTTCCTGAGTTGTTTTTCCTCATTATTTATATCCAATAAATTACTAGCATGTACAAATTCTATGAGGCTTCCCAGGTGGCTTAAGGTAAAGAATCTGCCTGTCAGTGCAGGAGATCTGGGTTTGATCTCTGGGTTGGGAAGATCTCCTAAAGAAGGAAATGACAGCCCACTCCAGTATTCTTGCCTGGGAAATCCCATGGACAGAGGCATTTTATTTCTAGCTTTCAACGCAGTGACTAGCACAGATTTTGAGTTCAATAAACATTTAACTGCATATATAAGTGAATGAATCATCATCAATCTTACTGATGTCTTATTCTCAGAAATTCAAGATTCTGTGGCTATTCATAAAAAATTAACTTATGTGACTTTAAACTCGTTTAGTCATGTTTCAGAACACAAGATAATATCAGAATATGCTTGCTATCTTTTGATAAACGTTCCACTCACTAGACACTGTCAAAATCATCAAAAAACTTCAGGACTTTTCAAGAACTGGCTTTATTTACCTGATGGATATGCTCATATGTATATACACCAGGAGTTTATGTACTGGTTTAAAAAGGGACTGCTGCTGCTGCTAAGTCGCTTCAGTCGTGTCAGGCTCTATGCGACCCCATAGACTGCAGCCCACCAACTCCACTGTCCCTGGGATTCTCCAGGCAAGAACACTGGAGTGGGGTGCCATTTCCTTCTCCAATGCATGAAAGAGGAAAGTGAAAGTGAAGTCACTCAGTAGTGTCCGAGTCTTCGCGACCGCATGGACTGCAGCCTACCAGGTTCCTCCGTCCATGGGATTTTCCAGGCAAGCGTACTGGAGTGAGGTGCCATCGCCTTCTCCGTTAAAAAGGGACACTAATGCTAAAAATAAAGTATTATCTTGAAGAAGGTCCTTGTGTCACGGAAGCCCCACATTCAAGTGATGGATTTCATCAGTGTATCCATTTTTGCTATCTTTGTAGTACATTGCTAAGTGCTATGCTAATAGACAAAAGTAGAAAATCTGAACATATGTTGTGAAATTAGCTGGAAGCTGTATAAGCAATATTTTTTTTTCTAGATGAATAGTTTTGTTTCAGTGACATAGTTTCTGACATTTTAGTGCAAAAACAAAAACAAAAACAAAACAAAATCAATAATAGATATTTCAAATAGAAGTAAAAAGTCAGACAAAATTAAGCTAGGTAATATGTTCATCTGAATTGTTTAAAGCCAGTGAAGCAAAAGAACTAGATAAAATGATGCACGTAAATACTGAGTTTTCATTAATACATTGTACTAGACCACCTGATGCAAAAGAAAAATAGAAGACAGGCCATGTGAGTATGATGAGGTAGAAAAGTTACAGAAAATATTCAAAACTGTGAAGAAAAATCACACCAGCTACAACCATTTAGATGAAGAGAAGTATTCTATAGTTAGCAGAATGGAAGGATAACAGACATGTGGCATGGATTTTTAATTATTCTTAGTGTAATAGCTGACATCTTCAGCAACAACATGTTTAGACAAAAATGACAATTCTATAGTTGAGGGATGGGACTGAAAAATGGGGAGATTAAATGAAAGTCTCTAAAGAGAATTCCAGATCCAGCAAACTACCCAGAAGCCATCACTTATCCCAGGCCAAAAATAAAAATCAGAGAGTTCCTCTCTAAAGAAAATAGAAGAGATATCAGTATCTAACATTTACAGAAGCCCAGTACAATAGCTGGCTTTTTTCCTGTTCACCATAAAGATAAAACTAATGATCAATCTTGTCCACATCTACAGAGCTTCTAGGAAACTCTTGTATAACTCATTTCTAACCATTAAAGGTAACAAATCACTAATGAGCATTTAAGGGGGGGGAAAAAAAGTGAGAAAAAAGGCATCAAACTATTCAAATGGAAAAGTCAACTCCAAAAAAGAGAGAAAAAATTTAGAGAATAGAATAAGATTTTAAAAGATGCTTTCATTAGTATCTGTAAAGAAGATACAGGAACACACTGAATGTATAAAATAAGAAATGGATTCAACAAAAATGGAGCAATAAAAGAATAAGAGCTCTTGGAAAAAAGGCAAATAAAGTTTCCAAAATAAAAGTTGAATACAAGAAATGAAAGTCACATTAAAGGAAATAATCTACAAAGAGTAAAAGTATATTTAATAAAGAAATAAATAAAAGAAAATATGTAATGTAGGAGGTAAAAAAAGCAAGTCCAGTATCTGATTAACCAGAATTCAAGAACTAGACATTAAGAAAAAATGTAGGGGAAAAATTATCAAAGACATAGTAGAAGAGAATTCCCCAGGGCTGAAGGACATGACTTTTCAATTGAAAAGGTTCATCAAGTAACGAGTAAAAGAATGAAAAAGATATCCATGTATAGATTCATCTTTGTAAAAGTTAACAACATCAAGTTTAAGGATGGGATCAAATTATTTTATGAAGAAAAAAAAAATAGGTCACCAATGCAGGAACAAGAATCAGAGTGGATTCTAGTAATACCGCAAGTATGAAAACAAGTAGAGCAAAACATTTAAACTAATGGACTATAAATGCAAAAAAAAGATTCTATATAAAATGAAACTAGTGATTGAGTATAAGGGTAGAATAAAGCCATTTTTAGAGATGCAAAGTATCAGAAAATTTACCATTCTTACTTCCTTTCTTAGGAAGTTAATCTTTCAATATACATATAATTAAATCATTATGCTCAGTCCCTTCATTGATACTTTTGCAATTTCAAACAGTGTAGCTAAACCTTCACTTCAAATGTCAGGAATCACAAACAATATGCACTGACTCCCCATTATGCAGAGTGAGAAAGGACATTAATGCTCCCATCCCCTCATCCTCTCCCTTGCTCTACCCAAGTTTTGACAGCCTTAAATTTACTTCTATATTTATGTAGTTTGATTAGTTCCAAATTCTCATACCTAGTAATTATTATTACCGTGATGTTGCTGCTACCAAGTGTAGTCAGTTGCAACCTTGAATCATATACTAGGATTATATTTCATCTCTTATAAACCCACTAGCCCTTATATTCGGAGAAGGCAATGGCAACCCACTCCAGTATTCTTGCCTGGAAAATCCCATGGAGGGAGGGGCCTGGTAGGCTGCAGTCCATGGGATGACTAAGAGTCTGACACAACTGAGCGACTTCACTTTCACTTTTCACTTTCATGCATTGGAGAAGGAAATGGCAACCCACTCCAGTGTTCTTGACTGGAGAATCCCAGGGATGGGGGAGCCTGGTGGGCTGCCGTTTATGGGGTTACACAGAGTTGGACATGACTGAAGCAACTTAGCAGCAGCAGCAGCAGCCCTTATATTTCTAGAAGGAAAATACTTTTCAGTGTCATTTAGAATGAATTATCCTTTTTCATTTCTCTACCGAATCCCTTTACCATATTCTCATTTTTGCACAGGTAGTTGATCATTCTTTATATTTCATAGACTCCCCCTATTCCCCAGAGTCTTCCACCCAAAACCTGTTGTTCTACTCTTTTCTAAGCCAGCAGTATAGATATCATAGTAGGAGAGCATTTGATTGTGCTTCTAAGTTAAGCCCACTCTTTCCTTGACATCATATATTCATCTTTCTTTGTATACCCTCTTCTTACTATAAGTGAAGTGAAGTTGCTCAGTCATGTCCGACCCCATGGACTGTAGCCTACCAGGCTCCTCCCTCCATGGAATTCTCCAGGCAGGAGTACTGGAGTGGGTTGCCATTTCCTTCTCCAAGGGATCTTCCCTACCCAGGGATCGAACCTGGGTCTCCAGCATTCCAGGCAGATGCTTTAACCTCTGAGCCACCATCTTCGATTAACTTCCAAAGAAGGCTAGATAGCTGGGGGACAGGTCAAGGGCAGGGAGCAGAGGGAAGGCTGATAGGGTAAATAAATTAAACTCTCCTTTCATTGCAGGAAATCAATACACTATGTATAGGTGGATTTAAAAAAATAAAGAGATATCAACATATTTTAAAATACACATCAGAAAAGTAAACACAGAAACAGAAGTGGTTGTCACTTGGGGACAGAATCAGGGAGGAGGAAGAGTTTAAAAATAAACTTGCTTTTCAATAAAGTTGTAATCACTAGTGCTATTCACCAAATATTCCCAGTCTCTGCCCCCTGAGCATATGGCAGGACTGAACTTCCTGACAATGGAGCTGAGTGAAAGTGACATGTGTCGCTTCCAGGTAGAAACCTTAAGAACCAGGGCATAATCCACCACCCTCTCCCTTTTTCTTTGTAACATTAGTCAGAAACTCCAGGGGCTAATCATCAGCCTGAGTCCCAGAATGAGGATACACATTTCAGAGCTAGCCCCCAGATAACTTGCAATAGATGCTCAGTATGGGCTAGAAACAAGCCTTTGCTATTATGAGCCACTGTAATTTTGGAGTTGCTTTTCACTGCAGCAAACATTAACAGAAGAATGCTACTTGAAACTTTTTTCCAACGTGTGCATGATCTACTTTGATAATAAGACATTTTGAAAAATCAAAAGACAATTTTTATGTTCCAATTTTTAATTTGCCCTAAACAATATAAATTGTCTTTTGAAACAGACAATTCTCAATATCAATTGTCTTCTGAGACATCAAAAGACAATCTTTATGTTCCAATTTTTAATTTGCCCTAAACAATATCATCTCTGTGTTAATGGATAAGAATGCCAAATTTATAAACTCAATAAAATGATTTTAATTCTACTTCTCAATAAGGATCCTCCTCTGAACCTCAAAATATGGAAAAGTGAATTTTCTTCATTCTCTGAAGTTTGTACATAACTAGTATCATTCTAGAGGCACAATAGAAAAGGTCATTATACATAGTAGATGGGGGGGTCCAGAGAGAAAGGGATTTGCCAAGCAAAATTTCCGGAGGCCCCAACACCACTCAGAAAGATCATTCCAAGAGGCAGCGGGGTTTGTATTTTCCAACCCCCTTCTGCTGCCTAGTCACAGTGCTTTGCTTTTGCCACATGACTCTGTAAATCAGTTAATAAGTTGCAGATCAAGACAGCTGACCTGATGACTGTGAATGTATTCTCAGTTGTGTCAAAACTCATCTGTCCACTTCCTTGGCTATATTCAAATCTCATGCCTTTTGGGGGAATAAAAAGTGCCATATTCAGTTAACCTTCTGTTTTTCCTACTTATTTTGACAACAGAAAACCAAAAGCTAGCAATGGACGCTAAAGAAACAACACTGAAGTATGCGCAAGTATTAAAAATGTATAAAATCATCCTGAAAATAGGCCTTATGATCATCATCAAAAGGAAGTCAACATCTGTGGTCACTGTTTTGTCTGGTTCAACCGTCTCACTCCAGTTTTGGAGTCTGATCAGTTTGGTAGACTAAGTACAATCTTACTTACATTTTACCCCATCATTTTACAAGGTATTTTAATACTGCAGGTTCTTTCCTCAGTCCTGTCACTTAGCGCTTGATGTCTAAATGTCGCAGAGAGTAAGATGGGCATTTAGTGAAAAGACAGAATACACACCATTTAATAAGTGAGTTATGTTTCACTGCTGTGACACAAAGCAAAACTTATCAAGTTGCCATGGAAAAAGTAATGTTGTATTTAATAAACGATACTTTACACAACACCAAAACATGCCTGCATATGTTAAACTCCCCCTGAGCAAGCAGTCTTTTCCATATTAGGAACACTAAACCTCACATTTGATTACATTTCTACTTGGCTTCCTATAAAGATTAGCAACAAATTTGCAGTCTTTTCCCACTCACTGCCCAGGGTCTTATGATGTGTCCTTGTGAAACAAACCATATTCCTGGCATCTGTTCTTTTACCCTTAGTTTCCTTTATTCCATTTTTCTTTTTACATCTTTTCATTGTTATTCTATTAAATTGTATGTATTTTTATGAGCTACCTCAAACATAGTATAAACACATATAAATAATAAATAGATAATAAAGAGACAGAAGAGGAAATGTTATCTATAGTGTAGACAGGCCATGCACCAAGAAGGAAGCTCGAAACTGTGGCCCTGAAGCTTAGAAGTTAGCTCATACCTAGTTTAAACAGGCCCTCTCAGCATGTTCTGTGATTGGTCTTCTTTATGTAACATATGGAAAGAAAGGTATTATTTTCTGTGGTTCTTAAGTTAGTGATGCTTTTGATCCCTTCAGTTTTCATGAATAACATGAGTTGACTACTATTAAAAGTAATAATGGTTAAAAACATTTTAATTTAATTATTAATCAAGTAAAAGCATGAATCAAGACAGTATGCTGAGTGTTACTGGGGTGAAGGGGTCCACAGGAGTTGAGCAGAGGTGGGACAGGACATGCGGGTAGTGGTTTAGAACTTGTAGATAGAGGCCCACTTGGCTTTGAATCCTTCCTATTGGTACTGCTATGGGTACTTACTGTCTTGTTGTACTCCTATTGAGGGTGAAAGAGCAGAGTGAAAAAGCTGGCTTGAAACTCAGCATTTGAAATACTAAGATCATGGTATCTGGTCCCACCACTTCATGGCAAACAGAAGGGGAAAAAGTGGAAGTAGTAACATATTTTATTTTCTTGGGCTCCAAAATCACTGCAGATGATGACTACAGCCATGAAACTAAAAGATGGCTTGGTCCTTGAAAGAAAAGCTATGACAAACCTAGACAGCATATTAAAGAGTAGAGACACCACTTTACCAACAAAGGTCCATGTAGTCAAAGCTATGGTTTTTCCAGTAGTCATGTATGGATGTGAGAGCTGGAACATAAGGAAAGCTGAACACCAAAGAATTAATGCTTTCAAATTGTGGTGCTGGAGAAGATTCTTGAGAGTCCCTTGGACAGCAAGGAGATCAAACTAGCCGATCCTAAAGAAAATCAATCCTGAATATTCACTGAGAGAACTGATGCTGAAGCTAAAGCTCCAATACTTTGGCCACCTAATGGAAGAGTCAGCTCACTGGGAAAGATCCTAATGCTGGGAAAGACTGAAGTCAAAGAAAACAGTAGCAAAGGATGAGATGGTTGGATAGCATCATCGACTCGATGGACGTGAATTTGAGCAAACTCCAGAAGATAGTGCGGGACAGAGAAGCCTGGTGTGCTACTCTCCGTGGGGTTGCAAAGAGTCAGACACGACTTAGTGACTCAACAACAACAACTAACTGTTTTAGCCTCAATTTCTCTTATCTATAAAACAGGAATAACACAGTATCTGCCTTTTTGCATCCTTCAGAGATTTAAATTGAGATAACGGCATTGAAGATCTTAGTACAGAATGTATTTTCCATTTACTTTTAATTGATTCTTTCTGTGAAAGTTCCCTCCCTTAAAAGCCTACAATTTATAGAGCAATAACTCTTATACATAAGACTATAGTAGAAGGGCATATGTAATAAATGCCGTGAAAGTGGCAGAAGCAAAGTAGGGGAAGATGTGGAGAGAAGTGATCAAAGTCAGAGACCCAGCTGTGGTGACAGCTTGAAGAAATGCCTCCAGTGATTTAAATGAAGGGTTACCTAAGGTGTTTGAGAAAACATAGTAAAGGTACGATAAGACTCAGGGTCAAAAGACAAATTGGAACACATTATACAATTTCAAAATAAAATGAAAAAGCTCTCAAGAAGAAACTATTAATGAGAACACTTCTATATAAGGAATCTATCTGTGAAAAGTAACATGCTGTTTATGTTGTCACCAATTAGGATATGAGGTTACATTATAGATCTTATCATAACAACTAGCATTTACTGGGGAATTAATACATGCCAGAAGTTGATTAGACATATAACAGTCCTACAAGGTAAGAACTACCCCCATTTTCCAGAGCAGATGAGGCTTAATAAGCTTAAGTACTTTAACTAAGGTCATTTAGCAAATGATGACATGGAGATGCTTCTTGGCTAAAAGTCTGTTCCACAGCCTGTGATATTCTAACTATCATCCTATACCTTTTTATAGAATTGCATATTATGGGATTTTTCTTAGGTGATTGTGCCAAAAATATAGTCTAGTCACTTTCATGGAGAGTGAGCATCTCATATAGGATTTTATTTTTATTTTATTTTTTTTACCTTTATCTGAGTTTATTTATAACTTTCAAACACATCAACTCTCTGAAAAAAAAAAAGCATAAGGTGAACTTAGATAAATAAAATTACAGGCTTGATTTTCCAGAAGAACCAGGTAATGCCAAGACCAGCAATGTCTCATAGAAAGAATGGTTGTCCCCATGCTCATGGGGTAACAAATAATCTAATATTTTCTGTTATTCTAGTGATTACAACTCATGAAAATGTGTTAATTGCTATGAAGCCTCTGCTAAACTGGAAACACATCTCTGGAAACACAGAACTATGAAAAATATATGTGTGTGTGTGTGTGTGTAGTCCTTTAATATGGAAAAAAAATCATGAGTATAATAATCTATAAACAAAGAGGATAAGTGAAAATTACCATATTTTCTGTTCTAAATTTTCTAATACATATTTAATTTGAACTATAACAGTTGTGTGTGACTTGCCCAATAATGAGTAAATTCTAAGCAGAAACTGAAAATAATTCAAGGTACTGCTAAAGATTATATAACTATTTCTATTATTCTATAAAAAACATAATGATTGCCAAAATAGCATTTGCAAATAGCCAACTAAGGGAAAATAGACAACTGAGGTCATTTTTACATTAAAGAGACTATAATCAATGGAGAAAAGTAATCACAAAGACTTTTCCAAAAGACTGTAGAGTATATTAATGCTATTTGTCATATGATTTTGGTTCTCTATCTTCTGGACATAGAAGTGTTGTACTTCCTGATCTCATAGCTGTGTTGGACCATACAAACTTTGCTGATCAATGAATCAGGAATAGAGGTGTCAAGTGAGTCATTCCCAGGCTAAAGCATTTCATTATTCATTCAAAACCCGTGGACTTCTCTTTTCCTCTGTCCCACTGACTGGCTAAATTTGAGACAGTAGCTGTTTCATGAATATAGATTATAAAATGAGGGGTTTAGAAAATGAGTTTCAGTCAAACTGCAATAGACATGGAGCATGAGTGAGAATTAAACCTTTGTAGCTGTGAGTCACTAAGATTTGGGGGTTGTAACCATAACATAACCTATCTCAGAACTACCTAATAAAATAAAATATACCCTACATATGTAATTTCAAGTTTTCTAGTAGATGCATTTAAAAATGCCAAAGGAGGGCTTCCTTGGTGGTCTAGTGGTTAAGAATCTGCTGACCCATGCAAGGGACATGGGTTCAGTCCCTAAACCAGGAAGATGGCTCATGCCATGGAGCAACTAAGCCCATGTGCCACAACTACTGAGTCATGCTCTAGATCCCAGGAGCTGCAACTACTGAAACCTGTATGCCTAGAGCCCATGCTGTGCAACAAGTGAAGCCACCACAGTAAGAAGCCCACACACCCCAGTGAGGAGGAGCCCCTACTTACCACAACTAGAAAAAGCCTGCAGGCAACAGTGAAGATTCAGTGCAGTCAAGTAAATAAATAAAATCTTTAAAAATAAGTAATATAAATGCCAAAATAAACAGGTGAATTTGATTTCATTAATATTTAGTCCTACAAATACAAAATATATCATTTGCATCTAAAAATGAAAAAGAAACAGGTGAAATTAATCACCAGTCACATTTCCAGTGCTCAATAGCCAATCATAGCTAGTGACTACTACATCAGAGCAGATTTCACTTATTCTGGTGATACAGACAATATATAGTATCTAATTAATCACTAAAATTCCTTCAAGAAACACAGGAAGACAAATGGGTTAGAAATAGGAAAGTGAAAGTGAAGTTGCTCAGTCGTGTCCGACTCTTTGCGACCCTGTGGACTATTAGCCCACCAGGCTCCTCTGTCCATGGGATTCTCCAGGCAAGAATACTGGAGTGGGTTGCCATTTCCGGAAACAGTTGGTAAATTCTGGTTTGCTTTAAGATGCAATGGTTTATCCCAGTGGATATGTCCTCTGAAAAGTGTGAAAACTGAACAAAAAAGCAAAAAAAAAAAAAAAAGCATTAGGAATGTAAATGCAGTTCCAATTATCCTTCATTTGGCCAGTTCCTGAAAATAGAAGTATATACCTTGAAATATCCACAGTTGGTCCTCAAAAGACCAAATAAGACAAATGACATTTTTTTTTTAAAGTTTGAAAGACATATCTGAAAGCTCAAACATCTACAGCTCATAGGGTCTTAGAGCTGAGAAAAATATATAAGCAAGAAAGAGTGGTTTTAAATGTGTCTAAAGTAATCAAGAGTGAAAAAAATCCAACAGAGTGAAAGCTTTGGGTTTTTTACAAGAAATGATTATTAGCGACATTTGAAAGTGTAGCTTTGGTGGATTCATGAGTTAAGGGACCAAATTAAAGGAAATTCAAAAGAAATCTACTGAGGAGGAAATTGAAGCAATAAGTGAAAGGAGATAGTAAGAGTAAGAGTAGAAAAGCATTTCTATGAAATAGAGCTCCATTTTAGTTGAAGAGCCCAGGGAAACTTAATAAGAGAAAACAGCCATTTGCAGATCTGTGTGAAGCTAATAATGAAATGCAGGATTTTATAAGGAGATGAGTGGCATGAGGGCAAAAAAGAGCAGCGGACTTAGGTGAGGATCATATATCCTATTTGGAGGCTTAGAGGAATAAAATGTAAGGTAGAGCTTTAGACTGGCTGACAATCAAAGGTAAGATCTTTGATCTGTTGAGAACTACATGTTTAAATAATTGGTTACCTTGATTCTGAATGAAAGGAGGCATGGGATTTGTAGGTAGTTGGAAATTTAGCTAGGATAAAGAAAATGAGAACTTGACTGGCTAATAACATGATTTCTATAGTAATGTGTATGTATTTTTTTCATGCTGGTAAAATTGAATAAAATTTTAGGAAAAATAAAAATGAATCAAACTGAGTCTATCATGTAAACAAGAATAACTTAAGAGTGAAGAAAAATTTTAAGATGATAATTGATTTTTTTCATAAAACTGAATACTATAAATACTTGCACTTTTAAACATCCTATAGAAAAAGCAACAATAAGAAATTCCAGAAAAGATTTTGCCATACCCAAACCATGATCTTTTGCCTATATCCTCTTCTGTTTATCCCAAGTTTCAAAATTCTTGAAAAAACAAGGTCTTCAAGCACTATACTTCTATATATTTTCACCTGTTTTCCCACACATGTCCTGACATTAAAGTGTTTGGAAAAATAACAGCAACAAAAAATGACGAAGACAAAATCCAAAAATTCTTTAGTTTATATGCTTAAACACAAAATGTAGCAACTTATGCAGCTCAATTCCAGAAAAATAAACGACCCAATCAAAAAATGGGCCAAAGAACTAAATAGACGTTTCTCCAAAGAAGACATACGGATGGCTAACAAACACATGAAAAGATGCTCAACATCACTCATTATCAGAGAAATGCAAATCAAGACCACAATGAGGTACCATTTCAGGCACCAGTCAGAATGGCTGCGATCCAAAAGTCTGCAAGCAATAAGTGCTGGAGAGGGTGTGGAGAAAAGGGAACCCTCTTACACTGTTGCTGGGAATGCAAACTAGTACAGCCACTATGGAGAACAGTGTGGAGATTCCTTAAAAAATTGCAAATAGAACTGCCTGATGACCCAGCAATCCCACTGCTGGGCATACACACTGAGGAAACCAGAATTGAAAGAGACACATGTACCCCAATGTTCATTGCAGCACTGTTTATAATAGCCAGGACATGGAAACAACCTAGATATCCATCAGCAGATGAATGGATAAGAAAGCTGTGGTACATATACACAATGGAGTATTACTCAGCCATTAAAAAGAATACATTTGAATCAGTTCTAATGAAGTGGATGAAACTGGAGCTGATTATACAGAGTGAAGTAAGCCAGAAAGAAAAACACCAATACAGTATACTAACACATATATATGCAATTTAGAAAGATGGTAATGATAACCCTGAATACGAGACAGCAAAAGAGACACAGATGTATAGAATGGACTTTTGGACTCTGAGGGAGAGGGAAAGGGTGGGATGATTTGGGAGAATGGCACTGAAACATGTATACTATCATGTAAGAAACGAATCGCCAGTCTATGTTCAATACAGGATACAGGATGCTTGGGGCTGGTGCACGGGGATGATCCAGAGAGATGATATGGGGTGGGAGGTGGGAGGGGGGTTCAGGATTGGGAACTCATGTACACCCATGGCGGATTCATGTCAGTGTATGGCAAAACCAATACAGTATTGTAAAGTAAAATAAAGTAAAAATAAAAATTAAAAAAAAAATTTTTTTAATGCACTATTAAATGGCCTTTAAAAAAAAAACTTAATGCAAAGGTATAGTTCTTATGAGAACTATAAGGATTTATAGAAATGTGTGCCTCCAAGTTAGGTTAATGAAAAAATAAATATTATACATGTATCCTCACATATAAAACATTATGTTAGAAGAAAATTATGATAAAGTTGTTATATAATATAATGTCTATATTTAGAAAAAATAAATAAAATATCTTTATAGGGTCTTTATAGAGTTAGTCATGAAAATACATTTGTTTTTTTTGTTTGTTTTTCAGATGTCTATAATTTTTATTCTATAAATTAGGAAAAATATATTATCATTTAAAGCCTTTTATTTTTTAAAACATTATTTTAAGTTTTTTTTTTGGATGTTAAACATTTTTAACTGTCTATTAAATTTTTTGCAAATTGTTTTAAAAAAAGAAAATTAAGTGTCACAATATATTAGCATATAATTTTTTGAATAGGCTAATAGTATATGTTAAAACTGAAGAGCTATATAGGTCCCAATACCAAAACAATAACAAGGATTTGGGAAGGAAAAAAAGAAAAAAAAGATTTTGAAAGGTTCAAAAAAGCTGGAAAACTGGAAGGTTATGTCAATTAAAGCAAAGTCCAAGACAATCAAAAATATTCCAAGAAGCTTAATTTTTAAAAAAGAACATGAAGCAGTGAGAAGAATTTCAACTAAAATCAAAGAATATTTTAAATATAATTATACACTAAGAAACTGACAAAAGAAAAGTGATGAAGTGTAAAGAAATAGTCTATGAAGTAATTATTTAGACTCTATCTTCAGAAATATAGCAAAAAAGCAGCATTTACTTAGCATCAAACCAGATTTACAAGTAGAAAGGTGAGAAATGAAAGAATCAGCAGATTAATACCTTAAGTGACAATTAACTCAGTAATGTTTTCTCTGCTGATAAAAGACCAACACCAGCAGCTCTCAGTCAAAAGTGCTACAGTAAGAACCGATGAAATTCTGAGTTTGTTCTAAAATCTGAAAGTAGTCCAACTAAGCTCACTTCTGGAAATTACTTTCACAAATAGATTTTGCCTAAGAGATATTGCGTATCTACTACTGCCCAAAAGAGAAGATTTCTTCCTTAAGTGAGTTTAGCTTCTGTTCCATTCATTCCCCCTACCATCTCTCTTGATTATTCAGTATGACAGCACATCAAACCCAGCTGCTGCTGCTAAGTCACTTCAGTCGTGTCCGACTCTGTGCAACCCCATAGACGGCAGCCCACCAGGCTCCCCTGTCCCTGGGATTCTCCAGTCAAGAACACTGGAATGGGTTGCCATTTCCTTCTCCAATGCATGAAAGTGAAAAGTGAAAGTGAAGTCACTCAGTCGTGTCCAACTCTTCGTGACCCCATGGACTGCAGCCTACCAGGCTCCTCCGCCCATGGGATTTCCCAGGCAAGAGTACTGGAATGGGGTGCCATTGCCTTCTCCGTCAAACCCAGCAGTGCCCATTATTCCTTCCCCTCTCACTGCCCAATATGGATGAATTGAGCTAGTTCAGAATGATGGGTACACTCCATACATGGATGGAGGGCAATAGTTTGGGGTTTAGAGTCAAACATGCCTATGCTTAAATTACTCCAGATTCACTCACTACCTACTAGCAACTTCTTTACCCTCTATAATGTGCACTTTCTTGATTTGTCAAATGGGGATAATAATACCCATCTCACAGAGTACTGTGAGAATTTAAGCTAACAATGCAAATAAATCACCTACTGCATCTCAGAACACAGAAAGTGTTTAATAAATTAATTTCATTTTAAGATCTGAGCCCAAATCATGCTCTGCCATGAGAAGCTCTGTACCTTAATTCTTTTTTTTAATCATGAAAATGTTTATTTATGATAATCATAAGTCAGTAAGACAGACCAGCACAGACTGACACGGCCTTTACAGCTCCGGAAGTGTTTTTATTTTTAAAACACATCCACCACAAGTGAGGTTGGTGGACTACAAGGCTAGTGAAACCTACCACCAGAACCACAGAGACTACCCCACCTCAAAGCCAAGACTGAGCTGTGTCTTGAGGCTGTAGCATGCACTTGAGAAGCTACTGTTCCTACCTCAGAGCATTGCTGGGAGCATTAAATAAGTTAAAATATCTAAGGGTCTTATAATGGTGTCAAGTAAATGATAAGTGCTATGTAAGCACTATTATTATTATTATTAGACTCATAATAAGTGAACTGGGAAGCTCTGGAAATAAGTTCTAATGTATGGGATGTTGTATGTAATATATAGAGGTTAAACTTTCTATGAGAGCAGGTAAAACTCAGAGATCAGAAAAGGGGTAAAGAATTCATCTTAAAAACTAATGAAGAACAAGAGATCAGACTATAAGCACAGTGCCAAATCTAGGCTTTATCACCCTTTTGTAGAGTCACTGCTACATTTGGGTGTTCAATACTGGTAGGTGTATAGTAGCCACAAGGAGAACTGGGATCTTACAAAGGCAGTTGGTAGAGACAGAAGGTTAGTCCCACAGGAAGATCTTACTCATGTCTCCATGCTGATCTCACGCTTTACATAAGCCTTCCACAGGGTATGGACATGCCCAGGACTTGTGTGATATCTCAAGGCATCCATCTCTTCAGATTTGTGATGTTGTGTGTTTCACTATACTCCAAAACCAGCCAGATACGGGTTCTAATCCTGACTCTGTCACTTACTAACCTTGTGGCTTAAGCACATTGTGTAGTGTGTCTGTTGTTTAGCAGTGAAGTCGTCTCCAACTCTTTTGCAATCCCAAGGACGATAGCATGCCAGACTCCTCTGTACAAGGGATTTCACAGGCAACAATACTGGAGAGGGTTGCCATTTCTTTCCCCAGGGGATCTTCCCAATTTAGGGATTTAACCCACATGCCCAGCATTGGCAGGCGGATTCTTTACCACTGAGCCACCTGGGAGGCCCAGTGTGTCTGACCCTTCACTTATGAAATTATCTCTCGGGATTGCTTGGAGATTAGGGGATATTACACATGGAATGTCTGGCGTACAGTCAGCAAGTATTTGTAAAGTATTAGCTACACAGTCTCATCTGATTTCTTTCTTTGTCTCATGGTATCAGAATGTGTTTATTCCCAATGCCTCTCTCTTTACATAGTGGAATCATTCTCATCCTGTTTTGGGAGAAATGCTCATTATGCCCAGAACCTCACTAGACTCTTGTATACTTTGATTTCTTGTGTATATTGACCACCTGGTTACACCTGGTTGCTTTATGTACCATCTCTCAGGTTAGAAAAGAATGCTATCAAACACGGTAGCTATATAAATGAAATAAGTCTCAAATTCCCTTCAGCCCTTATAAAATAATTCTACTTTTGAACTTTGCTCTATAAAAACATATGTTTTAAATTCAAGTTGGCACTTCCTTCCAGGTGCGGGCTACCTGAAGCCATCTTTGTTTTGTTTCCTAGCAAACCATACCCTGTTGCTGCTGCAAGTATCTCTTACATCAAACTGCGGTCTCCAGCACATCATCATGAAATGAGGATATCCTACATGCCACCCTGTGTTTCTTTCTTTCCACTTCCCATAACAAACCTTAAACGTGTCCTTCTAAACCAGAAGATGTGTTACCACCTGCTATGCCTTCCCCAACAATCCCAAACTTTCCAGAATGTCCTGGTCCCTGAATTTCTGTGGCTGCTGCAACTGTAAGAACCTTGACAACAGTGCATTATAATTTGCTGAATGTTTTTCTGACTCACTCATCTATGTTCCAGTCTTTGAGGATAGGAATAATCTCCTACCCATCTTCTTGATCCCAGTGTTAAGCACAATCCTTGCTCCTAGCATGGGATTTAAACATTTGGTAATTAAATAGATTATCACTCCTCTTACTTCAGTAAAATGGACAAGGATATTAATAGCAAGCACACACATTTGCTCATTCCCATCTCAATATAATTTTCCATCCATTCCCATCCTATCAGTCTAAGTACAAATGGATTTCAGCAGCATATTACCTACCAAGTAGGTTTCTCCCAAGAAATGTGAAGAAATTTAAATATTGAGAAATGTATTAGTATAATTCACCATAACAGATCTAAAGTGAAAAAATCATTATTATATACAGCAATATTACACTTTATAGTATATTAGGTTTTATGTAAATCAAAATTCATTGTTGATAATGAATATAATTGTTAATAAGAAGAGAAGTATAGAAAATTATTTTTTACTATGCTAAAATATAACTATATTTATGTGAAACAATAAACTCATAATATGAGTTTAATAAATTTACAATAGAAAAACCTTCATTAATGTCAGAAGCAATACAGTGATGTTTTCTCTTACATATATTTTTTTGACAGAAGTAAAGAGGTACCATCCAACACAATTAAATAGGGGAAAGAAATACAAATTGAAAGGGAGGTGAATATACATCATTTCCTATTATTATAATTATTTTATCTGGAAATTAAAAAATATCAATGATTAAGTAAAAGATTAACATGTACCCAGAGGGATGGTATGGGGAGGGAGGTGGGAGGGGGGTTCAGGAGTGGGAACTTATGTAAACCCGTGGCAGATTCACATTGATGTACAGCAAAACCAATACAGTATTGTAAAGTAAAAAAAAAAAAAGACATCACAGACTATTAAAAAAAAATTAACATGTAGAAATCAATAGCTTTCATGCATGCATACAAAACCCAGCTGTGCTGAATAATGAAAGAAAACATTCCCTTTAAATAGCAACAATAATTGTTAAAATTAATGAACATTCACTGACAAATCATTGTCCCTGAAAAGCCATCATTTACTTTAGGGTTGAATCTCAGCGCTATACATTCTACGGGTTTTTGACAGATGTGTAATGACACATGTTTATCACTGTAGTATCAAACAGAATGGGCCTTCCCAGCTGACACTAGTGGTAAAGAATCTGCCTGTCAATGCAGGAGACATGGGTTTGATCCCTGCATTGGGAAGACCCCCAGGAGAAGGCAATGGAAACCCACTCCAGTATTCTCACCTGGAAAATTCCATGGACAGAGGAGCCTGACGGGCTACAGTCCATGGGGCTTCAAAGAGCCGGACATGACTAAGTGACTGAGCACACACAGATAGCAATAAATGTCAAAGATCTAGAAATAAATTAATAAGAAAAGTATATAAGAAAAAAGTTTAAGTTCTACGTATGAAAATAATTTTTAACCCCCTGAGGACCAAAAAGGGATTAAAACAAAAATCATGCCCCTGTTAAGGAAGATACAAAATTATTAAGTTGTTAGTATCTGTAAGTTAATATATTTTAATAATAATATTCAACAGAAGTTTTGTAAAAGCCAGAAAAACTATTCTAAAGACTAGAAAGAATAATAAACAATCAAGGCTAGGTAGTTTTAAAAAAAAAGATTAATGAGAAAGAGCTATCTTTACTAGATATCAAAATATATTATAAGGCTTTAGCAATTAAACAATATTTGATCTAGTGGAGAAGTAGAAAGAAGAGTCAAACTGAATCCAATCAAAACCCTATAAATCACATATAAAAACTGATCAAATCATCATTGACATACATATAAAGAATAAGATTTCAAGTCAATGAAGAAAATATGTGTTATATCAATACATTAAATAGCATTGTGAAAATCTGGGAAGCTATCTGAAGATAGTTTGGATATAATAGACTGGATATAATCTCATATTTTAAAACAAACGGAAATTATGTTGAATTTAAAATTTAGATGTAAATTTAAAGCAGTTAATTACTCAAAGAAAACAGCAATTTTTTTAAAACATTATTTAAAACAAGGAATGCCTTCCCAAATCACAAATAACTCAGAAGCAGTAGAAGAAAAACTGATAAATCTGACTACACACAGGTAAAATATTCTCCAAAGGGGAAACAACTTCATAGCCAAGTCAGAAGATAAAAGATAACATGTGCAGAGTATATCATGAGAAACGCTGGGCTGGATGAAGCACAAGCTGGAATCCAGATTGCTGGGAGGAATATAAATAACCTCAGATTTGCAGTTGACACCACCCTTACGGCAGAAAGTGAAGAACTAAAGAGCCTCTTGATGAAAGTGAAAGAGGAGAGTGAAAAAGTTGGCTTAAAGCTCAACAGTCAGAAAACGAAGATCGTGGCATCCGGTCCCATCACTTCATGGGAAATAGATGGGGAAACAGTGGAAACAGGGGCTGACTTTATTTTGGGGGGGCTCCAAAATAACTGCAGATGGTGATTGCAGCCATGAAATTAAAACACTCCTACTCCTTGGAAGGAAAGTTATGACCAACTGTCAGGGGACATTCAACTTTAAGGGATCCAATGTTTTTCTTTTGTGTGCTGTTTCTCAAGGACTCTCTATTCCTTATTAGTTCCTGGAAAACAGGAACGAGCAGAGCTGCACGCACTTCTCAGGACTGAGATCATGAAAAAGGGCACCTGCTTGGATTCCTTTCAGTGACTCCCTTCAGTGACCTTTTCAGTTATGCCCCTGTTACTCAGGATATTGAATGCTTTCTGGCCCTTTGAAGATTGTTATTTGCTTGGCTTTGTTTTTGCTCAATTTTTTTTTTTTTTTTACTGGCTAAAGCTGCCTTGTATAAAGATATATAAACATGCATTTATACAAATAAAGCACGCTTGTTTCACTCGAGACTTGGGTCCCCTGCGTCCCTCTTCTCATCGACTTCAGTCCCCAGGTCCCAGTCTACAAAGACCATGACAACCAACCTAGATAGCATATCAAAAAGCAAAGACATTACTTTGCCAACAAAGGTCCACCTAGTCAAGGCTATGGTTCCAGTAGTCATGTATGGACGTAAGAGTTGGACTATAAAGAAAGCTGAGCACTGAAGAATTGATGCTTTTGAACTGTGATGCTGGAGAAGACTCTTGAGAGTCCCTTGGACTGAAAGGAGATCCAACCAGTCCAGTTGGAAACCAGTCCTAAAGGAAACCAGTCCTGGGTGTTCATTGGAAGGACTGATGTTAAAGCTGAAACTCCAATATTTTGGCCACCTCATGCAAAGAGCTGACTCATTTGAAAAGACTCGGATGTTGGGAAAGACTGAAGGCAGGAGAAGGGTATGACAAGGGGATGAGATGGTTAGATGGCATCACCGACTCAATGGACATGAGTTTGGGTAAACTCCGGGAATTGGTGATGGACAGGGAGGCCTGGCATGCTTGGTTCACAGGTTTGCAAAGAGTCCAACATGACTGAGCGACTGAACTGAATACATACATATATAATTATTACAGTTACTGTTATAATTATTTAAATATAATTGTTATATATATTTATGATATATGACTTTGAAATAAATCATCACAAGACTCATAGCCCACTAAGAAAATAATGAGCAAAGCATATGGATTGTTTATCATAAAAAAAAATCAACAACATATGGCTTTTAAACATAGAAAAGAACACTGTATTTTCTGGTATATTAGCGGCAATTTAAATTAAAACTAAAATGAGATATTTTTTAACCGATTAATTTGGCAAAAATCAACTGTCTGGCAGCAAATTGCTTTGGTGGCAGTGCCTGTAAAGGCAAACGAAGATGCAGTTGGTGGGAGTATAACTAATGCAGTTTCCAATGAAAGCACCTTGTAAGGTTTTTTAAGATTAAAATATTTCTGTTAAGTGTTTATATGTCATGTCAGCAAAATGATGCTTACGTGAGGTATACATTGTAATGTTCTTTGTCATCGTAGAAGACAGAGCACCATCTAATTTTTCACAGTGTGCAGCACATTAAATAAAATCTGACACTTCCATAGAATGGAATTCTATGAAAGTTTAAAAAGAAAAAGGTTATGTTGATGAACACATGATAGATAGATAATAGATAAATAGCAGAAACAAAGCACAGAAAAGTGTATATTAGGTTGCTGACTCTAAAATATATTTAAAAATCATACATAAAAACATATATAGATGTTTAGGATTATATAGACTGTATGTAGAAGGAAAAGAAGAAAACTGATCACAGTGATTATCCCAAGGGTGGGGAAAAGGATGGCTGTGTGACATGTGACACAGGAAGTTAATTTTTTCACTATATAATCTGTTATACTTTTGAATTTTGTATAGCGAGTATAAATCAGCTCCTGAAGATAAACAAACAACTATTTTATATATTTAATGTAAGAGATAGCCCTTCTCTCCAACATGTTTCTTTCCACCTCTTTCCTAAGAAGCATCCTCCTGCTGTTCATCCCCCTTCCTTCCTTTCCTTTCAAGCATTTTCAAAAGCATCCCCTTTCCCTGTTTAAATAACAGAAATATTCATAGGTAAGTACTTCAAAAGTGCAAACAAATAAACAAAAATCCCTGCTATTATTTATAATGCTTTCTGCCATCTGTCTTAGTTTTCATTCCTTCATTAAGAAAATATTTTTGACTACCTATTCAATGTCAAACAGATTCCAGAGGCATGATAGTGAAAAAAGGCAAGGAGTGTCATGGAACTTGCAGTCTAAGGGAGGACAACTAATCAGACAATAATGAAACACTGCGGTAAGTTTCACACTACAGAATATACAGAACTATATGGGAACTTACAGACCATCAGGGACACACACTTTGGATGTCCATAAAGTGATTTCCAGAGAAATCAACATTTAAGCTACATAAGTAAGATAACTAGAAAGGAATTGGTCATGAGAGTGAGTTCCATTCAAGGAAAACAATCTGAGTATACACAAACAAGAGATCAATTGCCCTTTATGAAAGAAGTTTAAAGTGGTTGAAACTTCAGCATTTACAGAGTGTGATAAAGAATGGATAAGTAGAAAGACTGGAGAGAGGAAAGCCAATTAGAAGACAATGGTGGCGAACGTGCATGTGTGTTAAGTGGCTTCAGTCATGTCCAACTCTTTGCAACCTTATGGACTGTAGCCTGCCAGGCTCCCCTGTCCATGGGATTCTTCAGGCAAGAATACTAGAGTGAGTTGCCGTGTCCTCCTCCAGGGGATCTTCCGAACCCAAGGATCAAACCTCTTATGTCTCCTGCATTGGGAGGCGGGTTCTTTACCACTGACGCCACCAGGGAAGCCAAAAAAAGGATGGCAATTCCATTCAAATAACACAAATTTGAAAAGATGGAGGAAATTGAATATATTCAAGAGATTCAAAGGAGTTCAAATACACAAAATTTGATGACTGGATATTGGAGATCAGAAAGAGGAGTTAAGAATTATTCCATATTTCTCTGCTACAGTGAACCAATATCATTGACTAGGTTAAGGGACACAGAAAAAGAACTAGAGAAAATCTTTGAAGTCAGTATTCTATACATTGAGTTCAGGATGTCTGAAATATTTCCCAGTCGTGCTGTCCAGTAAGCACTTGAATATGCTGGTCTGTAGCTTATGCAGATTGACCCAAGCTAGAAGTATAGATGTAGGAGTCATAACTATAAACGTTGAAACTTAAGCCATAACTCCTCTGTTCTCTCCTCATTACTTCATTTAAGTCCACAAGCTAACAGTAGAAGAGCAAGACAAATGATGAAGGAAAAACAGGGGACATGCAAAATGATAAAAGGGTCAATACTTCAAGAAGACATACAATTCTTAATGAGTATGTACCTAACAACAGAGTGTCAAAATTAGTAAAGACAAGACCTGATAGAACTACAAGGAGAAATAAAGGCACTATTATAGTTGTAGACTATAATATCCCTCCATTAAAAATAGATCCAGAAGGTAGATAATCAGTAAGAACAGTGGTATACTCAACAGTATCATCACTTAATTAGATAAAATTGGCATATATGACTGGTATATCTAACAACAGATTAAACATTTTTTTCAAGATTGCTTGTCACAATCACCAAAGCAGACAACATTCTGTCCCGTAAACACACACTACAATATTGGAAAAATAGAAATCATACAAGGTCTGCTCTCAGGCCACAATGAAATTAAGGTAGAAACTGATAACAGAAAGAAGCTGAAAAATCTAAAATACTTGAATAACAGAGATTAAACAATACATTTGTAGATAATACATGGGTCAAAGGGAAAAAAAATCTTAAGAAAAATTTTAAAATATTTGAACTAAAATAAAAACATGATTTATCAAAATTTGTGGGATGAAGTAAAAGCAGCACTTAGAGGGAAATTTATAGTATCGAACACATTTATTTAAAAACAAGAAAGATCTAAAAATCAATAATCTAAGCTTCCCCTTAGAAACTAGAAAAAAAAGCAAATAAAGTCCAAGTAGGTAGAAGAAAAGAACAAAAACTAGAGAAAAAGAAGGTGAAAGAAGTTGTAAACATAAACTCAGGAGAGAAAAATCAACAAATTTAATTTGTAAAGATAAAAAACTGATTAACTTCTAGACAGTCTAACTAAAAATACTGACAATACCAAATGCTGGGGAGGATGCTGAACAACAGGAACTCTCATTCATTGCTGGTAGGAATGCAATATGGTACCAGCAGTTTGCAAGACAGTTGGCAGTTTCTCATTAAAAAAACATACTCTTACCATGAGATCCACAGTTGTGCTCCTTAGTTTTATCCTCCAAAACTAAACCCTTATTTCACACACATTAAAAAACCCATATTTCGATGCTTATAGCAGCTTTATTCATACTTGCCAAAACTTGGAAGCAATCAAGATGTCCTTCAGTAGGTGAATAGAAAAATAAACCAATGTACATCCAGACAAACCTCGATAGTGCATTGAAAAGCAGAGACATTACTCTGCCGACAATGTTCCGTATGGTAAAGGCTATGGTCTTCCCAGTGGTCACATATGGTTGTGAGAGCTGGACTGTAAAGAAGGCAGAGCGCTGAAGAATTGATTTTTGGAACTATGATGCTAGAGAAGACTCCTGAGAGTCCCTCAGACAGCAAGGAGACCAAATCAGTCATCTTAAGAGAAAGCAATCCTTCATTGGAAGGACTGATGCTGGAGTTGAAATTCCAATATTTTGGCCATCTAATGCAAACAGCTGATTCACTGGAAAAGTCTCTGATCCTGGGAAATATTGAGGGCAAAAGGAGAAGAGGGCATCAGAGGATGAGATGGCTGGATGCCATTACCAATGCAATGGACATGAACTTGGGCAAACTTCAAGAGATGGTGAGGGACAGAGAGGCCTGGCGTGCTGCAGTCCACGAGGTCACAAAGAGCTGGACCCGACTGGGTAACTGAAAAATGCTACTACCACCACCACAGACAAGGAGCTGCTGCTGCTGCCGCTAAATCGTTTCAGTCATGTCTGACTCTGTGCAACCCCATAGACGGCAGCCCACCAGGCTTTCCTGTCCCTGGGATTCTCCAGGCAAGAACACTGGAGTGGATTGCCATTTCCTTCTCCAATGCTTGAAAGTGAAAAGTGAAAGTGAAGTCTCTCAGTCGTGTCCAACTCTTCGTGACCCCATGACTGCAGCCTACCAGGCTCCTCCGTCCATGGGATTTTCCAGGCAAGAGTAGTGGAGTGGGGTGCCATTACCTTCTCCAGATAAGGAACAATGAGCTATAAAGCCTTAAAATAGTCTTCCACAGGAAACTTAAATGCATATTACTAAGTGAAAAAATTCTAATCTGAAAAGGCTACATATTGTAAGGTTTCAATAACATGGAAAAGGCAAAACTGCGAGGAAAGTAAAAAGATTAGTCGTAACCAGTGGTTGGGAGAGGAGGAAGGAATGAAAAGGCAGACCACAGAGAGTTCAGTTTCTTCTGTATGATACCGTAATGGTAGATAAATGTCTATTACACATTTGTTCAAACTCACAGGATGCACAACACCATGAGTGAATCCTAATATAGACTATGGACTTTGAGTGATAATGGTGTGTTAGTGTAGGTTCATGTTTAATAGCAAACGTACCATGTGGTGTGGGATATTGACAGTGGGTGAGGCTATCACCCACTGTCAATGTGGAGACCGGGCCTATATCAGAACTGTCTGGACTTTGTGATCAATTTTCAGTTCAGTTCAGTTCAGTCGCTCAGTCGTGTCCGACTCTTTGTGACACCATGAATTGCAGCTCGCCAGGCCTCCCTGTCCATCACCAACTCCCAGAGTTCACTCAAACTCACGTTCATCAAGTCAGTGATGCTATCCAGCCATCTCATCCTCTGATGTCCCCTTCTCCTCCTGCCCCCAACCCCTCCCAGCATCAGAGTCTTTTCCAATGAGTTTCAGCTTTAGCATCATTCCTTACTGAGAACCTAAAACTGCTCTAAAAAAATAAAGTTTATTCCCTAATTTAAAAAAAAAAAAAAAACAGCAAAGCAATTTATTCAATTGCAGGTTTTCACCCATTTTATTCACTGGAAACATAATGATTTTAAGGAACAACAGCTTTTTCTCTTTAATACACAATGATATTCTTTGATATCAAATGTTTCCATAAATCTATCATAAATGGATACAATAACATAAAATTATTGGTATTAGCTTAGCATTATTAGAATTTCAAGTTTTCCCTCTACTTCCAAAGCACACACAAAAGTGCATTTGTCTGTGCTACAACTGATTTCTAGTTTAAGATAATTTAGTAAAGGCAAAAGCAGATGTTTAATCCTGCAAGTTTGGAATGATCTATCATATATCAACTATCAGTGACAATGAAAGTTTTATGCTTTGTCCTGGCTTCTTTAACATTCATTTTCAGACAGTACTCACAGCATACATGCTACATACGATTTGTGAAAGGAAAAATCCTCTGTGCTCTCTCTAGGGCCTTCTCATCTCCTGCCAGGCCAGTGAACAAGATGAGTTTCTTTTTATAACGACAAGGCACAGAGATAATTCATCAACTGGAGAGCACAAACAATCCTTTATTCAGCAGAATGACAAAAGGTTATTTAGCTTCTGGCATCTAGTACAGTTCTTGCAAGAACCAGGCCCAAGAGCCAATATGATAATTAATAAATTTCCAACATCTGGGCAGTAAAACAATTTTTTATGAATGTTAAACAATGCCAGTGCCAAATTAAAACCTCCCCTTCTCATATTTATCTATCTGAACCCTTCATTGTAGAGCCAAATTTGCCTGTGTTAAGGCTATAAAGTGGGGATAGTGATGACACAGTAGGAAGATATTACACAATTTGGGAAATCCATATTACTAAGTGTCATTTAATCATATGGACAGTGATGATATCACCCCCTGAGCCTAATGGAGAATAAACCTTGCCAAGAGTAGAGTATCAAGTTAAATGACAGGTGAGTGATATCAATCTTCACACTGAATAAAGGAAACATGTTTAAAGGCAGAATTAGAGTCTCAATTTTTCTAACTTTCCTCCAGCATCCCTTTTCCATGCTTTTTTTTAAAAAATAAATCAAATAGAAAAATACTTTTGTTTATGTGGTTATTGCTTGCATAGATTGAGAGAGGTGACCTTCAAGTCCTAAAAGCCTTCTCAGAAACTCAGAATCACCCAATTTAGCAGATCATCCAGTTCAAGCCTCTGTCCCTTCCTTAGATTTCCCATCAAAAACAGCATATGGTTATGATTGCAGGTATTTGAATTAAACAATGCATGCCATTAGAATCTTTAAAAAGAAATAAATGTAGTATTCAAAGTACTTGAGTACTAAAGTATTCAAGGTATTTTATGAGACAGTATCAACTTCATAAATCATAAATCCTAGGTAGAATATATTGTAATTTGTGACAGACTGAATAGATACAAATTTAAAACAACATGATCTGGAATTTTTAAATGGCCATATTTAATTGAATTAAAATAGATTCCAAAAAGGGGAATCTGCTAAGATGCACGAGGGTTCCCTTATTGTTTAATTAATGTGTCTGTATGTGAGAAATATCCTTCC
This sequence comes from Budorcas taxicolor, assembly GCF_023091745.1. Taxonomy (NCBI): domain Eukaryota; kingdom Metazoa; phylum Chordata; class Mammalia; order Artiodactyla; family Bovidae; genus Budorcas; species Budorcas taxicolor. The sequence goes on from NC_068910.1 coordinate 158,189,327, forward strand.
CCCACTTTGATTAGAAGTTAGCGTTACATAGAAGTTGTATTTTTAGTTGGAATTATTCAGAATTTTACTTTGAAAATCAGTTACAATATAGTTGTAATTCTCTGTGAGAAGCAGAAAGCTCAACTGTGAGTGTGTTTACAAAAAGGGGTATGCATATACTAGGGAACTGATAGATGATGCACAGAATTGCAAGAATACTTTAGTATGGTAATAAAATCTAACTAGATGGATTATCATAAGAATATATATTTGAATGTATCATTTCAAACATGTTTTAGTAATGAGGCTGTGTGATCAAAAGAGCTTGGAGAGCAATGTTTTAGACAAAGCTCAGTAAGGTGCACTATCCACTGAAAGCTCTAGGTTATGTAATAAAAAGTTTATAGACTATGAGTTGGAAGAACAATTTATTCATTCATTTTTTCATTAATGAAAACATTTAGATTGAACTATTTGATATTACTAGTATTTGCCTATTTCTGACTCTAGACAAAGGGCAATTTATGTGATTCAGTCTATTAGTCACCAACTGTCTTTTATAGGGAAGAACCATGTTATCTATTGCAAGGAACACAAAGATAGCTATGCCTCCAAAAGATAACAGAGATTTATAAAATCTGTACAGAAATAAATATAATAAGCTAAAATTGTGCAGTACTGAGGAGAGAGAATGTTGAGGAATGACTCTGGTCTCATATTCTTCATTGCTTTCTTTTCTGGATTTAGCTGTGTGATTTACCATGTTGTACGTATCTTTTTCTTAGTATGGCTTCCCTGGTGGCTCAGATGGTAAAGAATCTGCATGCAACCGGGAGATCCAGGTTCTATCCCTGGGTTGGAGAAAGGAATGGCTACCCATGCCAGTATTCTTGCTTGGAGAATTCCATGGACAAAGGAGCTTAGCAGACTACAGTCCATGGGGTTGTAAAGAGTTGGACATGACTGAGCAATTAACAATTTTTAGTATGAAGACAATTATTATATTTCTCAGACTTAACAATTAGAAAAGGCAGGAATTTATTAAAGTTCCACCATCACAAAATGGCAGCAGCTTTAGGGCTGAGTTCATAGCTATGTGGGCACTTTAGACAAACACTGTGAAACATGGCTTTAAAACCTTTTCTCTGTTTGATTTCTAAATATGCCTGTGATAAGCCCATAAAACATGCTGAACTTCTTACAGGAGAGTAAGTACTATAATAAAAATAAGTATCCTTTCCTAAGCTATTCAAAATCTGTTTCACTTATTCTCAAAAAAAAAAAAAATTCAGATTTAGTCAATCAGTTTTGTCTGAAACCACAAACATAGGCAAGAAAGGGCAACTGAGGAATGCTTATCTGTGTTTAACAATTTGAAACCTCATGCTTCTGTTGACTAGATAGATTATAAAATTTAAACATGTCTTTGGGTGCAAACTATATTTAAACTATATTCTTTTGAAGTAATTATCTACTTTTTTTATAGTTCCTACTACATAAAAGGCAGTCTTCTATCCACCTGGTATATATTTTTTTAATTTTAAAAATAATTTTTAATTGGAGTATAATGGCTGTACAATGTTGTGTTAGTTTTTGCTGTACAACATTGTGAATCTACCATATGTATACATATATCCCCTCCCTCTTGAGCTTCCCTCCCACCCCACATCCCACTCCTTTAAGTTACATCCCAGAGTACCAATCTGAGCTCCCTGCGCTATATAGCAGCTTCCCCCTAACGATCTATTTTACACATAAATTGAAGTGAAGTGAAAGTCTCTCAGTCATGTCGGACTCTTTGCAACCCCATGGACTATACCAGTCCATGGAATTCTCTAGGCCAGAATACTGGAGTGGATAGCCTTTCCCTTCTCTATGGGATCTTCCCAACCCAGGGATCAAACCCAGGTCTCCTGCATTGCAGGGGGATTCTTTACCAGCTGAGCCACCAGGGAAGCCAAAGAATACTGGAGTGGGAAGCCTATTCCTTCTCCAGCAGATTTTCCTGACCCAGGAATCGAACTGAGGTCTCTTGCATTGCAGGCGGAATTTTTAACCAACTGAGCTATCAGGGAAGCCCATAGTAGTATATAAATTTCAATGTTATTCTCTCATTTCTTCCCACCCTCTCTTTCCCCAGCTGTGTCCACAAGTACATTCTGGACATCTGCAGCTCTATTCCTGCCCTGCAAATAGGTTCATCTGTATCATTTCTAAAAAGTTCATACACATGCACTAACATATGATATTTGTTTTTCTCTTTCTGACTTACTTCATACTGTATGACAGACTCTAATTATCTACATTTAACTCAAATATTAGTTATCCCTAAAAGAGCCCCTTAGATAGTCACTTTCCTCTGACTTGACTTCACATTGCCCCCAAAAGAAATGCAAATATGACATGTATACTTATAAACATTTTTTACCTGTCACAATTTTTAGATTTAAAAGTTTTATTATTTTTTCATCTAGCAGGATTGAATACAAAATAAATAAATATCTAATAACAACTCATATTATTCATAAACTATTAATTGAATACTAGGTCTAGCAACCATAAACCCACCTCCTTTTCAAGAATCTCTTCATGAAATACAGATATATTCCTCTCCACACTCAATTTATCGCTGTTCCTCTGCACACATGTCACAGTCCTCATCTCCTTCCACTCTGTGATTTAGTTGCCTAGATGTTTATTTGCTCTAGCGGGTTAGGAGATAGTGCAGATTCATACCTTATTCGTTTCTGTTGCTCCATAGAAACTAACACAGCTTTTGCCAGATTTTGTCATGGAATAAATGTTTCTTGAATGAAATTATAAAACATTACTGAAGAAATAAACAGCTTACAACAAAAAACAGTTAAAAACCCCACAAAAAGAAGCAAGTAAACAAAAGGTCTCTTTCACACTGAGGCACAGAATAAAACCTAGGAGTGGATGGTGATGAAAGACCACCACGATCATAAGGAAGCAAACGTAGAGGCTATGTACGTCTGCTTTACATTTGGGTCCCCTAAGTGAAGAATTTACCTTGCTACGCTGCTCCACATGTAAATTCCTACTACAGCTGAATGTGATTCCTATCAAATCTTTCCCTTTGACTAAACTCTGTCCTGTGTACTGAAACATCTTCCATATGCTTATCTCCTTCACATTATGGATCATTTGAACATTGAAGTTAGATTTACAGTAGTGTTTTTAAAGCAAATCCATTCTTCTAAGAGTAACTCGAGAGATGAAAAACACCTGAATACAATCAATTCATGATTCAGAGAAAAGTAAATTACACCACAGTATTTTTTTCCTAGTATTTTTTAAATTCAATAAAGTACCACCACACGAACCTTATACTTTCATGCAAGGTACAATTCCCAAGTGCACATATTTACCTAAAATGTTTAGAACTGCTATTACACTGCTATGATATCCTGAATTTTGCTTGTTATTGAAAAGAAAAATTCATGAATATAGAAATACTATTTATAATTTAAGCACATTTTTGACTGTAAAATTTGACTTAAAAATGCAAATTCATAAAGACAGAGTAATAGGAAAAATGTACAGTGAAAGCTTCACATGGGATGAAAATGAGCTTTTAAATCTTTCTTCAAAATAGCTAAATGTTGAAAACATCAAGATTTGTCAAACTTACTTTTGTAACAGTAAGTTTTAACTCAGCTAGAGCTGAAGGTTGAATTTGAGTTTTCCTTTGTTTGGGGTGGTGTGGAAGAAAAAGAAGAAAACCTTTTATTAGCTAATATTAACTTCCTGTCTCCAACATTCTTAAATATGGGCCCCGTAGAAAAGAAATTTGAATGTATTTCAGAAACACAATCTTTCTGATGGACTTAGAAGGATGGAATTATGACATCAGAATACCAGGAAGATGGCAAGACTCTCAAGGAAAATTGTGAGAAAAGGAGTAAGAAGACATCCAGTGGAGATGGGCTGGTTGACATGGAAGAGCAAGAGCAGGGTGCCAGAATGTGTTGTGCTCAGCCCCACCAGGACCCAACCTGCATCCCTCAGTGTCACCCTATGGCTGCTCTCTGCCTTGGAGAAAACAGTTTCATGTGATTGGAGAACTATATACCTGGGGGAGCACGCTATATACCTGTGGGCTTCTCTCTTAATTAGCAGGACAAAAAGAGGAGGTTACACAACACAGGAGACTGACAAATGCCCCAAAGCTCTAGTGTGCTAGGAAGAGAGGGACAGTAGAAGTAGTGATGCCCCCCCAGATGTATGACTTGCAGAGCTGAGGGGGCACTGAGGACCACACAGGAAGGCAGCCCCAGACTACATTTGTTTATCCATGGTAGTTCCTATCATATCAAGAGAGACAGAGCAGAAAAGAAGAAAAAAGCCTCTGAACAACATAAAATCATCCCAAAAAGACAACAGGATTTGTGAGAAAAAAATAATCGCATGCTTCAAAGAATAATTCATTAGTTCATTGATCAAACTGAAAAAGCATGTGCACTGGCTAATGCTGTCTATGAAATGAAAGCACTGCAAATCATAACACTAAAAATTATGAACCAAAATTACAAAGCGAGGAAGGAAAAACAGAAGGCAATAGGAAGGAGCAACAAGGTACAATAATTACTCTTTCAGCAGAGATATGCTAGAGATATACTTTACGTCCACTAAAAGTAGACAGAAGAGCACTCTAACAGATCTTTCATACAGGAAAAAAGCACAAAGGATTCAGTCGTCCTAAAGGTAGAATTTTTACAACACACTAATCCTGTCACTACCATTTATTAGGTACCAGATATGTACCTCTCAATGCATATCTCCTATTTCATTTGATTACCGAGATAGTATTAATACCCTCTTTTTACAGTTGAGTAAGCTGAACTGTGGGTAAATAAATTGTCCATGGTCACAAAACTGTTGAACAGAAGAGCTAGAAATCAAGTCCAGATGTGTTGCTTCAAGCCAGTGTCCTTCCAGATACCAACACTTTACTCTCTTTATAGGTAATCTGAAAATCTCAGGAAAAGTAGATCATAATTAACAGAATGCAATACTTATGGTCACAATAAAATAAATTTTAGAATGCAGACAAGATATGTGTCTGTGGATGTGCATGTGTATACCACCTCAACAAACACATTTTAAGAAAGCAAGGAAAGATGTAATGCATTCAGAAGTAATTTCATCAATAAAATAATATGAAACAAAATGTCTACATTTACAAAAACAAGTCAACAATCACCTAGAAAATGCAGTAAAACAGTCAATTGCTAGTTTGTTTAAAGGCATTATTGCATGGTAGAAAAACTGAGTGTGACTATATTCTCAATAGCAAACACAGGATTCAAATATATTCTCTCTTATTAGGGGATAATAATGACCATAAAAAATGAAAATTTCAGTTCCAACAACTACAAATCCTAGTTAAAAACAGAAAGGAACTGTGCCCCTATTTCCTAAAAGTTTTAATTGAAGGTATCTGATGGTCCCTTATCAACCATGAAAAGATTCCTCAACTAACTCCTCCACCTTCAGTGGGACAAAATAATAAGAATGCTTCTTGCAGCCTCCTTTCATTCAGAACCATAGGCTTATGCAGCCCAAAATAGAGTGAGCCAGAGGTTAATTCTTTCTCATCATTAGAAAACATGTATTTATTCCCTATGGTGGAAGAGAAGATTTTAGCCCAAAAGAATGACTTCCCTGCAGAGAAGTGTGAAGTAGCAAGTGTTCAGGAATTCAGCTCTAGTTCAAAATCTCAGTTACAACCTGAAATGAGTAGAATTTGGGTACAAAACAAGATAGGGATGGAAAAGAACATATTATGTGTTAAAGCAAGGAATTTACAAAACAGTGAAAAAAACCAAAGTTTTAACAACTAAATCTAAATGTAGGATCTGCTGCATTCTTCTTTAATTTTGACCCTTCCCTTGAAGACTGCAGTTTCCTTCTGAAAAAAAATTTTTTTCTGAATTAACTCCAAATGCAATTAATAACAAAACTTAAAAAGTAGAATAATGCAGTAGTCCTTACCATTTTATAATGTGGAATACTTGGAAATCTGGTAAAAGATAAATTCTTCTTCCCAGAATAATGTTTAAAAATTTATTTTAAAAACCCACAGAATTTCAAAGGAACCAATATATAGTCATCAATATTTTAAATGAATCAAATTTGTAAGGTAACATTTTATGTGTCTATTAGAGCATTAAGTAACAAAATTCAACTACCAATAATTTCAAAATAGAGATTACTTAAAATGATATTCGAGATGCCTGCCGCAACTCAGGAAAAGTTTTTAATTTCTATAGGTAATGATGTCACAATTAAAGTCACTTCTAGTGTTTATAGTGCTTCAATTCATAATTAAAGGAAATGCTATAATTTAGCAGAGGATACTGAATTTGTCAATAAAGTCTTGAGAGTTTACTTTAAATATCTGGAATAATATGCTGACAAAGTGAATTAAATATAAGAGTTGCAGAAAATTTATTCAACCCCATTTTGTAAAAGTCTGAAATTTATAGATTATTTCAGGAAAAAAAAAAAAAAAAAAAACTTCCTAGCTATAAAATGGTAACTATCAGCTTTAGTTCATTGACATTCAAGCATTCCATGCTCTCTTCTTTGAATTGTATGCCTTAAAATCACAGAAAAATCCATTTGCCAAAACAAAAAATAACAAACATCATTTTACTAATAAAAGGTATACTTAATAATCTGGCCAGGTTTCAATATTTATCTGGAGTATTCTTTATTTCTTTTTTCTGCTGACTATAGGTACAATAAACTTGCTTTTAGTTTAGAAACTAAAAAACAAGCCAAAATGAAACAAACAACCAAAAAAACCGAAGTGTAACTCAGGGCTTCTCTGGTGGCTCAGATAGTAAAAAATCTTCCTGTAATGTGAGAGGTGTGCTTCAATTCCTGGGATGGGAAGACCCTGGAGAAGGGAACAGCACCTGATGCAAAGAACTGACTCATTTGAAAAGACCCGGATGCTGGGAAAGATTGAGGGCAGGAGGAGAAGGGGACGACAGAGGATGAGATAGTTGGATGGCATCAGGGACATGCGTTTGAGTAAACTCCAGGAGTTGGTGATGGACAGGGAAGCCTGGCACGCTGCAGTGCACAGCGTTGCAAAAAGTCGGACCAACTGAGTGACTGAACTGAGCCCACTCCAGTATTCTTGCTGGAAAAAGCCCATGCATAGAGGAGACTGGTGGGCTACAGTGCAGCGGTCTCAGAGGTCTCAGACCTTGACCTATGATTTCTCATCTGAAGGTCTTCCGTTCAGTTCAGTTCACTTCAGTCACCCAGTCGTGTCCGACTCTTTCCAACCCCATGAATTGCAGCACACGAGGCCTCCCTGTCCATCACCAACTCCCAGAGTTCACTCAAACTCACGTCCATCGAATAGGTGATGCCATCCAGCCATCTCATCCTCTGTCGTCCCCTTCTCCTCCCACCCCTAATCCCTCCTAGCATCAGAGTCTTTTCCAATGAGTCAACTCTTCACATGAGGTGGCCAAAGTACTGGACTTTCAGCTTTAGCATCATTCCTTCCAAAGAACAACCAGGACTGATCTACTTTAGAATGGAATGGTTGGATCTCCTTGCAGTCCAAGGGACTCTCGAGAGTCTTCTCCAGCACCACAGATCAAAAGCATCAATTCTTCAGCACTGAGCTTTCTTCACAATCCAACTCTCACATCCATACATTACTACTGGAAAAACCATAGCCTTGACTAGACGGACTTTGTTGACAAAGTAATGTCTCTGCTTTTGAATACGCTATCTAGGTTGGTCATAATTTTCCTTCCAAGGAGTAAGCGTCTTTTGATTTCATGGCTGCAATCACCATCTGGAGTGATTTTGGAGCCCCCAAAAATAAAGTCTGACACTGTTTCCACTGTTTCCCCATCTATTTCCCATGAAGTGATGGGACTAGATGCCATGATCTTAGTTCTCTGAACGTTGAGCGTTAAGCCAACCTTTTCATTCTCTTCTTTCACTTTCATCAAGAGGCTTTTTAGTTCCTCTTCACTTTCTGAAATAAGGGTAGTGTTATCTTCATATCTCAGGTTATTGAGATTTCTCCAGGCAATCTTGATTTCAGCTTGTGCTTCTTCCAGCCCAGCATTTCTCATGATGTACTCTGCATATAAGTTAAACAAGCAGGGTGACAATATACAGCCTTGACATACTCCTTTTCCTATTTGGAACCAGTCTGTTGTTCCATGTCCAGTTCTAACTGTTGCTTCCTGACCTGCATACAGGTTTCTTAAGAGGCAGGGCAGGTGGTCTGGTATTCCCATCTCTTTCAGAATTTTCCACAGTTTATTGTGATCCACACAGTCAAAGGCTATGGCATAGTCAACAAAGCAGAAGCAGATGTTTTTTTGAAATTCTCTTGCTTTTTCCACGATCCAGTGGATGTTGGCAATTAGATCTCTGGTTCCTCTGCCTTTTCTAAAACCAGCTTGAACACCTGGAAGTTCACGGTTCACGTATTGCTGAACCCTGGCTTGGAGAAGTTTGAGCATTATTTTACTAGCATGTGAGATGAGTGCAATAGTGTGGTAGTTTGAGCATTCTTTGGCATTGCCTTTCTTTGGGATGGGAATGAAAACTGACCTTTTCCAGTCCCATGGCCACTGCTGAGTTTCCCAGATTTGCTGGCATATTGAGTGCAGCACTTTCACAGCATCATCTTTCAGGATTTGAAACAGCTCAACTGGAATTCCCTCATCTCCACTAGCTTTGTTCGTAGTGATGCTTTCTAAGGCCCACTTGACTTCACATTCCAGGATGTCTGGCTCTAGGTGAGTGATCACACCATCATGATTATCTTAGTCTTGAAGATTTTTTTTTTTTTTTTTTTGCATTTCTTCTGTGTATTCTTGCCACCTCTTCTTAATATCTTCTGCTTCTGTTAGGTCCAGACCATTTCTGTCCTTTATCGAGCCCATCTTTGCATGAAATGTTCCCTTGGTATCTCGAATTTTCTTGAAGAGATCTCTAGTCTTTCCCATTGTGTTGTTTTCCTTTATTTCCTTGCACTGATCTCTGAGGAAGGCTTTCTTATCTCTTCTTGCTATTCTTTGGAACTCTGCATTCAGATGCTTATATTTTCCTTGTTTCCTTTGCTTTTCACCTCTCTTCTTTTCACAGCTATTTGTAAGGCCTCCCCAGACAGCCATTTTGCTTTTTTGCATTTCTTTTCCATGGGGATGTCTTGATCCCTGTCTCCTGTACAATGTCATGAACCTATATCCATAGTTCATCAGGCACTTTATCTATCAGATCTAGACTTTTAAATCTATTTCTCACTTCCACTGTATAATCATAAGGAATTTGATTTAGGACATACCTGAATGGTCTAGAGGTTTTCCCTACTTTCTTCAATTTAAGTCTGAATTTGGCAATAAGGAGTTCATGATCTGAGCCACAGTCAGCTCCTGGTCTTGTTTTTGCTGACTGTATAGAGCTTCTGCATCTTTGGCTGCAAAGAATATCATCAATCTGATTTTGGTGTTGACTATCTGGTGATGGCCATGTGTAGAGTCTTGTCTTGTGTTGTTGGAAGAGGGTATTTGCTATGACCAGTGCATTCTCTTGGCAAAACTCTATTAGCCTTTGGCCTGCTTTATTCCATATTCCAAGGCCAAATTTGCCTGTTACTCCAGGTGTTTCTTGATTTCCTACTTTTGCATTCCAGTCCCCTGTAATGAAAAGGACATCTTTTTGGGGTGTTAGTTCTAAAAGGTCATGTAGGTCTTCATAGAACCATTCAACTCAGCTTCTTCAGCATTACTGGTTGGGGCATAGACTTGGATTACTGTGATATTGAATGGTTTGCCGTGGAAATGAACAGAGATCATTCTGTCATTTTTGAGATTGCATCCAAGTACTGCATTTCAGACTCTTTTGTTGACCATGATGGCTACTCTATTTCTTCTAAGGGATTCCTGCCCACAGTAGTAGATATAATGGTCATCTGAGTGAAATTCACCCATTCCAGTCCATTTTAGTTCACTGATTTCTAGAATGTCGACATTCATCTTGCCATCTCCTGTTTGACCACTTTCAATTTGCCTTGATTCAGGGACCTGACATTCCAGGTTCCTATGCAATATTGCTCTTTATAGCATCCAACCTTGCTTCTATCACCAGTCACATCCACAGCTGGGTATTGTTTTTGCTTTGGCTCCATCCCTTCATTCTTTCTGGAGTTATTTCTCCACTGATTTCCAGTAGCATATTGGGCACCTACCTACCTGGGGCATTCCTCTTTCAGTATCCTATCATTTTGCCTTTTCATACTGTTCATGGGGTTCTCAAGGCAAGAATACTGAAGGGGTTTGCCATTCCCTTCTCCAGTGAACCACATTCTGTCAGACCTCTCCACCATGACCCACCCGTCTTGGGTGGCCCCGTGGGCATGGCTTAGTTTCATTGAGTTAGACAAGGCTGTGGTCCTAGTGTTATTAGATTGACTAGTTTTCTGTGATTATGGTTTCAGTGTGTCTGCCCTCTGATGCCCTCTCGCAACACCTACCATCTTACTTGGGTTTCTCTTTCCTTGGACATGGGGTATCTCTTCATGGCTGCTCCAGCAAAGCACAGCCGCTGCTCCTTACCTTGAATGAGGTGTATCTCCTCACTGCCGCCCCTCCTGACCTTGAACGTGGAGCAACCCCACGTGCAAGAAGCAGCAGCTTCACAGGTGCAGGAGGGCAGAGAGGAGCCACTCCACATTCTGAAGGTCTTAGACCTAATATTTCCTACAACTGAATCAGCATTCCTTCCTATCATAGAGGCTACAAAGCTGAAGCATTTTGGTAAAATAAACTCAAAGGTGATTTCCTCCACAAAGTCTTCTATAATTCTTCAGCTGGAAATTATCTGACTTATTTAAATAAATACTTTATATGTACTCCTCATATGGTAATTATAGTCTAATTACTATTGTCCTAGGGAGTTGGTGACTCCCTGGTAAAGAATCTGCCTGCCAATACAGGAGATACAGGCAAGGCAGGTTTAACCCCTGGGTCAGGAAGATCCCCTGGAGGAGGAAATGGCATCCCACTCCAGTATTCTTGCTTGGAGAACCCCTTGGACAAAGGACCCTGGCGGGTTACAGTCCATGGATTCACGAAGAGTCAGACACGAGTGAGCACACACATCTACTGTCTCTACTTGACTTATTGTTGAAATCAGAGATCTCAGTCTGATACCCTATGAGCTAAACCCAGTGTGCAAGTGAATTTTGCTTGGCCCAAATATTTGTTTCATATAAAAAATATAAAATCATTTAAACATGAATTTTTGGCTTCTCTTGGAAATACTGGGTCCAGATAAAAACAGTAGGCTGGAACTCAGGAGGGGTCACCCCAGTTTGCCTCTTAGGCCACTTCACTCATTTGTATTAAGTACTAAGCCCAGGTGGGCGTTTGAATAGAATGCAATACTTAGTCAAAACTTTGGTATTCTTGAGGCAGCATCAGTCTTAATCATCTTCACAGCCTGCAACAGGCATTTGGTAATTTGTAGCTGTTCCTTCTTTCATGTGCCTTTCCACTCCTAATTTGGTTCTCCTTTTACATTTGACTCTGACACCTCCTTTCCAGCAGGTTGCCAATATCCTGGGGCTGAGTGCAACAGCATCATCTGAGGTAATCAGGGTCAGGTTTCTGACTTTTTCCACATACCCTATAATGGAAATTTCTGGGTTTTTGTTTGGTCAGCTCAGATCCTTTCCTCTTTCTTCTGACACTCCCAACAATCTTTTAGGAACTACTCACCCCCACCCTCAGTCCTTCTGGTTGTCTATCTGACCTCCATGAACATTCTTTATTTAAGCAAAAATAGTACCTTTTAAAAATTATACACTTTGATTTATTTATAAACATTTATTAAGTTCCTACCATGTATCAGTGGTTTTATCTTTTAACATATTACTTGTGCCAGTTATCTTTTAAATTATTACTTGTTCATCTGATCATTCATGACATCAGTTCAGTTCAGTTCAGTTCAGTCGCTCAATCATGTCTGACTCCTTGTGACCCCATGAACTGCAGCACGCCAGGCCTCCCTGTCCATCACCAACTCCCGGAGTTCACTCAATCTCACACCCATCGAGTCGGTGATGCCATCCAGCCATCTCATCCTCTGTCATCCCCTTCTCCTCCTGCCCCCAATCCCTCCCAGCATCAGAGTCTTTTCCAATGAGTCAACTCTTCGCATGAGGTGGCCAAAGTACTGGAGTTTCAGCTTTAGCATAATTCCTTCCAAAGAAATCCCAGGGCTGATCTCCTTCAGAATGGACTGGTTGGATTTCCTTGCATTCCAAGGGACTCTCAAGAGTCTTCTCCAACACCACAGTTCAAAAGCATCAATTCTTTGGCACTCAGCCTTCTTCACAGTCCATCTCTCACATCCATACATGACCCCTGGAAAAATCATAGCCTTGACTAGACAGACCTTTGTTGGCAAAGTAATGTCTCTGCTTTTCAATATGCTATCTAGGTTGGTCATAACTTTCCTTCCAAGGAGTAAGTGTCTTTTAATTTCATGGCTGCAATCACCATCTGCAGTGATTTTGGAGCCCCCAAAAATAAAGTCTGGTACATATATACACAGAAGACTGCTTTCATGGCAAGTTACTATTTCAGTATTGTGCAGCAGTGAGCAATATAAATATAATTTGTTCTCCCATGGACCATATATTATAGCAGGTGAGAAAAACTTCAGACAAGTAGTTTTGTGCATACTAAGACGCTTCGGTCATGACCGACTCTTTGAGACTGTGGACTTGGCTCGCCAGGCTCCTCTGTCCTTGGGGATTCTCCAGGCAAGAATACTGAAGTGGGTTGTCATGCCCTCCTCCAGGGGATCTTCCCAACCCAGGGATCGAACCCATATCTCTTATGTCTCCTGCATGGGCAGGCGGGCTCTTTACCACCAGGTGCCAGCTGGGAAGGCCAAAACACGTAGTCAGTTAAGCCATTATTTAATAATTGTGGTAGATTTAACAACAGAAAAGAATTGAGAGCCAAAAAAGACTTTAAAACAAGAGGATTCTGAATGGTCAGGAAGGCTTCTGAGGAACCAACATTTTCACTGAGCTTTAAAGAACAGGTCATTATTCACTGGGTGAAGGAAGATGAGACAGGGTTCAGTGGGTGCAGAAAGTTGTCAGAATGGAAGGAATGGAGTATCTCAAAGTCCTGAGACAGAAAGAAACCTGGAACACGGAAAGGCACTCAGGAGAAGAGTGGCGCATGGTAAAGCTGGAGAGGCAGCAGGGATTATGTTCTGGAGGGCTTCTTGGGATGTATCAAACACTTGATCATTACCCTAAGAACTGTAAGATATAATTAAATTGCATTAAATTAAAACAACATAGAGTTTTAAGTAAGGCAGTTACATGATAGATCTCTGTTTTCAAAAGTCCACTTTGGCTGCAATGCAGTGTCTAGATTAATGCAGAGAGTTCAGTGAGCATCAACCACTGCAGATTTTAACCCAGGCAAGAAATGTAAGTCACTTGAACTGAGCTTGTAACAATGAGAACTGGAAATAGGCAAATCAAGGAAGATTTGGAAATTAAAATGTATAACTGAGATAAAGAAGATGAAAAAAGACAGATGTCCAGCATATTTTCCTATTTTCTGACTCAAGCAATGGTTGAAGAAGTGCACCATTTACTGAGACAGAACACAAGAGAAAGGCTTGCTATGAAGGAGTGTGTGCGCGTAGTGCGTGTGGGGTGTGTGTGTATGTGGTGTATGAGAGAGGGGAGAAGAAAGGTATACTTTATTTAGTTACAGACATGTTAATCTGGAAACATGTATGAGATGTCTCTGAACTGGAAATATCAAGCTGGCTCTTGAATCTCTGAGCCTGCTATTCAGAATTGGTGCCTTATCTGTTTACATCCAGGAGTTATTGGTCTTGAGAAACTCTGACATTAAATGGTCATATTTGAGGAGACAACCCTGCAGGGAATTCTGAAAGAAGAAATGAGAGTGATAGGAAGAAAAGATGAGGAAAAACGAAAGTAGCCAGTGAGGTCAAATGCTGCTGAGAGATCAACAATAAAGAGGACTGAAAGATGTTATTTGATAAAATGTATTTTGGTGCAGAGTTGATGTGAAGCCGGACTGGAGTGGTTTGAAGAGTGAGTGAGAAAAGAAGACAGGGAACGTTGGATGTAAACAGGTCTTTTTTAACCTTGGGCTGTGAATGGCAGCAGACTAGTGTGGAGAATGAATGTGAGGTCAAGAGATTTCAAGGGTCCTCATACTATCAGAACATTTGAACCACAAGATATGCATTTTACAAACTACATTTTTTTCTCTTTTTAGGCTATATTTTGAGTTATTGAAGCTGATGGGAAAAAAAAGTTTGAAATAAATTTGAGGCAAAGGAAATCAAAACACTATTTCTGGAAATGAAGCACACTTATGAGCTATCAGTTTAAAAGTCTTGGAATAGGTGCCATATGTTTCTTCATGAATTCAACAAGTGCTGTATAAATATGTTCTATATTATGCATGAATAAACAAATACATGGATTATAATTCCCTGTAGTCTCCAGATGATAATTCTGAACTTAAAAGCTTTGCCCATAGTGGTCCAGTGAAACAAAAGCCATATTAGAAACTGTGCTGACCACTGATGGTTGTCAGTATCTTCTGGAAGAGGAATTATCAGTAACTGAAGTCAACTACATTTCTTATAATCAAGACTAATTGGCAGTTTACAACACATATGCACCATTATAGGCCTCCTAATTATTACATTTCTGATGTTGCTATTTTCCTGTTTTGCTGCCAATTACTCTTGTGTGTTATTTCTTCTCTTCAATGAGCAAAGGAAACAAATTGTCTTCAATGGGGAATAATAAGTGAAGGAGAAAGAACCCCAGCCAAGACTGCCTTCTAGATATGCATTCAGAATTTCCCATGGTAAGATATCACAAAGTGAAAATTAGCAAGTATCAGATTTACAGTGCTGTTCTATGTAGCACCTTTGGAAATGGCATTAAGTATTTCAGGATAATTAGAGACTGGTAAACCAACAAATTAATAAAGTATCCCCAGGTGGCCTCAAAAAGATAATGTGGTTCCTACAAAGTGACAAGCGTTCCCAGGGAGAACGGCATGCACTAAGAATGTCAGCTTCTGTAACAACTAAGTAGGCCAAATTGATGAACAATCTTAAAATATAAGTGAAAACAAATGGTTTAATTCAAAAAGTAAAATATTTTACACATTATTTTTATGTAAAGCATATTTATAGAAATCTTTCTCATGGGCAATTTTGCTTTTATAAATTATCAGATGACAAGAATAAGCCTTTGCACATTATCTCATGCTGTTCAGTATTTGGCTTGAAGCCCAGGAGAGGGTCATGCCTTTATAATGATGGAAAATGCAACTATAAAACAGCCAAGGAGTTTAGAAAGTGCCACTAAGCAAAGAGAAAATGAGGTTCACTGCTTTGCACACAGTAGGCACTCAGAAAATATTTGCTATTAGATATGTTCTATTCATTGCCAGATTGTTTAATTCTTATATATTTACTTAAGTAGGCTTTAACTAAGATTTTAAGTATCCAAGTTGTTGTGTAAAGGCCTTAATCGCTATGAAACTTCAGGCTAGTCATTTGAGGTACTTAAGTGTCAATTCTCTCATTGTAAATAGGGCTATTTTTATAAATATAATATGTACATATAATTATATTATACATATATATAATGTATATATACAAACATCCATATCTTCTTGCATGTTAATTGTGGGAAAAAAGGAGATACTATACACAAGCTTCATAAATTGTAAAAGGTCTATAAAATTATATATAATTACTAAATATAATGTAATTCATGTATAATTCAGCTTTAGTTTATATAACTACAACAAACAGCAACTCAAATATAAGCAGGCTCTAAGACTTGAAGTGCATTTTAGCTTCTGCTGCTAACCTGCTCACTGCTTCCTCTAAATGTTTTAACATGAAACCTCTCTGTGAAGGTCATGTAAAAACTTATAAGTACTGCCAGAGGAGAGGATGCAGATTAAAATTCAGTGATGTGTGGCATTTGCTATTTCTCTTTCCCAGTTGTTCTACACTTAGTATTTATACTCTGTACCAAATTATTAATATCCCTCCTGCAGGTGACTTATTTCATAGAAAAAACAAAAACACCATATATTTTTCAGTATACAGAATAAACTTAAATATTTGGCAACACACACTATACTTGAAACATAGGTGGGCACATGAAAAAAATATTAGCTAGAAAAGCTTATAGCTCTCTTGTGAAAAACCAAGAATTGTAGTAACATCAGAGTAGTAGTTCATATTCCCTGGAAGCATTTATTAAATACACGACTTGACATGGCACAAACCTCAAATCAACTTAATTTGTGTCATTTAAGAGTTCACACACGAATAAAGGTATCACATCTCATTGAAATCACCCCCTTTAGACCTGGAGATTTATTTATATACTTTAAGAGATTTTGAGACATAAGATCCTCTCCTCCCAAGTCTCTAGGAAAATTGCCAAGAACAAGCTTAATGTTTATGGCTAAAAAAATTAATAATCACTTCTGAACACTGAAGAACAGAAATCCACTATTGATAACAGAGTTTGAATCCTGTCAAAATGAACTACTTATCACTGAAAAAGTTTCAACTTGCAAAAATATTTGTAGAAAAATTATTACAGTATGAGTTTAAAGTCATTAAGTGTCTGGCAACCTCAAAGTTTAGGTCATGACAGGTATTATTAAACCAAGAATTAATGAAAGGATACAATGGTGCCATCTGTCATGGACTTGCAAACTGGGGGTACTCAGACTCACCGTCTTATTATTACAGGGCTATGACTCTACTAAGGCATGAGGGTGCCCTGGGCAGTTGTTGTTGTTCAGTCACTAAGACATATCCAACTCTTTGCGACCCCATGGACTGCAGCAGGCCAGGCTCTCCTAAGCCATGAGGGAGCCATTTGGAACTCTTCCAATCAATAGTCCTTAAGGATTGTTCAGCATTTAATTAATGAGCCAGGAGAAAGCCAACTTTCTTCTGATAAAAATTGTATAACTATATCTATTCTTTACACTAATTTGAGAATTTTTTTCTATGCACTTAACATAAAAAACTAATATTTTAAAAATTGTCTTCCATTCACGTTTTTTTCACATCTCTCAAAGCTGGAAAAAAAATCTAATGTTGAAAATCACTAATTATAGTGGTAAAATAAATAGCAAATAGTAAATGGAACTATTGTCATATGATAAAAGAAAGCTTCTAAGTGAGAGAAGTAGGTGGGGAAAGTCCCCTCCAATTCTGGACTTTGGGTTTTGTTTTTATTTGCTTGTTTATTTTTAATATTTTCTAGGGTCTTACAAAATAATTATTACTAGACTTCTGAAGTCATCTTATTTCCTTTTCACAACTCTGAAATATCTAATTGGAAGAGTTAAACCTGGAGGACATCAGCTGAGAAGTTGGGTACATACTCAAGATTATCACTGAAATGCAACAGATATTGTCTTTGGTGTCCACCCCAAATCAAGCTTTGTAATTGATGTTGGAATAAACAAGAACCTCCATGAAACTCACAGGACAGCAAGAAAATAAGAACCTTTATGACACTCACAGTATAGCAAGAAATAGAGACAAGGAGAGAACATAAATAAGGCTTTCTGAGGGAACAATGACAAAGTCAGAAAACAAAAATCCTTTATCCAGAGAAAATGTATTTAATGGAGAACAGTGCCCTCACAGCACTATATAACTTTCTTTTTCTGCGGTTTTGGAAGTACTTGGTACTCTTTACTAAAAGAGATGAAAAAACAAAAAAAGAAAAGATGAGAAAAAGGAAAAAAAAAAAAACTGCTGGTAGAGTAACAGAAGCCCCAGGACTTCAAAATCTCAGCGTGGATTACGAAGGGATTTAGTAATTAATAAAGATTAAAAGACATCTAGCTAAAACAACAAATCGTGTTTCTTTAACTCTTACTCTACTTAAGCATATATCCTATTTAAACATGAATAATATTAATAGCTATATCAATCTATTTTTACCTATTCTCACAAATAAAAATCTTTTATTCTTTCCTCTGCCAGCCACATTTATGTTCATATTTCAAACTCACAATCAAAATATCTCTGTTAATTGGGATGAGATAACATCCGAATGGCTAGTCTGTCCCTGACTGAAGAATCCACATAGCTAATCTCTCCACTGCTCACAATTTCAATGCATCACAGATTTTTCAATGTTTGGTTAAAAGTATTCATTTATTTGATATCTATCACCTAATTGGTTCCAAATTTCAGGAAAACAGAGAAAAATAAAACTTAGTACATGTGTATATATCTTCAATTTAGTCCTGTTCACCTGCAGTATATGCTGCCTTCTTGATGAGTATAAATTTCAACACTTTGTAAGCTTACATAAAATTACATTTTTATTTGTATCAAATGGGAGAGTATTTATTGATCTAAACTTTATCTGTCCCCAGTATCCCAGAATACTCTGGAAGTCTGCTATTGAAACTTCTTGAACGAGCAGGTGTTATTTTAAAGCCCATAATACAGAAACCCAGGCCCACCCAAGACTTTCTGAACCAAAACCTTCTTGTGACAGAATCTTCAGTTAATTTATATGTACATTAAACTTTATGAAAAACTGTTCTAAGAACTTTGTGAGCATTGTTACAGATGAGCAATTACCAAGATATTTTACAACTGTCTCAATTGCCAGGTTAAGATAACTACTGAGGGACTGCAAGCAGTGACAGTTATGGGCTAAAAAAATAAAATAATATTACAATTTCAATAAAGTAGGAAGTTTAGTTTAGCTCAAATTTTGTGTTAAATCAAAATTTACTACACAGAATGACAAAAAATTTTAAGTGAAGGTATACCTAATTATAGACTACTTAAATAGTTGATAGCAATTCAGTTTAGTAATTTGCTCTTTATTGCAAAGTATTTAGTTAAGGACTGGACAGTGGTAAAGATGAGGGATGAAAGAGTACATATCCTACACAAGCAAAGACAGGAACTACATCTTTGCATCTAGATACTTAGAACAATACAGACACACCATAGGCGATCAATAAAGGACTGATTAATGAACACAGAATGACAAACATATGGTCTCTATTCTCAAAGAGAGAGAACAGAATCATTTTAGGAAGAAACATAAGAGACATGAAAATATAAAAATCCAAGTATAATTGGTGGCACAAAATCCATGGAAGTTGAGAGGAGATGAAAACAAAAGCATAGATAGATCTGTCTACTAAAAAAAAAAGTCTAGAATTGTGAACTTTGAAATTGGAGGGAAGCAATTAATTTTACAGCGAGAATCTGCAACATGGAGAAATAACAAAATGGCAGAAAGGTAATTAATTAAGTAATGAAAACAAACTTTATTGGAATTCATTGTAAATTAGGAGGGAAAGTATGGTGAGGAGAAAAAAGGAAAGGACAAAAGAGAAAGAGTAAAAATAAGTAGGGCTGAACCAACAACACCAAACTGTGACAAGGAAAGACATTTAAAAGGAAAGATAGGGTACACGTACAGCTGTCATAAATAATGTAGGTACTACAAAAAGAAGGGATACAATATTTCTTAATTGCTATCCAGAGATAAGGAAAAGCCTGCCATAGGATCCAGGAAAAGTTAATTATATACTCAAGTTAAATGGCAGGCAAAATATGTACTCTGTAACTAAGAAAATGTGCCTGGATGTTTTGTAACAAGTATAAAGAAAAAGGAGTGGATGTAAAATCAACTAAAATATCAATCACTGCTTTACACCAAAGATGGCTGTTCTAACAATAATAGAGTGGAGTTAGGTTCAATATAGAATTCTTTTTATCCAGAAGATCATGCAATACCTTTGTAATTAAATTATCTACTGATGGCATAGACATAAAACATCTATGAAGACAAAAAACCATCATCAACCCACTGATCTACCAGCAGTCTCAGAAGCAAGGCACAATTTTAAATGCTATATCAGATATAAAGAAAGTAGAGCCTGTGGCAGGGTCTCAATCCTTGGGTCATTTCTGGCTAGGTAACTATAAAAGAAATTATGACTGCACTTCACTGATAATAAATATATCCAGATAATGATTCTCCTCATTGTTCAGTTGCCAGAAAGGCAATGCCAAAGAATGCTCAAACTACTGCACAATTGCACTCATCTCACACCCTAAAAAGTAATGCTCAAAATTCTCCAAGCCAGGCTTCAGCAATATGTGAACCGTGAACTTCCACATGTTCAAGATGGTTTTAGAAAAGGCAGAGGAACCACATACCAAATTGCCAACATCTGCTGGATCATTGAAAAAGCAAGGGAGTTCCAGAAAAATATCTATTTCTGCTTTATTGACTATGCCAAAGCCTTTAACTGTGTAGATCACAATAAACTGTGGAAAATCCTGAAAGAGATGGGAATACCAGACCACCTGACCTGCCTCTTGAGAAACCTGTATATTATCACCCTGCTTATTTAACTTATATGCAGAGTACATCATTAGAAACGCTGGGCTGGATGAAGCAAAGCTGTAATCAAGACTTCTGGGAGAAATATCAATAAATTTAGATATGCAGATGATACCAGAAAGTGAAGAAGAACTAAAGAGCCTCTTGATGAAAGTGAAAGAGGAGAGTGAAAAAGTTGGCTTAAAGCTCAGCATTCAGAAAACGAAGATCATGGCATCTGATGCCATCACTTCATGGGAAATAGATGGGAAAACAGTGTCAGACTTTATTTTTGGGGGCTCCAAAATCACTGCAGATGGTGATTGCAGCCATGAAATTAAAAGACGCTTACTCCTTGGAAGGAAAGTTATGACCAACCTAGATAGCATATTAAAAAACAGAGACATTACTTTGTCAACAAATGTCCGAGTAGCCAAGGCTATGGTTTTCCAGTGGTCATGTATGGATGTGAGAGTTGGACTATAAAGAGGGCTGAAGGGCAGAAGAATTGATGCTTTTGAACTGTGGTGTTGGAGAAGACTCTTGAGAGTCCCTTGGACTGCAAGGAGATCCAACCAGTCCATCCTAAGGGAAATTGGTCCTGGGTGTTCATTGGAAGGACTGATGCTGAAGCTGAAACTCCAGTATTTTGGTCACCTGATGAGAAGAGCTGACTCATTTGAGAAGACTGATGTTGGGAAAGAGTGACAGCAGGAGGAGAAGGGGACGACAGAGGATGACGTGGTTAGACTGAATGGACATGCTGCTGCTGCTGCTGCTAAGTTTCTTCAGTCGTGTCTGACTCTGTGCGACCCCACAGATGGCAGCCAACCAGGCTCCCCCATCCCTGGGATTCTCCTGGCAAGAACACTGGAGCGGATTGCCATTTCCTTCTCCAACGCATGAAAGTGAAAAGTGAAAGTGAAGTCGCTCACTCGTGTCTGACTCTTCGCAACCCCATGGACTGCTGCGCACCAGGCTCCTCCGTCCATGAGATTCTCCAGGCAAGAACACTGGAGTGGGGTGGCATCAGTTTGGGAAAATTCCAGAAGTTGGTGATGGACAGGGAGGCCTGGCATGCTGCGGTTCATGGGGTCACAAAGAGTGACACGACTGAGCGACTGAACTGAACTGAACCTGGTTATTAGTTAAGAAAATAGTTTTCTCTGCATTCAAAGAGGAAACTTTCAAATAAAATCCATAATGGTGGCTTCCATTAGTTCACATAATAATCACAGAGTAAACATTACTTTTATTATGATTATTATTAATATATCTGAAGATGACTGAAGACGATGTCTCTGATTATAAGTTTAGAGTTCATATTTGCAAGAATGAGATGAAGATGGCTGGGTATGGGTGTTATATATAGCATAGATTTATTAAGGAGAAAGTAAAATGAAACAAACATATACAAATCCTCCTTACTAAGTGAGACGGAAGTCTACTTCTAAATCCACATGGATTTCTTCCAATTTATTGCATAAAAACATTAAAAAAAGATACGTTAAACAACAAGAGTTGAAAGTTTAAAACAGTTTATTAGCAAAACCTCGAAGGGCAAAATAAGAGTTTTAAAACCTATTACAGAAAAAGAAGAAAAGATAATTTTAAAAAGAAAGAGTTAATATATAAAACCAATAATACAAATTAGAAAAATTTTAATGATTATTATAATAGTAATAAAATGGTTAATAATATAGAACTGAAGTTTTATGGAAAACACTACAAAATAAATAAACATTACATAAATTAAGTACAAAATAATATGGTATTTTGAAATTTTAAAAGACACAAGTTTTTAAAAGGCAGAAACTTTAAAAAATACCCAGCAGAAGTTCCGTTATGTTTTCAACTCTAGGCTTGAGGCCCTTGGTTTAAAAAAAAAAAAAACTAATAGCCCATCAAAGAAGAAAGAAAAAATAACACAGAAATTTGAGCTGGAGCCCAAAAAAGTTTTAGTTCTATCCAAGCAAGTAAGTCAATAAAAACAAAATAATAAACTTCAGAGGATTATAATAAAGCTCAAAGACTCTACAATGTAACATTCACAATGTACAGTATATATCTAAAATGGCTCAGCCTATGAAAGACCAAGAAGCACAAACTATTCTCAAGAAAATAATGAAGGCCAATGCTCCAATGATCTTGAGGCTGAAATCAGCAGAATTTAATGAAGTCCTATCACCATGCACAAAGTAAAGAAAATATATATTCAAATAAAATCAAAGAATTCTCAGAAAAAAGCAACTACTGAAGATAACTAATAAAATATGGAATTGAAAATAAAATATTTGAAATAAAACAATTCATTGCATCATACCCTGGAGACAACAGAGGAAAGAACAGGAAAATCTGAAGATAAAATAACAGGAGTTATACAATCTGAAAAACAGAAAGAAAAATATTTTTAAACAGAGAGCTTTATGGACCTCAGGGATGATATCTAAAGGTCTAGTATACATATAAGAGTCTTGAAAGGACTGAAGGACAAACAAGGGGCACAAAATATAACAAGATTTGATGGCCGAACACTGCACAATTTAGTAAAAGATATAAATTTACCTATTAAAGAAGTTTACAAACAATACGTAGGATATATACGAAAAAGAAAAACACAACTAGGCACATAACAATACAAATTATAAACCAAACCTACAAAGAGAAACAAAAAGTCTTGAAAGCAGATACAGACAAAGGACATATTATGTTCAAGTCAGTTTTCATTCCAGTCCCAGAGAAAGGCAATGCCAAAGAATCTTCAAACTACCTTACAATTGTGCTCATCTCACATTAGCAAAGTAATGCTCAAAATTCTCCAAGCTAGGCTTCAACAGTACATGAACCAAGAATCTCCAGATGTTCAAGCTGGATTTAGAAAATGAAGAGGAACCAGAGATCAAACTGCCAACATCCATTGGATCATAGAAAAAGCAAGAGAATTCCAGAAAAACAGCTATGTCTGCTTCATTGACTACACAAAAGCCTGACTGTGTGGATCACAACAAACTATGGAAAATTCTTAAAGAGATGGGAATACCAGACCACCTGACCTGCCTCCAGAGAAATCTGTATGCAGGTCAAGAAGCAACAGTTAGAACCAGACATGAAACAACAGACTGGTTCCAAACTGGCAGAGGAGTACATCAAAGCTGTATATTGCCACCATGCTTATTTGACATATATGCAGAGTACATCATGCAAAATGCTAGACTGGATGAAACACAAGCTAAAATCAAGACTGCAGGGAGAAATATCAATAATCTCGTATATGTACATAACACTATTCTTGTGTAAGAAAGTGAAGAGGAACAAGAGCCCCTTGATGAAGAGGAGAGTGAAAGAGGAAAGTGAAAAAGCTGGCTTAAAGCTCAACATTCAAAAAACTAAGATCATGGCATCCAATCCCATCATTTCATGGCAAATAGATGGGGAAACAATGGAAACAGTGACAGATTTTATTTTCTTGGGCTCCAAAATCACTGCAGATGGTGACTGCAGCCATGAAATTAAAAGATGACCAACCTAGATAGCATATTCAAAAGCAGAGACATTACTTTACCAACAAAGGTCTGTATAGTCAAAGCTATGGTTTTTCCAGTAGTCATGTATGGATGTGAGAGTTGGACTATAAGGAAAGCTGAGCGCCAAAGAATTGATGCTTTTGAACTGTGGTGTTGGAAAAGACTCTTGAGAGTCCTTTGGAGTCCCAAGGGGGTCCAACCAGTTCATCCTAAAGGAAATCAGTCCTGAATATTCATGTGAAGGACTGATGAAGCTGATACTCCAATACTTTGGCCACTGATGTGAAGAACTGACTCATTGGAAAAGACCCTAATGCTGGGAGAGATTGAAGGTGGAAGGAGAAGGGGAAGACAGAGGATGAGATGGTTGGATGGCATCACCAACTCAATGGACGAGTTTGAGTACTCTCCAGGAGATGGTGATGGGACAGGGAAGCCTGGCGTGCTGCAGTCCATGGGGTCACAAAGAGTTGGATGTGACTGAGCAACTTAACTGAACTGATAACTAAATGATGGTGGGGGTAAGGATAGCTTGATCTTTATGGATTCCAGATGTCTTTCTTTTTTTGTGTATGTGAAGTGATATAATATTAACTATAATTAGACTACAATATGGGTTTCCCAGGTGGTGCCACTGGTAAAGAACCTACTTGCCAAGGCAGGAGAGAAGAGATTAAGATTTGATCCTGGAAAATCCCCTGGAGAAGGGCATGGTTTCCGACTCCAGTATTCTTGCCTGAAAAATCCCACGGATAGAGAAGCCTGGCTGGCTACAGTCCATAGCATCTCAAAGAGTCAGACCCAACTGAAGTGAGTTAGCATGCATCCATGCACAGACTACAATACATTGAAGAGTTATATGGAATCCCTACAGGAACTGCAAGAAAAGGAAAATGGTACAGTAAAAAATTAATTTAAAAAAAATCTCTAAAAGTATTTTAAATAATCTAGAAAGCCATAAAAAGGAAAAAGAAAATCAAAAAAGAAGACATGAACAGAAAAATAATAAAAATAATATGCACAGATTCATGTGATAAAAATTGCATGAAATGATAATGGACTAGTATACATTTTAATTAAAGGCAGACTTTCTCAAAATGCATTAAACAAGAAAGGAAGCGCAGAGCAGCCACAAAAAGATACATTTTAAGTATAAAGATACAGTTCAACTCTCTGACATAAATGACAGCAAGATCCTCTAGGAACCACTTCCCAGAGTAATGGAAATAAAAACAAAAATAAACAAATGGGACCTAATTAAACTTAAAAGCTTTTGCACAACAAAGGAAACTATAAGCAAGGTGAAAAGGCAGACTTCAGGATGGGAGAAAATAATAGTAATCGAAACAACTGACAAAGAATTACTCTCCAAAATGTATAAGCAGCTCATTCAGCTCAATATCAGAAAAATGAAAGACTAAAGCAAAAAATGGGCCAAAGAATTAGACAGCCACTTCTCTACAGCAGACATACAGATAGTTAATAAACACATAAAAAGATTCTCAACATCAGTCATTATCAGAGAAATGCAAATCAAAACCACAATGAGGCACCGGCTCACGCCAGTCAGAAAAGCTGTCTTCAAAAAGTCTACAAACAATAAATGCTCAAGAGGGTGTGGAGAAAATGGAATCCTCTTACGCTGTTGGTGGGAATGCAAACTAGTACAGCCACTATGGAGAATATGTGGAGATTCCTTAAAAAACTGGAAACAGAACTGCCAAATGATCCAGCAATCCCACTGCTGGGCATACACACCAAGGAAGCCAGAACTGGAAGAAACACATGTACCCCAATGTTCATTGCAGCACTGTTTACAATAGCTAGGACATGGAATCAACCTAGATGTCTATCAGCAGACGAGTAGATAAGTAAGTTGGGTACATATACACAATGGAATATTACTCAGCTATAAAAAACAACACATTTGAGTCACTTTTAATGAGGTGGATGAAACTGGAGCCTATTATACAGAGGGAATTAAGCCAGAAAGAGAAACACCAATACAGTATATTAATACATATATATGGGATTTAGTAAGACAGTAACAATGACCCTATATGCAAGACAGCAAAAGAGACAACAGACGTAAAGAACAGACTTCTGCACTATTCGAGAGAAGACGAGAGTGGGGTGATTTGAGAGAATATCACTGAAACATGTACATTACCATGATGACCAGTGCAAGTTCAATGCATTAAGCAGGGCAATCAAAGCCAGTACTCTGGGATGACCCAGAGAGATGGGTTGGGGAGGGAGGTGGGAAGGGCATTCAGGATGGGACACATGTGCACCCATGGCTGATTCAAGTTGATGTATGGTAAAAAAGCACCACAATAATGTAAAGTAATTAGCCTCCAATTAAAATAAATTAAGTTTTTAAAAGATATAGTTCAAAGTGAAAAGCTATAAAAAGATATATAATGCAAGAGAATAATAGGATTATCCATATTCAGTTCAGTTCAGTTGCTCAGTCATGTCCGACTCTTTGCGATCCCATGAATCGCAGCACACCAGGCCTCCATGTCCATCACCAAATCCCGGAGTTTACCCAAACTCATGTCCATCGAGTCAGTGATGCCATCCAGCCATCTCATCCTCTGTCATCCCCTTCTCCTCCTGCCCCTCAATCCCTCTCAGCATCAGGGTCTTTTCCAACAAGTCAACTCTTTGCATGAGATGGCCAAAGTATTGGAGTTTCAGCTTCAGCATCAGTCCTTCCAATGAACATCTATGACTGATTTCCTTTAGGATGGACTGGCTGAATCTCCTTGCAGTCCAAGGGACTCTCAACAGTCTTCTCCAGCACCACAGTTCAAAACCATCAATTCTTTAGCACTCAGCTTTCTTCACAGTCCAACTCTCACATCCATACATGACCACTGGAAAAACCATAGCCTTGACTAGACAGACCTTTGTTGGCAAAGTAATGGCTCTGCTTTTGAACATGCTATCTAGGTTGGTCATAACTTTCCTTCCAAGGAGTAAGCGTCTTTTAATATCATGGCTGCAGTCACCATCTGCAGTGATTTTGGAGCCCAGAAAAATAAAGTCTGACACTGTTTCCACTGTTTCCCCATCTATTTCCCATGAAGTGATGACATCAGATGCCATGATCTTCGTTTTCTGAATGTTGAGCTTTAAGCCAACTTTTCATTCTCTACTTTCACTTTCATCAAGAGGCTCTTTAGTTCTTCTTCACTTTCTGCCATAAGGGTGGTGTCATCTGCATATCTGAGGTAATTGATATTTCTCCCAGAAGTCTTGATTCAAGCTTGTGCTTCTTCCAGCCCAGGGTTTCTCATGATGTACTCTGTATATAAGTTAAATAAGCAGGGTGATAATATACAGGTTTCTCAAGAGGCAGGTCAGGTGGTCTGGTATTCCCATCTCTTTCAGAATTTTCCACAGTTTATTGTGATCTACACAGTTAAAGGCTTTGGCATAGTCAATAAAACAGAAATAGATGTTTTTCTGGAACTCTCTTGCTTTTTCGATGATCCAGTGGATGTTGGCAATTTGATCTCTGGTTCCTCCGCCTTTTTTAAAACCACCTTGAACATCTGGAAGTTCACAGTTCACGTATTGCTGAAGCCTGGCTTGGAGAATTTTGAACATTACTTTACTAGCGTGTAAGATGACTGAAATTGTGCTGTAGTTTGAGCATTCTAAATAGACCTCAAGATAAACAGTATTACCATGGATGCACTTGCTAATAATAAATGAATTTATTCACCAGGAATACAAATATTCCATAAAGATATTTGGGCCTAATAACTTTAACCCTTTCATTTTTAATTGATATTTATAGAAGAGAAATTGTAGAAAGCACATTTGTCAGATGAACATGATACATTCACAAAGGCAGACCGTGTGGTTGGCCTTTAAAAACAAAATCACAGTAATTTTAAAAGTACTGAAATCTACAGGTCAAAGACAAAATAACAGGGGATAGTAGAAAATATTTTTAACTAAATGGTAAGAAAGATACAACATACAAAATGTATAGGGGGAAAAAACAGAAAGCAGTGCTTTGAGGAAATCTATAGTTTCAAATGTCTTTATGATAAAAAAAATATATAAAGAGTTAAACCAAGTATCTAAATGTCCATTTTAAGAATAATAGAAAATTTTAAAAAACAAATTGACCTTAAAGTAAGTAAAAGTAAAAAAATCATAAAGAACAGAAATCTGAAATAGGAGATTATAAAGCAATACAGAAAATCAGTGGAAGAAAAAAAGCTTCTTCCTTGAAAAGTTCAAAACAATCAATAAACACATAAAATCAGTATGATCAGGAAATATGGAAAGAAAACACAAATTAACAATAACAAGAAATGCCAGAAGGAATATCACTCAGTTACCATAGAAATTAAGGGTAATAGAGAATAATATAAACAACTTTACAACAATACAATTGACAACTTAGATAAAATGGACAGATTCCATGAAAGGCACAGTCTTTAAGGGCCATACAAGACTAAACTGAAATTGAATTAAACGGAAATATTCCCATAAATAAAAGTCCAGTCCCAGATGCTTAACATTCAAGAATTCTACTAAACAATTACAGAAGAAATAATACCAATCCCATAAAAGAACTTTCAGGAAACAAAAAAGAAGGAAAAACTTTACAACTTATAAAGCCAACTTTAATAGAATATCAAAACAAATAAGTAGGGAGGGGCGTTTT
This sequence comes from Budorcas taxicolor, assembly GCF_023091745.1. Taxonomy (NCBI): domain Eukaryota; kingdom Metazoa; phylum Chordata; class Mammalia; order Artiodactyla; family Bovidae; genus Budorcas; species Budorcas taxicolor. The sequence goes on from NC_068910.1 coordinate 158,218,035, forward strand.
CAGAAAATAAATCTACAAACCTATAAACCTGCATGGAAAAAAAAAAATCCTTAGCAAAATATTAACTAATTGAAATCAGCAATATATAAAAATGATACAGCTTGATGAAATGGAACTTTTCTGAGCAATTCAAGGTTGGTTTAATAATTGAAATTCAGTGTGTAATCAATCATACTAACTCTGGTAACTAAAAAAGACGCCAATATGACTTTATCAATAGGTATTTTTAAGAACAATCTCAAAATTCAATACTCTTTTATGGTTAAAAGAAAAAAGTCTCAACAACTTAGTAACCAAACGGAATTTCCAAAGCCTGATACAGCGCATTTATTTAAAAGTATATGGCTTAAAACAAGACAAAATATGTGTATTGATATCCTTCTGTGGCATTTCTTAGATTTCTGAGAAATAAGTGCAAAAATGAATGCATATTTCTGAAACCTCTGGTACAGTCAACTAGCCAAATAAATGCAATTAGAAGCATATCTCCAGTCTTATGTTTAAAAAATAATAATAAACTCCTACTTGATTAAGCCTCTTAAGAAACCAACGACTGTGGCAAATAACCTGCTTAATTGTGAAAATCTGAATACTTTCCTTAAGATTGAAAACGAATCAAGAATATCTGCTTTTACCATTTCTATGCAAGTTTGTGCTAGAAATATTACTCAGTGAATCAGTTAAGAAAAAATAATGCAATGAGACATATGGAAAGGGAAAAAGTAAAAACATTAATTGTGAACAACAACATGGTCATCTGCACAAAAAACCATAAAGAACTGATTCAAAATCTATTAGACTAGAAAGTGATTCTTTAAAAGTAGCAGGATAAATTTCCAATGTTAAATATTCTATTTATATAGATCAAGACCTTATATGATATTAAAATTAAAAGCAATTCCACTTATGATAGCATCACTATATGAAATATTAAGAGATAAATTTAACAAAAGTTGTGGAAGATCTATGCAAGACAGTGAAAATCACAAAACACTGCTGACATAAATTAAAGAATGATGGAGCAATATTCCATTTTGTGAATTAAAAAATATTTATTCTCCAAAATTAATCCATAGATTCAATATTATCATTAATAAAATCCCTACAGCTTTTTTGTGGAAATTGACAAGCAGACTATAAAAATTATATGTATATACAAAGGAATTTAAACAGCCAGAACAACTATCAAGCTGCTTATAAAATTCACATGGTAATGTCTAAAACATTGAAAGCAATTTAGCAAGGAATAGCAATGGACACGACTGACGCGACTTAGCAGCAGCAGCAGCAACGTCAAAGGATTCATACTATCTGACTTCAAGGGTTAGCAAAATTCTACAGTAATCAAGGCTAATAATATTAGTAATACCGGGATTAAAAGTGGCTAATAGATCAATGATACAGAATAACAAGCTCAAAAACAAATTCCCATTTATTTAGTCATCTGATATTTGACAAACATGCAAAAGCAATCAAATGATAGTGGGAAAGTCTTTTCAGTAAATGTGCTGGAATAACTGGATATTCATAACAGGAAAAAAAAAAAAGACAGCTTCTATCTCATATCATACACTAAAATAACTCAGATCATACATTTAAACATAAAATGCAAATAAAAAGCTGTTGGAAAACATATAGAATGTCTGTATAATTTGAAGGTAGTCAAAATTTCTTAGGTAGGCCACAAAAAATAAAAACCAAAAGAGGAAGAGGGATATATATATATATATACACACACACACACACACACACACACACACACACACACACACACACATATTAGACTTCCTTAAATCAAAAAGTTCTGCTCAGTAAAGAAAAAGAAGAACATTGAGAAAATTAATAGGAAAGCAATAAACTCAGAAAATTATCTGTAAAACATAAATCTGACATAGGACTAGTATCAAGGATATATTACAGAACATTTACACTCAATAATAAAAACACAACCAATAAAACAAAAGAGCAAAACACCTGAAAGAAACACTCCATTAAAGATTTACAAATGGCCAATTAGCACATGAAAAACTGCTCAACATTTTCAGTCAGGAGCTAAATTTAAAGTAAAAACAAAATAAGATGTCACTATAAGTCTACACTGACCACAATGGTTAAAACTAAACAACAAAATACCAAAACATACACATCCCCATCTAGCAACACTAAATATTGGCAAAGACATAAAAAAATTGGAAAAACAAGTTAAAAAAAATACAAAGAACCAAACGGACAAGTCGACGTTGTAGAACATTCTACACAATCATTTGATAGGGTGAAATGTAGTAATTTTGAATATGAGGCAGTGACTATATAGAACGCTATAGTAATTTTCTTTCAAATTTTATAAATATTTAGAAACTTTCCAAAAAAAGTTTAAAAATTAAACTTTTAAGTTTAAATTTTAAATCCAAGGATGAAGCCCAAGGAAACACTGGGCTTTATATATATATAAATACTTAAAAATGTCAGCTATATAATATGACATACACAAATTAACTCAAATACATCATCCAGTCCATAGGTATTTGCAACAGACAAGAGTACACACTGAAATTGTTGATTAACTGATCCCCATTTTTATTAGCTGTTTCATCTACTAAGCACAAATTGCAATCTGTTATAAAATGCCGAAATGAATCCATTTTATATTCTTTGAACTAGGAAGCATGAATTCCTTCACTACACAGGCAAAATATGGCACATATCCAGAAGGCAGAGACTGTGGTTCATACCTCATAAACACGCCTGGATTGAATTCTCAGACAAGTGACTCAACAGCTGTGTAACCTGGGGCATGATATTTAATGTTGCTGAACTTCAATTTCTTCATTTGTAAAATGAAGTTGATAACACTCTACAGGCATATATTGAGGAATAAATGAAATTCACTATATGTAAAACTTTAGTACAGAATATGGCATATAATATAAACTCAATAAGTAGAGCTCTCATTTTTTTACTATCTAAGAAATATTTATTGATATATAATAACATGTCTGACAATGACCTGCAGCTGTATGATAGACTCAAAAATCCAGAAGGTTCTTTCTACCAGGACTGTTAGGAAGATATTTGTAATTGTCATGTTATAATATCAGTATTTCATATTTTAAACCCAAGGTAGAGAGTTGCACTAGTAAAATTAAATTCCCACATATGGAGAATATTATGTTTATTTTACTTCATTATTTTTATAAAATAAACCAAAAGACTATGTAACTGTCAGAGAGAAATAAGTTTGAAAAAAATCTCAAGAAATGATGATTATGCATAGTAGTCTATAGTTTACATTCATATTGTTTGAATATTTTATTTGAGCTGATATCACCTTCTCAGGTAGTTTATCTCTCCAAAATTTAAAAATGAGAGGCATGAGTGTATTAAAAAAAAAAAAAACAAACAACTGCATTTTACTACCAACAGCAAATTTGAAGAGATACTATTCTTGCTGCCTAGTTGCTCAATGCCTTAAAACCAATTTATTCACATATCATTTTTTTAATAATTCAGTGCAGATAAATCAAAGATTACTGATTCATTTATTCTTTTATATTCTTCCAATTATTCTACTTTTCTATTGGTCCTCTGATGCAATGAATTACAATCACCCCTGGTACTCACAAGGGATTGGTTCCAGGATCATCCCTTGTAGCCTCCCCATACCAAAATCCAAGGATGCTTAAGTCCCTTATATAAAAAGTCACAGGATTTGCGTATAACTCACATATGACCTCTGGTATACTTGAAATCATCTCTGGATTACTTATGATGCCAATACAGTACAGTTCAGTTCAGTCGCACAGTCATGTCCGACTCTTTGCGACCCCATGGACTGCAGCACACCAGGCCTCCCTGTCCATCATCAACTCCCAGAGTTTATCCAAACTCATGTCCATCGAGTCAGTGATGCCATCCAGCCATCTCATCCTCTATCATCCCCTTCTCCTCCTGCCCTCAATCTTTCCCAGCATCAGGGTCTTTTTCAATGAGTCAACTCTTCACATCAGGTGACCAAAGTACTGGAGTTTCAGCTTCAACATCAGTCCTTCCAATGAACACCCATGACTGATCTCCCTTAGGATGGACTGGCTGGAGCTCCTCACAGTCCAAGGGACTCTCAAGAGTCTTCTCCAACAGTTCAAAAGCATCAATTCTTAGGCATTCAGCTTTCTTCACAGTCCAACTCTCACATCCATACATGACCACTGGAAAAACGACAGCCTTGACTAGATGGACCTCTGTTGGCAAAGTAATGTCTCTGCTTTTTAATATGCTGTTTAGGTTGGTCATAAACTTTCCTTCCAAGGAGTAAGCATCTTTTAATTTCATGGCTGCAATCACCATCTGCAGTGATTTTGGAGCCCAGAAAACAATACAAATGCTATGTAAATAGTTACAAATACAATTTAAATGTTATGTAACCAGCAGTGAACAGCAAATTCAAGTCTTGCTTTTTGGAACTTAATGGAAATTTTTCCATGTTTTTTTGATATGAGTTTGCTTGAATCCAAGAATGCAGAATCCATGGATATGAAGGGACAACTGTATTGCACTTGTAACAGATTCTAGTCCAGTATGTTTATTTTCCCATGGACTTCCCTGGTGGTCCAGTGGTTAAGAATTTGCCTGCCAACGGAGGGGACATTGGTTCCATTCTTGGTCTCTGAATATCCCACATGCCTGGGGCAACTAACCCTGTACACCACAACTACTGAAGCCCACAGGCCCTAGAGCCTATGCTCCACAACAAGAGAAGTGATTCCACGGAGCAGCCCACATACTACAACCAGAGAATAGCACCCCACCCACAGCCGCAACTGAAAAGAGTCTGCACACAGCAACAAAGATGCAGCTCAGCCATAAATAAATATATAATTTTAAATGCTTATAAAATATCCTACTTTTTAATAAAATAGCCTACTTTATTTCTTATTATGTAATTGTGATTGCTTAATTATTATATTCTAATATCTTTACAATTTAATAATTTTAATAGAAACATGAACCATAGATATGCACACCAACTTTAACCTTAGCTGGAAAGCATCCAAATCTATGGGAAATCCTTAAGGCAACAAAATGCTATCATTTGTAACTTTCAATTCTTTCTGCATTTAAACATTGCTGAATTGACTCATCCAAACATATATATCGTTGTTTAGTCTCTAAGTCATGTCCAACTTTTCTGCAGACATTCGAAGTATTTATGTGTCAAAAGAGGTTGAAACCTAAAAAAAAGTTAAAACAATAAAACAAAAAAATAGTGACATAGCATTCATGTCACCTTTGATCATCATTAAAGGTAAACAACATTCTGAGATTTTATCCTGTTCAGTTCAGTTCAGTTCAGTCACTCAGTCGTGTCCAACTCTTTGTGACCCCATGAATCGCAGCATGCCAGGCCTCCCTGTCCATCACCAACTCCCGGAGTTCACTCAAACTCACATCAATCGAGATGGTTATGCCATCCAGCCATCTCATCCTCTGTCGTCCCCTTCTCCTCCTGCCCCCAATCCTTCCCAGCATCAGAGTCTTTTCCAATGAGTCAACTCTTCCCATGAGGTGGCCAAAGTACTGGAGTTTCAGCTTTAGCATCACTGCTTCCAAACAACACCCAGGACTGATCTCCTTTAGAATGGACTGGCTGGAGCTCCTCACAGTCCAAGGGACTCTCAAGAGTCTTCTCCAACACCACAGTTCAAAAGCATCAATTCTTTGGCACTCAGCCTTCTTCACAGTCCATCTCTCACATCCATACATGATCACTGGAAAAACCATAACCTTGACTAGACGGACCTTTGTCGGCAAAGTAATGTCTCTGCTTTTCAATATGCTGTCTAGGTTGGTCATAAGTTTCCTTCCAAGGAGTGAGCATCTTTTAATTTCATGGCTGCAATCACCATCTGCACTGATTTTGGAGCCCCAAAAAATAAAGTCTGACACTGTTTCCACTGTTTCCCCATCTATTTCCCTGATTATTTAACTTATATGCAGAGTACATCATGAGAAACGCTGGGCTGGAAGAAGCACAAGCTGGAATCAAGATTGCTGGGAGAAATATCAATAACCTCAGATATGCAGATGACACCACCCTTATGGCAGAAAGTGAAGAGGAACTAAAAAGCATCTTGATGAAAGTGAAAGTGGAGAGTGAAAAGTTGGCTTAAAGCTCAACATTCAGAAAACTAAGATCATGGCATCTGGTCCCATCTGCTGCTGCTGCTGCTAAGTGGCTTCAATCATGTCCGACTCTGTGCGACCCCATAGACAGCAGCCCACTAGGCTCCTCTGTCCCTGGGATTCTCCAGGCAAGAATACTGGAGTGGGCTGCCATTTCCTTCTCCAATGCATGAAAGTGAAAAGCGAAAGTGAAGTCGCTCAGTCGTACCCGACTCTTAGCGACCCCATGGACTGCAGCGCACCAGGCTCCTCCATCCATGGGATTTTCCAGGCAAGAGTACTGGAGTGGGGTGCCATTGCCTTCTCCCCAGTCCCATCACTTCATGGCAAATAGATGGGGAAACAGTGGAAACAGTGTCAGACTTTAGAAAGATACAATTATTGTTCAATATCAGGCACTGTTTCGATAAGAAAAAAAATTTCTTTCATTTAATACTGAAAAACAGAATACAAAACATACAAAATAGAACAAAAGTGTTATCAAATAGAAGACATGAAAGAAGAACGAAAAAGCAAAAAACTCACCCACAAAACAAAATAATATAAAAACTAGCAATTAGGAAGCATATAAAAAAGAAAAAATTAAAACAGATCAGTATTTACAATGAGTACACATTAAATAACCTCATCAGTTTAGATGAGACTGAAACTCTTAGAATTTATTTAAAATGACTATAGAGTATAGAGTTTATTAGAAATAATAAACTCTAATAAAGTTTATTTCAAATAAACTCTATGCTGTTTAAAAAAGAAATTACTAAACCATAATAACAGAAAATATAAACGAAAGTAACGAAAAAGAACAAACTGAGCAAATACTTAGGAAAACTGCTGCAATTATACTGCTTTCAGAGAAAATACAGTTTGTGACAAAAAGAAATGTTAGCATCAAAATGAATAATTAATTACATAGTGATAAAAAAAAAAAACTTCACTAGGAAGACATAATAATATTCCTCCTATATCTTTCCAGTGTAAACTTTGAGTAGGTTATAAGAAATCAACAAAAACAAACATTTAATTTGGCAATTTTAACAGCGATATCTTAATATCTGACAGACAAAGCAAACAAAGCTAGGATTTAGAGGATTTGGGAAAGACAAATAATGATATCCAATAAATAATTATAAAATTCTAGCCAGATCAACTAGAGAATTAGTATTATTTCAAACAAACATAGAACATCTACAAAAAATGACCACATAAAATCATTACTACCAAAGAAATGATATACAAACCACATTGCAGCCAAATAACACATATTTAACTATTCCATATCATAGTCTGAAAATTTATAAATATACTTTTAAATAATTCATGGGTCAAAGAAAATACCACAAAGGTAATTAGTAAATTAGAGATCTCAAATAGTAGCAAGAACACTACATGTTTTCTAGGATACACCAATAACAGTGTTCAGAGGAATATTCATAAGCTTAAATGCATATATTGGAAAAGAAAAAAGATTTTAAAAAACTAAGCAAAAGTGTAACTTAAGACATTGGAAATTAAAATTTGAAATAACTAAAAAAGAAGGTAGATTTTAAAAACTAAGTAAAAGTCTAACTTAAGACATTAGAAATTAAAATTTGATATCATTAAAAAGAAGGAAATTCTATTTGAACAAAAATTAATGAAATATGCAAATTAGTTGTACTAGGATAAATCAGACAAAAGTTGATTTATGTGAAAAGAAACTGAGAAAACAGAAACTCCAAAACTGAAGAGGACCGTATCGCTCAGGTATGCATCTTAAGCAGGAGACAGCCATTCAAGAGCACTGAAGGATAAAATAGTAAAGAACAATTAGCATGATACTCTTGCTTCTTTCCTGCCATTGCCTTGAACCACATAATGCCTGTTCTGAGAGCGGCAGTGACTCAGCTCTTCCTCAGTATCTAAGAAGTACATCTGAGTGATACAGAGCCTGTGTATGTGAAGGAATAAAAAAATAGAAGGAGTACTAAAGAGACTTATGAAGTCTTTTCTCCACAACTTTCACTCCAAATCCCTAACTGATAATTACAATCTAAAGTTCTTAGTTTTAGTATGCCACAAGCCCCTTTGACAGTCTGCTGGAACCTATAAACCTCATCTCAAAATATCCATTAACATAGCATTACAAAGAAATTAAATTGAAATTCAACCATCAAAATATTTTTTTTGTATTTATGGTATAGCATTATGTGTGCTTTTGAAAAAATAAAGCATTAACTGTGATAGCAATAAGACTAGAACTTCTGTAATTTCAAAATAACAGTAAGCAGAAATAATACTTGAGATATATATCTCTAACTATAAGCGGCATGAAAACATTTGTGAGAGTCATTGAAAACATCTGAGATATGTACTGTGATAATATCTATTAACATGTTCATTATTTAAAGAAATGTTAAAATTCAGTTGATGCTTTTGAATTGTGGTGTTGGAGAAGACTCTTGAGAGTCCCTTGGACTGCAAGGAGATCCAACCAGTCCATTCTGAAGGAGATCAACCCTGGGATTTCTTTGGAAGGAATGATGCTAAAGCTGAAACTCCAGTACTTTGGCCACCTCATGTGAAGAGTTGACTCATTGGAAAAGACTCTGATGCTGGGCGGGATTGGGGGCAGGAGTAGAAGGGGACGACAGAGGATGAGATGGCTGGATGGCATCACCGACTCGATGGACGTGAGTCTGAGTGAACTCTGGGAAATGGTGATGGACAGGGAGGCCTGGCGTGCTGCGATTCATGGGGTCGCAAAGAGTCGGACACGACTGAGCGACTGAACTGAACTGAACTGAAGAGTGAAAGTAAAAATGAGATTTTGTTTCACATATTCTGACACTTTCCCCTAATGCTGCTTCTCCTCAGGGTCAAACAGAGAAGGCTTTGATCCTAGGATTTATCTTCTTGTACAAGATAGACTTTCTATTATTTTGTGTTCTTTGGGTCTCACTCTACTCCCTTAGGGGCTCTTCTTTCCTAGTGGCTCAGAAGGTAAGGAAATCTGCCCGCCATGCGGGAGACCTGGGTTCAGTCCCTGAGTAGGGAAGGTTCCCTGGAGTAGGAAATGGCAATCCACTCCAGTAGGCTTGCCTGGAGAATTCTGTGGACAGAGGAGCCTGGCGGGCTACAGTCCTCGGGGTTGCAAAGACTTGGATACTACTTAGCGACTGACACTACTTCCTGTGGTTCACCCACTCCCCTTCACTCCCTGGCTCCCTGGGGCTAACAGGGGCTGTCATCTAAGTCTTCACCATAAGGATTATCTGAGAGAGTAGGCAGCATGCCCAAAGGAAAAGAAATGGAGGAAGAAAGAGGAAGAAGAGAAGAGTGACTATCCCATGACCACTTTATCTAGGGATTCAAAATACCAAGGGGTTTACAATTTTTTTTTAACTGAAATCCCTACGTGATATTGTGAAGAAGCAGAAAAATATTCCTATAATTCACTTAGAAAGTAAAAACCTATATCCAGGAAGATTTTGATAGTGCATTAGAGGTATAGAAATGGAGGGGATAGTGTTAGGAATACAAATGATTAGATTACCAAAACCAAAAGACACAGGTAAATCTACACTGGGGGGGGAAAAAATCAAGTATATTAAAACATTTGTATTGCATGTCAAATTAGTAATTTCAAAAGTACTTTGAAATTACTTTGAAAGAAATGAGCTCCTCTTCAGACTTTATATAAAAGAGAAATGGGGGCATATTAAAATTTAATTGTAAAAAATGAAAATATAAAAGCACTAGTAATATATACAGATTAGTATAATCTAAGAGTGAAGATGTTTCCATATGTGCCATCAAAATTGAAACTAACACATAAAGGACCACTTTATTTGATTACACACATGTGAAATACAACAAACACTACCACAAACAAAAGTGGAAGACTAATTACAATTTAGAAATAGTGGAGAGGTTCTGGGAAACAAAGTCACTATGAGTAAATTGATAAGAGAGAGATAAATAATAAAAGATGTCAGCAATTCATGAGACATAAAAATGCTTTATTTTATTAATATCATAGAAATGAAAATTAAAGTACCAATGAAATGTAATTTTGTCACTCATCAAACTGCCAGTGTTTTTAAATGAAAATAGGGTGCGATGAGATGAGATGGGTACTTTCACACTCTGCTGGTGAGAATGTAAACTGACATAATAATATTCCTTGAGAGAAATCTTGGAATGTCTTTCAAAGAGCCTTAAAACCTTCATATACTTTAAGGAGCAATTCAACATCTAAGTAAATACCTTTATAAATTTTCTAAAATGTGTAACAATTGTCATCACATTAATATTTAAGTAAATAAAATACTGGATTATTCACAAAGTACCCAACAATACAAGACAAGTAATATATCATGATGGAATGGGAAATGGGAAAGTCGCTCAGTCGTGTCTGACTCTTTGCGACCCCATGGACTGTAGCTTACCAGGCTTCTCAGTCCATGGGATTTTCCAGGCAAGAGTACTGGAGTGGGTTGCCATTTCCTTCTCCAGGGGATCTTCCCAACCCAGGGATCGAACCCAGGTCTTCCGCATTGTAGGCAGACGCTTTACCCACTGAGCCACAATGCTGACCATATCATGATACACCTATATAAAAATGTTTTATCCAAAAACTTAAAGAATATGTAGAAATTTAGGAAAATATGCACTTCCCATATATTTAAGTTAAATGAAAAAGGTGAAATTTACTTAAAATTTGCAAAACAAAAAATTAATGTCTTATTATGAAGGTCAGAAGAAAATAGACTAAATTGATAACAGTTCATAGCTGTGTGTGATAGTTTATATGTAATATTTTTTTTAATTTTCCCATGATGATTCACATTACGTTATAGTCAGAAAAATAATAAATGCTATTTTAAATAGTAGGTACTTACTACAAATATTTCAGTAGCTGCTATGAATCATCACTGGAAAATAGTAATTCTGGAAAAAAATAAAATTCTGTGTACAAAACGTCTCTAAAATAGCAAAAACTTAGAGCATAATCATTTTATCATTGGGAGCATGGATTCTGGAGCTGGACTATCTTGGTTTGAACACCAGCTTTTTCTGTCTTAATTTCCTCATCGAGAAATCAGAATATTACCACCAGACTAATAATAATAACACAAATATCGACTTCCAGGCATGTTGGTGAAGATTTCAATGAGTTAATACATGCGAAGTATTTTAAGAGTACCTGTCACAATAAGTAGAGTATAAGGGTTTGTGTACACACACACCTACACATGTACCCATGCACATACACAAACTCACTGTGCTCATGAAATACTAACTACTTAATACCCGATTGATTTTATTTTACTTATAGTGATGAACAAATTAACTAAACATTTTAGAATTTTGTTGCAGCTTAGTTTCAAAGACTCTGCAGTTACTAAATTCAAGTAACATTTACTGAAAGAGCTTAGAGACCTAGATAAGTGATTGACTAATTAAGTTGAATAATTAAAAAGCTAGAACTATCACCTAGCCAAATTATCCAGAGATTTCCTATTGATAAATTAGAAAATTTGCCACATTTACTACCAATCTAATCAGACTAAATCCTGTTGATGTCCTTGATTGGGTAATTATGTAATGAGACATTGAAAGTAATTCCTATAAATCTGTCTTAATATCTATCCAGACCCCATGAGTAACATCTTGGACCTATTCTTCTTATATTTTCCATTGGTTTATTCAGATCTGAACACATATGTGCAGAGCATCACCAATATAACATGTTCATTTAAAAAATATTTCAAAACTAGAGAAAGGAAAGTGAACTTTATTTTCACATTTTCTGTTCAGTGAAAGTTAAATATTAATTTCAAATAGAAACCCATCATTCGTTTCTTTTCCAAGAAGCAAGTTATGCATTGTCTCCTATCACTTTAGTGTCATTCATCTGATTCTGAGTCTGCAAATCCATAATGCAATATCCAGTTTGTGGTCAGCCCCAGGATTCATGTGCTTTACACATTTCATTTGCACAAATGAAAAAAAAATGAAAATAATAGAGGGTTCGAGAAGAGGAGTCGCCTAAACACACAAATATATGACAGCACTAGAATATACTCCAAACTCTCTGAATCAAATCTAGCAACTTTTCAACTGTCTTATATAAGAAACACCCTACAAATTGTCCATTGCTTTACCTATTCAGGTCAGATTTCTTTCCAGTTTTCTTCAATGACAGTTGCAAATTTCTATCACTGTTTGCAAGTCTCCTATTTGATTCCAATTCTTCTCACTTTTATGACATTGACTTTTTTTAAAATTTTTATTTTTACTTTATTTTACTTTACAATACTGTATTGGTTTTGGCATACATTGACATGAATCCACCACGGGTGTACACGCGTTCCCAAACATGAACCCCCCTCCCACCTCCCTCCCCATAACATCTCTCTGGGTCATCACCATGCACCAGCCCCAAGCATGCTGTATCCTGCATCAAACATAGACTGGCGATTCGATTCTTACATGATAGTATACATGTTTCAATGCCATTCTCCCAAATCATCCCACCCTCTCCCTCTCCCTCTGAGTCCAAAACTCTGTTATACACATCTGTGTCTTTTTTGCTGTCTTGCATACAGGGTCATCATTGCCATCTTTCTAAATTCCATATATATGTGTTAGTATACTGTATTGGTGTTTTTCTTTCTGGCTTACTTCACTCTGTATAATCAGCTCCAGTTTCATCCATCTCATCAGAACTGATTCAAATGTATTCTTTTTAATGGCTGAGTAATACTCCATTGTGTATATGTACCACAGCTTTCTTATCCACTCATCTGCTGATGGATATCTAGGTTGTTTCCATGTCCTGGCTATTATAAACAGTGCTGCGATGAACATTGGGGTACATGTGTCTCTTTCAATTCTAGTTTCCTCAGTGTGTATGCCCAGCAGTGGGATTGCTGGGTCATAAGGCAGTTCTATTTGCAATTTTTTAAGGAATCTCCACACTGTTCTCCATAGTGGCTGTATTAGTTTGCATTCCCACCAGCAGTGTAGGAGGGTTCCCTTTTCTCCACACCCTCTCCAGCATTTATTGCTTGCAGATTTTTGGATCACAGACATTCTGACTGGTGTGAAGTGGTACCTCATTGCAGTTTTGATTTGCATTTCTCTAATAATGAGTGATATTGAGCATCTTTTCATGTGTTTGTTAGCCATCCGTATGTCTTCCTTGGAGAAATGTCTATTTAGTTCTTTGCCCCATTTTTTGATTGGGTCATTTATTTTTCTGGAATTGAGCTGCATAAGTTGCTTGTATATTTTTGATATTGGTTGTTTGTCCGTTGCTTCATTTGCTATTATTTTCTCCCATTCAGAAGGCTGTCTTTTCACCTTGCTTATATTTTCCTTTATTGTGCAGAAGCTTTTAATTTTAATTAGATCCCATTTGTTTATTTTTGCTTTTATTTCCAGTATTCTGGGAGGTGGATCATAGAGGATCCTGCTGTGATTTATGTCGGAGAGTGTTTTGCCTATCTTCTCCTCTAGGAGTTTTATAGTTTCTGGTCTTATGTTTAGATCTTTAATCCACTTTGAGTTTATTTTCGTGTGTGGTGTTAGAAAGTGATCTAGTTTCATTCTTTTACAAGTGGTTGACCAGTTTTCCCAGCACCACTTGTTAAAGAGATTGTCTTTACTCCATTGTATATTCTTGCCTCCTTTGTCAAAGATAAGGTGTCCATATGTGTGTGGATTTATCTCTGGGCTTTCTATTTTGTTCCATTGATCTATATTTCTGTCTTTGTGCCAGTACCATACTGTCTTGATGACTGTGGCTTTGTAGTAGAGCCTGAAGTCAGGCAAGTTGATTCCTCCGGTTCCATTCTTCTTTCTCAAGATTGCTTTGGCTATTCGAGGTTTTTTGTACTTCCATACAAATCTTGAAATTATCTGTTCTAGTTCTGTGAAAAATACCGCTGGTAGCTTGATAGGGATTGCATTGAATCTGTAGATTGCTTTGGGTAGTATACTCATTTTCACTATATTGATTCTTCTGATCCATGAACATGGTATATTTCTCCATCTATTAGTGTCCTCTTGGATTTCTTTCATCAGTGTTGTATAGTTTTCTATATATAGGTCTTTAGTTTCTTAAGTATTTTATTCTTTTCGTTGCAATGGTGAATGGAATTGTTTCCTTAATTTCTTTTTCTACTTTCTCATTATTAGTGTATAGGAATGCAAGGGATTTCTGTGTGTTGATTTTATATCCTGCAACTTTACTATATTCATTGATTAGCTCTAGTAATTTTCTGGTGGAGCCTTTAGGGTTTTCTATGTAGAGGATCATGTCATCTGCAAACAGTGAGAGTTTTACTTCTTTTCCAATTTGGATTCCTTTTATTTCTTTTTCTGCTCTGATTGCTGTGGCCAAAACTTCCAGAACTATGTTGAATAGTAGCGGTGAAAGTGGGCACCCTTGTCTTGTTCCTGACTTTAGGGGAAATGCTTTCAATTTTTCACCATTGAGGATAATGTTTGCTGTGGGTTTGTCATATATAGCTTTTATTATGTTGAGGTATGTTCCTTCTATTCCTGCTTTCTGGAGAGTTTTTATCATAAATGGATGTTGAATTTTGTCAAAGGCCTTCTCTGCATCTATTGAGATAATCATATGGCTTTTATTTCTCAATTTGTTAATGTGGTGAATTACATTGATTGATTTGCGGATATTGAAGAATCCTTGCATCCCTGGGATAAAGCCCACTTGGTCATGGTGTATGATCTTTTTAATGTGTTGTTGGATTCTGATTGCTAGAATTTTGTTGAGGATTTTTGCATCTATGTTCATCAGTGATATTGGCCTGTAGTTTTCTTTTTTTGTAGTATCTTTGTCAGGTTTTGGTATTAGGGTGGGTGGCCTCATAGAATGAGTTTGGAAGTTTACTTTCCTCTGCACTTTCTGGAAGAGTTTGGTAGAATTCAGCTGTGAAGCCGTCTGGACCTGGGCTTTTCAATTCTTGTCACTTTTATAACGTCTTTTTCTACTTCACACACATGCACACCAAAAGATAAAAACAAAGATGATTGTGTGCTTACTCCCTCAATCGTACGCCCTTTCTCGAATCATATCAAATCTTCTTTCTGACGACAGCTGATTTTTCTTCCTTGTCCCAGATAATTTTGATGGTTCCTCCCCCATCCCATTTCCATCGCCTGTGGTCTTAACTAGGCTGTCAAGCCTGTTCCCCACCCCCACCTTTGTCTGTAATGCCCCACCTTTTTTCTGGCAGATGGCCAGGAAAAGTCAAGCAGAGAACTTCTCTGGATTGATATTTCAACACTGAGAGCAGAAGAATCTTTTCCCTAGAGGTTGCTAAAATGGAAGGAGTAAAATCTGCATCTCTCAGAGACCACCAAACTAATGACACACAAAAAGCCTGTGTGCAGAATTAAACCAGCACCATGAAGGACCATGATTGTCACAGCTAGCTGCAATGATTTTGATCCTCTGGCTCTAACTTTATGAAAGTCAGTTCTAGCCCTGATCCCACAAGGATGAGAATCAATCAATTGCCTTTTTGCTTGTGATATTTTGGGTTGGTATTTTAAAATATGTATCAGTTCTATCTCCTCCCTCTTCCACTTCCACTCTGTCTCCCTCCTCTATTTTCTTACCTCCTTCATCTTCATTCTTACCAAAGGTTTCCTTTCATTATTTCAGAAACTTTGCTTCACCAATTCATTCCATCACAGCCTTCATTTTATTTTTTCACATAACAAAGACAGATTCCATGGCATATCCTGCTATATTAACTTCCATCTCTGTCTACTTTCTTTCACAATTAAGCTTCTTGAAACAATAGTCTATACTTGTTTCATCCACTTTAGCAAAAGGTTTTAGCCCTATTTACTCTGTTGAAATGCAATACGCAAGAGTTAAAATTGATATACCCTTTTCCAAATCCAATTTTCATTTTTCTGTCTTTGTTTTACGTGGTATATCTCCAACACATGACATTATAGATTCCTAACTCCTTGAAACTTACTCTTCCTTTGGCTTTAAGGTCCATTCTCTTTGCTTTTCCTCTTTCATTATTCAATCTCAGATTCCTACAGGGCATCTTTTTCCATGCCTATCCCTTAAATGTATTCTTGGGGATATTATTATTTTAATTCTTGGCTTCATCTCACTTTTCACAGCTTCACCTACCACTTATATGTAAATGACACCCATGCCCATGTTTCTAGTCCAGATCTTCTTTCTGAATTCTGAGCAATATGTACAAATGGTTGCCAATGCTCATTTCATTCAGATATTACAGAAAACCTCAACCTCAACAAATCAAAACATGAATTAGTCACACTCGCCTCTGTTCTTCCTTCTCCCCTCCTTATCTTGGTCAGTGTCACTATCATCCATTCAATTGCCCCCACAATGACCTTGGTTCAAGTTAATACCTTAGATTCTTCTCTCTTTCTCCAACTCATAATCAATCTATAATCAATACGTATGAATGCTACCTTCTACATGCAAGTAAACAAATTTTCTATCTCTTCTAGTATACTGAAATATTCTATTACTGGTTTCTCTATCTTTGATAAAACCCTATCCACTCATACTCTATAGAGATGTCAGAATGACCTTTCAAAATACAACTTTAATTTTCCACTCCAGTTTAATGACCGATAAGGTATAGATTCTTTATGTTAGCACACGAGACCCTTCATCTTAGGGTCCTTCTTGTATCTTCACTCCATTTTCACAACCTGTGACACCTATTAATTATAGAGTTTCATAAAATGCCCCATATTCTCATATGTCTCTAGGGCTGTACCCATCCTATTTATTCTTCCTGGAATTCCTACTCCAGTATCAAGAAAGCTCAAAAACACCAAAATACACACACACACACACACACACACACACACACACACACACACACACTCACCAGTTTTTAGAGCAATTTTCAAAGAGTTGATAAACAGATTCACAATATGTATGTAGTTATCTTACCTAATGGTTTTAACTTCTAAAATTACACCGAAGAATATCCAAACTTTCCTTTCATATACAGGTTAATAGGAAAAAAATCATTTTATGTAGATTATAAAATTTGGACTTTTTGCTAATACCTGCCTGGAAACCTATTTTCAACTTACAGCGTTACTACTGTCTCTAGAGGACAAAGTCCCTGTTCTGCTGGTCAAAGGGAGACATCCACTTGCTTTCAATTGAATTATGTCTTCCTGCCACATGGGGTTTTGTTCTCTTCTTGGCCTTCTCCTTAGGTAATTCTCCAGCTTATCTCACTCTCCTCTCAAGTAATCAATATTTATGAGGCACTGGAGGCAGAGAACTACAGTCATAAAATATCATAACACCACGCCGACTTCACTAATTTCTCAGAGAATAAAATGACTCTCTTCCTTTCTTTCATCCCATTAGCTGGAATGGATACCAATTCTTTTAAGGCACAAGGCTTGTTTACTTAATAAATGGATCCAATTAACTGATTTCTAACAACATTTACCAGTTGATCTCTTTTAGAAACTTATCCAGATGCAAAGATTAAAGTATTTATATCACTTTTCAATTTTATAAATCTTGCTAAGAGTAATGGGCTTAGTCAGAAAAGATAAAACATACACTTGAAGAATGATTAGTAATAATTGTTCACTAAGTAAATCAATCATTCATTAATGCATGCTACAAATATTTATTAGATTCCCACTACATCAAACATCATGTAAGGATCTGGGGATTCAGTGCTGGGCAAGATATAGTACTTGCTCCCCAAAGGTTTGCTCTAATGAGTCAGACTTGTAAATCATATGAGATATTTTGCTTTTGATTAGCTGATTCTAATTCATACACACTGGTGACAAGTTGGAAATAAAAATAATAATAATTCTACATATAAATGGCAGGTAAGAGAGTTGAGTAATCAGATGCTAAGTGATAATATATATATATATATATGTATGTATATATGTGTTCAGGCATGTATATATACACTTGCATATACACAGATTATAGTTATCTCATGAGGCGTTTATTAATCAGGAAACAATGGGATGATTAAAGAAAATTTTTAAAACATTATATATGTAACTTTTTACATATGTAGATAACATTGACTACACTAACACAAGTTGTTGCAGTAACATTACTTTGCAACTATATTCTATTTTTCATAAATTTTAGTAATTATAGAGGTGTGACTTGAAATTCTAAGTTAACTAGTAAAAAATTAAGTATCATTATTATTTGTTCATTTTTGGAAAACTGATTAGCCAGGGTGTAACTATTTCAGTAAATTTCATTCTGTGCTTAAGATAATTTGAAAACTATTTTTAGTTTACATATAATATCAAAATATCAGAAACCATGTTAACTTGCTAAACTTAACTTCTACCATTTCATGAGAACATATAATAAAAAATACATATATTTTATGTTTAAAATAACCAGGGAAAATTGTGGCTATCATTGTGTGTGTGTGTGTGTGTGTGTGTGTGTGTGTGTGTATCTCAAATTACACATAATGACTTGTAAAACATTAACAAGATGATTTCTTGTTTTTCTGTTCTGTTCTTATATTTCATTTAAATGCTGCATATTTGTATGTGCAGGTAATTTACATATATGTGTGTGTGCATGTGTCTGAATCTGTATCATCTATGTGTATGCCTAACTGGACATATCTATAAAAGCATAGGTATTTTTAGGAAATAAATTGGAATTAATTTTTTAGGATGATGTAGCATTTCACAGAGTACCTGGCATGTTTGCCATGCAAGAATTCCAGAACAATTTGTTCAATCAGTTCCTGACTCAGGTTTATTTAATTTGTTTTCAAGTAAAAGAAAGATGATTTCTTTTGTCAAGTACTAAAGATTCTATCTCATACTAGCTAACAGTGGTTCTAAAACTCTGAAAGAAGACAAACTAAACTTGAACAGGAAAAAATGATGAAGGAGGAGAAGGGAAAGTGAGAGAGAAGGAGGAGGAGAAGAAAAAATACACGCAGGACTAAAAACTTCACTAGAGACCTGGCCTAGTTAACCATATATTTTTACTTCCTTTATTTTGTTCTAGGTTTGAGGCTAATAGTGGCACTCTTTCTGCTGCTCCTGGAAGAAATTTTATAAGGAAAGGCAGCCCTCTGCCAAATTACTGCAGAGACCAACATTCTTAATTTTCAGAGGTAGGAGATTTGCCACCTTGTTAAAGGCAGCCCTGTGTTATTAGCCTGCTGGCATCCTGGCAGCTGCAGAGCACACAGCAGGTTTCTCCTCCTGACCAGTAAGAACATGCTGAGAAGCTGACTTAAGGATATTTCTTTGGGGACTGTAAAGTGAATGCACACATTTAAAGTAGATGAGGAATTAATGCCCAATGCAAAGAGAAATCCATTATTTTATTATATAATACTCCTATTAACAGACCATTGGCAGTGGGCAAATTGAAGGGGAGGGGTGAGAGAGAGTTTTCTGGAAAAGACCCTGTTGGATCACGTATGTGAGGAGTCATACTCAAGATTAAAATTCTTTAAGTGGCAATTATTTCACTAAAGTTTATAATTTTTCTTTTCTTTCTGGTATTCAAGGTGTACATTTGAAGGTCAAAGCAGAGAAAGTTGAATTCATTATAAACATCTTTTCTGCAAATTAGAATTTACAGAACTTCAAAGCTCATTTTCCACAGTTGGGGAAACCAGCCCTCCTTTTAACCCAATGGCCAACATTCAAAATGAACAGAGAAAACAATGTCTTCTTTGAAGTTTTCTGGCATTATTTTAGGAAGGCCTGCTATGCTTTCCAGGATAATAAAGATTCTCAATTTTCACTAATTATAAATACAGCTTTTCAGTATTTACTTTGTAACAGTTTAAATTCACAGACTTAGAGATAGCATTAACATTTTTCATAGATCTTAATATTAGGAAGGATACTGGACCATAAATAGATTTCTATTGTGTGCTTACTGACTCTTTGATTATCAGAGGTTTGGACTTCTGGTTACATGAAAAATTTCTTATACTGTACACTTGAAAGTAAGCTTTATACAGAATTAGAAGATTTGCTTCCTCAATATATCTGTCTTCTGTGAAATAAATACTGATCTCTGAAATACTGCATTCTTTATGGAATTTACAATCCAACACTGTTCAATTATTCATGATGAGAGATACATCAACTCAAAAGATTCCTGAGAGGACAGATGAAAACAACTTACTATCTTATTTTGGTCAAAAACTCAAGAGTTAAATAAAAGTAACTTAACAGAGCATAAATAACAGATTTTTTTAAAGTTGATAATTGAAAAACGCTGAGAACAAGATACTGCAGGCATAGTAATTAAATTCTCTAAGAACTTATGTCCCTGTGACATTTTTTGTATTCACATTCTAGGTAGGACTATTTCTTTATTAATAATAGTAAGAGAGAAAAATATTAATTTTCAGGAAAAATATTAAATAGAGGATAATTTTAATAATTTTAAGGAGGTTGGCAATATTAATAAATTCCTTCTACCCAAGGCACAATGCTAGATACTGGCAGTTCCTCAAGGTTAACTCATATACAATTTGCTAAAAGAAGCTATTTTCTATTTAACTATTTAATATAATTCCTAACTACAAATTTTTCTCTTGAAACATTCTTTCTGCATAAAGAACACAATTCCCTATATGGCTCACCTATACACTTTCTATATAGGTCAAGATGTACGGAGGTAAAACAATGGAGTCATTCATAAAGGCATAATGAAAAGGATGAAATAACAGAGAAGATAGGGAAGATTTGTTTCTTTGTTGGAAAAAAGGAAGAAGAAAGAAACAGACAGTTTTAAAGCTTATGGTCAAATTTTAAGATACATTACCACTGGGCACACTAAGAAGCTAAGCATTTTCAAATTTATCTTACAGTATAATGTAACCAGCATCCTGTGTCTGTGCTTAGGGACTGAGAATACAGGGTTCTTTATTTTGGACCTAATTATCTTTTCTTAAGAGAAGGATAGCATGTTCCCCAAGTCCCTAAATTTTATCACAGCTCTACAGTTGTTCTAAATATTTTACTTCTGGTGAGTTTTATATTAACCCCATTAACTTCTGCATTAATAATCAGATCTGAATTTCTGAAAGCTGGAATTCATTATCTTCTTTCTTGGAATGTCAATACTGCTAAAATTTGCAAACCTGCCTGCTTCAGCAAAGTTCAGGTTCATGATCTCTAAGCAATCATAAACCTATCTATTTAGACAGGAAATTTCTCTAGTGCACAGGAATAGCAAGTATCATAGACACAAGTTGAGAAACATTAAATGTGTTTGTTCTCAACACCTAAGTGCCAAAAAGCAGCATGAAAACAATGCCATTACAAGTCCAGTAGAAGGACAAAATCATACACATTGAAATTCTGCCTTTAATAAACTTTAAACACATTCTCTAAAGTCTTTGCTGAAGGTTGATGATGTCTCTCCAAAATTTATATGTTGAAATCCTAACCCCCGATATCTCAGAATGTGACCTACAGCAAAAGCAATAGGGTGTTTGCAGATGTAACTAGGATGAAGCCATACTGTAGTAGGTTGGGCTCCTAACCCAATATGACTTGTGTCTATATAAGGACTTGCGCCCTTATGGCTCAGACGGTCAAGAATCTGCCTACAATGTGGGAGACTTGGGTTTGATCCCTGGGTTGGGAAAGTCCCCTGTAGGAGGGCATGGCAACCCACTCCAGTATTTTCACCTGGAGAATCCCCATGGACAGAGGAGCCTGGCAGGGTTACAGTCCATGGAGTTGCAGAGTCAGACATGACTGAGTGACTAAACACAAGCACAACAAGTCCTCATAAACAAGGGGATTTTAAACAGATACAAGGAGAATACCTTGAACATGAAGGCAGAGACCAGGGTGATGTGTCTGTAAGCCAAAAAACACCAAAGTTCACCAGTAAAATACCAAAAGCTGGGTAAGAGGCACGATTCTTTCTCACAGCCCTCAGAGGGATTCAGCCCTGCTGACACCTTGATCCAGGACTTCAGGACTGTGGAACAATAAACTTCTGTTGTTTAAGCCATTTAGTTTGTGATAACTTGTTACGGCACCCTAGCTAACAAGTACATCTATGATAAATTTTAATCTTAGTAAATGATTCTGAAGTACTATTAGCTTATTGTGAATTTTTGTCTCTTTGTCATCTGTTTCCTTCACAATTTCTGTTACCTGCACTGCATTACAGTCATTTCCTAGAAATTACCTTTATTTCCTCGAGGATGATCTGAACCAACAGAAGTATCCCAAGTGTAATGTCTTCCTCCAGTAAATTGCTAAAATGACAAAGGCTTCTATTGTATTCTTTTTTCCTGGAAAGCAACTTACTCTTTCACTTGATTTTTTCCCTAGAAAAACATTAGACTTCTTCTTTGCTGAGATTACAAAAGCAATTATGAGCTAAAGACTCAATGTGGATTACACCTTTGCTTTATGTTATGTCAAAGATGCCTCTTACAACCTATTCTGTCAGAAGCGCATTTACCTATAGAATCAGCAGTGTTTATTATCCAAGAGTGAACTCTACTGAAGCCTGGGCTGGAGGTATAAAGAAGAATAAACAAGGTCTTAACCATTAAGAAGTTTATAGTCTTCCATGGGAGACTGACAGATACATAAACAACTAATCAGAATATCGGCTTCGCAGGTGGCTCAGTGGTAAAGAATCTGTCTCCCAGTGCAGGAGATGCTGGTTCTATCCTTGCATTGGGAAGATTTCCTGGAGAAGGAAATGGCAACCCACTCTAGTATCCTTGCCTGGGAAATCCCAGGACAAGGACAAAGGAGCCTGGCAGGCTACAGTCCATGGGGTTGCAGAATAGTCAGACACGACTTAATGACTAAACAACAACAACAACAAATGAAAATATACTGAGTTGTGTGCTGCAAAAATCTGTAATTAACACGTTACTGACTCATTACTCTCTTTTATACTGTTTTAGGGAAAAGGAAATGGCAACCCACTCCAGTATTCTTACCTTGAAAATTCCATGGACAGAGGAGCCTGGTAGGCTACAGTCCATAGGACTGCAAAGAGTGGGACATGACTGAGCAAATTCACTTCTTCAGAGTCTTACTGGTGGCTCAGATGGTATAGAATATGCGGACAATGCAGGAGGCCTGGGTTCTACCCCTGGGTCGGGAAGATCTCCTGGAGAAGGGAATGGCAACCCACTCCAGTATTCCTGCCTGGGAAATCCCATGGACAGAGGAGCCTGGTGGGCTACAGTCCACAAGGTAGCAAACAGTTGGACATGACTGAGCAACTAACACACAACATACACTGTTTCAGGCACTTAGAAGCTAGAAGCGTTATCTTATTTAATACTATGAACAGCTTCAGGAGATGAGTACTATCATTACTAACAGCTTACAGGTAAGCAGCAAAAGAAACAACAAGGAAATTTATGAAAACTACATGGCTAAAGAATATAGGCCCAGATTCAGCCAAACAAATCCACGATTTTATTCCCTATGCTACAAGTTCTATGTGTCGGGGGAAGAGGTCAGGGAAGCATAATGCATCACAAATATATGCATTTAAGCTGAGCCATGGAGGAAACTAACGAGGAGACAGAGAGATAGATATATCTACAAGAAAAAATTTCCAGAAAAATAATGCAAAACACAGGCAATCAGAGGCAGTTCAGTATGGATAGAGCTAATGACAGACAAGGAAATAGGGGCAACTGAAGAAGTGGGAGAGGAGATCGAAGACAGAGTGTAGAGTAGACTGAATGCCATACAAAGTGGATTGCTCTATAGGCAAAAAGGAGTTTTTATTGGGTTTTGATTGTATGAGAGATAAGAGCCACGTCTATGCTTTAGATGCAGCCCTGGTGGCCTATAGAAGAGGACAGGTCAGTTCTAAAGGGGAATCTGTCCAAACCACACAGGTATCTAATGATTACTCTCAAATTGGTTTATAATATGTCTATACACATGGGTATAATTATATAAGAATACATATCTATAATTAATATGCAATTATAATAATTACATATTTAAAGAAAGAGGCAAAAGGGTTAAAAAATTTACAGTAGGTGAATCTGGATAAAATGCAAATAGCTGTCTTTTGTACTATTTTTATTTTGTAACTTTTCATAAGTTTCAAATTATTTCTAAATTAAAAAGCATTTAAAAACACAGAATTCGGAATGGTGATTGAAGGGTCAGAGAGTAGGGAGAATAGGGAGAAATCACTTAAGGGGTTTTACTTTGGAGTAATAAGGACGATCTAGAATAAGATGGAAGCTGTGGCTGCAAAACATTGTGGATGTACTAAATGCTACTGATTCTTTTTAGGTTTTCAAACATATATAAATACCAACAGTTTGAGGACTTAATTTTGCATTATAGACATCCCTCAAATGCCAGTTTCAATCCAACTACCCTGGGAATATTCTCTTGAATCTTTTAAAGATATGGGTACAAGTGCCACAAGTCAAGAAGCATTTTTAAGTGACAGAGACTAATCAGCCAAGCAAACATACTACAGCCTATGTAACAGAACTGCTTTCCTAAGAACCATTAGAGAAGAGGAGACAGCCATCACTGTAAGTGGAAGTAGGAGAACTATTAATAGTTAACAACACACAGCTTCCCTGGTGGCTCAGAGGGTAAAGCGTCTGCTTGCAACATGGGAGACCTGGGTTCAATCCCTGGGTTGGGAAGATCCCCTGGAGAAGGAAATGGCAACTCACTCCAGTATTCTTGCCTGGAGAATCCCATGCACAGAGGAGCCTGGTGCAGGCTACAGGCCATAGGGTTGTGAAGAGTTGGATACAACTGAGCGACTTCACTTTCAACAACACAGAAGGGTACTGCTACGTTTTAGTGACCAAATAAATGCTCAGTTGGAAATTGACAAATTTGCTCTCTTTAAAGACATGTTTCAGTAACTATTTTAAAGTTATACTATCTATTGTAATGTCAAGGATAAATTATTGAAATTTTGTGTAAAATATATCCAAACCAACCAGCAACACATAGAAAGCAATACAGATGATTAAAATTTAAAGCTTTCAAATATAAATAGTATATTATTTAATATAATATTAGTATTTTTTGATACCACCTTTATTTCTTTTGAATGCTTGATCTCACTCAAGCCTAATAACCTTATGATGGATACAGAACAAATATTATAAAACATCTTTCAGATGAAGACCACACATTTAGTAGCTATGGAATCAAGAGTAGCTCTATTATAACCTAGTCATACACCAATTCAGATCAGTTCCTCAATTCCAGAACTCATACTGAATTTCCCTTTATATACTTTTAATTGAACTGCAGCGGATAACATTTAGAACAAGTTTTGTTTTCAGTTTTTTCAGCCATAATATGAAACCGCACTGACTGAACTCACTTATTACAGATGCACTATACAGCACAGTAACTATAGTTAACATACTGTATTGTATTCCTGAAAGTTGCTAAGAGAGTAAACTTTAAAGTTTCTCACCACACATGCAATTATGTAAGAAGAAGGCGTTAACTAACCTTATTATGACAATCACTGTGCAACACATGTATATCAAGTCATCATGCTGTACATCTTAAACTTTCTTATATGTCAATTACATTTCAACAAAGCTGGGGAAAAGAAATGGAAAGGAGGACTGTGAGGCCCAAAGTGATGGTGGAGGCAACAGAGGGAAGAAGCCTGGATGCCTATTTGAGTACATACAGCAGGCCCCTCACTGACCCATACTGAATGTGAATGAGAAATAAATCTTTATTGCATGAACCCATAACTGTGACCTATGAAGCTATTACTAAACAATAACTCTGTGCCAGGGAGCAGACTAGGTGCTTTCACTTATCTCATTTATTGCACTTATGTGAATGATGATGACTGAGTCGTTATGACATACAGCACATGGGTTAAAAACAGTGAGAAAGATAGCTATACTTGTTCACGGTGAAAACACAAATAGATGGTTACTCTTATACATTTTTTATGGAAGTGTTAATTTTCATAATCTTTCTGATCAAAGTTTGAACAATTTGTATTATAATTTGACTAATTCCACTAAAAGTTGAAAACAATCAACTTATCTTTTGACCCACTAATTCCACTACCAAGAATCTATGATCATGAACGTCAAAGAAGTACATAAAGATAAAATTAAGAAAAAAATTGAAACAACCTAAATAACAGTGCACCCAAAAAAGATGCCCTTTTCATTATAGGGGACTAGAATGCAAAAGTAGGAAGTCAAGAAACACCTGGAGTAACAGGCAAATTTGGCCTTGGAGTACAGAATGCAGCAAGGCAAAGGCTAATAGAGTTCTGCCAAGAGAACACACTAGTCATAGCAAACACCCTCTTCCAACAACACAAGAGAAGACTCTACACAGGGACATCATCAGATGGTCAATACCGAAATCAGATTGATTATATTCTTTGCAGCCAAAGATGGAGAAGCTCTTTACACAGTCAGCAAAAACAAGACCAGGAGCTGACTGTGGCTCAGATTATGAACTCCTTATTGCCAAATTCAGACTGAAATTGAAGGAAGTGGAGAAAACCACTACAACATTCAGGTATGACCTAAATCAAATCCCTTATGACTATACAGTGGAAGTGAGAAATAGATTTAAGGGACTAGATCTGATAGAGTGCCTGATGAACTATGGAATGAGGTTTGTGACATTGTACAGGAGACAGGGATCAAGACCATCCCCAAGAAAAAGAAATGCAAAAAAGAAAAATGGCTGTCTGGAGGCCTTACAAATAGCTGTGAAAACACAGGAAGTGAAAAGTAAAAGAGAAAAAGAAAGATATACCCATTTGAATGCAGAGTTCCAAAGAACAGCAAGCAGAGATAAGAAAGCCTTCCTCAGAGATCAATGCAAAGATAGAGAGGAAAACAATAGAATGGGAAAGACTAGAGATCTCTTCAAGAAAATCAGAGATACCAAGGGAACATTTCATGCAAAGATGGGCTCAATAAAGGACAGAAATGGTATGGACCTAACAGAAGCAGAAGATATTAAGAAGGGGTGGCAAGAATACACAGAAGAACTGTACAAAAATGATCTTCACGACCCAGATAATCATGATGATGTGATCACTCACCTAGAGCCAGATATCCTGGAATGTGAAGTCAAGTGGGCCTTAGGAAGCATCACTATGAACAAAGTTAGTGGAAGTGATGGAATTCCAGTTGAGCTGTTTCAAATCCTGAAAGATGATGCTGTGAAAGGGCCGCACTCAATATGCCAGCAAATATTGAAAACTCAGCAGGGGCCATGGGACTGGAAAAGGTCAGTCTTCATTCCAATTCCAAAGAAAGGCAATGCCAGAGAATGCTCAAACTATTGCACAACTGCACTCATCTCACACGCTAGTAAAGTAATGCTCAAAATTCTCCAAGCCAGGCTTCAACAGAATGTGAGCCATGAACTTCCAGATGTTCAAGCTGGTTTTAGAAAGGGTAGAAGAATCAGAGATCAAATTGCCAACATTGGCTGGATCATGGAAAAAGCAAGAGAGTTCCAGAAAAACATCTATTTCTGCTTTATTGACTATGCAAAAGCCTTTTACTGTGTGGATCACAACAAACTGTGGAAAATTCTGAAAGAGATAGGCATAACAGACCACCTGACCTGCCTCTTGAGAAACCTGTATGCAGGTCAGGAAGCAACAGTTAGAACTGGACATGGAACAACAGACGGGTTCCAAATAGGAAAAGGAGTATGTCAAGGCTGTATATTGTCACAGGCTGTATATTGCTTATTTAACTTATGTGCAGAGTATATCATGCGAAATGTTGGGCTGATGAAGCATAAGCTGGAATCAAGATTTCCAAGAGAAAAATCAATAACCTCAGATATGCAGGTGACACCACCCTTATGGCAGAAAGTGAAAAAGAACTAAAGAGCCTCTTGATGAAAGTGAAAGAGGAGAGTGAAAAAATTGGCTTAAAAATCAACATTCAGAAAATGTAGATCATGGCATCTGGTCCCATCACTTCATAAGAAATAGACGGGGAAACAGTGGACTGGGCACCAAAATTGCTGCAGATGGTGATTGCAGCCATGAAATTAAAAGACGCTTACTCCTTGGGAGGAAAATTATGACCAACCTAGACAGCATATTAAAAAGCAGAGACATTACTTTGCCAACAAAGGTCCATCTAGTCACGATTATGGTTTTTCCAGTGGTCATATATGGATGTGAGAGTTGGACTGTGAAGAAAGCTGAGCACTGAAGAATTGATGTTTTTGAACTGTGGTGTTGGAGAAGACTCTTGAGAGTCCCTTGGACTGCAAGGAGATCCAACCAGTCCATCCTAAAGGAGACCAGTCCTGGGTGTTCATTGGAAGGACTGATGTTGGGGCTGAAACTCCAATACTTTGGCCACCTGATGCAAAGAGCTGACTCACTGGACAAGACTCTGGTGTTGGGAAAGATTGAGGGCAGGAGGAGAAGGGGACGACAGAGGATGAGATGGTTGGATGGCATCATCGACTCGATGGACATGGGTTTGGGTGGACTCCGGGAGTTGGTGATGGACACGGAGGCCTGGTGTGCTTCAGTTCATGGTGTCGCAATGAGTCAGACACCACTGAGCGACTGAACTGAACTGAACTGAAATAACAGTATGCATATATTTAAAATAATTATAATATATCCATTTGCTGAAATATTATGCACCCATTAAAAACCATGTATTCCAAGAATAGTTAATAATGCAGGAAAGTGCTTACAAATAAATTTATGTGACATATGCTAGATACAAAATAATTCAACTTGTTAAAAACATGAATGCAAATACGATAAAAATGAAATAAACCAACATGCTAATATTAATTATCTCTACATGATGAGCTTAAAAATAGATTTTATTTTATCCTCTATGTCTCTATTTTAAAATGTTATATAATGATCATATATTATTTTTGAATTCACAACATATGTTATAAATATAAAGAAGGCAAGGAATTGTCTAATCCATTTTTAAAGTTTCCACAAAAACTTGTTTAAAATTAAAAAGTGCTAGTGCTTAAATCTGTAAGTTATATTCAATAGGAAAATTCACTTATGTGAAACAGCTCATCCCCTGATGGTGTTAGATAAATGAGGTGTTATTACAGTATTTCTAAAAGTTGTCTACCATCTGTGAGTTTATTTTTTAATTGTCTGTTGTTTTTCACATCTAAATTTAAAATCATTTTCACATATAAAGATCTATGATTAAGGTGATCTTTTTGATAGCTTGCATCCTCCTGTTTTTGATTCCACCAAAATTATTCAGCAATGAACTCCATCTCTATAATTGCAAAATAGTTTCTCCACTGTACAGGTGAATAAAGTCAAGTTAGAAGTATATCAATATACTTAGAACACTAAACAAGACATGCCAGGACCATGCTGAAGTCTGGCTGTACTGGCTCTCAGGAACCCATTCTGCACATGCCCAACTCATGTGCGTGGTATGATATTGTAGCTAGAAACTGGCCATCATATAATATTTACACCATGGAAATAATCAAATAGTACAATATGGCTTTTCATTTTTTATGTCCCCCTCCCCACAGGAAGCCAGTTTACTAACACACCACATCACGTACACAACAATATGATTCTTTAAATTGTGCTTAATTAGCCCAAAGCCAGGAGATCATTATGTAGTTTAAAAAGACATTAGGCCTCACAGTGTAGGGATGCGGGGTTAAAATATACTGGTGTATTCCAAGCACCGAGAAGAGTGCCATATAGCACAGGTGCTCAAAGGGTATATTTTTCACATGCTGACCAGACAAGCTGAAGATAAAGAAATTTTTCTCTTGAGTCAACCATGCATCATTCCAACTTCATCCATCAGTCTACTTTTTTTTTTTTTCACATTGATTTTTTTAAAAATTTTACTTCACAATACTGTATTGGTTTTGGCATACATTGACATGAATCCACCATGAGTGTACATGAGTTCCCAAACACGAACCCCCCTCCCACCTCCCTCCCCATATCATCTCTCTGGATCATCCCCGTGCACCAGCCCCAAGCATGCTGTATCCTGCATCGGACATAGACTGGCGATTCGTTTCTTACATGATTGTATACACGTTTCAATGCCATTCTCCCAAATCATCCCACCCTCTCCCTCTCCCTCTGAGTCCAAAACTCTGTTATACACATCTGTGTCTTTTTTGCTGTCTTGCATACAGGGTCGTCATTGCCATCTTTCTAAATTCCATATATATGTGTTAGTATACTGTATTGGTGTTTTTCTTTCTGGCTTACTTCACTCTGTATAATCGGCTCCAGTTTCATCCATCTCATCAGAACTGAATCAAATGTATTCTTTTTAATGGCTGAGTAATACTCCATTGTGTATATGTACCACAGCTTTCTTATCCATTCATCTGCTGATGGACATCTAGGTTGTTTCCATGTCCTGGCTATTATAAACAGTGCTGCGATGAACATTGGGGTACATGTGTCTCTTTCAATTCTAGTTTCCTCAGTGTGTATGCCCAGCAGTGGGATTGCTGGGTCATAAGGCAGTTCTATTTGCAATTTTTTAAGGAATCTCCACACTGTTCTCCATAGTGGCTGTATTAGTTTGCATTCCCACCAACAGTGCAAGAGGGTTCCCTTTTCTCCACACCCTCTCCAGCATTTATTGCTTGTAGACTTTTGGATCACAGACATTCTGACTGGTGTGAAGTGGTACCTCATTGTGGTCTTGATTTGCATTTCTCTAATAATGAGTGATGTTGAGCATCTTTTCGTGTGTTTGTTAGCCATCCGTATGTCTTTTTTGGAGAAATGTCTATTTAGTTCTTTGGCCCATTTTTTGATTTTTCTGGAATTGAGCTGCATAAGTTGCTTGTATATTTTTTAGATTAGTTGTTTGTCAGTTGCTTCATTTGCTATTATTTTCTCCCATTCAGAAGGCTGTCTTTTCACCTTGCTTATATTTTCCTTTGTTGTGCAGAAGCTTTACTTTTAATTTTAATTAGATCCCATTTGTTTATTTTTGCTTTTATTTCCAGTATTCTGGGAGGTGGATCATAGAGGATCCTGCTGTGATTTATGTCGGAGAGTGTTTTGCCTATCTTCTCCTCTAGGAGTTTTATAGTTTCTGGTCTTATGTTTAGATCTTTAATCCATTTTGAGTTTATTTTTGTGTGTGGTGTTAGAAAGTGATCTAGTTTCATTCTTTTACAAGTGGTTGACCAGTTTTCCCAGCACCACTTGTTAAAGAGATTGTCCTTACTCCATTGTATATTCTTGCCTCCTTTGTCAAAGATAAGGTGTCCATATGTGTGTGGATTTATCTCTGGGCTTTCTATTTTGTTTCACTGATCTATATTTCTGTCTTTGTGCCAGTACCATACTGTCTTGATGACTGTGGCTTTGTAGTAGAGCATGAAGTCAGGCAAGTTGATTCCTCTGGTTCCATTCTTCTTTCTCAAGATTGCTTTGGCTATTCGAGGTTTTTTGTATTTCCATACAAATCTTGAAATTGTTCTAGTTCTGTGAAAAATACCGCTGGTAGCTTGATAGGGATTGCACTGAATCTGTAGATTGCTTTGGGTAGTATACTCATTTTCACTATATTGATTCTTCCAATCCATGAACATGGTATATTTCTCCATCTATTAATGTCCTCTTGGATTTCTTTCATCAGTGTTTTATAGTTTTCTTAGATAGGTCTTTAGTTTCTTTAGGTAGATATATTCCTAAGTATTTTATTCTTTTCGTTGCAATGGTGAATGGAATTGTTTCCTTAATTTCTTTTTCTACTTTCTCATTATTAGTGTATAGGAATGCAAGGGATTTCTGTGTGTTGATTTTATATCTTGCAACTTTACTATATTCATTGATTAGCTCTAGTAATTTTCTGGTGGAGTCTTTAGGGTTTTCTATGTAGAGGATCATGTCATCTGCAAACAGTGAGAGTTTTACGTCTTCTTTTCCAATTTGGATTCCTTTTATTTCTTACTCTGCTCTGATTGCTGTGGCCAAAACTTCCAGAACTATGTTGAATAGTAGCGGTGAAAGTGGGCACCCTTGTCTTGTTTCTGACTTTAGGGGAAATGCTTTCAATTTTTCACCATTGAGGATAATGTTTGCTGTGGGTTTGTTATAGATAGCTTTTATCTTCCAGCAAACAAAAGCCCATGTCCAGACAGCTTCACAGCTGAATTCTACCAAAAATTTAGAGAAGAGCTAACACCTATCCTACTCAAACTCTTCCAGAAAATTGCAGAGGAAGGTAAACTTCCAAACTCATTCTATGAGGCCACCATCACCCTAATACCAAAACCTGACAAAGATGCTACAAAAAAACAAAACTACAGGCCAATATCACTGATGAACATAGATGCAAAAATCCTCAACAAAATTCTAGCAATCAGAATCCAACAACACCTTCAAAAGATCATACACCATGACCAAGTGGGCTTTATCCCAGGGATGCAAGGATTCTTCAATATCCGCAAATCAATCAATGTAATTCACCACATTAACAAATTGAGAAATAAAAGCCATATGATTATCTCAATAGATGCAGAGAAGGCCTTTGACAAAATTCAACATCCATTTATGATAAAAACTCTCCAGAAAGCAGGAATAGAAGGAACATACCTCAACATCAGTCTACTTTAAAACCTTGTCTGTTTATTTTCATTTCTTTATTTACAATTGTCTTTCCATCAGTTCCTTAAACTATCATCTTATTTCCATTCTCATTCCTAGAGGATCTAGCCTTCACACCAACAATTCACAGGTCACTGATGACTTTCCGGTTGACAAGCACAGTGTTCTTTTTCTCTTTTAATTCCACCTCCTCTGAAACAGTTTATACTGTTGATGAAATATCCTTTCCTGACATTCTTTCTCACTTGAACTTGTGTATTGTAATTGCATGTCTCCCATATTTTATTTTGGCCATTTTTATCTTGTTCTTTTCTTCATCTTTCAGTCTGACACAGTATTTGTACAATGCTTAGCAGTCATCCCTTTAGGCTTATTTCTTTGTGATTTCCATTCAAAAGAAATATGGCCTCATATCTCATTTCTAATCTAAACTGTTCAGTTATAGAAATTCCATCCTGTTCTTTCCTTAAGCTCAGTCAGAGATTTCCAACTGCCTCCTTGGACATTTCCATTTGAAAGTCGGGTCTTTACATCAAATTTGACTAAAACTAAATGCATTACCTTGTTTTACCAATTCCCTTCCTCAGGTAACTACTGTGTTTCTGTGCATTAAGCTGGGGTGTTTCTCTTTTCCCTGCTGTCCTGATAGGTCTCACCTCCTAGGATCTTTCCATTACAAATTTACATAAGGTTCCTACAAGATGAGTCAGTCCTGCAGTGATCCTTCCTCCACGAAATTCTCAGGAACAAATAAAATCAATGATTCACTTTTTTTCTGAGCACTATATCTTAAATGTGGGCTCAGTCTACAAATATCCTCTGTGATGCTGTTTTAGTTTTTTGAGTTGCAGGACACAGCACCCTACAAGTATGGCAGTAGGCCAGTTAATTGAACAAAGCTTAATTGTGCACTGATAACTTTGAAAAATCTTAATTTCTCTGTGGTGAAATGACTAAGCGTATTATCAAGAAATGGAATTATGAAGTGTTTCCAGATCAAGTTAAGCAACTACAGGTGAATTAATATAGAATTAGGCTTCAAAAGCTCATCCTAGGAAAAGCTGAATGAACTGTGTTCATTCTTTGAAACATATTGATTTGTGAAACCAACAGCCCACTGTCTAAAGAAGGCAATTCAGAACTCAAAATAATTTCAAAAAAAAAAAATTCTAAAGATAAACAGGTCATTTGAAGATTAACCTTTGCCTTTCTCCATATCTATCCAATAATCATTTTGTTCATTAGCTCCTTGTGTATAGAGTTTTAACTCATGCCACAGGAGGTGGTTTTAGTAATAACGTGCATTTATGAAAGATGGTATTAAATAGTAAGAAATACTAAAGTTTTGGAATCAAGTGGTAGTCTGACACTACCACTTAATTTCTGGGAGAACTTGGAGGATTTCTTAATTTCTTTAAATTCCAGTTTACGATCTGTAAAATTAGAATAAGAAAGCTAATTTACAGAGTTATTATATGGGTTAGAGATAAAATAACATGCATCTCTATGGTAGACTCTCAGTAAACAATATTTATTATTATTTATACAGCTGGAGAGTACGAGCAGATAGTTAACAAAATACCCCTTGTATGCCTGAAACAACAGTTCTCAAATTTTTGGTCTTTGGATGTTTTTAGACTCTGAAAAATTACGGAGTATGTCAAAAACTCTTTCTAGTAATATATTTAGGGTACACCTATGGATTATCATAATATAAATTAAATTTTGAAACATTTAAAGTATGTATTTACTGCTTCATTTTTACATAAAATAATAAATCTAATATACATCAACAATATATATTTTATAAAAATAAAACACTTTTCAAATCAAAAGATTCAGTGAGAAGTGAATAGTAGCATTGGTTTACACTTTTGTAAGTGTCTTTAATGCTGGGCTTATTATAAGACAGCTGGGTTGTCATATCTGGTTCGGCACTCAGTCTGTTGCGATATGTTGTTTTGCTTGATATATTACAAGAAAATCTGTCCACACACAGATATGCAGTTGAAAGGATATCAGGAACTTTGAGGGATTCTCAGGTCATACTTTGAAAACAGATTGCCTGAAGTTACTCAAGACAATTTCTTGGAGGGAGGAAGTGAGTCACTAAGCCAAATCAGAGACGACGACAATGACAACGATAATAATAATGATAAAAGTAGTAATAAACAAATACTAAATGGCTGAAAAGTGACAAACATTCAAGGCAATGGTAACATCTGTGGTGAAAGTTGAGGAATAGAATGTAAAATATGTGAAATATCATGGCAGATATTTCACCAATGTGAAATATCATTACAGAATCAAGCAGCAGGAGTAATACATCTGTACTGAAGAGAACTAAGAAAAAAAATGGAGATAAATTGAGGGGTTCAGGTGTGGAAGAACCATGGGTTGTGAAATTTTCCAAAAGCAATTGAGAGAAAGCATACTTGTATTTATACCTTGTATTAACTTGTTTTCAAATAGTTTTGAATGAATTACGCTCTACTGATGTTTTTGAGCAAGATGATTCTTACTAGTGTAAGTGGAATTTTAATTATGCAGAACATTTAATAATATCAATGCTTGGGTGTACCAATAAAATCACAGATCACTAGTAGAAATTATAGCACTCCCCAAAGATCTTCAGTCCATAGTCTAAGAACAATAGGTTTCTTCACAGAGCTAGATTTGAGCAAAGATAATGTCCCAGAAGCATCAGAACAAGGTGTAAATTGTGCCTTTCTTATATAAAACAATTCTCCATTACTAGAATTATAAAGAGTCTTCAGAGAAGAGATGAGGGATGAATGGTGGATAGATAAATGGAAGAAACTAAGAGATAGATTCTGGATTTTTAATAGAATGGGTAGAAGACACTGTTGGAGTTAAAATAAAACATAGGAGAAAATAAACATTTATTTTTGAATTTGCTTTGAAATATTGTTATCAACTCCTAATGAAATTTTAAAAGGAAAAATAAATGGCAATCATTTTGAAGTAGAGGGAGATATGAAAATGGTGAATAATAACTACTGCATAGGAAATAATTTGAAACCAAAGGAAAATCATCATAGAGAGAGAGCAGTAGGGAGTTATTACCTTAGTCTGGGAGTCCAGTAACAAAGCTAAAGGGTAAATTCACCATGAAGGCAGAATTTATTGACTACATCAAAGCCTTTGACTGTGTAGATCACAAAAAACTGGAAAATTCTTAAAAGAGATGGGAATACCAGACCGCCTGACCTGCCTCCTGAGAAATCTGTATGCAGGTCAAGAAGCAACAGTTAGAACCGGACATGGAACAACAGACTGGTTCCAAATCAGGAAAGGAGTACGTC
Source organism: Budorcas taxicolor (assembly GCF_023091745.1). Classification (NCBI taxonomy): domain Eukaryota; kingdom Metazoa; phylum Chordata; class Mammalia; order Artiodactyla; family Bovidae; genus Budorcas; species Budorcas taxicolor. The sequence continues at coordinate 158,254,182 of NC_068910.1, forward strand.
AGCTGTATATTGTCACCCTGCTCATTCAACTTATATGCAGAGTACATCATGAGAAAGGCTGGGCTGGAGGAAGGAGGGAATCAAGCTGGAATCAAGACTGCAGGGAGAAATATCAATAACCTCAGATATGCAGATGATACCACACTTATGGCAGAAAGTGAAGATGAACTAAAGAGCTTCTTGATGAAAGTGAAAGGGGAGAGTGAAAAAGCTGGCTTAAAACTCAACATTCAAAAAACTAAGATCATGGCATCCAGTCCCATCTATTTCTGGCAAATAGATGGGGAAACAATGGAAACAGTGACAGACTTTATTTTCTTGGGCTCCAAAATCACCGTAGATGGTGACTGCAGCCATGAAATTAAAAGACGCTTGCTCCTTGGAAGAAAAGTTATGACCAACTTAGATAGCATATTAAAAAGCAGAGACATTACTTTACCAACAAAGGTTCATCTAGTCAAAGCTATGGATTTTCCAGTAGTCATGTATGGATGTGAGAGCTGGACTATAAAGAAAGCTGAGTGCTGAAGAATTGATGCTTTTGAACTATGGTGTGGGGGAAGACTCTTGAGAGTCCCTTGGACTGCAAGGAGATCCAACCAGTTCATCCTAAAGGAAGTCAGTCCTGAATACTCATTGGAAGGACTGATGCTGAAGTTGAAACTCCAATACTTTGGCCACATGATGCGAAGAGCTGACTCATTTGAAAAGACCCTGATGCTGGGAAAGATTGACGGTGGGAGGAGAAGGGGATGACAGAGGATGAGAAGGCTGGATGGCATCACCAATGTGATGGACATGAGTTTGAGTAGCCCCTGGGAGTTGGTGATTGGACAGGGAGGCCTGGTGTGCTGCAGTCCACGGGGTCGCAAAGAGTCGGACAAGACTAAGTGAATGGGAAGACAAAATCCTTAGGGTAGAAGTGGTAGAGGCAGGGAAAAGGGACTAGGTAATAGGGATTTAGAAGTGACCTTCTAATGAAATGGAAGACCCAAGGAGACGCATGCACAAAGAGGGAGCCTCCAGCCAAAGGGTTACATTTTAAGGAAGATTTGACAAGAGCAATAATGGTGCAGAGGAAGAGAAGAAGTAGTTAAAAATCTAAGGGAGAAAATCTGGAAAGAAACAAGTAGTTTGGGAGGACAAAGAGGGTTAAACAGGCAAGAAATGTAGGAACTATGAGTGCCATTGGTACCTTTCTTGTTTTCAATGGAAATGCAAACATTTTTCAAGCATTTAACATATGCAGGGGTACTCTCATGGGCTTTACATCAGTGTTACTCAAAACAGCACTGAGGAACTACCACCATTCAGGGATCTATCCCCTATCAGTCTGCCGTGAGACAAGCACAGAAATGAGAGTAACCTTTGCAAAAATGTTATAGCCATTTGACATAGTAACCTCATCTGCTGAATCTAATCATAAAAACTTCTTTTGATTTTTTATTTAATTTTTCCTTAAGGAAAACATTCTTTCCAAAAACGGTCCTTCACCACAGACAGTCTGAAAATTACAACTTCACAAGCTTTATCTAATTTATTTCTCAAAGCTATGCCATGCTGTATTATTCTTAGGGCCACTGTACAGGTAGAGAATATAGGCACTGAGCAAACTCATACAACTGTGAAGTAGTAAGAAATTTAACCTACACAGGTATGTGCGTGCTAAGTCACTTTAGTCATGTCCAGTCTTTCAGACCCTATGGACTGTAGCCTGTCAGGCTCCTCTGTCCATGGGATTCTTCAGGTAAGAATAGTGGAGTGGGTTGCCATGCCCTCCTCCAGGGGATCTTCCCGACCCATGGATCGAACCTGTATCTCTTAGTCTCCTGCCTTGGCAGGTAGATTCTTTACCACTAGCACTACCTGGGAAGCCCTACATAAGTTCAGAACAAGAATCCCATGGACAGAGAAGCCTGATGGGCTACAGCCCATGGGGTCGCAAAGAATCGGACACGACTGAGCGACTTCACTTTCACTTTCACTTTCACTATGAGGAGAAGGGATGAGCAGTAGTGGAAGGAGAGAAATTCTTCATAGAATACAACAATATACTTTCAAGGTATAAAGAAAGTATCACACAAGGAGTGAATCTTTCTAGTCTCCTTTGTGAGTGCAAATCATGGTTGGTTCGATATTTGTGGGCTAAGTCATGAATGTGTATAGAACAATGATAAAACCAACTTGAAAATTAAAAGTATTACTGTTGACTTGTGAGTTATTATTCTCTTTCTCAATTATGTATTGAATGCCTACTACATGTATGACATGGGGCTATGCTGAAAACTGGGCCTTGGGGGCAGGAGATGTTCTAATTGAGCAAAGTAAACTGATAATTTTTCTAAGCCTCAGTTTCCAAATCTATGTAATGGTCATGGGAATAGAATCTTCCCCAGTTGGAATTAAATGATGCAGTCCATGCAAAACTCAGTGTAATGTCTTACTAGTGCAAAGGCTCAAAAAATAAAAACAAAAATAAATGAGGTGGGAGGAACAAGTGTACTCAGGAGCCTTATATTTTCCCAAGAGGACAAGATAACCATATGGTTAGCTAGATTGTGAAATTCCCCAAATGCTACTAAAAGCTCTAACTGAATTTGGTACTTTACCATCCTTTTAAATCAGAATCAAGGATTTCAGCCATGCATTGACAATTCAATCTGTTTGATTGATTTCCTTACATCAAAGCTCATATAGGTGTTAATTGCTTGGAGTTGATGTACCTGACTTGCCTGTAATGGACCTCACTGGCACTCAATAATTTCTAGAGTAATTTCTGTCTCTTCATACTCCTTTCTCTCTGATTCATTTTCACGTTTGATGCTGTCTAGATGACCCTGGGGAAACAGCCTAAGTTCCTTTCAAACTCAACCCTGTAAGACAGTTACAGAATAGACAGAAATGTACTCTGGGTCTGAAAAAAGAATTCCTAGACAGATCCTTACACTATGGAAACATCAGAGTCGCCTGTAACTAATGCCTTTCCCCAAAGATGATTTACCCCTGAAAATCTCTCTTTTATTGTTATGTAGACACCAAGAAAACAGATCACAACCAAATTAACAGTTCTTTATCCTTTGTAGATCCAACTTTGGTCTGGGCCAAGAAAACAGAAATTCTGCAATACAGACCACATCTAACTTTTGGCAAACAGTACAATGCAAAGATCAATGAAAAATCAATTGCTGAACTCTACTGACTAGGACTTCTATTTTTATTGGTTCCCAAGAAAGATCAATAAAACATGCCTTGAGTTCTTGAACTCTGAGGTAATATTTGAGTCACAACATCCAACATTCTAACAGTTCAGTCTTAGCTGATTGAACTATTACAGGAGGAAGAAATATCAGAGTGTAAAAAATGAAATACTCAAGGTTTAGAATTTTCTGGAGAACATGCTGGTTGTCTTAGTTACGAAACATGTGGGCTTTTTTAATTTATTACTCTTTCTTATTTTTGGCTTGCTTCTCTGGTGGATCAGTGGTAAAGAATCCACCTGCAATGCAGCAGATGCAGGCTTGATCCCTGAGTTGGAAAGATGCCCCGAAGAAGGAAACGGCAGCTCACTCCAGTATTCTTGCCTGGGAAATCCCATGGACAGAGGAAACTGGTGGGCTACAGTCCACGGGGTTGCAAAGAGTTGGACATGACTGAGTGACTGTGCACTTGCACACACACAAAACCAGCTTAGAAGTATTTCACAAATAACTAAAAATACCTATATTACACTGTTTAAGTCCAAAAGATAATTGCAGCACATAAAAATTCCTATATGACTTATAAAAACACATTTTCCAGCTCAGAAATTTGTAATCAACTCATTACCACACTGCCCAGCCTACATTAGTAGCTCTCTAAATACGTGTTAATTAATGCTAATTAATAAATATTGATTTTTATAAATACTATTTAGGGTATGTATATAAGAATTCTCATAACCAAATATAATTCTGCATTGCCAATTCCCATCCACATAGGCTAAAAAATTAATTGCATCACATAAAACATTTTTATTTTAAGTAAAAGCTTGAAAATTCCCAGTAACCCAGAATAACTGCTTTAGGTCCCTGATTATAATTTTATTTTATTATAATTTTATTTTATTTTATTTTAAAATGTGTATGTGACACTCTTACAAAAGTGTTATTAGAATGTTTAACTCCAAATTGTTTAAGAGTTGCCTCTTATTCAAATCTATTATAAAGACTCTTGAAGTGAGTCTGTTTATGCCATATGATTATAGCATAAAAATATCATAAATATAGTTATGGTAATGGCTTTACTTTTCTTCTTTAAGTGCAATCAGATATTAATTTCTTCAGATTACTTCAGTTATTAGAGAAAAATACGAACACAGGGAAGTTTATCATACTCTCTCATAATCTAATTTTCAACAAGAAATTAAGTAATATCTCATTGGTCTGTATATGTGTGTGTGTGTGTGTGTGTGTGTGTGTGTGTGTGCATGTGTGTGAGTGCGCACATGCGCGCACTCAACAGTGTTTGACTATTCTCAACCTCATGAACTCCTGCCAGGCTCCTCTGTTCAAGGAATTTTCCAGGCAAGAATACTGTGTGGGTTGCTGTTTCCTTCTCCAGGGGATCTTACTGACCCAGGGATCATAATTGTATCTCCTGCATTGGCAGAAGGATTCTTTCCCACTGGTGCCACCTGGGAAGCCTAGACCTCTCTTTGGTCTAGATACCAATCTCTGCTTACCATAACAAACTCAAGAACCAGAAAATTAGCATATAAGGCTTCTGAGTAACCAAACATATGTCAGAGTTTGTGCCTTAGTTACTAAGAGTTGTCACTCACACGCACACACACATACAGACTTGGGTATTTGGTTAATCCTCAGCAAAGTGGAAATAGAAAATTAAAACTGAGTATAGCTGACTGAAAAGACACATTGAAATTCATTCATTCACCCATTAAACAACTGTATTTTAACTGAGCTAAGCGATGTGTTGAGCACAAAGAATAAAATGGTAAACAAAACAGATACTGCTAAAGATCAAGTAGTTTAGTCTAGTAAGCATTCTTTGGTAATCTAATAAATACACAAACTGATGGATGCAACAAAGCAAAAGTGCAGGAAACTACAAGCTTGGAAGAGGAGGGCAGCATGGGGCAGGGCAGGTGGAGAGAATCAGGAAATATTAACGATGAAGTGACTCTTGAACTGAAATTGGAAAATAGGCATAAACTAGATAAAGGGACAGAAGAACTCCAGGGAGATGACTGAATAGCCTGTAGGAAAGCTCTAAGGCAGGGTAGCACAGTTCAAGTGTCTGAACACAGATCCATGTAGCTAAGGGAAAAGATCAGGAGTAATGAGTTATTTGGCAGAGTTGCAATGGCAGGGTAAGCTAGTAATGAAACTTGGGTAGTAGGCTAGTATAGACATTTGGTTTTATCCTAAGAACAATGGGAAGCCATTAAAAAGTAGACACATGAGGAAAAATTCCAGAACAGCATGATGTCGCTGAAGGCAAAGGAAGAGGCTTTTTTCGAAAAAGGAAGGCAATCAAGTAAACAAAAACTAAAAACCACTGTGAAGCTGCTCTCACCAATCGACATCTAAGCTCCTTCGGAGGTGGGGCCTGGTGGGAGCCATTCTGCAGTGGTGTTGCAGAGAGCATACTGTTGCTACCCAATGGCTACTGCCCTCTTCTTTCTTGTTGACAGATCCTGTCTCCCACCGCTGAGGCTAAAGATGCCTTCCTCATAGGCAGAGAATGTTTTCCAGCACTGACCAATGAAATCTAAGTGACCTCTGCTGGTGGCTTTTTGAAAGGTTTGGCATCCCTTACGGAAATGTGAAAGAAACACTGAGAGATCAAAACAGGTCCTATCTGAGAATATATCCTTAGATCCACTGCAGCTGCCTTGTGACCATGAGGGGAAAACCAAGATCACATAATATCAACACGGCTGAGTTGTTAAATTAAAAATTGTGGCTCAGCTGGTAAAGAAGCCACCTGCAATGCAGGAGACCTGGGTTTGATCCCTGGGTTAGGAAGATACCCTGAAGAAGGGAAAGGCTACTCACTCCAGCATTCTGGCCTAGAGAATTCCTTGGACTTGTATAGTCCATGGGGTCACAAAGAGTCCAACATGACTGAGCGACTTTCACTTTCACTTTCAAAAATATTTAGGGGCTTCCCAGGTGGTAGAGTGGTAAAGAATCCACCTGCCAATTCATGATACACAAAGACGCAGGTTCGATCCCTGGGTCAGAAAGATTCCCTGGAGTAGAAAATGGCAACCCACTCCAGTATTCTTGCTTGAAATATTTCACAGACAGAGGAGCCTGGCAGGCTACAGTCCATGGGTTGGCAAAGAGTTGGACACAACTGAGTGACTGAGCATGTGTGCACACTCACACACACACAAATATTTAAGTATACAAAGAAATCGCCTGATGTAGAAAAATAAGTTATCATTTTTAAGTCACTTATAGCTGGGCATTTAATAACTTGCTACCAAAAGAATCACATCTCAGTTAAGTGGATGAACAACTGCCTGGGTGGTAAAGAGCTGGAAATGGAGAGTTTAGACAGCTGTTGAAAATGACTGAAATATGGAACAGTGGGGAACCTGCTGGATCTGGAGTTTAGGAAGAGATTTATTTTTTATTTTTATTTGTTTGGTTGGTTAATTTTTGCTTTTAAGAGAGAAAAGTTAGAAATAGGAAAAAGGAGTCCAGAATGGCAGTGGCTAAAAGACAAAGAAGGGAAAAGCCCACGAAAATAGAACAAAGGAAGGTCTGAGGACAGGAGTGAGAACCTCAGGTGAAACAAACAGCCCTCCTGGCTAGCTCAATTTATGTAGGGCAGGCTCAGGAGGAGAAGAAAAAACACATAAAAAGAGGAGCAAAAATTGAGCCTCTGGCTTCTCTTCAAGTCTTTGGGGTTGGCCCACCCTCACACTTCAAGGATGCATTTTCCTTTACTTGCCAAATAAAACTGAGCTATAACACTGGTCCATCCGTTGCTTCAAATTTTTGCTGCAGTGAGACAGAACCAGGGAAATTACAAACTCCCCCAACATCTATGGTTCCATTTCTCGGATTTAACCTGGCTGAAATAACCTTGGCTCGGCCCCTAAAGGTGGAGGCCAAGCGCAGCAGAAGCCCAACTCACCGAAAGCTCCCGCGCTGGAAGCTGAACATGAAGAAAATCCAATGCAATGGAAGTGACAAGAAGCCCAGCCTTCTGGAAACCAGAACAGCAAAAACAAACTCGCTCACGCATCTCAGTCTCAGATTCCAGAAGACATCCTGTTGGGGTAGGAAGTCCTTGCTTCTATGGCTGGAAGGACATATGGCTAACAAAATCTTAATTCCCTTACAATCTCTCGATATAGAGAAGACAAATGATACAGACAAAAAAATAATCAACTTTAGCAAAAGCTTCATGAAACTGAAAGGAGAGGGTATGGACAGCCCCACAGGACACAAGATACCATTCCCTCTTCCTTAAATCACTTTCTTTCTGGGTTTTGCTGTGTTTTTGTTTTTGGTTTTTGGTTTTGTTTTGTTTTTTTCCACAAAATCACTTTGCTAAATTTAAGAATCATACTTCAGAAAATATTTAATTTTTTTAACTTTTAATTTTGTATTAGGATATAGCCAGTTAACAAACAATGCTGTGATACTTTCAGGTAAACAGGGAGGAGAGTGAGCCACACATATACATGTATCCTTTCTCCCCAAAACTCCTCTCCAATCCCAGCTGTCACATAACACTGGACAGTTCCATGTGCTACACAGTAGGTCCTTGTTGTTTATCCATTTTAAACACAGCAGTGTGTACATGTCCATCCCAAACTCCCTAACTATCCCTTCCCCCTAGCAACCATAAACTTATTCTCCAAGTCTGTGAGTCTGCTTCTGTTTTGTAAGTTCATCTGCATCATTTCCTTTTAGAGTCCACATGTAAGGGGTGTCATATAATATTTCTCCTCTGTATGACTTCACTCAATATGATATTCTCTAGGTCCATCCATGTTGTTGCAAATGGCATTATTTCCTTCTTTTTAATAGCTAAGTAATATTCCATTGTATAAATGTACCACATATTCTTTATTCATTTCTCTGTTTTTTTTTTTTTTTTTTAACATTCATGTCACAAACACTCCTGGTTTCCTTCCTACTTCACTATCAGCTTATTCTTACTCTCCTATGTTGTCTATAGGAGAGTTGTCTATATGTTGTCTCCTATATTGTCTTTGTAGGATCTCTCAAAGGGAGCTCAATCCTTAATCCTCTTCTTTATACTTTCCATAGCTTTGCTACTGCTACTGCTGCTAAGTCACTTCAGTCTTTAATTACCATCAATATACCAATGATATTTAAATGTTTATTTCAGGTCTTAATTCACCACTGACTGCTTCACTATCTCCTAAATACGTCTACTTCTTTGCCTCACAGACATCTGTCCCGATCCACAATTACCAATTACCTTCCCTCCCTCCTTCCCCATACAGATGCAAAATTCAGAGATTTCTATTTCCAGGCTTTCACTCTTGTGTAAATACCAGTCTCATCTATTTGCTTGTTTAAATCAAAGACCTGGAAGGATCCCTGATTCCTCTTTTTCAACAGCCCCAAAGCGTCCCATATTTGATCAGTCGACCAGAAGGCCTTACTGGCATTAGTTTACACATACCCAGATTCACTCTACTTCTCTCTCCATAACCTCCACTCTAGTCCAAGCCACCATCATCCCTCATCAGAGGACTGTGACAACTGTTCTGCTTCTGTTTCCCTGGCCAAAATTCAGTCTCCGGGTAGCATCCAAAGTTATCTTTGTACAGTTGTCAGTACAGATCAGCTCAAGTCACTTCCTCATTTAAAACCTCATCTCCAGGGGATTTTCCCAACCCAGGGATAGAACCCAGGTCTTTTGGGGAATATAGATTCTGTGAATACCAGACCCTACAAAATCTGCACAACCAACGCAGCCAGTCTGCTTCAGAGCTTTGATACTTACTTTTCTCTCTTTCTGGTACTATTTCCCCTGATCTCTGAATGGCCTAACTTCTCAGCTCTAAATATACTTAGTAATGATGACAATAATGTCCCAATATATATGTACATCACATCAAAAAAAGTAAACTAAATAAGATGAAATATGACAATTTTTAAATGGCAGAAAGTGGTAAAAAATGGTAACTGAATGAAGGATATAGAAATGTTCTGTATTACTATTGCAACTTCTCTAACTTAAAAAGTTGAGAAGTAAAGCCTGAATTGTTTCTTTAAAAAATAAATTTGAATATAGCAGTGAGTACATGTCAATCCTAAACTCCCAATCTATCCCACCCCTAATATTTAATGAGAAATAGTAAAATGATGATGATGATAGCTGATCATCTACTGTCTTCCACAAATTATTCTCTACTCTTCTCTTCCTTGTTTCGTGCTTTGGAAAGATGACCTCCCATGATGGCCCCACCTAAACGCTCTGGGTGTCCTGATCGTAAACAGTGCCAAGAGACTGAAGGGTGGGACAAGAGAGGTCAAGGTATTGTCCACACTCCCATCTCAAGTTACTTCAAGACACTCTTCAAACAGTGGCAGAGTTTCTCTGTCACCTCAATTCTTATTAAGGGGGATCCTCAACCACAGTTATTGCTCCCTCCCATAGCCTCTGGTAAGTAACAGCATTGCTTCTCTTTGTCCCTTTAGGCTCAATGGCAGTAATGGCTTCCTATTGTTGCTATTATCTGGATGATCTGCCATGTCCTGAGAGTTCCCTTAGCTGAGCCCACACCTCTACAAACACCTGGCTCATTAAACTCTCTTCAGTTGAACTCTTTTGAGTATGCTAATTGATCTATGACAGATATAATAGCTATGACCATTGAACAATTACTACAATCCAGGCACTGCTCTAAACACACTGCATATATTTAATCTTCACATTAACCTTAGTATAAAGGTTTTGTTTTTTTTTTTTAAATTTTAAAATCTTTAATTCTTACATGTGTTCCCAAACATGAACCCCCCTCCCACCTCCCTCCCCATAACATCTCTGTGGGTCATCCCCATGCACCAGCCCCAAGCATGCTGTATCCTGCGTCAGACATAGACTAGCGATTCAATTCTTACATGATAGTATACATGATAGAATGCCATTCTCCCATATCATCCCACCCTCTCCCTCTCCCTCTGAGTCCAAAAGTCCGTTATAGACAGCTGCGTCTTTTTTCCTGTCTTGCATACAGGGTCGTCATTGCCATCTTTCAAAGGTTTTATTAAGGCTTCAACTTTACAAATGCCGAGGAAACTCAGCAACAGAGTTTAACTTTCTCAAGGCTTCCCAGTCAATAAGTGGTAGAATTTGGATCTTGCTTTATATTCTTAATCACCAAGCTGTATTGCTGCCCAAGAAACATCATTCCTTGCCACCCTATTCAGTGCTGCCTTCTCCCACACCTGTTTTATTCTTTTCCTGGAAACTATCATTTTTTTACATTATTTTTAATATTTAATTTATATGGGAGTTTATTCTTGGCCTCTACTATAGAATGATAACTCCATAAGACCAGAAAACTAGTTTGGCTTATTCATATCTATACACATAATGCATAAAATACAGTTTATATATTGCAAGTTCTCAATAAAATATGACTTTCATTTTAATGCTACACTAACATTTCATGGGAAATAGATGGGGAAACAGTGGAAACAGTGTCAGACTTTATTTTGGGGGGCTCCAAAATCACTGCAGATGGTGACTGCAGCATGAAATTAAAAGACGCTTACTCCTTGGAAGAAAAGTTATGACCAACCTAGATAGCATATTCAAAAGCACAGACATTACTTTGCCAACAAAGGTCCGTCTAGTCAAGGCTATGGTTTTTCCAGTGGTCATGTATGGATGTGAGAGTTGGACTGTGAAGAAGGCTGAGTGCCGAAGAATTGATGCTTCTGAATTGTGATGTTGGAGAAGACTCTTGAGAGTCCCTTGGACTGCAAGGAGATCCAACCAGTCCATTCTGAAGGAGATCAACCCTGGGATTTCATAGGAAGGAATGATGCTAAAGCTGAAACTCCAGTACTTTGGCCACCTCGTGCCGAGTTGACTCATTGGAAAAGACTCTGAGCTGGGAGGCATTGGGGGCAGGAGGAAAAGGGGACGACAGAGGATGAGATGGCTGGATGGCATCACTGACTCGATGGATGTGAGTCTGAGTGAACTCCGGGAGTTGGTGATGGACAGGGAGGCCTGGCGTGCTGCGATTCATTAGGTCGCAAAGAGTCGGACATGACTGAGCGACTGAACTGAACTGAACTGAACTGAAGAAATTTGAATGTGAATGCTGGCAAGAAAGCTGAAAGAATTTATATCTGATAGCTTTTATTTTCTCCATAAAGCAGAAAGAGGGGTCATCTGTTGACAATAATAGGGAGGATGGACAGATCAAATATCTGCTAAAAGTGGAGAAATCTTTTGAGGGCTCTGAAATCTTTTGCATGGATCAGGACACTAGAGAAAGGCAGGAGAATTGTTTAGGCCATGCTGAGAGCTCAGCTGAGGTTGATCAGTATGAATTTAAAGTGTTCCCAAACTTCTCTGTTTTCTGATTTCCTTCAACAGTGCTCAGGTGCCCTGGTGCAAACACAAAGAAAACAGACCCTAATGGAATCAACCAAGAATGTGGAAGAAGGCTGCTGATCTATAAAAAACACAATGGTTCCAAAGGCTTAGCAATCTGAAGCCATTTAGTGTGGAAGAAAACTGTCCAACATACCTCAGCAGGATCTAAAAGAATTAGTGTATTACTGCAGAGGGTAACAACTGAGCTCACCACATGTGGAGGGCAACAAGTTCAGAACTGGAGTCAGCTCAGTCATTTGTTAATACTAGCTGTGTGATCACTAGCAAAATACCTAATCTCTCCAAGTCTCAAGTTTTGTTTCTATAATTTGAAACATGTATGCCTTTTTGAGGAGTTATTTTGAGCCTGGGAATTAAATTTTAACTAACCTAGGAATGTCATGCATATAAAACAGATCTTTCTACTATAATATCAGATGAAAGAAAAGTCACTGATTGACAGGAAACCATGACGGTTCTTCATGTAATTCTTTTTTCATGTATTTCCTTATAGTTTTCATATCTGAAGCAGAACAAAACACTAAAGAAAAAAATTTAAATAATTTAAATAAGCTGTTTAATTTAAAGTAAATAAGCTAAATAATTTAAATAAAATAAATAAGCTATACAATAATATATATATGAATTAATCATCTTAGTATGATTTCAGACACGACTGCGCAACTGAACTGAACTGAACTGATTCCATAGCCTATAGTTGTGAATATATAGCTTTTGAAGCCAGGCAGAATAAAAAAATAAAATAATAGAACAAGGCCATTTTCAAATATTAACCATTTTGATCATTACCCATTTACTTCAGGGCAGCCAAACTGAAGAAAGTAAAATAAACAAGATAGATTTTGGGGCTTTTGATTTTATTTTTACAAAATGATAAGAGTCAGGGGCAGGAAGTTTTTAAAGACTAAAATCTATACATTTGTACTTAAAGTAACAGTCATAATACATGGATCATAAATGAACTATGCAAAAGTTACCTTGTCAAGATTAGAAGAGAATGGCAGTAGTAAAGGTGGAATAAATGTATCCTGGACTTGCAGGAAATTACATCAGTGGCTCATTTAACTCAAGCAGAAGCCTAAGTTTCATCTTCCATTTTATGGCTGTTAGAGTCTATCCATTCTGATGAGCAGCACTGCCTGCTCTCCTTCTGCTACACAGACAAGTAGCCACAGAAATCTATCAATCATTTTATTAGACATATAACATAATATCAAATATGAAATAAATTTCATAACTTTAAAAAGAGGATACTGAACTTTCTGAAAAGATGTCCTAAATCAGAGTTTTATGAAGAGTATTATAATTTTGAATTTGAATAATTTTTGTATTATTTTCCAATAATAGCTCCCGGATAGGCTAAAAGGTGAACAATATGTGTTATATTTTTCAAACTGTATTTTTTGAAGATTTTTTCAAGGTAAAATTATATAATTATGAGCAAATAAATACCAAAATATCAACACAATCATTTATAGCTTATTAGCCAAGAAAGTATGTGCACTGGTCAGTTAACTCATTATTTACAGAGTGACATGCTATCCATGAATAATTATGAGTAGGTTCAAATGACCAGCATCAAAAGTGAATTACCTTGTAAGAATTTGATTCCTTCTAATTCTTTATAGCATTACAATGTTCAATACTAAATGGTTATGAGTTTAACTTGCATAATATTCTTTCTACTGAAAAACAGTGAAATTATTCTCTACAAAAAATTTCCAGCTTACCAGTAATGTTTATACTTTCTTCCTCCCTAAGCAATAAGCCACAAGATTAAAAGATGTTTGCTCCTTGGAAGAAAAGCTATGACAAACCTCGACACTGTATTAAAAAGCAGTGAACAAAAGTCCATGTAGTTAAAACTAAGGTTTTTCCAGTAGTCATGTATGGATAAGAGAACTGGACCATAAAGAAGACTGAACGCCAAAGAACTGATGCTTTTTAACCGTGGTGCTAGAGAAGACTCTTGAGAGTCTCTTGTCTTGGACTGCAAGATCAAACCTGTCCATCCTAAAGGAAATCAATCCTGAATGTTCATTGGAAGGACTGATGCTGAAGCTGAAACTCAAATACTTTGGCCACCTGATGTGAAAAGCTAACTCATTGGAAAAGACCCTGATGCTGGGAAAGATTGAAGGTAGGAGGAGAAGGTGACAACAGAGGACAAGATGGTTGGATGGCATCACTGACTCAATGGACATGAGTTTGAGCAAGCTCCAGGAGTTGGTGATGGACAGGGAAGCCTGGTGTGCTGCAGGCCATGGGGTCGCAAAGAGTTAGACACGACTGAGCAATTAAACTGAACTGAACTGAACTCATCCAATTTTAAAAACATACATTAATAATAATGAACCTTATGTGGTAGCATAAATTACATGTTCTTTTTGAAAAATAACTAATTTCCAAAACAGGGAGATCAAACCAGTCAATCCTAAAGCAAATCAACCCTGAATATTCATTGGAAGGACTGATGTTGAAGCTGAATTTCCAATACTTTGGCCACCTGATGTGAAGAGCTGACTCATTAGAAAAGACATGGATGCTGGGAAAGATTGAGAGCAGGAGGAGAAGGGAGCAACAGAAGAAGAGGTCGGATGGCATCACTGACTCAAGGGACATGAGTCTGAGCAAACTCTGGGAGACAGTGAAAGACAGGGAAGCCTGGCATGCTGCAGCCCATGGAGTCCCAAAGAGTCAGACACCACTTAGCAATTGAACCACAGTGTGTATATCCTAGCTTTTCAATCAAGCCATACTATAATTAATTAGGCAGAGTAAAAATTTTAGAAGATTTATAACTATTACTAAAAAGAGACAAAATGTTAATATCCTTCAATTCAAGAACACTGGGTTTCATTTTCTCTCCAATCCTTATCATAAAATCTTGTTAAAATTTATAGAATAAATCACCTTTCAAAAAAATAAATTTTTTTTGTTTTCATATAACCATGAAACTATATTTTATAGTTGTTTCAAATCTAACATTGACTCATTAATTACTGAAAATATACAAGAAAACTGAAGTGAAATTTAAACCCTTTAACAAGGACATCTGTATACAGTTATTTATGTGGCAATAAAGTAAAGTTACAAAAATTATTCTCTCCTTCTGTAGATTTCTGTAGGAGTCTCTCTTTCCTTGGAGAACACTGCACATTTTTCATGTTACACATTATTTTTAGATGAATACAAGGAAAATGTGATCTACTTTATTAAAAGGAAGAGACTAAATCAAGTTAACCCTATAATGAAAGTAATGAGAAAGGTTTAAATGGAAAACATAATGAGAAAGGTTTAAATGGAAAAAGGTTTAAAAGGTTAAATAATGAGAAAGGTTTAAATTTCAAAGGTGAAAAATAACCACTCAATACATTTTAAATACAATAACTAAATACTCTTCATATATTGAAAATCCTTTCTAGTTCTTTATAGCATTGAAATTTTAAATATTTAATGATCTTAAAATCAAGAGTGAAGTGACAATGCACTCAACATAAGTCACTGCAAGAATACTGAGTGACAAAATGAAGTTCTCCAATGCTGTTGGCATTTTTCCAGCCTACAAAGACATATTCATTCCTCCAACTTTAAATTAATTGCTGTTTATACATACTTTTATGTAATCTGAATCCAAGTGTCATGATTTTGAAATTAAAAAGGCTAATATGCACTTCTGCTTTCTATAATAAAAATAGGTTTATTTCAAAATACTAAAATTAGATTAATGCAGAAAGCATCCAGGCATTTACAATCAGGGCCTGGTGGCTTAAAAGATTTAACATACACTTCACATACACTATTTTGCAGGTGCAGAGAGAGCGCTTTTAATAGGATAAAATAAACTTTAGCTTCTCCAAATGCATGGAACCAGCACATTTCCCCTTGTATTATCCATCCTGGTACACATATTTCATAGGAAGGAAAGCATAAGACATTATGCAACCTCCAGGTAATTCTTCTGTATGCTGCTGCTGCTGCTGCTAAGTTGCTTCAGTTGTGTCCGACTCTGTGTGACCCCATAGATGGCAGCTCACCAGGTTCCCCTGTCCCTGGGATTCTCCAGGCAAGAACACTGGAGTGGGTTGCCATTTCCTTCTCCAACACATGAAAGTGAAACGTGAAAGTGAAGTTGCTCGTTGTGTCTGACTCCTAGCGACCCCATGGACTGCAGCCTACCAGGCTCCTCTGTCCATGGGATTTTCCAGGCAAGAGTACTGGAGTGGGGTGCCATTGCCTTCTCCAAATTCTTCTGTATAGTTTCCTACATATTTCTAATTTAATTCCCATTCATTGCTAGGATTAAATTCCATAAGTTTATAACTATTTTGTAATATAATCTTCAAAGTCAATAGTGAGCCTCAACAGGTTTGGAAGTTCGTTCTCCAAGCTTTACACTAGTGCTTCCTAAACAGGTATTAGACAGAAAACTAAAGTCTGAGATGTGTGTTACGGGGGAAATTTTTTTTTCCCTTTCTGCAAATAAACATTGTTCCCTAAGCATTAAGCAGACCTCAGCAAGCTCATCTTTCCAGGTCTTCTCAGAGCCTGCAATATGCTGATGCCCACATCCTTGCTTACATCCAAGGAGAGGATAGGGTATGTAACATTTCTCGAGCATCTTTGATCAAGAAAATCTAAGAAAAATGAACCCAAGCCATGTCTCTACTGAATGTAATTTGGGAAATGCTGGAAATTGTTTCCAGGTAAGTCTATTTTTGAAGAACTTCAGAAAATAGAATTCTAAAAATGTCCACATGGAAACAGTCTTTTTTTTTTTTTTTTTAAACTTTTCTCACTAGCATACATCACTGTTCCCTCTCCTTACATTCAAAGAAGAAAAAGGAACATTCGGTCCCCATTAATCCCCTGAAGGCAATTGTACCTTCATCTTTCTCTCTACTGAATAATTCTAATTCCTTTAAGCGTTCGTCAGAGCTCCCATTTTAAAACTCTTGAGTCATTTTTAATACTTCCTAAATCTTCTACAGTTTGTCTATAACTTTCTTAAAAATGGTAACCCTAAACTTTGAAAATAAAACTATAAAAATAAGTAAAAGCTTTTCTCAATGATTCCTAATTAGCAACAGATATCAGGATCATGTTCATTTTGTAGGATCATGTTATTTTTTTTTAAGTGTTACACACTGCTTAGGAAAGGCTGCATACTATGTCTGTCTATAATCCCAGCCCCAGTGATATAGCCCAGAATCTAGAGAATTTTTTCTGAAGAAAGTAGGCAGGTCTCTTTCATTTGCTCATCTCCTTCATTTCTGTCATTTTTAATTATATTATTTTCATAGGAAAGACAATATGCATATGATTCAGCTTGTCAATACGTTATTTAAACTGTACTTTTGTCTTAACCAGGCAATTGGATTTCCATTATAGAAACTTTACTGTACAATTTATGTATCCAGGACATAAGACTTTCTCCACTGTCAAATGAATCTCTATTTTCTCTGTTTCAAAACTGAGTCCAAAGGAAGAAAGAAGATAAAAACAAAATTTACCTCAAAATAACAGTGATCAAAGGTATATTCCTATTGCCTCAAGAGAAAACTATATTAATGTGTACCTGCTATAAACCCCAAACTAATGAATCCTTGAGAACTAACGTCTCTTGATATTGTCTGCAGTATTAAAAGCAAATTTTAAAACACCGCACTCCATAATCTGTGGGGACTAGATATTTGGGAGTTCAGTTTAAGGGCTGAACTGCAGAAGGAAACAGACTGCTAAATTGATAGCTGGTGCAAAATGCAGAGTCGGTGGCAGAGATGACGGTAGCAGTCGTTGATGGGTGACTGACAGTAGGGAAGGCAGAGTCAAGCAAGGCAAGGATGGCAGACCAGGAAGCAGCAGGAGTGTGTGCTCGTGGTGAGGAAGGGAGCGGAAAGGGTAGGGGACGGCTGTGGTGAAAGAAAGGCATTAGCAGAGGCTAAGGCGTGAGTGTCGTATCTTTTTTGCCTTTTCATACTGTTCCTGGGGTTCTCAAGGCAAGAATGCTGAAGTGGCTTGCCATTTCCTTCTCCAGTGGACCACATTTTGTCAGAACTCTCCACCATGACCAATTCGTTTTGTGTGGACCTACACAGTATTGCTCATAGTTTCATTGAGTTAGACAAGGCTGTCATCCATGTGATCAGTTTGGTGAGCTTTCTGTGATTGTGGTTTTCATTCTGTCTGCCCTCTGATGAATAAGGTTAAGTGGCTTATGGAAGCTTCCTGATGGGAGAGACTGACTGGGGGAAACTGGCTCTTGTTCTGATAGGTGGACCATGCTCAGTAATTTTTTAAGCCAATTTTCTGTTGATGGGCTGGGCTGTGTTTCCACCCTGTTGTTTGGATGAAGCCACACAACACCAGAAACTCCTGGACACTCACAGGCAAGTCTGCCTCCAAAAGTAAAATTTCCTGGAGGTTCTCAGTCCCTTTGCCGGATCCCCAGGTTGGGAAAAACTGTTGCAGGTCCTAGAAAACCACTAGATCATTTAGGTATGATCTAAATCAAATCCCTAAAGAGTATACAGTGGAAGTAACAAACAGATTCAAGGGATTAAATCTGACAGAGTGTCTGAAGAACTATGGGCATGGACAGAGATTCTTGACATTGTATAGGAAGCAGTAATCAAGACCATCCCCAAGAAAAAGAAATGCAGAAAGGCAAAATGGTTGTCTGAGGAGGGCTTACAAATAGTTGAGAAAGGAAGAGAAATGAAAGGCAAAGGAAAAAAGGAAAGATATACTCATCTGAATGTAGAGTTCCAAAGAATAGCAAGAAGAGATAACAAAGCCTTCCTCAGTGATCAACACAAAGAAATAGAGGAAAACAATAGAGTGGGAAAGACTAGAGATCTCCTCAAGAAAATTAGAGATACCAAGAGAATATTTCATGCAAAGATGGGCACAATAAAGGACAGAAGTGGTATGGACCTAACAGAGGCAGAAGGTATTAAGAGGTGGCAAAAATATACAGAAGAAGAATATACAAAAAAGATCCTCATGACACAGATAACCATGATGGTATGATCACTCCCCTAGAGCCAGATATCCTGGAGTCCGAACTCAGGTTGGCGTTAGGAAGCATCACTATGGAAAAAGCTAGTGGAGGTGATGGAATTACAGGTGAGTTATTTCAAGTCCTAAAAGATGATGCTGTTAAAGTGCTGCACTCAATATGCCAACAAATTTGGAACACTCAGCAGTGGCCACAGGACTAGAAAACGTCAGTTTTCAGTCTGATCCCAAAGAAAAGCAATGCCAAAGAATGTTCAAACTACCACACAACTGCACTCATCTCACATGTGAGCAACGTATTGCTCAAAATTCTCCAAGGCAGGCTTCAACAGTACGTAAACCAAGAACTTCCAGATGGTCAAGCTGGATTTAGAAAAGGCAGAGGAACCAGAGATCAAATTGCCAACATCTGCTGGATCATAGGAAAAGCAAGAAGAGTTCCAGAAAAACATCTACTTCTGCTTTACTGACTATGCCAAAGCCTTTGACTGCATAGATCACAACAAACTGTGGAAAATTCTTAAAGAGATGGGAATACCAGGCCACCTCACCTGCCTCCTGACAAGTCTGTATGCAGGTCAAGAAGCAGCAGTTAGAACCAGACATGGAACAACAGACTGGTCCCAAACTGGGAAAGGAGTACATAATGGCTATATACTGACACCCTGCTTATTTAATTTATACGCAGAGTACACCATACAAAATGTATGATGGTGTATGTATTGAATACATACAAAATGTATGTATTCTTGCTGGGCTGGACGAAGCACAAGCTGGAATCAAGATTGCCGAGAAAAACATCAATAACTTCAGATATGCAGATGACATCTCCCTTATGGCGGAAAGCAAAGAGGAACTGAAGAGCTTCTTGAAGAAAGTGAAAGAGAGGAGTGAAAAAATTGGAGTAATACTCACAACTCAAAAAACAAAGATCATGGAGCTGGTCCCATCACTTCATGGCAAACAGATGGAGAAACAATGGAAACAGCGACACAATTTATTTTCTTGGGCTCCAAAATCACTGCAGATGGTGACTGCAGCCATGAAATTAAAAGATGCTGGCTCCTTGGAAGAAAAACTATGACCAACCTAGACAGCATATTAAAAAGCAGAGACATTATTTGCCGGTTCAGTTCAGTTCAGTTGCTCAGTCGTGTCTGACTCTTTGTGACCCCATGAATTGCAGCAGGCCAGGACACCCTATCCATCACCAACTCCCGGAGTTCACTCAAACTCATGTGCATCAGGTTGGTGATGCCATCCAGACATCTGATCCTCTGTCATCCCATTCTCCTCCTGCCCACAATCCCTCCCAGCATCAGAGTCTTTTCTAATGAGTCAACTCTTTGCATCAGGTAGCCAAAGTACTGGAGTTTCAGCTTCAGCATCATTCCTTCCAAAGAATATCCAGGACTGATCTCCTTTAGGATGGACTGGTTGGATCTCCTTGCAGTCCAAACGACTCTCAAGAGTCTTCTCCAACACCACAGTTCGAAAGCATCAATTCTTCGGCACTCAGCTTGCTTTATAGTCCAACTCTCATATCCATACATGACTACTGAAAAAACCATAGCATTGACTAGACAGACTTCTGTTGGCAAAGTAATGTCTTTGCTTTTTAATATGCTGTCTAGGGTGGTCATAACTTTCCTTCCAAGGAGTAAGCGTCATTTCATGGCTGAAGTCACCATCTGCAGTGATTTTGGAGCCCCCCAAAATAAAGTCAACCACTGTTTCCACTGTTTCCCCATCTGTTTGCCATGAAGTGATGGGACCAAATGCCAGGATCTTCGTTTTCTGAATGTTGATTTTTAAGCCAATTTTTTCACTCTCCTCTTTCACTTTCATCAAGAGGCTTTTTAGGTCCTCTTCACTTTCTGCCATAATGGTGGTGTCATCTGCATATCTGAGGTTATTGATATTTCTGCCGCCAATCGTGATTCCAGCTTGTGCTTCTTCCAGCCCAGCGTTTCTCATGATGTACTCTGCATATAAGTTAAATAAGCAGAGTGACAATATACAGCCTTGACGTACTCCTTTTCCTATTTGGAACCGGTCTGTTGTTCCATGTCCAGTTCTAATTGTTGCTTCCTGACCTGCATATAGGTTTCTCAAGAAGCAGGTCAGGTGGTCTGGTATTTGCATCTCTTTCAGAATTTTCCACAGTTGATTATGATCCACACAGTCAAAGGCTTTGGCATAGTTAATAAAGCAGAAATAGATATGTTTCTGGAATTCTCTTGCTTTTTTGATGACCCAGCAGATGTTGGCAATTTGATCTCTGTTCCTCTGCCTTTTCTAAAACCAGCTTGAACATCTGGAAGTTCACTGTTCATGTATTGCTGAAGCCTGGCTTCGAGAATTTTGAGCATTACTTTATTAGCGTGTGAGATGAGTGTAATTGTGTGGTAGTATGAGCATTCTTTCACATTGCCTTTCTTTGGGATTGGAATGAAAACTGACCTTTTCCAGTCCTGTGGCCACTGCTGAGTTTTCCAAATTTGCTGTTATATTGAGTGCAGCACTTTCACAGCATCATCTTTCAGGATTTGAAATAGCTCAACTGGAATTCCATCACCTCCACTAGCTTTGTTCATAGTGATGCTTTCTAAGGCCCACTTACTTCACATTCCAGGATGTCTGGCTCTAGATGAGTGATCACGCCATGATAATTTTCTTGGTTGTGAAGCTCTTTTTTGTACAGTTCTTCTGTATATTCTTGCCACCTCTTCTTAATATCTTCTGCTTCTGTTAGGTCCATACCATTTTTGTCCTTTATCAAGACCATCACTGCATGAAATGTTCCCTTGGTGTCTCTAATTTTCTTGAAGAGATCTCTAGTTTTTCCCCTTCTGCTGTTTTCCTCTATTTCTTTGCATTGATCGCTGAGGAAGTCTTTCTTATTTCTCCTTGCTATTCCTTGGAACTCTGCATTCAGATGCTTATATCTTTCCTTTTCTCCTTTGCTTTTCGCTTCTCTTCTTCTCACAGCTATTTGTAAGACCTCCCCAGACAGCCATTTTGCTTTTTTGCATTTCTTTTCCATGGGGATGGTCTTGATCCCTGTCTCCTGTACAATGTCACGAACCTCTGTCCATAGTTCATCAGGCACTCTATTTAACAGATCTAGTCCCTTAAATCTGTTTCTCACTGCCACTGTATGATCATAAGGAATTTGATTTAGGTCATACCTGAACGGACTAGTGGTTTTCCCTACTTTCTTCAATTTAAGTCTGAATTTGGCTATAAGGAGTTCATGATCTGTGCCACAGTCAGCTCCTGGTCTTGTCTTTGCTGCCTGTATAGAGCTTCTTCATCTTTGGCTGCAAAGAATATAATCAATCTGATTTCGGTGTTGACCATCTGGTGATGTCCATGTGTAGTGTCTTCTCCTGTGTTGTTGGAAGAGGGTGTTTGCTATGACCAGTGCATTTTCTTGGCAGAACTCTATTAGTCTTTGCCCTGCTTCATTCCGTACTCCAGGGCCAAATCTGCCTGTTACTCCAGGTGTTTCTTGACTTCCTACTTTTGCATTCCAGTCCCCTACAATGAAAAGGACATCTTTTTTGGGTGTTAGGTCTAAGAGGTCTTGTAGGTCTTCATAGAACCTTTCAACTTCAGCTTCTTCAGCATTACTGTTCGGGGCATAGACTTGGATTACTGTGATATTGAATGGTTTGCCTTGGAAACGAACAGAGATCATTCTATCGTTTTTGAGATTGCATCCAAGTACTGCATTTCGGACTCTTTTGTTGACCATGATGGCTACTCCATTTCTTCTAAGGGATTCCTGCCCACAGTAGTAGATATAATGGTCATCAGAGTGAAATTCACCCATTCCAGTCCATTTTAGTTCACTGATTCCTAGAATGTCGACATTCATCCTTGCCATCTCGTTTGACCACTTCCAATTTGCCTGGATTCATGGACCTAACATTCCAGGTTCCTATGCATTATTGCTCTTTACAGCATCAGACTTTGCTTCTATCACCAGTCGCATCCACAACTGGGTACTGTTTTTGCTTTGACTCCATCCCTTCATTGTTTCTGGAGTTATTTCTCCACTGATCTCCAGTAGCATACTGGGCACCTACCGACCTGGGGCATTCCTCTTTCAGTATCCTATCATTTTGCCTTTTCATACTCTGCATGGGGTTCTCAGGGCAAGAATACTGAAGTGGTTTGCCATTCCCTTCTCCAGTGGATCACATTCTGTCAGACCTTTCCACCATGGCCCAATTGTCTTGGGTGGTCCCAGATGGCATGGCTTACTTTCATTGAGTTAGACAAGGTTGTGGTCCGTGTGATTAGATCGACTAGTTTTCTGTGATTGGTTTGTGTGTCTGCCCTCTGATGCCTCTTGCAACACCTACTGTCTTACTTGGGTCTGTCTTACCTTGGACGTGGGGTTCTCTTCACGGCTGCTCCAGCAAAGTGCAGCCACTGCTCCTTACCTTTGATGAGGGTTATCTCCATGTCCAAGCAGTGGTGGCTGCACAGGCGCAGGAGGGCCGAGAGGAGATACTCCAGTTCAAGGTCAGGAGGGGCGGCCATGAGAAGATACTTTGCTAACACAGGTTCTTCTAATCAAAGCTATGTTTTATCCAGTAGTCATGTATGGATGTGAGCACATCCATAAAGAAAGTTGAGTGTGAAAGAACTGATGCTTTTAAACTGTAGTGTTGGAGAAGACTCTTGAGAGTCCCTTGGACTGCAAGGAGATCCAACCAGTCCATCCTAAAGGAAATCAGTCCTGAATATTCATTGGAAGGACTGATGTTGAAGCTGAAGCTCCAATACTTTGGCAACCATATGCAAAGAATTGACTCCCTGGAAGAGACCCTGATGCTGGGAAAGACTGAAGGCAGGAGGAGAAGGGGATGACAAAGGCTGAGTGGTTGGATGGCATCACCGACTTGATGGACATGAGTTTGAGCATGCTCTGGGAGTTGATGATGAACCGGGAGGCCTGGTCTGACAGTGCAGCGGACATGGCTTCAATTGCTAGTCTGAGAAAATCCCACATGCCACAGAGCAACTAAGCCCATGCACCAAACCACCGAGTCTGTGCTCTAGAGCCTGTGCTATGCAACAAGAGAAACCACTGCAAATGAGAAGCCCGTGTGCTACAACTACAGAGTAACCCCCAGTCACCACAACCAGGGAAAGCCCAAGCGCAGCAACAGAGCCCTAGCACAACCAAAAATAAATAAATCTTTAAAATAATGCACAAACAAGAAGAGAATAAGTCCAGTAAGTCCAATAACGAGTCAGGTCAGAATAGGGAAACCAACTATCAGCCAAGTACCAGGGGGCACAACTGGGATTAGAAAAAAAGTCATATTCATCAAGGTTTAAAAGCAAAAGTTACAGCAGAAGCCCACAAGAGTGCTAGATGAATTCCAACCCGTGCTTTCCTGCAGCCTCACCTGCCTTTCACTATTGTTCCTGAAATGGTCTTATCTTCTTTCATCCCACCTAAAAGGCTGCTGATCACTCTAGCCAATGTGGACCTGGCGGTAGGAGAGAAGATGAAAGCAGCAGTTACTGTGTCAGTAGGCACTGTAGCTGCAGGGGTGGTAGTTAATGCCAGCAGCTGAGGAGCTGGTTGCAGTAACTGAGAAAGCAGGTGCTGAGGAGCAGTAGGGAGCAATAGTCAAGCTATATCAAATGTAAGCATTTGCTAGGTAGATTAGGCCTCAAGACTCTTCCTTAGGTTTCCCACTCTTTTTCCATATCTGAGAATGAAATTTTGACAATCAAATGGAACAGGTAGTGCTTCTTACTGCTGTTTCATGCTGTGTCAGTCACACAGGAATCAGAGTCCAACTCAGAAGATTTCAGAGAGGACACATATAGAGGTGTGGACAGGGTAAAGGAATCAAAAAGGAAATGTGGCAACATCTTTAGAGAAGAAAAACAGAAGAAAGTCATCTCCTGACCTAGAACAAGACAAATACACAGTGTTACTGGAGTACAGTTAGAGCAGAAGGGTGGAAAAAAAAAACCTGTTAAAAGTCACATAGTCACAGAAGGATGCTAGAAATCATGGTCCGAAGAGAGAAAGAGCAGGGAAAATATAACCCAAACTGTCTCTCCTACTACCCTGCATTCTCCTCCTATTGACTGACATCTGCTAGATTTAAACAGGAAGCCAGTTGTCCAGGAAACCTGAGAAAATGTAGCTGAAAGAGGTTAAAGCCAGCCTCTCAGGGCATAGAACAAGACAGAGGGCAGAACATGGATCTGGGTGAGGTGGGGTCATAAACAGAAAACAATCAGTACCTGTACTATAGCATTAATGGAAAGCATAGTTAAACCATGCAATGGGATGTCCCGATAGACTTACCCAGTTGGTAAATAATCCACCTGCAATGCAGGAGACCCCAGTTCGATTCCTGGGTTGGAAAGATCCCTTGGAGAAGGGAATGGCTACCCACTCCAGTTCTGTGGCCTGGAGAATTTCATGGCCTGTATAGTCCATGGGGTCACAAAGAGTCGGACATGACTGAGAGACTTTCACTTTCACATTCAGTTAAACCATGCCAAGAAATCAATTCTCTGGAGCACAGATACAGAGTTTTATCCATTTGAAATATCTGTAGCAAGGGGTCCCCAAATTATGAGATATGGGTCATGAGTGGTAGGAAATCCAGAGTTATTAAACTATGTTTCAGAACCCCTATGTGTGCCATGCATTATTTGCCAAAGAATGGGAGCCATTAACCAGAGCAAACAGAACATGTGTGATGAGTAACAGTTTGTGCTTACTTCTAAAGATTCAGAAATGATTTGATTGTTGGGAAATAGATTCTACATGTTTCTTCATTAATATATTTGAATGGTGATGAAAAAATGTTTTGCTTTTAATGCTGGTCCCTTAAAGGTGATTTCTTAATTTCTTAGCAAAGGGTATATAATAATCATTTCTACCTTTTTGTTCATCAAGTGCCTAGTATTTGATAAGTTTACTTTAAAAGGGACTTTTAGACATGTTCAAAACAAAAATATTACTGCTACTAATAGAGATCATGTGTTGTTTGCTTCAGTCCTTCTCATTGTAGATAAGTAGTTTTCTGAACATAGTTATAAAAAACAGAGCAGCTTGGTACTGGTGTTTCTGCCTAACCAAAAAGTCATTACTTCCCCCTCATAAATACGCTCCTTCATTAAAAATGTTACCCTTCTTTCTTGACCTAATACATAGACTATACTGCATTTTTCTCTTAAAATATCTTTCTTTTACTGAATTGATGCTAAAATATCACAAAATAATGCTTCAGTGAACATGAGGTTTTTATTCGTAACTATACTATTAAAAGAGTATCTAACTTTATAACATGTAGAACATCATATATTTAAAGTGAAAGTAACAGCTGAAAAGGGTAAAGAAATCTTTAAAAATAAAATCAACTTTTCTGTGGCAGATGATGGGGATAGACAGAGGAAGAATGTGAGAAACACTGGCTACACTCAAAGCACAGTTTAAGCATTATGCCAGTTTGTGAAAACCATACCATACATCATATGGAGAAAAGTATTAAAATTATTCAACAACAACAACAAAGAGCTATGGAACAAAAGAGTTAAGTCATCACTATGGCGGACAGTCAGGAAATGGAATTGCTGTTTTCTGTGGGAGTCTTTGTTGCTACTTTTCTAACACTTCAATGGTTGAAAGGAAATCAAACTGTGAGAACTTACTGCCACTCCAATGAGCCCTGGGGAATTTGTCACAAATTTGGAACCTGAGTGGCCTCCAGCTTCACAGTTCTGGCTCTTAGAAGTGACAGAAAGCAAAAAGACCAACAGAGAAAGTAGAGCATTAGTTACACGGAACTGAACACCCACATATTTAAATTTGCTGGACGAACTTCAGGCTACCTTTTCAGTTTTACATTAAGCTAAATGACCAAATAATTTCCTCCAAAACACATGCTATACTTAGGAAAGTTGAAGCAACTGCCAATATTTTGTAGCTATTCACAGATAATCTTGAACTTACTCTTGTCTGGAAGAAAGCTTCTGAAACACTAAAAACTGGATAAATAACTAAAGACTAGAGTAGTTTTGCAACTCCTTTTAGACTATTTTAGATAGTGCCATTTTCCTAAAAACCTGAAAAATGACAAGAACATTCGCAGAACTTAGGTCTTGGTCCCAGAAAACCATCAAGCCTATTTTAAGAAGTAAATATAGGGAGTGCAGTTGACTCCAACTACACGATACACTCTATTCTGTGAATTCCAATACCCTCACTGGGAAAAAACACTTCTGTTTGTTCCACTGGAACAAAAGCATATTTATTGAAACATTTATTTAGACATTGCCCCACTCTAAATCAGTGTTTCTTAGGTAAGGATCATGACCCTACAGTCCCTGGAATGTTTAATGAAAATGCCAGTTCTCAGCCTCCATACACAGGTAATTTATAAGCCTGTTAAAATTTGAAAACCACCACTACAAAAAGCTCATGTATTAGTTCAGAAGTTAAGAATATGAAAATTAGAACCTACTTTGCTATGCTTTTGATACTTTTAGAAAATTTTAGGAAATGAATGGAAACTTGATGAAAGGATATTCTGAGTCATTTAAGTAGGCCTAAAATTGTCAAACATGAATCAATCATAATAAATAAGTTTTAATTTCATAAATTTCTCATCCCTCCTGACCCTCCACCTTCTGGCTAAGGATTATGAATTTAGTAGATTCTAGAATTCTGTGTAATCATGGATTTCTACTTCTATATTCCAGAAGGAAAAATAATCTTAATGATCAAAGAGGATGTTAGCTGATTCTTAAATAATATTTTAAAAATCCTGACTATTCTAAATTTAATACTTTTATATATGTCAATACAGTAAATTAATGAGAATATAAATCAGAAATAAATCTTAATACTAAGCAGGACATTTTACAGAAATGTTTATTTAAACAACTTTTTTCCAAAAATTACAAATTATGCAAGCTAAGCTAGAGCTTCCCAACTGCAAAGAACTTTTATCTATTTAAGAAAACTTCCATGCATAAAATGATAAGAAAACTCATGTTCCAGAGAAAGCCCAATTAAATATATATGAGGAAGAAGCAAAATGATCACTATCTGAAGATGAAATTATGATTTCTAAATTGAAAATGATCAAATCTAAATGGAAGAGCTTAAGAACTTGGTTGGTTATGGATTAAACTCAACATTAAATAAAACTTTCTTATATACTCACCATTATCGAAAATAGAAAAAAAAAGTATTCACAATAAAAACAACCATACAACAGCTAGGAACGGACCAAAGAAAACAACAACTAAGTGTAAATGTTACTGAAGGATGTAAAAAATCTGGCTATCTTCTCTCCCCCTTATTTTTCCTCACTAAAGTAACTGGGTAAAGCAGAGTAAGGTAGGGCCAGATCCATGATGGCCCAGAGCAAGGTGTCAGACCCTGGCAGATTGAGGAGGGGTTTTGCATAGGGAGGCCACCCTGTGTGAACAGTCAGAGCATCATGTGAGGAGAATTTACACAGAGGGGCAAGCCCAGATGCAGGCTGCTGGAGCCCAAATGAGAGGAGGAGGGGACAGCCCAGTGAGGAATGTCAGAGCACTGGTGGGGTGAAGAGAGCATATCTAGACAGAGGAAGAAGTGGCAGCAGTGGGATATCCTTCATACAGGGAAACTGATCAAATGTGTACATATCTTAAGAATATCGGAAGCCATATACCTGACTCACAGATAAGAAAACTGCAAATATGGAAAGGAACAAGATCAGAATTAATCCTGTGGTACTTGATTAGAATCTGAAGTATTAATGTAAACTCACTATTTTAAATAGGTAGAAAAATATAGTAATATTGATGTAAATGTGTGTGAATACATTCCCTAGCTCTGTCTATAGAGACAGACTGGAGGGAGTAACACTCCAGTAGTAATATGTAGTATCCAGATTTGGGGTGCTATGTATTACTACTATACTACTAGTATAATATATAACATTTTGTATATTATTTTCCTCTAAAAGGAAATAGTCACTCCTAAAATATGACATAAGAGAATATCTCAATGACTTTGCGTATAACAAAGATTTTTGAGAGACAACATCAAAGATGAAAGCAATGTTGATAACTTGGACTTCATTAAAATTAAAAACTTCTTCTCTGAAAGATTTTGTGAAAGAGAATGAGCTACAGACTGAAGGAAAATATTTAAGTGTAAATGACCAAAAAAGGAGGAAAAAGGAAATAGTGTACCTTGGAGAAACACCTGGCTTCAAGGCTGGAAAAGGGAAAATACAAGATGAGCCTGGAACACCTTATTGTGCCAGAAAGCAAGGTACTATTTCTCCAAGCATGACAGAGACATGTCAAAAGATCACAAGATCTATCCAGAAGTGCTCCAACTGGTCAAATATGAGCATAAGAAAGAAAAACATGACAGTAACTTGTACCCTATTAAATAAAGCTGAATATCATGGGAAAATCCTGATAAAAATCAGTTCGATAATTAATTAAAAGTTAGCGGGGAATGAGACATTTATGTAATGTTAAAGCATCTCCAAGAAAATAATTATGTATTACAAAGCGCAAAAGAGTAACTTTACAGAGAAGAAAACTGGCAATCACCTTAATCAAGTATTACCTGAGAGGATGCAATGAAGAGCACAGGATCTCTTCTGTGGTATTCTCTGGCCTTTCCTGACCTCCCAAAGCTGTGGTTCCCAGTTAGGTCCCAGGAAGCACACTTCTATGAT
The DNA here is from genome assembly GCF_023091745.1 of Budorcas taxicolor. Taxonomy (NCBI): domain Eukaryota; kingdom Metazoa; phylum Chordata; class Mammalia; order Artiodactyla; family Bovidae; genus Budorcas; species Budorcas taxicolor. The sequence continues at coordinate 158,283,578 of NC_068910.1, forward strand.
ATTCTTCCCAAAGATTCACGCTCTCAAGCTAATTACGAGGAAACATCAAATAAACTGACTGACTACCAAAATATTGCCCTGTAATCATTAAAAGTGTCAAAGTCATGAAATTAAAAAACTGAGAAACTGTATCAGATTGAATAAAGCTAAAAAGACATAGCAGCTAAATACAAAACATGACTCTAAACTGGATCATTTTGTTATAAATGGCATTACTGAAACACTTAATAAAAACTAACTAGTTTGAGAATTAGTTGCAGTAACATATCAATGTCAACTTTCTGATTTTGATGACTAAATTGTGATTAGGAAGAAGAACGTCTTTTTTTAATTTTTTTTATCCTTATTTTTTATTCTTAGGAAATGCACACTAACATATTTAAAAGAGGAGACGGGCAACTTACTTTCAAATGGATTTGAAGAAAAATGGGTATTTGTTTTCTCCTTGCAATCTTCTATAAGTTTGTTTCAAAATAAAAAGTATAAAATGATTTGAAAAAAGTGATAGGTAGACTGGGTTCCTGTTTCTGAAAATTCAACAGCATAAAAATTCATTTGGCTAGTTAATAAAAATTCTAATAACATTATTTTTAACTTAACAAATGTGCTACACTGCATCCAGAAGACTGGACAAGACAGTAAGAAAATATTTTTAAAAGTGTAATACACAGGACTTGTATAACTTGACATTATAAACATTATGAAAAATACACAACAAAATAAAACAATGTAGCGTTTCTCCAAATAAACAGAACAACAAAACTGAAGAAAATGTCCAGAAGTTGCATGCACGTGTATTTTGTACATTAAAAAAAAACACATCTCAAATTAGGATGGAAAGATAGGCTCTTCAATACTGCTATTTAGATCCTTATCTCATACTTCAAAATAGTGAAGTAAAAATTGTAAAAAAAAAAACTCAAAACATAAAAGTATCTAAAGAAAATATAGGTTAATATATATTAATATATATATAATTTGATGTTACAGAAGTTAAACTTGAAGTCAAAGAAAGAAACCATAAAGGAGATCCATATTCCCATAAACAGAATAAAGGGACAATAGATTAGAAAAAGCAAGTAAATCTCATTTAGCTAATAAGTATATTTTAAAGTGTTTACATTATTAGTAGTCAAAGTTTTTCCAATTTAGGCAATGAGAAAGAAGATCACATTTACTGAATTGACAAATATTGCAAAGAATGTAATGTCCGGTATTAACGAACACACACTAAAACTTTGCCAGAAAAATTACATATGGCCACCACCATGAAAGAGAGCACACTGGGAATATATATTTAAAAATTGGAAATGTGCATAGGCCTCACCAAAAAAATTTCCCATCAAGAATTTATCCTAGGGAAATAATCAAATAACTATACAAATAACTATATGTAATGCTTGCTGTTGGTAAAAGGAGAAAAAAAAAAACCAACTAGAAACAATTTAAAAATCAAGTAATTGTTAAACTATGTCATTAAAGCATGAGTTAATAATTATGTCACCTATATTTTACATATAAATATGAGAAATAAACTTACCACAGAGCTTGTGTGGATGCTCAGTTGCATCTGACTCTGTGACTCCATGGACTGTGGCCCTCCAGGCTCCTCTGTCTATGGGATTTCCCAGGCAAGAATACTGGAGTGGGTTGCCATTTCCTCCTCCAAGGGATCTTCCTGACCCAGAGATTGAACCTACGTCTCTTGTGTCTCTTGCATTGGTAGGCGGATTCTTTAACACTGCACCACCTGGGAAGCCCATGGCAGAGCTTAACAGGTCATTTTTGTATTTAAAAGTGGGCGTGACACATTTCTTAGAAGAAGAGTATTAAAGAGCAAAAGAAAGTCACAGAAACAAATTGAATGGATAAAACAAGTTATCTCAGGATGATAGGACTGTAAGATTTTTCTTTTCTAATGATTATAAAGTTAGCTTGTGTTTCTTATTTAGTAAAAATAATAAAAGCTATTTTAAAAGTTGTGAGGAAAACAATCTGAATCTTAATATGGAAACAAAATATGTACAAAATGTTTAGTCCATAAAGAAACAAAATATCTAAGTGCCAGTGCCAGTCTCTCAGTCCTGCCCAACTCTTCATGACCCTAAGCACTACAGCCCACCAGGCTTCTTTGTCCTCTCTCCTGTCCTCCTCTGCCCCCTTGAATTTTCCAGCAAGAAAACTGGAGAGGGTTGCTATTTTCCACTCCAGAGGATCTTCCCGACCCAGGGATTGCATCCAATTCTCTTGCATCTCCTGCTTGGCAGGTGGATTCTTTACTACTGTGCCATGTGGGAAGTTCAAAATATCTAAAGAATGTAGTTAAAACTGCATTTTCTTCATATTTTGTATGACATTGAAAATGAAAATGAAAGTTGCTCAGTCATGTCTGACTCTTCACTACCCCATGGACTGTATAGTCCATGGAATTCTCCAGGCCAGAATACTGGAGTGGATAGCCATTCCCTTCTCCAGGGGCTCTTCCTGACTCAGGAATCAAACCAGGGTCTCCTGCATTGCAGGCAGATTCTTTACCAGCTGAGCTACTAGGGAAGCCCCTTGTATGACATTATCTGTTATGAAATTTAAAATATCTGCTATTGTTACATAAGAACTGCATAGCTGATAGGGATACAAAACCATGTCTATAAATTTGCAAGTCATTGTTATAAGCAGTGTTATAAATTTGTACATTTCTGTGCTGTGTATGATATAAAACTAAGCAACCCATAAGATTTAGCATTGGTATTTGAATTATATTTTCCAAGAGATAATTTAGGAGATGCAGAAGATGCTGGTTCAATCCCTGGGTAGGGAAGATCCCCTGGAGGAGGGCATGGCAACCCACTCCAGTATTCTGGCCTGGAGAATCACATTAACAGAGGAAGCTGGCAGGCTACAGTCCATGGGGTTGCAAAGAGTCGGACATGACTGAAGCAACTGAGCATGCACAATGATAAAATATGAATTACTAATTTTATAAAGAGAATGTCTGTTTCCATGAAATTAGAAATGCTTATATTTGACTCAAATAATTAAGAAAGTAGGAAAACATTCTTTTTAAATATAAATAGACTATTTGGAGAATTGAGTTGAACTATCATATCAAGATTGCTGGGAGAAACGTCAATAACCTCAGATATGCAGATGACACCACCCTTATGGCAGAAAGTGAAGAGGAACTCAAAAGCCTCTTGATGAAAGTGAAAGAGGAGAGTGAAAAAGTTAGCTTAAAGCTCAACATTCAGAAAACGAAGATCATGGCATCTGGTGCCATCACTTCAAGGGAAATAGATGGGGAAACAGTGGAGACAGTGTTAGACTTTATTTTTGGGGCTCAAAAATCACTGCAGATGGTGATTGCAACCATGAAATTAAAAGACGCTTATTCCTTGGAAGGAAAGTTATGACCAACCTAGACAGCATATTCAAAAGCAGAGACATTACTTTGCCAACAAAGGTCCGTCTAGTCAAGGCTATGGTTTTCCCAGTGGTCATGTATGGATGTGAAACTTGGACTGTGAAGAAAGCTGAGTGCTGAAGAATTGATGCTTTTGAACTGTGGTGCTGGAGAAGACTCTTGAGAGTCCCTTGGACTGCAAGGAGATCCAACCAGTCTATTCTAAAGGAGAGCAGTCCTAGGTGTTCATCAGAAGGACTGATGCTAAAGCTGAAACTCCAATCCTTTGGCCACCTCATATGAAGAGTTCACTCACTGGAAAAGACTCTGATTCTGGGAGGGATTGGGGGCAGGAAAAGGAGGGGACGACAGAGGATGAGATGGCTGGATGGCATCACGGACTCAATGGACATGAGTTTGGGTGAATTCCAGGAGTTGGTGATAGTGATAGACAGAGAGGCCTGGCGTACTGCGATTCATGGGATCGCAAAGAGTCAGACACAACTGAGGGACTGAACTGAACTGATCATATCAAGAACTATTTTAAATAATTTCAATTAGTAACGTGAACCTGAGTGAACTCCGGGAGTTGGTGATGGACAGGGAGGCCTGGCATGCTGCGATTCATGGGGTCACAAAGAGTCGGACACGACTGAGCGACTGAACTGAACTGAAACTTTGAAATGATTGTCTAATTCTATAGTTTTAAATTGGAAAAACAGTACCACTGTTCTAAAAATCATCAGAAAAACTAATTTAATCTATTTTCTATGGTACAAACTTTCTTAGACTTAAAATTTAAATAGGATTTTTAAATTCAGTAACATAAATGACATACAGAAGTAATTTATCAGCCACTGGGAATACACTATGAAATGAAAAATATGTCCAAATACAATACTTAATACAAAATGCAGATCACTCTGCATAAACACATAACAAAAAGTACTAATTTCAAATAATGGATTTCAATGTCACTACATTGTACTCACAAAAATTTTTAATTTTATAATTATAAGAGCATGTATTAATATTACTGGACATAAGCTTTGAATTAAAACAGACGGGTGAAATGTTACAGTTCAATGCATGGAAACATAATTACTTATTCTAAAAAAAATTCTAAAAACATATTTGAACACCTGGGTTTTCTTTTACTTTTTACAGGTATATTAGACTTACTTCAACTGTATACTTTAAAGTGATAATAATCTTTATGCTTGATGCCAGCATCAATTTGATCATACAGAGTCTAAACAATTCAATTATTATTTTCAAGCATTTATGTGTTTATCTCTTATTTCCAATTTTGACTCCCTCATGTTTTGGAATGGTGTTCAAGTAAGAAGTAAACACATTACTAACATGTAAATTTTTACATGGCTTTACTGGGCAAAGTCTCAGGATTATACCTGACAGGGGTCTGCTTTGTAATCAAAGACAATATTTTCTGAACTGAATCAGTCATTTAGAAATTGAGAAAGCAAAAGCAAATGTGATTTAAGGGGGGAAAAAGTCATACTGCTCTTTGATGCCCTGTTTAAGCCTTGTTTTTCATTTGACCCTCCAATGTCATCTTTGTAGGCTGGGTTATCATTGAAAGAACAGAACAAAATCAATTCGGTGTGGTACCATGTGTTCTCTACACACTATCTCGCTTAAATCTCCTATGTTAAGAGGAAAAGATTATTACTTCTCCTTTACAGATGAAGGATAAAACCCAGAGGGAAAAGGGGCTTGCTTAAAATTACATAGTTCATATATCTGGGGAATGTAATGAGTATCTTGGGCTTTCATCTTTGCCTACTCTTTTGGTGATCTAATTCAGGTCTCATGGCTTAAGTGCCATTTGTGTGTCAACAACTCCCAAATATATACCGATATAGAGACAGAGAGAGAGACACACACAGATATAGCAAGCCTGGATCTCTTCCCGGACTCTGGATTCTTTGTACCACAGCCCAAATGACATCTCTACTTGAATTCCTAAAAGACTAAGTTCAATACATCCAAAACTGAACTCCTGAAATTCATCTCTCAAAACCCGTTCCACCCTAAGTCTTCTCTATCACAGGAGATGCCAAATTTATCCTTCCAATTTCTAATGCCAAAAATCTTACTCAAGTTATCCTGTACTCAATGCTTCTCCTGGAAACTACTTTTAATCCACAAACAAACCCTATAGGCTCTATTGTCAAAGTATTTCCAGAATTCAACCTTTTTTTAAAAAACCACTTTCATATCACTAGACATTATTTACCTAGATGGCTGCAAATAGTGGTGTAACTCGTCTCCCCACTTAAAAACTTGTCTTCCCTATATTCTATTACTGACACCACAAACAGAATTATCTTTTTTTATTATGTTATTTATTTATTTAATTTTGGCTGCACTGGGTCTTCGTTGCTGCACACGAGGCTACTCTCTAGGTGACGTGTGTAGGCTTCTCACTGCGGTGGCTTTGCTTGTTGTGGAGCACAGGCCCTAGGGCACGTGGGCTCAGTAGTTGTGGCACACAGGCTTGGTTGCCCCTCAGTATATGGAATCTTCCCAGACCAGGGATCAAATCCATGTTCCCTGCATTGTTAGTAGGATTCTTAGCCACTGGACCACCAGGGAAGTCCCAGAATTAGCCTTTTGAATTGTCAGATTCCATCACTCTTCTAGTCACAATCTTTCAACCAACTCATCTTAATCAGAGTAAAACCCAATGTCCATACCAGGGCCTGTGAAGTCCTACATGATCGGCACCACTTCCCTTACTTTATGACCTTACCTCTGACTTTTTTCTTCCTCCCCCTTAGCAGCCCCTGCCTTAGTTGCTTCCTTCATGTTCACACCAGGCATATTTCTGTCAACTGCAGGAATTCTGCACTACTGTCTCTCCACCTAAAGAGATCTTCTTTCAAGTCTTTTCCAAACATCACCTTCTTAGTGAGATGTATGCTGATCGTCTGATTTGGAACTGAAATGATACCTTCTCTCCTCAAAGTTCCCCACACGCCTTCTCTTCATGGTACTTATTATCTCTGAACACCCTATACAAATAATTTATTCATCTTATTTATAGTCTGTCTCCCCAAAAGTAGGATTTAGCTCCATGGGCTCAGGGATTCTCTTTGGTATAGTTCACTTTTGTAGCCCAAGATCCTAGAACTGAGCCTAGCATTACAAATGCCAGAAAGATTTTTTACAAATGATCAAGATAGATGCATGCCCATGCATGGAAATTAATGTCAAGATCTGAATCATGAAAAAAAAAAATCTCTACAAAAGCTTAAGGAATGAGAATAAAAGATAAAGAGTTGAAGTCACCTAAAATATTCAGTCTATCAAACTGCTAGTGAAAAGTATAACACACTTTCTGAGAAAGAAAGTCAATATCTGCCCAGAAAAAGCTGAGTTAAGAATGAAAGGGAATGAACATTTATTGAGCTCATCCTACATCAACATACTGGGCACTTAGCAACAAACTGATGCTCAAAGAGGTTAGTTAACTTAACTGAGACCATAAAATGACCAGAAAAGAGAGAATGGATTAGAAATCATGTCTATCTTATTCTAAAGCTCACTCATGCAATTCAGAAAGCAATACCTTCTAGAATCCCGCTATAAGTCTCAGCAAAAGTTTTTGGAGTCAAATATAACTGGATTTTTTAAAAAATAGGATTGTCATACCATACAATCCATAGGTACAAAAAGCACCATGCCTTTGTTTGAATTACCTACTTAAAGACCTCAATAACTGGCAATCTCTTACTCTCCTTTAGAGACTAAATTCAGGTGCCCTCTCTATCACAGCATCACCAATCATCACCAGATAACATTTACAACCCTAAATGTTACCAGCAGAGGTTGAGAGGAAGTCTTCCTGTAGCGTGGCAACAAACCATGGGGGGAGGCAGGAGATATCAGAGTGGTTCATCAGTCTTCCAAACTTTTACTGAGAACTCACGAAACTAAGCTCCCAATCTGCTTGATATTAGGAATATCAAGCTAAATGCCACATGGCCGCCTGTCTTAATCGTTCTGGCTGCTATAACAAAATATCATAGAGTGGGTGGTTTATTAGAAGAAATTTCTCACAGTCTGGAAGCCGGAAATTTGAGATCAGAGCACCAGATTTGTTCTATGAGGGCCCTCTTCTAGGTCACAGATTTTCTCCTTTTATCCTCACAAGGCAAAAGGGTCAAGGGAACTCTGAAACATCTTTTAAAAAGGCACTAATTGCAGTCATGAGGTCTCCAATTGTATGACAACCACCTCCCATATACCCCACTTCCTAAATTATCTCACAGGGCACTGGGATTTCAGCACAGGAATTCTGGAAAGACACAAACATTCGGACCATAGCACTTCCCTTTCATGGAGTTCAGATAGAGTGAAGGAGACAGACAGAAACGGGTTGCAACAGCATAGTATGGCCTTGGGCATGGGGCAGGGCAGAACAGGAATCAGAGGCAATAAGATACCCAAAGTTAGGGCAGGCAAGGTGATGGGGAAATGAGAAGCATGTATCATAACACAGATGATGAGTTGGCTTGAGCGGGTGCTAAAAGCAGGTAGCAGAACCTCAGTCTCTCAGGCAAGGCTCAAGGGCCCGTCTCTGTCAAAGCTGCACAAGGCAGGTATCCATTTACCAACTGAGGAACAACAAAATCAGAATGGGACATCAGAGTGAAGCAGAAGGCCAATGATCACTAATGTGTCACATCCTCAAATTCCAGAGCTTTTGAAGAACCTAGTTTATGTCATTGTGCTCTCAGGCAGTAAGGCAGTATCTTACCACAGTTAGAGTGCTAGCTATCGCTTCACTGACATTAGCTTTGGGAAAGAACTGCAGAGGCTAGGAATTAGGAAAGGTGAACAGAGACAAGGGTAAAAAATAACCCTTGCTCTCATTAGACTTCTAAGCGTCTGTTTGCAAACTTGCCAAGTCATAAGCAACTGCAAGAAAAAAATTCTTTATTTGGCAAAAGATTATAAAATATTCAAAATATACAAATAATATTCATAATGTTTCTTGAAAGAAAATTACATATGCTAATGATAAAGAAGAAAAGGACAGAGGATGGGAAGAATGTGGACGTGACCAAGTCTAGGGTAAAAAAGAACAGGAGAAGAGTAAAACGGGGTGATAGCAGAGAACAGGAAAACAGAGACAAAGAGTAAAAGGAAACACCTCTGCCCTTCTCTTTTGTACACCATCTGGGTTTTGCTGCCTCACAGCTTAAGTAAACATAGTTGGGGCCACAGAATGGGGATGGGAAATTCTCAGAATTCCTTCACTGTGGCCAAATGGGTCTGCACAATCAGTGTGTTCATTCACCCTTCTGATAGTGATATAGCACACAGGATGCTGAAGGACGCAGCAACCCATAAAACTAGACAGAGAGACAGACAGATCCCAACAATAAATCCCAGCGTTAAATTTCAGGTCACCAAGTTTCCCAGGTGAAAAAAATAACGTACTTCCTATACATCATTAGTTGTAAAACAGAGATTTCAGCCCTTCCCTCTTCCAAGCTACATACCCAGATAAACGGACATGGGTGTTATACAGAAATATAGTGCTTGAGCTTTGAGGTCTCTTTCTGTGAGGTTCAATGGTTTATTACTTCCAAGATAGATAAACTCAACAGAGTTAAGCACAATAATCACATGTAGTAATAGCTAATATTCATTTTATTTACTTACCCTTACGTGTCAGGCTCTTTGACAAGCACTTTATATACATTATTTCTTACACTTCTAAATGCTCCAAAAGTAGAATTAGCTTTATCTTTCATTATAAATAAAGAAACTGATGCATAGAGAGGTTAAACAAATTGATGGAAGAGCTGGAATTCACAAATGGTCCCCTCTAACCATAAACTTATACTCTGAATCACTACACGTCCTGACCCCACTTGAGGGTGCTGCCTTCTGATCTGCTATATTCAAGAGTATCCTATATTCATAAAGAGTTTAATACTGTATAAACTGCCTTTTCAGACTCTGGCTCATTTGATCCTTACAACTGCTTTGTGAGACAGACAAGGACATGTTGTCTTTCCCATCTTATGGGTAAAAACTGAGCCAGGTTAAGCAGCTTCCACCAATCATTACTACATGGCAAAGTTAGGACTTATGTGTACATCATTCAGCTTTACGTTCAGGGCATTATCCAATGCATCAAGCTCTTTTCCATCTGACTTCTTCTAGGAACAACCAAAGTTTGTCTTCATACTGTTAAAATTACTTGTCGAGGACTAAAAAATAAATAAATAAGGATCAGAGAAAGAGATATAATGCCTGTCAATTGTCTTAAATTATTGCCCCCCTCCAATCTCCTGCCATCTCCTTAGATTTAAATAGCAATGCCTACATAATAGGGAGCTGTAAATTTGCCCATTTTACACTTGACAAGAGGGTTCTGCTGAAAGCATCACTTGAAGGTCCAGAGTTTACACCACTGAGTTACTATAATTATTTGAAGGAATGTTAAATCTAAATATCTAAAATCACCCTTTAATCACAATTAGCTTGAAAACCAAGTGTGGTTTTCAAGATACTTCAAGTACTCTGATTTAGCTTGACCGACACTGAACCAAAGACCAAAGAAAAGTTCTATTTTGCAGTTTCCTGCTTCAGTGCCCCTTGTTTCCTTCTGCATCTTAGTGTAAGTTCTATTTCAATTTATTTGTTTAGATTTCAAGGATGGACCTTTCATATGCAGATGTCTTAGGGACTCTCCCCTAAGAATGCCCAGAATCCTTTCCCATGTCAGACTTCATATCTCATACTGTTTATCTTCTTAGGTCCTACACCTTCAGCCTTCTCAACACTACTCACTACTCAGTACTTGCAGTCCTGTTCCAACAAATCTGACTTCAAACTCAGACGTTGCTCCCCAAATCCTCCTTCCTTGCTCTCCCTGAAGATATAAACATGAGAGTCATTTTCCTTTCAAGGGTTTTACTGCTAATCACAGAGGGAAACAAAGAATAAAACAAAGAGTAACACAACACACAATGTCATTCTAATGTCTTATCTAAAGCTCCTGACTCCCTCTCAGTTCAAACTACCACACAATTATACTCATCTCACAGGCTAGTAAAGTAATGCTCAAATTCTCCAAGCCAGGCTTCAAGAGTACATGAACCGTGAACTTCCAGATGTTCAAGCTGGATTTAGAAAAGGCAGAGGAACCAGAGATCAAATTGACAACATCCGTTGGATCATCAAAAAAGCATGAGAGTTCCAGAAAAACATCTACTTCTGCTTTACTGACTACAACAAAGCCTTTGACTATGTAGATCACCACTGTGGAAAATTCTTAAGTAAGTAAGTGAAGCTGCTCAGTCATGTCTGACTCTTTGCGACCCTGTGGACTGTAGCCTACCAGGCTTCTCCATCCATGGGATTCTCCAGGCAAGAATACTGGAGTGGGTTACCATTTCCTTCTCCAGGGGATCTTCCTGACCCAGGGATCGAACCCAGGTCTCCCACATTGGAGGCAGACGCTTTAACCTCTGAGCCACCAGGGAAGATGTAGAAAATTCTTAAAGAGATGCAAATACCAGATCACCTGACCTGCCTCCTGAGAAATCTCTATGCAGATTAAGAAGAAACAGTTAGACTTGGACACGGAACAACAGACTGGTTCAAATTCAAGAAAGGAATACATCAAGGCTGTATACTGTCACTCTGTTTATTTAACTTATGTGCAAAGTACATCATGCGAAATGTCGGGCTAGATGAAGCATAAGCTGGAATCAAGATTTCCAGGAGAAAAATCAATAACCTCAGATACACAGGTGACACCACCCTTATGGCAGAAAGTGAAGAAGAACTAAAGAGTCTGTTAATGAAAGTGAAAGAGGAGAGTGAAAAAGTTGGCTTAAAACTCAACACTCAGAAAACTAAGATCATGGCATCCAGTCCCATCACTTCACGGCAAATAGATAGGGAAACAGTGAGAGGCTTATTTTTGAGCTCCAACATCTCTGCAGACGGTGACTGCAGCCATGAAATTAAAAGACACTGGCTCCTTCGAAGAAAAGCTATAACCAGCCTAGACAGTATATTGAAAAGCAGAGACATTACTTTTCCAACAAAGGTCCATTTAGTCAAGGCTATGGTTTTTCCAGTAGTCATGTACGGATCTGAGACTTGGACTATAAAGAAAGTTGAGCATCGAATAATGGATGCTTTTGAACTGTGGTGTTGGAGAAGACTCTTGAGAGTCCCTTGGAGATCCAACCAGTCAATCCTAAAGGAAATTATCCCTGAATATTCATTGGCAGAACTGATGCTGAAGCTGAAGCTCCAATACTTTGGCCACCTATTGCAAAGAGCTGACTCATTTGAAAAGACCCTGATGCTGGGAAAGATTGAAGGTGAGAGAAGGGGACGACAGAGGATGAGATGGTTAGATGGCATCATCGACTCAATGGACATAAGTTTGAATAAGCTCCGGGAGTTGGTAATGGACAGAGAAGCCTGGCATGCTGCAGTCCATGGGGTTGCAAGGAGTCAGACATGACTGAGCAACTGAACTGAACTGAACTGAAAGCTCCTGACTTCCCTCTGAAGTCCATTGGTATCCTAGCTGTCTGAGGATTATTCCTTCTCCAGTCCAAGTCAAATATAACCTTCTAATCTTTCCTGAGCAGAGACTGGGCCTTCCACTCATTCTGCCTTCTGCCCTCACCCAAATTTTTGCATACTACTAATAAGAGTGATGGAGAAGGAGATGGCAACCAACTCCAGTGTTCCTGCCTGGAGAATCCCGGGGAAGGCGGAGCCTGGTGGGTTGCTGTCTATGGGATCGCACCGAGTCGGACACAACTGAAGCAACTTAGCAGTAGCAATAAGAGTGAAAGTCACTCAGTCATGTCCAACTCTTTGTGACCCCAAGGACTATAGCCCACTAGGCCCCTCTATCCATGGGATTCTCCAGGCAAGAATACTGGAGTGGGTAACTATTCCCTTCTCCAGGAAATACTGTTATAGATAGAATGTTTGTGTTCCTCCCAAATTCACAGGTTGAAACCTAATCACCAATGTAATAATATTTGGAGGCAAAAGATTTGAGAAGTGGTAAGCTCATGAGGGTGGAGTCCTCACTAATGAGATTAGTGCCCTTATAAGAAGGACCCTAGGAGACAGCTGTCTATGAACCAGGAAGTAAGTCCTCACCAAACACTGAATCTGTTGGTGCTGCGATGTGGGGTTCCTCAGCCTCCAGGAAGTATGAGAAAAAAGTTTTGTTTGCCAAGCCACCCAGTCTATGGCATTTTTGTTACAGCAACCCAAATAGAATAAGACAAGTACAATATAATAAGTACCTGCTTCCTCATATGCAAATCAATGTTCAGGCATTCCTCTCTTGTTCTCTTAAGCCAGTGGCACAGCTAGATGTTGCTGTAAGACATAGCTCGGGGACAACAAGGTGTGAGAAAGACCATTTCAGGTCCTACATACCCTCTTCTCTGGGTTTCCTGTCCTGATATGTCAAACGTCCCCATGAAACCTAAGAATGGAGACACCACTGAGGCAGTTTGAGGCACCTTCTCTGTCCAATCTCATACCAACCCTCTGCCTTTGATGACTGCCTTCCACCCTACCACCACTGCTGCTTCCCCTCCCCCCAGTCCTCTTCCCAGGGAGAGGAGGTCTCTTTCTCCCTTCTTACCCATGGAGTGGGTAGGTCACCTGATATGTTCAGATTCAGGCCTTCTCACTTGACACAGAACTTCTCTAGACATCTGGGGGCCAAGGCTCCATGGGGACATGCTACTGGACACCAGACAGACTCCTGGCAGATGGCAAAATTCCTGTGGATCCTTTCCTGAGTGTGGTCCCCCTTTCAGGATTTGGAAGTATTATTTTAAAAATGAAATATAAAATAGACAGGGATGCACTGATAGATAGATAGATGGATAGGAAGGAAAAACACCCAAAAAGTAAGCAATACCTGTTTCTCTGACTTGGAGGCAAATTTGCATGACTAAAGTCCCACAGGCAGAAGGATATTAGATCAGATCACATTAACTGCCCCCAGCCCTCAGCCACTTCCCCCCTGATTAAATATGAGTACTTCCTCAAGGGAGTAGTTTGGCTGGGGTGGCAATGCAGGAAGAGAATGAAAGGCGGTTGTAAAGAAAGAAGAATAAGCACTGTCAGAGAGTCAAGTGCAACTAATCCTCACTCTCATTTTCTCCTTTCCATCTGGAGCACAAACCACAAATAATCAAGTACTGTCTTGAAGAAGATGACTATTACCTGGAAAGGAACCTAAGAAAGCATTCATTGTCAGCATTATGGACTGCAGACTTTATGGTAATCAAGTCAAGAAAGTGCCAATACTTGAGCCAATAGACATCATCTTACTTTATAGAATCATTTTTTCTTGTGATTCTGTGTAATGAGATTTACCTGATGTGGACAAGGCTAGAGGGTGCCGGGGACTGTTAAGAATAAAGCCTTTTTTGTTCAAAGAACTAAAGCAATTTCCCCTTTCCAGTGTTTTTATGCTTTGGATTAAAACTGGCAAAGATAAAACAGTAGAAGACCTAGAAACCTCCCCTCCAAGATGAGACAGTTGGAATCAATACATTTTCCTGAAATATTTTGTCAGCGTGGTATTTAAGAGACTATCCTCAGAACTGTACGCATTTGACTGTTTCTTCATAAAAAAAGGTCAGTGTGCTAATGAAGTTACGAGCCTTCTATTTTCTTTTTGGGGTAAAGATTTTTCTCTTTCCCACTATGGGACTCAAAGACAAGCTCACCGGATGTCCTAAAAGTAACCCTGGTTCTATTGTTTAACAACAAATTCACTAGTGCAACAATGTGTGTGCATGTGTTTGTGTCTGTCTGCATGTTTATGAGTGTGCGTGTGTGTGAGACAGAGAGTATGTGTTTGAGCACCGGAATGTGCATGGAGAATTTTATTCTTCATTTTTATTTTTGGTGGCATCATTTATATCACAAAAACAGTAAACTGGCATAAATTTCAAACATACAAACTTGCTGATAGTTTTCTGCAAAGGGACAATGGCAGGATCAGAGAGAATACCTCTTGCTCCAAATATTATTTAACATTTTGAAATATGATTTACTTCCTGGACAGCAGCCAGGCAATTACCATTGGCAAATATTTCAAGTGGGAGAAATGAAGTGGTTGCTTTTAGTCCCATAATTTGGAATTGCTGCTAACAGATTTTACATATCATCAACTTTCCTGCTATTCTTTTTAGAAAAAACAATAAAATCTTAATATTTCTAAATATCAAGCCTTCGTGTCAGCTTTGCTGATGCTTCAGACTAAACTGTGCAAGTGGCTCCCTCTGGTGCTGCTAATAGTACTAGTTTTGTTTTGTTTCTTTTAATTCACAGCCATAGATGGAAACCAGATTAGTTGCTGCAAAAGGTAAGGAGAAGCCCTTGAGGGCTTGCATCACTTGAAAGGTTTCTTGGGACACAATCCCACTTGGAATACAATTAGATAAAGGTTGACATCTTTTATGATATGGGAAGACACAATTTCTTCCTTGGCCTTTTTTCCTTTACTTCATATATACCAAAGAGAACTACAAAAGGTAAAAGAAAAGTCATGTTCACTGAACCCTGGCCAGAGTCCCCCATCCTTGTTGTCGTTGCTGAAAATGCTAATACCCCAAGAAACTATTTAAGTACTTGTAATGGACCTCCATGGAGCCATGAAGTCTCCAGCCCTGGACTCCACTTTGACTTGTGACCTACATAGTAGTAATTAGAGCAAACATGGGGTCATAAATAGTCTTGCAAGAGGCAACTGAGGGCTCTAGAACAGCATCTCTGAATGGCAGTGGGGAAGCAGTTGGCAAAATCTCCTTTCATGGCTGCGGTCCACAGTTGTCTCCAATGACTGCTCTTTCAAAATAAGCTCTACCCACAGACAGCCAAGGTTTGAAGTCTAGGTTCCTAGGTCAGTCTCCGCATTGTAAAGCCACGGTGATTAGTCAAAGCCCATCTGCCATCTGCAGACTCTCCCATGTTGATCTTGTCCTCCTTTCTTTCCAAGAAGCAGTACATCCTCCTTGATATACTTCTCTAAAGCACACCATAGCTTCCACCATCAGCCAGAATGTTAATGCATTATCACTCTGTACACTGAGAAACAAGTGACCATATGTAGCCTATGCCAGTGGAGCTGTAACTGTGAAGAACAATGGCTCTGAGTCAACAACAGAATTAAACTACTCCCTCTTGTGAAGCTCTTCTGAATATTTTAAGTGTTGCCTTGAAAGTGTGGGATTATGTGCAAGCATAAACATTAGCTTAATGCAATTTTTTTTGGTACAGAATATGCCAGAGTTTAAAAATCAGAATTGAAATGCAGAAAATAACTTTGGGATAAATTTCATTTTTTTCATGTGTGATTAAAACATGATTGAAGAGGCATACTTTATGTATAATTAAAGTTGCTTTGTAATTAAGAGATTTATGCATGTATAGAAAATGATACAGCTTAGTTTGGAGATTTTACAAAGGCGCCTATTAAACACTCACTCCCTAGCAAGCGTATGACTCAAATGTTTTCACATTCTAATGCTGATAGAGTCCTTGAATTTTTTTGAAGCTACCAATTTCACCATTTCTAAATGCTTTTCCCTTCCTTCCATGTGCTTGGAAAATAAAAACAGCATTATCTTCCTTGCATTAGCCAAAACAATGATGTAGAACACTCTACAGTCTAATTTCAAACGCTCAGGAGGCACAAAGAAAGATCCCGTTAATCTCTTGAGACAGAGTCTGACTTATCTTTGCCTTCTCCACTATGCTGAGCACTGCGTTTGACCTGTTATATAAAAAATGTGTACTAAATGGCTATTACTGAGTAAGCAGAGACTGTGTTTTTATATATTTATGGAGTGTTATGGTAGTAACACTTTTGGACATTTTTAAGCTATATTACATTATTTCATGAAAGCCATATGAAGTTGACAATATCAACCCCTTTGGACAGATCAGTTCAGTTCAGTCACTCAGTCGTGCCCAACTGCGACCCCAGGGACTGCAGCACGCCAGGCCTCCCTATCCATCACCAACTCCTGGGGTTTACTCAAACTCATGTCCATTGAGTCAGTGATGCCATCCAACCATCTCATCCTCTGTCGTTCCATTCGGCTCCTGCCTTCATCATTTCCTGCATCAGGGTCTTTTCAAATGATTCAGCTCTTCGCATCAGGTGGCCAAAGTATTGGAGTTTCAGCTTCAACATCAGTCCTTCCAATGAATATTTAGGACTGATTTCCTTTAGCATGGACTGGTTGGATCTCCTTGCAATCCAAGGGACTCTCCAGAGTCTTCTCCAAGATCATAGTCCAGAAGCATCAATTCTTTTGTGCTCAGCTTTCTTTACAGTCCAACTCTCACATGTATTTGGACAGATACATAAACTAAATCAATGAAAGAGTGAAGACTACACAGAATCACACATTTTGTACTGCTTGGCAACAGGATCACCTCTGAGGCTAAAGCGCTCATGCATGCTCAATCGCTCAGTCGTGTCTGACTCCATGCGACCCCATGAACTGTAGCGTACCAGTCTCGTCTGTCCATGAATGAGGCTAAAGAGTGGGACAGAATAAGTTCCTTTTCCTCAGTATTGTTCATTTTTCAGTCCCTTTCCCATGCCTCAGCTCCTCAATCCCCCATCCTTTGCAGGGATTGCCTCTTGGATTCTTCTGGTAAGCACCTGGCATGAACAGAGGCTTCATCTCACTGGCAATGGTCCTAATTTAAACTGATCTTCCCGGCCTCACTCTCTTGCTCTTTATGGGTGTGCATGGTACAGACAGGGCCCCAGGAGGAGAGGTGCTTCTGTGAAGCCTCATACTCCTTTAGAGTTTTAGAGAACACCAGTGAGGGAATGACATTCTAAGCTGAATACCAAGGCTATTCCCAGTGTATTTCTGACTGGCGGAGTCGTAATGCACTGATTCATGAGAAATTATGACCTTGTTTATGGAGTTCTATAGAAAACATGCTCATGCTCTTCTGACTGATTCCTTCCTTGTTCCCTGGGTGCTGGTTATTCTACCCACTGATTCCCAAAATGAGCTGCTGTTTTTACAGAGAGTGGATTCAAGGAAAGTCAGGAGGGACATGTTGATTTCGTGTGCAATTTAGTAGAAACTGAGGAATATATCTCACTTGAAATTGCACCGCTTAGGTTTTAGAAATGGAACAATTTTTTAAGTGATGATGAGGATGATTGCTGGGTATTAAAAGGCAGATTAGCACCAATTGGACCCTCTGTCTCTTAAGCAAATAGGACATTTCAGTAAGTGTGCTATAATCAGCAGATCTGAAAGGACTGACTGGAGCATTATACTGAAAGGGAGCTTGGGAAAGAAGGTATGTTTGGAGAGACAGAATGTTGCCAGTGCTTCCTGGGGAGAGGGAACCCAGGTCAGAAAACACTATCTAGGCAGGCTATGATAAGAATCTCCTTATAAGAATTTGACGACAAACAGTCAAATGATCTCAAGTTGATTTGGTATCAATCACTTACATGCATAAACACACATTCAGGAAGTTGTATTTTCCATTTCAAATAATGTAATTTATTTTCTGGCAGAAATGAGTTTCTTCTTATATAAGCAATATGGACTAGTTTTTCCAAAAACCTGTTTATTTCAGGATAAATATATTATTGATATTTCTGATCTGCAGAGGTCCTAAGCCAAACTACTGAACACAGGTCAGAATGAGATGAATTTTCTCAGTGAGTACACTTCTTTCTTTTCTACAGTAACATTTCTCAATGTGGGTTGGTGTGGGTTTTTTTAGTTTTCCCTTAGAAAAACTCTAGAATGACCAGTTGCTTCTGTCACATATCCTATTCTTAATTTTCACTGTTTTTTTTTTTAAGCAATGCTTTGCTTCCTCTTACCCATTTATTCATATTCCAATCTCCTTCAAGTAACACTTTCTTCACAAAATCTTCATAAAAATAAAACTCTTTTCTTTATATCTTCTGGCACTTAATTCCTATATTTCTAAACTAATAACTCTATAATCACAGATATGTCATATATGATGCTGGTATACGTACTAGTGTCCTGTATATAAAACTGATGCAAGAAGATATTACACAAAGATTGATTTATGAACACATGTACATAAGCAAGTTCTATCATTGTATGTACTGAGCAAGTCATTTATCTCAACCTCAGTTTTGCCACCTGCGATTTAAGAACGATGCCCTAAAACTGACTAAAAAACCAGTATGGCCCAGTCAGTTTCTCAGCTGGAAATACCACTGAATATTTACTGAAAGCTTTAAAAATAAATTACTCTCTTTTACAACATGCATTACAGATCATCTGGGGTCAAAGCTGTGATTTTTCTCTTTTAACCATAAAAAAGTCATTGCAATGCAAACACAATCTCAACATCCTATTTTACAGTCTAAGACTCTACTATTAATAATATTCTCCATCTTAAATACTCATATCTCAAATATTTTTCTTGTGGACAAATGGATCTACATATAGGATTAAAACAATTTAATCATTCAATAAAAATTTACTTGCAACAATACTGAATCTCTATCTTATATAATCCATACTTTTTAAAAAAAAGTTTCAAGAATATCTAGTTGAAAAAACTAGGGAAGGGTTTCTTCATACTGTATAAATCAACTCACTTTTATGGCAAAATAGGTGGGTAAAAGGCAATATCGTGTTTTCTTTGTGGTGACTACAGCTACAATGAGAGAAAAGAGAGCGGGACACCTTTGGAGAGCTTGTTATTTATCAGAAAGTAAGTATCCAGCTTTCTGGCCACTTAAGAGCCGTGGCAATTTTCAAATACAATACAGAGAAGAAACACTGTTGTCTATGGAACTGCACAGTAAGAACTGTCAAGATATATCCACAAATAGTAGCATCTGACTGATCTAAGCTGAAAATCCTTTTCCTTTTATTCATATCTTTTAAAATCAGTAGTATGTGGTTGAGTAACAATAAAACAAAAAATAAAAAAGAAACTTCATTTTTACCTGCCAATTTCCTCCTGCTTTTTACTGATGACTCTCTTTTTAAGCAGAACATTTGTATATAGTGATAGTTAATTTCTTGTGGAAGTTTTCTTTGTTCTTGATAGAAAATGCATCATACCTTGCCTCTTCCCACTTTTTCATCCTTTATTTGGCTTTGATTTTTTCAGTAATCTTTCCATTTCAGAATGTTTGAGAAGTTTCCTCGATACTAACTCTGTTCTTTTGAACTTTCTGCTTAGCTCACAGTTGTTCTAAATAAGATATGCACGTGTAAACCTCACAAAAAAGCTGTAAAATCTTAAAGCTATATAACACATATTATATATCTTAAGTATATCACTTTAGAGAAATATATTTCTATTACTATATATTTATATAATGCCAGTTTAAATATACATATATATAATATTGTGAACATTCTTTATTACTGATTATCTTTATGCAAAACAATTCTCAGGGCCAAAAGATACATTTAATTTCAATTTGTCCCAACTATATATTGTAAACATTGAAACCAAGGCCCAGAGAGATGAAGGAATTACCGGAAGTGACACACATGGTTATTAGAAGAGTCTGCTCTATAAACACAGGTCTCTTGATTCCTAGTCTTATGCTTTTTTAATCATACCATTATCCATTTGGAAGACTAGCTACATTTTCTATACTGCAAACTGGGAGGGTAAGAAGAGAATAAAAAGGGTTAAATCAGATTCTAATCATGCTTGCTAAGAATTACATGGTAGTCTCTCTTATCCAAAAGCTTAGAAATTAATCAGTTTGCTTAATTATCATTATTTCATTAGGTTGTTTAAAAGTGAGGATGCATATATCATTAAAGTTGTCATATTTCATTGACTCTGACACACTATTTTTTTAACCTTTAACATCTCTAGAATCAGGACGCATTTTATAATTCAGTACAGCCAAGAAGCAGCAGAGGCCATTGACTTTGCATGCAAAAATTGGTTGCATTCCCTTGCCATGACCAGACTACCATCACTCCTGACATTTCAGGACAACTGAAAGAAGAAACATGAGAGCTGGTTATCGTCTGAAAATCTCCCATTGTCACATTCTAGCAAGATCAACATAACACCAGCATCAAACCTTTCAGAAGCTATCAGCTGCTTGGAATGAAATCCTGAAGACAATCATGAAGTACTCTTAAGAAAGGGTGCATCAGTAACACACACATGGACTACTGTCAGCAAAAACATGGGTATGGATATGACTCAGTCAAAAAAATTCTTCAAAAGAATGAGAAGCTGAAAAGAACAAAACTTTTTGAATTCTTAAACCAATGTGTGAATTAATACACTTTTCACACATACACAAAATTAATATATTAGGAAAATCTACATCCATTTAAGTCTAAATTGCTCTTTATTAAAGTATAATGTTCTAAGTGGTAGAAAAATACTGTATAACGATTTAATTGGGGTGTTTCTTCTTTCTAGAGCACACGTAAAATAATGATGTGTTCTGTAATCAGTCGTTTCTTTGTTTAAATGAAATATTTGTAAAGTATTAAATGTAACTAAACATTTTATCCCCTAAGAGAAGCTTCAAGAACTTGCAGTACCTTGGGGCCAATATTGTGAACCATAATTATGTCACAGTGGAGTATGGTGAAGTACAAGACACTGCCACGTCCAGTGGAAAGGTGGTCAGATAAATACCTGGAACACCCACTCCTCTCATGATCTTTACCTGATACAAACATGCCCACTAAAATGTGAACTACTGTATTTAAAGCTCAAAATTACTGTTTTCACTTTCAAATATGCCTTCTTAAAAAGTAGAAGCATCTGTTGCTGACCCCAAACACAGATGGAGCTGCTAATTATCATTTTAGGCTTAATTCAAAAATCAGTTTCCCTGGAGGCGAGGAGCCCAGGTCAGAGGTGGTCACTGTAGGGCAAACTGCTTCAGGCCTGGAGCCTGAAAATAGAGCACTGACATGCAAAGATGTGACTCTGAACACACATTCTAAAACGCTGGAGGTAGCAGAGAGGATTGTCAATGTCCATCACAAAATTTGCTTTGAAACGAAGAGAAATCAGATCCATTCTTTCTTAGTTCACAGCTCTTTTACCTTGCGGCTTTGGTGTTAAAGCTTCATTGACCCTTTATACTGGTCACAAAGCAAAATACTTTAGCAAAATGACTTCAGCTATCCACCCTCCATCTACCCTGCCTTAGTTTTCCACCTGTCCGCAAATTACTACGTGTATCTCTGTCAAAATGACTCAGACATCACCAGCATCTTCCTTCCCTGAAACCCTACTGCACATATTGATGGGAGTATAATTCAGAGTTTACTGCACACAATATTGTCTAGTTTCTGAACATATATTCATTCAGGAAAAAGACACTTATTGAGTGATGTATGATACCATTCACTCTTGTACATGTATATATACATGTATATATTACTTTCTCCTTCCAAAAGTAATTTGAAGCAGCTTATGATAAAAAGGAGTTCTGAAAGGAGATTCAACCAGTCCATCCTAAAGGAAATCAGTACTGAATGTTCATTGGAAGGACTGATGCGGAAGCTGAAACTCCAATTCTCTGGCCACCCGATGCAAACAACTGACTCTTGAAAACACCTTGATGCTGGGAAAAATTGAAGATGGGAGGAGAAGGGGACTACACAGGATGAGATGGTTGGATGGCATCACTGACACAATGGACATGAATTTGAGTAAACTCCTGGAGTTGGTGATGGACAGGGAGGCCTGGCGTGCTGCAGTCCATGGGGTCGCAAAGAGTTGGATACAACTGAGAGACTGAACTGAACTGAACTGATGATAAAAAGCCCAAATACAATCAAATCTTGATTGAATCAAAGTTTAAGTTCAAGAATGGATTCAAATAATGAAACAGGATAAAGGGAGACAATTCAGGACCCCTTTTTCAACTGAACACAAAACTGGCTCTGAGATTCCATGGAGTCAGACCAAAAAAATGAAAATAAGGCTTTCCTTGTTTAAAAAAAAAAAGACTTATCATGTTCAACAAGATACTGGCATGTGAGCTAAAAATTAGTTCCCTCTTCTAGACTCTCCAAGTGAACAGGTACCAAAAGCAGGGAGTGATTCAATTTGGGCATAACTGCTATCAAGTCCTTCTGCATGAGAATAACTGGCAAAAAGTTTCAGCTATTTCTCATAACATTTCTAATTTACAATTATAAGATCATATGAAAAACACATGACAAATGATAAGATCTTACATGCTTGTTACATGTAAGAAGATCTTACATGCTACTTACAGATCATGTCTAAGAAGAACATGCTCTGGTTTAACTATGGTTTCTGTTATGTGATATATAGGTATAAGTTGAAAATGTAGGGTTTGGGATTTATACATGGAATATAGTATTATTTGGTGTTTGTAATTCTTCTATGTAAGGCCCATTCCTACATTTTCTGATTCTTCAGAAAATATTTTAAAAAAAAATCTCTGGAACATTATGAAAGCAAATCATTCTATATCAGAAGCCTGCAGCCTGACATGTATACACTTTGTATCCACAGATCCAAAGACTGCTTAATTCTTGTGTGTGTGTGAGGACTTAATTCCAGTGTAGACATTCCATACCCCACTCCAGTACTCTTGCCTGGAAAATCCCATGGGCAGAGGAGCCTGGTAGGCTGCAGTCCATGGGGTCGCTAAGAGCTGAACACAACTGAGCAATTTCACTTTCACTTTTCACTTTCATGCATTGGAGAAAGAAATGGCAACCCACTCCAGTGTTCTTGCCTGGAGAATCCCAGGGACAGGGGAGCCTGGTGGGCTGCCGTCTATGAGGATGCACAGAGTCAGACACAACTGAAGCGACTTAGCAGAAGCAGCAGCAGACATTCCATATTATTAATATAAGAACTTCAAGGAGGTCAGGGTGTGTGATATTTATGGCACACCATATTAGGTGCCCTAGGTTACAACTATTGCTTCCTTCCTGTCAGTTAACAAGAGCTCTGGTTTTAAGTGTAACACTGCCATGTCCTTGGGAAAAGCAGACCTTTTCTCCAGGCCCTGGGAAAGGACCATGGTTGATCAAAACCAGTCATGCAATGTAGCTCTTTGGATGGGTCACAGTTTTAATCGGAGAAGGCAATGGCACCCCACTCCAGTACTCTTGCCTGGAAAATCCCATGGGCGGAGGAGCCTGGTAGGCTGCAGTCCATGGGATCGCGAAGAGTCAGACACGACTGAGCGACTTCACTTTGACTTTTCACTTTCATGCATTGGAGAAGGAAATGGCAACCCACTGGACATAAACAGAAGTCTGCTGATAGCTTCAGGGGAAAAAGAATCCTTTTTGATAAAAAGAGAGATTTCCCCGAGAAGACTTCCTCTCTTTTTACTTTGGGTAAGACTATATGAAGAGGTAATGTTTGGCTCTGTGGTAGCCATATTGTTTGTTTCGAAAATTGGGAGCCAAGAAAATTATAGCAAAACTGTCCCAGAGCACTGACAGTTCAAGGGCTGCCAGAGGTAGGCAACTGTGGACCAGTATACTCTAGAATTCCAGTATGCTTGCCTGGAAAACCCCATGGATGGAGGAGCCTGGTAGGCTACAATCCATGGGGTCGCTAAGAGTCTGACACGACTGAGCGACTTCACTTTCACTTTTCACTTTCGTGCACTGGAGAAGGAAATGGCAACCCACTACAGTCTTCTTGCCTGGAGAGTCCCAGGGATAGAGGAGCCTGGTGGGCTGCCATCCTATGGGGTCGCACAGAGTTGGTCACAACTGAAGCGACTTAGCAGCAGCAGCAGCATACTTTGGAATTCTTGTTCTGAGAGATGTCTTTACTGTTTAGACTTTTAATTGGGTATTTTGGTGCCTACATGCAAAAGTTTCATAATAAACATCATATTTTATATTGCTATATTGTACACAGAACTAAGCAAAACCTGGCATTCAAAAAATTCATGGAAAAAAATTGTAATCAGATAAGATCATGGGTCATGACAGCAATACTGATACATCTTTGTAAGGTGTAATTCTTCCCTATAAGTGTAACCAATGAAAGTAAAAGTTGCTCAGTCGTGTCCGACTCTTTGCAACTCTATGGACTGTATAGTCCATGGAATTCTCCAGGCCAGAATACTGGAGTGGATTGCCATTCCCTTCTCCAGGGAATCTTCTCAACCCAGGGATCGAATCCAGGTCTCCCACATTACAGGTGAATTCTTTACCAACTGAGGCACCAAGGAAGCCCAAGAATACTGGAGTGGGTAGCCTATCCCTTCTCCAGGGGATCTTCCCACCCTAGGAATTGAACTGAGGTCTCCTCTTTGCAGGTGGAGTCTTTACCAGCTGAGCTACCAGGGAAGCCATACTTATTGTATCCAATAAAACTTAAAAAAAAAAAAAAAAGCCTACACTGAGATAAATAACTAAGCAACCTAATTTAAAGTTACCATAGTCCATGTTAACACACCTGTGTACAAGAAAACGTTATTAACCAAATGGCATCACTGGGATGTGCTTGCTTTATACAAGCCTTAGGAAGGAGTATTAAAACAAAAGATCTGTATTTTCTTTCCTTGACAACATAATTGATGACTATCTAATTTATAATTATGAATATCAAACTTTACTGCTCTATTCAACAGATTGAAGGAGACAAGGTGCTCTCTGACACACCCCTGAAAAAACAAAGTTAGGAAGGGTAAGATGCCTCCATTCTGCTCATTATTTTTCCAATTAAACTATCATCCAGAGGAAAAATAAAACCACAGTTTTATCATAGTTATTTTATGAATATTTAGCATGTGGAAAAATTACATCTATCCTCTTCTATGACTATTTACTTTTTTCTTTACTTTTTCTCCTTTCTAAATTCTGAAGTATTTAGGTGAACTTTTATATATTCATTATTCTTTCACAGTGGCAAAAACTCTTAAGTTTCCAGTCCCAGATCTGTTTCCCCTTCTTTTTTCATAGATTCTGAAATCCAAGGTAGTGGTATGCCAAAGGAAAGACACATTTCCCAACCTGTCAGGTACCTGGAAGTAGCCATTTGACACAGTTCTGGTAGGTATAGAAGTCTACGGGGAGAATGTCCACATGACAAGAAAGACAAAATGCTCAAGGAGAAGGCCTGTTTGGTCCTTCCTCTCCCACTTTTTCTTTTTTTAATCTCATCAAGAGCCCTCTCCCATTTATTAACCAAAAATCAAACAGATCCTTACCAACACTGCAGTGCAAAGAAAAAGGGGAAGTAGGAAATGAGGGATTTCCTTCCTCCAGACTCTAATCATTCTCAAGTTCTCAACTCAGGATGATTTTACCTCTGAGGGACATTTGGCAACTTGTGGAGAAAGTCCTGGTTGTCATAATTGGGTGGGTGAGTGGGTGGGGTGTGCTACCACATCTAATGAGTAGAGGCCAAGGACACTACTAAACATCCTACTAATACAATGTACCAGACACCTCACACACACAACAAAAACTTATGAGCCCCAAATGACAACAGCGCCAAAGCTGAGAAATCCTGAGCTAGAAAACCCTGTTGGCTTCCCCCACCCCCTCCTTCCTTGGGTCTAAAGCAGACATGATGCCTGAGGTACAGCGGTGATCTTAGGACCACAGGAAACCACCAACACGAAAGATGAAGCCTGACTCTTGTTCAAATGCGTGAGCAAATCTCTTCTCCTGACTTTTATTATTAGGAGAGATAAATAAATCTTTACTTGATCCATTATTAGCCAGATTTTCTGTTGCCTCATAGCCATATGTATTTATAAGCAATACACTTATCATTCACTTATGGTCTACTTTACATTCGAACATGGAGCTAAGCATTCTGAATGAAATGATAAATTAGGTATATTTTTTAACCTCTGGGAACTTACTCTCCAGTGAGGGAGCCAACCATCAGCAAGTGTGAAAGGTGCGCCACTTCTAGTACAGATAACATGTTGTGGGAGCTCAGAGTAAGGACAGCAGGGTGACAGAGAAAAGAGCACTCTAAAGAAACAAATGTTTTCCCATCCTACAGTTAGGATGTATCTGGCAGGGGGGCATAGAGGAGAGTAGAAAGTAATCCATAACGGAAGATTAGTATATGGAAAGCACAGAAGCCTAAAATGTCAAGTAGTATTGGGGAAAATGGTTAAGGAGGAGTAACGTGAATGGAATGAAGAGCAAATTGGGAAGGAATTCCAGGTGGAAGGTATTTTAATCTAAAAAAGGAGACTGGGGAGTAAATTGTGAAAAGACCTGAGTGCCCCCAGAATTACGGATATTAGCATCCAAAATATAAAGAGCCACTGGCCATGGCTGATAAAAGATCTGTAAGACCATACCTGTTTTAGAAAAATAGGTAACTTAGGTGAACTGGTCTCGGATGATTTCATTTACAAATAATTAAATACAATTGAGGAATCATAACTTTCTATTTACATTCTAATAGATTCCAAACTTCAAAATACTTAAATGTGGCAAAAGTGTGTAGTTGAACTGTTGCAGTTTTTGGTGTTACTGCTAATTCCAATTGTGTTTTGCTTACAAAAACTACAAATTAATATTTGTTAGATAATTCATAAAATAATTCCTTTGTATAAAAATTTAAAAAAAGAATTCTAGAAATAAATGATTATTATGCTTTGCTTTAAAGAATGTTAGAAGGGTTTGTTTCAGCACATGGAAACCCAGAGTAGTATTTATCAATTATACCCACTAATCAATACTGTCCCTCAGAAAGTTGCCAATAACATTGGGGCATATGTTTACATATCTGTATTCTCTAGCTATAGCTAATTCACTATCCTATAAAAATTGTAACTAATTAGAGAAATGTGAAGGATGATACAGACCCTGTCACTGGATAACCATGTGGAAATAATAAAAATAGAATAAAATATAAGAATTTCAGGGTTGGAAGAGACCTCAGATTCAGGGAAGTCAGCCAACCATGAAGAGAGTCATCAAACATTCAGATACTCTACCTGTAGCAAATGGAGTTCTCAGCCTACCTTCTGTGAATGTATATTCCATCTTCAATTTCAAAACAATTCAGACATTTGTAATTGAAAATATGTTATACCTAAACATAAAGGAAATTTTCGCAAAATGAAGCCCCACTAAGGGAATAAAAGACTGAGAGAAAGTACTTTAGAGTGGAAGGAGGGAGACTATGGAAAGGAGAGTTGCTTCAGAGGGCTTTTCTAAAACCTACACTTCAGGAAGTCTACTACAGTAGGCTGAAAGACTGACTCCCTCAATTTCTGCTTATGTTAAGAGGATTGGAACGACTAGGCTTACAGATAACAGTTACTTCTTTTCATCAAACCATGTAATCGGAAGGCCTGAGTAATGATTAACTTCCAGTTGCTCTGTGAATCACTCAATCACTTTGCAGAGCAGGTATACTTATATTCATTCTCGGCCAAGGGCACGGTAAACCTAATGTTTTGCACTTAACATTTAATATTTTAAGTACGTGCATGGCCCTTGCTTCTGAGCTCATTTCTGAAAGCTGGTGTTCTGTTAGGCTCATTGAAATGCTGAGGCATGTTATACCTTTTACACATGTACCTCCACCTTCCCCAAGTGATATTTTTATATCTACGATCCTATTTATAATTATGATTGGAATCCTCATGGTCGGCACGATCATTTATTTAAGCAAAAATAGTCTACTGTAGCTTCAGTATAAAAAGAAGGAAAAAGTATATGAAATATCTATAAAATGGCAGAGTATCAGACCCGGGGTTAGTTATCCGAATTCATGTTTCCTAAATTCTACATGTATCACTATGGTCCTGGAAATGAAAAAAGATATAGTATAAAACCTTTGTGGAAAGCAACTACTCATGACTCAGAATGATCACAAATGAATCAAATATTAGACACAAAATTTTCCTCATCTCTATAACACTCTAACAACCTCTTCTGGAATAAATCATTCCCACTAGAAAATCTCAACCTAAATAATTTTAAATTCACTGCAGGTGGCTTTTCATTTCTACTCACAAAGCATTGGGCAGGCCGGTCAGGAGCCGAAGGAGAAGGCTGGAAATGTTTCTACACCCTCTCTGTTCTGCCCGGGGACTCGACTGCCCCACAATACATAATCTATTAGCTGCACATCGCGGGGGATCTACGGAGTGACATCTTGACTGGAACCACGCAGATCTGAAAACCACTTGGCAGGAAATGTGGGGAAGAGCAACTTTCCTAGCCCTGTCAAACTACGAGGCTGCACCGGCCCCAGAACGAGCCGGAGGGCCCGGGAGGGAGAGCCCGAGGCTGGAGACAGCTCCTCCGCGCTCCGCCCCGGCCTCAAGCGAGGGTTTTCTCGAGGAGGAGGCATTGTTCCTCCATCTGCTCAGCCTCCGCGTTTCGCCAGGAAACCCTCCCCGCTCTCTGGTAATCTTTTCCCTAACGCTTCGGTACCTCTCTGCCGATTTCTCGGCTCCCGGTCTCTGGTCCCTGGACACCGCTCTAGGCTGAAAGGCTGCAGCGACTGGGGCGCCGCTCTAAGGCGTCGGAGGCGACTGCACTCGTCCGCCGGAGCTCGGGCGACGTGCGCGCCTCGCTCTCGCTTCCTGCCTTGTCTCGGGGCTCTCCGGCTCGGACGGGCTCCCCCGGCCTCTTAGCCCGACTCCCGCTCGCCTTCCCCGCGGTCTGTACTCACAACCGCGCCTCGCGCTCCGCGTCGCCGCCGAGTCGTCGGCGCGCCGACACGACGCCCCCCAGCCCGCAGACCCGGACTCGGGCTTGGAAGGGTCAGGGCGCCGCGGGAGGTGGGGAGGAGGGGCGCGGCGAGCCGGGGCAGGTGGGGAGCGCGGGGGGCGGCGCGGGGCGGGGGAAGAGGGAGCCCAGGAAATGAGGGGATGCATTTGCTTTGAGAACGCCAGTAAGGAGAGGACGGAGGGGGCAGGAGCGGAGAAGAGCCGAGAACACCCACCAGGAGGTGTGGGCAAAAGGGGCAATTTACAAAGTGCCGGGGCGCGAGCTGTGAACGGAGGAGGAAGGAGGCTGGAAGGAGCAAAGGGAAAATAAGGGCAAGTTCCCACCTCTCCCCAGAAGGTCGAGTCTGAAAACGCTTCCCCTGAACAGAGGTAAACAGGGACTGATCGTGTTGTGAAGGATGGATTTAAAAAGGAATTAAGTGTCGTGTAGTTTTGCCTATGCTAGACTCCGCTCCATCTCGCTCAACTCTGGTAAATGACCCTCCAAGTAAATGAACTGACAGAAAGAAACGGAAGCTGCCTCCGCGGCGGAGTCGTCTAAAGGTACTGGCTGTTCGTTACAGGAAAATAACAATTTGGGAGGTTCCACGACCCCCCAGTGCTAAAGAAACCACCCAGTTCGTTCAAGTTCATCATTTTTTATTGCTTTTATTTTCGTCAGAGGATAGAGGTGAGGGCTTGGCACCAAGAAACGTTTAAAACAGCTATCTAGGTAGCATTCTTTTCCAAAACGATGAAATGACTTCCTAAAACAGCTAAAAGGGGATTGGGAAACTCAGTTACTCGGCAGGGAGAAGGGAGGGAGGAGGAGGTGGGGAAAGAGAGGGGGGGGGGGGGGCAGGGAGAGAGAAGCATTTAAACTCTAACAGACGTTCACACCTCCAGCAACCCTCTTCTCCCGCCCCCGCCCCAACCCGACGGAATAGAAAAAGGGTTAAGCGTACGGAGAGAGCAGGGCAGGGTGGGTGGTGGTGGGGTAGAAGAGGGAGAGGCGAGGAGTAGGAAGTTCTCGGCAATCCCCGAGATTAAGAAAAACGCCGGAGGTCGGTGGACGCAGGAAGCTCCCTTACCTTTCTCTCTAAGCCCCGTTTGCACCTGATCTGCAACCATAAATACTTCGTGATGCTTAGTGTGCAGCCAAACGATGGCCGAATGTTAAACAATTCTTCACTCTCCCTCCCCTTTTGAAAAAACAGGCTCAAAAGAATGTTAATACTGTTCTCGTTATCCATCCGCTCCAAAACATTCCGCTTTGTCGCTAAGAGAGACGAAAACCCAGCGCTTGGGCACGCGTTTATGTATTTATATATTATGCGGTCGGTATATAAACATATATACGTTTTCTGCGTATAAATCCAAAAAGAAAAGCACCACAGATGCCTCTGAAAGCGGGAGGGGACGGGAAAGAAAAAACTTGGCAAGCCAAATGTATCCAAAGATTTCGTACCAGGAGCCACCTGCTTCAATATGCAGAATTCCCGAGAAGATTTAGAGGGAGAAGGAAAAAAACATTAAAAATAAAATACCCAAAGCACACACTTGAAACTGGAAGACGACTAAGACGCGTGGAAATGGAGAGGATGAGAAGATCTCCCGAGGGTACAGATCCGTCAGCTAAGTGAGCAGTCGCCTCCGAAAATCACAGTCGAGGAGGTGGCTGCAGACGCGTCCCCTGCTCCGGTCCCCGCCGCCGCCGCCGCTGCTACCTGTAGACACGCGCACACACACACACACCCGCGCGCACCCACGCGGGCACACACACAGCACAACCTCCTCTCCCTCTCTCCCCCTCTCTGTGGCGTTGCTGGGTGCAGGAGTCTGAATCAAGCTAGACCCATCCTCCCGACCCCGTCCCGCCCCCGCAGAGCCACGATTCCCTCCCCCGCCACTCTCTCTGCGCCCCGTTTATTGCACAGCAGTCCCTTCCCTGCAAGCCCCCTCCCCCGGGCCGGAGCCACAATCGCCGTAGGGCTGGGCTTCGGGGGCATGGGTCCAGCGGTGGCAGACTTAATGCGGGTCGTGGTCCTTCCCTTTTACAAGTTCCGCCCTCCTCCCTCCCTCCTCTAGCAGCGACCGAGCATCCTCTGCCCTCAGCACCCGCAGCGCCCGCGGCGGCAGGAGGGGTTAAGGGCCCCCGGCGTCACGTGTGACGTTCACCAAACCCCTCGCCAGAGCGTGCGAGTGAACCGCGCGGCAGGCAAGCTGCGAGGCCTCAGATGCGATGACTTTCTCTGTTCTAGGCGTCATTATGCTTCCCTTCCAGGCGTTTTCGTCTTGGTGACTGCGAGTGAGGAGTTGGAGGCAACAGCCTTTTACTATGCTTCAGTTTTTTTTTTTTTTTCCCTTCCCCCTTGGTAGATCCCTTGCCACAGAACTCGCCCCTGATTTCTGTTTCCACCAGCCAAAGGCAGAGTAAGCTCCGAATTAAAAGTCTTGGTTGTAGTCTCCTCTGTGGGAGTAGTGTAAATGCAAAGCCACTGCCTCTGGCCTCTTCCTGCTGGTTGCACCCACGTCTTCTGCCCCTGGATTGGTGATTTTTAAGAATTCATCATAGCTAATCAGTGTTGGCTTTTGTGACGGGTGTGACTCACTATACCACATTGTTTACACCTACACACCTCCTAGCAGCTTCTCTGTGTGAATTTTAAATGCAAGTGAGTTAGGGGACAGGGGCCTGCCAAGGGAACCATTGAAATAACTGACTGCAACTTGTAATAATATTAATAAGAGTAAAATTCACAAGCAGGAAATCCCTAGGAGAGATCTGTGACACATAGTCTTGAAAAGTGTTTTTGCTTAAGTGCTTGCTTCATATTTCTCATTTGCATGTATGCTTTAATCTGTAAAATTGAGGTCAAAGAAAAGAACTTTAACCAACACGTAGAATGCAGTTGCTCTAATGTATTACTCATTAATTAATAATGATAAATAACCAGAATATATGATCTGATTTTCAAAAATAATCTTTAAATATGACATATTAGTCATAAAAAGGAACAAAATTGGGTTATTTGCAGACATGTGGATGGACCTAGGGCTTCCCAGGTGGCATTAGTGGTGAGGAACCTGCCTGCCTATTCAAGAGACATAAGGGACTCAGGTTCAGTCCCTGGGTTGGGAGGATCTCCTGGAGGAGGGCTTGGCAACCTACCCCAGTATTCTTGCCTTTATAATCCCATGAACAGAGGAGCCTGGGGATGGTTGATAGAGTGGCAAAGAATCCAGCACAACTGAAGCAACTAAGGACGCAGCATACATGCAGATGGACCTAGAGACTGTCCTACAGAGTGAAGTAAGAAAGAGAAAAACCAATATCATATATTAATGTATATATGTGGAATCTAGAAAAAATGGTATAGATGATCTTATGTGCAAGGCAGAAATAGAGACACATGTAAAGAATAAACATATGAATACTAAGGGGGAAGAGGGGAGGAGGGGTAGGAAGGATTGAGAAATTGGAATTGATACATATAACTACAGATACTGTGTATAAAATAGGTAACTAATGAGAATCTACTGTATAGTATAGGGAACTCAATGCTCTGTGGTGACCTAAATGGGAAGGAAGTTCAAAAAAGAGGGATATATGTATATGTGGGGGTATAGCTCAGGGGTAGAGCATTTGACTGCAGATCAAGAGGTCCCCGGTTCATATCTGGGTGCCCCCTTCCTTCTTTGGAGAAGGATATGGCAATCCACTCCAGTATTCTTGCCTGGAGAATCCCATGGATGGAGAAGCCTAGTTGGTTACAGTCCATGGGGTCGCAAAGAGTCGGACACGACTGAGCGACTTCACCTTCACCATGTATATGTATAGTTGATTCACTTTGCTGTACAGCATAAACTAACACAACATTATAAAGCAACTATATTCTTGCCTGGAAAATCCCCATGGACAGAGGAGCCTGGTGGGCTACAGTCCATGGGGTTGCAAAGAGTTGGACACAACTGAGCAACTAAACACACACACACACACACACACCAATGAAAATAGAAAGTCTTAAATATGACATTTTCAGTTCAGTTCAGTTCAGTCGCTCAGTCGTGTCCGACTCTTTGCGACTCCATGAATTGCAGCACGCCAGGCCAGGCCTCCCTGTCCATCACCAACTTCCGGAGTTCACTCAGACTCACGTCCATCGAGTCAGTGATGCCACCCAGCCATCTCATCCTCTGTCATCCCCTTCTCCTTCCGCAATCCCTCCCAGCATCAGAGTCTTTTCCAATGAGTCAACTCTTCGCATGAGGTGGCCAAAGTACTGGAGTTTCAGCTTTAGGTATGACATATTACTCCTGCTTAAAAGGAATTTAATACCGCATTTTTCCTGACATAGTTTTAGAATTCAATGTATCTTGTCAACTTTTCCTCCTCCCCTCCTCCCCCTGCCGTTTTCTTTTGAAGTAACGTTTAGGTGATGTGTTGACAAATAGTAGATTTTGATATTGCTCCCAGGAAAGTGAAATTTCATTCAAGTAAAACATATATCTGATTCTTGGTGACAGATCTACCCTGCCCAGTTTATCTAAATCCTGTGAAAGATCTCTGGAATCTGGAGAGTTCTCTAGAATTTTCTTAAAAAGATGAGAAATAAGTATCTATTCCAATATCAATGAAAGTACCTGACTGAATACTTTCATCTTTCATGGGATTACACAATTAAGGTAACCTGATAGAGGGTATCATTATGACAACCTCAGAACCTTATTTCTTTCTTTTTCAAAAAGAAATAAGGATGATTTGATATGTTGTCCATAACATCTTACGGGAAAAAACCCCAATGAACTTTTTAGCCAACCCAATTTAAAGAATATAAAGTTTTGTATACTTTCTTTTTTCCCAAGGCTATGGGTACCATATTCTAAATGCATCCATTGAAATTAATATCAGAATCCTAAAGGTAATGACTGAACATTTTTCATTTTTAATATTTGTTATTTATAGTATAATTAATTCTAAATATTTTCTATTGTGTTTTTTCATTATTCTTTTCACAGCTATACTTTATCATCTGGGCACTACTATCTCATGTTTATGTTAATCTAGCAAAAACTCAAGAATTTTAACACAATAGAATTGTCATACAAATAGCATTTATCACTATCTGTAAATACAAGCAAATGAACCAAATTCTCTTGCCTATTTTTTCTCCACTTTCTCAATCAAAGCCCCTGAGGGAGATAAACCCATACCATACCACTGAATCCCACAAGCAATTAAAAAACCAAGAAATTTTGCTTTTTATTTTTCTCTTCATTTGTGGATATGGATATGCAGTTAAGAGCTGGGACTCTGGGATCAGATTGCTAATTTGAATCCTGGATCTACACTTAATATGTTATTGCCTGGTGCAAAAATCTCTCTAAACTCATATTCCACCTCTGCAAAATACAGATAATAATAGTATCTTCTTTGTAGGAATGTTGTGAGGATTATCTAAAATAATGCATATAAAGCTCATGACACATGAGTAACTAATTTTTCAGGGTTCATTCTATTTTTAGTGTCTATGTGGTATGCTTCCTCCACAGAGTCAAACTTCAATATATGTAGTGACATTTGGGCTTAGTGTTAAAAGCTGATCATGAAATTTGGTTGCATTTATGGTACCCATAACATGAAAATAATGAATTATTAGTGAATTCCTAGGCCCTCCCTCTTTTCTCTTTTCTTTATGGGGCTGTATCTGTCTTCTATTAGCTAATTTTAGTGAAAGGGAGCATCTTAAATGTAGATGAGACAGAAAATGGAAACAAACATATGAATGGGTGACGAAGGCATCAATAAAATATAAGAAATTGGATTCAATTTACATTGCAGATCATGTGATCTTCCAGGTTGTGACATTAACCACACTGAATTTCATGGTCTTTTACCATGTTACATACTATTTGGAATAAATATTGGAACTCTCTGTGAAGTCAATTACAAATAAAAACCTTGTGAAAATTTCCCAAACATATCTGTTGATCCATAGATGTGAAAGAAGATGTTAATATAACAGATATGTAAAGTATTAGCATTTTCTGGGGGGGGAAAAAAAGGGTTCAAAAGAGACAATCTATTGAGTGGAAGTGGGGGGAAATAATTACCAGGGGAGTAGTGAAACTGACTTTGAAAATGTATGTATACAAGTTAATTGTTGTGATGGTAAAATTTCCTTTCTCAGAAATAAAAATGAAAATATCAGAAAAGGAATGTAGGCTTGAGGGTGAATATTATATTGTATTTTCAGATACTTCAAT
This sequence comes from Budorcas taxicolor, assembly GCF_023091745.1. Classification (NCBI taxonomy): domain Eukaryota; kingdom Metazoa; phylum Chordata; class Mammalia; order Artiodactyla; family Bovidae; genus Budorcas; species Budorcas taxicolor. Next base: position 158,318,983 of record NC_068910.1, read on the forward strand.
ACAGTGGTATGTAGACTCAGTTTGCTTTCAGTCTAGAAAGTCATTAAGTGGGAAGATTTTTTTTCCCAGTAATTATATATAAAAAGAAAATTAAACAGCAAGTTCTCCTAAAGTAAAGAAAAAGCAAGAATATTACTCCATTCTTTGAAAAGACCAAAGACTTACAGCGAGAGGTTAGCACTTTTTTTTTTCTTTTAAGGGGCTTCAGAAGAAAAATTATTAATAAAATGTTATGCTTAGATGAAATTTTACTACAACATTTCTCATAAACATATGTATTTTAGTTAAAATAGGTTAAATATAAATAATATACTGAAAAAAAGCTCATGGGGCAATGAGAATTAATATTTCAGCTCTGAAAGAAATAAAAAATAAACTCTTATAATCTGTCACACTGTGGCGATGTAGACCACCTGCTCAGCTTCCTGGCAATGTTTTATTATAACCTGGACAAAAGATCAATGCTATTAATACAGAAAAGACAGATCCCAACTTTTAGAATTACCAGCATAGTCTGATAGTGTTTAGTATCCATTTGGCCACAATCCACCTGGTCTCTAAGGCTAGTGCATCCACAAACCCTTCTCCATTCCATACAGTCTGTATAGCAAGGTCAAATTCATCTTTTTATCTAGTCCTTACCAAATCAAGAGGCTTCCCTGATAGCTCAGTTAGTAAAGAATCCGCCTGCAATGTAGGAGACCTCAGTTCGACTCCTGGGTCAGGAAGATCCCCTGGAGAAGGGATAGGCTACCCATTCCAGTATTCTTGGGCTTCCCTTGTGGTTAAGCTGGCAACGAATCTGCCTGCAATGCGGGAGACCTGGGTTCGATCCCTGGGTTCAGAGCATCCCCTGGAGAAGGGAAAGGCTACCCACTCCAGTATTCTGGCCTGGAGAATTCCATGGACTGTATATTCCATGGGATCACAAACAGTTGGACATGACTGAGCAACTTTCACTTTCACTTTACCAAATCAAACCATTCTTGAAAATGCTTAATGAAACTGTATCCCCTATTATGTGAAATGCAAGCTCCTTATCCTGAAATCTGTATGTGACATACTCTCAATCCCACACATCTTCATTCAGCTTCTCTCATTACTTCTCTTCCCAGTCTCTACATTTCTCCCAAAAGATAAAATCTGTTGGTCTCCAAGGAAAATTCTAATGATTTCTTTTCTTGGGCTGTCCACCACCATCCCTACCTACTAAACACTTCCAAAAATACTACCTCAAAGATCCATTCCATCAGAAATTATTTTCCCTTATTTACTCCAAATATAACTAATGTCCACCTCCCATAATGCAATTGCACAGTCTCTCTTGTGTTACCATTATTTCTGAATCTTTCATCTCTCTTAGCTTGTTTATAGGATACTAAACAATCTCTTACTCCAAGACCTTTCCGTTTACTATCCCTTCTTCCAATGTCTCTCTTCCTCCTAATTGGCTCTATGACTCCATCCCACATTCATATGAGGTCTTTGCTCAGGTGTCATTTTCAAAAGATATCTTCACCAACTCAACTATGTAAAAAGAGCATTTTCCTCTTCATTTATCCTGTCTTCTTAACTTCCTACATTTGCTTCAGAATACATATTATAACCTGACTATATTTGTTTCTCCTTACTAAAAGATAGGGCTTCTCAGGTGGCACATTGGTAAAGAATCCACCTACCAATGCAGGAGAAGCAAGAGACAGGTTCAGCCACTGATTCAGGAAGATCCCCTGGAGTAGGGAATGGCAACCCATGCCAGTATTCTTGCCTTGAAAATTCCATGGATGGAGGACCCTGGCGGCCTACAGTCCATGGGGTTACAAAGAGTTGCACAGTACTGAGCCACTAAGCACACATGCACCAGAAAGTAAGTACCACAAAACTGGGCTTCCCTGGTAGCTCAGACAGTAAAGAATCTGCCAGCAATGCAGGAGACCTGGGTTCGTTCCAGGGAAGATCCCCTGGAGGAGGGCATAGCAACCCACTCCAGTATTCTTTGCTGAAGAATCCCCATGGACAGAGGAGCCTGGAGGGCTGCAGTCCATGGGGTCACAGAGTCAGACACGACTGAGCAACTAAGCACAGCAGCACCACAAAATCAAGTATTTAGTCTGTTTGTTTACTACTGTATGATAAGCACCAAGATATATGCCTGACTCTTTGTGGTCTGTAATCATTGAATGAACGAATGAATGGTTACAATCAATTTGATTTGTTAATATTGTAGCAGTTTAGGGGCGCACAATTATAGACTATCATGATCTCACCCAGCAATCAAATATAAAGGTATAGGAATATAAAGGCATAGGAATTTGCTCAGATATTGTTGAAAGTTATATTTTCAAAATAAATGTCTTACCTAAAATATATTAAAGTCATAATAAAAGGACACAGGCCCTCATTTTTTTAGATAATATATTTTTTTAATTTTAATTTTAATTTTATTTTACTTTACAATACTGTATTGGTTTGCCATACATTGACCTGAATCCACCACAGGTGTACATGCTTTCCCAAACATGAACCCCCTCCCACCTCCCTCCCCATAACATCTCTCTGGGTCATCCCCATGCACCAGCCCCAAGCATCCTGTATCCTGCATCGGACATAGACTGGCGATTCGTTTGTTACCTGATAGTATACATGTTTCAATGCCATTCTTCCAAATCATCCCACCCTCTCCCTCTCCCTCAGAGTCCAAAAGTCCGCTCTACACATCTGTGTCTCTTTTGCTGTCTCGCATACAGGGTCATCATTGCCATCTTTCTAAATTCCATATATATGTGTTAGTATACTATATTGGTGTTTTTCTTTTTGGCTTACTTCACTCTGTATAATCGGCTCCAGTTTCATCCATCTCATTAGAACTGATTCAAATGTATTCTTTTTAATGGCTGAGTAATACTCCATTGGGAGAAAATAATAGCAAATGAAGCAACTGACAAACAACTAATCTCAAAAATAAACAAGCAACTTACGCAGCTCAATTCCAGAAAAATAAATGACCCAATCAAAAAATGGGCCAAAGAACTAAGTAGACATTTCTCCAAAGAAGACATACGGATGGCTAACAAACACATGAAAAGATGCTCAACATCACTCATTATTAGAGAAATGCAAATCAAAACCACAATGAGGTACCACTTCACACCAGTCAGAATGTCTGTGATCCAAAAGTCTGCAAGCAATAAATGCTGGAGAGGGTGTGGAGAAAAGGGAACCCTCTTACACTGTTGCTGGGAACGCAAACTAGTACAGCCACTATGGAAAACAGTGTGGAGATTCCTTAAAAAATTACAAATAGAACTGCCTTATGACCCAGCAATCCCACTGCTGGGCATACACACTGAGGAAACCAGAATTGAAAGAGACACATGTACCCCAATGTTCATCGCAGCACTGTTTATAATAGCCAGGACATGCAAACAACCTAGATAATATTTAGAATGGGCATTATTAGCCCCAAATGTGTTCCTAAAGCAGAGATACCATACTTCCAAAGATAATCTGCTTCTTTAAAAGTCAATGGTATTTTATTACATATGACATAGGTTTCACATTTGCTCATTTCCCTGAGTTTTATTATTTAAATAAGGTATCTAGGTAATGTTCTTTTTCTTAAGTTCTAAAATTCTTTTGTTGTTATTACTTAAAAAAATGAATTTATATGGGATTTCCCTGGCAGTCTAGTGGTTAAGACTCCACACTTCCACCCCAGAATGTTTGATCCCTAAAGAACTTGAAATTTATAGAAGCAATTATAAAAACCTAAAATCACATTTATAATACACTGTGTAGTTAATTCTTAAATCAACTAAAGAGTGTGGTTCAGTCGCCAAGTTATGTCTGACTCAGTAACCCCATGGAGTGCAGCATGCTAGGCCTCCCTGGCCTTCACTATCTCTCAGAGTTTACTCAGATTCATGTCCGTTGAGTCGGTGATGCCATCCATCTCATCCTCTGTTGCCCCTTCTCCTTTTGTCTTCAGTCTTGTCTTGTCTTCAGACCCAGCATTAGGGTCTTTTCCAGTGAGTCAGCTCTTCACATCAGGTGGCCAAAGTATTAGAACTTCAGCTTCAGCATCAGTCCTTCCAATGAATATTCAGGGTTGATTTCCTCTAGGATTGACTGGTTTGATCTCCTTGCTGTCCAAGGGACTCTAAAGAGTCTTTTCCAGGACCACAATTTGAAAGCATAAGTTCTCCAGCACTCAGCCTTCTTTATGGTCCAGCTCTCACATCCATACATGACCACTGGAAAAACTATAGTTTTGACTATGCAGACCTTTGTTGGCAAAGTGATGTCTCTGCTTTCTAATACATCGCCTAGGTTTGTCAATAGCTTTCCTTCCAAGGAGCAAGCATCTTTTAATTTTATAGCTGCAGTCATCATCCACAGTGATTTTGGAGCCTGAGAAAATAAAATCTGTCACTGCTTCCACTTTTTCCCCTTCTATTTACTGTGAAGTGGTGGGACCGGATCTTAGTTTTCTGAATGCTGAGTTTTAAGCAAGCTTTTCCACTCTCCTCTTTCACCCTCAGCACGAGGCTCCTTTCTTCCTCTTCACTTTCTGCTATTATCAGTTATTTGTGTATCTGAAGTTGTTAATATTTCTCCCAGCAATCTTGATTTCAGCCTGTGATTCATCCACCCTGCCATTTCACATAATATACCTATTTCATAGATGGAGATATTAGATCCTAGGCATAAAAGTTTAAATTTGGTACTACATCCTCTGATTGTAAGTTCAGGTAACTACCACCATCACACTACTCTCCTGAACAGAAAAGGAATGAACAGGTATGAGAATATGGCTTTCAAATACAAGTTGGTCAAGTCTGTATTAAGGAAGAGTTCAGGAAAAAAATACTTGAGCTGGAGATCACTGAAAATGTGTGAAGTTTAGATATTCTGTGTCATTAGTTAAAATAAGTTAGTGTGCTTGATGTCAAGAATTGTCCAAAACTTCAACAAACATAGAAGAGACAGAGAGAAAAGAGAAATAAAGAGAGAAAGAAAAAGAAGGAAGGATGGGAGGGAGGGAAGAAAGAAAAGGAAGCAGAAAGAAAAAGAAAGATTAAGAGAGAAGCAATCCAAGCTGCAGCTAGAAAAAGATCAATTGAGAACTGAGTTTCTAGTGTATCTTATAAGATCAATTTGAGTTAAACATGTGGATGGAAGGATGAAGAATTAATGGCCTGAATAAATTTATTTTCTAGATTGACACTACTATTTTTAAGAAATATGAAGTACTGGCTTCTGGTAATGGCTGTGAAAGATCTTATTAGATTGACCTTCCTGAAGATAACAGCCATAAACTCTTGGACATAACACAAAAATGCAGTCACATAAAGGAACAGAACCAGGTAAACAGAACCAGGAAGATTCTTGTAAGGAATCCACACACAGAGTTCTGCAGAATGAGTTCTCCTTTTTCGCATCTGTTAACCTAGAGCCAGGGGCAATCAGTGTGGCAGGAAAACCAGTGAGTGATTTCTTGGCTTGGGGAGTCAGAAGACCAAATCCAGGGGAAATTGTTAAAGAGGGGGAATCTGAAGGAAGAGAATATGGACGTGAAGGGAATGCTCAAATTCTATCTGCCTGTGTCTTTGGTGGACTCCCAAACAACAGTTGGTGCGAAAGGTCCACAACAGTTCACTTAAAGAAAATAGATCTGAGTTAATTTGGAAGCCATTGCCCAGTTTGTAGCTGGGATCTAGCCAAGATAATTTCCTGCTAAAATAAAAGAAATAATACTCTTTGGAGGAAAAACAATAGAATTCAGGGTCTCCATATCTTAACATTCATGATGTTCAAGATAGAATCCAAAATTATCTGATGTATAAAAATTTAGTAAAATATAATAGATTTTCAAGAAAAAAGAAAATCATTGAGACCAACCTCTAGATTATTTTGCATGTTGAAATAAGCCAACTAGGATTTTAAAACCGCTGATATAACAATCCTCAGTGAAGTAAAAGAATCTAAGTTTGCTGTACATAAAAAAATAGGAACTATTTAAACAGAGAAATATAAATAATAAAAAGAACCAAAGGATATTCAAGAACTGAAAAATACTATATATGAAATTAAAAATTCTGCAGATGAGCTTAAAGGTGAAATGATGGAGGAGACTGAGGAAAGAGAGAATTGTTGTCCAGTAGAGTCAGGGATCTACTATCCTAGGTAAAGAACAGAGAAAATAGACAGAAAACAAACATATATAATGTAGTCTCAGAAAGAGAAGAATAATAAGGGGGTAAAAATATTTAAAGACTAAATATTAGCTGGAACTTTCATATGTTGCTGGTAGTATGCAAAATGTTGCATCCACTTTGGAAAGTTTTAGTGCTACTTTATAACAATAAAACTATACATGCCAGGATCTGTTTTAGGAACCAGTAGTTTTACTTATAAGTATTTACCACAGGAAATAAACATATAGGTTTACACAGATATAGGTAGGCAAATTTTCATAGTAACAGTTTGTTGTTTGTTTTTTTTAATAATAGCCCAGTCTGGAAACATGTTATTAAATGTTCATTAATTGGTAAATGGATAAACAAATTATATTACATGCATAGTTAGGGGGTACTAGTTAGCAACAAAAAAAGAACATAACAAATCAAAAAACATCATGCTAACTGAAAGAAGTCTAACACTGTTTGATTCAACTGGTACAGAAAACACTGTTTGCTTCAACTGGGACAGCCACTATGGAGAACATGAGGAGGTTCCTTAGAAAACTGGAAATAGAACTGCCATATGACCCATCAGTCCCACTGCTGGGCATACACACCAAGGAAACCAGAATTGAAAGAGACATGTGTACCCCAATGTTCATTGCAGCACTGTTTACAATAGCTAGGACATGGAAGCAACCTGATGTCCATTGGCAGATGAATGGATAAGGAAGTTGTGGTATGTATACATGATGGAATATTACTCAGCTATAAAAAAAGAACACATTTGAATCAGTTCTAATGAGGTGGACAAAACTGGAGGCTATTATACAGAGTGAAGTAAGTCAGAAAGAGAAACACCAATACAGTATACTAATGCATATATATGGAATTTAGAAAGATGGTAACAATGATCCTAAATGCAAGGCAGCGAAACAGACACATACATAAAGAACAGACTTTTGGACTACGTGGGAGAAGACGAGGGTGGGGCGATTTGAGAGAATAGCATTGAAACATATATTATCATATGTAAAATAGATGACCAGGGCAAGTTCAGTGCATGAAGCAGGACACTCAAAGTCAGTGCTCTGTGGACAATGCAGAGGGACGGGGTAGGGACAGAGGTTGGAGGGGGGTTCAGGAAGGGGGGACACATGTGCACCCATGGATGAGTTATCTTGATATATAGCAAAACCCAGCACAATATTGTAAAGAAATTATCCTCCAATCAAAATAAATTAATTTTTTTAAAAAAAGACTGTTTGCTTCATGATTCCATTGATACGAAATTCTAGAAAGTGCAAAACTATTATAATAGCATGATCTATTGGGCAGTCTCTCAATGTCAAAGGGTCATGAGGGAGCTTTTAAGACTAATGAATGTGTTCTGTACCTTAATCATAGTCATGTTTCTAAGCCTGTATACAGTAGCCATTATTCATCAAACTCTATACTTAAAACAAATGAAATTTATTTTATGTAAATTATACACTAACAGAGCTGAATAAAAGTAAAGAAATGGTATGTAGCTAATGTTAAATTTTATGAAACATTTTGCAGATGAAACAAAGAAACTTATACCTAGTGCGGTTGGTGGTTGGTAGTAAGAAAAAAATGCAAGTTCTTATTTATTTAAAAAAAAAAACCATGCTTTCGAAAGATTAATCTAATAGCAGAATACATGATAGGCTAAAAGAGAAGCAATATGGGCTAACAAATCTGTCCAGATATTCAAGTCAAAAATTGCGTTATAGCAGTTGGAATGGAAAGGAAATGGTGCGTATGAAACATTTCAAAGGAAGAACCTATTTATTAGATATATGATTCATTAATCAGTTCAGTTCAGTTCAGTTGCTCAGTCGTGTCCGACTCTGCAACCCCATGAACTGCAGCATGCCAGGCTTCCCTGTCCATCACCAACTCCCAGAGCTTACTAAAATACATGTCCATTGAATCAATGATGCCATTCAATCATCTCATCCTCTATTGTCCCCTTCTCCCACCTTCAATCTTTCCCAGCAACAGGGTCTTTTCAAATGAGTCAGTTCTTCGCATCAGGGGGCCAAAGTATTGGAGTTTCAGCTTCAGCATCAATCCTTCCAATAAATATTCAGGACTGATTTCCTTTAGGATTGACTGACTGGATCTCCTTGCACTCCAAGATTCATTAATAAAAATTTAAAATACTGCACATAAATGTAAAAATAAGACATGAAAGTATTCACTGCAAATACTTTATCAGTGTTTACCCATTGGGAAAGAGTGAGAATTTACACTTTACTTTCTATACCATATAGCTACTTCGCATTGAGCCTTTACTCTATTTCAGTCACTCCGCATTTATTATTATTATTATTATTATTCTAATCTTCACAACTAACCTCTGAGGTTTGTTTGTTGTTTAGTCATTCAGTCATGTCTGACTCTGCTAAGAAACCATGGACTGAAGCCCACCAGGCTCCTCTGACTACAGGATTTTCTGGGCAAGATTACTAGATTGGGTTGCCATTTCCTCCTTCAATGGATCTTCCCCATCCAGGGACTGAACCCATGTCTCTGGCATCTCCTGCACTGCAGATGGATACTTTACCCCTGAGCCCCCCAGGAAGGCCTATGAGGTAAATTTACTAACCCCACTTTATAGATGAGGAATTTGAAGTCCCATGTTAAAATGAATCATTTAAGGTTACACAACTGAAACACAGTAAAACTGGTTTGAATCTAGTAACAATTCTGTGGAAAAGGTTGAGTAGAAGAAACAGTTAAAGACCACTGGTGTTAAGAAGAATAATCAAAGAATGGATAAATAAAAAGCTAATATAATTCCAATTTCCTGATTCTCAAAGTCCTCAGTGATCTCCCGTCTTGAGAGTAAAAATACAGACCACCTTTCAACATCATCCACTCCCCTTATCATGTAACTGATAGAAACTCAACTTAAGTCCAATTAAGTACAAGAAGCAAACTCCTAAAAATCAAAATCACAATTTGTTGGGATATGTAACTGAGAAGTTAATGATGCATTGAACTCTCACATGACTATTCAGAGACTTGACTGAAGTCACTATCTTTCTTTCCCTTATTTTCATTCCTTGGCTTGCCTCAGCTTTATTAGCAGGCAGACTCTGGGGAGTGAATTCCTGTCAGCAACTCCAGAAAAGCCCTTTCAGCTCAGCATCCCTAGGGAAAATTACCTTGTTAACTCTAGGAAAAAACAAATCATACGAAGGACATTTTTCTGCAACCAGAAATAGAGTTAATTTGCTATACCAAGCCCATGACACATGGTGTACATCTACACCAGCTAAGGGGACTTAACACATACAGTGAAGGCTAATGTAGAAAGGCCTGGGATGGTTACCAGAAGAAAGGTGAAAAGACTTTCTGGAGAGTGGCCATAGTAATATAGTTTTCCATATGCCGCTCCCAATTTTACTCCCATTAGCTCCTTTCCAGGTCCTTCTATCTAACAGAAGTGGATAGGCTGTGTGTGTGTGTATTTATGCTTAGTCACATTCAACTCTCTGCAACCCAATGGAATGCAGCTCACCAGGCTCCTCTGTCCATGGGATTATACTGGAGTGGGTTGCCCCTTCCTCCTCCAGGGGATCTTTCTGATGCAGGGATCGAACCCATCTCTCTTGCGTCTTGTCCCCTGCATTGGCAGGCGGGTTCTTCACCTCTAAGATGTCTGGGGAGCCCAGAAGTGGATTAGATGTTGTGAAACCACATTTCATGCTTTCCCATCTCTGAGTCTTTGTTCAATTTGTTTATGCTACTTTGAGTTCCTTCCTTAAACCTGTCTGATGAAACATAAATTTTAGAAACTAATGCATTGAATATTTTAAGTACTTAATGAACTTCATTGAAGGGAATTGTCTAAGTAATTCATTAGACATTCAGGAGACAAGATTATACCCTCAAAGAGCTTTTAATTAGAAAGTTAAAAAAACCACACATACAAATAACCAAAGTATGAAACAAAACAATGCAAGTAAATTAAAGAGAGTAATGGGAATTCACGGAAGGAAAGGATCAAGGGCGTCTTAGGAGAGGGGAAAATGGACTTCAAAAAAGGCTTTATTAAGAAGGAAATAGTTGATTTGGCTCTTAAAAGTAGTTGAAATTCAGTGCATATTTGTTTTGAATGCATAGATGAACAAATGAATGAAATGATGCAAATGAAAAAACAAAAGCTTATAAAATTTAGATCTTCCATAAAGGAAGAAAGATTAGGTTTTTAACTCTAAACTGTAGCAGAGTCAGGAAAAGATAAGTTTTCTTTTTTTTTTAATTTGGATAACAGCCTGTTTGAAGAAGAAAAATGCAAAACAGGATACATTATCTTAGCATTAAGAAAAAATTAGATAGATATAAATTTTAGGTCCAAAAAAGATGAGGAGAATAAATTCAAAAAATAAATGGAGTATTTTAAAGCTAGTCTTCTGAGTAAAAAAAATCTTACATAGATTTGGGGAGGGGGGAAACATAAAATTCTATTGGAAAATGCCTTTCTTTAAATAATTGACTTAAATATAAATAGCAAAGATTAGTTCAGAGTGGATTTCTCTGTTTATAATTGTTTTAGATATGCTCAATTATAATTTATGGACTACATTAAAGTAAAAGAATGCTTCCTTGTACAATATCCAGTGCTTCTTTCTTAATAATCTCCTTCAGCTGAAAGTATAAAACTGTTCTTCCTGTCATTAATATATAAATAGAGGTGTTAAGTGTCCCTTACAGAATTAGGAAATCAATATTTAGTGCAAAGGAAACAAGAGATGATTTAACTCTCTTAGGATTCAAGTTAGAGATAATTGCCCTCTCACATTTCTTTCTCGTTTACTCTGTTTCATAGAAATAAAAGTACTATATTTGATACCTAAAATAATAATTCCAATTTTTAAATTCATGAACCAGATTGCAAACCTAAAACAGCAGTTTCACATTTATTCCAGTGCTCTCACAATGGAAGATGTATCAGAATAACTCGATATTTGGGCTGTAATCATGCAGAGGAAGAGGTTTTACCTCAATCCCATATTCTTATACGCTAAGTTTTTTTCTTTTTTATGTAGCAGTTACTTAGCTGTTCAGTCTCTAAGTCACGTCCAACTCTTTGTGACCCCCAGGACTGCAGCACACCAGGCTTCCCTGTCCTTTACTATCTCCCTGAGTTTGCTCAGACTCATGTCCATTGAGTCGGTGATGCTATGGATTTTTTTTTTTTTTCAATTTATGTAGCAGCCACTTAGAGCTATAACTAAAACATTTTGATCACTGGAAGGTGGTAGATATTTGTTCCTACAGGTACTGAGAGGTAATGAAGCCTCCTATCATAACAAGGATTCCCTAAAAGTAATTTTTTTCTCGTAAATATCACAGGTGGAGGAAGGAACCAGACAAAATGCGACTCTGAAGTTGTTGGACATGATGAGTAATGTGCTCTGAAAGGTCATTTCATCATTCTGGGCTATATCTCATTTTTTGAGGCCAGAGGGATCTCCTTCCTCCTTCAATCTGTTAAGACCTTCATACATGGCCCTTTCTATCTCTATACATTTGTAACAAAATGCAATATATAGAGCGGTAGGAAATGTGGAAGCAATGCATTCCTGGGAATTACGTTCAGTGTTACGTCTCGGCTGACTTATACTGCATATCCTCCAGCAACTTGCCGGGTCCAGATTCAATAAGTGCATCCTTGCACTCTCCAGGTCCTACTTCACTGTATTCTCCTTCTTTTTTCCTTCCTTCCTTTCCACAACTCCCTCCTTTTATCTTTTTTCAGCTCAATACTCTCAAGACCAAATCATCAGAGTTCAGCTCAAATATCCCTTTTCTATGAAACCTCCTACCCCTTCCCCTCAAGAAGGGAGTAGCACTTTTTATTCTGAACTTGTCTGGCACTTTTCTGTAGTATCCTTGATGCAGGCATCACTATTTGACTCATTGACTTTTTATGCATTTCTCACTTACTCTATTTGAAAAATGGTTTATAAAGCTTTTTTTAAAAAACAAAATATTTGCCAGAGTGCCTGGCACATGCGTTATCTTGCACATGTAAACAGAACATTTCTGAATAAATGAATGAAAATAAATGCATTAGAAAGGAGAATATTTAAGAGGTTATTAATCACTCTGTGATGTTAATCTTCACACCAGTATGATGGTGATATTCACTAGACTGGTAGCTGTGGAAATGGAGTAAGAAAATTATGAAAACTATTCAGGAGATAGAATCAGCAAGGCATGGCAAAGAAAGTGAGGAAGAGGGAGCATTCAAGATTATTTCCAGATTTCCGGCTTTAGGAAATGAGCAGCTGATTGTACCATTTATGAAGATAGAGAATTCTGAAGAAATAGCAGCTTGGGGGAGAAAAATAATTCATTTTATTTGCACATGCTGAATTTTAAGTGCCTGTGAGATCCAAGTTAAAAAAAAACAACTCGGCGATTGATTATGAATCTAGAGTGAGAGTGGTGTGGATATATATAGGGAAACTGTCAGTACGTGTGTAGTAATTGAAGCTATATGAGTGACTGGGAGAGATTATGAGGGATAGGGTGTAAACAAGGACTAGAAAGGACTTAGAATCAAAGGAACAGCAGAATTTTAGGGTTTAGGTACAAAGGAGATGTGTGGGGATTGAGTAAAAAGTATCCGATACTAGTGAGAAAGATCAGGATGAGAACTCAAGTGTCCAGCAGAGATGTGGGTGGCCTCGGTGAAAACAGTTCCTGTGAAGCATTTAGAAGAGAAGCCAGATAGAAGTGTATTCAGCAGGGAGAGGAGAGGAGAGTTGATGAAAACAGCAGCTATGGAAAATTCACTCAGGAGTCTGACTGCCAAGAGAAAGATGGAGATTTGTAGCTGAAGAGAGAAACTGTTGTTAGAGGAGGTATTTTTTATTTTCTGTTTTATTTTTTATTATTGGAGAGATTAATTTTGAAATATTGATGGAAAGAAGATAGTAGAGAAGGTCAAATTAATGATAACAAAGAGCGGGAAGATTGATAGGTTCTTGAGAATGTAAAAGGGCTTACACACTAAAGCTAAGAGAAAAGATATTGCCCTTCTAACAAGGAGATAAGTGCCATATAGTTTTACTGGTAGACATGGGAAATTGAAGGAGATTCTGCCTAATAGTTTCTTTTGTTTGGTGACATGAGATCCAAAGATATCTATAAAATGTGTACTGAAGTATGTAATGTAAAGGGGTACTTCAGGTTTGAAATGATGAAACAATCAATATTTAAAACAGCAAATAGATACATGCATATGTATGCGTGTGTGTCTGTCTGTCCATGATCAGCCATCAGGGATAATGACTGGTAACAGTGGTGACCCCTACCCAGGTCTGCTCCTGTGGGAAGCGTAAGAGCTGCTGTGCGACTTGGACATGCACCAGGCCACCCAGCAGCTTGCAGATGCCATGTGCAACGCCACCACACGTGCAGTAAGACCGCCACGTTTCAAAAATAAGATCTTGTTCTGGAGCCTGCACCCAGGGATAGAGACATCAGTACAGTTTCTGGAGACAGCTGATGGGCACACACAGAGAGAAATGAACTACTCAAAAAAAGGTTGCAAATTCATACTCGAAGTGAAAAATTATTCCTGAGAAAGTTAACACAAATTAAAATCCAAGAGGCAATTTCACTGCTGGTGCTGGTGAATTGGAAATAGCAGAGCAATCTAGAAATCACATTAGGGACTTCCCTGATAGTCTAGGGCTTAAGACTCCACACTTCCAATGCAGGGGGCACAGGTTCAATCCCTGGCTGGGGAACTAAGATCCTACATGCTTGCATAGCCAACAGCTAAATAAATTAAATAAATAAAAATCACTTTAACAGAAATATATTTAATATTGTCAAAGAGACAGAGGAGGAAATGACACTCAAAAAATAAGAGCTAAAATTCAAAAACATGTAGATATAATTATCATTATATTAGTAATATTTAATATTTAGTAAATATTACTATTATTTACTATTTTGTAATATTAAATAATTGTAACTTTCTTCTAAGACTACTCAGTTACTTCCAGGACTGCTTAGTAACTCTTAATTACTAAAAATAACTAAGAAATAAAAAACACCAGACTGGATAAATTCAGTTAAAGTATTTAGACCCTCACCCAAACATAGCAGGAAAAGAACAGGGTAGTAAATATTAAATATTCAGAAAAGTTACAGAGCCTGGTGTTTATGTTTAGGATGTAGAAATATGGAAAGAGTGTTGCTCCTGCACTAAGGACAACAGTGACAAAATCCTGATAAACTGCAAAATCCTAAATTATCTTGAAACTATCAGAGAGCTAAGTTTGTAGGGCAACTAAGTAATCTGAAGTCCAAAAGACGACAGGTCCTGCAAGCAGAGACAACGTGAGCACACTTCACCTGTGGCCTCAAGTGAGGAGAGGAAGAGATGGATGTCAGGTGCACACAAGCAGGTAAGGAGAATTCAGCTAAACATATTCACAAACTGCTAAAGGCAATTTTTAGATAATAGAACTCCTGGGAGCCATAGACACAAGGGCAACCCACACCCACTGGCAGTCTCTTCTCTAAAGGCTTCCAGTGGGTGCTAATGAAAGATTACTAGCAGGACTGGCGACTGGGGAGAACTCATCAGTGCAGGGCTGGAGGGGGGAAGAACATCCTTGCTGCAGGAAAACCAGGAAGCCCCACCCAGACCCTAGATCCTATGGAACAAAAGCTTTCAGTCACTAGAGGAAGAGCTGAAAACTGTCACCCATACCCCTACCCCAGGCATAGTTGTAAAAGACCCACTGTAGCTGGGAGATGCATAGAAACATAAATAACAACTTCTACTGTACATTGCAGATAATGTCAGATATAAGTCTGATAGCATACTGGCTTTTTTCCCCCTCTAAAATATTTGAGGCCTTTTGCTCTTTTTATTTTTTTTTTTTTTAATGAAGATACAACAATGCATAAAGCTGAGTG
The DNA here is from genome assembly GCF_023091745.1 of Budorcas taxicolor. Lineage (NCBI taxonomy): Eukaryota > Metazoa > Chordata > Mammalia > Artiodactyla > Bovidae > Budorcas > Budorcas taxicolor. The sequence goes on from NC_068910.1 coordinate 158,334,147, forward strand.
ATTTCCTGGGCAGTGTAACTTAAATTTAGCTTACAGGTTTTGGCAAGTGATGTTGTTCTAATTTTTCAGTTATGTTCTTCACGGTCGCTATATAATCCCTTGGACTTTTAACACCATTATTTAAAAATATATATCAATAGTTCTATCAGCCATCATGTTATCCAGGTTTATGTGCTCTTTGATGAATATGAAACTAAAATACTCTTCATTGTTTCAAATATTTTGCTGGAAAGTTTTGAGAAAAGTGTATTCTTGAGCCATCAAAGCCTTGATCACTCTCTGCAGAGGATGCTGAACTGCTGCTGACATGACCCTGCTAGTGCTGCTGCTGCTGCTGCCAAGTTGCTTCAGTTGTGTCCCAGTCTGTGTGACCCCATAGACGGCAGCCCACCAGGCTCCCCTGTCCCTGGGATTCTCCAGGCAAGAACACTGGAGTGGGTTGCCATTTCCTTCTCCAATGCATGAATGTGAAAAGTGAAAGTGAAGTCGCTCAGTCGTGTCCGACTCTTTGCGACCCCATGGACTGCAGCCTACCAGGCTCCTCCATCCATGGGATTTTCCAGGCAAGAGTACTGGAGTGGGGTGCCATTGCCTTCTCTGGACATGACCCTAGGCCACGCTTTTCACCAGACTCTCCCCAAATCTTCCTTTGAGCAGAAATCCAGGCACTATTACCTCTCTACTTCCTTCCTTAAGAACAGGTTCAAATTTCTTGAATGTCTCTCTTGCTGAAACTGTTATTATAGTTTCATCATTCAAATAGGTTATGATATCTAAATTCCTAGATTGTTTAGGATTTGAGTGAAATAATGAGATAAAAATTCAAAATCGAACTAATACTCTTTGTGACCCCATAGACTGTAGCCTACCAGGCTCCTCTGTCCATGGGATTTTCCAGGCAATAGTACTGGAGTGGATTGCCATTTCCTTCTCCAGAGGATCTTCCCAACCCAGGGCTCAAACCTGGGTCTCCTGCCTTCTAGACAGATGCTTTACCGTCTGAGCCACCAGGGAAGTCCAGCCATTCATAAAGAACTATAATTATTAAAGGCTGTTTTTATCCAAGTTCAGTGTCCTCAATAGCTTGTTCAGAGTATTGAGCAACTGGGATTATACCTGGAGGTAAAAACCTCAAGAGCTAAATATTTTCCTCTATTGCCCAGGGAAAATTCACCCTAAAAACAAAAACAAAGATAGAAACAAAAACACCTTCTGAACCCAAACCAAACCACGCTAAACCAAAACAGAAAAATTCAGCAATACACCAGATGGCACAATCTGCCTGCCAATGCAGGAGACACAGGGGACATGGGTTCAATCCCTGGGTCAGAAAGATCCTCTAGAGTAGGAAATGGCAAACCACTCCAGTATTCTTCCCTGGAAAATTCCATGGATAGAGGAGCCTGGCGGGCTACAGTACATAAGGTCGCAAATAGTCGGACACAACTGAGCGTTTGTGCTTGCGCACATGCACACACACACACACACACACATACACACACACACTATATGTATACTGAATCTAATAGCTTTAACTGTCATTCCAAGATGGCAGCCTATCAATAAGACCATCAGTTTAACTATGTTCCTTGTCATTTATGCTTGGTCACTGGGCAAATGCAAGACCCTTTATCAATCCTGCTATCCGCATACAACTCTGGAATTCCTTCCTTTTAAGTCCCTTTTTTTTTTTTTTCCCCCAAATGGATTTATTTTCAATCCATCTTAGTGCTCTCTAGAATCCTAGTTCTGTGGTAAAAATATGTATCTACATCTTTCTCACTTAATGTTTTTTTAAACCTCCTACACTAACCACAACCAAGTCAAGGAATAACTTCCCTTGAAAATCTCTCAACCTGTTCATATCTTATACATCCTGGTTCTGTTAGCTCAGAGAGCAGAAGGGACTTTGGCGATCCCTTAGCTCACCATTGTTGCCTCTAGATATATTACTTTCTTTTTTGAGTGGAAAATATTTCCTCATTTGGTATGTAATATTTGGTAGCACTATAATCTGCTGCTATCACTCATTGACCTTCTGGTCATGTCCCTCTGTTGAACTTAAGATAAAATGACTCATGATTTTCTCTTTCATCACATCTTGCCATCATCATAGGGAACTTTAACTGTTGCATGAACAACCTCCAAGATTCTTAAAAATGCTTGCCAAAATCGCAGGTTCTAGGACAATGATATTTTCTAACAATTATAATATGCATAAAAATTTGAAGCAATTATTCTATACAAAAATAGTTAATTTCCATTTTTCTCTTCCAATACATCCCAAAAGGCTGCTTTAGTCAGCACCCCCCCCCCCCATAAAACTGCTCAGCAGTTGGACTGTGCTTATGCAAAGTTCAGCACACTTAGCAAGGAATAAGATTTTTTAAGGTAATGATCTATATGGAAACATGAAGAAACAAAGGGATTCATATAGGATAATGGAACAAATGGACTACAAAATAGCCATGCCTACTATTCAAAAAACTGTTAGTGTTTGTTTTCATAGTTTTCAAGGGCAAGAGCCCTTGTATTCGAAAAGCTTTGTATTAAAAAATAAAAACCTTACATTTAGAAAAGGGGGGGGCAAGAGCCCTAGTATTAATAAAACTATTAGTGTTTGTTTTCATAGTTTTCAAGGGTAAGAGCCCACTGTTTCTCCCTTTTCCTAGCAAAGGAATAAAACTATCATTTTCTACTTACAAATTTTTAGAAGCGTATGAATGTTTATTGAAAACCACAGATAATCACACCGTGAGTGCACACTCTTCTTGAAACCTTTGCCAGGAGGGCCAAGGGAAATAGTTCTCTCTGCGGCCGCTTAGATTCGCTTCATCATCTAGTGCTGCCACCTGCTGACCTCTTTGGTATCCCACACTTTTTATGTCCTATGTTAGCTCAGAACTGGCTTCCCAGACGCCTCCGTGCTAAAGAATCCGCCTGCCAGTGCAGGAGCTGCAGGAGACAGGAGTTTGATCACTGAGTTGGGAAGATCCCCTGCAGGAGGGCGTAGCAACCCACTCTAGTATTCCTGTCTGGAGAATCCCATGGACACAGGAACCTGGTGGCTACAGTCGCAGAGTCAGACACAACTGAGCCACTGAGCATGGACACACATTAGATCAGAACAGATGTTATCAATTTTAATGTGTAGCTGAAAACTGTCAAACTCCCTGCATGGAGCTGCCTTACACTCAGGCTCTTTGGAGCCTTCATCAGTGGTATTCCTATAACCTATATCTACGTCATTGTCTGTGCCATTCTGGGATTTAAGATTTGCACTTCTTCCAGAAGCTCTGCAAAGTGCTGGCCACAGCCATTTATTGCCTGAGAATGGCCTTTCCGCTCTGTATGTCCTGCTTTGTGCCTGCTGACTATTTCTGGGCCCCTCTGAACTGTGCTGCAGCTGTAGTAAGACAGGATATTAAATGTTTTGGCAGGATGATGGCAGCCCGATCCATTTCTGTTCAACAAAAGCTTATTGGAGCTTCTGAGTTGAGTCCTACCTCACAAAGGCTTTGTCTCTGGACTGAAAACACGATTGCAGAGTCTGACACTTTTTCCAGCCTGCACTACCCAGGTGGTACTGCTTAGCTGTTTGCATTCACTTTCTCCAGGTTATAGACAAAAATAAATCCAGGGGGCTGAGGGGACCTCCAAGTCTTATTCTTCTAGATGATTGGGAAGAGCAAACTCTGATTTTCTGAGTTCAGTCTGTACGAATCAGTGAAGTGAACTTTCAAAACTCACATGGTTTAGTTGATGTGTGTTCACAAAAATATTTTACCCTCCCAGTGAGTTTGAGTTACATCTTCACATTCATTCACAGGGAGCCAGTAACATCCAGTGCTTTTCAATATATGTCTGATTCCCTCTTCATCATATCATTCGTGGATCTTACTCCAGATCCACAGATCACAAATACTGTGGAACAGGGGCCTGGAAATCTGTATTCCAAGGTGCTAAACAGAGGCCCTTCTGCACAGAGTTGAAAGTCACCAGTCCCTAAGCCCATGGAGGCAGCTCTGCCTTGGCTCTACGCTAGCACCATCTGCAGAGCTTTTAAAAAAATACGGATGCCTGTTCCCCACCCCAGAGCCACACTGTCTTAGACTCTTCAGAGCTAAAGCTTTCTGAATGCCTCTGATAGAGTTAAGAGTGAAAATATTAATGCAAGTATATATCTGCATTAATCAGATATATATTTTTATCAATTAATAATAACAGCTCCCATTATTAACTGTTTGCCAAGCAACATACTTGGTAACGTCACTTCATCCCCCCAACAACCCTATGAGGTTGGTACTATTATTAAGCATTTGTTATCATTGCCAGTTTTCAACAGATAGCTTAGGAATCCTAAAGAAGTCACACAATGAGGAAGTTATAGGACTGGGACAAGAACCTGTTTTGATTCTAAGCGCCTGTCTGCTCATTTGCTCTGTCACACATGGCCATTGCCTTCCCGTCATACAGCGACTTCCCTGATGGTTAAGTGGTTAAGACTCCACCCTTCCACTGCAGGGGGTCTGGGTTCAATCCCTGGTTGGGGAACTAGGAACTAAGATCCTGCATACCTTATAACAGGGCCAGAAAAAAAAAAAAAAAAGAAAAAGAAATTAAATTAAGAACAAATAAAAGTGTGTACAGCTTTTCTTCACTTGTTTTGTTTTTCTCCTTTTTGGATTTCAAAATTATTACAGTCTTTTTGTTTCTTCCCTTCTTTGTTTTTGTAATTGTTACTGTAGATTTAATTATCAGAGATACCTAACATATATTGCAAATGCACAGAGGATTTAATGAGGGAGGGAGGCTTTCTATGTCTCATGGCTTAGGATGTTACCAGAGAGATAAGAGTCTTCACCCACAATAGGATCCTTCCTTGATTATTGCTCCTTATTCAGTACATTGGGAAGTGTGCACCATGTGTGGGCTACCTTAGTAAGCTTTTTATTAACTGTGTCTTTCCAATGATCCAGTTTATTGTAATGATATATATACAGGGACTGTTCTACCAGACTATAGGCTTCTCAAGGAAGGACGTGGCGTCTCTTATTTCTATATGCCCAAGGTTGGCAGACTGAAGACCATCAAGACAATGTCTTAGAAGCAAATGACTCTGTGCACCGCCTACGCCATACCTCCACCCTGCATGTGTGTACACCCAACTTTACTTTGCAGAACCTGACTCTTTTGTAACACAGGGATAGCAATGTATCTGTTAGGCTTGCAGAGAAGTAGTGAACACAAACCACATTGTTACATTATGACACATTAAGTCACATTATTACATTGTGACTGTTACAGTCACCAAAGAATGACTATCATTGTAATTATAGGAAACAGTAGACTGGTCACTCATTACTTTACTTACTGAGTGTCCACCCTATGTGTCAAATACTGTTCTAGATTCTAGAGCTCATAGGACTTAGTATAGGACACCAATATAAGAAAAATTATACAATTTAAAAAATTATGTATGGAAAAAGAGAAAGAAAGGTGAAATGAAATATTGAAGTCAGACATAAAAAGACATATATTGTTTATATGCAGAATCTTAAAAATTATGTAAATGAACTTATTTTCAAAACAGAAACAGTCACATGGACTTAGAGAACAACACAGTTACCAGGGGGAAGGATGGGGGTAAAAGGATAGTTGGGAGGTTAGGACTGGTATATACACACTGCTGTGTTTAAAATAGAAAACCAATAAGGACCTACTGTATAGCACAGGGAACTCTGCTGAATATTCTGTAATAAGCTGAGTGGGGAAAGAACTTGAAAAAGAATAGATCCGTGTAAATACATAACTGAATCACCTTATTGCACACCTAAACTAACACAATGTTGTTAATCAATTAAAAGAAAAAATAACAGTAGATAACCTCATCTGAAGCAGGTCCGGGGGAAAGAGAATGCTGCTCAGAGAGTCACATAAGCCTAACTGAGAAAACCAAACTTGTTCCTTCTTTTTTTCTTAATTAATTAGGCAGCAGCATCAAGTTGAAAGCAAATGAGCATCCGAAATAATAGTTGCAAGGAATGGAAAGTGATCTGACTATAAAACATAATAGAATTCCAAGGCAGTACTGAGGAATCAGTTCTTAATGAATATGAATTCAGAATGAGAAAAAAAAATCTTAATTGCATGGTTTCTTCAAGCAGGATTCAAGAAATAAAAAAAAGAAGAAGCTGTTTAGTTGAGTTCATGCAGGTTTGCATTGACTGGGTAGCTGGCAAATGGTTTCAGGGTCTTGACAAAAGAGTGATTAAGGTTATGGGCCATGGACTTTACACCAGATACAGATGGAAGTAGCAATAAAAAATGACTAACAGGAAGAATATGGAGAGAACTATCACCTGAAAATCCTGATAATGCTAGAAAGCTTGTAATGGAAGTAGATGAGCAGATGATTTAAATTTAGGAAGTTGTCATCCAAGAGTAAGATGTTTGGATTAGTGATGTCACAAATGAAGCAGTTTGAGAAAATAACAAATCAACATTGTGACCACAGACGCTGGGTGGCTGCGGTGGAGAGATGGAGAATATCCCTGAGGCTATGGAGGGCATGGAGACCAGAGCCCTGAAGTCTGCATCTAGACTTGCACAGTGAACCTTGCCACAGACATTAAATCACGAGGTGGAGTGATCGGGAGGTTAACAACAATCCAGGGGAGAGAGGTGAGACTGCACAGAAGCAGGGAGGTTGCCAGTATGGAGAAGGAACAATGGTCTGAAAGCCACTAATGGGAGCAAAGAAGACACCAACACCATCTGAGGTTAGCAGGTTAGGAAAGTAGAAACTTCTTCCAAGTGAGAGTTCTGCAGAATCTGTGTTCTCAGGGGATAGCCAATTTTCAGGTAAGAAAAGAAAGTTGAGAGAATATTCTGAAAAGGTTTGGAATATAAAGGAATGTTTTGATCACAGAGTCCTATGGGTTCAGGAAAAGGAGAAAGCGAAAGAAAAATTAAGTCAGAATACAGCTTCCTGTACGAAGAAAAGTAGGTGAAACAGACTAGGTAAAAACAGCAAAATTGGGAATGGGGACTTAATTCTGTTAGTTCCTTGTACAATTGAGGGTGTGTATGTATACATGGTCAGTCAGTCAGGTCTGACTCTTTGCAACCCCATGGACTGTACCCTGCCAGACTCCCCTGTCCATGGGATTCTCCAGGCAAGAAGACTGGAGTGGGTAACCATTCTCTTCTCCAGGGGATCTTCCCTATCCAGGGACTGAACCCTAGTTTCCTGTCCTGCAGGTAAATTCTTTACCATCTGAGCCAACAGGGAAGCCCACAATTAGGATACTTCAACCTAACCACACTCAAGGATAGCCCCAACCAAAGACTTAAAGATTGGGGCTTAGGTCCAGGCATTTCCTTTTCACATTGTCTTCCTTTGTTTATTCACAAATATTTATTCCAATCTAAATGATTGGAATGTGTTGGTGAACTAAACTGGCAAAAAACTGCATTCTTATGCTGTTTTATGTTCAAGAGATAAGACAGAAAATAGGTGATTTACACAACAAATGAGAACATAGCATAGTATGTTAAAAAGTCTGATTCCATTTGTTTGGCTTCCTATGCACGTGTGTGTGCAAAGTCACTTCAGTGGTGTCAGACTCTGTGACCCTGTGGACTGTAGCCTGTCAGGCTCCTCTGACCATGGGATTTTCCAGGCAAGAATACTGGAGTGGGTTGCGATACCCTCCTCCAGGGGATCTTCCCAAACCAGAGACTGAACCTATGTCTTTTATGTCTCCTGCATTGGCAGGTAGATTCTTTACCACTAGAACCACCTGGGAAACCTCTTAGTATGAATAGAATGCTATATTTCTAATTTATATTCACTCAAAACTTTGATACAGTTTCATGTATTTTGGCATCTAATATTACTGCTAAAAGACTATAAAATTTATTATCTTAGTGATTAAAAAAATTTGAATGAACTTCTAATCCAATTCTGAGAATATAAAGAAATACTATGTCATTAAAAAAAAAGAAACAGGAAATTAACATGTGATACAGTATTATTAATTAAGGCACAGATTTTGTTCAAATTTCACAACATTTTATGCAGTGTAAATTATTTGGTTTCATATCTTATTCATGATTCCACATTGTATTTAGTTGCATTAAGCAGCTTTAGCAGCATGCAACAAATTCTGATAAATTCTCTATTCATTTTTATTCTGTTACAAATATTTTCTAATTTTCCTTGTTATGGCTTCTTGGATACACCCATCATTTAAAAGTAGACATTTAATTTCCAAATACATGGAGTTTTAAAAGTACCTTTGATATTAATTTCTCATTTGATATTAGCTTCACATTTAAACGGTTTCTTCTCTGCAATCACACTGTGTTTTTTCAGTCTTCTAATTTTATTGAAGCTTTCAATGGCTAAGCCAAAGATCTCTCTTGGTAAATGTCACATTGTACTTGAAAATATGTGGGTTATTTTCAAGTGTTTTTTGATATTGATTTCTCACATAATTCCACATTGATAAGAGAATAAACTCTTTATGATTTCAGTACCTTTAGACCATGAAATATTTGCACCTTGTTTTATGTCCCTGGAGTGTCTCCTAGGTTATAGTCTATGGGAACTTGATTGTATCCTACTTTTGTGTAAAAATTGCATAAATCTTAGTCTTGTTGAATTGGTTTATGGTGTTTTTCAGGTATACTATATCCTTCTACTTTTCTTTATATTCATTCCATTATTTTTTGAGTGTTTGATATTGAAGCTCCAACTAAAAATCCTAGTTTACCTACTTAAGAAATAATTGTACTAAATAGTGGAATTATATGTAACTTTGTTCTGTATTTTCCAAGTCTCTTGTAAATGTGTTATTATACTTTCATAATTTAAAAAAGAAAGAGAAAAAAGTGATGAGTGCAACGAAAATGAATAATGTAGGGCATATAATGGGTGGTCACACATGACAAGAAGAATGAGTTCAAATAATGTGGGTGGTTGAATTAGGACTCAATGAGATACTGATGCTTGAACAAAGCTTGAAGGAGATGGTGGGATTAGCCACGTGGATACCTGAGGAGAAGAGGATTTCAAGCAGAGGGAACAGCCAGTGCGAAGACACTAAAGCAGGAGAGTGCCTGATTGTGCATGTGTGCTATGTTGCTTCAGTCGTGTTCGATTCTTTGTGACCCCATGGACTGTGGCCCACCAGGCTCCTCTGTCCATGGGATTCTCCAGGCAAGAATACTGGAATGGGTTGTCATACCCTTTTCCAGGGGATCTTTCTGATCCAGGGATTGAACCCATGTCTCTTATGTCTCCTGCATTGGCAGACATGTTCTTTACTGCTAACATCATGTGGGATACCTGTGTGCCTGGTTATATTTTAGGAATAGTAGGAAGCCAGGGTAGTTAGAGTGAGTAAGAGAGAGGTCAGAAGATCAATGCTTCTCAAACTTTCATGCACGTGCATATGAGTTACCTGCTGCTGCTGCTGCTGCTGCTAAGTCGCTTCAGTCGTGTCTGACTCTGTGTGACCCCATAGATGGCAGCCCACCAGGCTCCCCCGTCCCTGGGATTCTCCAGGCAAGAACACTGGAGTGGGTTGCCATTTCCTTCTCCAATGCATGAAAGTGAAAACTGAAAGTGAAGTCACTTGGTTGTGTCTGACTGGAGTGGGTTGCCATTGCCTTCTCCAATGAGTTACCTAGAGATCTTATAAAAATGCAGAATCAGATTCAACAAGTCCTGCTGGGAGTCTGAGATTCTGCATTTCTAAGGTCCTTCCAGGTGCTGAAGATGCTGCAGGTGCATGGCTCATGCTTTGAGTAAGTGAGGATTTAGATGGCTCTCACCTTGGAAGAGTGAGAAGATAATTAAATTATGGGAATATAATATTATTATGACATGGTATGAAGGACTTACTTGAGGTTACAGTATGAATTTAACCCTGTGTGACTATGTGTTCTCTTCAATCACACTCAGCTGTACAGAGACAGGCATACAGCTGGCAAGAGTTAGATTCAACCAGGGTTGTTGTTTTGTGATGATAAAGGGAGAGAATCCAATAGAATTAAACATATATACAAGGAAGTATTATAGTGATTGACCATGGGATTTAATATGAGCAATGATTTGGCCTGGAGTAGCTGGTGGAAGAGAAGGCAACGGCAACCCACTCTAGTACTCTTGCCTGGAAAATCCCATGGATGGAGGAGCCTGGTGGGCTGCAGTCCATGGGACTGCGAAGTCGGACACGACTGAGCAACTTCACTTTCACTTTTCACTTTCATGCATTGGAGAAGGAAATGGCAACCCACTCCAGTGTTCTTGCCTGGAGAATCCCAGGGCCGGGGGAGCCTGGTGGGCTGCTGTCTGTGGGGTCGCACAGAGTCGGACACGACTGAAGCGATTTAGCAGCAGCAGCAGCAGCAGCAGCAGCAGCTGGTGGAAAGTCAAACAAGGTCTTGTGGCCTTCACACCTAACAGGGCAGTGATCTTAAGCAATAGTTACTGAACATATTATCTCACCCTTCATGGGGTTGATGGCACATGCAACAAGCGGTTTCAACATTTTAATGAAAAAGATAACATTTTCAAGGCAAATTGCATTTAAGTGTCAGTGATACCTTTAGGTTTGCAATGTTAATGCATGGATGTTATTAATACACACAGTGACACACACAAACACACAATAATATTCTATACTGTTCAGTTCAGTTCAGTTGCTCAGTCGTGTCTGACTCTTTGCGACCCCATGAACCACAGCACACCAGGCCTCCCCGTCCGTCACCAACTCCCAGAGTTCACCCAAACTCATGTCCATCGAGCCAACGATGCCATCCAACCATCTCATCCTCTGTTATCTCCTTCTCCTCCTGCCTTCAATATTCCCCAACATCAGAGTCTTTTCAAATGAATCAGCTCTTTGCATCAGGTAGCCAAAATATATACTGTTAGGAAATGAAAATCCTAGAGGAGGGCATGGCAGCCCACTCCAGTATTCTTGCCTGGAGAATCCCCATGGATAGGGGAGCCTGGCGGACTGAAGTCCATGGGGTCACAAAGAGTTGGACATGACTGAGCAACTAAGCACAGAAAATGAAAATATGCTATACCGTTAGGAAGTGGCTTAGAGGGTAAAGCATCTGCCTGCAATGTGGGAGACCCGGGTTCAATCCCTGAGTGGGGAAGATCCCCTGGAGAAGGAAATGGCAACCCACTCCAGTACTCTTGCCTGGAGAATCCCATGGACGAAGGAGCCTGGTAGGCTACAGTCCAGGGGGTCGCCAAGAGTTGGACATGACAGCAACAGATTTGTTTATTTGTTTGTTAGGAAGTGAAAATATGCTACACTGTTCAGTTCAGTTCAGTCGCTCAGTCGTGTCCAACTCTTTGTGACCCCATGAATTTCAGCACGCCAGTCCTCCCTGTCCATCACCAACTCCCGGAGTTCTCCCAAACTCATGTCCATCGAGTCGGTGATGCCATCCAGCCATCTCATCCTCTGTCATCCCCTTCTCCTCCTGACCCCAATCCTTCCCAGCATCAGGATCTTTTCCAATGAGTCAACTCTTCGCATGAGGTGGCCAAAGCATTGGAGTTTCAGCCTCAGCATCAAACCTTCCAATGAACACCCAGGACTGGTCTCCTTTAGGATGGACTGGTTGGATCTCCTTGGAGTCCAAGTGGCTACACTGTTAGGAAATGAAAATTTGAGATTTAGGAAGTATTCCATCATGTTGCCTTTTGATAGTAGCTCTGCTCATCACTGTTTGAGTATCTGCTAACGTTACACTTCATTAATATGTAATCACCACTGTGGCTGCAGGTAAACCCATTACTGATTCTTTAAAATTCATTCATCCACCATTGCAAAAACTTCCTGCTGACCTAAAAGCAAACCCCAAATGCTGCTGAGTTATAAACTATCTCACAGAACTCCTCTTTCCTTTTTCTTATATCTTGGTTTGGTTCTGTTTCACATCGCTTTCTAGTTCAAATACTGGTATTCATATGGATTTTGATATTAATCTCTAACTTGAAGATAAAGAATTTTTTCTAATCTTCCACTCATCTTCAGTATCTAGACCATTTCTACAACAGATTTTTTTAGGGTTATCTTGCCCCTCGGGCCTTATTATGCTCTTTTTAATTAAGATTCCCTGAAACAATGAATGACCCCTCCTCCCCTCACAGTCATTTTCCCCAGCATCAGTAAGACAAAAGATGCTATTACTTTCCATTTCTCTCTTCCCTCACTTATTTGTTTCCTTTGCATGCTACTCTTTCTTATATACACACACAGAAAGTGTCATCTTATCTAGAATTTAGTCTACCTTTTTTTTCCCTCTTGAAGAACTAATGGGGTTCTTAACAACATGGGGTTTAAACTTGGGTTTTTATTTCATCCAGGCTTGTTCATTTGTTTATTTCAAGTGACTACAGGAAATAGGTCTCCATGACAAAAAAGAAATGCGCCAAAGTGATACCATGCGTGCATGTTTTCTCCAGTTGTCTTCAGATCTGGACCAAAGCCTGAGGTTTTAGGATGTCTGGTCTCCAGACAGGCAAGCTTTACTATAATAAGCAAATTGTACACAGAGATTAATGCTGATAGATACAATGGGAAATAACATTAACTTTGCGATCAAGACAAAAACTTTATATACACAAGGAAATACAAGTGTTTTTTAAGGATCATAACCATTTTTTTGAGCTGGATGGCACTGAGAGATCTTTCAGACAAATCAGGAGATGAGGAAAATAAATATGTTCTTATCAATATATGCTATCACCTCCATCACTTGAATGCATTTTATTGCAAGCTGTACCCACTCCAGTATTCTTGCCTGGAGAATCCCCAGGGACAGAGGAGCCCGGTGGGCTACAGTCCACGGGGTTGCAAAGAGTCGGACACAATTGAGTGACTAAGCACAGCACAGCACATACTGGAATAAGAGAAATGAGATACGCATTAATTTGCATGTGTCTATTGATAAGGCTTTGAAACCACACTTACATATCTCTGTTTTATTTCCACAACACTTGGTTCAGAGTTCTATTATTCTACTTCTTATTTGATGCATATCTAGAGATGCAAGAAATAAGACACAGGGAAACAAGGTTACCCTCTGAAAATTAATGCTATTTAAATAACATGTAATTTGAAGATACATGTCTTCCTGAAATAGTTGCAGTTTAATCAATAATAACCTATTCTACGAAAGCACTGTTTAATTAGTTTCTTGCAAAGACTTGGCAATATAGTGTAGAAGTTATGAGCATCAATTTCAGACCCAAACTGAGTTCAAATTCTGGTTTTTCCATTTCCTAGCCTTAAATTAAGCAACTTACCTAACCTTCCTGTGTCTCATTTTCCCTACCTATAAAGTGGGCATAATATTTTCTGCCTCAAAAGTTTGTATTGAAGGTTAAATGAGTAAATATGTAACCCCTAGTATGTTCTATATAAATCTTGGGAATTGTTCTTTTTTAATTTTAATTTTATTGGTTATAGTTGATTTACAATGTTGTATTAGTTTCAGGCGTACAGCGAAGTGGTTAGGTCACACATACACATATGTTCAGTCTTTTTCAGATTCTTTTCTCTTATAGGTTTTCACAGAATGTTGAGTAGAGTTCCCTGTGCTATACGGTGCATCCTTGTTGGTTATCAATCTTATATACAGTAATGTGTGCATGTTCATCCCAAGCTCCTAATTTATCCAGCCCCCACATGTTTCCCTTTAGGTAACTATAAATTTGTTTTCAATATCTGTAAGTCTTCTTTTGTTTTGTATTAATACATACATTAATTTTACCATTTTTAAATGTGATAACATATGATATTTGTCTTTCTCTGTCTGACTGGTTTCACTCAGTTTGACAGTCTCTAGGTCCATCCATGTTGCTGCAAATGCTATTATTTAATTCTTTTTTATGAGTGACTAATATCCCATTGTATATGTGTAACACATCTTAATCCATTCCTCTGTTGATGGACATTTGGTCTGCTTTCTTGCCTTGACTATTGTAAATAGTGCTGCAATGACAATTGGGGTGCATGTATCTTTCTGGATTATGGTTTTCCCTGGATATATTCCCAGGAATGGGATTGGTAAATCATATAGTAGCTCTATTTTTAGTTTTTTAAGGAACTACTGTACTGTTCTTGTACAAAGAACAAGAGGTTGTGCAAATTTACATTCTCACCAACAGTGTAGGAGGGTTCCCTTTTCTCCACACCCTCTCCAGTGTTTATTGCTTGTACACTGGAATTGTTATCCATAACAGGAAAGAGGAGTAACATAGAAAGGGATTAGGAGCATTCTGACCACGGCAAAGAACATCTTCAATGATTTACTCAAATGGCCAAAATTCAGTTATTATTTCCTTGTTTCAGAGGTTAATCATCTTCCCTTCATGCATTAATCATCTTTCTTCAGTGTTTAGTCATGGACCTACAAGGATGAGAAACACATTCTAAACTATTGTAAGTTGTTCCAAGCCATGGAATCCCATGAGGCCACTTGCCTGCTGACCCTGTCCTTGCTAAGACTTTTCCACTTAACACACACACACACACACACACACACACACACACACACACACTCCGTGCTGTATTTTTCATTTGCTTATTTTCCTTCCATGTTAGACTTGGAGCTTCCCAAGAGAGAAATCAAACTTACTTAAGTTGGTGTCACCACTGGGCAAGAGTGTTATTCTTATATTTGAATAGAATTTGAAAGCTATGCTGGAATGTAAACATCTTGCAGTCAGGGTCTATGTCTTACTTGTATTTGCAGTGCTAGTCTGTAGCGGAATGCCTAGTTGACAGCAGGCACTAAGTGGTTGTTGATTGAACATGTTCCATATGTTCAGGGTTCCATAGTGCTCAGCTGATAAGGGCTCACTGGCACAATAGCTCCCAGAAAGAATCTAGGTTAATCTCTTTTTAAAGGAAATGAAAAACATTATTCATAGAGGTCCATTATTTCATTTTAAAAACCAAAAAGTTGGAAATAATATATACTTCTGTAATCTTTCTTAAGAATAAAACATTTCTCAGAGTTTCTCTTGTTTCTGTAATAATAAAATGGCTTTTCTATGTTAATGATTCCCTAACAAAATGAAAATAGGGATTAATGAAGTGACACTGTAAAAACTTTAAGTGAAACAAATGCTGGAGCACTAAGGAACCCAAAGCAGTCTCTCCTCGTTTCATATTTTCTGCACACCAGTGCATTTTTGAAGAGGCACAAAGCATAGAAAGAGGGGACAGCTCATTTCTTAAGTTGCACAGTTTTCCACACCATAGATTTTATGACTCTGATAACGCCTACCCTCAAAATCTTCCAGCTCAAGTTCTGTTTCAAAATGCAGAATTTATCAAGGGTATGGAGCCCATTAATCTTCTTTTATGCACCATCTGGTGAAGGACCAAAGTTACCTCTGGTCAGGAACTAGAGTTCCAAGAATTTCAGTAAACATCAGCTTCAATACAAACCTCTGAGATGGACATTTAGGAGGGCCAAATTACTATTTAAGGGTCATGCTCAAGAACAGATGGACTTCCTCAAAATTTTACTAGGTTTTAAAAGTTTGAAGAAAGCAAGATCAAACTTCAGTCCTATGTTTGCAGAGTGCCATTTACTGGACTGTGATACCAGAGTAATTTCTGAGACACATGTAAGAAAGACATGTGATTTGGACCCTTTGGGCTATGATGGGTGTAAAGCAGTATTCACTGGTGAGCAATAAAATCACTAAAGACAGGGGGAGAAACTAATTTAGTATGTAAAGTCACTTTCATCAGTTACTTTATTCCCAACTTTTGAAACAAGGAAGGAGGAGAGACTATGTGGGTGTGGAGAGACTATGGAAGGTCAGACCATGTAGATGTGTCTAAGTTAAGGATCTTGAAATGGTGCGATTACCTTGGATTATACAGGTGAGTCCAGTGTAATTACCAATGTCCTTGCATAGGAAAGAAGCAAGCAGTAGTCAGAGAAGCAGATGTGACAAAGAAAACAGAGGTCTGAATGTTGCAGCCGTGAGCCAAGGAATGCAGGCACCTCTTGGAGCTGGAAAAGATAAGATTCTTCTTGAGTGCCTGCAGAAGGAATGCAGCTGTTCTGGCATCTTGATTTTGGCCCACATAAGACCCATTTCAGTTTTTTGATCTTCAGAAGTATAAGATAATAAATGTGTTTTTTAAGCCACCAGATTTGTGGTAACTTGTTATTACCAGCAATAGGAAACTAACAAAGATACTATAATTATTAGGTTGGTGCAAAAGTAATTGCAGTTTTTCTTTGTTGCAATTTGCCATTTGATAGTGGAATATGCTCTTAATAAATGTGGTTATATTATAGATCATTTTAATGCACACTTATCACTTTATGTTTTTCTGCTAGTGACTTATTACTTCCTATTTATCTTTATATTTATTTAGACTAAGGAAATGATGTTACACAAATGAGTGATTTTCTTATTTGAGTTCAAAATGAGTTAGTTATAAAGCAGCAAAGACAACTTGAAACATCAACAATGCATTTGGCCTAGGAGCTGCTAATGAATATACAGTGCAGTGGTGGTTCAAGAAGTTTTGCAAGGGAGGCAAGAGCCTTGAAGATGAGGAGCATAGTGTCCGGCCATTGGAAGTTGACAAGGAGGAGAAGGGGACGACACAGGATGAGATGGCTAACTCGATGGACATGAGTTTGACCAGGCTCCAGGAGCTGGTGATGGACAGCGAAGTTTGGCGAGATGCAGTCTGTGGGATCGCAGAGTCAGACGTGACTGAGCAACTGAACTGAACTGAACCTGCCAACCAACTACCACTTCATCAAGCATCTCCACAACTTTTTTGCAGGGAAAATGCTTCTACAATCAGCAGGAGGCAGAAAATGCTTTGCATGAGTTTGTCAAATTCCAAAGCACAGAATTTTATGCTACAGGAATAAACAAATACATTTCTCACTGGCAACAACATGTGTTGATTGTATTGGTTCCTATTTTGATTAATACAGATGTGGTTGAGCCTAGTTATAAAGATTTAAAATTCATGGTCTGAAATTGCAATTATGTTTGCACCAACCTAATAAATTTTGGCTTAGTAAAAATGTAAAACTAGGTTTCTGAGTCCTGAGAGGCCCCAGACAGTTCAGGAAACATGGGAATACTGAAATGATCACTCTGATATAATGAGCCACGCAGGGCAATCTTAAAATCAGAGTTTATAAGGGAATAGGCAAGGTGCTAAGGATACATGTTCCCACAAAGTAGTTAAGGGGCATGTGTGAAAGCAAAAGAGAATGTTAAAGTTCAAAATTGACCCAAGTTTAGTGCCTCTTGGCAACTAGGCATATATAAATTTTTCTGAGAATCAGGGGAAAAAAGATTAGTCACCAGTTAGCATTTTGATTTCATATCATGTAATCTAATCCACAAACAAATATTTTATTTTTACCACTTGATTATTCATCCATTTCAATTTTTGGTTTGTCTTAAACAATGCATTCTCACCGTATCTTAAAATTTCAACTTCTTGATTCCACACAAGTTCAGAATGAGTAAGTAAACAGAGCGAAATTTTACAATTGGGATTCAGACTGTTAAAAATCTCACAGAAAACAACACTAAAGATTTCAAACTCTATTTCAAATAATAAACATATATTTGTAACTCTGCCCAGATGATAGTATGTTAACCTAAGTCTACATCTTTTGGTATTAACTTTTCAAATATAATCATGTTGAGCTTTATTTTGCCTTTACTTGTGTAAAATATCGTGAGTAAAAGTGCATCTTTGAGTCAGTCAACCTTGGGTTACCATCTCAGCTCTTCTATCTACCAATACTTGGCTTGTCTGTGCTTGAAGTTACTTAACATCTCAATGCTTTAGTTTCATCATCTATAAAGTAACGAAAATAATAGTATACCACTCATCATGTTGTTGAGAGGATTTACTGGGAAAAAAAATAGACATAAAATACTCAGTAGAAAGTTTAACATCTCAAGGACAGTTAGGGAGTTTGGGCAAGTCATGTACACACTGCTATATGTAAAATAGATAACCAACAAGGACCTACTGTAATAGCACATCAAAGTCTGCTCAATGCTATATGCCTCCCTAGACAGGAGAGAGGTTTGGGGGAGAATGGATACATGTATATTTATGGCTGAGTCCTGTTGCTGTTCACCTGAAACTACAACATTTTTAATTGGCTCTACTCCAATACAAAGTACAAATTTTAAAGTTTGAAAAAAAAATAGGGTTTTCAACAGCGAATCTATTTCATCATTGTTTTCAAATACCTCACTCCTCCTCTCATCCTGAGAGCGTAGGTTTGGCTAGGTTTCTGGCTTTCAGTCTGAATGGTTTTACTCTTGCTTGGCAGAGAATAAATCATGCCCTAAAGTTTATAGACTTCCTATAAGCAACCTAGTGAACAAAAAGATACATTTTAAGTCATTGCAGTATAAAATTGTCAAGCTATGGTTTTCCAATGACATTACTCATGTAAGCAAATCTACAAATAGCATAAAGAAAATTTTTAAACATTCATAATTTATTGTCCAATGCCTATTAAACACTTTGTTATGAAGTGGCTAAACACACTGATTTATCTCTTCATGATTTTACAAAAAGCACTTGGGCCAATATTTTTTCAAAATAGAATTATCAATTACCAATAAGAGTCTATTTTATTTAATCACCCTATCTATAAATTATGTTTTCAAGAATCAGCAATCATGCAGCAAACTTATCTAATAAGCAGAAAAATGGGCAGGTGAAAGATTTTGGGGAAAATATATTCACTTTGATGCAGACAAGAAAGAAACTATGGTTGCTAAGGACAAAATACATAAAGTTGCACATGGCTGAATGCATGTGCAATGCCTTAACAATGCCAGCTATTTAAAATAACAGTTCTGGAAACATATTAAAAAGCAGCAGCAAAAAAAAAAAAAACACGGTTTCTTCCCTTGAAAACTACCTAGACCACACTTTCCTTGTAAAAACAGTTGAGGATGTGCCACCAACTGAAATGAAAGCTTTGTTTCTCTTTCACATATGGGCTCTCAATCGACGTATAACATATTTTGGGAAACAAAGCATAAGCGAGTCAAAATTACCAGGTTGATTTTGCTCTCAAAAACAGTTTTCTTCTACTTTTTGTGTAGTCTGCCAAGCTTATCATACTTTTGGCAGATATAAGAAGGCACCTCTTTTGAATCAGTCTCATGAAGCTGGTTAATGCCACTAGCAGCCACTATAACCTGGCAGTACACATCACAGGCTTTTATTATTGCTATTAATCAATGAGGTGAGCTGACATTTAGAATGTGCATAAAACAGGCATGGCAACTTTCTTTCTATAATCAAAAGATTTAAAGATATTTGGAAGATATTTGGGGAAGACCCTGGTATATTGAAAGGGTCAGGGATTTAAAATTAAAACATGTTCATAGTCTCATTTATTAATTCAGAGTGTGACAACCTTTTACACAAAGAGATAAATTTTTTAGCTTCAAGGCCCATGTATAACTTCCTCCTCTTCCTTCTCCCCTCCAGCCCCCAACCCCAACCTTTAAAATTTAAAATCTTATTCGCTTGTGGACTGGGTCTGGCCCACAGGTATTTACTGACAACTGATTTCATTCAAGTGTTTTTAAGCAATATGGGCACAGTCCTCATATAACTAGTCTACTCACAGGGGTAAATGAATATAAAAGCAGTTGTACTACAGTGTGTCTGGTGCCATAATGAAGTATAGTTTGCGATACCTAACCCAGCTGCAAAGGTGAGGTAATTTGTGACAAAATAATTAGTAGAAGGAGGTAGAAGATTACAGGTAAACACTTGGCAGGCAGAGATAAAAACATGTTAAAAGGCTCTTAAAGGAGAGTTTGGTATAACTGAGGAATCACAAAAACTTTACATGGCCTACAATGCAGAGAAAAGTTGGTAGGAAGATGAACGGCAAGTCAGAGGCAGAACACGCAAGATCTGATAAGCCGTATTAAAGAGTTTAAGCTTACAGGCAATGAGATGGCATTAAAGTAATTCAATAAAGAATATAAAGTATACATGTACCCCAATGTTCATAGCATCACTATTTACAGTAGCCAAGACATGGAAGAAACCTGAATGTCCACTGACAGATGAATGGATAAAGAAGATGTGGTATATATGATGGAATATTACTCAGCCATATAAAAGAATGAAATAATGCCATTTTCAGCAACATGGATGCAGCTAGAGATTATCATACTAAGTGAAGTAAGTCAGATAAAGATCATATGATATCACTTATATGTAGAATCTTATAAAAAAGATACAAGTGAACTTACAAAACAGAAACAGACTCACAGACATAGGAAACAAACTTACTGTTACCAAAGGGGGGAGGTACGGGGAGGAATAAATTAGGAATTTGGGAGTAACATATATATACTACTATATGTAAAATAGATAGGACTGCAAGGAGATCCAACCAGTCCATCCTAAAGGAGATCAGTCCTGCGTGTTCATTGGAGGAACTGATGCTGAAGCTGAAACTCCAATACTTTGGCCACCTCATGTGAAGAGTTGACTTATTGGAAAAAACTCTGATGCTGGGAGGGATTGGGGGCAGGAGGAGAAGGGGACGACAGAGGATGAGATGGCTGGATGGCATCACCGACTTGATGGATGTGAGTCTGAATAAACTTTGGGAGTTGGTGATGGAGAGGGAAGCCTGGCATGCTGCAATTCATGGGGTCGCAAAGAGTAGGACGCGACTGAGCGACTGAACTGAACTGAACTGAACAGCATAGCACAGGGAACTGTACTCGATACTTTGTAATAAATTATTGGGAAAAGAATCTGAAAAAGAATATATATATGAATCATTTTGCTATTCACCTGAAACTAACACAATATTATAAATTAACTATACTTCAATGAAAAATAAATTACTTAATTTTTAAAAGAATATGCAGTGAACAAATTTGGATTTTTAAAATATTTTTTTGGTTGCAAAAGGAGATTGAATTGGAGAAATTCAAGACAGGAGGGAGGTCACCATTTAGGAAGTAATGGCCTTAGATACAGAAGTTGTTAAATAACAGTAGCTAAATGTGGAAGGACTAAATTGAAATCTCATTTATGTATAAAAATCGCTGACTCTCTTGGCATCTGTAAAACTGAACTAACTGGGCTTCCCTGATGGCTCAGTGGCTAAGAATCCACCTGCCGATGCAGGAAACACAGGTTTGATCCCTGATCCAGGAAGATCCCGTATGCTGCAAAGCAACTAAGCATGTGCACCGCAACTATTCGGCTTGAGCTCTAGAGCCCAGGAGCTGTGACTGCTAAAGCCTGAGCACCCTAAAACCCATGCTCCACAACAAGAGAAGCCATTGCAGTGAGAAGACTGCGTGCTGCAAATACAGAGTAGCCGCCATCCGCTGCAACTAGAGAAAAGCCTGTGCAGCAATGAAGACCCAGCATAGTCATAGACAAATGAATAAGTGCAATTATCAAAAAAATGAAGCTAGAACACTTTCTAACACCATACACAAAAATAAACTCAAAGTGGATTAAAGATCTAAAAGTACAATCAGAAACTATAAAACTCCTAGGGGAGAACATAGGCAAAACACTCTCCGACATACATCACAGCAGGATCCTCTATGACCCACCTCCCAGAATACTGGAAATAAAAGCAAAAATAATCAAATGGGGCCTAATTAAACTTAAAATCTTCTGCACAACAGAGGAAACTATAAGCAAGGTGAAAAGACAGCCTTCAGAATGGGAGAAAATAATAGAAAATGCAGCAACTGACAAACAACTAATCTCAAAAATAAACAAGCAACTCCTGCAGCTCAATTCCAGAAAAATAAACGACCCAATCAAAAAACGGGCCAAAGAACTAAATAGACATTTCTCCAAAGAAGACATACAGATGGCTAACAAACACATGCAAAGATGCTCAACATCACTCATTATCAGAGAAATGCAAATCAAAACCACAGTGAGGTACCATTTCACGCCAGTCAGAATGGCTGCGATCCAAAAGTATACAAGCAATAAATGCTGGAGAGGGTGTGGAGAAAAGGGAACCCTCTTAAACACTGTTGGTGGGAACACAAACTAGTACAGCCGCTACGGAGAACAGTGTGGAGATTCCTTAAAAACTGGAAATAGAACTGCCATACGACCCAGCAATCCCACTGCTGGGCATACATACCGAGGAAACCAGAATTGAAAGAGACACGTGTACCCGTGTTCATTGCAGCACTGTTTATAATAGCCAGGACATGGAAGAAACCTAGATGTCCATCAGCAGATGAATGGATAAGGAAGCTGTGGTACATATACACAATGGAGTATTACTCAGCCATTAAAAAGAATACATTTGAATCAGTTCTGATGAGATGGATGAAACTGGAGCCGATTATACAGAGTGAAGTAAGCCAGAAAGAAAAACACCAATACAGTATACTAACGCATATATATGGAATTTAGAAAGATGATAACAATAACCCTGTATGCCAGACAGTAAAAGAGACACAGATGTATAGAACAGTCTTTTGGACTCTGTGGGAGAGGGAGAGGGTTGGATGATTTGGGAGAATGGCATTGAAACATGTATAATATCATATATGAAACGAATCACCAGCCCAGGTTCGATGCATGATACTGGATGCTTGGGGCTGGTGCACTGAGATGACCCAGAGCGATGATACAGGGAGGGAGGAGGGAGCAGGGTTCAGGATGGGGATCACGTGTATACCTGTGGTGGATTCATGTTGATGTATGGCAAAACCAATACAATATTGTAACGTAAAAAAAAAAAATTTTTTTTAATTAAAAAAAAAAGCCTGATGATATTTCTTCACCTATCTGTCATAGAAGGTTCTTGTGAAGCACAAGTAAAATGACATATATAAAATAACTTAACAACTCTAAAAAAATAAATACTATGTTTTCTTATAAAAGTAACACCTTGCATTATTAGGTTATGCACATTAAAATTATTAAGCACAGTAGTCTTGATAAAATTATAGTTTGAATAACATTCAAGAAGGCACATGGACATCTGCAAACCCAACTTTATCTCTTTTCTCCTAGATCTGGAGGCTCCTGGTTATTGGGGGTTGCTCCAGGCTTGACTCTCGATAATCTGGGGGTCTTTCATTAGCTGACTTTAGATTACCAGCTCCCTTGTAACTTCCCTATACGTACTTTGGAACTGTAAAAGTGACAAGCAAATGATTTGGGAACGCACGTAAGAATTAAATATTTTAAAATTAAAAAAATAAAAAACTTAAAAAAAAAAGAAATAGGATAAAATTTAAAAAAAAAAAAGAAAAGCAAAATAAATAAATAAATAAATAAATAAATAAATAAAATATACTCCAGAATTGCTAGGGAGAAAACTGCCTTTGGTAGGTTAGAAAAAAATAAATAAATAACTGCTTGCTATAAATCTTGAGTGTTTCAAAGACTTCAGAACAGAAGTTGGAATGTCTTTGGAACTAGGAGAGATTATTTTTCCCTTCAGAGAGATAACAACAAAGGAGAATGAGAAGGAAATGGGAACAATGAAAAAAGAACCCTGGGAAGGACAGAAGTGCACATGGAGAGGAAGCCAGGGGAAGACACCATAGGATTACAGAAAAGTCTCATTTCAGTCTTAACAGTGTTTACCACCTGCTAGGCAGAGACCCGGAGAAGGCAATGGCACCCGCTCCAGTACTCTTGCCTGGAAAATCCCATGGACAGAGGAGGCTGGAAGGCTGCAGTCCATAGGGTCGCTGATGGTCGGACACGATTGAGCGACTTCACTTTCACTTTTCACTTTCATGCATTGGAGAAGAAAATGGCAATCCACTCCAGCGTTCTTGCCTGGAGAATCCCAGGGACAGGGGAGCCTGGTGGGCTGCCATCTATGGGGTTGCAGAGTCGGACACAACTGAAGCGACTTAGCAGCAGCAGCAGCAGCAGGCAAAGACCACTTCACCCTTTCCCATTACCAAGTTCTGTAATACTTCAGAAACTATTGTATCACATCAATTTCATGAAGGATTTGTAAGAAGTGGGTGTTGTAGATAATTGTTATATTTATGGGTGGAAATTGGCAATGGTGTTGCATTTTGTAAGAAATTAACATGTGGAAGCAGAAAGTTGGGTAACAGAGGAGATCATGCAAATATGAACCCTCCACAAATCTGAAGAAAACGTGGGAGAGACCTGGATTTATGTTGGCCATGAAGTTGAGTTGAGCTCTTTTAGATAATATATAGAACTCCAAGGAGCAGAGGGCCACTCAGCTGACTGTCAGTTGTAGGATCATCACGAATTATCAGAAGGCCTTGGTTCAGATAATCAAGTCTACAATTAAGAAGGTTTGAAACAACCTATTGATGCCAAGTGCTTAGAGATAATCAGTAATGCAACTAAATTATGACTGTATATTATTCATACTTTACTAGTAGTAGAACAATCTAATAAATATCCAAATAAAGTGAAGTTTCCTGTAAACTCATGCTCTGCTTTTGAAAATTATCTGTTTCATCTCTTTCTTGAGGCATAGAAGTATAAGATAGAAATATATGGAGTACCTTTCATATAATCACTTCAAAATTACTAATATGAAGCAATATTCATACAACTTCTGGAAAAAAGATACTAGTTTATTCATTATATTGATGGAGCAATGAAATGTATACAATATTAATAGCTAATGTAACATAGTGATGTTCTAAGAGTAGTAAACTTCATAATCCCATCCTGTACACTGTAACTACAAACTTTTATTATGCAGAAGATAGAGCTCTAGATTAAATTCTCATGGTTTAATAACCATGTCTATGACTAGATAGCTCTGGGACATTTAATAAGCTAATTTACTTCTCTAAGTCTATGTTTTCTCATCTGTAAGATGAATTGTTGAATGTAACGATTTTTAAATATCACAATTCTAAAATTTTGTTTCCTTTGTGAATTGCAATGGGAAGGCCAGAAATATGCTATGTACTTACACTGTTGCCTTAGTGACAGAAATTTCCATCAGCATCACAAATGGATAGTAATACAGATGGAATTATTTATTAATCCATATAACTCTAAAGAGCATAAAATAAGAAAGTTGTAAGGGATTTCTGAGTATTCTATCAAACCTCTACTTCAGTACAATATGATCAATATATCCCCCAAATGGTCTCACTTCTAGAACATCTCCCATGGGAGACACTTTTTTATATATGACATCTATGTGCCTATTTGCTGGCGTCAGGTTCTATGACTTGTTTGAGACATTTATTTTGGTGTCAGTAGCAGGTAATGATAATTGTTAAGGCCTTTGCGGTAAAGATGATGAAAGGTCCCTCTCCTTCTCCTTGCCCTGTAAAAACAGGTCCAAAAAAGGTTGTTTTCTCTTTTTTCTACAATTGACCAGCTACTCAGTTATTTCTCTTTCATTTCAGATTTACACACACACACACACACACACACACACACACACACACACCTCTTTCCAGATTCTTTCCAGCAGATGGATAGAAAATACTGTGCACCTGCAAATAGGTCTGTAAGGCCATATAATGCTAATATGGATGGAGCTGGCTTCTACTGACTTGTGCATAACAATGCATGGGAAATCAGAGCTGGATTCATGCTTTTTATTTTTGTTAGTTTTAATGCTGTAGTAGATAGAAAATAGAAGCATTTCAGTTTTAAGATGAAAAGAATCCTTGAAACATCATATGCATTTGTCTTAAGGAAGATTTGTAAATAGCATCCTCTCAGCTTTACATAGATGATACTACTTTGTAATGCCAAGCAACCCTTTTTGAAGTACAGTTCTGCAGGCTTTATTCCCAAAAATATTTCAATAACTGTAACAAAATAAAAGACTTGAAGTTCAATACTCTCTTTTTCCCTCTTTCACTAGCAAGAAAATGTTGAAAGTGGACCCATCGTTCAATATGAGAGAGATGCCAAATGAGTGAAAGAAGCAGTTATAGAGAAGAAACAGTAGAGTCTGGGCAGCTTGCCTAAACGGACACTTGGGTCAACCTTCATATTGGAATTGAAAATATGAATAATTTTCTCTTCATTTTTCCCCTGGATTCTAACAATGAAGACAGTCTTTGAACTTGTGTTACTTTTTTCTTGTTCTTTTGTGAAGCAGAAAGAGGCAACAAGAGAACAGGCTTTCGATCAGAAAGCCCAGGGCTTAAATCTAAGCACCACAACTTACTTGTTATATGATCCTTGTGAATAGTCTTGACCAGTTTAATTTCAGTTTTCTCATCTAGATATTGGCATGAAAATAATAATGACTTTATAGCATTATAAGAATTTTAAATTACCTGTAAATAGTATACTATGTATTTTGCACAAAGACATCCTTGTTAAATCATATCCATTATTGTTATTTGGATATATTGAATACATATACTGAATTTGGTTGTATATATTGCTGCTGCTAAGTCATTTCAGTCGTTTCTGAATCTGTGCGACCCCATAGACAGCAGCCCACCAGGCTCCCCCGTCCCTGGCTTTCTCCAGGCAAGAACACTGGAGTGGGTTGCCATTTCCTTCTCCAATGCATAAAAGTGAAAAGTGAAAGTGAAGTCGCTCAGTCGTATCCAATTGTTAGAGACCCCATGGACTGCAGCCTACCAGGCTCCTCCATACATGGGATTTTCCAGGCAAGAGTACTGGAGTGGGGTGCCATTGCCTTTTCCGTATATATTGAGGAACCACTAAAAAAAAGAGACTCACTTTTTAACTTTTAAATTTATAAAACGTCCCCCTCTGTTTTAAATAATACGCATAAACAAATAACCAAAATGACTACCTATTCAAAATTATGTATTGGAATAAAACATGTAAATGGAAACTCATATGTATTTTCAGAACTGGAAGTTGTAGAATGATTGAGCTTATCATATGTTGCACAGTCTTGGAATGCTTCAAGCAGAGAATGAGGCCAAAAGACTTAGTTCAGTTTATTTCTGAGACTAGCTTTCCTTAAGTGGCTATGATGAAAATCACACTGGTAATTTATCCTGTATATCCTCTATTTGCCCTTCATATCCTCTCTCTGACCTTCTCTGCCCAGCTTTACATTGCATAAGACTAACCTCACATGTCTATATTAACTGGCTCTTTGGCCCCCTGTCTTTGGCTTGAGTTCAGCCAGTGGAAAGCACCATCAGGAGATCAAAAACAAAAAAAAAACGGGAGAAATTATCCTTCTTGCCGAGATGAATCACATTTAACTCCCACCTAAAAAAACTATGGAATTACACAAATATATTTAAAAATGCAGTATCAGTTATTGAACATCAGGTGATACAAGATAATGACCCTGAGAGAGAAAACAAGCTGAAATCTGAAATTTCCCAGTGTACTGCCAGGAGAGAGTTTCCAGCTTGCAGTTCAGGAAGCTGAGAACTTTCTGTGTCGAGGAGATGGAAGTGGGAAACAAGGAGGGCCAAGGACGCTAGAGAAGAGGGCTGCACAGAGAAAGAGAGCTTTAGGTATCTATGGAGGGTTCCTGTGGAGTCTTCAGCTGAGTACTGATCAGCAAATGTTTTGGAGAATCATTGATCTTCAGGAAAACATAAGTTAAAATCATAATGAAATGTCATATTACATCCAGTAGAATGACTAAGATTTTAAAAAAAAGAATGATAATATAAATGTTGCGAAGTTTGTGGAGCAACTGGATCTCCTGTTTTTTAATGGTGCAGGTGTAAAATGGTACAACTGCTTTTGAGAACTGTTTGGAATTTTCTCATAAAGTTAAACATAAATCTACCCTATGATTCAGCAATCCTACCATTAAATATTTACCCAAGATAAAATAAATATGCTTATACTAAGACTTACATAACTTAATCTGTTTATACTAAGAATATTGACAGCAGTTTCCATGATAATTGCTAAAACACCCAAGCATCTATCAAGAGTTAAATGGATACACAAATTGTGGTATATTCACAATACAGAATACTCTTCTGAAATAAATATGAACAAAGTACTGGTAATTTTAACAATAGAGATAAAATCAAAAATACTTAGTGAAAGAATTCAAACACAAAAGAGTATACACTATTTGATCTTATTTACAGGAAAGCTAAGAGTAGGCATAACTAACGCTCAGTATTAGAAAAATGCTTCTGAACTATGTCTTGAAGGTGGTAAACTGGCTAGGAAGGGGCCTGAAGAAAGTTCCGAGGGTTAATTGTCTTTCCTGAAGTTGTAGTTGCACAAGTTTATACAATTATCAAAACTCATCAATCTGAGCATCTATTTTACATAAATCATACTTCAAAAATGACAACTTGCTGATGACTCAGGTAAATTTGAGAAAAGCAAGATGATGCCAGAAATCAAGGAGATGGAAGAGACTTGAGACAGGGAACCATGGACAAGGTCAAGCATTTGTGTTAGAGGAAAGGAAGAGACATCGAGAAAGAACAGAGAGCATGAGATAACCCACCAGTGTGAATAAAACTGCCCTCCAGATTAGAAAGAAAAACTGGAAAGACAAAGAAATCTTGTCATTATGTACAATTAGTAAGAATTAGGGGCTTCCCTGGTGGCTCAAGTGCTAACGATTCTGCCTGCAATGTGGGAGACCTGGGTTTGATCCCTAGGTTGGGAAGATCTCATGGAGAAGGAAATGGCAACCACTCCAGTATTCTTGCCCTGGGGAATTCCATGGATAGAGGAATCTGGCAGGTTACAGTCCATGGACTTGTAAAGAGTTAGACACGACTGAGCAACTAACAGTTTAGTAAGAATTAGAAGAAATAAGGTAAAAGGTAAATTGAACTTGGAGATACAGAACTATGAAATAGGTATTATAAGAAAGTTTGTGGTATACAGAGGCATAATGAAATTGCCTACAGCTACTTTCCTGACCAATTCTAACTCCAGTGTTAACACTCCTTGAGCTTTGAAATTCTGTGCTGCTTAGGAGAAAAATCTTTCAATTCTGGTAAAAGGAAAGAGAGAAAGAAACATTTTTCTTACTCTTACTTTTTCATGTTATAAATCCTCAAATATATTTTTTGGTGTTCATAATTATTGTAAAAAAATATTTTTCTTTTTTCTGTCAGTTTCTTACTACAATAAGTCATTATACAGTTATTTATGCTAGAATGGATATGTTAATTTACTCATTTGCATCATTTATGAGACTTTTCCCAGAAAAACACATTTATGTTTGAATAAACACACCTTGTGTGATTTAAAAGCAATCTTTAAGCTTATTCTTCATCTTGGTTTTTTTTTTTTTTTTAATCAGGTCTACTGCTCCTGACCTCTTGTATGATAAAAAGCAAAGAAGTTACTCAGCAGCTGGTATGGAGGACAGGTTTATATTGTCATAAAGTGTGTCTGGGTCAACTGACAGGTACGTAAAAATCCATCTGAAATAAAGTAAATTTTTCTGTTCTAAAGCTAGATCATTGCTTTAGCTTGGTTTTACTTTTAATTCTTTAGATTTCATCTTGCCTGTCACATCATTGTAAAGATTAGAAAGAAATCAAAACCATTTATGACATTTACACATGTATGCTCTTTGAGCTACCATAACTGTTTACATTAACAATTATTTTTGCACTGCCTCCTACATTTCTTGTAAAAAAATAAGAATACATTTCTTGTATTGTCCATTAAAACATTCTTTGATGTATTTATTTTTCTTGCTTAAAAAATAGTCACTTTTGTCTGATTTTTTTTTTCAATAAACTCACTATTAATTATGATGTATCTTCTGATGCCTTAACCCTACAGATCTTTAATCTCCTCAAAGTCCTTTCTTGCTAAAGAGTCACTTTGGTGTTTGCTTAGTTCCAACTTCCTCAGGAAGATTAAATACAA
The DNA here is from genome assembly GCF_023091745.1 of Budorcas taxicolor. NCBI lineage: Eukaryota > Metazoa > Chordata > Mammalia > Artiodactyla > Bovidae > Budorcas > Budorcas taxicolor. The sequence continues at coordinate 158,364,038 of NC_068910.1, forward strand.
TTCTCTGTTCCCACTGCATCTTGTATAATACAATAGCTATCATCACACTACATTAATTTCCACTGTTAAACTGTCACCAACTGGAACTACTTAGTTTATAAAATTCTTAAAACTGTTAGCTTATGGTGAACAGTGTCAGATTCGTGATCTCCGAAGAAGATTTAGCTTCGGGACCAGGGACCAGGCTTGATCACTCAAGAGCTTTTGTGTAGCAGACTGTTATTAAAGTGAAAAAGGGACAGAGAAAGCTTGTGACATAGACATCAGAAAGGGGATGGAGAGTGTCTTCCTGATAGTCTTTAGCAAGCTGTTTTATGTCTGTTAGAAAACCATTAATCAGATAAGAGAGAAACCTCAAGGATGATGGAGTTTCACCAGGCTCCTCTCCCAGAATATACATTTTTGAGATAGGATGACATGAGGTGTGTCATCCCCCAGCCATGAAACAATTGATATGAATATTGGTTTGTTGAGCTATTATCAGCCCAAGGTTTGGGAAAAGGAAAAAAAGTTAGTCTTTAGGTGGAAACATTTTGAAAAATGACAAATTCCAAAGCAAAATCATAGTTTCATTAACATAGCTTAAGAACAACATTTCCATAAGAAAAATGCATTGGTTGGCTCAAGGTTTGAGAACAGTTAAGTTAAGGTGGAACCAGGTGTCGTCATGGCAACACAGAATTTTAAGAGACACTTGCAGCCTATTTCTCCTCCGTTTGGAGAACCTTGGCCTTCCTGCCTGTTATCCTCTCAAAACCATACAGAAACCAATACAACATTATAAAGCAATTATCTTCCAATTTGAAAAAAATTAAAAAGAAGTTAAAAAAAAAAAACCCATACAGACGTATGGTCCTTTTTCCCCATTTCTCATCCCTTCTAACTTTGCCTTTTTCACTCAGTCACAGTCCTTCTCATCTCCCTATTCTTCTCAGTCATATTCTATTTTATTACTACTACCAAATGTATACACAATTATGGTTAAAGGGAGGGACAAAATAAAATATGCAAAATACCATCTAGGGAATTGGTTCCCAAATGGTGATATTGTTCTGGTTAATTCACTATAGAGTTGACACTGGGCCAGGGCACTTTAGTTTCAGAGATTTATCTGTTTGAGTTTCATAAGACAGAATTCAAAGACAAATGTATTCAAATTAATATCTATATCTATACCAAATCTAGGTTTACATCAATGAATGTAATTGTTCTTGTACGAAGAACTGTGGAGTCCAATACAGTGGACTGGATAGATATTCTGACATTTTATCAGTGGATCTGTTTATACTGAAAAGGCTGTAAAGCTAGATTCCCTTGCTACTGCTGCTGCTAACAACAATAATAAAACAATCAACTCTTATCTAACCTTTGTGTGTGTGTGTGCCAAAAGTGGCTCTAAGCATTTAACATTTAGTTCTCATAACAATCTGCTGTTTAGGTACTATTAGGTACTAATATTTTTCTCTATTTTACAGATACTGTAAATTCACACTGAAGGCAGAATTTAAAACCAGATGGCTTTAAGTTGCATGTTCTTAATCGCTATGTCCAAAATACCTCTCCATTAAATATACTACCTCATGAATTGGACTCAGAAATGAAAGCGGAAGGAGACAGAGGACATGAGGAAACCATTCTGCGGAATGCAGATTATGGCAAAGGCAATTTAGTTTAGTAGTTAGCACTTACAGATTTGATATTTCTCTGCAATAGTAAAAGTTGCTTTACTATTCATATAGAAATGATGTAACTATGACTTAAAGAGTTGCTGCCAGACACTCACTGGAGTCTGCTTTTCTAACCCTCTCAATTATATTGATAAACAACTGGTAATAAAACAATTTTTCCTTAAACAAACTAAAACAGTGTCTGTTGTGACTCCTGGTCTCTAATCAATACAATAATTGGTACTGGAAGTGAGAACAGCCATTGCAATGGGCAACAAAAGCAGAAGACAAGATTGCTATCTTTTTACAGAAAATTTGATGGTACTGTTAGCAAAAATGGGATTAAAGGTGCAACTTTCTTGCCAAAATTTTTGTACCAAAAAAAGTGGAAACATTATATGAAACAATAATTTTCAAGACAATGGATGTATGAAAATAAAGGACAATAATGTTTGAAAAGGTGAAAAAAAATATATGAGCTCCTTAATTGCTCCTGCAATATCCAGGCTGTTGCCTTGGGAAAGTGAAATGACTCAGAGCCTGTGGGACTCCCTGAGTTGAGGATACAGAGTTAAGAGTCTGGGGAGATATTACACAGCTACTATAACCAGGGAAAACAACTATCAGAGAGAAAAGAGCTGCCCAAATAGAGAACCCCCGAGATCTTCAGAGGATCCCCATCAAGCATTTAGCTGAGTAGGAGTTCAGTGCATGAATGAAGAAACTACCAGAGACTCAAAAGGCTACAAAGTGAATAGTGCCCGACAGTCACACAGGGCTGGAGACAGTGTTTGTTCCAGTAAACAGACTGAACTCTTGATTCACAGACACTTCACGGAGTACTCAAAACACTCTTGCCTCGATAACAGAAAATTTAGCCTGAGCCCTGTCTCAGTCTTGCATAACAAATCTTAAAAGCAAATTCCAAGATCAAACTATTTCCAAATAACTGCATCTCAGAAAAAAACAAGGGATTTTAGAAACTGAAGAAGACACAAGTAAATGAGATTTCTTATGTTCATGATCTAAAAAATTAATATTATTAATGTTTTATACCACTCGAAGTCATCTATGGATTCAATGCAATCCCTATCAAAATTCCAGTGGCATTTTTTTCACAGAAATAGAAGAAATAACCTAAAATTCAAATTGAACTATGAAAGATCTCAAATAGCCAAAGCAATTTTGAGAAGGAACTAAGCTGGCACATCATACTTCCTGATTTTGAACTCTATTTAAAGCTAATTTAATAAAAACCATAGAGTAGTAGCATAAAAGTGACACATAGACAAAAGGAACAAAATCAAAAGCCCAGAAATAAAACCATATGTATGTGATCAATTAATATTTGACAAGGAAGCCAAGAGTCATAACGGGGAAAGATAGTCTTTTTAATAAATGTTGCTGGGAAAAATGGATATTTTCATGCAGAAAAATGAAACTGAACTCTGACCCTTACGCCATTTATAAAAATTAACTTGAAATGGATTAAAGACATAAATGTAAAACCTAAAACTATAAAACTCTTAGAAGAAAACTTAAGGGAAAAGCTCCTTTACATCAATCGATGTTTTGGATATAATAACATCAATAGCAAAAGCAACAAAAGTAAAAGTCAACAAGTGGGACTACATCAAACTAAAGAAACAATCAACAAAATAAAAGCCAATCTATGGAGTGAGAGAAAATATTTGCAGACCATATATCTGATAAAGAGTTGATATCTAAAATAAGAAATCATACAGCTCAATAGCAAGAAAAAAATCTGGTTTAAAAATGACAGAAACTTGAATAGACTTTTTTTTTTTTTTCAAAAAAAACCCCCATACAAATGACCAACAAGTATACAAAAAAAAAGTGTTCAACATCCTTAACTATCAGGGAAATGCACATCAAAACCATAATGAGATATCTCTTCACACCTGTTAGAATGGCTACTATTAGAAAGACAAGAGATGACAACTACCAACCAGGATACAGAGACAAGAAAAAACCTGGTGAATTGATGATTTCAGTATGGGGGTTTTTCAAAGAATTAAAAATAGAATTACCATATGACCCAATAGTTCTACTTCTGAGTATATACCTAAAGGAAATGAAATCACTATCCTTAGATATCTGCACTCCTTCATTTATTATAGCATTATATGCAATAGGCAAGACATGGAATCAAACTAAGAGTCTACTGACAGTTGAATGAATAAAAATAAAATGTGATATATGTCATGAATGGAACTTGGAGGGCATTATGCTAAGTGAAATAAGCTAGAGAGAGCAAGACTGCATGGTATCACCAATATGTAGAAACTTAAAAAAAAAAATCAAATAAGTCAAATACATAGAAAGAGACAGTATAATGGGGGTTGGGAAGATATTGGCCAAAGGGTACAAACTTTCAGTTATGTGATGAATAACTTCTGGGGATCTAATATACACTATGCTGGCTATAGTTAAAGGCACTCACTATATATTAGAAAGTTGCTATGTGAGTAAAGCTTTAGGATTTTCACCATAACAAAAACATTAAAATGTGAAGTAAAGGTTGAGTTAACAAACCATAGTGTGATAAACACTTCAAATCATTACACAGTACGCCATAAATTTATACAATGTTATATGTCGATTGCTTCCCAGGTGGTGCAGTGGTAAAGAATCTGCCTGCCAGTGTCAGAGACACAAGAGATGCAGGTTCAATCCCTGGGTTGGGAAGATCCTCTGGAGTAAGAAATGGCAACCCACTCCAATATTTTTGCCTAGGAAATCTCATGAACAGAGGAGCCTGGAAGACTATACAGTCCACGGGGTCACAAAGAGTTGGACATGACTGAGCACATACACACATATATCAATTACATCTCAATAAATGGAGAAAAAGTATTTCTCCATTTAGAGTAATATAAAATTATCCAGGAACCGACACGGCAAACTTTATTGTGTCTGACATTCAATAAAAAAAAGTATTAGTTATACAACATAGAATAAATTATAAGAAGAAGAAAAAGTAATCAAAACCAAGTCACATCTGGCAGTTATAACAATTATCACATCAAGATATTCAAACAGTTATTATCACTGTATCCCATAAGCTGGAAAATCTACTGGGAAAACTAAACATGCTAAGTAGAGACATGGAAGAGACAGAAAGATTTAAATGAACTTCTAAAAAGTGAAAACTGCGCTGTCTAAAGTTAAAAATACATTCTGTAGGATCAATGGTAGATTAGACACTACAGAAGAAAAAATAAATGAACTTGAAAATAAAATAATAGAAACTATCCAAGATAAAACCAAGAAAAGAACGTTTAAGAAATTACTGGATTGGTCCCAGTTCCATTACAATGTCTCTCCCGCGCCGGCGAACCGGCGAGGCGCGGGAGGAGGAGCCGGGGAGCGGCGGCTATAACCCGAGTGCCCCGCCGAGGGGAGCGCCCCCGCGCCGCCGCTCTCGCGGGTTCAGCCCGCGGAAAAGAAAAAAAAATAAAAAGAAATTACTGGATCATGACTACTTGGCAGACCAACTTCAAATCACTTACTAAATGTGTACTTGGAGTCCCTGAAGGAAAGTAGAGGAAAAGGACAGAACAACTATTTTTTTAATAATACAATTTTTTTCAAATTTAATGAAAACAAAAAACACACAGATATAGAAATCTCTACAAATGTAAACACAAGTAATACAAAGAAAACTACATCAAAGTGTCTCATAATCAAAATCAGTGAAAAAAGAATTTTTGAAGGTGTCAGAGAAAAATGACACATTATGTGTAAGGGAAACAAATGGTAAGAACAGATTTCTGATTGGAATCAGTGCAAGCTAGCAAACAAGAGAGGAAAGAAACTATTAACCTCGAACTGTGTAACCAATAAAAATAACTTTCAAAAATAAAGGAAGAATAATAACTTTTTCAGACCTGCTAAAACTGAGATTTTCATCAGCAGCAGACTCATATACAAGAAATTTTAAGAACAGTCTTCAGATAAAAGGAAAATGACATTGGGTGGAAATTTGGATCAACATAAAAGGCTAGAAGCACTGAAAGTGGTAACTACATGAATAAATACATAAAATACTTGTTACTTTGTGTAAATTTCTTTAAAATCAAATTATTTAAACAAAAATAACAATGTAGTGTATGTTTTTTAACATACATAAAACTAAAATTTTGCACTGCAAGGAGATCAACCAAATCAATCCTAAAAGAAATCATTGGAAGGACTCAATGAGTCAATGAAGCAAATGAATGAATCAAAGGAATCAGTGACTCAAATATCCATTGAAAGGACTGATGCTGAAGTTCCAATACTTTGGCCACCTGATGCGAAGAACTGACTCACTGGAAAAGACCCTGATGCTGGGAAAGATTGAAAGCAGGAGGAGAAGAGGGCAGCAGAGGATGAGATGGTTAGTAGTATGACCGAATCAATGGACATGAATTTGTGCAAACACCGGGAGATGGTGAAGGATAGAGGAATCTGGAGTGCTATAGTCCATGGGATCACAAAGAGTGGGCCACAACTTAGTGACTAAACAACAACAAAAACTAAAATATAACTACATAAAGGTCAGGAGAGAAGAAATGGAAGTTTATTACTGAAGACTTTAACACTGTATATTAAGTGATATAATACCACTTGAAGGTGTATTGTGATAGATTTATACTGTCAACCTTAAAACAACCACTAACACACACAAAAAACTATAATTAATAATCCAAAGGAGATAAAATAGAATAAAGTATAAAATTTATCTACAAAAAAGACAGAAAATGAAGACAAAGGAGACAAAGAATAGATGTGACAAACAGAAAACAAATAGCAAATGATAAATTTAAACCTAATAGTGACAAACCTAATGGCATTAAAGTAAGTAGTCTACATATTCCAATTAAAAGATAGAAATCATCAGATTGAATACAAAGCAACTCCTTAGTATATGTTGCCTATAAGAAATACACTTTAAATATGAGAAAAATAGGTGAAAATTTTGTAAATGTTAATAAGATACACACAAATACTAATATTTTAAAAGGCTTGGAGTGGTTATATTAATAGCAAAGCCTATTTCAAAGCAAAGAACAGCAGGGGAAAATAAAGGTCATGTCATAGTGATAAAGGGTTAAATTCTTCAAGAGGATTGAACGAATCTGAATACTGCCATACTTCATCATAGACCTTAAAAATGCACAAACAAAAACAGATAAAACTACAAAGAGAAGTAGACAAATTCATGATTATAGTCAGATATTTCAACAATGCTTTCACAATAACCGAGTAATTTTACAGAAAGTCAGTAAGGATATAGAAGATTTGAGCAATACTATTAACCATCTTGACCTAATTGGCATTTATACAGAATTTCATACAAACACAGCAGAATATAAATTATTTTCAAATGTCTATGGAAAGGTTACAAAAATATACCATATTCAGATCAATAAAATAGGTGTAAATATATTGGAAGGGCTCAAGTCATACAAAGCATGTCTCTGACCAAGATCAAACTATTTTCATGCTCATTTGGCATATTTGCCTTTTTTCTCACTCTCATCCTTTCATGAATTTAGAGGGGAGTTTTCCAGAATCTACATAATGTGTGATATCACAGCATATTGAATGCAGAAGCTGACATGAGAATCCAACTGTCTTTTATTAAGCCACACATTAAAGCTATTTTCAAAAAATTAAAATAGTATCACTCTACTCACTGATTTTTTTTTGAATAGGGGTTATTTTTTCATAATATACATTGAATATGGTGATATATAAGACTTGTTCATTATTATTTTAAATTATTTATACTAATTTCTAAAATTCCTGTTTGAATTTCTAACTGTAAAAAATGTTAGGTATAGCTCATATGAAGATTCTCTTTGGAGAGTTCAATAACTTTTAAAACTACAAAGGGATCACGAGACCAAAAAATGTGATAACTATAGCTTCAAAACACAAGTCAAACATTGCCACTCTTTGATTCATAAAAATGTAACTGGTTTTTAAATTGAATATTTCCATTCTGATGTGTCATTCACAGTGAATGTTTACATGGTCAATACCAAATTCATCCTCTCCTCCTCTCCCATGAAATCAGTTCCTTCTACTAACCTATCTGTTTTTATCAGTACTTAATTCTCTGAGTCACTGATACTTGAAACTTTGGAGCAGTCATAATTTCTTCTTCTCGTGCCCATTTTTTTGGTTTCTGTATGAAGTATTTGTATTTCATTAGTTTATTAGATACATCTGCCCACTAGATAAGTAAGTTTCCTGAAGATAGAGTCCATATATTAATCATCTTTTCTATTTCCTATGATATTCATCGCTTACTCAAAAATAAGATCTACTAGTGGAATGATCCACAACTGACTTTGATAGAAATGATAGCAAATAGGCACTGACAACTTATTTAATATTACAGACACAATATTATTTGTATAACCTGGAATGTTTATATTCCATGCTGGAATTAGTTTGTTCTTTAATAGAAAATCATGAGTGTGTTCATGAGCCTCTGGTCATAATTAAACACAACAATGTAATTTTAATTATCTTTGAATTAACATCATCATAAAAATGCCAATATGTTAGGCAATGATAAAACATCAGTATGTTAGTATATGGTAACCTCAAGATCAGTTTAGAGCTGTGCAGAAAATTACACTAGGCAGGAGAAACTGCAATACTACCATACTGTTTCAATTTTACATTATGCTTTCTATACCTAAATTTGTGCCCCTAATTAAAAGAGCTGTGAGTCTTGAAAGCCGGGAAATGCATTAACAAAGGCACCAGTGCCGGACCCTGGCTTCATTCAAAGTGTAGACAATTTTAACAACAAGAAAGGGGCTTCCCTGGGGGCTCAGATGGTAAGATTCTGACTGCAATGTGGGAGACCCAGGTTTGATTCCTGAGTCAGGAAGATCCCCTGGAGAAGGGAATGGCAACCCACTTCAGACTTCATGTCTGGAGAATCCTATGGACAAAGGAGACTGACTGACTACAGTCCATTGGGTTGCACAGAGTTGGACACGAGTAAGTGACTAACACTTCTAACAGTCCCCAGGGTCACAAAATTCAGACACGACTGAACGCTTAACACTTTTAACTTCTAATGGTATTTGAGGAAGATGAGTTATAATAGGGTCACAACAGGGAAATGTGGGGAAGTTTGACAATATGGCTGCTGACTGACACCACCTCTTATGTGATAATACATGTGAGGTAAGTTCTTTGCCCAGGGGTAGAGAAGCCAACAGATATAGATATTCTGGTGGTGGTGGTTAGGTTGCCAGGTTGTGTCTGACTCTTGCGATCCCATGGATTGCAGCCTGTCAAGCTCCACTGTCCATGGGATTCTCCAAGCAAGAATAGTGGAGTGGGTTGCCATTTTCTTCTCCAGAGGATCTTCCCGACCCAGGAATTGAACCTGGGTCTTCTGCATTGCAGACAGATGATTTACCAACTGAGCTATAAGGGAAGTCCCTCCTAATAATTTGTGAGGGGAAAGGTAAAAGCTCTGTGCTGTTGGTGAAGAAGTGGCAGGACCTTGATTGCAAATTACCTGCCGTGGGTGTAGTTGAGTAACATGCAAGATTCCCTTTCTGACTTGGCTGGCTTGGGGGCACTGCCTGGCTTACTAAGTCTTGCTTAGGTTTACCTTTAAGAAATACAATTTTATTGACATTTTGAAAAGACTATGTCAGCTTGTTACACTGCCCCCATACCATAGGAAGCTATACTTACTAAAACAGGTTATCTGGACAGCTAATACAATAAAAGAATCACTATTCCCTAATTATCTGAATTGATAGGTGAAGCAGTATTCCATGAACTATATACTTTAAAAAACATAACTAGTAGCTTTTCCACTTTTTTTTTCCTGAAGCATTTGCAAATTTGAGTTTAGACCTTAAACCCTGTGGCTATCAGCTATGCCAACTGTTAAAATCAATGGTGCTATTTTGACTTCATTTTATTTTACTTTTTTAAAACCAAGCATACCATGTTAACTTAGGCCAGGCATTGACTGACTTTTGGTTAGTCGATTCAGCCAAAATGCATTTTGGAAATAGGTTGAAATTATAAAAATGCAAGAACTTTTTTCTAAGCTTATTTAATTCATGCAGCAGTTAAACAGTTTAAATTTCTTGGTAAGAAAACCTCAGTCAAGAAGGAAAACACAAGCACTACATTTATTTAAACTTAGTAATAATTTCCTTAAGTGACAGTTTCTAACATTTGGTATGGAAAAGTTTCACATGTATGAGGAAGAATAAATCTTTCATTCCATCAACAAACATTTATCTAATGTCTAGTGTGAACCTGGCACTGATAAAGAAAGTCTACGTAAAATATCCTAGCTACTTCTATAGAACGAGGTAGAACTAGCTTCTAGAAAATGTAAACAGTCAATATTCTAGAGCATATGAAAGCAATTGAACCCAACTGTATTTATGCATTTCTAGTATAAGCAGAAATGTTATTATCATCAATGTGACAGCAAAGCACCCTTAAAAACCAAGACATACTTTAGTATTCTTAAACAAGGGCTTAGATAAATGATTTAAGAGTTCTTTAGTTGCTGAAGTGTACATAAATTACAGTCAAATAAAGCAGTTAAATCAAATGTACTCAATTTCATTACTGATATGGATAAGACAATTGTACAATTTTGAGTTCATTTTAACCATCATTCCATCTACCCTAGAGAGATGAAAACAGTTTTCTGGTCTGGAGACAGTGAGGTCTTTGTCTTATTCTACTCCTTGACTTCATGGCCCAACACTCTTGCCTACAGTCTACCATTACTACAGATCTTGCCAGCTAAATTATGTCTCCTCTTACAGTATTATACTTGCAGCAAACTTGCAGAGGGAGACTTCTACAAGTTACTTAATTTTTAGGTAGGAAAGAATTTCTAGTGAATATGCTATTTCATATTGGATTTCTTTCTTTGTCCACTTTTCTTCCCTTTCAGTTTCTGTGGTATTGTACTGTTCTATCTCGTTTAATTCTTCTGAATGCTCTGTTCATGCTACTATTGTTTCCTTTAACACCATTACTTACTTATACTGTTGTTGACCCTAAAACTTCCATGTGAGTCTTTCTCTCGATGGTTTGTTTTGCCTTGATTATTTGAAAGACAGAAGGGGCTATTTATCTGCCACTTAGAAAATCCCATCATTGTGATTTGAAGAGAAAAGCTCTCCGGCTATATCATCAGAAAGATACTTGGTACAAGAGAGGAAACACTGTTTGTGCAACATGCCAGTTAGTTGTCATGATAAAGCACCTGCCACTTATCAAGGCCTCCAGCTGAAATCAGAACCCCTGAAAAATCACCAACGTCTATAAATCCACTTTCAATTCTCATACTTTCCTGGGTAAATAAACATGTGATTCCACAAGAAGATTTTTGAGAAACACGGAATGATTTCTAAAGAAAGTCCTCTTTCCTTCTAATTTTAACTCATCATGAATAGATGGGTATAATCCAAAAAGTTCTGAGTATTTTTTTGAGTGTAAACTGGGCCAGCATTTCCTGGAATTGATCTTGATTGGAGGCATCTGGTTTATAATCTCAGCATCACAAAGAAGCTCTGAGACTCCAACATGAGCTGGCAAATAAGTTTCGAAGAGTTGTGTCTGGAAAAGCCTCTCCTTTGGGGACAATATATTCTACAGGTCTTTTGAAAATTAAGTTGCTTTGTGAAAACTGGCACTGACCTACTTCAGGGTTTTTTTGGACTTAAATTCCAAGAACATGTGAGGTGATCTGATCATTTTTGTTTTTAGACTCAGGAAATTGATGAGATTCACTGTGCAAATGAGACCTTTTCTATAATAATTAATGGATCTTGGGTCATTATGGTATCTGATCTTATTAAAGAATTGTCTCATTAATTAGTCTTATAAAATTGATAAGCAGTATTTATTTCAAGACTGCTTATTCTGCTCATGACACATGTATTTCTTTTTGTTCAGATGAGTCATCTTTACAGACTTGATGGGCTTCAAGAATTTGTAGGACATGTTTTACTTGATTCATTACACCTTTTTTCAAGTATTTTTCTAGACATATACTATATAAACTGATCAAAATGAAGTTGCACAGTTGAAAAAAGGAGGAATGTATTGGACCCCACTCACTCATCCTCCCTCCATTTCCTGCTCTCACCCCAGAGGCACCTCAGCAGAACACCTAACACCAATCAGATAGCTAATCTAAAGCACACAGCCCTAGACACAACTCCTATTTCCAGTCTTTTGCAAAGATATCATAGTAACCACAACATCTTAGCATCTAAATTTTAGTAAAAATGCAGGAACTTTTATACTTTTAGGGAGTATTTTCATTTACTTTACATGGTCCCTCAGCATTTCTTTTTTTAAAATAGTTTTTCATCATATAAGTTATACACGTAATACAGAAATACCAAAAATTAGAGTACAACAGAGTGAAAAAAACCAACATACATACTCATCCTTTCTCACACATGTGTGTGCTCTTGCACTCTCTCTCTCTCTGGATTTCTTTAAGAGAAAGGTGAAGAGACTGAAAGAGGAGCAAGCATCCCTGTTTTAGCCAGAACAATTTTAAATTTTATCTCTTTCAAATATTACAGTTTCATGTAAGATCTTGTTCAAAGGAAGGTGTATTTTTAGATATATAAAAAAGTTGAAATGCTTAGTTTTAGTCAACAGAGAAAACATAAGCAGCTTATCAAATTGCTTCCCATCAATAACTAATGAACAAAATGTTATAACCATCTACAACTTCAGATGCCAGAAGATTATTATCTTTGCATCAAACAATATTCTTGAATTTCTATGGTTGATTAAGGCTTGCAGATAAGCCAACAAAGAAGTTTTCTTAACAAAAAATAGCATTGGCCTGTCAGGTTAGAAAGATTATTACTAACTCGAACTAGCACCAAGAGGCTTCCCTGCTGAGGTGATACTTTAATGAAAGAAACCAAAAATGGAAAACAAAGGAAACTGAAGAGTGTGCTACATAGAAGATACCATGACAATACCACAAAAGTTAAAATGAGTGACTAATCAGATTTTTATATTGAAACATTTGTGGCTACAAATACTTAAGCAGTTAAAATGGAATAAAAGATTAACATGACCCCATAAGGCAAGTAATCAAATTAATGCCTGAATTAAAAAACATAAAACACACAATAAGAAAGCTATGGCTAAACAAAACAAAACAAAACAGTCCAAATGAATGTATCTAATTCCATTTCAAAAATTCTAGTAAACATGCCTCATTCACAAAATTTAAATAGCTTTTTTCAAGTAGCAAGTAGAGAATGTCAGATTAGGAATGTTTTCTTTTTTGACATTTAAAATTAATGATAGGAAATTAATATATGTTTGGAAACCAAATTACCATTAACAAAGAAAGTAAATAAGCAAATTTATATTCATTAAAATGCATTAAAAACAAAGATTAAATATACCAAATTTCCTATATTTACCACAGGAAACTGCTCCTTGAAATTTCTTAGTGTAAAAAATTATGACACTAGATTACAGTGATTTTAAACTGTTTGTGATGAAACACGATGTCTAAGTGATTTTAAAAAGCCACTTTACTTTCAGCTAATGGGTAATTTATAAAGTATTTTTTATCTGTTTCAATAATATTTCTTATCAATTCAATTGGGTGTTTTAAACCCCATAACTTACTTTTTATATTAATAATTTTCAACCACTGAAAGTACTTGTCATTGGAAGTTACCCAAGACTTATATAAATTATAAATGTTCTTATTACAGCCTTTGTCCTGAGACATGTATAAGTATAAAGCAAAGAAAGGATGAAGAAAATGACATTAATTAATTTGGCTGACTTTTTTCATGTTTATTGAGATATAATTAGCATAAGATAGTCTATAAATTTAAGATGTACAATGTGTTGATAGGATATTACATGGGAAAGATGATATATTGCATGGGAAGGAATGTGGGCAGGAGGAGAAGGGAAGACAGAGGGTGAGGTAGTTGAATGGCATCACCAATTCAATGGACATGAGTGAGCAAACTCCGGGAGATCGTGAAAGGCAGGGAAGCCTGGCATGCTGTAGCCCATGGGGTCTCAAAGAGTCGGACAAGACTTAGTGACTGAACAACAGCAATGACAAGATATATTGCAAAATTATTACTATAGCGTCATTAGTCAACACTCCATCACCTCACATGATTTCCATTTCTCTTTTCTGGTGAGAACATTTAAGATCTACTCTTTTAGTGACTTTCAAATATGTAATACAGTTTTAACTATTATAATAATCATGCTTCACATTTTTTTAACTTTTGTGGTAAATAAATTGTACTATCCTGACATCCATTAATATGGAAAATAAAATTTTAGATATGCTATGCATTCAATAGATGAAATAATCTAGTTATTTGGTTTGTCTACTACATTAGCATAACAATTAGTAGCACTAGAAGAGAATGTGCATGTGATTCATAAAAAGTTTACTTTCATTTATAAAAGTTTTTTAAAATAAAAAACCCCCTCAAACTGCAGATCCTTCTGTTAGTACAATATAGTTTCATTGTTATATGTTGGTGTGTAATGCAATATAATTTTGGGAGGTTTTATTCAGAATAGAAGGACTCTATTTATTTTTTAAATTTATATGCAATGGCATGTGATGACTTGGTATACATAAACAAAATGCTCTACATTGAGATTTTAAATGGAATTTCCAATGAGCACTTGACAATGTTTCTTATATTTTAATGATTTGAAAAGTAAATCTGTGTTGATGAAGTAGGATCTAATTCCAAAAGAGGATCAATATACTGAAACAGATATAAAAGTCTTTTATCAATAGGCTGTTTCTATATAAATTGCAGAATACCTATTCACAGTCTGAATCTTCAATTTCTAAATAAATCAACAATATTTATAATGTGCTCTATAGACTTGATAATTTAATATCAGCTCAAAAATACATCAGATTAAAGTATTTGATATATAAATAATGGTATAAAATGAGGCAAGGGAAAAAGACAAAATCTAGCATTGTAGTCCTCCCCCATTTATACACTTATAAACTTCTGAACCAAAACTCTGGTGAAAGATAACACATAAATGAGTATATAGATTACATTAAATAAGACATGTGCACTAAATTCCTTTCAGAAATAAAAGAAGACCTAAATAAATAACAAAATGCAATACTTCTCATGAATTAAAAGTCTCGATAATGTTAACCTGATTCTCTCCAAATTGATCTACACATCCAAAGCAATTCCAATGAAATCTCACTGTTTTTTCCCTAAACATCAAAAAGCTAACCTTAATATTGAAAAAGTACCTATGACATAGAATAGGTCAAACAATTTTGGATAAAAAATCAACGAAAAACTTCTAAGTAGCAAAGAACTTGCACAGACATTTCTCCAAAGAAGATACATTCAGATCAGTTCAATTGAGTCACTCAGTCCTGTCTGACTTTTCGCGACCCCAAGAATCGCAGCACGCCGGGCCTCCCTGTCCATCACCAACTCCTGGAGTTCACTCAGACTCACGTCCATCAAGTCAGTGATGCCATCCAGCAATCCCATCCTCTGTTGTCCCATTCTCCTCCTGCCCCCAATCCCTCCCAGCATCAGTCTTTTCCAATGATCAACTCTTCGCATGAGGTGGCCGAAGTACTGGAGTTTCAGCTTTAGCATCAGTCCTTCCAAAGAAATGCCAGGGCTGATCTCCTTCAGAATGGACTGATTGGATCTCCTTGCAGTCCAAGGGACTCTCTAGAGTCTTCTCCAACACCACACTTCAAAAGCATCAATTCTTCGGTGCTCAGCCTTCTGCACACTCCAACTCTCACATCCATACATGACCACAGGAAAAACCATAGCCTTGACTAGACAGAATTTTGTTGGCAAAGTAATGTCTCTGCTTTTCAACATGCTATCTAGGTTGGTGATAACTTTTCTTCCTAGGAGTAAGCATCTTTTAATTTCATGGTTGCAGTCACCATCTGCAGTGATTATGGAGCCCAAAAAAATTAAGTCTGACACTGTTTCCACTGTTTCCCCATCTATTTCCCATGAAGTGATGGGACCAGATGCCATGATCTTCGTTTTCTGAATGTTGAGCTTTAAGCCAACTTTTTCACTCTCCTCTTTCACTTTCATCAAGAGGCTTTTTAGTTCCTCTTCACTTTCTGCCATAAGGGTGGTATCTGCATATCTGAGGTTATTGATATTTCTGCCAGCAATCTTGATTCCAGCTTGTGCTTCATCCAATCCTGTGTTTCTTATGATGTACTCTGCATAGAAGTTAAATAAGCAGGGTGACAATATACAGCCTTGATGTACTCCTTGTCCTATTTGGAACCAGCCTGTGGTTCCATGTCCAGTTCTAACTGTTGCTTCCTGATCTGCATATAGGTTTCTCAAGAGGCAGGTCAGATAGTCTGGTATTCGCATCTCTTACAGAATTTTCCACAGTTGATTATGATCCACACAGTCAAGGCTTCGGCATAGTCAATAAAGCAGAAATAGATGTTTTTCTGGAACTCTCTTGCTTTTTTGATGATCCAGCGGATTTTGGCAATTTCTAAAACTAGCTTGAACATCTGGAAGTTCACAGTTCACGTATTGCTGAAGCCTGGCATGGAGAATTTTGAGCATTACTTTACTAGCATATGAGATGAGTGTAATTGTGCAGTAGTTTGAGCATTCTTTGGCATTGCCTTTCTTTGGGATTGGAATGAAAACTGACCTTTTCCAGTCCTGTGGCCACTGCTGAGTGTTCCATATTTGCTGGCATAATGAGTGAAGCACTTTTACAGCATCATTTTTCAGGATTTGAAACAGCTCTACTGGAATTCCATCACCTCCACTAACTTTGTTCGTAGTGATGCTTTCTAAGGCCCACTTGACTTCACATTCCAGGATGTCTGACTCAAAGTGAGTGATCACACCATCGTGATTATCTGGGTCGTGAAGATCTTTTTTGTACAGTTCTTTTGTGTATTCTTGCCACCTCTTCCAATATCTTCTGCTTCTGTTAGGTCCATACCATCTATCCTTTATCGAGCCCATCTTTGCATGAAGTGTTCCCTTGGTATCTCTAATTTTCTTGAAGAGATCTCTAGTCTTTCCCATTCTGTTGTTTTCCTCTATTTCTTTGCATTGATCACTGAGGAAGGCTTTCTTATCTCTCCTTGCTATTCTTTCAAACTCTGCATTCAAATGAGTATGTCTATCCTTTTCTCCTTTGCTTTTTGATTCTCTTCTTTTCACAGCTATTTGTAAGGCCTCCTCAGTCATTTTGCTTTTTTGCATTTATTTTTCATGGGGATGGTCTTGATCCCTGTCTCCTGTACAATGTCATGAACCTCATTCCATAGTTCATCAGGCACTTTATCTATCAGATCTAGTCCCTTAAATCTATTTCTCACATTTACTGTATAATCATAAGGGATTTGATTTAGGTCATACCTGAATGGTCTAGTGGTTTTCACTACTTTCTTCAATTTAAGTCTGAATTTGGCAATAAGGAGTTCATGATCTGAGCCACAGTCAGCTCCTGGTCTTGTTTTTTCTGACTATATAGAGCTTCTCCATCTTTGGCTGCAAAGAATATAATCAATCTGATTTTGATGTTGACCATCTGGTGATGTCCATGTGTAGAGTCTTGTCTTGTGTTGTTGGAAGAGGGTGTTTGCTATGACCACTGCATTTTCTTGGCAAACTCTATTAGTTTTGCCCTGCTTCATTCCATACTCCAAGGCCAAATTTGCCTGTTACTCCAGGTGTTTCTTGACTTCCTACTTTTGCATTCCAGTCTGCTATAATGAAAAGGATATTTTTTGGGGGTGTTAGTTCCAAAAGGTCTTGTAGGTCTTCATAGAAACGTTCAACTTCAGCTTCTTCAGCATTACTGGTTGGGGCATAGACTTGGATTACCATGATATTGAATGGTTTGCCTTGGAAACGAAGAGAGATCATTCTGTCGTTTTTGAGATTGCATCCAAGTACTGCATTTGGACCCTTTTGTTGACCATATTAGCTACTCCATTTCTTCTAAGGGATTTTAGAAGAAATTATACTTCTAAAATATGCCCACAGTAGTAGATATAATGGTCATCTGAGTTAAATTCACCCATTCCAGTACATTTTAGTTCGCTGATTCCTAGAATGTCGACATTCACTCTTGCTATCTCCTGTTTGAATACTACCAATTTGCCTTGATTCATGGACCCGACATTCCAGGTTCCAATGCAATATTGCTTTTTATAGCATTGGACCTTGCTTCTATCATCAGTCACATCCACCGCTGGGTATTGTTTTTGCTTTGGCTCCATCCCTTCATTCTTTCTGGAGTTATTTCTCCACTGATCTCCAGTAGCATATTGGGCATCCACTGACCTGGGGAGTTCCTCTTTCAGTATTCTATCATTTTGCCTTTTCATACTGTTCATGGGATTATCAAGACAAGAATACTGAAGTGGTTTGCCATTCCCTTCTCCAGTGGACCAGACAGAGCGCAGGTGGCTGCGACGGTGCACAGAGCGTGGCCGAGAGGAGCTACCCCACGTCTGAGGCCAGGTGCAGCGGCCGGGAGGAGCAACTCCACATCCAAGGAGTGGTGACTGCACATGCGCAGGAGGGCCTAGAGGAGCTATTCCACGTTCAAGGTCGGGGGTGGGGGGGGGCAGTGGTGAGGAGATAACCCCTCTTCCAAGGTAAGGAGCAGCGGCCGCGCTTTGCTGGAGCAGCGGTGAAGAGATACCCCATGACCGTGGTAAGAGAAACCCAAGTAAGATGGTAGGTGTTGCGAGAGGGCATCAGAGGGCAGACACACTGAAACCATAATCACAGAAAACTAGTCAATCTAATCACGCTAGGACAACAGCCTTGTCTAACTCAATGAAACTAAGCCATGCCCATGGGGCCACCCAAGACGGGCAGGTCATGGTGGAGAGGTCTGACAGAATGTGGTACACTGGAGAAGGGAATGAAGATATATTAGTGGCCAGTAAACACACAAAAGTGTGCTCAACATGACTAATCATTCAGTTCAGTTCAGTTCAGTCACTCAGTTGTATTTGACTTTTTGTGACCGCATAGACTGCAGCACTTCAGGCCTCCCTGTCCATCACCAACTCCTGGAGTTTACCCACACTCATGTACATTGAGTCACTGATGCCATTCAACCATCTCATCCTCTGTCATCCCCTTCTCCTCCTGCCCTCATTCCTTTCCAGCATCAGGGTCTTTTTAAATGATCCAGCTCTTCTTATCAGCAGGCCAAAGTATTGGAGTTTCAGCTTCAACATCAGTCCTTCCAATGAACACCCAGGACTGATCTCCTTTAGGATGGACTAGTTGGATCTCCTTGCAGTCCAAACAACTCTCAAGAGTCTTCTCCAACACCACAGTTCAAAAGCATCAATTCTTCAGCACTCAGCTTTCTTTATGGTCCAACTCTCACATCCATACATGACTACTGGAAAAACCATAGCCTTGACTAGATGGACCTTTCTTGGCAAAGAAATGTCTCTGCTTTTTAATATGCTTTCTAGATTGGTCATAACTTTTCTTCCAATGAGTAACCGTCTTTTAATTTCATGGCTGCAGTTACCATCTGCAGTGAATTTAGAGCCACGCAAAATAAAGTCAGTCACTATTTCCACTGTTTCCACATCTATTTACCATGAAGTGATGGGACTGGATGCCATGATCTTAGTTTTCTGAATGTTGAGCTTTAAGCCAACTTTTCACTCTGCTCTTTCATGTTCATCAAGAGGCTCTTTAGTTCTTTGTCACTTTCTGCCATAAGGGTGGTGTCATCTGCATATCTGAGGTTATTGATTTTTCTACTGGAAATCTTGATTCAGCTTATGCTTCATCCAGCATGATATACACTGCACAGAAGTTAAATAAGCAGGGTGACAATATCCAGCCTTGACGTACTCCTTTTCCTATTTGGAACCAGTCTGTTGTTCCATGTCCAGTTCTAACTGTTGCTTCCTGACCTGCATACAGATTTCTCAGGAGGCAAATCAGGTGGTCTGGTATTCCCATCTCTTTCAGAATTTTCCACAGTTTATTGTGATCCACACAGTCAAAGGCTTTGGCATAGTCAATAAAGTAGAAATAGATGTTTTTCTGGAATTCTCTTGCTTTTTCCATGATCCAGCGGATGTTGGCAATTTGATCTCTGGTTCCTCTGCCTTTTCTAAGGCAGCTTGAACAGCTTGAACATCTGGAAGTTCACGGTTCACATATTGTTGAAGCCTGGCTTGGAGAATTTTGAGCATTACTTTACTAGCGTGTGAGATGAATGCAATTGTGCAGTAGTTTGAGCATTCTTTGGCATTGCCTTTCTTTGGGATTGGAATGAAAACTGACCTTTTCCAGTCCTGTGGCCACTGCTGAGTGTTCCATATTTGCTGGCATAATGAGTGAAGCACTTTCACAGCATCATCTTTCAGGATTTGAAATAGCTCAACTGGAATTCCATCACCTCCACTAGCTTTGTTCATAGTGAAGCTTCCTAAGGCCCACTTGACTTTGGATTCCAGGATGTCTGGCTCTAGGTGAGTGACCACACCATTGTGATTATCTGGGTCATGAAGATTTTTTTGTACAGCCCTCTATGTATTCTTGCCACCTCTTCTTAATATCTTCTGCTTCTGTTAGGTCCATACCATTTCTGTCCTTTATCGAGCCCATCTTTGCATGACATGTTCGCTTGGTATCTCTCATTCTTGAAGAGATCTCTAGTCTTTCCCATTCTGTTGTTTTCCTCTATTTCCTTGCATTGATCGCTGAGGAAGGCTTTATTATGTCTCCTCGCTATTCTTTGGAACTCTGCATTCAAATGAGTATGTCTTTCCTTTTGTCCTTTGATTTTTACTTCTTTTCTTTTCAGTTATTTGAAGGCCTCCTTAGAGAGCCATTTTGGTTTTTTGCATTTCTTTTCCATGGGAATGGTCTTGATCCCGGTCTCCTGCACCATGTCTTGAACTTCTGTTCATAGTTCATCAGGCACTCTGTCTATTAGATCTAGTCCCTTAAATCTATTTCTCACTTTCACTGTATAATCATAAGGGATTTGATTTAGGTCATATCTGAATGGTCTAGTGGTTTTCCCTACTTTCTACAATTTAAGTCTGAATTTGGCAATAAGGAGTTCATGATTTGAGCCACAGTCAGCTCCAGGTCTCGCTTTCGACTATATAGAGCTTCTCCATCTTTAGCTGCAAAGAATGCAATCAATCTGATTTACGTGTTGGCCATCTGGTGATGTCCATGTGTAGAGTCTTCTCTGGTGTTGTTGGAAGAGGGTGTTTGCTATGATTAGTGTGTTCTCTTGGCAAAACTCTATCAGCCTTTGTCCTGATTCATTCTGTACTCCAAGGCCAAATTTGCCTGTTATTCCCGTTTTTTCTTCGCTTCTTACTTCTGCATTCCAGTCCTCTATAATGAAAAGGACATCTTTTTAGTTGTGTTAGTTCTAAAAGTTCTTGTAGGTTTTCACAGAACCGTTCAACTTCAGCTTCTTCAGTATTACTGGTTGGGGCATAGACTTGGATTACCATGATATTGAATGGTTTGCCTTGGAAACGAACAGAGGTCATTCTGTCATTTTTGAGATTGCATCCAAGTACTGCATTTTGGACTCTTTTGTTGACTGTGATGACTACTCCATTACTTCTAAGGGATTCTTGCCCACAGTAGTAGATATAATGGTCATTTGAATTAAATTCACCCATTTTAGTCCATTTTAGTTCGCTGATTCCTAAAATGTCAACATTCACTCTTTTTTTTTTTCAAGTTGGAACACTTTTATTTATTTATTTATTTTTTTTCAAAACATCAAGTTTATTGTCTCATCTAAATTACTGCTAGTTTATACCCAGCTTGGGTATAGTCTTTTTTTTTTTTTTAAGATGATCAAATTTGTGTTTTATTATTTTTTTTCTTTTTTTTTTTTAATTTTAAAATCTTTAATTCTTACATGTGTTCCCAAACATGAACCCCCCTCCCACCTCCCTCCCCATAACATCTCTGTGGGTCATCTCCATGCACCAGCCCCAAGCATGCTGTATCCTGCGTCAGACATAGACTAGCGATTCAATTCTTACATGATAGTATACATGATAGAATGCCATTCTCCCATATCATCCCACCCTCTCCCTCTCCCTCTGAGTCCAAAAGTCCGTTGTAGACAGCTGCGTCTTTTTTCCTGTCTTGCATACAGGGTCGTCATTGCCATCTTTCTAAATTCCATATATATGTGTTAGTATACTGTATTGGTGTTTTTCTTTCTGGCTTACTTCACATTCACTCTTGCCATCTCCTATTTGACCACTTCCAATTTGCCTTGATTCATGGACCCAACATTCCAGGTTCCTATGTAACATTGCTCTTTACAGCCATCAGACCTTGCTTCTATCACCAGTCACATCCACAACTGGGTGTTGTTTTTGCTTTGGCTCTGTCTCTTCATTCTTTCTGGAGTTGTTTTTCCACTGATCTCCAGTAGCATATTGGGCACTTACCAAGCTGGAGACTTCATTTTTCAGTGTCCTATCTTTTTGCCTGTTCATAATGTTCATGGGGTTCTCAAGGGAAGAATACTGAAGTGGTTTGCCATTCCCTGCTCCAATAACCACATTTTGTCAGAACTCTCCACAATGACCCTACATGGCATGGCTTATAGTTTCATTGAGTTAGACAAGGCTGTGATCCATGTGATTAGATTGGTTAGTTTTCTGTGATTGTGGTTTTCTTTGTGTCTTCCCTCTGATGGATAAGGATAAGAGGCTTATGGAAGCTTCCTGATGGGAAGGACTGACTGAGGGGAAAACTGGGTCTTGTTCTCATCTGCAGGGCCATGCAGAGTAAATCTTTAATCCAATTTTCTCTTGATGGGTGGAGCTGTGTTCCCTCCCTGCTATTTCAGTTCAGTTGCTCAGTCCTGTCTGACTCTTTGTGATCCCATGAATCGCAGCACGCCAGGCCTCTCTGTCCATCAGTAACTCCCGAAGTTCACTCAAACTCTGGTGCATCTAGTCGGTGATGCCATCCAGCCATCTCATCCTCTGTTATCCCCTTCTCCTCCTGCTCCCAATTCCTCCCAGAATCAGGGTCTTTTCCAATGAGTCAACTCTTCTCATGAGGTGGCCAAAGTATTGGAGTTTCAGCTTTAGCATCAGTCCTTCCAATGAACACCCAGGACCAGTCTCCTTTAGGATGGACTGGCTGAATCTCCTTGCAGTCCAAGGGACTCTCAAGAGTCTTCTCCAGCACCACAGTTCAAAAGCATCAATTCTTTGGCGCTCAGCTTTCTTCACATTCCAACTCTCACATCCATGCGTGACCACTGGAAAACCATAGCCTTGACTAGACGGACCTTTGTTGGCAAAGTAACAGGCAGAAAAAGAGTCTAAAATGCAGAACTTGGATGCAATCTCAAAAATGACAGAATGACTTCTGTTCGTTTCCAAGGCAAACCATTCAATATCATGGTAATCCAAGTCTATGCCTCAACCAGCAATACTGAAGAAGCTGAAGTTGAACGGTTCTATGAAGACCTACAAGACCTTTTAGAACTAACACACCAAAAAAAAAAAATGTCCTTTTCATTATAGAGGACTGGAATGCAGAAGTAAGAAGCGAAGAAAAAATGGGAATAACAGGCAAATTTGGCCTTGGAGTACAGAATGAATCAGGACAAAGGCTGATAGAGTTTTGCCAAGAGAACACACTAATCATAGCAAACACCCTCTTCCAACAACACCAGAGAAGACTCTACACATGGACATCACCAGATGGCCAACACGTAAATCAGATTGATTGCATTCTTTGCAGCTAAAGATGGAGAAGCTCTATATAGTCGAAAGCGAGACCTGGAGCTGACTGTGGCTCAAATCATGAACTCCTTATTGCCAAATTCAGACTTAAATTGTAGAAAGTAGGGAAAACCACTAGACCATTCAGATATGACCTAAATCAAATCCCTTATGATTATACAGTGCAAGTGAGAAATAGATTTGAGGGACTAGATCTGCTAGAGTGCCTGATGAACTATAGACGGAGGTTCATGACATTATACAGGAGACCGGGATCAGGACCATCCCCCTGGAAAAGAAATGCAAAAAACAAAATGGCTGTCTGGGGAGGCCTTACAAATAGCTGTGAAAAGAAGAGAATCAAAAATAAAGGACAAAAGGAAAGACATACTCATTTGAATGCAGAGTTCAAAAGAAAAGCAAGGAGAGATAAGAAAGCCTTCCTCAGTGATCAATGCAAAGAAATAGAGGAAAACAACAGAATGGGAAAGACTAGAGATCTCTTCAAGAACATTAGAGATACCAAGCGAACATTTCATGCAAAGATGGGCTCGATAAAGGACAGAAATGGTATGGACCTAACAGAAGCAGAAGATATTAAGAAGAGGTGGAAAGAAACACAGAACTGTACAAAAAAGATCTTCATGACTCAGATAATCATGATGGTGTGGTCACTCACCTAGAGCCGGACATCCTGGAATGTGAAGTCAAATGGGCCTTAGAAAGCATCACTACAAACAAAGCTAGTGGAGGTGATGGAATTCTATTTGAGCTATTTCAGATCCTGAAAGATGATGCTGTGAAAGTGCTGCACTCAATATGCCAGCAAATTTGGAAAACTCAGCAGGACTGGAAAAGGTCAGTTTTCATTCCAATCGCCGCTATTTACCTGGGGCCAAACTATGTTGGTGGTAATGAAGATAATGGCAACATCCTTCAATGATCCCATGCACGTACTGCAACACTCAGTTCCCCCAACCCTGCAGCAGGCCACCACCAACCCACTGGAGACTCCTGGACATTCACAGGCAAGTCTGGGTCAGTCTCTTGTGGGGTCACTGCCCCTTTCTCCTGGGTCCTTGTGCACAAGGTTCTGTTCATGCCCTCCAAGAGTCTATTTCCAAGTCCTGTGTAAGTTCTGGCAGCTCTGTGGTGGGGTTAATGGAGATCTCCTCCAAGAGGGCTTATGCCACACCCAAGTCTGCTGCACCCAGAGCCCTTGTCCCTGTGGCAGTCCACTGCTGACTCATACCTCCACAGCAGATATTCAAACACAATTCTGTCTCAGTCTCCGTGGGGTCCCTGGTCCTGCTGCACACAAGGTTTGTTTGAGTCCTCTTAGCATCTCTGGCAGAAATGGGGTTTGATTCTAAATGCGAATTCGCCCCTCCTACCGTCTTGCTGGGGCTTCTCCTTAGCCCTTGTATGTGGGGTATCTCCTCTCAGCTGCTTGCTGCTCCAGTGCTGCACAGCCTGATCATTAGGGAAATGCAAATCAAAACTACAATCAGATACCATCTTACACCCATTATGATGGCTAATATCAAAAAAGAATGACAAGAACAAGTGAAGATGTGGAGAAATTGGAACTCTTGTGGGATGGAAAATTATACAGCCATCGTGAAAAATAATATGGCGTTGTTTCAAAAAAGTAGAGTTACCATGTGCTGTGCTGTGCTTTGCAAATCCATTGACTGCAGCCTGCCAGGCTCCTCTGTATATGGGGATTCTCCAGACAAGAATGTTGGAGTGGGTTGTCATATGATCCAGCAATTTCACTTTGGAGTATACATTTGAAAGAATTGAAAACAGGGTCTAAAAGAGGTATTTGTATACCTGTATTCACAGTATCATTAGTCACAATAGCTAAAGTGTGGAAAAAATCCAAGTATCCATGGATGAATAGATAAGTAAAATGTGGCATATATATTCAATGAAATCTTGTTGTTTAGTTATGAAGTAATGTCTGACTCTTTTGCAACTCCATGGACTATAGCTCGCTAGGCTCGTCTGTCCATGGGATTTCCCAGGCAAGAATGCTAGAGTGGGTCGCCATGCCCTCCTCCAGGGAATCTTCTTGACCCAGGGATGGAACCCACACCTCCTGCATTGGCAGACAGATTCTTTACCACTGCACCACCCAGGAAGCGCCAATGAAGTCTTATTCAGCCTTAAAAAAACTTTAGCATGCTACAACAGGGATGAACCTTACACTAAGTGAAATAAGCCAGTTTCAAAAAGATGAGTATTGTAGTATTTCCTTTTATGAGGTACTTACAGAAGTCAATCATAGATACAGAAAATAGGATAGTGATTTTCAGGGGTTGGGGATACAGGGAAATATAGATATTGTTATTGTTGGATGGATACAGAATTTTCATCTTAAAAGATTAAAATGTTTCTGGAAATGGATGGTGATGATGGTTTCACAACAATATGAATGTAATTGATGCCACCGAAGTGTACACTCAAAGTGATTAAAATAGTAAAGTTTATATGTATTTTACCACAATAAAAAATGGGAGGAAAATCAGTCAGTGCAATTTACCATATTAACAGTCTAGAGAAGAAAATCATATGATCATCTCAATAAACGTGGGAAAAGCAATGTGTTTAAAACCCTTAGCAGACTAGGAATGGAAATAGCTTCTTTGATTTTGGTTAAAGGGCATATACCAAAAATCCTACATCTAACATCACTTGTAATGGTGCAAAATTGCATGCTTTCTGTCTAAGATTGTGAAAAAGCAAGGATGGCTGTCTTCACCATTTGTATTCAACTTATACTAGAGGATACTAGAAAGTCCCTTGGGTAGCAATTAAAAGAATAATGCATTACTATAAGCAAATAGAAGAAAATAATAATTATTAAAAATATTTGTTTGATCTCAAAGAAAGGCAGAACTAAGAGAAGCTTATCTCTAGATGGGAGTGGAAACAGAGGTTAGCAACAGGGGTAAGATAATAAGCAAATGTTCTGTTGTTTGTTCTTTGTTTTAAAATGAGAAGACACTAAAGCTTGTTTTCATACTGGTGATAAAAATGCAATATTTAAAAAAGTGGTTAATATAATGAGAAGCGGAAACTAAAATAAAAAGTTCTTTGAGCAAATGGGAGGATATGCAATCTAATGATTAAGAAGAATTAGTATTTGATAGTGAGAAAGGCTCTTCCTCAGAGCCCACTTACTCTTTAGCAGAGTAGGAAGAGTTTTAGTGGCTTACAAATGGTTTTATGGTGGTGGTGATTTAGTCACTAAATTGTGTCCAACTTTTTTGCAACCCCAAGAACTGCGGAGTTGGCCAGGCTCCCCTGACCATGGGGTTTCCCAAGCAAGAATACTGGAGAGGGTTGTTACTTCTTCTCAAGGGACAAATGATTTTAAGGGTCCACAGAAATATTTTCATGAATTTTAAAGTCAGAAAGTCATAATGTCTTGCTCTTCCTTCATCGAATCCCAAGAAAACTAGTATGGAAGCAGATCCAGGATTGTTGGCA
This sequence comes from Budorcas taxicolor, assembly GCF_023091745.1. Lineage (NCBI taxonomy): Eukaryota > Metazoa > Chordata > Mammalia > Artiodactyla > Bovidae > Budorcas > Budorcas taxicolor. The sequence goes on from NC_068910.1 coordinate 158,391,044, forward strand.
GATTTAGTGGTGGAATAAGAGAAAACACTCATATGATCACTTTTATATTCTCTCTATAATATGAGCTTATCTGGAGGTGGAAATGTCTTGGTACCTTAGCAGAGATTGAATGAATTACAAAAGTAAGAAAATATTTACAGTAGACATTTCTGAAAATAGTGAGTATAAAAGGGAAATATAGAATGTTGAATAGGGTTGGGTACTCATTTGAAATCAGAGATCATGCATATGAACAGTAAGGCCATTCTTGCTAGGCTGTGTGATTTACCCCTAAAAAAAAATAACTTACATTCATGTAGTCCTTGTGTGCTAGTCAGTTGCCAATCAAGAAAAGAGGAGAAAAGAGAAAAAAGGAAATTTCTTGTTCTCTCCTTTTGCTTGGTATCTCTCTCTCTCACTTAAATATACCCCCTTAAATGACAAAAGAGGATTTACTTTAAACTTTAGTATAATTTGAAACATTTATAGTTAACATTTCTCAAAGACACAAAATAGAGAAAATGTGGTTCCATAATTGGTTTATAGAATCATAAAGGTTTTGGGCTTGGGAAGACAGACAAAACCCTAGCTACTCACAGCTGTACAATATAGAACAAGATGCTTAACCCTTCTGGCCTTTACGTTTTTTTAACTGTGAAAAGAAAAAATAAATTCTATAATGGTTTTGATGAAGATTTATTGATGTTAAGTACAAAGAACAATTTACTGCAGTGTATGTATATAACTGTTACATTATTAGCTGAAGGAAAAACTCCCATTAGTGAAAGTTATTAATAAAAATGAAAACATAATCAAATCTTCATATATTATCAAAGTTCTTAATGTGATCTCAAAACTGAGCAGAAAGATACACACAGCTCTTTAGAAAAAATGATGTCCTTGGGAAATCCTCCATTCATTCTTTCATGCTATTATTAATTAATTTATTGCACAAATATTTACCTAACATATGTTCTATGCCCAGCATTTCCTGAGTGTTGGGCTATAGTGGTAAATCAGGCTTCTGAAACCCTTTAATCTTGGCACTTTTTAACTTGGCGCTACGTGTAATTCCACATGACTCAAAGTTTCACATACAGAGAACAAGTAATCAACCCAGCTTCAGTTCTCAGTTCTGCTCTTTCATTAGGAAACTATCTTGGTTGTTTTGAAGACAGATAACTGCTAATTTACATTGACTTTTCTGTATGACTTGTTTTTCTCTCTAATAGAATCTGCCATTTACCTGATAATTTTAAAAAAATAAGCCCTACTTTCTGATTCTATGGCCCTTCCTAGGATGGGCATATGATATACACATTCCTCAGCCAAGTTGATCCCAGATAGCAACATATCTGCACTGTCTCAGCCTTGTTGTCCATAGAAATGCCTGAACTAAGTTATAATTCAATGTTATGAACTAAGCTGTTATCAAAAGCTGATACAAGAAATGACCATTTTTAAAATGTTACTCCATTTTCTGTAAAGTGTGTGTTGAAGACATTATCCATCATTGTTACTCAACATCCGCATAATAAATTTCATCTGGAATACAGGGACAGGACAGTATTTGTCTCACTAGATAAACTTTTATGTTTTCTGTAATCTCACAAAAGTAGTATAGCACAGCAGTTAAGATGATGGCTTTGGAGTCAGATAGCTTTGGATTTGAGGCCTACTCTGAACTTTTTCTGACAAGGGAAATTAAGTTTTTAAGTCTTGGTTTTCCCATTTGTAAAAAGGAGATCCTGGATTTTATTAGAATCAGTGAGATAATACATGTAATATACTTTACAACATCTTGTATGTAGTAAACACTCAGTTAACAGCATCTTTATGTTTAGTATGTGAAATGTATAATGCTACACTTTTTCCTTCCTACCTTAATCTGCATATCTTGCTTTTCTACTAAATTGCCACAATAACATTGCTCAGGTTATCTGCTACAATAATTTTTCTCATTCTTTCTTCAAAGTTTTTTCAATGATGCTTCATTTATATGTCTTTCTAAACCTATTCAATATGATAGATGCCTTAAAAATTTTTTAGATACATGTGTGTTTATATATCTAAAGAACAGAAAACACACACAGAGATTTTATTTTATAGAAAAAATAAATAATAAAAAGCATCTCAAATAAATGAAAAACTGTTTTATCCATAAATAAATGATGCCCCTCATCCAAGGTAAGGAGCAATGGCTGTGCTTTGCTGGAGCAGCTGTGAAGAGATGCCCCACGCCCAAGGTAAGAGAAACCCAAGTAAGATGGTAGGTGTTGCACGAGGGCATCAGAGGGCAGACACACTGAAACCATACTCACAGAAAACTAGTCAATCTAATCACATTAGGACCACAGCTTTGTCTAACTCAATGAAACCAAGCCATGCCTGCTGGGCAACCCAAGATGGGTGGGTCATGGTGGAGAGGTCTGACAGAATGTGGTCCACTGGAGAAGGGAATGTCAAACCACTTCAGTATTCTTTCCTTGAGAACCCCATGAACAGTATGAAAAGGCAAAATGATAGGATACCAAAAGAGGAACTCCCCAGGTCATTAGGTGCCCAATATGCTACTGAAAATCAGTGGAGAAATAACTCCGAAAGAATGAAGGGATGGAGCCAAAGCAAAAACAACACCCAGTTGTGGATGTGACTGGTGATAGAAGCAAGATCCGATGCTGTAAAGAACAATAATCAATAGGAACCTGAATGTCAGGTCCATGAATCAAGGCAAATTGGAAGTGGTCAAACAAGATATGGTAAGGATGAACATCAACATTCTAGGAATCAGTGAACTAAAATGGACTGGAATGGGTGAATTTCACTCAGATGACCATTATATCTACTACTGCAGGCAGGAATCCCTCAGAAGAAATGGACTAGGCATCATGGTCAAAAAAAGAGTCCAAAATGCAGTACTTGGATACAATCTCAAAAATGACAGAAAGATCTCTGTTCATCTCCAAGGCAAACCATTCAATATCACAGTAATCCAAGTCTATGCCCCACCCAGTAACACTGAAGAAGCTAAAGTTGAATGGTTTTATGAAGACCTACAGGACTTTTTAGAACTAACACCCAAAAAAGATGTCCTTTACATTATAGGGGACTGGAATGCAAAAGTAGGAAGTCAGGAAACACCTGGAGTAACAGGCAAATTTGGCCTTGGGATGCGGAATGAAGCAGGGCAAACTAATAGAGTTTTGCCAAGAAAATGCACTGGTCATAGCAAATACTCTGTTCCAACAACACAAGAGAAGACTCCACACATGGACATCACCAGATGGTCAACACCGAAATCAGATTGATTATATTCTTTGCAGCCAAAGATGGAGAAGCTCTATACAGTCAACAAAAACAAGACCAGGAGCTGACTGTGGCTCAGATCATGAATTCCTTATTGCCAAATTCAGACTCAAATTGAAGAAAGTAGGGAAAACCGCTAGACCATTCAGGTATGACCTAAATCAAATCCCTTATGATTATACATTGGAAGTGAGAAATAGATTTAAGGGCCTAGATCTGAAAGATAGAGTGCCTGATGAACTATGGAATGAGGTTCGTGACATTGTACAGGAGACAGGGATCAAGACCATCCCCATGGAAAAGAAATGCAAAAAAGCAAAACGGCTGCCTGGGGAGGCCTTACAAAGAGCTGTGAAAAGAAGAGAGGTGAAAAGCAAAGGCAAAAAGCAAAGGAGAAGAGGAAAGATATAAGCATCTGAATGCAGTATTCCAAAGAATAGCAAGAAGAGATAAGAAAGCCTTCTTCAGTGATCAATGCAAAGAAATAGAGGAAAAGAACAGAATGGGAAAGACTAGAGATCTCTTCAAGAAAATTAGAGATACCAAGGGAACATTTCATGCAAAGACGGGCTCAATAAAGGACAGAAATGGTATGGACCTAACAGAAGCAGAAGATATTAAGAAGAGGTGGCAAGAATACACAGAAGAACTGTACAAAAAAGATCTTCACAACCCAGATAATCACGATGGTGTGTTCACTCACCTAGATCCAGACATCCAGAATGTGAAGTCAAGTGGGCCTTAGAAAGCATCACTAAGAACAAAGCCAGTGGAGGTGATGGAATTCCAGTAGAGCTCTTTCAAAACCTGAAAGATGATGCTGTGAAAGTGCTGCACTCAATATGCCAGCAAATATGGAAAACTCATCAGTGGCCACAGGATTGGAAAAGGTCAGTTTTCATTCCAATTCCAAAGAAAGGCAATGCCAAAGAATGCTCAAACTACCGCACTATTGCACTCATCTCACATGCTAGTAACATAATGCTCAGAATTCTTCGAGCCAGACTTCAGCAATACATGAACAGTGAACTCCCTGATGTTCAAGATGGTTTTAGGAAAGGCAGAGGAACCAGAGATCAAATTGCCAACATCCGCTGGATCATGGAAAAAGCAAGAGAGTTCCAGAAAAATATCTACTTCTGCTTTATTGACTATACCAAAGCCTTTGACTGTGTGGATCACAATAAACTGTGGAAAATTCTGAAAGAGATGGGAATACCAGACCACCTGACCTGCCTCTTGAGAAATCTGTATGCAGGTCAGGTAGCAACAGTTAGAACTGGACATGGAACAATAGACTGGTTCCAAATAGGAAAAGGAGTACCTCAAGGCTGTATATTGTCACCCTGCTTATTTAACTTATATGCAGAGTACATCATGAGAAATGCTGGATTGGAAGAAACACAAGCTGGAATCAAGATTGCCAGGAGTAATATCAATAACCTCAGATATGCAGATGACACCACTCTTATGGCAGAAAGTGAAGAGGAACTAAAAAGCCCCCTGATGAAAGTGAAAGAGGAAAGTGAAAAAGTTGGCTTAAAGCTCCACATTCAGAAAACGAAGATCATGGCATCCGGTCCCATCACTTCATGGCAAATAGATGGGGAAACAGCGGAAACAGTGGCTGACTTTATTTTGGGGGGCTCCAAAATCACTGCAGATGATGACTGCAGCCATGAAATGAAAAGACGCTTACTCCTTGGAAGAAAAGTTGTGACCAACCTAGATAGCATATTCAAAAGTAGAGACATTACTTGCCAACAAAGGTCCGTCTAGTCAAGGCTATGGTTTTTCCTGTGGTCATGTATGGATGTGAGAGTTGCACTGTGAAGAAGGCTGAGCGTGGAAGAATTGATGCTTATGAACTGTGGTGTTGGAGAAGACTGTTGAGAGTCCCTTGGACTGCAAGGAGATCCAACCAGTCCATTCTGAAGGAGATCAGCCCTGGGATTTCTTTGGAAGGAATGATGCTAAAGCTGAAACTCCAGTACTTTGGCCACCTCATGCGAAGAGTTGACTCATTGGGAAAGACTCTGATGCTGGGTAGGATTGGGGTCAGGAGGAGAAGGGGACAACCCAGGATGAGATGGCTGGATGGCATCACGGACTTGATGGACGTGAGTCTGAGTGAACTCCAGCAGATGGTGATGGACAGGGAGGCCTGGTGTGCTGCAATTCATGGGGTGACAAAGAGTCGGACATGACTGAGCGACTGAATTGAACTGAATTGAACTGAAATTATGTCAAAGCAAAATAATATTAGATTCTTACTTGTGTATGTGCATATATACACCTGTAGGTATGCACGTGTGTGTGTGTGTTTGTATATGTGTGTGTGTGTGTGTGTGTGTATGTGTGTGTGTGTACATGCTCAGTAGTCCACCAGACTCCTCTGTCTATGGAATTTTCCAGACAAGAATACTGGAGTGGGTTGCCATTTCCTACTCCAGGGGATCGTCCCTACCCAGGGGTTGAACACACATCTCCTGCAACTTCCGCATTGGTACGCAGATTCTTTACCATTGAGCCACTTGGGAAACCATTTTGATGTCATTTTTGCAAAAGGTCTATTTAAAAGGCCTATTTTGTTATCATCAAGAAGACAATACCTAGTAAGTATTGGTGAAGATGTGGATAAAAGGGAACCATTGTACACTTCTGGTAGGATTTAAATTGCTTCAGTCACTATGGAAACAAGACAGAGGTTCCTCAAAAAATTAAAAATAGAACTACCACATGGTCCAGCAATTCTACACGGAAGTATACATTGAAAGGAAATGAAAACAAAATATCAAAGAGATATATGCACTCCCATGTTTACTGCTGCATTATTCACAATATACAAGACATGGAAACAACCTAATTGCCTGTCAACAGATGAGTGGATAAAGATGATATGGTACGTGCATACAGGGAAATAGTATTCAGGCGTGAGGAAGAAGGAAATCCTGCCGATTGCCACAACATAGACGGAGCTTGAGTGGGTGGAACATATGATGGGTGAGGTAGATCACACAAAGAAAGATAAATACTATACGATAGCACTTATATGCAGAATATAAATAAAACAAAAAATAAATCTGAAAAAACTCATAAAAAAACAAGAGTAAAGTGGTGGCTACCAGGGGCTGGGTGGTGGTAGGGGTGTAAGGGAGAAATTATTTAAGGGTACAAACTTGTAGCTAAGAGACAAGTCCTAGAGATCTAGTGTGCCACATAGTGAATACAGATAACAATATTGTATTATAACCATAAAACTTGTTAAGAGACTAGATATTAATTATCCCCACCACAAAAAAGAAATGATAATTATGTGATGTGATGAAGGTGCTAACTATAACTACAACAGCAATCATATTACAAGATATAAATATATCAAACAAACATGGTTTATACCTTAATTATGTCAAATATACTTCAATTAAAATAAAGCAAATACAAAAAAATTTAAAATGTCAATTTCAATGGCAGTAAAATATGCAAACCAGAGATATACTTTTTAAACTGTCAAATTGAGAAAAGTTTTACAACTGTTTACATTTGTTATGTGTGCTAAAATAGATATCCTTACATATTGCTAAACTTTTACTGCTAAAAGTTTAAATTGTTAAAATTTATCTGGAAGGAAATCCATTACAAAGTATCAACAATTTTTCAAATATCCTATCTTTAAAGCTTGCTATTCTTTGCAACTCTGGATACAGATGCTTATATCTTTCCTTTTCTCCTTGGCTTTTTTGATTCTCTTCTTTGCACAGCTATTTGTAAGGCCTCCTCAGACAGCCATTTTGCTTTTTTGCATTTCTTTCCATGGGGATGGTCTTGATCCCTGTCTCCTGTACAATGTCATGAACCTCCGTCCATAGTTCATCAGGCACTCTATTATTTCTCACTTTTACTGTAAAATCATAAGGGATTCGATTTAGGTCATACCTGAATGGTCTAGTGGTTTTCCCTACTTTCTTCAATTTAAGTCTGAATTTGGCAATAAGGAGTTCATGATCTGAGCCACACTCAGCTCCTGGTCTTGTTTTTGCTGCCTGTATAGAGCTTCTCCATCTTTGGCTGCAAAGATTATAATCAATCTGATTTTGGTGTTGACTGTCTGGTGATGTCCATGTGTAGAGTCTTCTCTTGTGTTGTTGGAAGAGGGTGTTTGCTATGACCAGTGCATTCTTTTGGCAAAACTCCATTAGCCTTTGCCCTTCGTTCTGTACTCTAAGGCCAAATTTGCCCAGGTGTTTCTTGACTTCCTACTTTTGCATTCCAGTTCCCTATAATGAAAAGGACATCTTTTTGGGGTGTTAGTTCTAAGGGGTCTTGTAGGTCTTCATAGAACCGTCCAACTTCAGCTTCTTCAGTGTTACTGGTTGGGGCGTAGGCTTGGATTACCATGATATTGAATAGTTTGCCTTGGAAACGAAGAGAGATCATTCTGTCATTTTTGAGATTGCATCCAAGTACTGCATTTTGGACTCTTTGTTGACCATGATGACTACTCCATTTCTTCTAAGGAATTCCTGCCCACAGTAGTAGATATAATGGTCACCTGAGTGAAATTCACCCATTCCAGTACATTTTAGTTCGCTGATTCCTAGAATATCGACATTCACTCTTGCTATCTCCTGTTTGACCACTTCCAGTTTGCCTTGATTCATGGACCTAACATTCCAGGTTCCAATGCAATATTGCTCTTTACAGCATTGGACCTTGCTTCTATCACCCGTCACATCCACAACTGGGTATTGTTTTGCTTTGGCTACTTCCCTTCATTCTTTCTGAAGTTATTTCTCCACTGATCCCCAGTAGCATATTGGGCACTTACCAACCTGGGGAGTTCCTCTTTTGGTATCCTATCATTTTGCCTTTTCATACTGTTCATGGGGTTCTCATGCCATTCCCTTTTCCATTGAACCACATTCTGCCTTCCTCAGTGATCAATGCAAAGAAATTGAGGAAAAGAACAGAATGGGAAAGACTAGAGATCTCTTCAAGAAAATTAGAGATACCAAGGGAATATTTCATGCAAAGATGGGCTCGATAAAGGACAGAAATGGTATGACCTAACAGAAGCAGAAAGTATTAAGAAGAGGTGGCAAGAATACACAGAACTGTACAAAAAAGATCTTCACGACTCAGATAATCATGATGGTGTGATCACTCACCTAGAGCCATCCTGGAATGTGAAGTCAAGTGGGCCTTAGGAAGCATCACTATGAACAAAGCTAGTGGAGGTGATGGAATTCCAATTGAGCTATTTCAAATCCTGAAAGATGATGCTGTGAAAGTTCTTCACTCATTATGCCAGCAAATATGTAACACTCAGCAGTGGCCACAGGATTGGAAAAGGTCAGTTTTCATTCCAGTTCCAGAGAAAGGCAATGCAAAAGAATGCTCAAACTACCACACAATTGCACTCATCTCACACGCTAGTAAAGTAATGCTCAAAATTCTCCAAGCCAGGCTTCAGCAATATGTGAATCATGAACTTCCAGATGTTCAAGCTGGTTTTAGAAAAGGCAGAGGAACCAGAGATCAAATTGCCAACATCCGCTTGATCATGGAAAAAACAAGAGAATTCCAGAAAACCATTGATTTCTGCTTTATTGACTATACCAAAGCCTTTGACTGTGTGGATCACAAGAATCTGTGGAAGATTCTGAAAGAGACGGGAATACCAGACCACCTAACCTGCCTCTTGAGAAATCTGTATGCAGGTCAGGAAGCAACAGTTAGAACTGGACATGGAACAACAGACTGGTTCCAAATAGGAAAAGGAGTACGTCAAGGCTGTATATTGTCACCCTGCTTATTTAACTTATATGAAGAGTACATCATGAGAAACACTGGGCTGGAAGAAGCACAAGCTGGAATCAAGATTGCCGGGAGAAATATCAATAACCTCAGATATGCAGATGACACCACCCTGATGGCAGAAAGTGAAGAGGAACTCAAAAGCCTCTTGGTGAAAGTGAAAGAGGAGAGTGAAAAAGTTGGCTTAAAGCTCAACATTCAGAAAATGTAGATCATGGCATCTGGTCCCATCACTTCATAAGAAATAGATGGGGAAACAGTGGAAACAGCGTCAGAGTTTATTTTTTTGGGCTCCAAAATCACTGCAGATGGTGACTGCAGCCATGAAATGAAAAGACGCTTACTCCTTGGAAGAAAAGTTATGACCAAACTAGATAGCATATTAAACAGCAGAGACATTTGCCAAGAAAGGTCCATCTAGTCAAAGCTATGGTTCTTCCAGTAGTCATGTATGGATATGAGAGTTGGCCTGTGAAGAAGGCTGAGTGCTAAAAAATTGATGCTTTTGAACTGTGGTGTTGGAAAAGACTGTTGAGACTCCCTTGGACTGCAAGGAGATCCAACCAGTCCATTCTGAAGGAGATCAGCCCTGGGTGTTCATTGGAAGGACTGATGTTGAAGCTGAAACTCCAATACTTTGGCCATCTCATGCGATGAGTTGATTCACTGGAAAAGTCCCTGATGATGGGAGGGACTGGGCGCAGGAGGAGAAGGAGACGACCCAGGATGAGATGCCTGGATGTCATCACTGGCTCGATGCACATGAGTTTGGGTATACTCGGGAGTTTGTCATTGACAGGGTCGCCTGGCGTGCTGCAATTCATGGGATCGCAAAGAGTCAACACGACTGAGAGACTGAACTCAACTGATCTTCAACCCAGTAGATCTTAATTTAATTTTAAATCAATAATTCCACATTTAAGATTTCATGCTACAACTACAATAACAATTTCATTGGAAAATATTAATTTAGATGTAGTATGTACAATGTAAATTTAGAGGCTATAAAATTATCAAACAATAAATGGGGAAAAATAAAATACAACACGTACATCCATTATCTCAAATGTTACATGGTCACCAAAAATTAGAGCAATAGTATGATAAAATATTTGTAATAATATTTAAGAAAAACAGGAAACCATTAAAATTTATCCTATTAAAGTATGGTTTGAACCGAAGTCCTAAAGTATATACATTACATATTTAAACATACACAAAGTATCTTATATATATTTTATGTTTGGATACTTTATATGTTTATATATTATACATTAACTAAATACATAATATGCGTATTGAAAGTGAAAGTGAAATCGCTCAGTCATGTCCAGCTCTTTGCAACCCCATGGACTGTAGCCTACAAGACTCCTCCATCCATGGAATTTTTCAGGCAAGAGAACTGGAGTGGGTTGCCATTCCTTCTCCAGGGGAACTTCCCGACCCAGGGATTGAACCTGTGTCTCCTGCACTGCAAGTAGACATTTTTATCACCTGAGCCACCAGGGAAGCTGGTGTATTCTGTGTTTTGTATATATGTTAAAGTACATCTGATCAAACTCAATCAGGAAGACTGTGAGTTAATCAAATAACAAAAAAAGCTAAAGTGCCTATTTCAAAGAAAAGTCATAAAGCTTTTGTTTCTTGCTAAGATGGCAAATTAGTGCAGAATGCTGGCTCCCTCTCTCCAGATCACCTCTGGGCACACTATAAAAGTGTGAGAGAAAGGCACATTCATAAACTGTTAAAAATATGAGTTAACTCTGAGGAAACCAATGTTATCATGAATTGTATGTATGATTGGAGCCTACTTTGAAGGTGACCAGAGTTTATTTTTCTCATTATACTGTGAAAAATAATACACATAGAGAAGAATACATAAAACCAAGAGCTTAATTATTATTAAATCATCAGATTAACTCTGTACAGGTCAAGAAATAGAACCTAAGCTGGAAGTCTGAGCATATCTCTGCAATCAAAACTTCCTACCTACCCTGCTTATCCCACCTGTACAAACTAACTACAATTATGACTTTCATGCATATCTATTCTTGCTCTTCTGTATAAAATTATCAACTCTGCATCTCCCAAAACACTTTAATTTTTATTTAATTTTTGAAAGTATTATTGAATAATGAGTTTTCCCTGTTTATTATAATTTTTGGATATTATACAAAATAATATTTTGTTTTCAATTATACACCTTCAGGAAAATATTGCTTCAGATTTTTTTTTACTTATTCCTATATTCATTAATTCATTCATCTCTAATAAACATATGGAGATATGGTTTATAACCAATATAATAAACTCATTTAAGTGCACACATGGGTGGTTTAAACATTCACGTTGTTGTTATTTAGTCACTAAGTTATGTCTGACTCTTCTGTAACTTCATGGACTGGTGCCCACCATGGCTCCTCTGTCCACGAGATTTCCCAGGCAAGAATACTTGAGTGGGTGTCATTACCTTCTCTGGGGGATCTTCCCAACCCAGGAATTGAACCCATGTCTCCTGAATCTCCTGCACTGGCAGGCAGATGCTTTACCATTGTGTGACCAGGGAAATACTTTCTTTATTATTCAGTTCAGTTCAGTTCAGTTCAGTTCAGTTCAGTCGCTCAGTCGTGTCTGACTCTTTGCAACCCCATGAATTGCAGCACGCCAGGCCTCCCTGTCCATCACCATCTCCCGGAGTTCACTCAGACTCAGGTCCATCGAGTCCGTGATGCCATCCAGCCATCTCATCCTGGGTCGTCCCCTTCTCCTCCTGCCCCCAATCCCTCCCAGCATCAGAATCTTTTCCAATGAGTCAACTCTTCGCATGAGGTGGCCAAAGTACTGGAGCTTCAGTATTATTTCTTTATTATTAGTAATAATCAATTTGATAAGCAACTGTTCTGGCATGCAATTTCTGTGTGTGGATTCTTTGAGTATCCTGGAACCATGGTTTACAGTTTTCATCTTTTTTTCAGACCTAATTTCCTTAAATATTTTTTTTTCTTCACACCTTTCTCTCTTCTGGGTTTCTAATTAAATACATATCATATCACTTGATGTTTCCCCCACAGATCACTGAGATTCTGATAATTTCTTTTGCAGTCTTTCTTTTCAATTCTGTTTGTTTTGGATTGATTTTATGACTCTATTGTTTTGTCTTTAAGTTCACTGATTATCTTCCTTTGTAGCATCTAATCAGCTCCGTATTTCTTCAAATAAAATTGTCACCTTTACTATATTGAGACTTCCAATTTATGAACACTATATGTTTCTCCATTCATTTAGGCCCTTGATTACTTCAATAAAAATTTTGTGTTTTTTAGCATATAGATATCCTTTAAGGTAATTTGTTATATTCACACTAAGTTGATCATTTGGGGGAACTAATGTAAATAATATTTTTAAAACCGATTTCATTTTAAACGAAAAGGAAACAGAATTATAACTGTTTTTTTTTTGTGTTAACCTTCTATCTTGTGACATCGGAAACTAGGAGTTGTGTTTTGCAGAATCCTTGGAATTCTATACATAGACAAGCATGTTATTTGTGAATATGGAGACTTTTATTTCTTCTTTCCAATTCCTATGCCATTTATTTCTTTTCCTTTCCTTACTACACTGGTTGGCAGTTCTCTGTATAATGTTGAGTAGAAGTGGTGAGAGTGGATAATCCTTGCCTTGCTCCTTAAGGGAAAATGTATTAGATCTTAGGAGAAAATAATTTGGTGTTACATCATTGAGTATTTTGTTGGCTTTAATTCTTTTTGTACATGACTTTTATGAGGCTCATAAAGTGTCTCTCCCTTCCTAGCTTTCCAAGAATGTTCATCAAGAAGAGATGCTGGACTTTGTTAAATGAGTTTTCTCCATCAATTTATATGATGATGTAATCTCTCAACATAGTGAGTTATCTTGATTGGTTTTTCAACACTGAACCATTCCTACATTCATGAGATAAAAACTCACTGAACCTGATGAGAGTCCTCCAAAGAGAATTTGGTGGTGCTAGTGGTAAAGAACCAACTGCCAATGCAGGAGATATAAGAGATGCAGGTTCAATCCCCAGGTCAGGAAGGTCCCTGGAGGAGGGCATGGCAACCCACTCCAGTATTCTTGCCTGGAGAATCCCATGGACAGAGGAGACTGGTGGGCTGCAGTCCATATGGTCACAAAGAGTCAGACATGACTGAGTGGTTGAGCACACAGCTCAATGACCCAAAATGCGATGGTTTGACATCTTTCCTGTTAATTTATCAGCATGGGGTTTACTGCGCCAGATTATGTACACGTATTATGCAATTGTATAATGTTCAAATGGAAACATGTTGCATGACAGTTGGCCTTCAGTTACCATTTCTGCAGATAAACTTTTGTTTTCACTTAGACACTAAGGCAAGATAGAGAAATTTCCTTGTCTTATTTTCTTGATGAGTTCGACTTTACTAGTCTACCTTTTACTATGGATGAAACCCAGTAATAATTTCATTTTAATACAGACCTCAGTCCCATTTCTCACATTACATGGAATTAAGGACTTGTTGCCTATTTCTGTGTAACTAATAAAATGCAAATCTCTTATTTTAGAGGTTTCAACATTCCCTTAGGAGTTTTGTAGTCCCAGGATCAACTTAGTCCTCTAGAGTTCAGCCATTTTGGGAGTTTTGTGTGGTTTGTTTTGATTGTTCTTTATTTTTTTGAGTTCTTAGATTTTTGATAGTTTTATTTTATTTGTTTTAAATTGGCAGATTTTTAGGATATTTAATGGCTATACCTAGTCAAAAGTGGGAGTCTATTTAATTGATTTCTAATTATTTTTCACATATAAAATTTTAACTGATTAAAAAGTTGATTTGATTATTATTCATGTTCAGGGTTCCATGCACTGCTCTGTCATTACCATACTGCCTGACTATATTTTTTGTTTTCATTTATTTTTTTGAAATAAATAGTCCACAAAAACTTTCAGATATGTGTAGCAAAAGCAAGTTATTGCAGCAATACCAAGATAGAATGGCAACTTAAGATCATACCTAACCAGTACAAAGACAATACAAGATCATATCAAATGTGGGTAGCTCTTATCTTAAGCTGGTTAGTAAAACCAACAAAACAAAAAATAAAAATGGACACATACAAAAAAGTTCTACCCCAAATAATACAGTGAAGAGTTTCAGATAAACTACAAGAGATTCTTGAAACCTCATGATGCTCCCTTTTGATCTAGAAACACCCACTGGTGACCTGATAACTCTCATGAATCTGACCTTTCTCTCCCTCTTCATTCCTCTGAGACATACACTTGTTTTCTATCTCATGTCATTTCCTCCCGGTTCTGCTGTGTGTTAATAAGTTTTAATAAGATGGAAAAATGCATGCTATTGTGTTTGGTAGTGAATGATTTACCCCGGAAATATGACTCTTTAACCTAATTAAAATGCTTGTCTCCACCAAGCCCTCAAGGAGCAATGTTAATGGTGAGATTTTCAGACATTGTGTCAGCCTCACAGGGATCCATTTTTCACTGTGAGGGAATTTGGCATCCTTCAAGTTTTACCACCACTGAATGGAAGATCAAGTTAAGCTTCCACCCTGTACTTTAAGCACCCTGTTAATTTGTAACACAGCATTTATATGAAAGTGAAGAGAAGTTTATCATGCAGAATGGACAAAAATTTTTAGATTTGGAAACATACTGATGATAGTGCAGACTATGGGAGAGTAAAAATAAAATATGAATAAAATAAATATACATATAAATAAAATAAAAATGAAACTCAGTAATAATTTCATTTTAATACAGACCTCAGTCCCATTTCTCACGTTACATGGAATTAAGGACTTGTTACCTATTTCTGTGTAACTAATAAAATGCAAATCTCTTATTTTAGAGGTTTCAACATTCCCTTAGGAGTTTTATAGTCCCAGGATCAACTTAGTCCTCTGGAGTTCAGCCATTTTGGGAGTTTTGTGTGTTTTGATTGTTCTTTTTTTTTTTTTTTTTTTTTTTGGTTCTTAGATTTTTGATAGTTTTATTTTATTTGTTTTAAATTGGCAGATTTTTTAGGATATTTAATGGCCTCACAGGGATCCATTAACTGTGAGTGGAAAGACTTTTATTAAAACTTCATTTAATATTTATGTTTCATTAATACTGCTTCACACGTTAAGTTAAAATCCTTAATTTTAAAAATATCTTTTAATTTCTTTTTGTATTTTTAAATTATTGATTAAATTTATGAATAGGTGATGCATTTGCATGGTTCAAAATCAAAACTGAGAATCACCGTATTCTGTAACCAGGTTTTCTAGCCAAGGAGAAAACAGGTTTTAGCCAATATTTTAAAGGGCATTATCAGGGCACATATGTACTGTTTGTAAATACAGACATATACAGAATGACAAAAAAATAACAAAAGCTCTACCTTGAATTTTTAACATTGAACAATGTCAGGCTGAGTGGCTGAATACAAAATTATAATGAAAAACTGAACTGTCCACAAAGAGGAGAAATCTCCAGCAGATAGATATAATAGGATTGTTCCAAAAGAGACAGACTTCTTCTGTCCTCCTTCCAGGCTAAAGTTTTTCACCATTTCCTTAGGAGAAATTAGAAGTTTCTATCTACACATCACTGAACAGCATATATGTATACGTATCTACATATACACTTACCTACACACAGGCATATATATTTAAAGTTTGGGAAACAATTACTTATTCATTACAGATACTTGGACTTGTGGATCCCACCTGACCATTTCAAACTCAAAACAAGCTTTCTAGTTAAGCAGCACCCTTTCCAGAATGTACCCTACAAAGACAAATTTCTTACTGTATGCATCACATATCAGAAATCATAAGCTGTCACATTATTTGTAGCAAGATGTCAATGCTTATAAATACACTAAAACACAAGAATCTATCAATAACTTACATTTCTATATAAAGAAGATTATAAAGAAGATATTGGGCTTCCCATGTGGTGCAGTAGTAAAGAATCCACCTGCCAGTGCAGGAGACGTGGGTTCAATCCCTGGGTCGGGAAGATCCCCTGGAGTAGAAAATGGCAACACACTCCAGCATTCTGGTCTGGAAAATTCCATGGGAAGAGGAACCTCACAGGCTACAGTCCACAGGGTCACAAAGAATCAGATATAACTGGGCACGCACGCATAGAAAAGATAATAGAATCATAAAATTTTAAAGCTGGAAGGAACCTAATAACAATGCTGCTGCTGCTGCTAAGTCACTTCAGTCGTGTCCAACTCTGTGAGACCCCATAGATAGCTAAACACAAATAACACTAATTGTGTGACAGGCACTGTCCTATATACCTGAGAAATATTAATGTACTTGATCCTGAGCACAACAGGATAGGTTCTAGTACCATTCCTGTTACATACAGATGGAAACTGAAGCACAGACGGGAAGTTTAGTGAATTACCAAAGGTGATGTGGCTTAATAATTTTTGAACTAGAATTTGAAATTGGCTCCTGAATTTGTGTTCTTAACCAGTACAAGTCTAAGAATCATTTCCAAATAAGTGAGGGTAGACAATTTTACCCTCACAATGAGGATAGAAATATTGGGTTGGAATCACATGTAAAATTTACGACCACTGGAAGGAATTTGTCATTCATATTTTCAGTTTTCGATTATTGCAATGTAACTGCACTAAAGAAAAATGGATTTGGCTGTCCCTCTTGATTAGTCTAAGCAATTATATACTTTCCTTTATCTCAAAAAAGTCCCACAAAAGTCTATTAACTCAATATAGAATAATAGGCCTCATTTTTTTTAATGGGAAGATAAAGGCTTGAGCCTGCCACTCTTAATCCTTAGTGAATGTTTAAAACTTAAGACTATTTTCACTTAATTCAAAATGATTTTATTAGAAATAATTGAAGTAATTACACTCCCAAATTGATCTATGCTTCCCACTGCTTCAGATTTCTAACGTTTTTCTTTTGAGCTTTCAAAATGTAAAGTGCTTTGAGACTTTTGTAAAAAAGATGCTTTTAAAAATATACACTGTCAAAGTGTTGCCAGTTTCTGTAAGACTCAGTTATATCAGGCACTGTACGTATTCAAATGTTGAAGTGACTCATCTTAGATTCCCTGCACTGCTTTTATGACCTACACCATAGACATAAATGGTTTCAAACTAGAAAACAAGAGATTGTCACTCTTAGCAGGATGACCTTGAGTGAATGAATAAGAGGATTAAATTTTCCAGTTTCTTATTTATTCCTAACTTGAAGGAAATCTCTTTCTTTCTCTGATTCTCTCACTCACTCTCTCTCTCTCCACTTGAAGTTTACAATATGCACGGTGTTCTGGGGGCCTAAATGTTGTTAAAATCTCAAAGAATAGTCTCAGCCATTGGCACACAGAGGCTATCTCGAATTCTTGAAACAGAAAACAGGAATTGGAAACCAGTTTCTAAAACTAAACCAAGGAAAGAGTTTGCTTCTAAATATGATTATTATCTCCTCAAATATTGCCATAAAGTGCTTAGTATATTTTAACCAGCCTCTATTTTTTTTAAAGAGGGATAAGTTTTGTAATGTTCAATGAGAAGAAAAAGTATTACTTTATAATTAAAAGCATGTATATAGCCACATACTTTTCTTATATTGGTCCTTATGTGTTTCAAATCACAGGAGCCAAATGTGGCAGTCTCTCACTTGTCCCCCAATGACCATTTCATCCCTTCTTCCATATGAATAGAATTATTAAGTGGGCACAAGGCCACTCTGAATAAAGATAACATTTCCCAGTCTCCTCTGCAATTCAATTAGTTGTGGCACTGCGACTATATTTGGCTGACGTGAAGAGATGAGAATGTAAAGAGAAGTAGCTTGTGAGAGCTTTGGGATATTCCTTAAGAGACAATGCAACTGCACCATTTGACTTCCTCCGCTTCTTTTTCTATTCATTGCTCAGAACCAATGCTGACATCTTGAACTGTGAGGTCAAGACCTCACAATGTAATGCCACTCAAGCTAATTCTGAATCCTCAGGATCGCAGCGTGCCACAAGTTCCTAGTGGACAGACATAATAACTCTGTCTGAAAATAATTTTTACATTGTGAGAGTAACCTTCAGGCTGCAAATGCGCACTAACAGGAAGTGGTTTACAAAGGAAGTCATGCTACACCTAAAAGGCATGCTGCACACTCTCCAATGCCCAGCTTAGATCAGTCTAGGATGGACAGTAGATAAGGAGAACAGAAACCATTACCAGGATGCACAAAGGCCAGCGAACAGACAGTTTTCACTGAGACGGCAATAGCTACTATGTGGTCTAATCAAGGAAATCCTTCTATTGATAGAAAAGACAGTTCTTGCTCTTCCTGACCATTGTGATTTGGTAAATCCTCCAGGTTTCCCTGATGGCTCAGTTGGTAAAGAATTCTCCCGGAATGCAGGAGACCCTGGTTCGATTCCTGGGTCAGGAAGATCCCCTGGAGGAGGAAATAGCAACCCACTCCAGTATTCTTGTCTGGAGAATCCCCATGGCCAGAGGAGCCTGGTAGGCTACAGCCCATGGGGTCCCAAAGAGTCAGACACAACTGAGTGACTAACCACAGCACAGCACACTGGAATAGTAAGCCTGATTGTCTCTTTTCTCTGAATTGGAGCTTTTAGTGTGATTATCTTCTTCACGATCCACTGTATCAGTCCAAGCCTAATTTAAGAGATAGGAACCACATCATTATTTGAACAAGCAAAGTTTAATATAAAGAAATGCCAACCATAATGATTAAAATAATGAGAAATCAGGTAGTAAGAATAAAGACAATTCTAAAGACTTTAAGAATAGCAGATATAAAGAGCAGTCACTACCCCTGGGACTGTGACAGAGCACCCAAGGAAGAAGCCCTACTCCCACACACAGAGTTGAGAGCCTGACCTTGGTGGACGGGACATGGTGTGACTCACTGGATAGCAGATTGGGCATGCTGGAGCTCATCCTATAGGCATGTTCAGTCATGGTCGACTCTTTGTGACCCTATGGGCTATAGTCCACAAGGCTCCTCTGTCCATGGGATTCTCTAGGCAAGAATACTCGAGTTGGTTGTCATGACCTCCTCCAGGGGCTCTTCCAGACCTAGGGATCAAATCCAGTTATCCTACATTTCAAATCCAGGTATTCTACTTTGCAGGTGGATTATTTACCATCTGAACCACCAGGGAAAGTGAAAGTCACTCAGTTGTGTCCAACTCTTTGCAACCCCATGGACCTTACTGTCCATGGATTTCTCCAGGCCAGAACACTGGAGTAGGTAGCCTTTCCCTTCTCCAGGGTCTTCCCAACCCAGGGATCAAACCCAGGTCTCCCACATTGCAGGCAGATTCTTTACCAGCTGAGCCACAAGACAAGCTCAAGAATACTGGAGTGGGTAGCCTATCCCTCTCCAGTGGATCTTCCCAACCCAGGACTTGAACCAGGGTCTTATGCATTGCAGGTGGATTCTTTACCAACTGAGCTATCCAGGAAGCCTGAGCCACCAGGAAAGACCTTGTATATTGTATATGTGGAAGCAAATAATCTACCTTTTAATTTTTAACATTAAACTATTATTTATTTATTTATGGCTGTACTGCATCTTCATTGCTGCTTAGATGCTTTCCCTAGTTGTGGTTAGCAGGGGCTATTCGCTAGTTGTAGCTCCTGGTCTTTAGAGCAAGTATTTGTAGCACATTAGCTGTAGTACACAGGTTTAGCTGCACTCCAGCATGCAGAATCTCCTGGAGCAGGGATCAAACTCATGTCCCCTGAATTGGCAGATGGATTCTTAACCACTGGACCACCAGGGAAGTACCTACGTTTTAAGTTTGCTTCACTGAACTATGACAAACCACAACCACATACAGAAAACTACATACCATCAAAAAATATTGACTCTGAATTGTACGTGAAACAACAGACTAGTTCAAAATTGGGAAAGGAGTACATCAAGGCTGTATATTGATACTCTGCTTATTTACCTTATATGCAGAGTATATCATGTGAAATGCTAGATGGATGAATCATAAGCTGGAATCAAGATTGCCAGGAGGAATAGCAATAACCTCAGAGAGGCAGATGACACTACCCTTATGGCAGAAAGCAAAGAGGAACTAAACAGACTGTTGATGAAGGTGAAAGAGGGCAGTGAAAAAGCATGCTTAAAACTCAGCATTCAAACATGAAGATCATGGCATCTGGTCCTATCACTTCATGTCAAATAGGTGGTGAAACAGCGACAGACTTTATTTTCTTGGGCTCCAGAATGACTGCAGATGGTGACTGAAGCCATGAAAGTCAAAGACATTTGCTCCTTGGAAGAAAAGCTATGACAAACCTAAACAGCGTATTAAAAGCAGAGACATTATTTTGCCGACAAAGGTCCATCTAGTTAAAGCTATGGTTTTTCCAGTAGTTATGTATAGATGTGAGAACTGGACCATAAAGAAGGCTGAGCACCAAAGAAGTGATGCTTTTGAATGGTGGTGCTGGAGAAGACTTTCGAGAGTCCCTTGGATTGCAAGGAGATCAAACCAGTCAGTCCTAAAGGAAACCAACTCTGAATATTCATTGGAAGGACTAATGCTAAAGCTGAAGCTCCAGTACTCTGGCCACCAGATGCAAAGAGCCAGCTCACTGGAAAAGACTCTGATACTGGGAAAGACTGAAGGCAGGAGGAAAAGTGGACAATAGAGGATGAGATGATTGGATGGCATCACTGACTCAATGGACATGAGTTTAAGCAAGTTCCAGGAGATGGTGAAGGACAGGGAAGCCTGGCGTGCTATAGCCCATGGGGTTGCAAAGAGTCAGACATGACTGAGAGACTGAACAACAAAAACTAGATGTAGTAACTTGATGAGCTTCTGGATTATTTTTCTTGTGGAGGGAGTTACTATCATTTTATGTGTGTGGGAAAAAAATGTATAGTTGATCCCTGAGCAACATCAGGATTAGTGGCAGCAACATTAATGCAATAGAAAATCTATGTATAACTTACAGGCAGCCCTCCCTATAGACCGTCCCTTCAGATCCAAGGTTTTGCATCTGAGGAGTCAATCAACTGCAGATCATATTTGTTGTTGTTTAGTCGTTCATTTGTTGTTGTTTAGTCTGACTCTTTTGTGACCCTATGGACTGTAGTCCATCAGCCTCCTCTGTCTGTGGAATTTCCCAGGCAAGAATACTGGAGAGGTTGCTATTTCCTTCTCCAGGGGATCTTTCTGACCTAGAGATTGAACTGCATCTCCTGCACTGCAGATGGATTCTTTACTACTGAGACACTTGTAATATTCACTATTGAGAAAAATCCATGTAAAGGTGACCTACAAACACATGCTGTTCAAGGATCAACTGTGCACAGATATTTGAGTGCAAAAGGAATGCACAGTAGTAGTGATTGCCAGTTGTCCCCTATATCTGTCTTTTCTTTCTTTCAGAATATAGTTCTTAACTGGATACATGGCTGCCCAGAATAGAGTTTATTTTCCAGCCGATAGCAATCATGCATCGCTGATAGCAGCTCATTCGTCAGTTTGACAACTGAGCTGGAAGAAGTATGTAGAGGCTTTCAAGAACCTCTTTTAGGAAATAGTGCACATGACCCCTTTATCCATTTCTCAGTTCCATCCACCATCATTTCTCAAGGACTCTGGGTCTCTTGAACTAGAGAGCAAGGATATGTGCAATGGAATAAAAAGACAGGTACCTTAGTCTCTGACACTTGTGGCAGGCATCCCATGCTAGAGCTGCAATATTTCCTTGATCGTTTCTTACTTGAAAGAAAGGTATATTTGTACATTGCTCAAGCTGTTTTTTTTTTAAAATCACAATTGATCTTAAAGATAATATATTCTTTGTTTAAGTAATACTATCACTTCTAACCATTTACAGATAAACTACTCAGCTTATAACCGTGATTACCCTCTGTTGTTCATAATGTCCTTTTGACAAGATAATTTGTAAATTTTCTAAAAATTTTTTTGATGTGGACCACTTTTAAAGTTTTTAATTGAATTTGTTACTATATTGCTTCTGTTGTTTTATGTTCTGGTTTTTTTGTCCATGAGGCACGTGAGATCTTTGCTCCCTGACCAGAGATCAAATCCACACCCCCAGCACTGGAGGGCAAAGTCTTAATTAACCACTGGACCACTAGCGAAGTACCTAGTCCCCTCTGTTGTTCATAATGTCCTTTTGACCAGATAATTTGTAAATAATAATTTTATAACCAGAAGTAGTTAATAAGTTAAAAGGTAAGTTATGTTTTAAATCTTTACATTTAAATCTTTAGTTAAAAGGTAAATCGTGTTAATATGATTTACCTTTTAACCTGACTACATCCTTCTATAAAATTATTATTTACAATGTGGGATTTGGGGTTATTGTGAATTATCCAGACAAGACATATTCTATATGTTAGTATGGATGACAGAAAGTTGGCTATAAAGTATGTCTCTCATATGAACATTCAAATATTTCAAAGATGATATATAAATTTATAAAATGCATGTAAGTGGGTCTGATTCATTTTCCTGTGCCAAAGATAAAGTTAGTGGAAGAGGCATGAGACTGAAGGAGCTTTCTTGATTCCCCTTTGCTGTCTCATTAATGTGAAAACATGGCCACTTAAAAATAATACAAAACACACAAACCATCACAAAAGACTGTTAAGCAAAAATTTTTCTTCCTAATGCTTCCTCAGTTCAGTTCAGTTCAGTCACTCAGTCGTGTCCGACTCTTTGCGACCCCATGAATCGCGGCACACCAGGCCTCCCTGTCCATCACCAACTCCCGGAGTTCACTCAAACTCACGTCCATCGAGTCAGTGATGCCATCCAGCCATCTCATCCTCTGTCATCCCCTTCTCCTCCTGCCCCCAGTCCCTCCCAGCATCAAAGTCTTTTCCAATGAGTCAACTCTTTGCATGAGGTGGACAAAGTATTGGAGTTTCAGCTTTAGCATCATTCCCTCCAAAGAAATCCCAGGGCTGATCTCCTTCAGAATGGACTGGTTGGATCTCCTTGCAGTCCAAGAGACTCTCAAGAGTCTTCTCCAACACCACAGTTCAAAAGCATCAATTCTTCCACGCTCAGCCTTCTTCACAGTCCAACTCTCACATCCATACATGACTACTGGAAAAACCATAGCTTTGACTAGATGGACTTTTGCTGACAAAGTAATGTGTCTGCTTTTTAATATGCTATCTAGGTTGGTCATAACTTTTCTTCCAAGGAGTAAGCGTCTTTTAATTTCATAGCTGCAGTCACCATCTGCAGTGATTTTGGAGCCCCAAAAAATAAACTCTGATGCTGTTTCCACTGTTTCCCCATCTATTTCTTATGAAGTGATGGGACCAGATGCCATGATCTACATTTTCTGAATGTTGAGCTTTAAGCCAACTTTTTCACTCTCCTCTTTCACTTTCACCAAGAGGCTTTTGAGTTCCTCTTCACTTTCTGCCATAAGGGTGGTGTCATCTGCATATCTGAGGTTCTTGATATTTCTCCTGGCAATCTTGATTCCAGGTTGTGTTTCTTCCAGGCCAGCATTTCTCGTGATGTCCTAAATGTACACAAATAAACAAAAATATGAAATAATTGTAGATCCATTCTAGTTTGATGGGGGTTATTTAAAAAATGTTAATAAGGTCAGTTTTTAAAATATAGCTCATATTTTAGCTAGAACTGAACAAAAATTCAGTTACCATTAGTTAAAAATAAGAAAAAAATGGAGAAAATCCAAAATCCAGTCACTTTAAGAAAAGAACTCCAAGAGTTGAATATGAAAGAAAAATATCAGTATATAAATATGAATAGTTAAAAATGATGGAAAGTTTGCATATTAATAAATAACTACATAAGGGGGAGATAATATACTATTCAGGAAAATCATAAAATTCTTCTTTGTTAAGCAGGGTCCAAATTTTTGTTATAATCTGTATTATGGACTAAATGTGTCTCCCTTCCCCCTAAAAATTCACAGATTGAAGCCCTAACTCCCAGTGATTATACTTGGAGATAGACCTTAAAAAGGTAATTAAGGTTAAATGAGGTCATGAGAGAAAAGTCTCAGTTCAACAGGATTATAAAAAGAGGAAGAGAACCTGAAGTGTGCGTACATAGAGAAAAGACAATGTAAGCACAGTGAGAAGAGGGAGAAAGAAGAAATCCAAGGAGAGGGAGCCACTCAGTCTGGGGTATTTATTATGGCAGCATGCAGATTTCTCAAGAGGCAGGTCAGGTGGTCTGGTATTCCCATCTCTTTCAGAATTTTCCACAGGTTATTGT
Source organism: Budorcas taxicolor (assembly GCF_023091745.1). Taxonomy (NCBI): domain Eukaryota; kingdom Metazoa; phylum Chordata; class Mammalia; order Artiodactyla; family Bovidae; genus Budorcas; species Budorcas taxicolor. The sequence goes on from NC_068910.1 coordinate 158,415,450, forward strand.
GATCCACACAGTCAAAGGCTTTGGCATAGTCAATAAAGCAGAAATCGATGTTTTTCTGGAACTCTCTTGCTTTTTCCATGATCCAGCGGATGTTGACAATTTGATCTCTGGTTCCTCTGCCTTTTCTAAAACCAGCTTGAACATCAGGGAGTTCATGGTTCACATATTGCTGAAGCCTGGCTTGGAGAATTTTGAACATTACTTTACTAGCATGTTAGATGAGTGCAATTGTGTGGTAGTTTGAGCATTCTTTGGCATTGCCTTTCTTTGGAATTGGAATGAAAACTGATCTTTTCCAGTCCTGTGGCCACTGCTGAGTTTTCCAAATTTGTTGGCATATTGAGTGCAGCACTTGCACAGCATCATCTTTCAGGACTTGAAAGAGCTCTACTGGAATTCCATCACCTCTACTAGGTTTGTTCGTAGTGATGCTTTCTAAGGCCCACTTGACTTCACATTCCAGGATGTCTGGCTCTAGATGAGTGATCACATCATCATGATTATCTGGGTCGTGAAGATCTTTTTTGTACAATTCTTCCATGTATTCTTGCCACCTCTTCTTAATATCTTCTGCTTCTGTTAGGTCCATACCATTTCTGTCCTTTATCGAGCCCATCTTCGCATGAAATATTCCCTTGGTATCTCTAATTTTCTTGAAGAGATCTCTAGTCTTTCCCATTCTGTTCTTTTCCTCTATTTCTTTGCATTGATCACTGCAGAAGGCTTTCTTATCTCTTCTTGCTATTCTTTGGAACTCTGCATTCAGATTCTTATATCTTTCCTTTTCTCCTTTGCTTTTTGCCTCTCTTCTTTTCACAGCTATTTGTAAGGCCTCCCCAGACAGCCATTTTGCTTTTTTGCATTTCTTTTCCATGGGGATGGTCTTGATCACTGTCTCCTGTACAATGTCATGAACCTCATTCCATAGTTCATCAGGCACTCTGTCTATCAGATCTAGGCCCTTAAATCTATTTCTCACTTCCACTGTATAATCATAAGGGATTTGATTTAGGTCATACCTGAATGGTCTAGCGGTTTTCCCTACTTTCTTCCATTTGAGTCTGAATTTGGTAATAAGGAGTTCATGATCTGAGCCACAGTCAGCTCCTGGTCTTGTTTTTGTTGACTGTATAGAGCTTCTCCATCTTTGGCTGCAAAGAATATAATCAATCTGATTTTGGTGTTGACCATCTGGTGATGTCCATGTGTAGAGTCTTGTCTTGTGTTGTTGGAAGAGGGTGTTTGCTATGACCAGTGCGTTTTCTTGGCAAAACTCTATTAGTCTTTGCCCTGCTTCATTCTGCATTCCAAGGCCAAATTTGCCTGTTACTCCAGGTGTTTCCTGACTTCCTACTTTTGCATTCCAGTCCCCTATAATGAAAAGGACATCTTTTTTGGGTGTTAGTTCTAAAAGGTCTTGTAGGTCTTCATAAAACTATTCAACTTCAGTTTCTTCAGCATTACTGGTTGGGGCATAGACTTGGATAACTCTGATATTGAATGGTTTTCCTTGGAGATGAACAGAGATCGTTCTGTCGTTTTTTAGATTGCATCCAAGTACTGCATTTCGGACTCTTTTATTGACCATGATGGCTACTAGGGTCTTACATTTCCTCAAATGTGAAAACAATGACCAGAGGGTTTCTATGGAGGACCGTACAGAAATGGCCTCCAATTTCTTCCAAGCTGCTTGTACCCATGCTCTTGGCTATCTCTTTCCACATCCATTTTGGTTTCAATCATGTGTTTGGCTTTGACCAGTGGGATAACAGCTGATGTGACTCAAGCAGATTTGAACACTGCTTTCACATTTGGGATTATCCCCACCTGCTGCACCTCAAACCCTGACATGTGAGCAAGTCCAAACCAGCTTGCCAGAGAATGAGAAACATGCCAGACTTTCACTCTGACACTGAAGGTTTTAGCCAACAGCCAGCCCTCCACCAGATTATCTGGCTTTGGTCAGATCATGCAGGACCACCAAGATGCCATTTCAACTTGCTAACTCTGAGCACACGTGTGATCCCAAATGAAGTAGCAAATTCCAGCTCAAACTAGAAGAACTTCCCATCAGGTTCTTAAGTTAAACTAGTGGATGTTGTGAAGTCACAGTTACCAGTGGTTTGTAACACTAACAGAAAATAATAGCTTGACCAACCTAGATAGCATATTCAAAAGCAGAAACATTACTTTGCCAACAAAGGTCCGTATAGTATTGTCAAAGCTATGGCTTTTCCAGTAGTCATGTATGGATGTGAGAGTTGGACTGTGAAGAAAGCTAAGCACCAAAGAATTGATGGTTTTGAACTGTGGTGTTGGAGAAGATTCTTGAGAGTCCCTTGGACTGCAAAGAGATCCAACCAGTCCATTCTAAAGGAGATCAGTCCCAGGTGTTCTTTGGAAGGAATGATGCTAAAGCTGAAACTCCAATACTTTGGCCACCTCATGCGAAGAGTTGACTCATTGGAAAACACTCTGATGCTGGGAGGAACTGGGGGCAGGAGTAGAAGGGGATGACAGAGGATGAGATGGCTGGATGGCATCACTGACTCGATGGACATGAGTCTGAGTGAACTCTGGGAGTTGGTGATGGACAGGGAGGCCTGGCGCGCTGCAGTTCATAGGGTCGCAAAGAGTCGGACACGACTGAGCGACTGAACTGAACTGAACTGACTGAAAGTCTTTACGTTAATGTTAACGATTAAAACATTAACGATTCTTGATTCTATTGTTATGACATAAAATTACAAAAGCACAGTCTTCGCAGACAGAGAATCTGTTCTAGTTTCCCATCTGGACCAGTTTTTGCACCTCAGAAATCTACTTTCATGCACATAGGCTGACCATCCATCCTGATTGGCCAGGGATAATCCCAGTATCCACTGTCATCCTGCTGCTGCTGCTGCTGCTAAGTCACATCAGTTGTGTCTGACTCCATGGACTGTAGCCTACCAGGCTCCTCCGTCCATGGGATTTCCCAGGCAAGAGTACTGGAGTGGAGTGCCATTGCCTTCTCTGACTGTCATCTTAATGTAATTCTTAATAGGGCCCTCTTTAAAAGAGTTTCAGTAAAGTCAATATGGTGATCTTAAAACATATTTTCTAGGTTTGGAATTAGGAATAATGAGTTTAAAATAATTTTGATTATTATGATTAGTTTTTGATAAGCAATCTATATCTTTACTGAGCATAGAATATGCAAAACCCTACTGTAGGAATCATGGAGATACAAAGATGGACAAAACATGGTCCATGAACACAGACATTGACAATCCACCATTACTCTGAATGGTATTATGTCCTCCCCAAACCCATTATGTTGAAGTCCTAACCCTCAACACAATGGTAGTTAGAAAGGAGGCCTTTTGGACATAATTAGGTATAGATAGGAGGGTGGAGATGTCATGATGGGATAGTATTCTTAGAAGAAGAGACTCCACAGAGCTTATTCTTGCTCTCTCCTCCACCTGAGGACACAGGAAGCAGGCGGTCATCTATAAACCAGGAAGAATACCCTCATAAGAGAGAAGTCATGCTAGTACCTTGATCTCTGACTTCCTAGGCTCCATGACTGTGAGAAAATTAATTTCTCTTTAAGACCACCGCCACTCTGTGTATTGTATTATAGCAGCCCAAACTAAGATGACCATATAATTCCTCTAAAATATATAAACTGTAGAAAGTCGAACACCCCAGGGTGTATGAAGTAACTTGCATAGTGAACATATACACGTGAACTTACTTGTAAATTGAGTGAGTACAGTAGTTAATAGGGAAGATTTTAGAGCCAATTTGCTTGTGGTCAACATTCACATGAATACTGTGACCTTTGACTAGACACATCCCTTTCTTAGCTCAGGTTTTCAATCTTGAGAATGGGATAATAGTAACAACATTGAATTCACCATATTTTTGGAATGATACACACACACACACACACACATATATATATACACACACATGCACACACACAACCGTTTTAGCACTAGTGTTACTGAAGTATGAGATTTGTTATAAGGAAAATAGTAGAAGTGCTTTACTTTTTTCCTACAAAAAGAAAAATGCATTAATAGAAAATTGAAATTTATGTATTTATAAGCTATACAGCTTAAATATGAAATACCTCTGAACTACAATAGAGTCAGACCTTGGAGATTATACTCACTGAGTGAAATATCAGACTCTGACATATTTAAATAACTCCCCTTTTCTGAGTCACCTTAGTTGATTCTGGCTAAATTTAATTCATGTATGATGTAATATTTGTACCTGTACTGTCAAAACAAAGCAATATTTTGTTCATTCAAATGATGGATGTTGTAATTAGCTGCTATAAACTGATTAGAATGATATACATTAAGGTTAGAATGCTAATATTTTATAATTATTCTTTTGTTTCCCAAACTAATTTGTGTTTTGAATTGAACTTATTTAGAACTGAAATAATTCTTAATGGTTAACCAAGTATAAAATACTAGTTTAAGAGAAAATGTGTCAGTAGAGGACATATTTGGGTATCTCAGACAGGTCTTCCAGATGTACTACACACAGAAATATAGAAATGCACTTTACAATTGATAACAGTGCTCTTTATTATCTAGAAATGACTTCCAGGAATAATATCTGCATACTACATATACACTTGACCCCTTTGAGCATCAACCCTCCCTGCTGTTGAAAATCTGTATGTAACTTATAGTCAACCCTCCATATCTAGGATTTCTCCATATCCATGGTTTCTTTCCATCCAAACTTCCACATCTGCAGATTCAACCAACCAAAACTGCATAGTACTATAGTGTCCAGCAATACTACTGAAAAAAAATTCCATGGATAAGTGGACTCAGACAGTTTAAACTGGTGTTGTTCAAGCGTCAAGTATAATAGAAAACTTTTCTTATATGTGGCTGTTATCTATAATTTTAAACTTTGTCTCTGTTAATACATGCTTCTTACCAGGCCTGTTCTCAAATCTGTCCTTCATACTAATAACAGGTATTGCTATATTTTTTTCTGCCACTACTGATACCAGTGGACCAAAGCAAGAACACGGTTTGAATTGTGGTTTATGTTTAATGACTCTTGTATTTCTGAACCATGATAGGAAACATTTCAGACAAATTCAGTTGCTAAAACTACCTGACAAATCTTAGAATGATCATAATTGCCAAAAGTAATTTCTTTCACTTGATTGTTCCACTGATTTTAAAAATATCAATTCTATTTTGGTTGTGCATATTGAGACCAAATCAGCATATATGAACATGATATAATTATCCTTAGTTTGGGGCTTACAAAATTAATAACACAAATAAAAAGAAAGTGTATTGGCTTTGAATACAAGTGCTCTAATTATAAAAAGAGCAAAAACAAACAAAAAATTCCACATATCCTCATCCAGTTAGGACCCAGAACAAGAGAGAGCTAATAATAAAAGTTACATTTGTACTATAATAGTCACTCGTTTTAGGGCTGCCTTTATATGAGTATTAAAGTAAAGCACAGAAAGTAAGAGAAATGAAGGGTCCTCACAATTTGCACTTGATAGAAATGTCAAAGAAGCTATAATTTTAGGCAAACTAGGAATATATACCTAGCTTAAGGTACTCTTTCAAAGGCATAGCACTTGTATTTCAGTGACCTCATTTTAGCTTTACTTTAAATGGATTTTTGCTAACCCATCACAAAGAATCAAAATTAAGGGGTAAAAACTGCAAAAATAACAAATGCAAAGTGAATTTTTTTGGAGCCTCCAATCTTACATATGGACACAAGAACTTATGAGAGTAACTATAGGAAAGTAGAAAGATTCTTTGATAGTCACAAACTGCCTATTGCGTAGCAATTTGTGGAAGATGTTTCCTTGAGCACCTAAGGTGAGAAAAAGAGCTATTCCTTAGGAACTGTAAGAAACGTGAAGGTTGAAAAGTTTTAATAAACAGTGAGCACAGTGAATGGAGGCAGTAAATATGACCACCAAAAAGTCTGATAGCATTTTAGGATATTCTAACAGAACCAGCAAAGTAGAAATTTCTTTCTATTTTGTTCTGGACAATGTGATCAGGTATAGATGCTACACCTAACATAATATGCATCCACAAGAGTGACCAGAAAGAAGTGAGTGATGAAATGGTGAAAGAACTGAAAACAATAATTAGTTGAAAGACGTGTAGATGTAAGAAAGATACAAAGAAAAGACTTGATAGGTGAGACTTAGGGTCCATGATAGTAACATGAAAATAATTGAAGAGAAAGGACTAGAAATCACACTTGCTTTATTATGGGTCCCCAATTTTGTTGGACTGCAAGGAGATCCAATCAATCCATTCTGAAGGAGATCAGCCCTGGGATTTCTTTGGAAGGAATGTGCTAAAGCTGAAACTCCAATACTTTGGCCACCTCATGTGAAGACCTGACTCATTGGAAAAGACTCTGATGCTGGGAGGGATTGGGGGCAGGAGGAGAAAGGGATGACAGAGGACGAGATGGCTGGATGGCATCACTGACTCGATGGATGTGAGTCTGAGTGAACTCCGGGAGATGGGTGATGGACAGGGAGGCCTGGCGCGCTGCGATTCATGGGGTTGCAAAGAGTTGGACACGACTGAGTGACTGAACTGAACTGAATTTTATTGGAGAGATATTTTGTTCAGTAATAACTGCCTAACTGGTCAGATTCTCTAAACAAAGAATAGACCACCTCAAAAGGTAACGTGTTCTCATTCCCTGAAGTATCAATTCAGACCGCATAGGTATTTAGGAGAAATGCTGTAGATTCAGTAATATAAGAGTAGATGAGCTATATAATGTTTAATGTTCCTTTGAAGCCTAAGGGATTTGATAGTGGGATACTCAAGCAGACAATTAGCTAAGAGAAAGTAAAAACTATTTGTTTTTATAATGAGTGTGAGTAGCCATGAAAAAGGAGCCATTCAACACATAACCTCAAAAACTCCAACATCATAAATTTTGTAGGCAATTTTATTTCTCAAAGTGAAAGCAGTAAAAAAGGTAGGTATAAAGTTACCTGACTAAAAATGCCATTGTTTTCCTTGCTGAGATTTATTTAAAGAGGAGGCCAATGGTTTGAATTTAAAATAAGAAAAAGTAACTGCAAACAATATTTAAAATGATCATGAAGTGAAGTGAAGCGAAAGTCTCTCAGTCATGTCAGACTGTTTATACCCCATGGACAATACAGTCCTTGGAATTCTCCAGACCAGAATACTAGGGTGCATAGCCACTCCCTTCTCCAGGGGATCTCCTCCTGCATTGCAGGTGGATTTTTAACAGCTGAGCCACCAGGGAAGCCCAAAATGAGCATAAGGTGATATTTCTGAGAATACCAATTTTTTTAATGTGTAACTCATATAGGAGAAAAAGAAATGCATGACTTTTTTTGGTAAGAGAAATAAATCTGCTCCTAGAAGAATGCTATGCTTTCCTTTTTCTTCTTCTTTTTTATAAACAGGACATTTAGGGTGTCCTGACAGAGTCTGACAGGAGTCGGATATAATCCCCAAACACAAGTCCATGCAGGCAGCCTACACATCTCTGAACCTCTTGGCCCCAGGACAGCCAGAAGTACTGATCACCTGACTGAGGAGCCAGGTTCACTGCTGTGTCCCTCTCAAGGATGCTGAAATCTTTTTAAAGTTAATTAATTAATTAATTAGCCTCACTGCATGGCATGTTGGACTTAGTTCCTGGACCAGAGACTGAACCAGCGCTCCCTGCCCTGGAAGCACGGAGTCGAACAGTGGACTGCGGAGGAGGTTGCTGATCTCAGTCTTACTAAATGTTCTGTAGGCATGTCTGCCGAGGAGCTCATACATTTTACGAGCTGCTTCTGTTCCCATAGTTCCCTCAGTACCTAGCTATTGTCGGTCCTCATTTCCTGTACTAAAGGTGGATTTAATCTCTGACTTGTAGCTTCTTAGGCTACATGGTCTCTAACTTTCCCTCATTACTCCTTTATGGTAACCCATTCTAGACTCCAGAGGTGAGAACTGTGACTCTTCTTATCTATACATCCCAGAAGGAGGAAACAGTTACCATGTTCAATTTAAAATATGTAAGAGAGATGTAATACAATAAAATTAATTTGCAGTCTTAATTCTCATAGATGTTAAGCTGCAGAAAATAAATTTTGATTGCTTTGTGACAGTTTCTTAAAAATTGTCCGAAGATGGTTCACACTTCCTAGACCCTAAGGGGTATCCTTATACTGTTTGTAAGATACATACAAAACCCCATTCCCTTGTATAAGAGTACATGATTTGGAACATTTACTGAATAGTAAGTTTCTCACACTAGGAATTCATTTTTTTTCACATTTAATAATCATAACAAAACCATTTTCACTCCAGTGCTTACATACGCCACGGGATCTGTTAATAGACTCAACTGATGTTTTGTTGGATCAACATATGTGAATGGAAACCAAAAGAGTATTACTACCGTTATGTGGAGCTTAAGCAATTAACATTTAATAGTGTTCAGAAATGGTCCAGGAACATCGAGGTTTGTTCTTTCTGAGACTAAAGAGCTCCAGGTATAAACTGAGATCCAAGACTAAGAGTCACTTCTACAACACTTATGATCAAGGGTGGTCCCAGCTAAGGGCAAAAGAGTCTCTCCAAGGTGGAATGGATAAATTTATTTACCTACCTTGGAAGTATATTTTGAAGCAAACTCATGCTGACATACTCATCAGGTGCAGCTCTACTCACACTTACAGCCTGACAGAGATGACAATAAGCTCCTTTCATAGGTGAGGGAGCTGATGAATAATGATTGTCAACAACATTTCCTGATAGAAGTCATCTCTTTTATCCTTTTCAGTACATAATCCCAGAGTTTCTATCAAACACTTGACAAAGAACTTTTGGATTTAAAAAGAAAACTATTTTTTTTTTTTTTTGAGGAAAGAAATGATCCTTGAACATCTGTAGCAACCTACAGATATACATTCCTAGGAATGTTTCTTCCATAGTATATTTGGCATTAGGTAGGACTATTTATTCAACAATATATACAATTGGCAAATCAGATGTGTCAGAAAATGCTGACATCAACTGACTAAGACTGCTAAAATCATGGCTGGAACAAACAGAATTTAAGAGGTCATAGTTAAAGAAAGAATTAATGAACATTCATGATTCTTTATTTTATTCTTACATTCATCAGATACCCAGAAAGGAATGCCCCTCGAATACGTCATTTTAACTTCCTAAAGAAATACCTTCAGCTAATTACTTCTATGTGGTATGCTCATAATTTTAAACAAGAGATAAGGATTTACCACTTGAAGTGCTTTTATTTATCTTCCCAGATGATATGCAAAACTATGCAGTAAAATGGCAGATACATAACAATACATGATAACAGTAAATAAAATTCAGATGGGTTGTACTTTGATGGTATTGTACCATTGTATAACTGTTGGTTAAAACTTGATTCCTGTGAACTGAATTCTCCACCTTTTATAAAAATTTGTTTTGCAGCTGTCTACATCTTTTACATATAAAGTTAGCCTTTTATGTTTAAATTCATAATTTTCCCAGTTTTTATTTTAAATTTTATTCCACTTGTTTTGCTGAAGTAGTCTAACTTCCTGAAATAATTTTAAATCTTAATACTAATTTACTGAATTTACAGTACTTCCTAGAGTCCTGAAAACTTCATAAGCATCCCTCTTATCCTTCCAACCAAACGCTGCTGACAACAATGACTTATACAGTGCCAAGGACAAAACACTATGACATTCAATGGATAAATTTTCAAGGGCAAAGATTTGTTCTTTGGGAAGAATGACAGCACAGTGATGATGTAATTTTATTCATTCTTAGAGCAAATGTGGCTCATTCAGCATAATTTCTTAATTATGATCCAAATGAAAATGTAAAAGAAATTATTTCTGACTGAAGTAAAGGCATATAGAAAGAAGATACTGTGTAACCTACTTTATGTCCATGAGAGATTTGGATCTTTTATATTAATCACATCTAATTCTTTGAATATCTCACCAACATCATTTAAAGTCATAATTAGCACTAAATAGTGAGAGGATCACCGTCTTGGAGGTCATGGAATGAAGCCAAAGTATTGACATTGGAGCCTACTAATGCTATTTGTTTCAACAAAGCTGATGAGTTTGATGTGTGAAAAGGCTGGACATTCATGCAGTAGCCACGTGATGAAGTGGAGCCAATATGCAGCAGGCATGTTTAAAACACACAGGCAACTTGGAATATGGCAAGTACTCATAACATGTACATTTCATACAAAATGATGCAAATGCAAAGGGGGAAAACAGAATGAGTAGTGACTCCAGTTGTAAACCATTATGCAGCCTCAAAGAATTAGGGAAGAAAAAATAACCTTTTGAGTCATGGCCACAGATAGCAACTTCCTTTGCTTATGTCTCCAAAGAGGAAAAGCTCTTGAAGACATAGGATTAGCATTTCTACTTGTAATATTTGCAAATCTAGTCAAGGCTACGGTTTTTCCTGTGGTCATGTATGGATGTGAGAGTTGGACTGTGAAGAAGGCTGAGCACCAAAGAATTGATGTGTTTGAACAGTGGTGTTGGAGAAGACTCTTGAGAGTCCCTTGGACTGCAAGGAGATCCAACCAGTCCATTCTGAAGGAGATCAACCCTGGGATTTCTTTGGAAGGAATGATGCTAAAGCTGAAACTCCAGTACTTTGGCCACCTCAAGTGAAGAGTTGACTCATTGGAAAAGACTCTGATGCTGGGAGGGATTGGGGGCAGGAGGAGAAGGGGATGACCCAGGATGAGATGGCTGGATGGCATCACGGGCTCGATGGACATGAGTCTGAGTGAACTCCAGGAGATGGTGATGGACAGGGAGGCCTGGCGTGCTGCGATTCATGGGGTCACAAAGAGTCGGACACAACTGACCGACTGAAATGAACTGAACTGAACTGAAAACTCAAAGAACAAAACAACCTTGTTTGGTGTGTATGTCTGGAATACCACATCCCTATATATGTATTAATATGGAGAAAAGATCATGTAACATTTCAAATTATTTTTCATATTGCATTTAATTATGAAAGTAAGTGGGAAACAACCTATCAGAAAGCAAACACTCTGAATTGACATGGCAGAGTTAACCCACAATGAGGTTCACATCTGATCCCTTCTCTCTGCTGGAGGGGCCAGTATTAAACAGGTAGCCTGAATAGGAGTCACCATGTGGCATAGTACTAGGGGACACACTAGTAGAATGGAAGATTTGGGCTTTGCAATGAAAAAAAGACTTTAGTTTAAAAATAATAGATATATGTATGTGTAAAACTGATTCACTTTACGGTATACTGAAACTAAAACAACACTGTTAATCAACCATATTTCTTTTTTTTTTTTTTAATCAACCATATTTCAATTTAGAATTAAATTAAAGAAAGAAAGAGACTTAGATTGGAACCCTGCACTGTCCCTCACTAGTTGGTCTACCTTGGGCAGTCACTTCATCTCTCTGAGGCTCTGTTTCCTACATATATAATGAGGATAATAATATCTGGGATTCATGTGAAAAGTACTAAGAAAATGTAACATACACTAAGAGAAATGATAGCTGCAATCATCATTTCCCCAGATACGTTATCAGTTCAGTTTAGTCTCTCTGTCATGTCCGACTCTTTGCGACCCCATGAATCGCAGCACGCCAGGCCTCCCTGTCCATCACCAACTCCCAGAGTTCACTCACACTCACGTCCATCGAGTCAGTGATGCCATCCAGCCATCTCATCCTGGGTCATCCCCTTCTCCTCCTGCCCCCAATCCCTCCCAGCATCAGAGTCTTTTCCAATGAGTCAGCTCTTCGCATGAGGTGGCCAAAGTATTGGAGTTTCAGCTTTAGCTTCATTCCCTCCAAAGAAATCCCAGGGCTGATCTCCTTTAGAATGGACTGGTTGGATCTCCTTGCAGTCCAAGGGACTCTCAAGAGTCTTCTCCAACGCCACAGTTCAAAAGCATCAGTTCTTCGGTGTTCAGCTTTCTTCACAGTCTAAGTTTCACATCCATACATGACCACAGGAAAAACCATAGCCTTGACTAGACAGACCTTAGTCGGCAAAGTAATGTCTCTGCTTTTGAATAGACTATCTAGGTTGGTCATAACTTTTCTTCCAAGGAGTAAGTGTCTTTTAATTTCATGGCTGCACTCACCATCTGCAGTGATTTTGGAGCCCCAAAAATATAAAGTCTGACACTGTTTCCACTGTTTCCCCATCTATTTCTTATGAAGTGATGGGACCAGATGTCATGATCTTAGTTTTCTGAATGTTGAGCTTTAAGCCAACTTTTTCACTCTCCTCTTTCACTTTCATCAGGAGGCTTTTTAGCTCCTCTTCACTTTCTGCCATAAGGGTGGTGTCATCTGCATATCTGAGGTTATTGATATTTCTCCCGGCAATCTTGATTCCAGCTTGTGCTTCTTCCAGCCCAGTGTTTCTCATGATGTACTCTTCATATAAGTTAAATAAGCAGGACATGTTATAGTCATTCTAATGGTCTGGACAAGAAACATCACCAAATAAGCAAGTGAGAGTCATAGGTGCAAAAAGCAGATTAAATAAGTTCTTTATTCTATAGAGCTTTACTTTGGTCTGAAAGAATCATCACTAGAAATCTGGTGAATTGTGGGTTCACATCTGGTTCCAGGTTGAATCAGGAATGTTGTCAATAAAAAAAGCTCATGTATATTAGTGGTTAATTAAAACTCAAGCTAGGGAACAACCACTGTGGAAAATGGTTAGATAGTATCTATAATACTAAAGCTAGAGACATAACCTATGACTTAGCAATTCCACTCCATATATTAATATATACTGAACAAATGTATACACATGTTCACCAGAAGATATATGCTAGGATGTTCATAACAACACTATTCAAAACTGCTTCAAACTGGAAACGTTGTAAAAGATCAACAGTTGACTAAACTGTGATACATTCACACAATGGAGTACTGCTTAACAATAAGAATAAATGGTATACATTAGACAACAATATGGATGATTCTCACAAATATAATGTTGATAATTTTCTATTGTTTAATCTGTATATAGTTGCATAGTTTATTAAATTTATGAATGCTCATCAAATTCTAGACTTACATGTGTACATTTCTATATATGTACATTATTCAAATAAAAAATAATAAATTAAGATGTACTAATATTCAGTGCTTAATTTCAATGTATTCTTTGATCATTGATCCTATGGCCTTCAGAAAGCATAAGCACACCAGGCAAGAGAGTTCCCAGAAAGGTTTTGACCAAAACAAGTTTTAGTATGTTACTTAGTCCCTGAATAAATGCCAGAACACACATTGTTTAGAGACATTATTAAAATTCATGCAATTTAAATGTTAATGTTTCAAGCATAACCTTATGCTAGGGGAAAAGTGTTCTATTTGTTATTTGTTTCCAATATGCAAATTCAAAATTTACATAACTATATCCTAATATTTTGCTTATAAAAAGGTGAATTAGTATAAGAAAAATCCTTTTATATCTGCATTGCACATTTATATGCAATATTGTCATCTGCCCCTTCAACTCATTTCCGGACATAGTAAACAAATATATTGCTACCTACTGATGAATTCAATGGTAGGTACATACTATATGAAATTCAAGAAGATAAATGATGTAATATGCATCACTTTACAACTCATATACCTTGATATATAAAATCACATTCACATCTTAATATTAGTCTTGGATTTTTCTTTAAATGAAATGCTACTTTACATATATAGCAGTATATGTATTAATTCTACTTTATGTATTTGAAATATTATTTTATACATTGTATATGGTTTAATATTTTTTGAGACAACTCATTTCTCATTTTAGAAAGTAGACCCTTCTGTTATTCTTGTCTGCTGTGCTAAAAATGACAGTGCTTTTAAAAGGGTTAGTGAAACTTGGCTGTATGCAATTATTTTTGATGAGATCAAACCCTGGCTTGTTCAAATACTCTCTTTGTACCTTTGGGAAAGTTGTTTGCTTTTTTAATAGTAATGAAACATTTTTTTATTTGTATTAAATCAAATGTACTCAGTTTTCTCTGTGAACAGACAACCTTGCAATGCTCCCTAAAATTACTTATTTTTATAATTTCCATCAGTTGGTATTTAGACTGTTAGTTTGCAAAAGAGTACAGTAATTGCCATAATGGATTAATTTCCTTGAGTAATGAACATGTCAAATGTGCTTTCAGTTCTATCAATTTCCTCTAAAGCCAAGACTCCAAAGAGATGTTATTTTGACCTAAAACAACATGAAGAAATTCAGCATCATGTTGAGGGTTCCCTTGAGCTTCTCCTTTCATTGTCCACAGCTCTGCTTTTCCTTGTGGAAGAAACATTCTCCCTGTAACAAAAACTCCTTCCTCATGAAGAATCCTAGACACAATCTCTCAAAGGAAGGACACTTCCTTTTTTGATTCACCATATTTGTTCATGTTGTTAGGTAGTTAGAATGGGAAAAAGGAGTCCAAAATGGTAGTGGCTAAAAGACAAAGAAAGGAAAAGCTGGCAAAAATGAAACAAAAGAAAATCTGAGGACTGGGGTGAGAACCTCAAGTGAAAGAAACAGCCCTTCTGGATAGCCCAATTTACGTAGTCTCACAGGAGCAGAAAAAACATACAAAAAGAGAAGCCAAAATTGAGCCCCTTTCTTATTTTGGTCAGCCTGCCCTCATTCCTCAAAGATGTATTTTCCTTTGCTTGGCCAAATAAAACTGAGCTGTAACCAAGCTGTAACACTGGTCTGCCATTTCAAATTTTTGCTGCAGTGAGACAGAAATAAGGAAATTGCATACTCCCCCGAAAATTTCATCACCTTTTTATGTGTCATTTATTCTTGATGTTCCTAGATTGCTTTGTCTTAGTCATTTCCTTCACTCCATGGTGGTGACATATAATATTCATCCACTTCCCTCTTTCTCTTCCCTATGCCAGTCCCTGTTAGATGCCTGTGACAAGAGCAGGATATAAGGTGATTAAGAGGCAGTATCTACCTTCAAAGAGCTTATAATTTAATGGCCACTGATTTTTTTTTTTTAATTTAAGATAATCCATAGCAAAGGGCTATAATAATTGATCAAATGAATATATTTTCCTATAATTCAGAAGGGTTAATTATGCTATGAAAGTTAACAATTTCCTCCACAAACAACACTCAAACGTAAGATTGTTCTGTTTCCCAGATTTCACATTTGCTCATAACTTCTTATTGAAGAATTAAGTCACTGTGTCCTCTCTGTCATGGGTGTTTGGGTGGTAATCCTTAAATCTCACAACCATCTTACAGGATAGGGAAGTCAGAAAAGTCAGAGAGCAGATAAGGACTATATTTGAGGGGCAGAGGGTTCTTCAAATGCTTTTGAAATCACCCCTGTAGGCACATCATGTCAGTCAGGCAGGCTAGAGGCATAAATAATATTAACAATGTAAAATGATTTTCCTGAATATTAGACCTAAATTTGCATTAATGCAAAATACATATGTAGAAATGCTATTACTTCAACTACAAATTAATTTATAAGAGTGGTGCAGAATGTTAAATAACTTTACAGAAGGAGAGTCATTTTTCCTATTATCTGAGGGAGTATTTCACATCTTTAGTCAAGTTTTTGTTGTTCAGATACCTTGGCTTCCTGGTGCTTTATAAAAATAGGCAAAAATCTTACAGCATTATTGGGATTGCCTGTGTGCTGTCTCAAGTTTTTTGCTCCAACTGTTTGGACCAGTGTTCCTAAAATTCAGTCATGATGGGCTAATGTATCTCTGACCACAGCTGTATAAGGGTAATAATTACAATTAAGGAAAGGCTACACACACACACACAAAGGATAACTTTACTAAGTTATGAACAGAAATGTTCACCAAATGCATAGGGAAAGGATACATAGTTATTGAATATATACATTATAATGAAAACATGTGTATGTCCTTAGGCAAAATTTATTTATCTACTATTTACTCTATTTCAGATTTCTGGAGTAAAATATGAAATGGTTTCCTTCCTTAACAGAGTTAGTCCTGAAAGGATGACAGACGTATGCACCAATACACACTGTGATAAGGGTTGAGGAGAATATGCTGCTTGGCTGATTAGTACTTCTCAGTCTCTTTTGTTGGTTCCTCACCCTCTGATTTTCCAAACAATTGATGTTCCCTGGCATTCATCCTCCTTCTAGCACTACACATTATCCCTGAGCAATTTTCTTCCCTGTAATTGGCTTCAATTACCTCCCTATGCTGGTGAGTCTAGATATTTCTATTCAGTCTGATGGCTCCTTCCATTCTCTCCATAAGCCTACTGAAAATCTCTACACAGGTATCTCATGCTCATCTCAAAAGCAATTTACCCAGGACAAAATGTATCACCTTTCCTTCTCTTCCTTCTGTATTTACCTACCTTAAAAAAAAAAAAGATATCACGATACTCTGTGGTTCTAGCCAGAAACCTAGGCACTAGCCATTCCCAAACTCTCTCTGTCTTTCAGCATCCACTCTGTGTGCCCTGAAGCCTACCTCTTTGATATAACTCACAGACTTCCAGCTGAATATACCCCTATCTTGTTGCCTCAGTTCAGAATCTCTTTCATTCATCCACCCATACAGTCATTATTCAGCAAATATTTCTGGAAAAGCTTCCTCCCTTTCAATTTCTCATCTTCTTTTGGCAGTAATCACCTGTTTGGTGTCCCAGTATCATTTTCATAAGATATAGAAACTGCATTTCTACCAGAGTAATGATTCTGAAATGTGAATCTGGTTCTGTTACTTCTCCACTGAATATCTCTTTTATATTTTAATGGTCCTAAAACATAGCTTTCACATACTGGGCTGTAGGGTAAGGAGGAATCAAGAAATTGTCAAAATATTAATAATAGTTTAGCATCTAATTCTAGAGTAGAATTGATATAAAATCAGACAGAAAATGTCAAATTTGCTACCCTTTTACTATACTCTACCAGAGCCTCAAATCAGAATAGCATTTCCCAAGTCAAGGCTGTATATTGTCACCCTGCTTATTTAACTTCTATGCAGAGTACATCATGAGAAACGCTTGGCTGGAAGAAGCACAAGCTGGAATCAAGATTGCCGGGAGAAATATCAAGAACCTCAGATATGCAGATGACACCACCCTTATGGCAGAAAGTGAAAAGGAGCTAAAAAGCCTCCTGATGAAAGTGAGAGAGGAGAGTGAAAAAGTTGGCTTAAAGCTCAACATTCAGAAAACTAAGATCATGGCATCTGGTCCCATTAATTCATGGGAAATAGATGGGGAAACAGTGAAAACAGTGTCAGACTTCATTTTTTGGGCTCCAAAATCACTGCAGATGGTGACTGCAGCCATGAAATTAAAAGAGGCTTACTCCTTGGAAGGAAAGTTATGACCAACCTAGATAGTATATTCAAAAGCAGAGACATTACTTTGCCAACAAAGGTGCATCTAGCCAAGGCTATGATTTTTCCAGTGGTCATGTATGGATGTGAGAGTTGGACTGTGAAGAAAGCTGAGCACTGAAGGATTGGTGCTTTTGAAGTGTGGTGTTGGAGAAGACTGTTGAGAGTCCCTTGGACTGCAAGGAGATCCAACCAATGCATTCTAAAGGAGATCATCAGTCCTAGGTGTGAAGGACTGGTGCTGAGGCTGAAACTCCAATACTTTGGCCACCTCATGTTGAGTTGACTCATTGGAAAAGACTCTGATGCTGGGAGGGTTTGGGGGCAGGAGGAGAAGGGGATGACAGAGGATGAGATGGCTGGATGGCATCACTGACTCAATGGACATGAGTTTGAGTGAACTCCGCGAGTTAGTGATGGACAGGGAGGCCTGGCATGCTGCAATTCATGGGGTTGCAAAGAATCGGACATGACTGAGTGACTGAACTGAACCCAACTGAAGAATATTAAAAAGAATGTACGTATGAAAAAGATGTATGAATCACTTTACCATAAAGTAGAAATTAATACAACATTGTGAATCAAATATACTTCAATAGAAGAGAAATTCTAAAAAAGAATAGCCTTTCCTTTCCTCCTCCACTAACTAAGGAAAGATGAAGAACATGTTTTCCCATATCTGGTATACATACTTAAGGCTCTTCTTTCTTATCTTGACAAAGGGACAATGAGGAGTCTGGTGATAGCCTATTTTGGATATTAAACTCCTCAGGACAAAAAGCAATGTTAGCTGAATCAGCAAAATATCCTCATCATCCTACCCCCTGAGATTCTCTCAGTTCCCAGCGGATATTCCTTCCCTTCTGCTGATATGAGTAGTTGAAATGGCGTGCTAAGAAGAAAAATTTAATTGGCATGGAATAATATGGTAATGGCACACTTCAATGTTTGTGAAGTGTATTAAAAAAAAAAGCCTCTATCAGACTTCACCCTGATAACATAAGATGGTCCAAGGAATAAAATCTTACCTATTAGATATTCTAAAGACTTCAAGCCAAATGCTGTATGTGTTAATTGCCCCAAGAGCTCAGAGGCCATGGAGCTATGGATTCTTGAACAGTTTGCCATGAAACCCTTTAAAAATAGAAGTTCAACATGCCAAGCAGATAAAGTGGGACTTGTTCTTGTTGAAGGGCTTTTGAGATTTAGAACTCCACTTACTCCTCTGTCTGACCCCCCATCACTTGTCCTTCATCCTCCACCACCTGGAGGCCCCTGCAGCTGCTAGTTTAATCTTGGAGAGCATGATCTTAAACCCACTAGCCTCTAAGATAAAACATGTAAACATTTAATATGGCTACTAAGACTTCCAAAGGCCCATGCCTAATTTTTAATTCCAATCTTTCTTTGCACCACCCTCCCAGCCACCAGTTTACCCCTGCTACCACTACTTTCCCCAAGCTTTCATTGCACACACTCTCTGCACCAGCCTACTGGTTATTCACCTGGTTACTTCAAGAGAATGGCCATTGCTCATGACCTTCTCACCTTCAGACTTTCTGACCTTCTCCACTCCCTCCAATCTCCATCTATCCATCACATCTCATCTCACAGAGCTCAGCTAGAGGATCACCATCCATAGGAAACATTTCCTGGCCCCTCAGTTAGAAATGACCACTTCCTACATCTTTCCAATTGCACACTATATACACTCCCAATGCAGGGTCTATAAAGTTACATTACGTTCATTATTGAAACTGAGGAGGACTCTGTGGTGCCTTCCCAGGGACACTCCTCCCTCCACCATGTCCCCTGCCTCTTGTTTGTAGAAAAGCTTTCACTTCCTGGGCCTTCCTGGAGTTTCAAAGAGCAAATTTAATCAGAGAAATGAGAAAATACAGAAATCAGGGAAAACAGTCAAGCAAGACAAAATAATAATAGTTTAGCCATAAAACAAAGTTCAGGGACCTTTATTTCCTTCTCAAGGCTGTAGATAATATCCTGAGCCATGTCCTAGAGTTGTTTTGCAGATACTAACACCCACATCAGGTGGAAGAAGTTAACTGCATGTTGACAACCAGCATGCAGACCCTAGACTAGTTGGAACTGGAAGGCTGATGACCGAGATTCCCAAAACATCACCCTGATATCTCAGGAACAACCAATCAGAGAATTATGCATTAGTTTATCACACACCCTGTGATCCTTTCTCTCATACTGTCTTTAAAAACACTTCCCTGAATGCCATCAGGGAGACTTTTGAGCATTAGCTGCCCATACTCCTTGCTTGAAGCCTTGGGAAAATGAATTCTGTACTTTCCTTCACCATAACTTGGTATCAGTAGATCGGGTTTGCTGCATGTTAAGTAAGGGGACCATAATTCAGTTCCATAATATCATTCATTTCTTTTAAATATGGTAAATTATTAAAATACAGAAAAGTACAAAACAGAAAGTAACAAACATAAATTCATCCACAATTTATCATTATAAAATTTTTGAGGTTTTGCTTTTCCTCTTTTCACCTTGTGTCTTCTTTAAAAAATAAAATATGTTTTGTTTAAAACTACATTCTGTTCATAGTATATAATTCAAATAGTGTTGAAAATCAAGAAGATTTAAATTTAAGAACACTCAAAAGTTTATCACTCAGAAGTAAACTTAACTATTCTTATGTAATTATTGTTTAAATCATCATACAAAAGATACGTACAGACAGAATGTAAAAGCCAAGATTGCTGACATGGAAAGGAACCGTATTACAGATATTAATTCTGTGATTTTTAACAAGAGAGAAAGAAACAATGAACACCTAAACCTACAGAAAAGCAGCAAAAGCAGGACAAGGTATTCCTGTTACCTTCTGCCTCAGTTCAGCTCAGTCGCTCAGTCGTGTCTGACTCTGTGACCCCATGAATCGCAGCACGCCAGGCCTCCCTGTCCATCACCAACTCCCGGAGTCCACTCAAACTCACATTCATCGAGTAGGTGATGCCATCCAGCCATCTCATCCTGGGTCGACCCCTTCTCCTCCTGCTCCCAATCCCTCTCAGCATCAGAGTCTTTTCCAATGAGTCAGCTCTTCGCATGAGGTGGCCAAAGTACTGGAGCTTCAGCTTTAGCATCATTCCTTCCAAAGAAATCCCAGGGTTGATCTCCTTCAGAATGGACTGGTTGGATCTCCTTGCAGTCCAAGGGACTCTCAAGACTCTTCTCCAACACCACACTTCAAAAGCATCAATTCTTCAGCACTCAGCTTTCTTCACAGTCCAACTCTCACATCCATACATGACCACAGGAAAAACCATAGCCTTGACTAGATGGACCTTTGTTGGCAAAGTAATGTCTCTGCTTTTGAATATACTATCTAGGTTGGTCATAACTTTTCTTCCAAGGAGTAAGCCTCTTTTAATTTCATGGCTGCAGTCACCATCTGCAGTGATTTTGGAGCCCAAAATATAAAGTCTGACACTGTTTCCACTGTTTCCCCATCTATTTCCCATGAAGTGATGGGACTGGATGACATAATCTTCTTTTTCTGAATGTTGAGCTTTAAGCCAACTTTTTCACTCTCCTCTTTTACTTTCATCAGGAGGCTTTTTAGCTCCTTTTCACTTTCTGCCATAAAGGTGGTGTCATCTGCATATCTGAGGTTATTGATATTTCTCCTGGCAATCTTGATTCCAGCTTGTGTCTCTTCCAATCCAGCGTTTCTCATGATGTACTCTGCATAGAAGTTAAATAAGCAGGGTGACAATAGACAGCCTTGACGTACTCCTTTTCCTATTTGGAACCAGTCTGTTGTTCCATGTCCAGTTCTAAGTGTTGCCTCCTGACCTGCATACAGGTTTCTCAAGAGGCAGGTTAGGTGGTCTGGTATTCCCATTTCTTTCAGAATTTTCCACAGTTTATTGTGATCCACACAGTCAAAAGCTTTGGCATAGTCAATAAAGCAGAAGTAGATGTTTTTCTGGAACTCTCTTGCTTTTTCCATAATCCAGTGGATGTTGGCAATTTGATCTCTGGTTCCTCTGCCTTTCCTAAAACCAGCTTGAACATCAGGGAGTTCATGGTTCACGTATTGCTGAAGCCTGGCTTGGAGAATTTTGAGCATTACTTTACTAGCATGTTAGATGAGTGCAATTGTGTGGTAGTTTGAGCATTCTTTGGCGTTGCCTTTCTTTGGGATTGGAATGAAAACTGACCTTTTCCAGTCCTGTGGCCACTGTTGAGTTTTCCAAATTTGTTGGCATATTGAGTGCAGCACTTTCACAGCATCATCTTTCAGGATTTGAAACAGCTCAACTGGAATTCCATCACCTCCACTAGCTTCGTTCGTAGTGATGCTTTCTGAGGCCCACTTGACTTCACATTCCAGGATGTCTGGCTCTAGATGAGTGATCACATCATCATGATTATCTGCGTCATGAAGATCTTTTTCGTACAGTTCTTCTGTGTATTCTTGCCACCTCGTCTTAATATCTTCTGCTTCTGTTACGTCATACCATTTCTGTCCTTTATCAAGCCCATCTTTGCATGAAACGTTCCCTTGGTATCTCTAATTTTCTTGAAGAGATCTCTAGTCTTTCCCATTCTGTTCTTTTCCTCTATTTCTTTGCATTGATCCCTGAGGAAGGCTTTCTTATGTCTTCTTGCTATTCTTTGGAACTCTGCATTCAGATGCTTATATTTTTCCTTTTCTCCTTTGCTTTTTGCCTCTCTCCTTTTCACAGCTATTTGTAAGCCCTCCCCAGACAGCCATTTTGCTTTTTTGCATTTCTTTTCCATGGGGATGGTCTTGATCCCTGTCTCCTGTACAATGTCACGAACCTCATTCCATAGTTCATCAGGCACTCTGTCTATCAGATCTAGGCCCTTAAATCTATTTCTCACTTCCACTGTATAATCATAAGGGATTTGACTTAGGTCATACCTGAATGGTCTAGTGGTTTTCCCTACCTTCTTCCATTTGAGTCTGAATTTGGTAATAAGGAGTTCATGATCTGAGCCACAGTCAGCTCCTGGTCTTGTTTTTGTTGACTGTATAGAGCTTCTCCATCTTTGCCTGCATAAAATATAATCAATCTGATTTCAGTGTTGACCATCTGGCGATGTTCATGTGTAGAGTCTTGTCTTTGTTGTTGGAAGAGGGTGTTTGCTATGACCAGTACATTTTCTTCTAGATTACTCAAATATTACATTCTACCACACTTGCTTTACCTGAAAAGCTTAAGAGAAAATTACAAACATAATTTCTCTTTACCTATAAATTCTTCAGAATGCATTTCTTAAAAGCAATGACATTCTCTTATATAAACACAGTATAACTATCAAATCAAGAAATTTAACATGGATGTGAGTATTATCTAATGTCCAGACTACATTCAGATGTCACCAATTATCCCACTACTGCTCTTTTTCTGATTCACTACGTATAAATCCAGGATTATTCACTACATTTAGTTGTGATGTCATTTTGCTCTCTTTTAATCTTTAACGGATCCTTAGTCCTTATCTTTCATGATCATGACATTTTTAAGCTCACAAGTCAGTTATCTTGCAAACTGCCCTGCAGTGGTTTTGTATGCTAATGGGTACGTGCAAGAGAGTCCAAAGCTTCACCTTCCTGGTTTCTTTCTTTTGATTCAGGAATGCTGGATTTGCCTGAGTTCTCTTATCTGTTGTGTTTGATTTTGGGGGTGGGGTGGGGAGTCATATTTTCTACCTTTTAGACTAGTGATTCTCATCCTAGCTGCACACTTAGTATCACCTATGTAGCTTTCATGACCAGGGATTTCTCATCCATCCACAATTTTGTAGCCTGACAAGAGGGGGAGTCATGGAATACCTGGGCTGATTCTTCTCTAAGAGCCTACAGCATTCACTATAATATAGCTCAGTCCATTTACTCTTATCAGAAAGATCCTTATTCTTTGGATTTTTCCTGTAACTATGTGTCCAGCTATAGAATCTTTGTTTCTCAAGAAATATCCAACCTCTCACTTCTATATGTTTCTCCCCAACTACTCTGTCTTTGTTATTCCCCAGAAAGAAGAATCAAAAGATACAAGCACTCACTTATTTTCTTCTCCCCAGCTATAGGGATACAGGCAAGAATCTACAATTCAGTACTTTGTTGATCTACATGTATTATTCAGGACTTCAGTAAGTCTCTCTGCTCCACTCTAGAATCTTATTTCTTTTCTTGGGTGCCAATTCTTGGATCTACTGCATTAGTTTCTGCTCTTTCCTAATTTGGCTACTTTTCATTATTTTTGTTGTTGTTGTTGCTGTAGTTTATCTTTCATATTTAAGGTATTGAAGAAGGGAGGGAATTTTGTGGCACAATTTCAACCCATTCTCTTAACACAATACAGCACTTATTTATTCATATGTCTGTTTTTCTCTGAGGGACTATAAACACCAGAAGGTCAGGTATTTATTTTCATTGACTCAGGGTATAGCAAGGTGTCTGACAGATGCCAAGCATTCAATAAATGTTTTTGATTAAATTTTTAAAAAATATAAGGGGAAAATATATGGGGGAGCACCAGAATGTTATTCATTTAATCAAAATTTGGACTCTTCATTCAAGGTCTCTACCATGTGTTTGACCATCATGTATAGAGTACAAAATTGTTTGCATTATGTGGTTATTTCTGACATCATCTCAACATTTTATGAATATCAGTAAAATCTTACTCTTTCCCAACTCTCCCCAGCTGTTCACTTCTCAGGCCAACAGATAGAAAGTAGGACTCAAAGGCTCGCTAATTTACCAAACATTCTTTTTTTTCCCACTTTTCTGGTAATCACAGGCACATATTTTTGTTCTTCCTAGATAGTTCCCTTAGAATTCACAGCACCATCACCACCTCCCAAAACATATCAAAACACCTTCAGTAACTGAAGTTTATGTAAAAACAGCTAAGCCCTTTATTTTTGTAAAAATTTCTTTTCTGACAAGGTAAAAAAAAATAGGTATTCTGTTCCCAGGCTGTACCACAGCATCCCTTTGTATAGTATTACTCATTGTCATTGGATGTTCCAATGTGAATTAACAAAACTGCTTATTCTTTTCCAGTGTAGTTTTATGAGGAAGAAAAAAGACGGTCTTAAGATTTCATTAAGAGACATGTAGATAGTGTGAGCCTAGAAGCATACTCATTCCAACATGAGTATCTCCCAATGCCTTGGCCATTGGTCCTTCTTAGACTGGCTCCCCAGGTCCCCAGTGATCTGATGCCCTCCTACCATTTGGCTATTTGTTGAGTTTTTTTTTGGTTTTTTTTTTTTTTTTTTTATGTCTGTTTACTTTTATCCAGCTTTGAAACTCTTTGGTAGCTTTTAAAGATGTCACTTGCTTACATGCATTCAAAATCTTTTAATGAGGGAGTCTTGTTGATATTTAATAAATGCATAAACATGAGGTTTCTAAGAAAGAAGAGATGAATACCAAACAATTAAAGATAAGTATTTTATACTATTTTAGAACTTATAAAGGGTCTATTCATCTAATTCTTGACTATAGAAAATAGCTCCAAGGACAAGACAGTAGAGGAAGCCTATTAAACCTATTGGGCCAAAATAATTATGCACATATGTCAATAAATTGACTGATTTAACTGATTAATTAATTTACATTTCAAGAAAATAATCTTTTATCTTGCTGGCAATAATACTGTTTAATAGGACTGAAAAGGTTTGGATGGAGTGAAATAAAGCATAAAAAATAAGTTATAATTTGTGTTAAGCTGAATGAAGGCCTGCAAAGATATCAACATTATAAACCCCTGAATCTATAAAAATGTTGCCTTATACATTAGAATGAATTCTGCAGGCAGGATTAAATTATAAATCCTGAGATGAGATTATTCTGGATTATGTTGACATGTCTAATACCATCACAAGGGTTATTTTAGAGGGAGGCAAGAGGCTCAAAATGAAAGAAGGCAATGTGATTGAGCTGGTGGCTTAGATGATAAAGAATCTGCCTGCAATGCAGAAGACCTAAGTTTGATTACTGGATCAGGAAGATACTATGGAGAAGGGAATGGCAATCAGCTCCAGTATTCTTGCCTGGGAAATCCCGTGGACAAAGGAACCTGCTGGGCTACAGTTCACGGGGTTGCAAACAGTTGGACACAACTGAGAGAATACTGCTTTCACTTGCAGATTGGAGGTTAGGGGCCATAAATCAAAGAATGGGCTTCCCAGGTGGCAGCAGTATAAAGAATCCACCTGCCAATGAAAGACACGGGTTCAATCCCTGGGTCAAAAAGATCCCATAGAGGAGGAAATGGAAATCCACTCCAATATCCTTGCCTGAAAAATTCCATGGACAAAAGGAGCCTGGCAGGCTACATTCCATGGGGTCAGAAAATTTGGACATGACTGAGCAACTCGCACTAAGCGCAGGTGGCGGCAGCGAGCTGGCGCACTAGCACTAAGCGCAGGCGGCGGCGGTGAGCCGGCGCACTAAGTGCGGCAGAAAGCCTCTACCCCACGCGAGGTCAGGGGCAGCGGCTTAGAGTGCCCCGCTGCGACGGCGCAGGAACGGCTGAGAGGATTTACCCTGCGTCGGAGGTCAGTGGTGGCTGGGAGGAGCTACCCCAAGTATGTCTATGCCCCAACCAGTAATGTGGAAGAAACTGAAGTTGAACGGTTTTATGAAGACCTACAAGACCTTTTAGAACTAACACCCAAAAAAGATGTCCCTTTCATTATAGGGGACTGGAATGCAAAAGTAGGAAGTCAGGAAACACCTGGAGTAACAGGCAAATTTGGCCATGGAATGCGGAATGAAGCAGGGCAAAGACTAATAGAGTTTTGCCAAGAAAATGCACAGGTCATAGCAAACACCCTCTTCCAACAACAAAGACAAGACTCTACACATGGACATCACCAGATGGTCAACACCGAAATCAGATTGATTATATTTTATGCAGGCAAAGATGGAGAAGCTCTATACAGTCAACAAAAACAAGACCAGGAGCTGACTGTGGCGCAGATCATGAACTCCTTATTACCAAATTCAGACTCAACTTGAAGAAAGTAGAGAAAACCACTAGACCATTCAGGTATGACCTAAATCAAATCCCTTATGATTATACAGTGGAAGTGAGAAATAGATTTAAGGGCCTAGATCTGATAGACAGAGTGCCTGATGAACTATGGAATGAGGTTCGTGACATTGTACAGGAGACAGGAATCAAGACCATCCCCATGGAAAAGAAATGCAAAAAAGCAAAATGGCTGTCTGGGGAGGGCTTACAAATAGCTGTGAAAAGGAGAGAGGCAAAAAGCAAAGGAGAAAAGGAAAGCTATAAGCATCTGAATGCAGAGTTCCAAAGAATAGCAAGAAGACATAAGAAAGCCTTCTTCAGTGATCAATGCAAAGAAATAGAGGAAAAGAACAGAATGGGAAAGACTAGAGATCTCTTCAAGAAAATTAGAGATACCAAGGGAACATTGCATGCGAAGATGGGCTCGATAAAGGACAGAAATGGTATGGACCTAACAGAAGCAGAAGATATTAAGAAGAGGTGGCAAGAATACATGGAAGAACTGTACGAAAAAGATCTTCACAATGCAGATAATCATGATGATGTGATCACTAATCTAGAGCCAGACATCTTGGCTGGAAGTCAGGTGGGCCTTAGCATCACTATGAACGAAGCTAGTGGAGGTGATGGAATTCCAGTTGAGCTATTTCAAATCCTGAAAGATGATGCTGTGAAAGTGCTGCACTCAATATGCCAACAAATTTGGAAAACTCAACAGTGGCCACAGGACTGGAAAAGGTCAGTTTTCATTCCAATCTCAAAGAAAGGCAATGGCAAAGAATGCTCAAACTACTGCACAATTGCACTCATCTAACATGCTAGTAAAGTAATGCTCAAAATTCTCCAAGCCAGGCTTCAGCAATACGTGAACCGTGAACTCCCTGATGTTCAAGCTAGTTTTAGAAAAGGCAGAGGAACCAGAGATCAAATTGCCAACAACCGCTGGATTATGGAAAAAGCAAGAGAGTTCCAGAAAAACATCTATTTCTGCTTTATTGACTATGCCAAAGCTTTTGACTGTGTGGATCACAATAAACTGTGGAAAATTCTGAAAGAGATGGGAATACCAGACCACCTAACCTGCCCCTTGAGAAACCTGTATGCAGGTCAGATAGCAACAGTTAGAACTGAACATGAAACAACAAACTGGTTCCAAATAGGAAAAGGAGTACGTCAAGGCTGTCTATTGTCACCCTGCTTATTTAACTTATATGCAGAGTACATCATGAGAAACGCTGGACTGGAAGAAACACAAGATGGAATCAAGATTGCCGGGAGAAATATCAATAATCTCAGATATGCAGATGACACCACCTTTATGGCAGAAAGTGAAGAGGAGCTAAAAAGCCTCTTGATGAAAGTGAGAGAGGAGAGTGAAAAAGTTGGCTTAAAGCTCAACATTCAGAAAACTAAGATCATGGCATCCGGTCCCATCGCTTCATGGGAAATAGATGGGGAAACAGTGGAAACAGTGTCAGACTTAATATTTTGGGCTCCAAAATCACTGCAGATGGTGACTGCAACCATGAAATTAAAAGAGGCTTACTCCTTGGAAGAAAAGTTATGACCAACCTAGATAGTATATTCAAAAGCAGAGACATTACTTTGCCGACTAAGGTCCATCTAGTCAAGGCTATGGTTTTTCCTGTGGTCATGTATGGATGTGAGAGTTGGACTGTGAAGAAAGCTGAGCGCCAAAGAATTGATGTTTTTGAAGTGTGGTGTTGGAGAAGACTCTTGAGAGTCCCTTGGACTGCAAGGAGATCCAACCAGTCCATTCTGAAGGAGATCAACCCTGGGATTTCTTTGGAAGGAATGATGCTAAAGCTGAAGCTCCAGTACTTTGGCCACCTTATGCGAAGAGCTGACTCACTGGAAAAGACTCTGATGCTGGGAGGGATTGGGGGCAGGAGGAGAAGGGGTCGACCCAGGATGAGATGGCTGGATGGCATCATGGGCTCGATGGACGTGAGTCTGAGTGAACTCCAAGAGATGGTGATGGACAGGGAGGCCTGGTGTGCTGTGATTCATGGGGTCACAAAGAGTCGGAGATGACTGAGCGACTGAACTGACTGAACTGAGCAACTGAACACACACACACACACACTCCCCTTAAAGAATGCCAGTGGCTTCCAGAAGCTGGAAAAAGAAAAGAATAGATTCCCAACCAGAAGCTCCAATAGGAACGAGCCCTGCTGACACCTTGACTGTAGTCCAATGAGACTTCTGACCTCCATAATTGTCATTGCCACTAAGTTCATGGTAATTAATGCAGCAATAGGAAATAATGTGGAATTTTAAATTCTTTCCCCAAAGGCCAATACAATTTCAAAAAATAAGCTGCAAAGCTATGTGATAAAGTCAAAAGTGAAATACTTTCTCTGTTGCTTTCTTAAAATATGTGATGAAATGTTTGCTCATCATCATACTATAAGGTTTTGGTTTTATGTAACTTTAGTACTTCATTTTTCTGCTTAAAGTTCTGTGTTGATACACATGAGTATAAAATTCTCCATAGCCCTCTGCAACATAAATTTTGTGTTTTTTTCCAATAAAATCTCTGATGTAATTACCTCTTATTGGTTTTATAAGATAAAGTCCCCTGATTGTGATAGCAAACATGTTATTTGAAATGTTTGTCTCTGTGATCAAGATATTTGCTACATCAAGGAAAAGCTACCAATTCCTAGGGAGTTTTCACACCTGAAAATTAAACCAGTTTGTATTGCAAATCTGTTTTACGCAAATTACAAAAGCAATCACTTAAATAGAGGCCTCTTAACAAAAGATTTTCCAAAGGGATTAAAGATTCCCTACAGAGGTCAGTTCCTCAAATATCCCTTAATACAAATGTATACACTGAACAGTCTAGGGTGAGACTGGTTATTTAACAGATGCCATGCTACAGAATATATCTTGAAATATTTGACTGACATAGGAGAATGCACTGGATAATAATACATTATGACAGTTCATTGTTTTCTTATGTTTTTAGTGTTTCTTGGGTGAATTCACAGTTAAATATTTGAGGTCTGGGGTTAGACTACTTATATTAAATCCCGGCTCTGCCACTGGTGACCTAAAGTTAATTATTTAATTTCACTACTCTTTTAGGAGACATTAAAAAGCAGAGATATTACTTTGTCAACAAAAGTCCATCAAGTCAAGGCTATGGTTTTTCCAGTGGTTATTCATGGATGGAGAGTTGAACTATAAAGAAAGCTGAGCACTGAAGAATTGATGCTTTTGAACTGTGGTGTTGGAGAAGACTGTTGAGAGTCCCTTGGACTGCAAGGAGATCCAACCAGTCCATCCTAAAGGAGATCAGTCCTGGGTGTTCATTGGTAGGACTGATGTTGAAGCTGAAACTCCAATACTTTGCCCACCTGATGTGAAGAGCTGACTCATTTGAAAAGACCCTGATGCTGGGAAAGATTGAGGGCAGGAGGAGAAGGGGATGACAGAGGATGAGATGGTTGGATGGCATCACTGACTCAGTGGACATGGGTTTGGGTGGACTCTGGGAGTTGGTGATGGACAGGCAGGCCTGGCATTCTGCGGTTCATGGGGTCACAAAGAGTCAGACACGACTGAGTGACTGAACTGAACTGAACTCCTTTAGGAACATGGGGGAAAGTGATAAGACCAACTTCATTTGATTTGTTTTAAAGGTTAAAAGAGTTAAAGTGTATGACATACTTACTGACAGAATGACAACTTGTACCAGGAAGCCTTCAGTTAGCAATTATTATTAAAGTCTGAAATGTAAAATAAATGTCCATCAATCTCATATATATGTATGTAGCTACCATTATATAGGCAGCAAATATTTATTAGGGGCTACTATATCCTACAGGGGTTTTCCAGGTGGTGCAGTGGTAAAGAATCTGCCTGACAAGGCAGGAGACAGAGGTTTGATCCCAGGATCAGTAAGATCTCCTGGAGGAGGAAATGGCAAACCACTCCAGTATTCTTGCCTAAAAAATCCCGTGGACAAAGGAGCCTGGTGGACTACAGTACAATGGTTTGCAAAGAATTTGGACATGACTGAGCTACTGAGCACAGCACAGCAATAGAGTAAGAGATAGTATTATAAGTTTATATATTTAATATTCAGGATAACAATAGTAGATAACCGAGAAAAACTTTTGGCAAAAGTTTTGGCAGAACTTGCAGCAGTTCTCATGAGGGAAGCATTTTTTAGCAGTCAAAGGGAAGATATTTTTTTCAACATTTTTTTTCTTTTAGCATTCAGAGAAAAGTTAGCCCCCAAGTCAACTTTATAACCACATTTACTTGCAGAGGATACATCATGTTCAACAAAAATATCAAGTTCAAATGCAAGCATTTGCTCAACATAATCAACCTCCCAGAAAAAATCTTGACCATTATAGTGAGTATGTACTTATAACTGAGTTGCAAGGAAAAGTCTGGATTGAAGGAAAACTTGTAATTGTTCATTTTGTTTATACAAATCTAAATTTGATTGTATCACCCAAGCTGGGTTTCAGATTCAGTTTTGAAGTATTTTGTCCCATCTCAGTCTTCTTAGTGTTTCAAGGTCTTATACTCAGAGCCCTCCATACTTCACTCCATACTATTTGCTGGTAAATAAATGCTCATAGTCCAACCAGGCCAGTGCATTGATATCCTTTGGCTCTATTGCTTCCTTGTCATGCTTGGGTACAGAAACTTCCTGGCAATCTATGTAGATTCAACCATTCTTTTCTAAGATTTTACACTTTCCCTCCTAAAGCAATTAGGAATCTTTCACATAAAAGAATCAGAAAAGGATTTTGACTGAGACTTTTGTCTCCTAATGTGAACTGTCCCCTCTTCTTTTAGAGCACTCTCAGCTGATAGCTAATTGATTGCCAAGAAAACATTAGCAGACTACATTTTAAGAAGCAATTTCTCCTAGGAATATTTCAATAAGCTTTTCTTACAAGTTAAATCTTCAAGACTCAAAGGAGTAAATCTCTAATGATGGAAATGACAGGTCAAAAGGTAAAGCCTTTGGGGACCCAGTTCAGCCTCATAAGCCCTCCAGGCTATCATGTGTATGTGCTCTTTTATGGAAATCCTTTCATTTCTCTCATGGGAATGAAGGAGACAAATTAAGAGAAATGCAAAGCTAAATATTGGTTACATAAGATGTTCCTTGATATTCTTCTTGAAAGCTATTGCTCAAATAATTTTACTTCCCTGTAAGTAGGGGAAAAGGTGAAACAATTAGCATATAATTTTTATTACTTCATATAACTCTAACTGCAACAGTTTAAATTGTAAACGAAGTCTGAACATTCTCAAAAAATATTCAAATTATAATAGAATGCATCCACATATTTCTATCCACATGTAATAGAACATAATAATAACATTAATAGAATCAACAAATTCTATTTAATGTGAGTACATTATATTATTTTCTGATATAGTGATTGGAA
Source organism: Budorcas taxicolor (assembly GCF_023091745.1). Taxonomy (NCBI): domain Eukaryota; kingdom Metazoa; phylum Chordata; class Mammalia; order Artiodactyla; family Bovidae; genus Budorcas; species Budorcas taxicolor. Next base: position 158,447,420 of record NC_068910.1, read on the forward strand.
GATTAAATCTAATTATGGTCCTTTTAATGAAAAAATTATGGTATCTTATAAAACTAGGGCCAAAATTAGATATATACTTCTGCTAGAATGTATTACATTTTGAAAAATCATATATTAATATAATTTTAAATTCCATGTAATAAATGAATCTGTCTGTATATATTATATATACATATACATACTGGAGTATCTTTATTGCAGTTGAGATTTTATCATAATTTTACTTTATGAGGTTAATAACGGCATAAAAATTCACAAAATAAAATCTTCAAAAAACTTTAACCTTACTGTCAATTTTGGGTTTCCATGATGGGTTAGTGGTAAAGAAGCCACCTGCCAATGCAGGAGACACAGGTTTGATCCTTGGCTTGGGAAGATTTCCTGGAGAAGGAAATGGCAACCCACTCCAGTATCCTTGTATGCGACACCCCATACAAGTCTATAGTCTGTGAAATTGCATGAGTCAGACATGACTTAGCAACTAAACAACAACAACAACTACAAACTTGGGGTTTTACTCTATGAGTTCAAGGGCCTGAGCCTATTTATAAAATATAATTTGACCTACTCATTTACAGTGCCATAAACACACCTCTCCAACATCTGAGTCATTCATATCAGTAATCCTCCATCTTGTGTAATTACTTTGTTGTTCCCATGCTCATTCTCATGTTCTACCCCCACAGGACTTTTACTGAGTTGTATTTAGAGTGATATCTTTAGGTACTATTTTGGACCTAGGGACTTTACCCTTTCTTTTGATCTATAGTGAAAAGAAGGGGGCATTACTGTTTACTTGGGCTTATGCACACTTCTGATTATGGATCTCTTTAGAAGCATACTCATTTAAGGAAAAATAGTCTGCTTCTGTGTCCTCTTCTGCAACTAGAACCAAAGTCAGGATAAACTCTTGCTAGGTTAAGCACACTGTGCCATGGGAGACTCCTAGGCAGGAGGCTATCCAAACTGTAATAACCATCAAACTGGGATTCTTTAAGTGTTCATTTGATCTTCAGTTCAAGAAAAGACAGCACAGTGAGAGAAAAGGATGAAGAAGAGTGTCTTCTTAGTACTTAATCTCTCCTCAATTTTCCTAAAGAATTCAGTTTTGGAGACAAGTTCTCATACTATAAAATAAAAATAAAAGCTTTTTGGTTAATAGATCTGTCTTCCTCAGAGGCAGTATTGATTATCTACTGTCATTCATTTGTCATTCGTTTGGGCTTCCCAGGTGGCGCTAGTGGTAAAGAATCTGCCTGCCAATGCAGGAGACATAAAAGATGTAGGTCTGATCCCTGGGTCAGGAAGATCCCCTGGAGAAGAAAATGACAACCCACTCCAGTATTCTTGCCTGGAGAATGCCAGGGACAGAGGAGCCTGGCAAGCTATAGTCCATGGGGTTGCAAAGGATTGGACATGACTGAGCACATATCTCTACCATCATTCAAGCACACTTCTTGGGATCTGACCTTCAGCTCTAAGAGGCTTATCATGGTATTTTCATGTTTATATTCTCCTGTACCAGACCAGTTTTAGCAAATAAAGTTTTGTTCATTTCATAAGTTTTCCATCAGAGATTTTTCCATACTTGTAGCCCCTCTGCAAGTTGCCCAGGGACATTTTTGATAATGTCCATTGAGATAAGTACCTCCTCTACCATTTCTATTGATTTCTCTGTGCTGTGTTTATGGAGAATACAGATCCAAACCTTCTTATGCCACACACATGTATATGAAACATACATAGTAACTCAAAAATATCAATGTAACTTACAAAATACATAATTTATTGTTTAGCATCTCTCTTTCAGGCCTTTGATTTGGGAGACACAAAATAAACATAAAACTTGGTTACTGCCTTCAATATACAGTCCATCATATGTGCTCTTCCAAAAGTAAATTATATTGGGGAGATTTATTCTTCAAAAGTAACAGTGGACATGCTTTAAATTCATCCTGGTTTAGAATATGTTTACAACTTTTGTGTCTCAGAGGAACTATGAGTTTTATCCCTAGCTATACATAGGAGACAGAGAAGATTAGTGGCAATGAAATGCCCTGAGTAGATGAAAAAAGACAATTTTTATGGGTCCCTTTTCAATATATTTACATAAGGAGGAAAAAAACCTAAAATAAAACAATAACATCTTAAATAGCACAAAGTCCTTGGCTTATTAGCTTTTTAGAAGCTTGTGTTTGTAGATACTATGGTGTTCTGTTTGGAATACAGCCCCAGATCATCAAATTCCGTTATAATTAACTAGGCTGCATGTGACTTTTCTACTGATGGGTTGACTTTGAGATGGAAATTTTGGAGGAATCACATCAAATGCTGGAGAATGCATACACATTTGGTATAAAAGAATTGTAATTAAACTTCAGTCATCCTCTCCTACAGAGAACATTGAATTAGAGTCAAAATTGGTTTCTATTATGTTTAAGTATATCAGAGGCACTGGGGGATGATCATTAAGACACTAGAGCAAAGTAAAATCTGTAGGCAAATGTTCTATTTATTAAAAAGTGAGGGTGAATTCAAAGCTGTCCCTAGGGTGGGTGCTGAGGGCAGCCTCCTGGAGGGATGCAAATGTAGCCCTCAGTGATTCTCACCAACATAACCCTGACACCACAGTAGGGACTCTGGGTCATTTAAGTCCACAGAGTGTACAGCTCTCTATAGAAGAGCCTTAAGGGAATCAAGAAAAAAAAAAAGAATCTTTGGATTTGAACTTAAGCTTTCTCTGCCTTTCTTCCTTCTTCCCACTTAGATTCAAATTAGGTTATCAAAGTCATCTATATCCTTACAAAAGAAATCCTTTCTGAAGCAGTTTCTTGGGGGAAAGGAGGCAAGATATCTCCTTCATATTGGATTGGGAAGAATAAGTCAATCTTACTGTCACTATGATTCACTCTTGTCAAACACCATCATAAAGCAAAAGCATGAATATGACTCTTCCCCCGATCAGACATAATTTCTACTCTGTCCTTTTGTGACTTCTAGTCTACTCTAGGGCTCACAATATCTACTGCAGCATCATATACTTTGTATATAATGATTATACAAGCATAGGGCTACAATCAATCAACCAGTAAGTAAACAAGCAGGTGAGTACATAAATAAGCAAACAAACAAAGCAGTCTAGGGGTATGGTAAAGAATTGATATTGTCCCTAGTACCAATAATAAAATAGTAGTCTTTGTCTTTATCGCCCTTGCTCCACGAACAAAATCAATGGACCCTGATTCTAACTTAAGTAATCCCTAGATTTTCTCGGATATGCTCCTGAAAAACCCTCTCAATTTTATAGTCATTGTTAACTTTTGTTCTTTTATCCCACAGACAACTTTTAACATATTGCAAAAACAAAAAAAAAACAAAAAAAACAAAATACCACCCACTGTGCAATAAGATCATGAATAAGTAATGCTCTTTGTCCTTAAGGAGTATATAGTATGTGTTAGCTGCTCAGTCGTGGCCAGCTTTTTGTGATACCATGGACTGTAGTCCACTAGGCTCCTCTGTCCATGGGATTCTCCAGGCAAGAATACTGAAGTGGGTTGCCATCCCCTTCTCCAGGAGGTCTGCCAACCAAGGGATTGAACCAGGATCTCCTGCATTGCAGGCAGATTCTTTACAGGGCCACCAGGGAAGCCCCTGTGTATAGTATGGTAGAGGACAAATATATAGATAATTATAACATTGTGATCAGAGATATAAAAGAGATGTATAGGAAGCAATGGAGCACAGAAGAGAGACTCCTAGCTCAGATGGGCAAGGGTAGAGGTAACAGGAAAGGAAAATGATAGGGCCCACATGGGGTCTCATTTTTAAGATGGCTCATTATGTTGAAATCACAAACAAGGAATAAAATCACAGTGATCCTTGAGGCTGACCAAACTGCCCAAATGACATTCTGTCTTCTCACTGGTGCCTACCTTCTCAAAGCTACAAGACCACCAGATTCCAGACCTCCAGCTACATGACCACAGGAATCAACTACAGGCTAAAAATTAACCATCCCTTCAGAGAAATTTTTATTGGTGCGGTATAAGAAAGACCCCGTCAGAAAGGGAGGGTGCTGGTTCTCCTTAAGGGCCAGTCACCCTCTCTTTTCCCTCTAATAAATTTCCCTTTTCTTGTCTGACTGCCCGGCTCACTCTCTTCTTCTCTGCAATCGCCTTACAAAATCGATGCTGACTGGTGCTAGCTAGGCAAATGAAAGACGTTCATTTCAGTTCAATTCAGTCACTCAGTCATGTCCGACTCCTTGCGACCCCATGGACTGCAGCACGCCAGGCCTCCTTGTCCATCACCAGCTCCTGGAGTTTACTCAAACTCATGACCATTGAGTCGGTGACGCTATCCAACCATCTCATCCTCCCAAGGCCCCTTTTCCTCCTGCCCTCAATCTTTCCCAGCGTCAAGGTCTTTCCCAATGAGTCAGTTCTTCACATCAGGTGGCAAAAGTATTGGAGTTTCAGCTTCAACATCAGTCCTTCCAATGAATACTCAGGACTGATTTCCTTTAGAATGGACTGGTTGGAACTCCTTGCAGTCCAAGGGACTCTCAAGAGTCTTTTCCAACACCATAGTTCAAAAGCATCAATTCTTCAGTGCTCAGCTTTCTTATAGTCCAACTCTCACATCCATACATGACTACTGAAAAAACCATAGCCTTGACTAAACGGACCTTTGTTGACAAAGTAATGTCTCTGCTTTTTAATATGCTGTCTAGGTTTCTTCCAAGGAGTAAGCATTTTTTAATTTCATGGCTGCAGTCACCATTTGAAGTGATTTTGGAGCTCCCCAAAATAAAGTCTGTCACTGTTTCCACTGTTTCCCCATCTATTTGCCATAAAGTGATGGGACCAGATGCCAGGATCCTAGTTTTCTGAATGTTGAATTTTAAGCCAACTTTTTCACTCTCCTCTTTCACTTTCATCAAGAGGCTCTTTAATTCTTCACTTTCTGCCATAAGTATGGTATCATTTGCATATCTGAGGTTATTGATATTTTTCCTGGCAATCTTGATTCCAGCTTGTGCTTCATCCAGTCCAGCATTTCTGATGATGTGCTCTGCATATAAGTTAAATAAGAAGGGTGACATACAGCCTTGACGTACTCCTTTCCTGATTTGAAACCAGTCTGTTGTTCCATGTTGAAATGAGAGAAGAAAAGGTGTCAAAGAGGAACATACCATTACACTGAACATTCAAGTTGGTAACTAAATTGAATTTTGGGGATCCTAGCTCCTCTAGCCATTGGAGTTGGATAATATTCAGCCAGCATATACTAATATGTCAAAATCTATGCATGAGTATGTTTGTGTACAAGAAAAGTTATGACCAACCTAGATAGCATATTCAAAAGCAGAGATGTTATTTTGCTGACTAAGGTCCGTCTTGTCAAGGCTATGGTTTTCCCAGTGGTCATGTATGGATGTGAGAGTTGGACTGTGAAGAAGGCTGAGCACTGAAGAATTGATGCTTTTGAACTGTGGTGTTGGAGAAGACTCTTGAGAGTCCCTTGGACTGCAAGGAGATCCAACCACTCCATTCTGAAGGAGATCAGCCCTGGGATTTCTTTGGAAGGAATAATGCTAAAGCTGAAGCTCCAGTACTTTGGCCACCTCATGTGAAGAGTTGACTCATTGGAAAAGACTCTGAGGGATTGGGGGCAGGAGGAGAAGGGGATGACAGAGGATGAGATGGCTGGATGGCATCACTGACTCAATGGACGTGAGTCTGAGTGAACTCTGGGAGTTGGTGATGGACAGGGAGACCTGGCGTGCTGTGATTCAAGGGGTCGCAAAGAGTCGGACACGACTGAGCAACTGAACTGAACTAAAATGAACTGTCTGTTTTGACTGATATGTTCTTGAACTCCTCAGCTCACCTCATTATGCTGGTAAGATGATCAATTAATACAGTGTATGTGGACATACAGAGTAATCTACAAAATATAAATTTAAATATTTGAAATCTATCAGGATGACTTTGTTGCTTAACTCATGTGTTGATTGAGAAGAATACTGAAGGCAAAAAATGGAATAACAGGGAAGAAGAAAATTAATTTTTGCTGCATTTCTACAAAGCACAGCTTGAATCTAGGTATTTAGATATCTATATTCCCATTCAGGAGAAGGCAATGGCAACTCACTCCAGTACTCTTGCCTGGAAAATCCCATGGATGGAGGAGCCTGGTGTGCTGCAGTCCATGGGGTTGCTAAGAGTCAGGCATGACTGAGTGACTTCACTTTCACTTTTCACTTTCATGCATTGGAGAAGGAAATGGCAACCCACTCCAGTATTCTTGCCTGGAGAATCCCAGGGACAGAGGAGCCTAGTTGGCTGCTGTCGATGGGGTCGCACAGAGTCGGACACAACTGAAGTGACTTAGCAGCAGCAGCAGCAGCATGCCCATTCAATGGGCTTCCCTGGTGCTTTAGTGGTAAAGATCTACCTGCCAATGCAGGAAATGTGGGTTTGATGCCTGGGGCGGGATGATATAGAAAACAAAATGGCAACCTACTCCAGAATTCTTGCCTGGGAAATTCCGTGACCAGAGGAACCAGGTGGGGTACAGTCCATGGAGTTGCAAAGGGTCAGATATGACTTAGCAACTAAACAATAACAGCAACAAATTCTTATTTAAGAATTTTTTTATAAGTTGGAAAATGCTATCAAAATTCTGCAAATGACAAAACTGAGATGGGACAATTTAAATATTTTTCCCATGGTATATCAGTGAGTGAAAAAATAGAATTTGAATTCATCTCTGTGTTCAAGTTCTCTTTCTCTATCTCTATGAAGCAAAGGCCAAGTGTTATGAGAATACTTTGACCTCTACTGATAATCACACCAGAACTTGTTCTGGTTCCAAAACAATGAACAGGGCTAAGCACAGGAGCTGGACTCTGTAAGAATCAGGGAATGGTACTATGTCTCTTTTTGGTGAGCTTTCCTTGGTGGCTGTGACGGCGGAGAGGAGCTACCCCATGTCCGAGGTCAGGGGAAGAAACCAGGAGGGCCTCATACCCGAGGGGCGGTGGCCAAGAGGAGTTAACCCATGTCCAAGGTCAGGGGCAGCAGCCTAGAGTGCCAGGCTGCACCGGTGTAGGAACAGCTGAGAGGAGCTACCCCAGGTCCAAAGCCAGGGGGGGCAAAATGAAAGGATACTGAAAGAGGAACTCCCCAAGTCATTAGTTGCCCAATATGCTACTGGAGATCAGTAGAGAAATAACTCCAGAAAGGATGAAAGGATGAAGCCAAAGCAAAAGCAATACCCAGCTGTGGATGTGACTGGTGATAGAAGCAAGGTCGGATGCTATAAAGAGCAATATTGCATAGGAACCTGGAATGTCAGGTCCATGAATCAAGGCAAATTGGAAGTGGTCAAACAGGAGATGGCAAGAGTGAACATCAACATTCTAGGAATCAGCAAACTAAAATGGACTGGAATGGGTGAATTTAACTCAGATGACCATTATATCTACTACTGTGGGCAGGAATCCCTTAGAAGAAATGGACTAGCCATCATGGTCAACAAAAAAGTCCAAAATGCAGTACTTGGATGCAATCTCAAAAATGACAGAATGATCTCTGTTCATTTCCAAGGCAAACCATTCAATATCACAGTATTCCAAGTCTATGCCTCAACCAGTAACACTGAAGGAGCTGAAGTTGAACAGTTCTATGAAGACCTACAAGACCTTTTAGAACTAACACCCAAAAAAGATATCTTTTTCCATTATAGGGGACTGGAATGCAAAAGTAGGAAGTCAAAAAACACCTAGAGTGAAAGGCAAATTTGGCCTTGGAGTACAGAGTAAAGCAGAGCAAAGACTATAGAGTTTTGCCAAGAAAACGCACTGGTCATAGCAAACACCCTCTTCCAACAACACGAGAGAAGACTCTACACATAGACATCACAAGACGGTCAACACCGAAATCTGATTGATTATATCCTTTGCAGCCAAAGATGGAGAAGCTCTACACAGGCAGCAAAGACAAGACCGGGACCTGACTGTGGCTCAGATCATGAACTCCTTATTGCCAAATTCAGATTTAAAATAAAGAAAGTAGGGAAAACTACGAGACCATTCAGGTATGACCTAAATCAAATCACTTATGATTATACAGTGGAAGTGAGAAATAGATTTAAGGGCCTAGATCTGATAGATAGAGTGCCTGATAAATTATGGACGGAGGTTCGTGACATTGTACAGGAGACAGAGATCAATACCATCCCACGGAAAAGAAATGCAAAAAAGCAAAATGGCTGTCTGAGGAGGCCTTACAAATAGCTGTGAAAAGAAGAGAAGTGAAAAGCAAAGGAGAAAAGGAAAGATATGCCCATTTGAATGCAGTATTCCAAAGAATAGAAAGGAGAGATAAGAAATCCTTCCTCAGCGATCAATGCAAAGAAATAGAGGCAAACAACACAATGGGAAAGATTAGAGATCTCTTCAAGAAAATTAGAGATACCAAGGGAACATTTCATGCAAAGATGGGCTCCAAAAGGACAGAAATGGTATGGACCTAACAGAAGCAGAAGATATTAAGAAGAGGTGGCAAGAATACACGGAAGAACTGTACAAAAAAGATCTTCACGACTCAGATAATCACGATGTTGTGATCACTCACCTAGAGCCAGACATCCTGGAATGTGAAGTCAAGTGGGCCTTAGAAAGCATCACTATGAACAAAGCTAGTAGAGGTGATGGAATTCCAGTTGAGCTATTTCAAATCCTGAAAGATGATGCTGTCAAAGTGCTACACTCAATATGCCAATGAATTTGGAAAACTCAGCAGTGGCCACAGGACTGGAAAAGTTCAGTTTTCATTCCAATTCCAAAGAAAGACAATGCCAAAGAATGCTCAAACTACTGCACAATTGCACTCATCTCACATGCTAGTAAAGTAATGCTCAAAATTCTCCAAGCCAGGCTTCAGCAATACGTAAACCGTGAACTTCCTGATGTTCAAGCTGGTTTTAGAAAAGGCAGAGGAACCAGAGATCCAATTGCCAATATCCACTGGATCATTGAAAAAGCAAGAGAGTTCCAGAAAAATATCGATTTCTGCTTTATTGACTATGCGAAAGCCTTTGACTATGTGGATCACAATAAACTGTGGAAAATTCTGAAAGAGATGGGAATACCAGACCACCTGACCTGCTTCTTGAGAAATCTGCATGCAGGAAGCAGCAATTAGAACTGGACAAGGAACAACAGACTGGTTCCAAATAGAAAAGGAGTATGTCAAGACGGTATACTCTCACCCTGCTTATTTAACTTCTATGCAGAGTACATCATGAGAAACGCTTGGCTGGAAGAAACACAAGATGGAATCAAGATTGCCGGGAGAAATATCAAGAACCTCAGATATGCAGATGACACCACCCTTATGGCAGAAAGTGAAGAGGAACTAAAAAGCCTCTTGATGAAAGTGAAAGAGGAGAGTGAAAAAGTTGGCTTAAAGCTCAACATTCAGAAAACTAAGATCATGGCACTGGTCCCATCAATTCATGGGAAATAGATGGGGAAACAGTGGAAACTGTCAGACTTTGTTTTTTGGGGGCTCCAAAATCACTGCAGATGGTGACTGCAGCCATGAAATTAAAAAGACACTTGCTCTTTGGAAGAAGAGTTATGACCAACCTAGATAGCATGTTGAAAAGCAGAGATATTACTCTGCTGACTAAGGTCCGTCTAGTCAAGGCTATGGTTTTTCCAGTGGTCATGTATGGATGTGAGAATTTGACTGTGAAGAAAGCTGAGCACTGAAGAACTGATGCCTTTGAACTGTGATGCTGGAGAAGACTGTTGAAAGTCCCTTGGACTACAAGGAGATCCAACCAGTCCATTCTGAAGGAGATCAACCCTGGGATTTCTTTGGAAGGAATGATGCTAAAGCTGAAACTCCAGTACTTTGGCCACCTCATGTGAAGACCTGACTTTGGAAAAGACTCTGATGCTGGGAGGGATTGGGGGCAGGAGGAGAAGATGACAACAGAGGATGAGACAGCTGGATGGCATCACTGACTCGATGGAAGTGAATCTGAGTGAACTCTGGGTGTTGATGATGGAAAGGGAGGCTGGCGTTTGAGATTGATGAGGTCGCAAAGAGTCGGACATGACTGAGTTACTGAATTGAACTGATGGCTATAATGCAGGGAATTCCCTGGTCATTCAGTGGTTAAAATTTTACCTCCTAGTAGAGGGAATTACATGTTCAATCCCTGTTCAGAGAGCTAAGATCTCATTTGCCTTGTGGTCAAAAAGTCAAAAACATAATAGAGAAGCACTGTTGTAACAAATTCAATAAAAGCCTTTAAAATCATCCACATTAAAAAATGTTTAAAAATAATAATGAAACATTTCTATTCTACAGCTATGCAAATAACTCTTGAATGTGGCAATGTAAACAGATTCTGTTATGTGAGGAATACAAATCTGTAAGTCAAAGCCTTCTTTGTAAGAGCTGTAACATCCTACTGTTTCCCTCATTAATTAATAAGTCAAATAAAATCTTTGCCAAGTGTAAAAAAATGTTTATGGCTAAGGTTACATTCTTCTCCCCACACTCAAAAGCCATGTTGTTAGGCTCATAGAAAATTATAGAACAGACTGATGTTCAAGATCACTTTCACCATCAACACTATACACAGTGAGATTACTATGTGTTTGGCATTAAAAGGATACCACTTAGGAAAGTGGGAAGAAGAGAGCGAACTTCAAAGAGGAGCTGTCATTTGAAAACAACCTCAGGGAATGAGAAAGATACCAGGCTATGAGAAAAAATAAATACTAAAGCTCAGAGGTGAGGATACCTAAATTATGCCTGGGAAATAATAAGCTCAAATTAGTTCCAGATAGGTCATGGAAAAGAGGATAGAGACATCAGTCTATCTCTCAGGTGTGTCAAAGCTGCCTCTTCCCTTCACTCCCACTGCTACTGCCTTTATTAAGTGTCAGAATTCTCAATTGAACTGTAACAACAGCTCGTCACTATTCTCTCAGCTTCCCATTTCTCATCTGTACCCGAGTAATCTTTTTATAATAAATGGCGGTTCAGTTTGCCCTCCCACTTACAAATATTTCAATCTTTCAAAACCTTTTCAACTCTTTAAAGGAAAAAAACCCCTCAAATCCAGACACCCAATAATCAAACATTCACAATATCCAGTATCCAATACAAAACTACTAGACATGTGAAGAAGCCAGATAATGATCCAAAATGAGGAGAAAAAGGAATCAATAGATAAAGACCTAGAAATTACAAATGATGGAATTAACAAGTGATGACTTTAAAGGCAATTATTATAAATATTGCCAAAGATGAAAAGGAAAACAGACATACTTGTGAAAGAAACAGGTTATAAAAGAAAAACAAAAGCTGAAAATACATTATTTCAAATGAAAAATTTACTGGATTGGTATAACAGGCAACTGGATTGGTTAGGCAACACAAAAGCAAATATCAGTTAATTTGATGTTAGGGTAATAAGATTATTCAAATTTAAGTAGAAGTTGAAGAGGAAAAAAGGGCTAAAAACTAAGTGTCAGATAATCTAACACACACGCAATAAAGAGGACAAGGCAGAAAAAAGTGTTTAAAGAAATAATTGTTTAAACATTTCCATATTTAATGAAAAATGCCAAATTAAGACTAAAGAAGTTCAGTGAAGCACAAACAGAACGAAGGAAAGTGAAAGTGTTAGTCACTTGGTTGTGTCCAACTCTCTGAGACCCCTTAGAATGTAGTCCACCAGGCTTCTCTGTCCATGGAACTCTCCAGGCAAGAATACTGGAGTGGGTTGCCATTCCCTTCTCCAGGGGATCTTCCAACCCAGGGATTGAACACGGGTCTCCTACATTGCAGGCAGATTCTTTACCATTTGAGTCACCAGGGAAGCCCAGAAAAATCATACTGACACATTATAATCAAATTACTCAAACTTATTTCCTCTCTCTCTCCTATGTATTTCTGGTAGGGCACATTCAGATCCTGATACAAAGTCTGTTCTGCAGTACATTGTCACAGTGATAAATGTTTAGTGGTAGTATTATCTGAAGTAATTCCTTACCAGCATGGGTAGAAGTAACAATGCTTCAAAATGACAGCAAGCACATAAACAAATCCAACTAAACCCAGACTAAATGCATCCCGAATTCAACTTCTTAACTGACTCTAAATGCCATTGGCTACCCCAATGCTACCCAGACACCAGAATGACCTGATAGAGGAAAGGTCAATGTGGAAAGAAATAGTGGCCTTAAGTAAGTACAGTTAAACTATCCTGTTTTCCTAAACTTTACAGAAATGTATTACTAGGACTCCAGAAGCCTAAACAGGCCTGAGAAATGAGAGGCCCGCTAGTTGGATTTTCTCAGGCTCCTGTTACCCTGTCTCAGCAGTAGAGGAGCCGGGGGAGGGGGAAGTGGGGTGGGTCAGGGGTAGAGTAGACAGGGAAAGCACAAGAAAACAGACAGTAAATTAATATAAGGTCATGTCAACAGAGAAGTAATCACAAGACAAACAGCCCTTTTATGTAAGTATTAAGTCAGATTTATTTCTTATCATTTGGGAAAGGATAAGTTTTATTCTAGAAATGACTGCATTACTCTGAATCAGCAAAATTAAGTTTTCCATCATCTGTAAACTGCTTGCTTAAATGTTACTGTAAATTTTAATGAAATTTTAAAGTTATGTCCGTGCTCAAAAAATAAAAAGGTAAATACCATGAGACTGGACTTGAAAAACTAAAGAAACATTCATTCTTTTGCAGCACATTTTAAAAAATAGAAAAAGAGAAAGACTCTTTCCAGATAGTAAAAGCAAGTATATTGGAAGAAATAGAGAATATTTGTATTAATTTTAAAAGTTTTTTGACTCTCTTTACCATGCATTCCACCAAGTTGTATTATTGAAGGAAATATAATTATACATTAAGAGCAAGGACAATATTATTTACCCAGAGTTTGACTTCTGGTATTTTAAAAAAATAATGAATTTAGTATTTTAAAAAATGACACATATTGGCTGAAGCCAGAAAATAATATGTTAGTCACCACGTCACACTTTAAAGGTCTCTAAAACTGCCTTCTCGTGTCACTACTCACATAAGAATTTTTTAATGATAACATACAATTTTATTTATTTCAACTTTCAACTATCTGAAAAAGCTATTAATATTTTAGCCATAAGTTTTTCAAATGAATAAGCTCAGAGTGTCTGATTCACTTGAACTTCAAAATCCATCACTTGGCCAACACTTTAATTATAAAAATTAAGATAAAAACTTAAGTAAAGAATGATTTAATGTCAATATCATACTAAATAATAGCATATAATGTTAGCTATTTTTGATGAACCTAAGAAAAACATTCTGAAAATTAAAAAACAAGAAAGTATTGCAGAGGCTGAGCATTTGCTTTGAGGCAGGTATTTTCTAAATTTTCATATTCATATTAAAATTGATAAACAAAGACTGCTGTCCTTACTTATGCCATAACTTAATACCATAGAACTGAATTATAGATAAAAACTACTTATATGAGGTTTCTGTTATCACAGCTGTCATTATGTCACTAAATAAACACAGCTTGGGTAGCATCCAAGACTGACCCAGCCAGTGTTAATGACTCTGTAAACCAAACTTTTCATTATGAAAGCAAAATGTACATGTAGTCTCAAACTTGTCACTGAGAAGTATTCTAAAACATCTTTTTGCAGGTGGCTATTTGAATGCATTTTGTCAGACTCACTGGTTTCCAAGGAAATATATTGTCAGCTCAATGAGAGAACTAAATTTAACCAATAATATGCCAGAATTATAGAAGAAATTATAGGAAGTATGTATAATAAGAATTCTTTGGAAACTACAATTACTGGTTTTTCAAGAAATGCCAAGAATGCATCTCATGTTTGTTGCAGCAGACAGTTTTTATTTGAGCCCGTCCCTTCTTATGTGGCAGTTGGAAAAGAGAATCCATCAGCTTCAAGTTGATGCAGGAATTATGGGAGCTGGAGTCAAGAAAGAAAAGTTGGAAGGGATGATTGCTAAGAATGGAGGCCCATTGGCGACGGTACCTTGTAAATACTTCAACTTGTCATTTGCCACAAATATTTTTGTTTTTTCTTACCAGCCACAATACTGGGTTAGGCTGTAAGATTTCTGATAACATTACCTTTGGAGTCTATTCCAATTTGTTCCCTCTCAGGGACTCTTAGAAACAGAGCATCACAGTTTTGCATCTTTTCTCCTGTTGACTGTTCCTAAAACAAGCTCAAAAGGACTTTCCAAGGTGTTTCATTCTTTGACCTTTGTGTGCTTAAATCAATTTTTATCACAACTTGCAACATGAAGACAAACAGAATGTCCTATTATAAGCCACTCAGATTTTCCCTTTTCGTGTAGACTCAGTTATTTTCATACATGGTGTTACAGAAAGCTTGTGAAACAAGTATCTTTTTAAAGAATAAATTATAATGAATGTAAGGTTAGTCCTCTAATAAATGTCTATTTTTGCATTCTGACATACTTTTGTAAAGTGAGGGAAAGAGTAAACAGAATTATATACATAAAGTTAGAAACTGAAAACTGCCTACAATGTAAGTTACCTATGAAAGCATGGGTCATAGGCCCTGAGTGAAAATGTGTGGAAAATGTTAGGAAAGACCTCTGTAGAGAATATGAAAGGAAAGAAAAGGAAAGTGAAGTTGCTCAGTCTTGTCAGACTCTTTGCGACTCCATGGACTGTAGCCTACCAGGCTCCTCCGTCCATGGGATTTTCCAGGCAAGAATACTAGGGTGTATATGAAATTGTTACCAAACCAGTCAGGTCCATGTACCTGCTCACAGTAAAGCCAATCTACTGACACCGGGTTGTGTTGAAGGAAAGTGCAGGTTGTGGTGATGGAAGTGGACCAAAGAGTCCAGGAGAGCTAGTGCTGAAGAAAACCTGAACTCACAAATGGATTTCAGGAAGGCATTTTTACAGGCCAGGTGAAGGAGGGAGGTTGCAGGATGTGTGACTAGTTCCTGGCACAAGCCTCTGATTGGTTGATGGTGAGGTATCAGGCAGTGTCACAGGGGTTAACATTATCAATGTGTAGGTTCCAGGATGCCTGAGGCTATGTGCCCTTGGTCATCAAGTAATTAACATCTTCCATTTGGTGTAGGGTTTTCACATCTGTAAAACAACTCTGGAAATGTGCATCACATATTCTTCTGTAGGTACTTCAGAGAGGACCTAAAGCAGAAGATATGGGGGAGGGGTCAATCCCTGGAAGGCCCCACTGGGTCCTGCTTGGTTACAGAATCTTTATAGACAGAGAGTCTAAAGGAAATACCAAGTTCCTTGCTTTCTTGGGCATTTGAACTTGAGATTGACTCTGAAGGAATGCACTAATTGGCAAGTGTCCAGGCTCTGCACTGGAGTGGGGATGGAGAGGAAATGGAAAAGCAAATCTTATTATTTCACCACTTTACTCTGAAATCCTGCTTCCTCGAAGTTTATCTCAGATCATATCAGAAGCAAGAAGAGAAGCTGGACCCACTTATTTCCCAACAGTAGTTAAGAGAGAGATTGGTTCATCATAATTGGATAAAAATGAAAAAATATGTTTATTATTGAAGTAACAGACACATCAAAAACGTGACCAGTGGCTTAAATTTTCCACAGCACATTAGTAGTAAAATTCAGGTTCAGGTCTTTGGGCTAAATACATGAATTCAAAAGTTTTCTTTGATTATTATTTTTTTTATGAATTCACATGTTTAATGTATTCAAATTTCTATAAGCAGCTGGTACTCACACCTACAAATGTATAACAATAACTGTTTCCTCTCAAGTTCAAATGCAATTCTAGTTAGGCAGAGAAAGTTTCAGAGTCTGGAGATAAGCCAAAGCAAAAGAATTAAGCATAGTTAAGCAGATTTTCAAACATAGAAAGCAGTTGAATTTCTTCTTAGGGATTCATAATTATAAAGAGATCATTAGAAGAAGATTTAAAACGGTATTGCTGCCTTGCCTTTGATGCTGCAAAACCATATATCTTTGATGCTTATGCTGCCCCTTATGTTCAGTTTCTACAATTAGTTTTAAGCACCATTACAAACTAACGGAAGCTGTTTATTCAACTGTTCACTCTGAATACTGAGCACAGCACACACTTCTTTCTTAACAAAGTAATTATCTAAGAGGAAGATTATTTTGGGGGTCACCTACCAAACAAATAAAAAACTCTTTGAAGAGAATTAATTCACTCAATATGCACTGGAGGCTTCTCAATACCCTGAATGGTCCTGAAACATTATATGCAATAGCACTGAAATCACTAACCATAAGCCCTGTCCTCTCACAAAGATTAGCATCCACTGAAGATGTAGAAAACAAATGAGGAAAAAGACAAAAAAAAAAAAAAAAACTAAGCAAAAGAAGGAAACGGGAAGAAAATACTATATGAAGAAACAATCCACTTATACAGGGTATAGAGCAGCAGCCTAAAAGACATTTAACCTGAGACCTAAGGAAGAGAAAGAATCAACCAAGTGAAGATTCAGAGGAAAACAATTCTATTAAAAAACAACAACAACAACAACAAAACCCTAATGAGCCTGTGAAAAAGATTTAAAGCAGGAAAAGTCTGGTGTCAACTTTAGAAAAACAAACAAACAAACAAAAAACAAGCACAATGTGAGAGTTGCAAGTACTGTTTTATTTGGGGCAAAATGAGGACTGCAGCCCAGGAGACAGCACCTCAGCAGCTCTGAAAAATAGCTCCAAAGAGGCAGAGGGGAAAAGTCAGTTTATATGTGATTTTTGGTGAAGGGAGAATACATGAAATCCAGCACATATTTTTCCAGAAGGTTTCTACTAATCTCATGGAGCTTTTGCTAGTCATGAGGAACAGTCATCACCATGAAGGATTTTAGTGCTTTCTAGATAGGAGATTACAAGAATTGGGCTCATAAAATTGGCTTCTGAAAATATCTATCTGCAGACCTGTCTTGACAGTTTTTCCTGCAAGCACAGAATTCCTTACTTCTGCTCTCTACCCTGAACTCTTTTCAAAGGGTACTGAAAATCAGCAGCTGGAGTAGTCCATGATTTAATCCTTGTAGAGGTAGATGGCAAATGCCCACGGAAAGTGCCAATTTGTAGTTGACACTTGGATGAATGAAAACAGAAATAAGGCCACAGTGGCTCCACTTGGTGATCTAGGAGTGAAAGGCACTGCAGGAGATGAGCAAGGGCTGGAGCATGGGAGGTCTTCAAGTAGATGCATGGACTCAGAATTTTATTCTAAGCTGCATAGGGAATTCACAAAAGGTTTTAAAGCAGAGTTGAGATTTTTATCTAATTTCATAAAAGATCATTCTGGCTGTTAAGTAGAGAATGTATTAGGGCTTGGGCAGAAGAGAGAAAGGCAAAAAATTGGCCCAAGAGCAAAAATTGATAAAACAAAAACCGGAATGAACTTTGTTTGCTCTTTCTGTTAAAAATGGCAAAAGATTAATTTTCCTGATATGAACTGAGTAGCTATTTAAATTCAAAAAACAATGAGTTAAATCAGAAAGTTGAAGAAAATGTTTATGCAAAATACAGCATACATAAATGAGGGTTGTGGTCTAGCTCTATAAGCATATAGAAGCTATAAGCTTTTGATATCTCATACCCCATGTACATTTCCACCTTACACACACAAATGCATAATTTAAAACAGCACACAGTGTATGCCTGAGGCTATCTCTTTAGAATGATACTTCTAAAAATTAGAGAACAGAAACTATACTGGTGACAGAGACATGGTTTTAGGTAACATTGGAAATGACATTTGATATCAGGACATAGTAAAAAAAAAATATATATATATATATATATATATAAATTCAGATAGAAAGAACATTATGTCCTTTTCTTTCAAGCATTTCTTTCAAATGCTGTCAAAGAAGTCTCAATTTAAACTAAGATTTATTTAATATCTTTGACATGATCTAATCTCTGTTTTTCCATAATAAAAGTCAAGCTCCCATACTTAAGCAGACACTGATGCCAAACTAAAATTTAATGATTTTTGTTTGCTTCTGTTGAATTTATTGTTACACTAGGGTAGCTATGTAAAGACATATTTCTTTCATATTTTGGTAATAGGATAAAGAGTCTTCCTGGTGGTTCACCGGCAAAGAATTTGCCTGCTAATGCAGGAGACAAGACTTGGGTTCACTCCCTGGGTCAGGAAGATCCCCTGGACAAGAAAATGGTAACCCACTCCAGCATTCTTGCCTGGGAAATCTCATGGACAGAGGAACCTGGCAGACTCACAGAAGAACTGGACACAACTTAGCAACTAAACCACAAATACAACTGAAAAAAAAATCATTAAATACAGTATTTAAGTAGAAAATGAATTGATTTTAAGAAAAATACCAAAGAGTTAGTGGTATACAACAGTTTACAAAAATCATAAAAGTAGTCAACAAATGACTAAATTTCAGGAAACGCTGCTTTAAAATAAAGTTTGTTTCAAAGACAAGGAATAACTCAAAAAGTAATGAAAATTATAAAAGCTTGTATACAGAAGACTAGAAAAAGTTACCAGAACATTAAGGACATCTCAGCAGGTCTTGTAATTGTTAACAAGCCCAGTGAGAATCAGATTAAAGTGGCAGTTGTCCAAAGGCCATACAAGTGAACATCCAGCTTCCTCTTTCAGACAAGGACTTATTAAAATAATGAAGAGCATGACAAATTCAATTTGCTAAGACCTTTGTTAAATGAGTAAGGAGTCAGTTCAGTTCAGTTCAGTCACTCAGTTGCATCTGACTCTTTGTGACCCCATGGACTACAGCACGCCAGGCCTCCATGTCCATCACCAATTCCCAGAGTTTACCCAAACTCATGTCCATGGAGTTAGTGATGCCATCCAACCATCTCATCCTTTGTCATCCCCTTCTCCTCCCACCTTCAATCTTTCCCAACATCAGGGTCTTTTCTAATGAGTCAGTTCTTTGCATCAGGTGGCCAAAGTATTTGAATAAACAAGGAATACACACATACACACATATGTATATAAAATATGTTACATATATATTAGAAATGGGTAATTGCTTTGCAGATCTTTGTTTACAATAAAGGAAAAAGCAATTTCAAAACCACCAACTAAATCTAGTAGCCCCATTGAGGTGTGAATGATTAAAGCTTTATATGATACCAAATATTGGATTGACTTGGAATAAAAAGGAATGTACTTCCTCAAGTAATTTAAAATTTTCAAGATTATTGCACAAGACAAATTTTACTTGGATTTTTCTGTAAGGCCTCACATACAACTCAGAAGTGGCCACAGGACTGGAAAAAGTTGGTTTTCATTCCAATCCCAAAGAAAGGCAATGCCAAAGAATGCTCAAACTACCACACAATTGCACTCATCTCACACACTAGTAAAGTAATGCTCAAAATTCTCCAAGCCAGGCTTCAGCAATATGTGAACCGTGAACTTCCAGATGTTCAAGCTGGTTTTAGAAAAGGCAGAGGAACCAGAAATGGAATTGCCAACATCTGCTGGATCATGGAAGAAGCAAAAGAGTTCCAGAAAAACATCTATTTCTGCTTTCTTGACTATGCCAAAGCCTTTGACTGTGTGGGCACAACACAGTGTGGAAAATTCTGAAAGAGATGTGAATTGCAGACCACCTGACCTGCCTCTTGAGAAACCTGTATGCAGGTCAGGAAGCAACAGTTAGAACTGGACATGGAACAACAGACTGGTTCCAAATAGGAAAAGGAGTCCGTCAAGGCTGTATATTGTCACCTTGGTTATTTAACTTATATGAAGAGTACATCATGAGAAACACTGGGCTGGAAGAAGCACAAGCTGGAATCAAGATTGCTGGGAGAAATATCAATAACCTCAGATATGCAGATGACACCACCCTTATGGCAGAAATTGAAGAGGAACTAAAGAGCCTCTTGATGAAAGTGAAAGAGGAGAGTGAAAAAGTTGGCTTAAAGCTCACCATTAGAAAATGAAGATCATGGCATCTGGTCCCATCACTTCATGGGAAATAGATGGGGAAACAGTGTTAGACTTTATTTTTCTGGGCTCCAAAATCACTGCAGATGTCGATTGCAACCATGAAATTAAAAGACGCTTACTCCTTGGAAGGAAAGTTATGACCAACCTAGATAGCATATTAAAAAGCAGACACATTACTTTGCCAACAAAGGTCGGTCTAGTCAAGGCTATGCTTTTGCCAGTGGTCACGTATGGATGTGAGAGTTGGACTGTGAAGAAGGCTGAGCACCGAAGAATTGATGGTTTTGAAGTGTGGTGCTGGAGAAGACTCTTGAGAGTCTCTTGGACTGCAAGGACATCCAACCAGTCCATTGTAAGGGAGATCAGTCCTGGGTGTTCATTGGAAGGACTGATGCTGAAGCTGAAACTCCAATACTTTGGCCACCTCATGCGAAGAGTTGACTCATTGGAAAAGACTCTGATGCTGGGAAGGATTGGGGGCAGAAAGAGAAGGGGACAACAGAGGATGAGATGGCTGGATGGCATCACTGACTCGATGGACATGAGTTTGGGTAAACTCCGGAAGTTGGTGATGGACAAAGAAGGCCTGGCTGGCATGCTGCGATTCATGGGGTCACAAAGAGTCAGACATGACTGAGTGACTGAACTGAACTGAACTGATCCTAAAAGAAAATTTAATTATGTG
The DNA here is from genome assembly GCF_023091745.1 of Budorcas taxicolor. Taxonomy (NCBI): domain Eukaryota; kingdom Metazoa; phylum Chordata; class Mammalia; order Artiodactyla; family Bovidae; genus Budorcas; species Budorcas taxicolor. The sequence continues at coordinate 158,468,153 of NC_068910.1, forward strand.
TGGATGAAAACATGTCAAACTTTATATTGCATAAAGTAAATAATGGTTTAATCATCTTATTTCTGAATTTAGATATTTATATGCCTAAAAATACAGCAGGAACAGGCCATCTGCTAGGGGCCCTTCCAACTCAGTTATTTGATCACTTTATTAGTCCATTCATTCATTCAGTGATTCTTTCAGCAAACATGTATTAATTGCTTTTTTTTGATACCCATTACATTGCTTTATGTTGGAGATAAAATGCGAATAAAATATATCCATGCCCTTAGAGAGTTGTGAGTCTAATAGAGGGACAGAATGATGTGAACTACTAAGATGAAGCACAAGACACTTTTTAAGATGGTTCTCAAAGTTCCAGTTTAAATTCTCTCTTTGTTAGAGCATACTTTCCAATGATCGCCCCAAATGTTGACATTAGAAGACCCTGGATGAGAGAAGTCCTTCCAAGAATAAACCAAATTAGCAACTCAATCCTTTTCCAGGGTAGTTATTCCTTGTTATTCTTCCTAGGAGGCTGATATCTAACTATCTAAAATGACCCTGTGTTTGGTTTCTCAATCTCACTATTGCTGCAGGAATTACATTCATTTTTCCTTAATTTTATTTTGAGTATTTGGAGAATAAATACATTTACCAATTATCCACAGCAGAAAATCATGAGAATCTAAAATTAGAATTGACATGGAAGGCTTACATATTATCCAGAGATTCTGAACCTATCACTAGATAAGACTTCTGTTGTCTTCTTTTTGTGGCAGGGTGAGAATATTTAGTATAGACATGAACACTTTGAGAGCATAGACTAAATAGATGGATATGTCTAGTAAATATAGAATAGGCAATTCATCAGATAGCAATGGTAATACAACATGTTCAGATGCCAAAAACTTTTTCATAATCTTTGTTCTCTTGTTGGAGTTAAGCCTGTATCCACTTACTAGTTGGATCAATTGACTTAGTTCTAATTCAATCAGGGCATTGCATTTGCCTAATCCTTATAATTAGATGACAATATGACCTAGTGGGGCTTCTCAAGTAGTGTTAGTGGTAAAGAACCCATTTGCCAGTGCAGGAGATGTAAGAGACTTGGGTTCAATCCCCGGAAGATCCCCTGGAAGAGGGAATGACAGCACCCTCCAGTAATTTTGCCTGGAGAATCCCAGGGAAAGAGGAGCCTGGTGGGAAACAGTCCATAGGGTCACAAAGAGTTGGACATAACTAAAGCGACCGAGCACACATGCACACATGACCTAGTGAGGTCAATCAGAATGAATCACAGGACTTTGGTGAAAGCTACTTTAAGAGATTTCCTTTTTTTTCCCCACTAGGCGTGAAATGATAAAAAAAAAATACAACATAAGTAATGGCAGTATAGTGATCATTCTGAAGCAATAATGAAAAAGCATGTTAGAGAATTATGTTGACACAAGAACAATAACAGAGTTAAGCTGTACCAAGAAATGAAGAGAACCAAACCCCAGTGATAAATAAGGTTATCATAAAACTAAGTGAGAAATAAATTAATTCTGTCTTCAATATTCTCCTCTCCTCTCACTACCTATTTTATAGAGTCCCTGAAATGTAGAGCAAAATAGCTCTTTATTTTCCAGAAATTTTTCCTGAATTATGGATCCTTTTTGTTCTTTTAAATTTATTGACAACAATTAATTCCTAAAGACACAAGATGTTAATTACCTAAACTTAGAAAATAATATCATTTGAAGTACCCTTTCTATGCCCACCACATTTAGCTACTTGACAAATATTAGTTCTTTTTCTCTCCTTCCCATCAAGTGTGATAAAATAATCCATGAAGATTTGTTGTAGAAGTCTTTAAAAATAATAGTGGACATTGACTTAACCAATATGGCAGACTAAATAACTTGAAAGACCATATAATACAAAATTTCTAGAAATGTTCTATTTAATATAACAAGCATTTTAAAATTCATAACTGAGTAAATAGGAAAGCAATGAAGTCAGAGTCGAGAAACTGGGAGTTGGTGAGATTATGAAACTGAAAACCAGAAGGGAAAATGACATTAACTGATTTTAATAACTAACAGCGTTGGATTTAATGGACTCACAGAGATGGGAGAAATCACATGGGATTCAAACAGTTTGGGTTATTAGATCTAATGCCCTCTCACAGAGCTTAAATCCTTAAAGGCTCTATCCTCAAGATGTGTGAGCTAGGAAAAATAAATGGTCAACAACAGTATTCAAAAAGGAAACTGCCCATCTATATCTAGGATCTTTATGAGGTTAAAGAAATTGTTTTCTGTTACATAGGTCTGAATTTGACTGTTTATGTGGTCCAGATTACCTCATATTATAAAGAAGTTTCTGATTGATAGAAATCAATTGCAACTGAAAAAAATACACATTCTTTCTGAAGAGATACACTTTAGAACAAGATTCAGAGGGTTATCATAGAAAACATTTCATTAAATGCAAACTCACCTTTAAAATTAGATAATTCATGAGCAAACAAGCCACTTCATGAACTGAGAACAGCTGAAATAGGCCTTTAAGAGTATCAGTCAATGAAATTCTCAGCTTTAGAATATACTGTAGGTATGTTTAAAGTATGTAAAGAATTAAAACTGTTGTGGAGAGATTACAAGAGAGCACAATACCATTAAAACATGTAGCACATTTAAAGAAAACAGCAAAATAAAATTTTCAAAAATGAAAAACATTACCACTGATTATAAACTCAATCAGGAAGTTAAACAGAAGAACAGACACAAGAGAGCAGAGAAATAATAAGCTGGAAGATAGCTTGGAACAGGTTAAATGTAGTAGGGAAAATAAAGAGATTAAAAATATGAGCAAAAGAAAGGGATTTGGAAAATAGAATAAGTAGGTCCAATATATATCTAATTAAAAAAGAAGAATAAAGAGAATGGATAAGACACAAAATTAGAAGAAATATGAGTTTGAAATTTCCAGAAATGATAAAAATTTTTCAGAAAATATATCACTAGCATAAATAAAAATAAATATAAACCTAGATATATTCTTATAAGCTTCAGGATACCAAAGAGAAAGAAATCGTATTAGCTGTTTTTAAAAGATAGAAAACTGGTGAACATCTTCCTGCTCAGGCTGTTAGTGTTGGCCCACTGCCGCTCATGCCTGTGACTGGGACCTGTGCGCGCTCCTGTGTCAGCCCTGCCCATTGGCCTGTATTTATTTCTCACCAAGAAGCTGGATTCTGCCAAAGGAAGCAAATCCTGAATCCTGAATGCTTTGTGAATCAACTGCCTGATTGAAATAAACCCCACTGTCTAGAGTCAACTTCTCTTTGCATGTGGGCCACGGGACTTAGAAATAACTGAAGACTTGCTTCTTAGATCAAGATAGACAGCATTTATGCAGATAAAGGCTGAGATGAGAAACCTGAAGATCAGAAAGATTAATTAACCTTCCCAAGACCACACTTTGAAGATCAAGCCCTAAACCTTTGGAGTGGGAGCACTGACTCCAAGACTCTAGACTACAAGAGAATTAATCCTAGGGATTATCAAATAGTGAAAACTTACATTAAGGAAACCACTTGAATACAAGACCCAGCATCACCCAACCACCAGTAGCACCCTGTGCAGGGTGCTAAACATCTGAACAACAAACAAAACAAAAAAACAAACCCAGCCATCAGCAGACAGGATTACCACCTCACTCAGCCTTGCCCATCAGAGGAAAAACACAAATAAACAAAAACTTAACACAAATCTCACCCTACACAAAGTTTACACAAACCACTGGGCCAACCTTAGGAGGGCAGAAACCAAAAGGAAGAAAGAATTCAGCCTTGAAGCTTGAGAAAAGGAGACCTCAAACATAATAAGTTAAAAAAAAATCAAAAGGCAGAGAAATAATACACAAATGAAGGAACAAACTAGAAACACAGAAGTCCAAATAATGAAGAGGAAAAAAGCAAACTACTTGAAAAGAATTCAGAATAATGATAGTAAAGACGATCAAAAACCTTGAAAACAAAATGGAGAAAATGCAAGAATCAATTAACAAAGACCTAGAAGAATTAAAGAGTAAACATGCAGAGATAAACAATACTGAATTATTTTTAATTAATATTTTAATTACTGAAATCAAAAATACTCTAGAAGGAATCAATAGCAGAATATCTGAAGTAGAAGAATGAATCAGTGAGCTGGAATATAAAATGGTGGAAATAACTTCTGAAGAGCAGAATAAAGGAAAAAGAATGAAAAGAACTGAGGATAGTCTCAGAGACCTCTGACAATATCAAACACACCAACATTCGAATTATAGGGGCCCCAGAAGAGAAAAAGAAAGGTTATGAGAAAACTTTTGAAGAGATTATAGTTGAAAATTACCCCAACATGGAAAAGGAAATAGTCAATCAAGTCCAAGAGGCACAGAGTCCACCACAAGGTAAATCCAAAGAGAAACACACCAAGACACATACTAAGCAAACTAACAAAGACTAAACACAAAGAAAGAATGTTAAAAGCAGCAAGGGAGAAGCAACACATAACATACAAGGGAAACCTCATATGCCTAACAGCTGATCTTTCAGCAGAAACTCTGCAGTCCAGAAGGGAATGGCAGCATATATTTAAAGTACTGAAATACAACCAAGATTACTGTACCTGGCAAGGATCTCATTCAAAATTGATGAAGAAATAAAAAACTTTTCAGACAAGCAAAAGAGAATTCAGTACCACCAAACCAGCTTTACAACAAATGTTAAAGGGAATTTTATAGTCAAGAAATACAAGAGAAGAAAAAAGATCTACAAAATCAACCCCAAACAATTAAGAAGATGGCAATAGGAACATATATATCAATAATTCCTTTAAATGTTAATGGATTAAATACTCCAACCGAAAGACACAGACTGGCTGAATGAATACAAAAACAAGATCCATATATATGCTATCTACAAGAAACACACTTCAGATACAAAGACACATATAGACCAAAAGTGAGAGGATGGAAAAATATCTTCCATGCAAATGGGAAGCAAAACAAAGCTGGAGTAGCAATCCTCATATCAGACAAAATAGACCTTAAAATAAGAAGATTACAAGAGATAAAGAAGGACACTACATAATGATCAAGGGATCAATCCAAGAGGAAGATATAACAATTGTAAGTATCTGTGATAGGAGCACCTCAATACTCAAGACAAACAGTAATAGACATAAAAGGAGAAATTGACAGTAACACAATAATAGTAGGAGACTTTAACACCCCACTCACACCAATGGGCAGATCATCAAAACAGAAAATTAATAAGGAAACACAAGTCTTAAATGATACATCAGATGAGATGACTTCATTGATAGCTTCAGGACATTCCATCCAAAGGCAGAAGAATACACCTCCTTCTCAAGTGCACATGGAACATTCTCCAGGATAGACCACATCTTGGGTCACATATTAAACCTCAGTAAATTTAAGAAAATTGAAACACAACACTATGAGACTAGATATCAATTACAAGAAAAAAACCGTAAGAAACACAAACACATGCAGATTAAAAAACACGTTTCTAAACAACCAACAGGTTACTGAAGAAATCAAAAGGGAAATCAAAAAATTTCTAGAAACAAATCACAATGAAAACATGACAACTCAAAACCTACAGGATGCAACAAAAGTGGTCCTAAGAGGAAAGTTTATAGCAATACATCCTGCTTTAATAAACAAGAAAAACATCGAATAGACAATCTAACTTTATACCTAAAACAACTGGAAAAAGAAGAACAACAATTAAAAAGAAAATTAGTAGAAGGAAATAAATCATAAAGATCCGAGCAGAAATAAATGAAAAAGACATGAAAGAAACAATAGTAAAGATTAATAAAACTAAAAGTTGGTTCCTTGAGAAGATAAACAAAATTGACAAACCTTTAGCCAGACTCATCAAGAAAAAAGAGAGAAGAATCAAATCAACAAAATTAGAAATGAAAAGGGAGAGGTTACAACAGGCAATGGAGAAATACAAAAGATTATAAGAGACTATTGTATGCAATAAAATGGACAATCTGGAAGAAATGGACAGATTCATAGAAACTCAGTCTCCCAAGACTGAACCAGAAAGAATTAGAAATTACAAAGAACCCAAGTACAAGCACTGAAATTGAAGCTGTGATCAAAATCTTCCAAAAAACAAAAGCCCAGGACCAGATGGCTTCACAGGAGAATTCTATCAAACATTTAGAGGAGAGCTTATGCCTATTTTTCTAAAACTCTTTCAAAAAATTGCAGAGGAAGGAACATTTCCAAACTCATTCTACAAGGCTACCTCACCCTGATACCAAAACCAGACAAAGACAACACAAAGAAAGAAAACTACAGGCCAACATCACTGATAAACATAGATGCAAAAATCCTCAACAAAATTTTAGCAAACAGATTTCAGCAACACATCAAAAAGCTCATACACCATGATCAGGTTGGGTTTATTTCAGGAATGCATGGATTCTTTAATGTATGCAAATCAATCATTGTAATACACCATATTAACAAATTGAAAGATAAAAACCATATGATCATCTCAAGAGACGCAGAAAAAGCCTTTGACAAAATTCAGCACCCATTTATGATTAAAGCTCTTCAAAAAATGGGCATAGAAGGAGCCTACCTCAACATAGTAAAGACCATATATGATAAGCCTACAGAAACCAACATTCTCAACAGTAAAAAACCAAAGCATTCCCCCTAAGATCAGGAACAAGACAAGGGTGTCCACTTTCATCACTATTATTCAAAATAGTTCTGGAAGTCCTAGCTACAGCAATCAGAGAAGAAAAAGAAATAAAAGGAATCCAGATCAGAAAAGAAGTAAAGCTCTCATTGCTTGTAGATGACATGATACTGTACATAGAAAGCCCTAAAGATAATATCAGAAAATTACTAGAGCTAATCAGTGAATTTAGCAAAGTTGTAGGATACTAAAGCAATACACAGAATTCACTTGCATTTCTATATACTAACAATGAAAAATAAGAAAGAGAAATAAAGGAATCAATATCATTCACCACTGCAACAAAAGGAATTAAATATCTAGGAATAAACTTACCTAAGGAGACAAAAGAACTGTACACAGAAAATTATTAGACACTGATGAAAGAAATCAAAGATGACATAAACAGATGGAGAGATATTCCATGTTCCTGGTTAGGAAGAATCAATTGTGAAAACGACTATACTACCAAACACAATCTACAGATTCAATGCAATTCCTATCAGATTATCATGGCATTTTTCACAGAACTAGAACAAAAACTTTCACAATTCATATGGAAACACAAGAGACCCTGAATAGCCAAAGCAGTCATGATAAAGAAGAATGGAGCTGGAGGAATCAATGTTCCTAACTTCAGATTATACTACAAAGCTACAGTCATCAAAGTATGGTACTGGCACAAAAACAGAAATATAGACCAATGGAACAAGATAGAAAGCCCAGAAATAAACCCATGCACTTATGGGTACCTTATTTTTGACAAAGGAGACAAGAATATACAATGGGGCAAAGACAGCTTCTTCAATAAATGGTGCTGGGAAAACTGGACAGCTACATGTAAAACAATGAAATTAGAACACTTCTTAACACCATGCTGCTGCTGCTAAGTCACTTCAGTCATGTCCAACTCTATGCGACCCCAGAGATGGCAGCCCACCAGGCTCCCCCGTCCCTGGGATTCTCCAGGCAAGAACACTGGAGTGGGTTGCCATTTCCTTTTCCAGTGCATGAAAGTAAAAAGTGAAAGTGAAGTCGCTCAGTCATGTCCGACTCCTAGTGACCCCATGGACTGCAGCCCACCAGGCTCCTCCATCCATGGAATTTTCCAGGCAAAAGTACTGGAGTGGGGTGCCATTGCCTAACACCATACATAGAGATAAACTCAAAATGGATTAAAGACATAAATGTAAGACCAGAAACTATAAAACTCTTAGAGGAAAATAAATGCAGAACACTCGATGATATAAATCAAAGCAAGATCCTCTGTGACCCACCTCCTATAGTAATGGAAATAAAAACAAAAGTAAACAAGTAGGACCTGATTAAACTTAAAAGCTTTTGCACATCAAAAGAAACTCTAAGCAAGGTGAAAAGACAACCCTCAGAATGGGAGAAAATAAGAGCAAATGAAACAACTGACAAAGGATTAACTTCCAAAATATACAAGCAGCTCATACAACTCAATGCCAGAAGAATGAACAACCCAATCAAATAAGTGGGAAAAAGACCTAAACAGACATTTTCCCAAAGACATACAGATGGCTAACAGACATATGAAAAGATGCTCAGTATCACTCATTATTAGAGCAAAGCAAATCAAAACTACAATTAGATGCCACCACTCACTAGTCAGAATGGCCATCATCAAAAAGTCTACAAATAATAAATGCTGGAGAGGGTGTGGAAAAAAGGGAATGCTGTTACACTGTTGGTGGAAAGATAAATTGATACAGTCACTATGGAAGATTGTATGGGGATACCTTAAAAAACTAGGAATAAAACCACCATCAGTTCAGTTTAGTTCAGTCAGTCACTCAGTCGTGTCCGACTCTTTGCGACCCCATGAATCGCAGCACGCCAGGCCTCCCTGTCCATCACGAACTCCTGGAGTTCACTCAGACTTATGTCCATTGAATCAGGGATGCCATCCAGCCATCTCATCCTCTGTTGTCCCCTCTCCTCCTGCCCCCAATCCCTCCCAGCATCAGAGTCTTTTCCAATGAGTCAGCTCTTCGCATGAGGTGGCCAAAGTACTGGAGTTTCAGCTTCAGCATCATTCCCTCCAAAGAAATCCCAGGGCTGATCTCCTTCAGAATGGACTGGTTGGATCTCCTTGCAGTCCAAGGGACTCTCAAGAGTCTTCTCCAACAGTGCAGTTCCAAAGCATCAATTCTTCAGTGCTCAGCTTTCTTCACAGTCCAACTCTCACATCCATCCATGACCACTGGAAAAACCATAACCTTGACTAGATGGACCTTTGTTGGCAAAGTAATGTCTCTGCTTTTCAATAAGCTGTCTAGATTGGTCATAACTTTTCTTCCAAGGAGTAAGCGTCTTTTAATGTCATGGCTGCCGTCACCATCTGCAGTGATTTTGGAGCCTCCAAAAATAAAGTCTGACACTGTTTCCGTGTTTCCCCATCTATTTTCCATGAAGTAATGGGACCAGATGCCATGATTTTCGTTTTCTGAATGTTGAGCTTTAAGCCAACTTTTTCACTCTCCTCTTTCACTTTCATCAAGAGGCTTTTGAGTTCCTCTTCACTTTCTGCCATAAGGGTGGTGTCATCTGCATATCTGAGGTTACTGATATTTCTCCTGGCAATCTTGATTCCAGCTTGTGCTTCTTCCAGCCCAGTGTTTCTCATGATGTACTCTGCATGTAAGTTAAATAAGCAGGGTGACAATATACAGCCTTGACATACTCCTTGTCCTATATGGAACCAGTCTGTTGTTCCATGTCCAGTTCTAAGTGTTGCTTCCTGACCTGCATACAGATTTCTCAAGAGGCAGGTCAGGTGGTCTGGTATTCCCATCTCTTTCAGAATCTTCCACAGATTCTTGTGATCCACACCATCCAAGGCTTTGGCATAGTCAATAAAGCAGAAATAGATGTTTTTCTGGAACTCTCTTGCTTTTTACATGATCCAGCGGATGTTGGCAATTTGATCTCTGGTTCCTCTGCCTTTTCTAAAACCAGCTTTAACATCTGGAAGTCCATGGTTCACGTATTGCTGAAGCCTGGCTTGGAGAATTTTGAGCATTACTTTACTAGCGTGTGAGATGAGTGTAATTCCATGGTAGTTTGATCATTCTTTGGCATTGTTTTGCTTTGGGATTGGAATGAAACTGACCTTTTCCAATCCTGTGGCCACTGCTGAGTTTTCCAAATTTGCTGGTATATTGAGTGCAGCACTTTCACAGCATCATCTTTCAGGATTTGAAACAGCGCAACTGGAATTCCATCACCTCCACTAGCTTTGTTCGTAGTGATGCTTTCTAAGGCCCACTTGAGTTCACATTCCAGGATGTCTGGCTCTAGGTGAGTGATCACATCATCGTGATTATCTTGGTCGATATCACCCAGTAATCCTACTCCTAGGTATATACCCTGCTGCTGCTGCTGCTGCTGCTGCTAAGTCACTTTAGTCGTGTCTGACTCTATGCAACCCCATAAACGGCAGCCCACCAGGCTCCCCCATCCCTGGGATTCTCCAGACAAGAACACTGCAGTGGGTTGCCATTGCCTTCTCCGATATACCCTGAGGAAACCCAAATTGAAAAAGACACATGTAACCCATTGTTCATTGCAGCACTATTTACAACAGCTAGAACATGGAAGCAACCTAGATGTCCATCAACAGATGAATGGATGAAGAAATAGTGGTACATATACACAATGGAATATTTCTCAGCCATAAAAGGGAATACATTTGAGTCAGTTCCAATTAGGTGGATGAACCTAGAACCTATTGTACAGAATGAAGTGTGTCAGAAACAGAAAGATAAATATCATATTCTAATGCATATATATGGAATCTAGAAAAATGGTACTAAAGAATTTATTTACACTAGAGCAATGGAGAAACAAAGAATAGACTTATGGACCTGGGGAGAGGAGAGGAGAGAGTGAGATGTATGGAAAGAGTAACATGGAAACTTACATTACCATATGTAAAATAGATAGCCCATGAGAATTTGCTGTATGGCTCAGGAAACTTAAACAGGAGCTTTGTATCAGTCTAGAGGAGTGGGATGGTGCAGGAGATCGGAGGGATGTTCAAAAGGGAGGGGATATATTTATACCTATGGCTGATTTTAAAAAAATGTATAGGAAACCTATAAAGGAATGATGATGCATGGATCAAAAACCAATTCAAGAATTAAAAATAAAAAAGCAGATGAATAATAATTTGAAAGTATTGAGTGAAAATATTATCAATATTATCAATTAATTTTACATCTGATGTAACTGTCTTTGCAAACAATTATAAAATAAAAACATTTCCAGATTGAAAAAGAAAAATAACTTGAAAAAATTTAGCAGCAATAGAAACTCAAAAATGCAATAGCTAAAGAATATACTAAAGAAAAAAAATGGAATCAAAGTTTGAAATTACAAAAGAAACATGAGGAAAGAAATTGGTAAAGGTTAATAAACAAAAAATTGAAACAAAATAACTATTTTAACATTGATGAAAAAAATGAAACTATAAAATGACAATGGTCATATGTAAGACCAGAGGAGAAATCAGAATTGTTTAAAGATCTTTGTATGGTTTTTAAAGGTAACTAGAGATGCTGATTAACCATAGAGCTTAGAATTTGTTAAGTATCATATGCATGCATGTTAAAATTTTAAGGACAGTCACTAAAAGACTATAAAGCAGGTATATAAATTTCAAAGCCTGTATAGAGAAGGCAATGGAGTAAAAACAAACCTGAAATATCAAAATATAGACAGGAAAAAGCAACTTACAGAGAAGTAGGCTAAATTGAAAATCCAAAACATGTCAAGATTGACAGTATATGCAGAAACTGCAAGAACAGATTTTTTAAAAATTGTCTGCAAGATGTGCATGTAAAATTTGGTGGCAAATAGGTTGCAATTAAAAAGTTGAAAATTATGCACAAGGAAATTACTAGTCAAAAGTAAGTTACTGTAGCTTTATATATGTTTACACAAAACAAATTCTAAGATCAAAAGAGTTTTTATGAATACAGATATTCTTCATATTTTTAAAAGATGCGTTTCAATCTTTTAAAATGGTCTCTTACAATTTTAAATATGTATGCACTTTCAAAACTATTAACACAAAATGACAGAATTTTATAGCAGACAATTTCACAATAATGTGTGAAAGTTTGATATAATTTTTGCTTTTCTGTTTGGTAACTGAGAGCTCAAAAATAAAAGAGGGAATGAGAGAGAGAAAGATCTGAACTAGGAAATCTGATGTATTACTCTTCTTAAGCTGGCATAACAAAATACCACAGACTGGGTAGCTTAAATAATAGAAATTTATTGTTCACAGGTCTTGAGACTGGAAGTTCAAAGTCAAGGTGCCAGCAGGTAGGTTTGATCCTGAGACCTCTTCTTTAGGCTTGTATATGGCCAATATGCCATCATCTGACCTCATCTTTGTGCACAGGTGGAGACAGAAATGATCAATCTCCCTCCTACTCTTCTTATAAGGCCTCTAGTCCTATGGGACTAAGGCCCCACTCCTATGACTCACTTCTCATTAATTACCCCTAAGAACTCTATCTCCAAATACAGTCACATTGAGGGATTAGGGCTTCACACTTTTGGACAAACAAAATTCAGCCTTACAGCACTTGATAAAATAGAACATTGAATCCAGCAATAAGAGTACACAAGAACACAAAAGACAGTTATAAAAATTGTTCAATGCATTAGGCCATCAAGAATGCTCAATATATTTAACAAATCTAACTTTGGAAGGAATGATGCTAAAGCTGAAGCTCCAGTACTTTGGTCACCTCATGCGAAGAGTTGACTCATTGGAAAAGACTCTGATGCTGGGAGGGATTGGGGGCAGGAGGAGAAGGGGATGACCGAGGATGAGATGGCTGGATGGCATCAGGGACTCGATGAACATGAGTCTGAATGAACTCCAGGAGATGGTGATGGACAGGGAGGCCTGCCATGCTGCAATTCATGTGGTTGCAAAGAGTCGGACATGACTGAGCGACTGAACTGACTGATACTATTCATATCACATTCTCTAGCCAAAGTGCAATGAAAGTAAAAATCAATAAGAAAAAATACCAAAATAAAAATTTTCATACATTTAAAGTTAAATGACATATTTTTAAATTACACATGTATCAACATAATTTAAAAAGGAAATTAGGAAAGATTTGAACTTGAGAAACATAGGTTTCTATGTATAATATGATATAGCTATCTCCTATGAAACCTTGATTTCTGCAAAATCATCCACTAAAAATAACAGAACATGTCAGGAGAAGGATAGGTCTAGGATTGAAACACCTAAAATTTGTGTACTTTGTAACTACAGAACAGATAAAAAGAATAATAATCCTAATAAAATAATAAACAGCATAGTTTAACATGCCTTTTAAACATGTCTTTTAAACAAGGCTATAGAAAATACAAAACTTTATTTTATTTGATAGGTGAACATAAGGAGATGTAAGGAAGAATTGAGGCCACTGAATTATAGTAAGAGGGGATGCATTGACACTGACATTGAAGTCGCTCAGTCATGTCCGACTCTTTGTGAACCCATGGACTGTAGCCTACCAGGCTCCTCTGTCCATGGAATATTCCAGGCAAGAGTACTGGAGTTGGTTGCCATTTCCTTCTCCAAAACAACTCCAAGAGGAAGTACACAACATAATTAAATCAAAAAGAAAAATATGGAGTAAATAGGTACAATACTGGATTTCTCCACAGCTAGCATCATCCAGCAATATTAACGCACCTTCAACTTCACTGATGGTCCAGTGGTTAAGACTGTATTTCCAATGCAGGGGGCATTGATGTTTTCAAACTGTGGTGCTGGAGAAGACTCTTGAGAGTCCCTTAGACAACAAGGAGATCAAACTAGTCAATGCTAAAGAAAATCAATCTTGACTATTCATTGGGAGGACTGATGCTGAAGCTGAAACTCCAATACTTTGGCCACTTGATGCAAAGAGCCAACTCACTGAAAAAGACTGATGGCTGGGAAAGATTGAGAGTAGGAGGAGAATGGGGCAACAGAGATAAGATGATTGGATGGAATCATCATCTTAATGGACATAAGTTTGAGCAAATTCTGGGAGATAGTGAAGGACAGAGAAGCCTGGAATGTCCTTGAGGTCACAAAGAGTCAGACACAAGCAAGTGACTGAACAACAACAGGGAACTAAGATCCCACATGCCATGCAATGTGGCCAAAAAATTAAAAAAAAAAATGCCAGTGCACTTTCCATTTTAGTGTACTTTCTATTTTACCACTATTACTTTTGGTAAGATAAACTATTAATATTAACTTGTTCTTTTTAAAGTGCTTCAACTGAAGCAATATATGCCTTATACTGTCATCATTCAATTATTTATCACCCATGAACTAATTCTTATTACAGAAAATGTGTAGAAGAGCTTACCATAATCAAAAATTCACTATTAGAGGGGAAATTATAGCCTTCAATATTTTTTAGAAAATATGCTGAAATTTAGTTAGCATCTGTGTAAGCTGGATTCAATGAAGAAGAAACAAGAGGAAATTTAGTATCATTTAATGTCATATAATAAAGAACTACCAGTTATTATTGGAGAGTTACAATAAAGATAGAAAGAGAACCATAAAGAGAATCAATCCTATGCCTGAGGGAAAGTGTCCAACGAAGGACAAATTTCAAAGAATGGTTCAAACATTGTTGAAGAAGGTGTGGGTACAGCTAATTAGACAACTGCCTAGCCAGATCTTATCCACACTTGCCAGACAAGCAGGAACAACCTTTTGGAGAACAGACAAACTGAGGCTGATGGTGAGCAGGTAGCAGATGCAGTTGGGACATGACTGTGGATTTGTGAAACTGTGTTGTGTCCACATCAGGATGAGTGGAGGAAATAAACCTCTAAGACACAAGCAAGGCCAGCTGACAGGTGTGACCGCTGGGAGTCTGGTGTGCGGTGAGTTGGAGGTGATTGGTCAATGTGGGAGAAGGGGTACTGCTGATCTTGCTACTGGAATTAGGAGCTGGAGAAACCTCTTTATGCAGGAACTTAGTGCCTTTCTTGTGAAGAGCTTGGGCCCACAGGATTCAGGGCCAGCTTTAAGTTCCACTAAATAGCAGGCTTACTAAGGCTCCCAGCATGGTGCCTAGAGGACAGAGGGGAGAATACAGGAAGCAGAGGTCTTGGCTGAGGAACCAGCTCATGCTGTCAAGGACTCCTAGCTATTCTGTAGCTGCCAAGGTAAAGAGCTACAGAAAGCACATGAGAGGCAGATCCTGGAGAATGCTGGTCTCTGTAGACATCTGACACCAGAAATTCTCTACAGACCGAGCAGTGGGAAAAAAATAAAAATAAAACCCAGCACATTCTTCAAGAATCTGGTGAGCAAGTTGTTAATACTTTGGAAGGAAGAATTCCCCTTAAGATCTTGCTAGATGGCTAAGGAGAAATACTTATTAGGCTAAGTTCCTTTAAAAAAAAAAAAAGCATGAATTTGGAGCTGAGAGGCAATAAATCAAAAACCATCATAGCTTCCATTTGTAAAGCTAGAAAAATATAAGTCCAAAGAATATAGAAGAAAATGATGAAAGAAGAAGATGAATTTATAAAGATAAAGGATACAATAAAAGAATAAACAAATTTTAAAAATACCTCACCTGCCCCCCCATCTCCCCATTCCTCACCCCAGCTCCCACCACACACAAACTCTTGAAAAGATAAAGTGCCAGGGTCCAGCCCCCACAGGATCCAGGGGTACCCTCAGGAGAGACGGCGTCAGTGAAGAGATTTAGAGAGAGATAAAGAAAGAATGTTGCAGATAAGAAAATAGAGGAGAGAAAGAGGCTGATATTCCTTGGTTTACACAGAAAGCCAATAAAGTCCCAGACAAGGGACTTGCTCTGTTCATGTAGGCTGCAGGCGCCCTCCTGGTCTCCCGAGGGAGTGAAGACACAGAGCGCCTTCCCGGTCAGGTCTTAGAAGCCCAGGCAGGAAAGTGAATGCAGAGAGCCTCTGTGATACAAGGGAACAGCCTGAAAAAGAGAGTAAGAGAGAGAAAGAAAGAAAGACATGGGGGAACCAGGCTTTCGTGGAACTGATCCTGGTCCATCACTTTATTTTTCAGGGAAGCTTTTATACCTTGACTTGTACATAGAGGAAAATGAAAGATGCAAAGTCATACAGAGTCAGCCCAAACATTACATCTGTTTTGTCTTTATCGAAACCAGGATTTTTTCTGCATACCTTTCCCATAAACGATGTTGTATACATTTTCTTCTGGCCTTGGAGGCCTGTGAACATTTTATAACCCTCTTTTGATAAAGGCTGCTCAACCAGAAAACTTATTTTCCCTTGAAATGTTTTTTCTTTATATTTTTAATCTATGTCAGCCTCAGAAAGTATTAAACAGAGTTACAGTTCTCATGGAGCAAAGGTGCAATGAGTTAAAACAAAGAAAGAACCAATTAGCTCAAAGGTCTGATATGGTTAATTTCAAGGCTATTGCTTGTTTTTCTTAAATTCCAACTACATTAACTATTGCACTCCCAGGTGCACAGTGGATAAGAGATATGGGAACTTAGCAGCAAGCATTGGCTCAACAGTGAAATCCTACACCAGCACTACTCTAATAGCTTTTAACTCTTTGAAAGGGTCTATATTTTTAGAATGTTTTAGGCTTCCCATGCCTCTCACAGTTGGGAGGCTGTGAATAATCACATGCGTAGCTGCAAGAGTCTGGATAAACCTGTCAGGCAAGCTAGAATGCTAACAGGGGTGTTTGGATAGAAATACTCCTTTCATGCCCAAGAGACTTATTAGCTAGAGCCCTAAGTTGATTTTCTCCAGAGAAAGGTGGTCAGGGATAGCCCCCTGTTAATGTCAGAAGAGTTGGTGAAAGGCACAAAATAGTAAAACAGACAGATTCTGATTTTGGGGTAGATGCTTGAGCAGGTCCAGGGAGTCCCTCAAATCCTGATCCACCTTTGCCTGTCAGGTCTCCTCCACATGACCTTTGTCATGGGTGGGATCTCCCGTGGTGGCTTCTAGCAATAAAGGAGACAAATCTCTATCAGGACTGATCAAGAAAAAGATTCTGTGATTCTCATTAAAAAATGCTTGGATTGATAAGGAATATATAGGGACAAAAAATGTTTAGATTGATAAGCAATATGTAGGGAGAACTGTGGCAGAGGCATACAAACAAAGTAACACTATAATTAAATTTAAGCCAATAAGTTGAAAACTTAGACAAAAAAAAATCTTCTAGGAAGACATAACATCAAAATTAACTGAAGAAGAAAGAAAAACATTCTACATTCTAAAACTACCTGTGATTATTAAAGAAATTGAATCAGTAGATGAAGATCTGCCTTCCAACCCACACAAACACGAAGAATAATATCAAAAGGACAAGGCCAAGTAATTCTATCAGTAATGTATACCAGACTTCCAGAAAAGAGAAAGAAAAGAAAAATATTCAAGTAATTTTATAAGATTAATATAAGTTTGAGTCAAAATCAGAAAAGAACAGTATGAGAAACAACAGTTATAAGCCAATTTTACTGTTAAGATAGAATAAGGCTAGAATAGGCTAGAATAAAAAGGCTTAAATTCAGTTTAAAGACTACCCAGAATGATGACTGAAATCTAATACATGGCCACCTTCATTTTAGTTTCCTATTGAATCAGAAAACAAGTAAAACACAAGGTATATGAGATAAAAACACAAGTGAGAAAGTAGATATAGTTTCCCCATTCTTGCCTGATTTCTCAGAGATATGTTTCCTAAGTTTTGTTTTCAGTGAAGAGAGGGAAGAAGCAGAAACGCATCACACCAAAGGAGCCCAAGTCACCAGGTTTCTTCCATTAGCACTTTAGAAAAAAGAGAGAGGTCATATCATTCAAGGGTCTATCTACCACTATATGGAGAGGGCAATGGCACCCCACTCCAGTACTCTTGCCTGGAAAATTCCATTGACGGAGGAGCCTGGTAGGCTGCAGTCCAAGGGGTCACTAGGAGTCAGACACCACTGAGCAACTTCACTTTCACTTTTCACTTTCATGCACCGAAGAAGGAAATGGCAATCCACTCCAGTGTTTTTGCCTGGAGAATCCCAGGGACAGGGGAGCCTGGTGGGCTGCCATCTATGGGGTCGCACAGAGTCGTACATGACTGAAGCGACTTAGCAGCAGCAGCAGCAGCTACCACTATATAAAGCAACTCCTTTTTACCCTACAATGACCACAATTTTGTGTTATTAATGCATTGTATTTTTATTGCATTACTGGCTCTTTAGTAGGCTTGACTGTAGCCTACTACAAGTATACACAAAACTCCTAAAAATTTATATCTGCAAATTGAAATTTTCAATGTTTTTTAAAAAATAAATAATGACCAGGTTAGGTGTATCATAAAAGTATAAGGATGATATAATATTATGAACTCTCATGATGAAATTCAACACATTAATAAAGATCAAAATGCATTAATTTTGCACATCCAAAAAAACATATTCTGTTAAATCAACTCCAATTTATGATTTAATATGAAAAAGTTATCATATCATAAATAAAAGAATTTTATTAGCCCAAATAAAATGAATAATGCAGACATTATCATTTGGGTTAATATAATCTACTAATTTCTTTACCAATGCTGCCTTTCATTATATAAGCTAGAAAGCTTAATGCTTACTTTCCAAGATTGCTTTAAAAGAGCTGTGGTCTGGGTAGCTGAACTTGTAGCAGGTATTTTGGAAGCATGAGGAAAATGTCTGCATCAAGGCTTATTTTTGCATAAGAAAAGATAACTTCCTGTATTTTATATACTAGAGTCTTGTCACATTTTCTGTCACCTCATGAATGAACACATCCATGAGAGATCCAGATTATCTGACACAAACCTGCAATGATTTCCATAATTAATGTTGAAATTCTAGAAACATTACCTTTAAAAATCAAGAACAAGACAAAGATGCCTGCCATTACTGCTTCTGTTTAGCTGCATACTGACTGTTCTTGTCAGTCCGGGATGACAAGAACAAGAGCTAAAATCTATGAGATTTGAGAGAGAAAAATGAAAACTGTAATTATGATAGAGAAACGCTAAAGAGATATACAGGCAAACTATTACAGTTAATTAGATTAATTAAGCAAGAATACTGTATAGGAGATCAATATTCAAAACAATAAAATTTCCATACTCCAGCAACAGTAAAATGTGGTTTCTAAATGTAAAACTAACTCTCACTAATCCAAGAATAGAGGGGAACGTCCTAAAATTGATAAAGAAAGTCTAAAAAATATATACATTTAACATAATATTTATTTATTTTTAAAATAAATTTATTCATTTTAATTGGAGGCTAATTACTTTACAATATTGTAGTGTTTTTGCCATACATTGACATGAATCAGCCATGGGTGTACATGTGTTCCCACCTCCTTCCCATCCCATCCTTCTGGGTCATCATATTTAATGGTGAGAAACTTGAAAAATTTCCATTAAGATTAAGAACAAAGCAAGGAAGGATGTCTCTTCTCACCATTAATTTTGAACATCATTATGGAAAATATAGATAATGCAATAAGATAAGAAAGGAAAATAAAAGGAATATAGATTAAGAAGAAAGAAATAATCATGTTTTTGCAGATGACATGATTGTGTATGTAGAAAATCCAAAAAGAATTAACAGCAAGAAAAAACTCCTGGAATTAATCAATTGTAGCAAGTTTGCAAGCTATAAGGTGAATACACAGAAGTCAACCACTTGCCTATATACCAGTAATGAACAACTGGAATTTAAAATTAAAAACACAATCACATGAACATCAGCATCTCCCCAAATGAAATACTTAGCTATAAATTCAACAAAATAGGTATATAACATGTACAAGGAAAATTACAAAGCTATGAAGAAAAACATCAAAGAAAAAATAAATAGAGTGATATCCCATGTTCATATATAGGAAAGTCAATATTGTAAAGATATCAATTATTCTCAACTTGATCTACAGATTCAATGCAATTCCAGTCAAACACCAGTGGTTATTTTGCAGATACTGACAAATTTATTCTTAAGTTTCTATGGAAAGGCAGAAGACCCATAAAGGACAACAATTTTAGTATACTAACACATATATATGGAATTTAGAAAGATGGCAATGATGACCCTGTATGCGAGACAGCAAAAGAGACACAGATGTGTAGAGCGGACTTCTGGACTCTGAGGGAGAGGGAGAGGGAGGGGTGGGATGATTTGGGAGAATGGCATTGAAACATGTATACTATCATGTAAGAAACAAATTGCCAGTCTATGTTCGATGCAGGGTACAGGATGCTTGGGGCTGGTGCACGGGGATGATCCAGAGAGATGAAATGGGGTGGGAGGTGGGAGGGGGGGTTCATGTTTGGCAACTCATGTACACTCATGGTGGATTCATGTCAATGTATGGCAAAACCAATACAGTATTGTAAAGTAAAATAAAATAAAAATAAAAATAAAAAAAAAAATAAAAAATATAACAACGTAAGCACTTAGCAACATAAAATCACAAAGTCCAATGGCCACTCAAAAACAAACAAACAAACAAAAACAAGAAAGACCAAGAAATGATAAATTGTGACCCATAAGCAAAATAAACAGTTGTATAAATTCTCAGAAAAGAGAATGCAGACCACACCCAATAGAAGTTACTGTTTCTGTGTCATGTTTTAAGAGCATGTGTATAAAGAATACATGTTTAGAGAGAAAGTCAGTGTCAAGAGAAATATGCAACTATTCTTTAAAAGGGTTTCCTTGACAGTTCAGCTGGTAAAAAATCCACTGGCAATGCAGGAGACCCTAGATTGATTCCTGGGTGGGGAAGATCCCCTGGAGAAGGGATAGGTTACCCACTCCAGTATTCTTGGGCTTCCTTGGTGACTCAAGATAATAAAGAAGCTGCCTGCAGTGCAGGAGACCTGGATTTGATCCTTAGGTTGGGGAGATCCCCTGGAGAAGAGAATAGCTACCCAGTCCAGTATCCTTGCCTGGAGAATTCCATGGACAGAAGAGCCTAGTAGCTACAGTCCTTGGGGTTGAAAAGAGTCAGACATGACATGCTTTAAAAGGTAATTTTTAACCACATTAAAGTGATGATCTAATATTAATATGTAATTCCTATCATCCATTCTCACACATACATTATACAGTTCTAATTATAATGCATATATCTGATAGTAAAGTCACGCATTTAAAAAATATTCTGTGCACGTGTGTATGTAAGAAAGTAGAAAAGAGAAGATGCATAAACTGTCTGCTTTTGATCCAACCTACTGAATTGATCATGACAAGATAATTTCAGACTTTCTATATCCTAAAGCTGCTTAGATGATACATGATCTAAAAACAATCTAAACAATTAACTCCTACTCATTCTTCAAATTGAAGCTCAGGTTAAACCTCCCTTAGAAAGCTCTCCCTGGCACCTTTCTTTTCAGCAGCCGAGTTTGACACCTCTTGCAGCAGCTCCATTGTCCCCAGGCTCTCCTTCATGGTAGCACTAGTGCTCTGTAATCATCTGTGTGTGTCTCTCCATCAGTGCTTGAGCACCTTGGATGTGATCTATTTCAGGGTACTCAACCTAGCCTCAGGCTTGCCACTTAGACTCAAATGTTTGTTTGTTAACCTCTTTATGTTGTATATTCTGGATCAACATTCCTGTGAATATAAATCTAATTAAGATATTCTTATATTTCAAGCAAAGGATGAGAGAAAGAATCAATCATCATTAATCAATAACATGTTGCCATTTTATGTTTTCTCTCTTTTGCCGCTCTAGTAGAAGAGTCCCCTGTGACATAACTAGAAACAAACTGATTCCCTTAATAGAAACAGCAGTTTCTACTTTCTGCTTTTCTACTTTCCAGAACATCATGTTTAAAATACACCTTAAATGAAGTTGGTGAAAGATACCATGATACAAGCTTACCTTGATGTGTATTTTAGCAACAGAGTAAGTACTTGATTCAACATACAGTCAAATTTCATATTGGATAACATATATGATACAATTTTCATAATACACCTGGATTCTTATCACAGTATATGGAGCTATATGCAAGAATTCTGCATCTCAAAAAATGGAATAAGGGATACATTGAATTATGTATTGTATGAGAAGGGACAGATGGCATTATAGAGCACATGGAAACACTGGTATTTATACAATAAGCATTAAATACATTTCTCTAGATAAATGGGGTTATTTGCAGGTATGACGCACCTAACCCTCAAATAATGGTTTATTTTAGGTTTTAGTGCCTCACACAAGCTTATTTTAGAGGCTGCATCTGTCAGAATAAAACTGATGTGATGCAGAAATTCAAAAGATATCAAAAAGAACTCCAAGTAAACATAGAAATGTGGGAATACAAAGAGAACATAAAACTAAAGCATTTCCTTGGAGGTAGAAGAAGAATATAATAAAAATTGAACTTCAAAGAGAACTGAGGGGAAAGGATTTAAAGTTATGGATGTAAGTCACTTAAAAAACATTCCTTGAATAAAAAAATCCACTCAGGTACAAGAAGTCTAAATGACAGTTGAGAATTCATAGTGATCCATAGAATCAATATTATTTACTTTAAATATTACAGAAAAAAATAAATCTTTTGAGGATGTGAATGATTAATTCTACATACAAAATGCAAAATGCATTCTTTTTCCTTTGTATTTTGAAAACCTGTCTTGAAGAAAAGCTAAGGGTAGTGAATGAAATCTTTTCATTATAACTTGTATTATCCAATTCATTTTTCATCCATACTTTAAATTTTTCTCTCAAAAATACTTTTATTCAACACCTAACACTGAAAAAGGTTATCCTCAATTTAGACCAATGACCAACTTTTTTCTTGAAACCACCAAAATTTTGAGAATTCGTTTTATTCATGTTACCGGGAATAATAATATATTATAAATAAACAAGATTTTTCTCATATTCTTTAAGGTTTCTGTATTCTAGGAACAGTTTTATCAATATAAGTTTCACTTTGGAGCAGTCTGGTGCTTACCCTGGTCCTTTGTGTAGTTATGCACTTGACCCCATTCCCAGGCTAATGTATTAGATGGGGGTACTCTCTGCCATTCATCCTGTAATGATACAGTAAAATTTATCCTCTCCTTTTAAAATAGAAATGAAAATCTAAATTGAAAGGAAAATATTTTGAATTTGTGAAAAAAAACTTCATGACACATTTACAAGTACCACTGCTTCTTTTTAAATATTAATTTAAGCATTATAAAATATGTTTTCAAATGTATCACTGATGACAAATATCTTTAGGAAAAAAATTAAATATAAAAATAAACTAATGGGTTGCCTAAGATCAAAAAGCTTTTATGTCTCCCTCAGGTTATCCTACTCAATAATATATGAGGCTAAATGCTACTTTTAAAGACCAGGAATGAGAAATTTAAAACAGAAAGACATGAGAAACAATTGAACATACAATAGAATGTATGTCTATTGAATTTTATAAAAATGATTATTAATGTGCCAATCAAGATTCCTGATTTTAATATTCCAAAAACATAGGGATTGCATGCTTTTTCTCCAATTTCTAAATTCACTGCTTTGAGGTTATAAGATAAGAAACATATAATAATGATTTTGCAGATCCTTACTTTGGGTTCTGTTTTTGCTTAGATTTGTTAAATGCTCCATGTGTGCTGGAAATGAGTTAGCATTTTCTATGAATGCAAGATTCTATTCATCAAATCAGCTTAATAAATATATTATTTAATTTTTTAATATCCTCAATAATTGTTTTGGTCTGCTTGATCACTCATCAGCAAAAGTGTGTCAAAAGCAAACATTAAGATCAGGAATCTGTACATTTACCTTGTTCTGTCCAATGTGTTTGTAGGTTTATTTAACTGTATGTATATTATCATTGTGTTGGTTTTGTAAATGGAATATTTCTTCTATTAGATTCCCTAACTAGTTTCTAACTAATTCTAACCAGCTTTATGTCTATAATTGAATTTTATTAATTTCTGTATAAGAATTTGTATATAGCCATCTACTAAATTTTTATTTGTCACAGTTTTTTAACTGATTTAGGTTTTCTAGGTAAACACTCATTTTGTCTAAATCAGTGATCCCTTTACAGTCTACTTTTATACCTCCTACTTTGATCTCTTCTCTAATTGCATTGCCTACTACCCCTATAACAATGGTAAATAAGAAAGATGATACCTGATGTCTTTATCTTGTTTCGGCTTTTAGTGTTAAAGCATGATGCTGGCTCTGGGTTAATCAATTATGATCAATTACTATCAATATGAAAGTCTCATCTATTTAAATTTTATATTGTTGAATTATCTGTCTATTACTATTTTATCATAATGTGATGTTTATTCATATTTCATCATATTGTAGAAGTATGCATTGATTCTTACTTTAGATATTACATATTAAATGTCTAATACCTTTCAGAATCTACAGAGATAATCACCATTATTTTTCTCTTTTGAGATATTAATTTTAAAGATTCAGCAGAATATCCTTTTAACACTAGCTAGTCTTAAGAACTGGGAGCTATGGAGGGTGGATGAATATATATTATTTACTCTTTGAAACTTCCTTTGCTTTACCATGACAGCTAGTCTGTTTGGGTTATGGATCTTTACTTGGGTTAGTTTTGTAATTTTTATACATAATCCATATGCATGTGAAAAGGTAGTGCTTCCAGAAAACAGATTTCTACATGTTTAGCTTATGCATGGACAGGCTTGCCAGGTAGTGCTAGTAGTAAAGAACCTGCCTGCCACTGCAGGTAGATGGAAGAGACATGAGTTTGATCCCTGGGTTGGGAAGATCCCCTGGAAGAGGACATGGCAACCCACTCCAGTATTCTTGCCTGGAGAATACCATGGACAGAGGAGCCTGCTGGACTATGGTCCATAGGGTCACAAAGAGTTGGCCACGACTGAAGTGACTTAGCATGCACACATGTACAGTAACTTGTGAAATAAAGCCTTTCATTACCAATGCATTTATATTTTTCTTTCTATTTCTAGCATTAAAAAAAACATATTGTTCTTTTCTCCATAAAATGTTTTTAATTTTTTTTCCAGAGACTCTTTCATTTGTAATGTGGAATTATTGGGACTTTTGCAACTGTAGTATTCATAGGAATAAGACAAATTTCTTTTTACAATCTCTGGAATTCCTGAAAAATGCTACATCAGGATGCAGACTGTGGAGAAATCATTGTTTTATAATTGTTTAATAACTGATATTTTTAAGGACCTATCATGAATGTAGTGGATTATTCCAAAGGGAAAGAGGGAATCCTAAAAACTGATAATAAAGTTATTGTTTTTATAGCCTTACTTCCTATGAATATAGGTTACTGGTTTGACAAGGGACTTATTCTTCACACTCATTCTAGTTCTCTTCAACGACTCAGCCCTGAAACAGGATCAGATTCAGTCAGCACTAACATAACCGGGTAATAAGACCTTAGTTGATTAGTACTGATTGTCAAATGGAATATCCACTCAACCAATAACATGTCAATCTTAACCAACAGAATCAGATAGGAAAGCAAGGAGTTATCTGTTGGTAATAATCCATTTTCAATATTGAACATAAATAGATGTAATTTCTACAATGATACATTTATTTATACTCAGCTTGGCCAAAATGTTAGTCGGCATCCTTGCTAGGCTTCCTATAATCCCATCATCCATGTTCTGTGCTCCTGTTTCTGTGGGAAGACTTTGTGTTTGATGTTAAATCCTTTTTGACTTTTGAGAATGAGGAGTCACTACCCTCTGCCAGCTTCCTGCCACCTCTCTACATTTGCCACATTATTTGGACTCTTCCTCCTCATAGATAGATAGCAATTCCCCTCCTTTCCTTCAAAGCCACTGTCTCCCTATAAATCAGCAAGCAGAAGGAACATGTCTGACAAAAATCCTGTCTCTCCTAAAACCCAACGGTACCAAATTTGCTGTTGCCTTTAGCTGTCCCTGTGTGAAAAAATAAAACCTAGAATCTCTTGTCTGTTTCCCTCAGCCATGCCATCAAGCTGCTTGTCAACCTATTTTTAGTCAGGAATTTACAGTATTTCTTGTGAAGCTTTCTTTACATAAATATTTTCTTTCCTAATTTTGTGTCACATTTTTCTCCTTATTTCTTTTTTTAAATCCTGTTTCTCAAACTGAAAAGCCCATTCTAGCTTGGCACATTGAAAACAATTCGACAGATGTTGCAGTCATCACTGTACATTTTCTGTTTCTACACAAGAACAGAAAATTGGCTGGAAAGTGAGTCTCTGTTGATCCTCACGTAAGGCCGGTACCATCAATGCCTTCCTCAGAACTCACCTTCCTGTTCATCAGCTGCACTGTAAGCTAGCTGTCATGAACATACTAAATTATGTCATTGCCTATTGCTTTTATAGCATCTCCTATCTGGTCAAACTTACAATGGCTGCTCTATTATTTTACAGTGTAACTATCTAAAAACATTTTCAAGGACATTTTTTTAAACATCATTCTTTGTCTTCTATATTTTGTAGTAATTTCCCTTAGGGTCTCTTCTGGGCATCTGACTTTTATGAAAGCGAAAACAAAGTACCTATGGAGAAATAATTCCTGATTAAGATTTCCCCACATAAAATTTTTGCAAAAACTTAATAACAGTATTTACTATCCATTTCATACTTAGTACTTACATGATTATAATAAAGGCTTTCAATTTGACAGAATATATAAAGAGTAACTAAACAAACTACATACACACAAATTCAATTTTGCAGATGTTACATCATTTCAAGTCACTAAACATCCACATGATTACGTGAATTATTTTACATCACTCAACACATTCAGTTTCCACTCACTTTTTGCCTTACACTTCAGTTAGGCACTTGAAGAACACAGAAGTGTGAGATTCCTGCTCTTTGTGTCTGGCTGCTAGTCAGTGAGATGTAAATGAGTTCACAGTACACAGCTGGAGAATAGCATTCATCTTCTAACATCTATGTCAGCAAGATTTTCATTACAAGGAAGCAAAAACTGTAATTTAGTTGCCCAAAGAGTCTATCATTTATCAGTTTTAAGGCTAATGTGTCCTTCAATATAAAAACATGAAACAAACGAACAAAAAAAAAACATGAAACAGTATAAAACACTACTCTTTTTCTTTTGCTATTTTAGTGTAATATCTCTACATATTCAACATTCTATTAGCAACAAATATATGAAATTGAATGAATCTTGTGATTATTTAGGTGCCATTATTCTATTCATGGGCTTCTTAGGTGGCGCTAGTGGTAAAGAACCCATCTGCCAATGCAGAAGACAAAAGGGATGTGGGTTCGATCCCTGTGTCGGGAAGATCCCCTGGAGACGGGCATGGCAACCCACTCCAGTATTCTTGCCTGGAGAATCCCGTGGACAGAGAAGCCTGGTGGGCTACAGTCCATAGGGTCACAAAGAGTTGGACACGACTGAAGCGACTTAGTATGCATGCACGCATTCTACCCTATAAGAATTTATATAACTGCCATTCACAAAAACTGTTTTAGGTATAAGAATTGAAGTTTTGCTTTCCTCTTTGCTTTGAACTATTTAACGAAGAACAGTGAAATAGATTCCTACTATAAATATTTCTTATCATAGAGGCATCATAACCAAATGACAGCTTTGTCATAGCCAATTCAATGACCTCAATTTAATAACACTCATCTGAAACTAGTCGTGAAAGATCAATAAAAATTATTCTCAGATAGAAAGATAAGAAAATAGATACCCTGGTCTTCTTATGTTTAAACGTATGGAAACCCTGGGGAATTCATCTATTCCAACTAAAGCTGAGAATGTTGGGAGGAAAATAAGGCACATTCTTTAATCTTTCAAACTATGAACTGTAATTTAGTTGTATCATTAGAAAAGGTTCCCTCATTTGTCTGCTTTAAGTCACTTGAGAGCTTATGATTCTGGTGATGGTTATATGAATGTAAAACAGAACATTTTCTGGCAAAATATGAGCCTTGAAGAGTGGACAAAATTCTAGCTGTGTTCTGCGACGAAGCTGGCTGGAGTTGTTAGAGTCTGAGGGAGAAAGGCTGGGTTTCAGAACCTTTTGGGAATCAACTTTAAACACAAATGGAAACTCTGATTTTAATGAAACAAAGTTGGATATTATTCCCATAGAGCCTGGCTGAAGCTATTGGGCAGAAAGACACATTTTTTTATTCAAAAATTATTTATAAATGAATCCTAATAAAACATAAAACAGAACATGAATTGTTTCCAGGCCATGACGAAACACCCAGCTTTAAGATGATAAGATTTCTACGTGGTCAGGCAGTGGGTTTCTTGAATGAGTTCCAACAGCCTGTGGTAGCTCTGTAGCCTCCCTTTTCACTAGTGTCGTATTTGCATAATTTGAAAACATTTTAATTTGAACAACATTGCTCAGTTTTTCAGCAGATGAATGAACTGTCTGACCCAGCCAGAAAAATCAGAGGTTTCATGCTTAGAAAATCTGATCCTTGTTACAGATTACACTAATTCAGAAAACAGCCTTCAAATGTCTTCAGTTAAGATGCCTCCACAAACTCCTGCCTATGTTATTGAAAAGCCTGCTTTGTGTGTCCCAGAAACACAAGGAGGCCAGTGTACCTGGATCAAACACTTAACACTGGAGAGTAAAGATTTCAGAGAAGGAGGAAGAAACCAGGCCATGCAGTCTTGTAAGTCATTCAAAGTACCACTGCCTTTACCCTAAGAACAAACGAAAGTCATTCGAAAGTCATTCTAAGTCCTTGAGAAAGAGAATGATCCGATCTGACTTACTTTTTAAAGTATTTCCCTGGCTGCTGTGTGCAGAACCAATTAATTAAAATATCTGCTAGTGGACCCCAATAAAAGTTAAACCCAAAGTCACCCAGTAAGCCCTCATTCTCATTTACCTCTTCACATCACTAATCACATTTGAACACTGTCCAGAACTGGAAGGACACATTTGGCAAACTCAAACACTGAAGGTAATTGATGGGCATGCATTAAAAGGACTATTTACAAAGGTGTAGGTAAGTTAAGTAAAACTAACAGTCAATGGTGAAACCACCCTGGGTTAGAAATAACAGGGAATAGTTACCATGCCTTCTCTGAAGTAAGGAGAAGAAAGGAAACTGGTGGTTACCAGAAGCAATTTCTGTAGCTGTAGGAGAGGATACCTACAAAAGCCGTGCATCAAAACAGAAACGCAGACGATCTGCAGCAACCTGCAGCAAAACTCTTCTTTTGAAAAAGCACATTTGTTTCAGTATATTGATACACTAAGAAAGAATTTAAGCCTAACTGAATTTGATGTTTGTTTATGCACAATTTCATCCATGAGAAATACTGAATGAACAGAGAAAATTGCATAGCTGAACCATTTGGGGCAGAAATACACAAAAAGGCACACATACATATACACCTCAAAATCTACCTGCTACACTGTGTGTGTTAAGAGCCATGTCCGTCCACAGCTGGTGTTACAACTTTCCTTCCAATTTCACATACCCCACCTTCTACCACTTTATGATAACTCATATTCTGTAACTTTTCCTATGTCCACTTCTTCAATCAAACCACAGGTCCTTTCCAAGGTAACGTACCATATTTATTGTAATATGCTTTATTACCATTTAACAAGTGTAAAACTGTGCTACAGTTTTTATTAGGCTTCCATCTGTGTGTGTGTGTGTGTGCATGTGTGCATGTGTGTGTGTGTTACTGACAAAGATTTTGAGTGCTCTGCCCCAATCCCATTTTCCCATAACCCTGTGGTTTTAATTGCATGATTTTTTCACAGTGTGGTGATTTTTAGGACGATAAATATCCTGTTACAGCAATACTAATTCTACATATCCAGATCTCACTCATATGCCTCCTTCCATTTTCAGCCAATTCTTCTTACTAACCAAAACCAACAGAAAACCAAAGCAACGAGGCCCACCGTTATAATCCCTAAAGTACAGACGCCTGGGGAACAATGCCCGGTGGAGAAGCATGAAGACTGGATCTGAAAAGGCAAACTGAAAGCATACAGCACAGAAACTTTCTTTCATTTAAAAATCCTCTTTTGATTTCTAGTGCCTTACTACTAAAAATGTGGTCCAGGGATTAGCAGCTTCAGTAGCTTCTAGGAGCATGTTAGAAATGCACAGTATTGGGTTTCTCCAAAGAACTACCGAATCTCTCCTCA
The DNA here is from genome assembly GCF_023091745.1 of Budorcas taxicolor. Taxonomy (NCBI): domain Eukaryota; kingdom Metazoa; phylum Chordata; class Mammalia; order Artiodactyla; family Bovidae; genus Budorcas; species Budorcas taxicolor. Next base: position 158,498,148 of record NC_068910.1, read on the forward strand.
GGTGACTCATATGCACATCAGAGTTTCAAAACCATCATTCTCAAACTTCATTATATTTGCTCTTCTCCTGCCTCCTACCTCATTGGCTGGCTACTGCCTTGCTGTATTCTTTCCTAGTACTACTTCTTCCAGCTCGACAAAATTTTCAAAGCTGTTCTGGACTATGACTGACTTGTAACTTGAAGAAATTTCAATGGTGGAATGAACTGTGGCTTCAGTGAGATCATTTTCCTCCCAGGAGCTAGCTCTAAGAAAATGGCAAAAAGTGAAATTACACATCTATTCCCAAGAAACCAAATCAAACCCATGAGAGTTAAACTTAACAAATTAATGCTGAGTCAAACACCAAATATTGTCTATTAGCTTACAAGAAAAATAGTATAGGCTAATCAAAATTAATTATGAGTGAACAGCTATTAATATAGAATTTTTACCTTTTTAAGATAGCAACGCTTATGAAATACAATTGGCTATGAATTCCTCGTTAATTAAATTCACTAAATAACTTTACCTCTACAGTTTATTTTCAACACCAGCCAATGGAAAGCAATGTAATCTTCACCTTCCTTCCTTCAGCAGCTCCCTCACATGATTCTCCCAGTCACTTGTTCTCAACTTCTGAGAATAACATTTGACTTCTTTTTCTTAACTTCACTCTTGGAAGCAAAATAACTGTTGAATCTTAACAATTTGTCTTCCTCAATGTCTCATATCATTTTCATTCTTTCCATCCCCATTTCTAATTTTCTGGTTCATATCTATCACCTTTGGGGTACACGAATAACCTCTTAAGTGGTCTTCTTAAATTTATTATTTCCTTATCTTAGTTCTACACAAACCTCCAGCAGATCATCATTGCCTTCAGAGTAAAATTCATGCCTGCCTTAAAATTCATGATTTCTGATTCAGTTCAGTTCAGTTCAGTTCAGTCACTCAGTCATGTCTGCCTCTTTGCGACCCCATGAATCGCAGCGCACCAGGCCTCCCTGTCCATCACCAACTCCCGGAGTTCACTCAGACTCACGTCCATCGAGTCAGTGATGCCATCCAGCCATCTCACCCTCGGTCGTCCCCTTCTCCTCCTGCCCCCAATCCCTCCCAGCATCAGAGTCTTTTCCAATGAGTCAACTCTTCACATGAGGTGGCCAAAGTACTGGAGTTTCAGCTTTAGCATCATTCCTTCCAAAGAAATCCCAGGGCTGATCTCCTTCAGAATGGACTGGTTGGATCTCCTTGCAGTCCAAGGGACTCTCAAGAGTCTTCCCCAACACCACAGTTCAAAAGCATCAATTCTTCGGTGCTCAGCTTTCTTCACAGTTCAACTCTCACATCCATACATGATTTCTGATTACCTGGTCCCAAATTAGCATTCCAACTTACGTTGGAACTTGTGTCCTTCACAGCTCCATCACCAACCTTAGATGAGACCAAAGGTCATGCATCTCTTACCCTATAGAGGAGTAGTTTTGGGAGAATTCCCCAACATCTACTGTGTGCCCACCTAAATTTGTTCCTTTCATCCTGATCTCCTTAAAGGCATTCCCTTTAATTCATACATGGTTTTCTGGGTTGACCACTTTGATTTTCATTTATTTTTGTTCTTGGTGTTAATTTTTAAGATGCCCCTTGATTCCATGCTTCTAAGTCATAGATCATATCTGTACCTCCTTCAGGGCTCAACCCTGAGAAACCTCAACTTAAGTCAGTGCACCTGGACCCTTTATTTGGTCAAAAATGTGATCTAGAAGCCTTATTTCTAGTCCTTTCTATTTCTTTAAAAACTAGTTACTTGAACATACCTTGCTCCATTTTATCTTCCTTGAATGGAAATATTCTCTTTTTTCTTCTCTAAATACTCAGATTGTATCCATCTTCCAAGAACCTGCTGACTTCAGTTTTCTCCAGAAAGGATGGAATTCCATATCACTTCAGCCACACTAGTTACTTTCTTCACCCCCAAGTAGTTTTTTTTATTTTTTATATCAGTGTTTATTTTTCAGTTAAGGCGCCTGTGGTTTTGTGACATCAGATGAACTTTTCCTGAATTGCTTAACTCAGGTTTAAGCCTTACCTCCCTAACAAGGCCAGGAACCAACTGCAATTTTTCTTGTATGCCTTAAAAATTTTGCATGAGTTCAATAATATTTGTTGTTTTAAGCCATAACAATTTCTCTCACTTGTTTAATGGAAGAAAAGTTTTTTTTCTTCTCTTAATGGAAATGATATAGCCTGGACCCTGTAAAGGTGCACACAAATACTGTGAATACTACCCACATGCTGACAGATTAACAGTGTTTTTAATAGTTACCACTAAGGATCCAGTTCAAGTGTACTTTTATTAAATTTTAATTCCATAAGCAATTTCCTTTGCCAGTGTCCAATCTTAGTTACAGTGTCTTCATTTTTTTATGTAACTTTAACCATTGGGAAACAGGTTAAAACAAATCTGTAATTCAATTGACACTGTAAAATTACAAATGCTGCCTTTCAGTTCAAAGCTTTCTGTCTTAAATATGCCCATCCTTTGTCTATGTTGGCTAATAGTTCATAACTTTATCCCATTAAAACTATCACTTAAAAGTACATGCAGACATATATGTACTTTATATACATGAATATTTAATTTTATAAGCTTGAGTAAAATAGAGAACTTGTATCTTCTAATAAATGTCAGTAACAACCCTGTATGCAAGACAGGAAAAAAGACACAGATGTTTATAATGGACTTTTGGACTCAGAGGGAGAGGGAGAGGGTGGGATGATTTGGGAGAATGGCATTCTAACATGTATACTATCATGTAAGAACTGAATCGCCAGTCTATGTCTGACGCAGGATACAGCATGCTTGGGGCTGGTGCATGGGGATGACCCAGAGAGATGTTATGGGGAGGGAGGTGGGAGGGAGGTTCATGTTTGGGAACACATGTAAGAATTAAAGATTTTAAAATTAAAAAAATAAAAAACTAAAAAAAAAAAATGTCAGTAAGTTTTATTATAAGAAATGTTTTAAAGGCATCTTCAATATTTAGGATATTAGGTTTAAAACAATAAATTTGGAATAGCCTATAGCATTAATAAAGTTTGTAGCAAAATATGTTTGTGATTGATTTTTATTTAATTAAGAAAATCTTATATACTGTGTGGATCACAATAAATTGTGGAAAGTTCTGAGAGAGATGGGAATACCAGACCACCTGACCTGCCTCTTGAGAAATCTGTATGCAGGTCAGGAAGCAACAGTTAGAACTGGACATGGAACAACAGACTGGTTCCAAATAGGAAAAGGAGTACGTCAAGGCTGTATATTGTCACCCTGCTTGTTTAACTTATATGCAGAGCACATCATGAGAATCGCTGGACTGGAAGAAAAACAAGCTGGAATCAAGATTGCCGGGAGAAATATCAATAACCTCAGATATGCAGATGACACCACCCTTATGGCAAAAAGTGAAGAGGAACTAAAAAACCTCTTGATGGAAGTGAAAGAGGAGAGTGAAAAAGTTGGCTTAAAGCTTAACATTCAGAAAACGAAGATCATGGCATCTGGTCCCATCACTTCATGGGAAATAGATGGGGAAACAGTGGAAACAGTGTCACACTTTATTTTGGGAGGCTCCAAAATCACTGCAGATGGTGACTGCAGCCATGAAATTAAAAGACACTTACTCCTTGGAAGGAAATTTATGACCAACCTAGATAGCATATTCAAAAGCAGAGACATTACTTGGCCAACTAAGGTCCGTCTAGTCAAGGCTATGGTTTTTCCAGTAGTCATGTATGGATGTGAGAGTTGGACTCTGAAGAAAGCTGAGCTCGGAAGAATTGATGCTTTTGAACTGTGGTGTTGGAGAAGACTCTTGAGAGTCCCTTGGACTGCAAGGAGATGCAACCAGTCCATTCTGGAGATCAACCCTGGGATTTCTTTGGAAGGAATGATGCTAAAGCTGAAACTCAAGTACTTTGGCCACCTCATGTGAAGAGTTGACTCACTGGAAAAGACTCTGATGCTGGGAGGGATTGGGGGCAGGAGGAGAAGGGGACGACAGAGGATGAGATGGCTGGATGGCATCACTGACTCGATGGACGTGAGTCTGAGTGAACTCCAGGAGTTGGTGATGGACAGGGAGGCCTGGTGTGCTGCGATTCATGGTGTCACAAAGAGTCAGACATGACTGAGCGACTGAACTGAACTGAACTGATGGGTCAGATGGGTGGCCAGATGGCAAAGAACCTGCCTGCAATGCAGGAGACCCAGGTTCAATCACTGGGTTGGGAAGATCCCCTGGAGAAGGGCATGCCAAGCCACTCAATTACTCCTGCCTGGAGAATCCTATGGACAGAGGAGCCTGGCGGGCTGCAGTCCACTAGGTCGCAGAATTAGACATGACTGAAGTGACTTATCACACATCATGGGTCAGATACTTTTCTAACTTTACAAGTATTAAGTTATTTAATATTATAACAATGCTATGAACTGGTATTACTACCACACCCATTTGACAGATGGGAAATTAGGCACAGAATCCCTGGTGGCTCAGGGGTAAAAAATCTACCTGTAATGCAAGAGATCTTCTGCAAAGCAGAAGATGCCAGTTCTATTCCTAGATCAGGAAAATCCCCTGGAGAAGGAAATAGCAACCCATTCAGTACTCTTGCCTGGGAAATCCCATGGATAGAGGAGCCTGGTGGGCTACAGTCCATGGGGTCACAAAGAGTCAAACACAACTTAGCAACTGAACAACAACATGGTGATTGTACCATCTTTAGAAACAAGGTTTTGAACTGCAGCCCAGATTCATGACTTATTGTCATGCATATCCCTTATTTATAATGTGTTAGTTGCTCAGTCATGTCCGACTCTTTGCAAACTCCATGGACTGTAGCCCATCAGGCTCCTCTGTCCATGGAACTCTCCAGGCAACAATACTGGAGTACATAGCCATTCTCTTCTCTAGAGGATCTTCCCAACCCAGGGATTGAACCCAGGTCTCCTTCACTGCTGGCAGATTCTTTACCATCTGAGCCACCAAGGATGATGGCAATAATACCAGCATCACCAAGTTGTGAGAGGAGTAAGTGCTCCCATTTAGAACACATTTCACAATTGTTAGTATATGTGTTATCACCGAGACCAGGAAAACAAAATACCTTCAACGTTCTGATTCTGTGTACCTGTGAACATGAGTGTTCTCAGTCTTTTCTCCCCCTCAGTCTGCCAGAGGCATTGCCTCCTCAGTTCCCGGTCTTCCCCATCCCTCTAAGGAAGTTTCTGCTGTTGCTACGTTAGTTTTTCTGGATTTCAGCATTGCGGAATTGGAAGAAAAGGTCAAAACATAGAAAGGTTATAACTTTACTGGTACACTGTGAGAAGACATACAGTGAGAGTGAAACAGGGAGCATGGGCTGTGATGATAAAAGTGGAAGATGGGGACAAACGGGTTCCAGAAGAGTTCAGAGGGGAGTCTGTGGTTGGGGTTGGGGATGGAGAAAAATGGAAGGGACGGAAAGTCATGAATAAGAAGAAAGATCATCTCAGATGCTATTGAAAATAGCTAATGTCTGTTAGGTGCTTACGATGAGCAAGTTCAATAAATCTTACTTATCCCTTGTATAATAAGAGCCATGACATAAATACCTTAGAGATCTAGGATTTTAGAGAACAGGAGACAACCTAGAATTTTTATAAGCTTTTCTGTGAAACATGGCTTCTCCCTTATATTCATCTAGAGAAATGAAAAAACAATAAAATTATTATTTAGATTACACATTTCTGCAAGAGAGATTACTCTGGGATTGACCCACATGGACCAAGTTTTGAAAGATGACACATATAATTAATTTTATATAGATTTCTCATTCCTTAGTATTCAGCTCAGTTCAGTCGCTCAGTCGTGTCTGACTCTTTGTGACCCCATGAATCGCAGTGTGCCAGGCCTCCCTGTCCATCACCAACTCCCGGAGTTCACTCAGACTCATGTCCATCGAGTCAGTGATGTCATCCAGCCATCTCATCCTCTGTCGTCCCCTTCTCCTCCTGCCCCCAATCCCTCCCAGCATCAGAGTCTTTTCCAATGAGTCAACTCTTTGCATGAGGTGGCCAAAGTACTGGAGTTTCAGCTTTAGCATCATTTCTTCTAAAGAAATCCCAGGGTTGATCTCCTTCAGAATGGACTGGTTGGATCTCCTTGCAGTCCAAGGGACTCTCAAGAGTCTTCTCCAACAGTGCAGTTCCAAAGCATCAATTCTTCGGTGCTCAGCTTTCTTCAGAGTCCAACTTTCACATCCATACATGACCACTGGAAAAACCATAGCCTTGACTAGACGGACCTTTGTTGGCCAAGTAATGTCTCTGCCTTTCAATATGCTATCTAGGTTGGTCATAAATTTCCTTCCAAGGAGTAAGCGTCTTTAAATTTTATGGCTGCGATCACCATCTGCAATGATTTTGGAGCTATTTCAAATGCTGGAACATGATGCTGTGAAAGTGCTGCACTCAATATGCCAGCAAATTTGGAACACTCAGCAGTGGCCACAGGACTGGAAAAGGTCAGTTTTCATTCCAATTCCAAAGAAAGGCAGTGCCAAAGAATACTCAAACTACTGCACAATTGCACTCATCTCATATGCTGGTAAATTAATGCTCAAAATTCTCCAAGCCAGGCTTCAGCAATACGTGAACCATGAATTTCCAGGTGTTCAAGCTGGTTTTATAAAAGGCAGAGGAACCAGAGATCAAACTGCCAACATCCACTGGATCATGGAAAAAGCAAGAGAGTTCCAGAAAAACATCGATTTCTGCTTTATTGACTATGCCAAAGCCTTTGACTGTGTGGATCACAATACACTGTGGAAAATTCTGAAAGAGACAGGAATACCAGACCACCTGACCTGCCTCTTGAGAAATCTGTATGCAGGTCAGAAAGCAACAGTTAGAACTGGACATGGAACAACAGACTGGTTCCAAATAGGAAAAGGAGTACGTCAAGGCTGTATATTGTCACCCTGCTTATTTCACTTATATGCAGAGTACATCATGAGAATCGCTGGGCTGGAAGAAGCACAAGCTGGAATCAAGATTTCTGGGAGAAATATCAATAATCTCAGACATGCAGATGACACCACCCTTATGGCAGAAAGTGAAGAGGAACTAAAAAGCCTCTTGATGAAAGTGAAAGAGGAGAGTGGAAAAGTTGGCTTAAAGCTCAATATTCAGAAAACGAAGATCGTGGTGTCTGGTCTACTTATCTAGTAAGGCGTTCTTTTGTGCTTTGACTGCCCACAGGTTATCTTGTTTACAAGACTCATTTTCTTTCTTTCTTTAATTGAAGGAGTAAAAAGCCCTAGGAGTTTTAAGGGAACAGCTATACTTTTGACCCATATGTTATCTTATTAGGTTTGGCTTTTAAGTGTGTTTAATTTTCATTTTCATTGCAACGGGAAACTTCTATTTCCTTGATCTTTAAAATCATGTGTCTGAATTATTTTAATTCATGTAAACATAAAATATCACTTTTTATTGCACCATTTTCAGATGACTTTTTTTTTAAACCAGTTGCCTTATCAAAATAACAAAAAAGCATAGATTTGCATAACACACATACTTTCAAATAAATTTCACATACATTGTCTTATTTTCTCCTTCTAAAGCTGTATGAGGTGTGTAGGCTGATATTATTTTCCACACTTTATATATAATGAAACCGAGGTACAGAGAGTTTAACACACTTGCCCAAGGGCACATAGATAATAAATGATAAAAGAGAACTATAACCCAGGTCTTCTCACTTCTGACCCACAAATAATAAATCATGTACTTTTTCAAGACAACTTCTATTCTAATGAAGTTTTAACTATTAGATTGGATCAGGTGTTTCTGTAATTATTACAATTAACATTATATTCTAATGTTGAGATAGAGTTACCTCCATTCTCTTGTTTGTAAAAGGGGATGCTGACAAAATCCAGCTCAGTGTGTTACTGAAACAATGAAAAGGGTTAACACAAATAAAGGGGTCTTTCACATGAACCAACCTGGGACGAAATCTTGACCCTTTTGTACCAGCTGTGCAAACCTGGGCAAGTTATCTCCTCTTCCTAAATCTATACAATAAAAATAAGGACCTAGCTCCTAGAGTCTGAGAGGATTATCTGTGACATTTGCAAAGCCCTGGTACAGTTCAACTATTAGATAAGTGGTAGCTGTCACTGCTGTCATTTTCTTAGGTATCAGTCCTTGTTAATATCACCACTTGTTTATGTTTTACTCTGCTCATTAGTAAGGGCTGTGATTCAAGATTTCACTCCGTCATTTACTTCATTGATCAACATTATTAGTTACTTCGGGATAGCTATCCAACTAGATAAAGAAGTACTTCTCACCTACTTTACTGCATCTTTCCCATTAGATATAGTGAGATCTTTTACAGAGGCTTTAATAAAAATAAACCTAGTTGTCTGTTCCACCCACTGAGTGAATTAAGTCACCCTGTTTCAGACAGTAGACTGTGTATCAATGTAAGGGGTTGCTTCTGGCAATTGCTCCTTGGTTCTCTAGCTTCCATCATGGGCACAAAGTTCCAGAGCCCTGTTCCCTGGGACACTGGTGGCTCAGACTTAGTTTGTACCTCTACAATAGCACTCCCTTATGGTAAGTTTCTGTTTTTACTTCTATCACCTTGAAGTCAGATGACAAGCTGAATGAAACTATGGATTGAGCCACCCTTACACACGTACACAGTCTACTGTCTGAAGCAGGGTGACTTAATCCAAACATGAGAAAATTAGATGACAGAGACCAATACCTTAACGTAAGTATGTCAGTAACTGATGAAACAAGAATTGATTCATGATTGAAACATGATCTAATGAATGAAAAAAAATTAAAGTTTGTGAAAGGAAGGTGAAACTTGAGAAATTTCCTGAACTAAAGTTCAGGTAGTATCTGATCAGAACTTTAAAAAAAACTGATGCAAAGAGGAGAGCAACTGTGTCCCATTTATTCTGATTTTCCCCATGATGGACACTGAATGAAAAGCCTCCTTCACAGTCATGGTAAGCTCACCTGCAGCTGCCTCTTAACCCATCATAGGTGGGTTGTCATGTGAAGGCTTTTCCTCCCAGCTTGTTAGCAAGATTCTTTCGATTTGGTCGAGCCCAAGATTCTCAGAGAGTTCCAGAAAAACATCTATTTCTGCTTTATTGACTATGCCAAAGCCTTTGACTGTGTAGGTCACAATAAATTGTGGAAAATACTTAAAGAGATGGGAATACCAGACCACCTCACCTGCCTCCTGAGACATTTGTATGCAGGTCAAGAAGCAACAGTTTGAACTGGATATGGAACAACCGACTGGCTCCAAATCGTGAAAGGAGTACTCCAAGGCTGTATTTTATCACCCTGCTTATTCAACTTATATGCAGAGTACATCATGTGAAATGCTGGGCCGGATGAAGCACAAGCTAGAATCAAGATTGCCAGGAGAAATATCAATAACCTCAGATATGCAGATGACACCACCCTTATGGCAGAAAGTGAAGAAGAGCTAAAGAGCCTCTTGGAAAATGAAAGAGGAAAATGAAAAACTTGGCTTAAAACTCAAAGCTGAGTGCTGAAGAATTCATGCTTTTGAACTGTGGTGTTGGAGAAGACTCTTGAGAGTCCCTTGCCCTGCAAGGAGATCCAACAAGTTAGTCCTAAAGGAAATCAGTCCTGAATGTTCATTGGCAGGACTGATGCTGAAGCTGAAACTCCAAAATTTTGGCCACTTGATGTAAAGAACTAACTCATTGGAAAAGACCCTGATGCTAGGAAAGATTGAAGGCTGGAGAAGGGGACTACAGAGGATGAGATGTTTGTATAGCATCACTGACTCAATGAATATGAATTTGAGCAAGCTCTGGGAGTTGGTGATGGACAGGGAAGCTTGGCATGCTGTAGTCCATGGGATCACAAAGACTTGGACACAACTGAGCAACTGAACTGAACTGAAGATTCTCAGGTTTATCAATGAGAATAGGACATGGTTTCTTCAAACAGTTCCCACTCACTCCAATGAGGAAATCTTCTTAACTAGGTTAAAATTTCCATGGTGGTTAGGTTTTCTGTTTGTGCATTTTAGTGTTCTTACTGTTTTCTTTTCCACTTTTTACTTTGAGTTACAAATTTCTATTCACAAACCTTATCAGTGATTCCCTCTGGCTTACTTCTTCCAACATGCCTAAGAACAAGTCACCCTTTCAACAAAAGAACATCTCTCAAGGTTTCCTTTCTGCTTTTCCTCTCGCATGGAGAGGCATTTGCAGTACACACAGCCAATGATCATCTGTAGCAAAATACATGCATAGCAGATAAGCTATAGATCATTAGACAGATGCCATCATCCTCAAAGGTAATGGGTCTCAGGAGTAATTCTTTAGTTCTTCTGACATATTTCTCCCTGTCAATATTATGGGAATTGCTTCTTTGCAACTCTTGTTCCCTGAGGCAAGAGCTGTGTATGTACTTAAGACTCATCCTCTCCTGCTTCTGAATTTACAAACCTGCTAGAGAAGGTTAGCTTTAAACAAGATTTCAACCCTGTCTCTGGTACCCTCACCCTTGGAGAATATACAACAGACCCCTGCAAAAGAATTCACTCTCTCTCTTATGAGCATTTATGCCTCGGCAGCATGTCCTGCCTCCCCTATGTTATATGGAAATCTAGAAACGGAAAAAGTCTGTCAGTATGAGAATAAATAAGTGACTGTTTTCTTGAGTAACTACAGAGGAGAACTGGGTATAATGCAGGATCTTGTATATGTTGGAATGTGAGGTTGAGAGAATAGTGTTGAAAATAACTCCAAGATTTTAGGTCAGAAAGATCAAGAGGACAGAGATCAGATAATATTAAAACTTTAAATTATCCTAAAGCTATCTGAATACTATTTTAGTCATCCCAGAACTCTGGAGCTTGTAACAGTAGCTGAGGAGTACAGTCTTATATGCAGGAAGTCTATAACTCTTACCCAGTGGACATTCAAAATGAGAAACTTAACCCAGAGTAATTTTTCTAGGAGTTATTGGAACATATTTTGGTTCAGATACTATATTATACCTCAGAAAAATCCTATGACCTGCAGACATCGATTAGCATGTCAAATAACTGGCTCCTTAAATATGAATATATGTGTATATTACATATATACATAAATCTACAACATCTTTCTGTAAGTGGTAACATAAGAGAAATTTCAAGCTGCCTTAATTTCAGATAATAGGCAGCAAAGGCATAGATGTTAATTTTTATAGCTATTTTCTAATTTTCTCTTTCATCTTTTATCTATGCATATGTTAAATATATAATGTAGAAATATATTTCTACTGTATATATTCCTATCTCTAATAATGAATGACTCATATAGTTTGAAGATTTCCATTATTATGAAAATTAGAACATTTTCTTCTATATTCTGCCATTTTTAACTGACTGGCACCAACATTTCTTTCTTTAGTTCTTTAAATCTTTCTCTTATTCTTTTTTCTTACTCTTTTCTTTCTCTTCCTATCCAACCTCAGCCCTCTTCTCCCACTACCAACCACCCCAGTTCAACGAATTATGTCTGCTCAAGCACAAACATCCAATTTAACAACCCCAGAATTTCTGAGCTTCATCATGTTCAAACCAGAAATGCTTACTTTCCTTTCAGAAACTCATGCTGGAAAAGAAAAGATGTGCTTTTAACCAAAGCTATAATGAACTGAGTGCCCCCCAAAACGTAAATACTCTATAAACATTGCCAATAACCTATTTCCATAAAGTAGGAAAAATCACTTTCATATCTAGTCTTTTTATAACCCAAAACTAATGCTGACTAATGAGAGTTGGACTGTGAAGAAGGCTGAGCACCGAAGAATTGATGCTTTTGAACTGTGGTGTTGGAGAAGACTCTTGAGAGTCCCTTGGACTTCAAGGAGATCCAACCAATCCATTTTGAAGGAGATCAGCCCTGGGATTTCTTTGGAAGGAATGATGCTAAAGCTGAAACTCCAGTACTTTGGCCACCTCATGCGAAGAGTTGACTCATTGGAAAAGACTTTGATTGGGGGCAGGAGGAGAAGGGGCCGACAGAGGATGAGATGGCTGGATGGCATCACCGACTCGGTGCACATGAGTTTGGGTGAACTCCGGGAGTTGGTAATGGACAGGGAGGCCTGGCGTGTTGCAGTTCATGGGGTCACAAAGAGTTGGATACAACTGAGCAACTGAACTGAACTGACTGAACTAGTTTATATTTAATTTTGGGGGAATTAAGGGCAATTCTACCTCTAACATTTGCAGGATCAAATTCCAAATGAGATTCATATATCACAGTTAAATATTTAAAATTTTGTACTAAATATTTAACCACTAAGTAATTAATAACTTCAAAATTATATATCAAGCTAATGAATTACTAGATACATCATCTTCATCTTTCTACCTTGACAAATATATATTTATATAATAAAACTTGACAAATATATGTACAGCTATGGTTTTATGTAACTCAAAGTTTAAAAGATATCAAAAGATGACTATTATTACTGCAAATGTCTGGGTATTACTTGGTCACTATGGAGAACAGTATGGAGATCCCTTAAAAACCAGGAATAAAACTTACCATATATTCAGAAATCCCACTTTTGGGCATACACCCTCAGAAAACCACAATGCAAAAAGACACATGTACCCCAACGTTCATTGCAGCACTATTTACAATAGCCAGAACATGGAAGCAACCTAGATGCCTGTCAACAGATGAACAGATAAAGAAACTGTAGTACATACATACAATGGATTATTAGCCATAAGAAGGAACAAATGTGAATCTGCTGAACTGAAGTGAATGAACCTAGAAACCCTTACACAGTGAAGTAAGTCAGAAAGAGAAAAATAAATATCGTATATTAACACATATATATGAAATTTAGAAAGATGGTATTAATGAACCTATTTGTAGGGCAGGAATAAAGATGCAGACATACAGAACAGATTTGCGGACACAGCAGGGGAAGGAGAGGGTGGGGCACAATGAGAAAGTAGCATAGGTATGTATAAACTGTGCCTTCGTGCTTAGTCACTCAGTACTGTCCAACTTTTTGTGACCCCGTGGACTGTAGCCCACCAGGCTCCTCTGTCCATGGGAATTTTCCAGGCAAGAATACTGAAGTGGGTGGTCATGCCCTCTTCCAGATGTATACCCAGCCATGTGTAAAATAGATAGCTAATGGGAAGCTGCTATAAAACACAGGGAGCCCAGCCTGGTAATCTGTGATGACCTAGAGGGGTGGAATTGGTAATTGGAAGGGAGACTCAAGAGGGACAGTATATATATATATATATATATATATATATATATATATATATTGTTATGACTGATTTGTGTTGTATGGGAGAAACCAACACAACATTGTAAAGTAATTACTCACTAATTTAAAAAAAAATATCAAAAGATGACTATTATTATTCAAATTTCTGGGTGTTCCTTGATTAGTTGGTAATTACTGGACATGTGATAAAATACAGATATACATAGTTCATAACTTGTTTACTATATAAATTTTATTTTTCTTGATTTCAATTCAGTAGAAACACTGATTTTTATCATTCTGATCATGATTTAGCATTTGTATTCTCTTAACAGAAATGATTTAAATAAAGGAAAGCAATGCCATTATTTTCATAAGTAAACACAATTTGAATATGCTTCATTAAATGACATCAAATTTTTCTATTGAAAGTATTTTGTCTTCCAAAAACTTATTTTCTTATAAATATTCTGTCAAATATTAAAATTAAAATATTAATGAATATTAAAATTTAAATCCATTACTTAAAATCTGATATTTGTGCTTAATTGTTGAAAATTGTAATTAAGTTACTACTTTTTGATAAAATGACAACTTTTCTCAATTCTTGCATTCAGTGTCCATCTTGTTGCCAATGTAAAAAGCTAGTGTCACACTTCACCTCTAGATCTACATATATGAAAGATTCAGAGTAAGTACCAATGATTTTTTATTATAACAATTCCTCAGTCATCATATACAACTGTTGTGAACTTTATATTCTTTCATTAGTACATCCAGAACCATGAATTAGAACAGGGAAAAATAAGCAAAATAAAGGACTCTCATCACTCCTGAGAAACAATACTTCATTATACTGCAAAATCTATTGTAGTCATGCTATCTGGAAGTAAGCATTTGACAAGTTAATTAATGTGTCTTTTCTGCCAGTGAAGCATTTCTGCCTCTCAACTCCTTCCTGTACTATAAAACAGTGTCAATTTTTGATGTTCATGAAGGCATAATCCTCAAACTTTCACCGCATTTGGAGGCTGTCTCCTATGATTTCTAGGACAAAAGACTGAAGACATGAAAAGGCTTTTTCCTGGGGCCTGAATGGAGTTGGCCACAAAAACAGAGTTTAGGACCACTGGCCATGTTGTACTATGTGAGTGTCAGATCTCAAGTGACAGAGATATTCTTTTTTTCCCTAATTTTCTTTTCTGTCTGTATTTTTTATTTCTGCATATGTTTGTGCTGTGAAAGAACATCTAACCTGCTGACCCAAGGAAGGGAATCCTATTGTCCAGGTCAAGAGTTTAGGGGTTATAGATTATTCTCAATGTTAGAGGAGCATCTGTTGAGGAAGCCAGTAATTCGAAAAGCTTGGAAAATTCCCTCTATGTTGTTCAAATTAACCTAAACAGAACTTCCATATATGATTTATTGTTGTCCAATTTCTTTGGCAATGGTATGTAATATCTCAAACCCCATCTGTACTTCTCCAACCCAGAAAAGTAAATCATCTGTGAAGTGGAGTGCCCACTGGGTCCCATCCAATACTGGACAATCAGACTAAAATATACTTGTAATATAAAAGAAGGAAAAAAAGCTGTTCATCATTGCTTCTATGCAATTTTATTTTCCACTTTATGAAGAACACTCATCAATACAAAACCAATAAAAGAGATCTCAGGAATTGGAATTACTCTGAAGAGTTTACAAGCAAATGCTTGAAAAATAAATTTTAAAGGCACCCATTGTCCATTCCAAGAATGAGAGATTTATATTCCCCAAAGGAAAACAAATGTGTGTCAAATTGCTACTTAATCCTTGTCTGGGCAGAATTCAATCAGGGCAAAGTGCCTGATCAAATTGCCAGCATGATCTATTGAAGTTGTAAATATGACAATTCTTACAACAAAAGAAAAATGGGCTATCAATATTTATATATTTAAAAATATATGGATAGTGAATAGGAGAAATAAGTCCAAAACTGTCTGTCCTATTTCAGAGTCTACTGATATACTGATATAACATGATACAGAAATTCTGTTAAAATGTGTGCATGTATATTACTTGGAGAAGGAAATGGCAACTCACTCCAGTATTCTCGCCTGGAGAATCCCATGGACAGAGGAGCCTGGTGGGCTGTTGTCCATAGGGTTTCACAGTGTCAGACACGACTGAAGTGACTTAGCATGCATGCATGCATGCATTGGAGAAGGAAATGGCAACCCACTCCAGTATTCTTGCCTGGAGACTCCAAGAGACAGAGGAGCCTGGTGGGCTGCCATCTATGGGGTCGCACAGAGTCGGACATGACTGAAGTGACTTAGCAGCAGCAGCAGCAATACACATACGTGTAGTGTATATATACACACATTACTATGTTTGCATATGTTTGGATAAGCACCCCAGAAATTTTGTGTAAATAACCTGGATTGTATTTGAGCAAGAGTGACAGCAATTAAACAGATAAAAGCGCAGATGTATAAGAAAAGACTAAAATAAGTAAATATATGAAGTTTGGAAATAAAAAGATTAATAGCATAATCATATCATGCAACATCTGAAAAAATTACAACCATGAATATGGAGGATGTCTTAATTTGTAAAGGGAAAGAAGAGTAATACATGAAATTACAGGTCTTCCTTAATTATCAAAAATATTTCTTGGAAGTTAAAGAAGTAAGAAACAGAATGCAGGGAAAAAATCTTTTCTGAAATGAGTCAGTGACAATAGGGTCCTATATACACCATCACCAGTTCAGAGCACCAAAATATTTCTGCTAAATATTTCCAAATTGGGATTTCAAGAAACCAGAAGGAGAGCATGAGTCACTGAGATGCCCTGCTCCAGAATTCCCTCATGTTTTAAATACTACAAAATTCAGTTTGCTAAACTCAGAAGAGGACAAAAACATCTACTTTCCCATAAGCATTTTCCAGGGAGAATAGGGGTGTTGTAATTCTTTGACTCCTTTTACATGTATTGCTTGCACCTGTACCAAAGATACCATGCATAATAAACACATTTCAAATTAACAACAATAATATAAATGGAGTTTCTTTTCTAATCAGAGAAAAGAAGGTTATTAGAGACTTTTACTCCCACTCTAACAATTCTGCTGTTTTAAGTCACTAAGTTTTGTCCAACTCTTTGCAGCCTCGTGGACTGCAGCACTCCAGGCCTCCTTGTTATACACTATCTCCCAAGTTTGATCAAATTCATGTCTACTGAGTCAGTGGTGCTATCTAACCATCTCATCCTCTGCCATTGTCTTCTCTTGCTTTAATCTTTCCTAGCATCAGGGTGAATAAACAACAGTTGACTCAGTTCCTGCTCTCATGGCCTAATTTAAAAGTGTGCCTCTTTCTAGAAGCATATATTACTTACTTTAGCCTCTTTCTATTCTTTTATACAAAATGCCTGGCAAACAATGAAAGATTATAAGACAACAAATGGACAAGAGAGGAAATAGTGAATGTAAATAGATCTAGAGATAGCTCAAATGTTGGAGTTATCAAACAGGGAATTTTGACTGATCATGACTTTTTTACAATTAAAGAAATAGTTAAAATGGTGTATAAACAAATATAAAGAAGGTAAGTTTCAGCAAAGACACAAAACATCTAAACATAAATGTTATATGTCAAAGGTATGGTTAAAAAAAAAAAGGATTTAATGGACTGGACACAGCTGCTGCTAAGTCACTTCAGTCATGTCTGACTCTCTGCAACCCCATAGACGGCAGCCCACCAGGCTCCCTCTTCCCTGGGATTCTCCAGGCAAGAACACTGGAGTGGGTTGCCATTTCCTTCTCCAATGCAGGAAAGTGAAAAGTGAAGTCGCTCAGTAGTGTCCAACTCTTTGCGACCCCATGGACTGCAGCCCACCAGGCTCCTCTGTCCATGGGATTTTCCAAGCAAGAGTACTGGTATGGGGTCCCATTGCCTTCTCTGCTGGATACAGTAGAGGACAGTATTAGTATCAAAAAGCAGATCAATAAAAAGTTGCTTACCAGACACAAAGTGGGAAAAAAAGAAGTCAAAATAAGAGTTGAAAAGAACAGAATATCTAAAATATGAAGGATAATATCAAACAGTATGATACTTTGGTAGTTAGACTACCAAAAGAAGCTGAAAGAAAAAATGGGGCAGGTAAACTTAATGGCTATTATCTTTTCAGAACCAATGGAAAAAAATCAAACTATACATTCAAATGACTTACTGAATTATAAGCAGGATACATTAAAAAAAAAAAAAAACCTCAAGGCACATCATAATCAAATTTGTCTTTGAAAACCAAGGACAAAGAGCACATCTTAAAAGTATCTAGAGAACAAGAACACCACTAAAGTAAAAATGTATACCTGTGTTTCTCCTCTCATCTCATATTGTGTTTCCAGAACACTTCCAATGACCAAACTTGGGAGGGTTTTCCTACACCAAGCAATTCTGTGACCTGAGCTGGATGTCCTATAATTTAATTCAGTTCTGACATTATCTACCTGGGGAAGATCCCACAGGTTAATATCTCAGTCCTACAAGACTGCACCTCCATCCCCACTTCAGATATCAATCTCAAATCCAGGTAATCATCTCTGCTTTTGACAAATGAGCCATAAATTTCACATTCTCAAAACCCCATTACTTACTCAATTAGCAGTTTATTACAAAAGGATATAACTCAGGAACAGCCAGATGAAAGAGGTGTGTGAGCAAGGTATGGGAGAAAGGATGTGGAGCTTCAGCCCTCTCTGGGCCCATCAACCTCCCAATACTGCTATGTGTTCATTAACCTCGAAATTCTCCAAACCTTTTTCTTGGAGTTTTTATGAAAGTTTCATTACATAAGCATAATTGATTAAATCATTGGCTGCTAGTGATTAACACACTCAAACCTCCCTTCTCTCTCTGAAGGTCAAGAGTGGAACTGAAAGTTCCAACCCTTTAATTATGTGGTTTGTTCCCACTAAGAACAAAACTCCATCCTCAGGGGCTTTCCAAAGGTCACCTCATTAGTATGAACTCAGGGGTGGTTGAAAGGGGCTTGTGAGGAATAGTAAAAGATATCTTTATCACTCTTATTCTTATCACTTAGGAAATACCAAGGGTTTTAGTTTTAGGAGCTCTAGCCAGGTATGTAGTTTAGACACTCAGTTGTGTCTGACTATTTGTGACCCCATGGACTGTAGCCCACCAGGCCCTCTGTCCATGGGACTCTCCAGGCAAGAATACTGGAGTGGGTTGCAATATCCTTCTCCAGGGAATCTTCCTGACCTAGGGATTGAACCTGGGTCGCCCACATTGCAAGCAGATTCTTCACCACCTGAGCTACCAGGGAAGCCAGGAATGTAGATGAAGGCCAAATACATCAAGAGCAGTATCACAGACACAGTATGCAGAGTAGAATAATATTACGAATAATAGCTCATTTCACAGCAGAAACAATGGCAGCTAAAAGAAATGAAATAAAATCTATAAGGTGCTAGTGGGCAAGGGGGGAGTACTATGAACTTAGAATTAGACATACAGCCAAAATATCCATCAAAATTTAAGGTGAAATAAACATATTCTCTATTTAATAAATCTATTCTTAAATAGATTTAAGGGACTAGATCTGATAGACAGAGTGCTTGATGAACTATGGATGGAGGTTTCTGACATTGTATAGGAGACAGGGATCAAGACCATCTCCCAAAAAAGAAATGCAAAAAAGCAAAATGGCTGTCTGAGGAGGGGTTACAAATAGCTGTGAAAAGAAGTGGAAGGAAAGGAGAAAAGGAAAGATATACCCATTTGAATGCAGAGTTCCAAAGAATAGTAAGGTGCCGGGAGCCAGCATGAGGAATCCTGCCTGTGGCAAAGGTCATGAGGAAGGAAGCTCGGCATATGCAAAGGCCGGATCGAGCCTCAGGGGTCCCCTGGAGATTCTCGAGCATCTTCCCCCAAAACCAGAGTCTGCCTGCCTTACTGATTTATGCTTTCACCTACACTTCTGACATTATGAAAAGAAGCTAACTTAGAACTCCAGTTAATTAATCTTCTGGGCGTGACAAGAGTATTTCAGTCCACAAACTCCTCTGAAGGTTCTCTAGCCTGCCTGACTTGTTTGTCCAGCCACATGTGATTGTTCACAGCCTCCCAACCGTGAGAGGCACGAGATGTTTTAAACTTTCTAAAAACAGATTCTTTTGAGAAGTTAGAAAACTATTAGTATAGTATTAGTGAGTTAGTTAGAAATTATATCAGTGGAGGGTTTCATTGTTGAGCCAATATTTGCTGCTAAGCCTCCATAACCCTTGCTCCTTATACACACTAATTGATATAACCAGCATAAAGGAGAATTAAGTATTAACCTTGATATTAATCACATTAGACCTTAGGCTAAGTAAATTATTTTCTTGATTATAGCCCACTGCACCTTTGCCCTGTAGGAATGCAACTTTATCTGGTGCCTTCAGAGGGTGGTGCCTGACTTAAGAAAAATCACCTTTGAGGAAAATAAGTTTTTTGATTGACTAGTCATCATCAGAAAGGGTCATAAAATGTTAGCAGGCCTCTTGGACAGAAGATGATGTAAATCACCTGAGAACTTTGTATATGGGAAGGAATGTAGAAAGAAGGCATGGTTTCAATAAGGGTCAGGACTGCTGACCCCACGTGACTTTGTATCTTCCATTTATCTTTATGTATAACAAAAAGTATAAAAGTGGACCTGGAAAATAAAGAAACGGACCAGTTCCTAGAAAGACTGGTTTCCCCCTTGTGGTCTTTTCTCGTTCTCTTCTTTTCTGGCTGAATTCCCATCTGGAGCATGGAGGCTCGCCAAGCCTACTAATTTTGCCTGGGCTTCTAAGATCTGAACAGGGAGGCACTTTGTGTCTCCCTCCTTCGGGAGACCGGGAAGATGCCTGTGGCCTACATAGGTGGTGCAAACTCCTTGTCTTGGAGTTTTGTTGGTTCTCCGCATAAACCAAGTTATTCAGCCTCTTTTCTCCACTAATTTTCCTACCACACTATTCTTTCCTAATCTCTCTTTATATCTCTAATTAAATAGTTCTTTCCTAGATGCCGACTCCACCCCCGCTTCAAATTCCCTGTATCCACTGGGGCTGGACCCTGGCAGCAAGGAGAGATAAGAAAGCCTTCCTCAGTGATCAATGCAAAGAAATAGAGGAAAACAACAGGATGGGAAAGACTAGAGATCCCTTCAAGAAAATTAGAGATACCAAGGGAATATTTCATGCAAAGATGGGCTCGATAAAGGACAGAAATGGTATGGACCTAACAGAAGTGGAAGATAATAAGAAGAGGTTGCAAGAATACACAGAAGAACTGTACAAAAAAAGAGCTTTATGAACAAGATAATCACGATGATGTGACCACTCATCTAGAGCCAGACATCCTGGAATATGAAGTCAAGTGGGCCTTAAGGAGCATCACTATGAACAAAGCTAGTGGAAGTGATGGCATTCCAGTTGAGCAATTTGAAATCTTAAAAAATGATGCTGTGAAAGTGCTTCACTCAATATGCTAGCAAATTTGGAAAACTCAGCAGTGGCCACAGGATTGGAAAAGGTCAGTTTTCATTTCAGTTCCAGAGAAAGGCAATGACAAAGAATACTCTAACTACCACACAATTGCACTCATCTCACACAAAGTAACGGTTAAAATTTTTCAAACCAGGCTTCAACAATAAATGAGCCATGAAATTTCAGATGTTCAAGCTGGTTTTATCGATCATCGAAAAGGCAAGAGAGTTCCAGAAAAACATCTATTTCTGCTTTATTGACTATGCCAAAGCCTTTGTGTGGGTTACAATAAACTGTGGAAAATTCTGAAAGAGATGGGAATACCAGACCACCTGACCTGCTTCTTGAGAAATCTGTATGCAGGTCAGGAAGCAACAGTTAGAACTGGACATGGAACAACAGACTGGTTCCAAATAAGAAAATGAGTATGTCAAGGCTATATATTGTCACCTTGCTTATTTCACTTATATGCAGAGTACATCATGAGAAACACTGGGCTGGAAGAAGCACAGCTGCAATCAAGATTGCTGGGAGAAATATCAATACATTCAGATACACAGATGATGCCACACTTATGGCAGACAGTGAAGAAGAACTAAAGAGCCTCTTGATGAAAGTGAAAGAGGAGAGTGAAAGAGCTGGCTTAAAGCTCAGCATGCAGAGAACAAAGATCATGGCATCCGGTCCCATCACTTCATGGAAAATAGATGGGGAAATAGTTGAAATGGTGGCAGACTTTATTTTTTTGGGCTCCAAAATCACTGCAGATGGTGATTGCAGCCATGAAATTAAAAGACGTTTACTCCTTGGAAGGAAAGTTATGACCAACCTAGACAGCATATTCAAAAGCAGAGGCATTACTTTGCCAACAAAGGTCCATTTAGTCAAGGCTATGGTTTTTCCAGTAGTCATGTATGGATGTGAGAGTTGGAATATAAAGAACGCTGAGCACCAAAGAATTGATGCTTTTGAACTGTGGTGTTGGAGAAAACTCTTGAAAGTCCCTTGGACTGCAAGGAGATCCAGCCAGTCGATCTTAAAGCAGATCAGTCCTGAATATTCATTGGGAGGACTGCTGTTGAAGCTAAAACTCCAATACTTTGGCCACCTGATGGGAAGAGCTGATTCATTTGAAAAGACCCTGATGCTGGGAAAGATTGAAAGCGGGAGAAGGGGATGACAAAGGATGAGATGGTTGGATTGCATCACCAACTCAACGGACACAAGTTTGAGTAAACTTCGGGAGTTGGTGATGTACAGGGAGGCCTGGCGTGCTGCAGTCCATGTGGTTGCAAAGAGTAGGACACGACTGAGTGACTGAAGTGAACTGAACTGAAACATATTCTCAGGCAGACATAAGCATAGAGTAGTGCAATAGTCCCTTTCTAGTATAAGTGTGATATCAGCATTCTGAAACATGGGGAAAAACAAAGAGCATATATCAAGTAAATATATTTGTGAGAAAGAAAGTGAATATAAAAAGCATTTTAAGTACCTACATGTAAATATAAAATTTATATGAATATAAATGCCTACAGTATGTCTTTGCATCTGTATTTTAAGGAATATGGACTGCATAAAACATAGCTTACAACAGTGTATGGAGTTGTGAAATAAATTTAAAAAAACAGAGAACAAAAGGTAGCAATACAGTATCACTTAAAATTTGTGCTATAGTAAAGTGCACCAGCTTAGTGATCCCTACTGTAATGTCTAGAGAAAACAACTAAAATAATACAAAGAATTATACATAACTCAAAATAAATATATGGATTAAATGGAATACTAAGAGATATATAATGGACCCAAAATAAGGCAAGAAACAGGAAAAAAATAAGGTGATATATTTAACTCACCAAATACTACATTAAATATAAGTGAACTATAAACAGAGTTTCAGGCTAGATAAAATATCCAAAGTCAAACTATATAATGTCTAAAAGAAACATGCTTTGAAGATAAAGATACAAGTAGAAAAAAATGAAAGGGTGGGAAAATATATTATACCAATACTAAGCATGAAAAAGTTGAAGTGACTTTATTAATGTAAATAGACTTCAAGAAAAACAGTATGACTAAAATAGATAAATTTCATAATGGTAAAATGATCATTTCAATAGGTATACCAAAACTATTTGACATGTCTTCATGAAAAAAGCTTTCAGCAAACTAAGAATGGAAGAAAACTTCGAATCAATAAAACATATCTCTTAAAAAATCTACAGTTGCCATCATAATTAATGATTAAATATTGTACAATTTCCTCTTAAGTTTGGAAAGAAGGCAAATATATCCACTTTCATCACTTCTAGTACACATTGTAGTTGAATACCTACTCAACATTTAGCCAAGAAAAAATAAATAAAAAGCACAAAGAATAGAAAACACATTACTTCTGGATGATATAATTATGTACATAGAAAACTATATGGAATTTACAGAAATAAAATCTACCAGAACTAATAAATTAATCCAGCACAGTTGCAGGTTATGGGTCAATATATAAAAATCTATTTTCTCAATGCTAGTAAAGAAAAAAAAATTAATTTAGAAACTTCAGTTGTAATAATATCAGTAAACATTAAGTGATCTGGGAATCAACTTAATAAAAGATATATAAAATATATAGGATAAAACTGCAAAGCATTGCTAAAAGAGAGTAAGGAACACCTAAATTAATGGAAAGATATGCCATGTTTGTGCACTGTAAGACAGTATCTAAGATATCAATTCTCCCCAAATTGGCCTATCAATTCAATAAAATCTCTTATCATGATTAGAGCAGGATTTGGTATAAAAATTGATAAGATGATTCTAAAATATATGTGAAAATGCAATGATTCTAAATATAGCCATAATAATCATGAAGAAATATAACAAATTTGGAGAACTTACATTACCTGATTTCATGACTCACTAATGAATTATAATAATTGTGGATGTTTTATTAGCATAAGGACAAACAGATCAATGGAACAGAACAGAGTCTAGATATAGACTAATAAATATAAAATAAAATATTATTCCATCAAGATGCCAGACCAATGAAATGAGAAACGGAAAGAACAAAAAAATTGAGAAATCCAGTATTTTTTTTTTAATGGAGAAAAGGCTTGAACAGATATTTTTTTCGAAAAGCCATTTATTGTTGTTTAGTTTCTAAGTTGTGTCTGACTCTTTTTGACCCCATGGACTGTAGCCCGCCAGGCTCCTCTACCCACAGGATTTCCCAGACAAGAATACTAGAGCAGGTTGCCATTTCCTTCTCCAGAGGATCTTCCCAATGCAGGAACTGGACCTATATCTCCTGCTTTGGCAGGCAGATGCTTAACCACTGAGTCACCAGGGGAGCCCCCACATGGCAGTAAGTACATGTAAAAGGACTCCCAACCACAGCAGGATTCACTTCACAGGTTTCACAATGACTAAATTTAAAATAAAAATTTAAAAAAATCATTAAATGCTGTCAAATATGGAGAGAAATCAGAACTCTCATTCTTTGTTAATGTGTACATACCATCATTTTGAGGAATTTTTTACACTGCTTATAATATATATATACCATATGATCCAGAAATTTAACTCCTAAGTATTAGCTAAAAGAAATAAAAATATATGACCAGCAAAATATTTCTGTAAGAATCATGATAGCCATCTTGTTCATAAGTGGCCAAAAACTGGAAACAATTCAACAGGAAAATTAATAAGCAAGTACTGGTATAGTCATATAATGAAATTCAATGCAAAAATACAAAATGATATAGTACTGACATATAACAACATGGGTGAATCTTAAAATCACATTTATGAAAGAAGCTAGATACAAAAGAGTACACATTGAATATTTGCATTTATAAAATTACCAGATATCAAAACTAACTGATATCAGAAAATGAATGATCAGGGAAAGGAGGACAGGGAAAGAGTTGATTGGGAAAATGCATGCAGAAATTTTCTGTTAAGTGATGAAAATGTTCTATACTTTTTTTGAGTGGTGGTTACAGTGGTGAACCCAATGCCAAAGTAAGCAAAACAATTAATATATGTGTATTTGATTATATAATAATTACACCATAGAAAAATAAATAAATATTTCTCTGGAAAGATTACTATTATTAGTGGGAAACTATAACTCCTATAGAAGAAAGAAAAAGTAAAAAAAAAAAACATTGAATAAAGGCTTTCAATTAGAATATCCTAAAACCATCTTTGATTGCTGCTTGCTTACACCCTGCTTTCATATTCTTATCTCCAGCACTACAATAAAATTAATAATAGGCTTACCAGATGTATTAGATTTGTGAAAGTTCTATCATTCCTAGTGGCTGAAACACATAATTTATTTAATAAATGCTTAGTAAGGACATTTATCTTAAAATTAGGAAGTATCAGTCTTACAATAAAACAGTGGGGAGAAAGATAACTGCAGCTCTCAGAAGGTTTTAAAACCACATACTCCCCAGCATTCAAATTTTTAACTTCCATTTTTTCCCATTAGGTCCATTCCTTTTTCATCATATATTTTATAATGACTTTTTGCAAAATATGCAAACAGAATTCTTACTTAATGCTTACTTAGGCATCAATTTCTGCTGATTTCTCTATATCTTCATTCAGAAAACAAAAGAAGAAAACAAACAATGAAGCAATCCAATACATTCTTTATTGGCCCTATCAACAGGCATACAGACACTCTTGCCCTGAACAGCACTTGTGACTGAACAGCACTTGCTTATAGCTGGTAAATTATCCCTTCTCACTGATGGTTAATCTTTAGAACAGTCATTTGTGAAGCAGTGAGGGAAGAAGGAAAAGCCATTATACCCAGCTGGAAAAGTGGAAAGAACTTGGTCGCCTTCACATTCAATAAATAACTTCTTTACTAATTTGAAAACTATCTACATAGTACTACCCACTGAAAATCTGTTCCAACTTAATCTTATTTTCCACTTAGAACAGAAATTCAGAAATCTCAGCTATTGAAACAGAAATGGCACATCTCTGCCCTTCCCATGCTTACAGAAGACATCAGTGTTAATCACCATGCTCTATCCTGCTAAGCCAGGTATGGCCTCAGAATCTTTCTCACCTAAGCAAGATCTCACAGCACCTGAGACAGTCACTATCATTATAGTGAGATGAAACTATTCACCTTTCTTGTTCTGAATCTCCATTAGTATGACTTTATTTGATCCAGATACTATAGCTGTAAAATGAGATTAATATTTATGATTTAAATAAAGGAATCAGGAGTGTAGTACTAAAACCATCATGGCATCTTCTAGCCTCATATGACACAGAGCACATGTGAGTTAAAATTAATTACTACTTGCTATGCTTTTTGAATACATTTGGTAAAATAGGCTGAAAGTGCACAGTGAACCTTATTATTTTTTCAAAAAGTGTTTTTGCTTGCCTACCTCTAGCACACTGGAAGAAGACATACAAGTTTCCTAAAATGATACGTGATATTGAGTTTTCAAAGAGCTATAGTCAAATCAAAACAAATATCCTTGCTTATGACATCAAAGAATTCTGTTTTTTTTAATAATTACCTCTTAAGCACTATTTCTTCCTTGAAGTAGACCTTCGAATATGTCTACCCCAAATTCACAACGTTAACATGTATTGCTAGCATAGAAAATTCAACCTTAAGAACAAAAATTATTATTTGTATAGTTGGTTAATCACCCTCTAATCTAATTCCATGTCATTTTGAAACTCAAATTCTTTTTTCTCCAAAAGGACCAATTTACTAGATTATAATAATCCTCTGGTCTTCTCAATTAGAAACAATCCCTTATGGCAGTTATTTGACGCCAATTTCCAGGTGGCGCTAGTGGTAAACAACCTGGCTGCCAATGCCGGAGGTGTAAGAGATACAGGTTTGATCCCTGGGTCAGGAAAATCCCCTGGAGGAGGAGGGCATGGCAACATACTCCAGTATCTTTGCTTAGAGAATCCCATGGACAGAGGAGCCTGGTGGGCTATAGTCCACGGGGTTGCACGGAGTAGGACACGACTGAAGTAACTTAGCACGCATGCAGGCACTTATTAAATAAAAATGAAGTAATGGTGTAGATAAGGTGGAAAAACCAAATAAGAGTTATATGGCATCAGAGCAAGCAACAGTCAGAGAAAGGAAGAATATATATGCAGTCTGTATATTTCAAAAAAATGTTGCAGTGAACATCCAGGCAAGAGATTAAAGACATTCTCCTTCTCAGGTTTTCTAACAAATATTAATAGAAATTTGTGTTAACTGAAAATAATCAATAATATTTTAGCTATAGAACCCAAAATTTAAGACACTGGAACATACTAAGATTAGAAAAATGAATATTTTTAGACTTGGTGCACTCACTAAACTGAATCTCAACACAACTAATTCAAATCAAATAAACTTTCTTAACTTTCAGTAGCCCAGTATTCTCTGCAAAATTCTTAAGTTTCTTACAAATATACCAAAAATTTGTCAAATTTATTTTAAATATAGGAGATATTTAAACTCTGCTAATTTTGGCAGTCATATAGTAAGAAGCTGACATAAAAACTATCAATAGTGATTTGGTACCTTTTAATATTCGGAGAAGGCAATGGCACCCCACTCCAGTACTCTCCACTGACTTTAGAAGTCCTCAACCTCTCTCTTTAATTTGGGTTTTCAGTTCAGTTCAGTTGAGTCGCTTAGTCATGTCCCACTCTTTGCGACCCCATGAATTGCAGCATGCCAGGCTCATTAACATCAATATTCTCCTCTGGGCACACAGGCTATATTCTCTAACGTTTTTGTAGAAAGTCTAGGACAATATGTCCGTCTGTGACATATTTTCTCACAGATCCTTCACCTTTCCCTTATCAGGGATTTAACACTGCCTCCTCCAACTAGAGGAGGTAACTGTTTCTTGCTATTGATAATCCTTGAGGTTACCTTGAGGCTTCCCAAGTGGCACTAGTGGTAAAGAACCCACCTGACAATGCAAGAAACAAGAGATGCTAGTTTGATCCTTGGGTCAGGAAGATTCCCTGGAGAAGGGCGTGGCAACCCACTCTAGTATTCTTGCCTGGAGAATTCCATGGTTAGAGGAGCCTGGTGAACTATAGTCCAAAGGGTAGCAAAGAGCTGGACACAACTGAAGCAACTTGGCACACATGAGGTTAGCTTATTGTCCTTTGTTTGGCTTCTCAGCTCTGTTATCACTATGTAATTTTCTGTATTAAATTTCTTGTAACAAATTCTTTATTTTAGATCTTTAAAATAGTTTATTTCTATCTAGTGGGGCTCCAACTGCTAACACCTTGTTTCTGAATTCTGATCAAGGTACAGGAGCAGAAGCGATGAGTAACATTTCAATTAGAACTTCTCATGTGTGATCCTCACTCCTTTTTCCCTTCCCCTGCTGAACAGAAATGACTGTGGGGCTTAGAAGAGATGAGTCTTTAGCCCACCGGTACACATTACATCTTAACATGAGCGAGAAATTAAACAATTACTAAGTCTCTGAGATTTCAGGGTGAATCTATTACATATCTAGCATTTTACTTTAAGTAATACAGGTGCCTTTCTGCTTTTCTCATGCCCTATGATTCTTTCAGCTCTATAATCACATACGGAATTATGATTTTTGTGCAATTATTTCATTATATCAAAAATTAGAGTCTGATGATACTTAGATGATATTTACAAGATAATATAATGTTTATATTAATTCTCAGTAACTCCAGAAAAAAAATATTTAAAAGGTGAAGTTAGACTTTGGTATATCTCATCTATTCTGAAGAATGGTGAATCCTCCAAGCTGTTCTGAATCTACTTTATGTTAACATAATGATCTTATCATCTTTTAAAATATGCTGACTTAAAACAAAAAATTATGTTTTCTCATATATGGATAAGTAAAGATGGTCCAATGGTAGTAGGATGACTGTGGGGCATTAGGATTTTTGTTTGTTTGTTTTCATCTTATCTTGCATCCTTATTTTTTGTTATTGGATTTATTGTCAAAGATGGCTTCATGCCACATTCATGCTCCAGCCTCAGGGAGGAGGGAAAGCAAAAAGAATGCAAGGGTAGAGAAGTGGAGAAAGTTCTTTTTGTTCTAGATGCCCAAGCCAGAAATTCCATACATAACTTCTGTTTGCATCACATGGACAGAAAATAGTCATGTCATAGCTATGAGGGATATTGGAAATGTGTTCAGTCAAAACCACTGTAACTCCAGAAAGGGGTAATGTATTTGCTATATGGGGACCAGAATGGTGGAACAGCTGCTGCTTCTGTCATAAAGGCCTGCAGAGCAAAAGAGATCAGAGTGTTAGAATGTTCTGTACAAAAATCAGAAAGAAAGTAATTTCCTCTAACAAATACTAAAACAAGGAAGCTAAAAGATTTTAATGACTTTACTGAAAGATCATACATGTTTTATAATCACATTTCAAAAAATAATAATAATCATATTTCACTGACTTTAAAAAGCTGTCCATTAGATGATTATTAGATGTACTCTCTTATCTCTATCAAATAGATGGGGAAGCAGTGACAGACTTTATTTTCTTGGGCTCCAAAATCCCTGTGGACGGTGACTGCAGCCATGAAGTTAAAAAGACACTTGCTCCTTGGAAGAAAAGCAATGGCAAAGCTAGACAGCATATTAAAAAGCAGAGACATTATTTTGCCTACAAAGGTATATATATTTAAAGCTATGGTTTTTCCAGTAGTGATGTTCAGATGTGAGAGCAGGACAATAAAAAAGGCTGAGCACAGAACTGATGCCTTTGAAATGTGGTGCTGGAGAAAACTCTTGAGAGTCCCTTGGAGGGATCTCAAGGAGATCAAACCAATTGATTGTAAAGGGAATTAACCCTGAATATTCATTGGAAGGACTGACGCTGAAGCTGAAGCTCCAATACTTTGGCCACCTGATGTGAAGAGTTGACTCACTGGAAAAGACCCTGAGAATTGGAGGGAAACAAGAAAAGATAAAGGAATATGTAATGGCTCTAAATCCCTCAGTTTACATTCTGAAAAGGCAAACAATGCTGATAACACTGGCAGGTGGTAAAGGCTTAATAATAAATGAATCTCTAAGTTTAATGAGACCTAAAAGGAAAATCACAACCAGCAGAAATATGCAGATGGAGCAAAGGGAGAAGAGAAATTGCAGAACAAGTGAACTGAATTCTTTGACTTTAATGGTGAGGAATCAACAGATATAGTCTATTCTTTCTAACAATTAGGTGAGGAAAGACAGAAAAGAAGCTATTCATTTTCATTGTACAATCTCAATCATTTTGAATTTCTTTTAAATTTTTAAATTCTAATGATTACATTTTAAAAGTTCTTTTCCATTCTTTTTCAAGAATAACTGAAAGTTTTTGTTTACTTGTTTCCTCAATTTATGTTCCTTCTTATTGCAAGTGCCATAAACATTTAACATGTACACGTTATCTGATAATTCCAATCACTAAAGTCCTTGAATATCCATATCTTAATGTTCCATCCACATCAAGCTGCTTATTGCCTTTCATTTGCTATTGATTCTATTTTATTTGTGAGTTCATATTTTTTTAATCTAACTCCTAAAGGCTTGAATTGGGTAAACTTCTCAGGGGCACTATTGTCCTTGGAGCCTCATGAGTCCCATTTAAAGATCTCTTCTAGTCTTGTGTCTTGCATGAAACCCAGTCTTGGTCTATTTCCTGAAAAATGTCAATATTTATCTTAGTATGAGATTTCCTTGCACAGATTTCAGTTTATTTCATCCTTAGAAATGTCTTTTATTTTCTGTGATGTTAATGATTCAAATAACACATTAAAAAAGTATATATTTTAGCTTGAATTCCTTGGTATTATAATGGAAGAGTCCTTCATAGCATCCAGTCAGCTGTGCTAGTAGGGGCAGAAGAACATAACATTCTATAATGGTTTATTGGTTATCTACTACTGTCTCACAGCGTATCCCAAAACTGGGTGGCTTAAAACAACAAACATTTCTTAGCTCATAGTTTCTGTGGGCCAAGAATCCCAACATGGGATTGAGATGTTAGCTGGGTGTCTGTGGCTCCGGGCCTGTCACAAGGCTGCAGTCAAGGATGGTTGGAGCTTCAGTTATTTCAAGGCTGGACTGGAAGAGGATACGCCTTTAAGCTCACTCACTCACTGAGGTCTCTGTTGGCTTATTGGCCAAGGTCATCAGTCCCTTTCCACATGGGCTTTCCCACAACCTGACAGCTGGCTTCCCTCAGAGCAAACCAGAGATGGAGCAAACAAGCAAGAGATGAATCTCAGAAGTGGCATCCTATCCCTCAGGTCATAGTTAATTCTTTACAAGAGAGGCATTAAATTTAGCCCACAATCAAAGGAGGCAGTTAAACAAGGATTAGAAGGCAAAAGTCACTGGGGGCTATTTTGTAAGCTGTCTACCATAATGACAAAAATACGTATAAGTTTTTACAAAGTAAATTTGGTATTTATATAAATCATTTACCGCTATGATTGCCATATCTTTCCTTGAACCCTTACTTCTATGTTACTCGATTGTTTCCCCCCCATGAATGCTGTCTATCTATTTTATGTTTGCCTTTAAATAATCATGCGATTCCTCTTCCATAATGCTTTTTTTAGTTCTCTATTTCTAACTTCTCCTGTTTCCCTGATCTATCCGGCCTGATCAACTTTATTTCCTCTACTCCCCAGGAAACATTTTTTCTTTTAACTGGTTTATTCCTTGCCACTTCCCTACCTTTATTGAAGTTATTTCCCATGCCTGCTTAGCTTTTCCTACTTCTAGCCTCCCAACAAATATTCTCATAATCCTTCAAGATCTAGTTTGTTCCATCTCTTCTACCTACACCTTCTCTTCATTCAAGTTCATAAAGTGACATTACTTACATTAGTCATTTGACAGTTTATCATATAGTGTTAGTGAACATTGCTTTCAACTCCCACTAATATTTTATGTAAATATACTATTTCCACAGCCAGATTATTAGTACCTCAAAAGCAGGAATTCATTTAACAGAATACTTACATCAGCCACAGTCAATCAAAAAAACCATCTGAAACACTGACTTGTATGGAAATAAATAAAAACTTTCATGTTTAAGTCTATTTTTAACCTACAACCACCTGAGATCTAACCTACCTAATGTATTAATGAATCTGTTTTTGTATTCCAATATAATAAAACTTTTAGTTGGGGACTCAAATGTATGAAAAAAATGGTATCAAAACAAACAAAAATCAGTACTGATGAACATATCTTCAGGGCAGTAATGAAGACTCAGACATAGAGAACGGATTTGTGGACAGAGAGGGTGAAGGAGAAGGGGGGATGAATTGAGAAAATAGTGCTGATATACACTTCCATATGTAAAATTAGATAGCTAGTGGAAATTAGTTCTAATCCAGTGCTCTGTGACAACCTAAAAGGGTGGGATAGAGTGGGAAGTGGGAGGGAGGTTCAGGAGGGAGGAACGTGTGTATACCTATGGCTGATTCATGATGATGTACGGCAGAAACCAATACAATACTGTAAAGCAATTATTCTCCAATTAAAAATAAATAAATTCTGAAAAAATCAAAATCAATAATGAATAAAAATCAGCAATGACTGACTTTCAAAGCTTGTTAGCTATACTGCTGTAAGTATTCTGTAAAACCAATTCCTGCTTTTGAGGTACTAATATTTCAGCTGCAGAAATATTATATTTATATTAAATATCAGTGGGAGTTAAAAGCAATGTTCATGTAAGAGCTGACACAAATACTATGTGATTAACTGTCAAATGACTGATATAGGTAATAAAATGTCACTTTATGAGCTTTAAAGAAGAGAAAATGTAGGTAGAAGAGATGGAAAAAAATTAGTGATGACTGACTTTCAAAGTTCACATAGAATTTAAAAGAAGTTTTAAGAAAATCACATTAATGATCAACCTTTATGGTCTTAGTTTTCACAACTAAGTACAGAAGTATGGGCATTCCTAAAGATGTGAGGGGGAAAATGAAGAAGTTAGTCATAGAAGACATGGAACATGAGTAGGAAAACAGCTTTAGAAGGGTCTTTAAATGATTAAATAATCTTAAAAATGAAAAGAAAAATTTAATCCTATTTCTACTCATGAAACAAAGATCAAGTTAAAATGCTGGCGGTCAAGCTCTCCTTGTGGCATAGTAAGCCACTGCCACAGCCTCAGGGGAGCGCGGGCAGTGGATGGCTTCCCTGTTACCTCACTTTAGGATGAACTAATGCAAGGCAATAGACAAGAAAATGATAGGTTAGCCATACTCCAACTTGAAAGATGGCTTTTGAAGAGACCTTCACTTTAAGTCCAGAAAAATTTCAGTCTTATTTCTGTTACAAATTATGCTTGAACAAGTCACAGCAGGACACCCAGGATCTCAAGTACTTTAAGAAAAGAGAACAGCACAATAAGGAAAACTAAAGTTTTCTCTTTCCAAACATAATTTAGCTTTGAAAAAAGGAAAACCTTACTAGGTTACAATGTGTTAAGTGAGGTGTCCAAGGGCAGAGAATGACTCACAGCAAGGCTAAGAATAAAACGTGGGTTTTACACCCTAAACAACATTTATTTAAAATAAAAATGAAAATCCTATGTGTAATTGAAAAAGTTTTCTTATGAATTTCTAGGTATTTTACAGAAGTTCCTTTTCTCTCTCTGTCTCTCTCCCTCTCTCTCTTTCAATTTAAAGACAGCACTTGCAAAAATGTTATTACTCTCATGATACAGAAGCCTTAAATATAGAGAGCAGAAAGAAATGAAAGCGGGGAAGGAGAATTAAATGAAGTTAACATTTATATTTTTTTCTATAGTTGAACTACCCTAATTGTTTTTTATTTTTATTTTTTATCTTTATTTTAAAAATAAGTTGTCATGTAGTTCAAAAAGCATGAGTTCTAAGATCAAAAATCTGAATTCAAAGGCCTATACTGCCTTATAGGCCTGAGTTCACTTAACCTGAACTTCAAGGTTCTTATCTGTAATTCAGGTTACTATCCAGCCTATAGAGATGTTGTATGTAAATATCCTTTGTAAACTCTAAAGCTTATATAAATATTAAGTCATGTTTCACTCCCAAGATTTTACATTTTTGTTCCTAATGCATGAAAAGACAGAAACAAGTTTTAGGCAAAACTGTCAAATAGACCAAAGGTTATTTCATGGCCCCTCTATTTTCCATGCTTCTCCCTCTTCATTATTTCTCAGCCATGTCTGAGGCTACAGTGGAAATACAATTACCTCTCCCCTTCTACTATTCCTTGTTTTTCCATACTCAACCAAAGAGAGAAGAAGGTCCATATCTGTATGTACACAGAAATACATACACACAGAGATACACAGACACATGCACACACAGACACACACACAGACACACACACAGACACACACACACACACACACACACACACACACACACACACATCCCTGTAGTAAAGTCATAGAGGGAAGAAGTCTTACGGAAGTAGAAGTAAGATCTTCCTCCCTACTGGCAGAAGTTTATCAATGGGGTCCAATAAAAGAGTGTCTCCTTTGCATGTTCCAGAAAATTTGCTGCTATGATGCAGATAGTGGACCATGTGAAACAGAAGACATATCCCAGAAAAACAGGAGTTTGGGGAGAAATTAAAACTTTTGCAGCCCCATTCACAGAATAAGATATCAACCACTGGCATATGCCTTTCATTTACTTTCTATTTTGTTATCAGAGACAGCTTAAAGATGATTCCCAGGCACATGGTTATATTCATAGGACTGTAACTGACCTCAATGAAGTTCGACACTAGAACCACTCAGGTATTTATGAAACACAGTTCCTTGATATGAACAGTGTTGTGTTTTAAATGTTTAACTCCAAGTGGTATTAAATAGCAATTTGAATTAAAATATAGTTCAGCCAGATTTACATTTATAGATTCAATGACTGCCAAGGTCTTTTTTCACATTTTTGTCCAGTAGATATTTTAAATGTATGAAAAGCAACTTTTACTACAATATGCAGAAAAACTAAGTGAAACAATAAAAAGCAACCCACCATAATCTGAGTAACTTGTCCTGGTGATCCTACTAAATTTAAGTCTCTAGTATTTTTTGATTAACACGTAAAATGTATTATAATAAAAAAATTACATACTCCAAGTAAGACAGCAAAACTATTCTTGTACCAAGAAATTTGATAGCATTATTGACTCTAAAGGATCTAAGTGTTTCTCCCTATCTCATCTATATTATTTCCAAAATCACTTGCTTCTAACTTGGAATATGCATATTTTTGACATCAGCAAAAACTGCTTTAGAGGTAGATTGCTAATATCATATATTTTAATAATGTAAATGTGCTTACTTATTTTTCATGTACCATCTGTAATCTTATTTTTGTCTAACTCTGTATTTATGCTCATAAAGTTCATCACTGATTTGAGACTTTACAAATGATATATGAATAATTAACATCTTTTTGCTTTCAAAAATTCTAGCAATTTTCAAATCTATTGCCTATTGCTTGTAATATGAGCCCTTTTGTTAAGGGCTACATCTATAGCCTCCTAAAATATGTTTATGTACAATAAATTTCCTCTTACATTATGGCAATTTTCATTTTCATGTAATATTCCAGTATTTTTCTACAGTCATATGCTGTTTCAAAATGGCTAATTGAGACAATTTTAATTAATTTCTTTCTAGTTTTACAAATTTCATAAGAAAGTCTTGGTATGCATTTGTCTTTGCAAATCAAGATTTCTGCGTGGGCCTTTTATTTGAAGATGTAAAGTTCTTCTCTATGTCCTTCAATTCTCAACTCTTCATTTGAAGATGGGAAATTCCCCATCTCTATGGTCCTTAATTCTGTCTCTCTGGCTAGGGGCCTTTTGACATTCGTCACACTGCCTGGCATACCCCAGACTTAAATAAATTTCACTGTCTGCTTTCTCAGGCTCTACATGCTTCTCAACTCTGATGGGGAAAATCACACAATGGCTTGGATCGATTTCAATTTCAATTTATGACCTCCACATCCACTGGGCACTCACAATTGCCTAGCAAAC
The DNA here is from genome assembly GCF_023091745.1 of Budorcas taxicolor. NCBI lineage: Eukaryota > Metazoa > Chordata > Mammalia > Artiodactyla > Bovidae > Budorcas > Budorcas taxicolor. The sequence continues at coordinate 158,534,063 of NC_068910.1, forward strand.
CCTCTGTGTTTCCCTTCTCACCCTGTCTCCCAGGCTCAAATTAGCAATTTCAAACATCCTCCCTACTCCTCACACCTTCTACCTCATTTCTGATTTGTCTTTCTCATCACAAGACTTTTCTTCCTATTCAGAGATTTTAATCCCTCCTCCCAGACCTGGCTGGCCCTGCCTGTGTCCTGGACCCCAGATATCTAACCTCTTCAGAGGACTGGCCTTCACACCAAGCCCTCTCTCTCCTGCTTTTGCAGCATCCCTCTTTGCTTACAGCTTCTTTCCCACCAGCAAGGACCCTCCTAAGTCTCCTCCATGTTAAAATAAATGTTCTTGACCTTTCTTGCTGCTGCTGCTGCTAAGTCACTTCAGTCATGTCCGACTCTGTGCAACCCCATAGACGGCAGCCCACTAGGCTCCCCTGTGTCTGAGATTCCCCAGGCAAGAACACTGGAGTGGGTTGCTATTCCTTCTCCAACGCGTGAAAGTGAAGTCACTCAGTCATGTCCAATTCTTAGCGACCCCCAACTCTTAGCGACCCCATGGACTGCAGCCTACCAGGCTTCTCTGTCCATGGGATTTTCCAAGCAAGAGTACTGGAATGGGGTGCCATTGCCTTCTCCCTTGACCTTTCTTAGTCACTTCCATTTACTCACCTCACATTCATTTCCCAATTCCTTCCATTTCACTCCATCCTCAAAATCCTACCAAAACTGCCCTATCAAGCTGTCAATGATCTCTTCTTATTGATTCAATAAGTGTGTTTTTATCCTACTCTTACTTGATCTTTTGCATCTATGCGATAATTTGGATTTGTCTTTCTTTTCTAAAATTCTTCCTTTCTGCGTCTTCTCTGACACTACACTGTCCTGATTTTCTTCATTCAGCGTTCAGTGCTCTTTCTCACTCTCCAACCAAGCTGTGTTAATTGCTGTCATGTCCAATTCTTTGCGACCCCATGGACTGTAGCCCACCAAGCTCTTCCGTCCATGGAATCTTCTAGGCAAGAATACTGGAGTGGGTTGCCACTTCTTCTCCTGACCCAAGGATCAAACCCAGGTATCCTGCATTTCAGGCAGCTTCTTTACCATCTGAGCCACCAGGGAAAGCCCCTCCAACCAAGGTGTTCTGCCTATCCCTTTCAGGCAGGTATCAAGGCTCCACTCTTAGCTTTCTTCTCTTATATTAAATATGTTCCCTTGATGATTTAATCTATACCTGCATAGACTCACTTACCATTTCCAGAACTATAACTCAGCTTTCTCCACCGAAACTTAGACCCATATACACAACTACTCACTAGGTATTTCCACTGAGACATGCAACAGAGTTCTAAAATTCATATGGTCAAAACATAACTCATTAGGTATGAGTTGTCTGCTGCAAACTCGTCTGCCCTCTCCTGATTCTCTGTAAATTTCTCTGGCTTAGTAAGTGGCACCCTCAAACTTTCCCGTTTTCTCAAGGCAGAAACATATGTGTGCATGGACAAATTAAAATATAGATATACATACACACACACATAATGGATTTTTTTCTGATATATATATATATATATATATATACAAATTTTTCCAACTTCATTTCACTTAAACATAAAATCCATGTAATTCTTTATTCTCCATAAACCTTGATTCTGTGTTTCTCTCAGAGCCCACTGCTGCTTGCCTAACGCACACCAGCATCATGCTGGGGTTAGTGCTGGTGGGAAGGAAGCCGTAAACAGAAGTGGGATGCAGCAAAAGCAGGAGGGAGGGGGCCCGAGTTTGAGGCAAGTTCTCTGGGGAGGCCAGACAGCTGGGATTCAGGGCACAGGTGGAACCAGTCAGGCTTGGGAGGAGGAATAACTCAGCAATAATGAAGATCTAAAAGCTCACTCTCTCTGAATGAGAGGAGAGGTCTTGTGTTGAGAATGACAAATCAGGAGATGAGGTAGGAGGTGTGAGGAGAGGCAGGACGCTTGAAATTGCCAATTTGAGACTGGGAGAGAGGGCACCTAAGGAAAATCTCTTCTAGATTATTGTTGCAGCTCCTGGCTTGTCTCTCTGCCTCCCGTGTGGTCCTTCTCACATACTGCACACTGCGGCCAGACTGTTTAAAACACAAATCTCCTTTATAAATACTTCAATCCCTTCCCGCAATCCTCAGGAATTTAAAACCCGAGCAGAACATGAAGACCACACAATCTTGGGACTTCCCTGCCAGTCCATTGAGTAAGAGTTCATGCTTACACCGCAGGGGGCATAGGTTCGATCCCTGGTCAAAGAACTAAGATGCCATATGGCACAGAAGAACGAAAGAAAGAAAACAAAACAGTCTTGCCCCTGCTCAGTCCCACACCTCATCTCCTGTCACTGCCCGCTCCTTCACCCACCATTCCAATCCACGGAATTCCTTGAAATGCCCACATGTGTCATGTTCTCATTCCTTTCAAGCCTTAGCACATGCGATCCCTTTGTTCACAATGCCTGTTATCTCCCTACTCAGCATGCCCTCTTCCTCTGTGCAGTTCCTCCTCCTGTTTCCCCAGTCTTTTTTTCTTTGAAGCTTATCGCCTGCAGAAATCTTTTCCTCTACACTCCCTGATTTAGGTTAGTGTGGCCCCACAGTGGTCCCTCACTATCCTGCTGCTTAGCTCTTTACTGGCATACAAATGGCATCATGATTTTCTCTTATTTTTTTATCCAACTAGCAGCAGGGCAAGACCAGAGTCAATGCTGTATAAACAGTTTTAAATGAATGAAAAATTAAGTCACCCCTTAGCGGGTATTTGTTGTACAAGTGTTTATACCTTCTACATGATTAATTTCCCCAAAAATATGAATGAGAAGGATCAGTTTGTGTTCTCCGTAGATGAACAAGTTTATTCATGTTAAAACAGAGAATTGAAACATATGATAATCTCGCAGCAGGTGGTAGAGACGGAGTATATATGAAACGTGGATGTGGTTTAAGACTGTTGAACTCAGGCAGGTCAGAAGCTGTATTTCTCTTGTCTGCCATCAGTAACAAGGCCTATCAACCAGTGAATTGATGACAGAAATGTCAGCAGTCACAACAGCCAACGTGTAGTTCATGTTACCCAGTTTATAGACTCTAGCTACTAAATATACAACAGTCAGTAAAACAGAGCAGTACAATAATCTTCCGCACAAATGCACAACCATCATCTTTTCCAAGTGGCTGAAGATTAAGAAAATACAGGGACAGCCTATTAGTTAAATGTTACACTTACTAAAAATTTAAACTCTTTTAAGTTTTTTTCTCCATTTTAATATACAAACTAAATAAAGTTATTCAACTCAATTCCTAAGCCAGACACAATTTTAGTATTTTCTGCTTTAAGTAAAATGTCTAATAGCTTTTCTTTCATCTCTCTTTCCTTCTGGTAACAGACCTTTCTTATCTACAACTCCATGTAGAGTCTTTAGGTCTGTTCAGGGATTAGCCTGGCAACCTATGTCAGTAATAAAATGTCACACATTAAAAAAAAATTTTTTTATTATAGAAGTGGTATTACAACCTGGGCAAAAAAAGAAAAAAAATGACACCTTCCCCACCCCATGCTGCACAGGTATCAAATAACTACCTGGTTTCAGTCTTTACAAATTAAGGTTCTATTTTTTACTACAACGCCCTACTTGTCCACCTCAACTTGTTGAGACAGAAGAAGCTGTTATTTACTGTTATGTAGAGTTGCCAGACAGAATACAGGATGCAAGTTTAATTTGAATTTCAGTTACACAGTGAATAATTTGAAGTGTACTGCCCCACACATTATTTGTAATGTACTAAAAATTATTCTTTAATCAATGAAATTCAAATTTAACTGGCCAGCCTCTAATTTTATTTGCTAAATCTAGTAACCCCAGCTGTGAGGGCTGAAGCCAGGAAGAGATCATCTCAAAAGTTACTTCTATTTCCTAGCCAGCCACATCCCTCCCCACTCCCCACCCTGAAACTTACCACCATTTCATCTTCTTACCTGAAAAGCCTCACCATAAAAGTTATCTACTCAGAGGTGAGGCAGGAATGCTATTCAGGTCTAAGACCAGGCCCAATCTCCTCATTTTCCATTGAGGAAACAGAGGTTCAGAGTTGAACAAGGACACACAATAATGTGATAGTGAGGTTGGACAGTGTCCTCGTTTTGTTGTTGTTGTTGTTGTTAGTTACAAGCTTTCTGTTCTAAAGGTCTTACTTTACAAAAAAAATGGTCATTTTCTTCAGAATGCCACTAACAAAAGTAGCTAATCTTGGTTAGGTGGGAGGTGGTTACTGGTCTTCTCTGAGAAAATCGAAAGGTCACATAAATATCCATTTAATTGAATTGCACACAATATAATGCTCAGCAAACCAGAGGCTAAACCAGGAATAAAGATATGGGTATAGAAGTGTAGTAAGAGAACTTGGAAAAGAATTAGCACTAGAGGTGTCTACACATCCAAGGAAGCAGAGAAGTCCCTGGAGACTCTGATGGTTTCTCTTCAGTATTGTACAAGAGCCTTTATAAACCACTGATGGGCTTGTGTGGCACAGCTATTTATCAGTGTAAAGGCACATCAGAAAACAATCAACATAAAATGATACGTTTACATCTGAACATATTCAAATTTTTTATGCTTAAAGATAGCTACGTTTGTGGGTCCAAGTCTGGTATCCCCATGAACTTTCACTATACTACCCCACAGGTGAAACATCCATCTATACAACATCTGTTATGTCTTTCTAAGGTGTACCATAATTTTCATACTGTAAAATCTCAGACATATGATGCTCAAGATCATATCCTCTTGCCTCCAGGCTCCTGAAGGATACAGCCATCAAAGAAATTAATGGAAATGCCCCTTTGAGCAGAGAAAGGCCTCATCATACATGAAGCTCAGAACCTGCCTGCTATCTGTCTTGAAAGCAAGCTAAAGAAATTTAGCATGTACTTTGGAACAAGAAGGTATAACAAGTTTATACTGTGTGACTGGAGTGACGTGAAGTAGTCAGGTACATGGGAAAGGCAGTGATCAGAGGGACCCTGCAACTATGTAAACCGCACAGAAAAACTGGCTTGGAACAAACTAGCCAAGCAAAAAGAGCATGTCTACTAATAAACATAATTCATAAAAATTAAAAAAGACAGAAATGGATCCAATGCAAAAGCCATACAGACATCTAGGACTGAGACCCAGATGCTGTCTGCAAAGACAGATATATGCAGGGTATCACAGCAAGCTCTAGCCAGTGTCTGGGAGTCAGCTGAGCACTTTTTTTCCCAATGCCTCAGATTGGTAGCTTGAAAGTGTCCATGGTAGGAATATTTATACATGGAAATTGACAAATGCTACTAATTGGTGTTTGTTTGTTTGCTTTCCTCAGAGCTAGTTTACATGCACAGCACTGCCCAGTATCTAAAACACAGGAGAAAAAACCTGACAGGGACAGCATAGGAGCAATAGGCCCAGGATGCCTTCAGAGAAGTGGCCTGAGGCCAGAGGATGTGTTCATTGAGGCATAAAATACAGACCTAGAAATAGACTTGGAAGGAAGAGTCCGGTATAATTTCCCCAGATTTAAAAGTCCTACCCATCCAAATCCAATTCAGAATGGAAATTTAAGAAGTTTATCTCAAATTATGTTGAGGAGGAGAAAAGAGACCATGTAAATTTTAAATAATAGTTAGAAACCAATGCTCTGTAAACATGTACATTTTTATTTTGTTTGCATCCTGGATTTTCTTTTTAAAAAATTCAAATCCTGAATTAGCTGTTCTAATGAGTATAGTTTCAAAATCTTAGTCCCAGATGATGCTGTGAGTTCCAGGGCAGGGTGGGAGAGTGATACCAAAAAGGCAAGGATATAAAGTTAAACTTCACCCACTTCCAAAGAGAAACTAATAGCTATTTGATCAAGCAGAGCCATACCTGGAATTTGTACAGCTGCGTTCAGAGGGTCCAGAGGACACCCACACACCAGTGAAGGCCCCACATGTGATAACAAGGCCTCAGCCTGCATCCTCAGGGATGGCCCCTGAATTTGCTCAACAATATCAAACCCACCTGTCAATTTGCTTTTTCTGTAACTTGAAGACAAGAACAAAGCTTAAACAACCCATGTTTGTATGGGCAAGCAGATAATTGCTTTTACTCTTAAGGAGGTAATTGCTAAGCCTATTCCAAAGAACAGAAAAGAAACGCATTTCTTTATGTTCTCTGTACCAAAAGTCCTGCCAATCCTGATAAAGAATTTTTAAAACTCTGATTATGAAATTACCCAGGATGTGCAAGAGAGCCCTTTCATCTCTTTTGCTCTGAAAAGACATTATTTTACTTACTATTGCAAATACAATAGTTATTTTATAAAGAATATCTGAAACCAGAACTAAGGATATTATCAAAACTTAGCTCAAATATATGTTGTATGTCTGTGTTGGGTTTTCTACATTGAGCTCATGTGAAAACCTTTCTGATGTTTCTTTTTAAAAACTCATACTAAAGAAAATCATAATTCAAGAAAATCTTCACTTGAAAGTATATGTGTGTATGTATACAGACTTCCTTTGTGGCTCAGCTTGTAAAGAATCCACTTGCAATGCAGAAGTCCTGGGTTCAATCCCTGGGTTAGGAAGATCCCCTGGAGAAGGAAAAGGCTACCCATGTATACACACACACACACACACACACACACACATATTTATGTATATACAGATTTAGAGCAGAAAAATTGTCTTATCAATCAATCAATTCAAAACCTAAATGCTATAAATGAGGAAACTCCACTGGTTTGCAAATGGAAGAGCTCAAGTCCAGTCTTCTGGACTTTCTAAGATTATGATACACTGCTTCCCTGAAAAGAAATAATAACGATTGACACAGGGGTATAAAATACTAAGGTGTGTTATATATTTAACAATTGTGGTGGAATAAGGGCAAAGCCGGTTACTATGAAGCCTGAATAATCCTGACTCCTCTCTTCAGCAACCCAAGAGAGCCTAAACTGGTGGCTTCAATTAGGGTCATCTGTAATCTCTCCTAACTTCATGCTGAATGATTTTGACTAAGCAACCACAATGGGTAAGTGCAAAACAAGATGGCCTCTAATATGGCTCTACTGTTAAAATGCTCATTGCTAAGTGTGTGGTCACTTTCTCATCCACATGAGTATTTTCCTATATGCTGGCTGACCAAGTAACTGCTATTACAGAATCTGTATTGCAATTACCTGGTATTTGTAAGAAAATGTCCCACTCTGTTTTGATGCTTCAGAAATCTTTCTATATACCCACAGAGTGTTTTAACTATATTTCTACAGGGACAAATGTACTTTAAATGTTTTGCCTTTAGTATTATGTTTTCTGGAACAAAGAATGACCTTTGATACTTCAAATTTTTGTATCAATTGTTTTGACAACTAACAGCAAAGTTCTAATCCAGCATCATTTACTCTTATTTCTAGTTTACACTGACCTATGCTTGCAAACCATTTGTTATCACAAAAATTAAAAATTGAGAAGTTACTAAAGATTCAGGTTTGATTAGCAGATTCCAGGGAATGCTGTTCAAGTCATAGTGGATGTGGATGGTGCCCCCTCTGGAGTTATACTGTATACAACCTGCATGGCCATGCACAATGGCATCATTTCCTTGGGGGCTCATTTCTCTATCATTATGGAGCATAAGAGGTGATCCCATGTGTTCTGCATTATTCGGCAACTACAACCTCCTTAGCCCAGTTTTGCAACTCTTCTCTTGAGTCTCAAATTTACAGTTCAGTTCAGTTCAGTCACTCAGTCGTGTCTGACTCCTTGTGACCCCATGAACTGCAGCACGCCTGGCCTCCCTGTCCATCACCAACTCCTGGAGTTCAGTCAAACTCATGTTCATCGAGTCGGTGATGCCATCCAGCCATCTCATCCTCTGCCGTCCCCTTCTCCTCCTGCCCCCAATCCCTCCCAGCATCAGAGTCTTTTCCAATGAGTCAACTCTTCGCATGAGGTGGACAAAGTATTGGAGTTTCAGCTTTAGCATCATTCCTTCCAAAGAACACCAAGGACTGATCTCCTTTAGAATGGACTGGTTGGATCTCCTAGCATTCCAAGGGACTCTTAAGAGTCTTCTCCAACACCACAGTTCAAAAGCATAAATTCTTCGGCTCTCAGCTTTCTTCACAGTCCAACTCTCACTTCCATACATGACTACAGGAAAAACCATAGCCTTGACTAGACAGACCTTTGTTGGCAAAGTAATGTCTCTGCTTTTGAATATGCTATCTAGGTTGGTCATATACAGATACCATGCCTAATAGAACCTCAACTACTTGATTTGTGATGATAAAGAGAAAACTTTCAGCTCAAAACTAGCCAAAGTAGAGGAACTATGTGGGAATATACAGGTTCAAGTGTCCTTTCATTAACCTGAGCAAGTCGCATATGGACTCAGCCTCATTCTCTGAGCTATAATGTGACAGCAGTGAAATCTGATTTCATGTAGTTACTGCAATGAGGTAATGAAATTGCAATCATCTGTCACAATCCTGTCATCTATAGGAAAGGGTGGGGAATTCAGAGGATATTAAAGAGCCCTGAAGGAATTTCCATGATAGTCCTGAGATTAGGCCAATCATTGACTTAAGGACCACAATTCATTCATGTTAACCTAAGAGACTCAAGCACAGCAGTCTGCTTAAGGCAAGAATACTGGAGTGGGTTGCCAACTCCTTCTCCAGGTGATCTTCCCGACTCAGGGATTAAACCTAGGTCTCCCGCATTGCAGGCAGATTCTTTACTATCTGAGCCACCAGGGAAGCCCACTAATGGAGAAACCAATGTCAAAACTTGAGGTGATCGGAAAAAATTGTCTATATAAATTGTAGTAAGAGACATATGAATTAATAATAAATGTGTAATCAGCCTCTCCTGTAATCAAAGTACTGTAAATGTAAACATCAAGGAGAAAATATTTCTCACCTATCAGATTAACAGATTTTTCTTAATTATTTGAGAGACTTAATGGGATACTATCACACATCACTAGTAAGAACATAAATTGACATAATTTGCAGTAGGACACTGGACTTTTAAAAAGTTAATGCTCTTTGACTTAGAAATTCCATTTTTAGGAATAATCCTAAATAGATAACCCACAGATGTACACAAAACAACATGCAAGTGAATTTATATACTTAGGAGATATTGCCTCCCCTTCTTAAAAAAAAAAAAACAAAAACCCTATACTTCCAATAAAATCATGCTATATCCATTATATCCATCCAGTAGACTATAAGGCAAAACTCATTTTTTTTTAGCACAATGTTAAATGACATGCAAAAATGACTCTGTAGAGTGTTAAGTGAAGAAGACAGGATAGACTTGCCATAAATATGGTTAGTATATGGAGTGTACTTCATAAAAGATAACTATAATCAATAGCAGTATTGAACAGTAAAACAATGAGTGGACTATTTTTATAAAGTACAAAAATAGGCAAAACTAAACTATGGTGTTAGAGGCAAGATAATCATTACCCCTGGGGGAACAGAAAAGGGATAGTCATTAGGAGGATCTTCTAGGATGCTAATGTTTTATTTTTTTTCACTTGGGTGGCAGTTATACTGGTGGGTTCACTTTGTGATAATTCATTGAACACACCTACAGTTGATTGACTTTTCTGTAACATATACCATACTTGAATAAACAATGATGATGAAAGTGAAAGAGGAGAGTGAAAAAGTTGGCTTAAAGCTCAACATTCAGAAAACAAAGATCATGGCATCTGGTCCCATCATTTCATGGCAAATAGATGGGGAAACAGTGGAAACAGTGTCAGACTTTATTTTTGGGGGCTCCAAAATCACTGCAGATGGTGACTGCAGCCATGAAATGAAAATGCTTACTCCTTGGAAGAAAAGTTATGACCAACCTAGATAGCATATTCAAAAGCAGAGACATTACTTTGCCAACAAAGGTCCATCTAGTCAAGGCTATGGTTTTTCCAGTGGTCATGCATGTATGGATGTGAGAGTTGGACTGTGAAGAAAGCTGAGCACTGAATAAATTGATGCTTTTGAACTGTGGTGTTGGAGAAGACTCTTGAGAGTCCCTTGGACTGCAAGGAGATCCAACTGGTCCATTCAGAAGGAGATCAGCCCTGGGATTTCTTTGGAAGGAATGATGCTAAAGCTGAAACTCCAATACTTTGGCCACCTCATGTGAAGAGTTGACTCATTGGAAAAGATTGATGCTGGGAGGGATTGGGGGCAGGAGGAGAAGGGGATGACCGAGGGTGAGATGGCTGGATGGCATCACCGACTTGATGGACGTGAGTTTGAGTGAACTCCGGGAGATGGTGATGAACAGGAAGGCCTGGCATGCTGCGGTTCATGGGGTCGCAAAGAGTCGGACATGACTGAGCGACTGAACTGAACTGAAACTATAAAGAAAAGCAAGGTAATGTTTGTCATAAAATCTATGATATTGCTGAGAAAATGGATGTAGTCCTTAGGGGTACATAGGTTCCTTAAAATGTAGGAAGTAAAACATTCTGTGAAAGGTGCTTGGCTGATCTTTTAAAAATTTTCACTTTTTAATATATACAACAGAACTTTAACTCCTACGTATGTACATTTTACATTAAAAAGTTTTAAAGTATTTTTCTTTAAAAAAGAAAAGATATACAAAATGTTATGAAGTGTATTTACTATGCATTTCCTACCTGTGCACTTATATGTATGTGAAAAAGGCAAAGAAGAAGCTCAATCTATTTATTATCTATTCATGTTAAGGAGAGTGCAAAGAAATATACTGAAATGGTCTTAGTATTTCTCTTAAGACGACAGATTATTTTGCACACATATTTTTGTATTTTCCAAAGTATTTTTTAACGATCACATTACTTTTAGAATCTGAAGGGAGGAGATACAAACTTTTTTTTACAGTTGGAAAAAAATGACAGCAGCCACGCAGTTATCAAGGGCAGGGCGTGTGGGCGGGGCCACGTGCAGGGGCGGGGCTACGGGCAGAGGGGCGTGGCCACGCGGAATGGGACGTTTCAACCTGGGCTTCCGCGAGCACACTGACCAACGTGGCCTCAAATCCGGACGTTTGGACTCGGGTGTGGCCAGATGCGGCAGCTGGGAGGTGTCCAGAGCTTCCTCCCGCCCGTGCGGGGTTGAACTGCCTAGGTAGGAGAAGATTTAACTGCGCAGTTAAAAATTTTCAGCTTCCCAGGCTGGCCTGAGAGGAAGGGGGCCTTCAGGAGGAAGCTTGAGGAAGTTGGGGAGAATAGGAGCTCCTTTCATCCTTCTCACCCTAGGAATGAGGAACGTTTTCTACTGATAACCGTAATAAGTAGCCAAGAAATCATTTCCTGCAGGCAGCTAAAGGCAAGGAATTCCACATTGGGTCCCTGTACTCTACGCAGCACACCTTACAGACCAAGATCTTACTTGGTTTATGAATAACAGACTTAATTTTTATTTTGTTTTGTCTTAACCTGTATTCCTTAATAAAGTGTATGATATGAGGTTATTTATCTCATGTCAAGTGAAAGAAGATCATTATTTCAGAGTTCAGATTATATTATAGGCTGTTGTCTCCCTAACTCATGATATTACTAAGGAAATAAAGGCGCCCAATATCACTAAGTATGGCTTTAGGTAGAGAGACAATCTGAGCTCTCTCATTCTCTAAGACACAGACCATGTCTTCATCTAGGTACTCTAACATCATCAGTTCAGTTCAGTTCAGTTTAGTCGCTCAGTCATGTCCGACTCGGCAACCCCATGAATCGCAGCACGCCAGACCTCCCTGTCCATCACCAACTCCCGAATTCACTCAGACTCACATCTATTGAGTCAGTGACGCCATCCAGCTATCTCATCCTCTGTCGTCCCCTTCTCCTCTTGCCCACAATCCCTCCCAGCATCAGAGTCTTTTCCAATGAGTCAGGTCTTCGCATGAGGTAGCCAAAGTACTGGAGTTTCAGCTTTAGCATCCTTCCAAAGAAATCCCAGGGCTGATCTTCAGAATGGACCGGTTGGATCTCCTTGCATTCCAAGGGACTCTCAAGAGTCTCCTCCAACACCACAGTTCAAAAGCATAAATTCTTCGGCTCTCAGCTTTCTTCACAGTCCAACTCTCACATCCATACATGATCACTGGAAAAACCATAGCCTTGACTAGATGGACCTTAGTTGGCAAAGTAATGTTTCTGTTTTTCAATATGCTATCTAGGTTGGTCATAACTTTTCTTCCAAGGAGTAAGCCTCTTTTAATTTCATGGCTGCAGTCACCATCTGCAGTGATTTTGGAGCCCCCCAAAATAAAGTCTGACACTGTTTCCACTGTTTCCCCATCTATTTGCCATGAAGTGATGGGACCGGATGCCATCTTTGTTTTCTGAATGTTGAACTTTAAGCCAACTTTTTCACTCTCCTCGTTCACTTTCATCAAGAGGCTTTTTAGCTCCTTTTCACTTTCTGCCATAAGGGTGGTGTCATCTGCATATCTGAGGTTACTGATATTTCTCCAGGCAGTCTTGATTCCAGCTTGTGCTTCTTCCAGTGTTTCTCAGGATGTACTCTGCATATAAGTTAAATAAGCAGGGTGACAATATCCAGCCTTGATGTACTCCTTTTCCTATTTGGAACCAGTCTGTTGTTCCATGTCCAGTTCTAACTGCTGCTTCCTGACCTGCATATAGGTTTCCTACCTGGCATGAAATGTGTGCTCTGGGTGTAGGTGGTGTATGAGTGAGGGAATGAATGGTTGAATGAGTGAATATCTTAAGAATCTGCCATTCAAAGGGGATTCAGCATGAGCATTGAAAAACAGTGTCAACCTTGTTTAAAGTTTGCTTTTCACAATACTTCTCTATAAAATATAAGTATCAATAAGGATCTCTTTTTGGAACACCAACAAAATACTTACCATGTTTAATAAGCCACTAAGAAAAGAAAGAAAGAAAGTGAAGTCGTTCAGTCGTGTCCGACTCTTTGCGACTCCATGGACTGTAGCCTACCAGGCTCCTCTTGTCCATGGGATTTTCCAGGCAATAGTTCTGGAGTGGATTGCCATTTCCTTCTCCAGGGGATCTTCCCAACCCAGGGATCGAACCCGGGTCTCCCACATTGTAGACAGATGCTTTACTGTCTGAGCCACCAAGTGAAATAAGCCACTAGTTTTAAATACATGCATAAAAACTTATTTGTTATGATAACTATTTTTTAATCCCCTATGATTAAATTTGATGTGCTAATAATGTTATTATACACACAAAGGGGCTTTGGATCTTTTCAGATTTCACCAGTAAGAACTTGGGTGCTATAGAGATGCTATCATTTAAATATTATTGCAGATTGGATGGACTGTTTTCCTCCAAATGGAAAAATAAATTAGGACTCAATAATAATATTTTACAGGTTCTTTTCCCCTTCATGCACAACAAAAGCTCGAGAAGTTTTTTGTAAAGGGAACTGTAAAGGTAGAAGAGAAAAAAAAAATGCTCTGGAAGTAAGAGAGAGACCAGAATCCTTCTAATCACCTAACTGCATACAGCATATAGTTTTTCTTCATTGTCTTGATTTGAGTAAGGAATGAAATATTGATTCTGATATGGGAGACAGGGATATGACTGGAGGCAAGACTGTGTTTTGTAGTATTTCAAAGAGGTTTTTAATTTTTCAGCCTCTTTTTCAACTGGCTGTACCAGTTCAGCACCTAAACTGGTAAGTTGTCATGGTGTGTAGCACAAGAGCATAATCAATATAGAACTGAGATTTTTCTTTGTTCCCAAAGTGGACTTTTCAGTGAAGTACCTTTTCAACCTTGTTCAATATGTTACTCATCAGTGTTATTATAACCAAATAGCTAAAACTTCCTATCTGGTCATTTGCAAAGATATTTCCAAAGAGAAATAATTTTAAAGGCCATTCAGGAAAAATACCCTCTTCTTTATCTTTGCCACAGTTTGAAATGGAAAATAACTACTTGTTACAGTATCTGCCCTAAATTCATAAAGTTGTTCATCTTTTGAGTAGTGAAACCAGTATGTTGGAAATTAATTACAACCTAAAGGAAAACAACAAATGAACATGAATAATAATTGTTATATACAGGACCTTAAAAAGGTCTCCAGGCATAAATCCATAGTTTCTTCCTAACAGCAGGACAGTTTTTTCTAATTAAGACACACAATGACTAGAACCTCAAATCTCCACATAGAATTTGACTGCAGTTTCTTTTCCTTTGTTTTATGTGATGTATCAGTTGAAAATAGATGAATAGGTAGCCAAACCATGGAGGGTTATAGAAACAAAAGCTATACAAACCCCAAATGTTCAAGGGCTTTTAAATCCCTTTACATCAGAGGGCCCAGATTATTATCTCTCAACTAGTATAAAATATATTGAGTCATCTTCCTGGAAAGTGACAGTCAAATTGTAACATTTTGCTCCTATGAAGAGCCTTGCTGAGTTTTTTTCAGGGATGTTAATAAAATAAAATACTATAACAGTCTAGTTTAAAGATCACTGAAGTAGAGACTATAACTTATCACAGCTCTGGCTAGATTTCAAAATATACAAGGTGAAGAAGCATAAGTGAGGGGTCCAATAGAAAGACCATTTTCCTGTATAATTTTTTTTAAATCAATGAGCAATAATAACAATAAAAATGATGAGAGTAATAGTATAACAGCATTTTTCAAGCACTTACTGTTTACCAGGAAACCTTCTATTACTCTCTACAACAACCATGAGCTAGATATTGTCATTAACCTTATTTTGTAAATTAGGAAACTGAGAGCACAATGGCCATTACTGATATCAAAATCATTCCAAATACTCCATGGGATGGGAAAAATAACTGATGGCAAAGATTCAGCTTTACCTCTACATTTTAGAAAACCTGAAGGGGTAAGTTCATTTACATACTGTAAGATTTGATATAGATCGATATATACCTAAATATGTCTGTTATGAAATTTTGAGGATTCATATATTTGAATCACTAATATTTCATAAATTTTAGGCAACTTTGAAAGGTAACTGATTTTATGCAGGATAAGCATGAGAATGTATCCTTTAATGTTAATGAATAGAAGTTGAAGCTGAAGTCACACTGCAATCTAGAACTGCATGACAGGTGGAGAATTGATATGGTGTTGAGTAGATAATTTAAAGGGGAATATTTCAGACCAGTATTATCACTGAATAGAAATAAAAATTACCAGGAGAAACCAGAAGTTCTTGATTTCAATTTCTTTCTGTAGATGAATTAGTCATTCTGTTTACTTAAATAATATTTATTAAACTATAATAAATTACATGAGTAAATCATTAATAAATTAATTAAATGCTATTGATAAATAAGAGTAATATAAATAATACAATTTATTAATTTAAGATTTACTTAAGTTGTATGTGTGCTTTTCAAGAGTAGGCATTAATACATGGAGTCAAAGTTAAGACAGATTAAATTCCCTTTAACAGAGAAAGGGGACTTGTCTATAACTCTGAGCTGTTTTTTTAAAATATAATTGAAAATATTGGTCTTGCTTTTCTTCAGGCACCTTTAGCTGTTACTTATTAGAATGATAGTTGCACATGTTAGTTTAAAAGTTATTGGCACTCAACCTGAGCCTGTGTTTCTCTGCTAGAATAACTTTCCTTAGGAAATTCCAATTCTGGGTGTTCATCTGATTTCACATGCATGAATGCTTCAGTGCTCTCCTACCAGTTATCACTTAAATTCCTATTAGCCAGCATAACTCAAGCAGAAGAATTCAATGCTGTCTCTAAAGATCACCTAAGTTATAGTTTGAGAAGACATTGTATTGTCACCATCCTCTTCCAAAAACGCTGTGCATTTAACTTGTTAGAAATCAGCTCAAGTTTGTTAAGTTTGAACGAAGGTTTAAGGAGCAAAACTATGACTACCACTTCACACCTCTGTTCAATAGACATTTGGAAACCTAGGTTTAAGTTGTAGGAAAAAAAGAATGCAATACTACCATGGCCTCCACAATCAGCCCTCAGCATACATTCCCAAATGTAACATGTCTCTTCTACTTTAGGGAGGTGTATGTTTTGAGCGTCTATGCGATTCCTACTCAGATGATGAGGATAATGTAGGCATAGATGGCATCTCAATCTCCTTAAGTATTGGGGACAAAGCTTAATTAAAGACTCTCAAAAGTTCAGATCTCAGTTAATCCCCCCATATTTTATATTCACGAATATAGTTCACAGTGAAGAGAAAACATCATGTTAGACAGGAGAGCCATTACCAGACTGAGGGGCAAGACTTGATATACATTACAAATCACAGCATCTATTCATTTAAACATTACAACCTGACTATGTACAGTTTCCCTTCAAATGTTGCCCATGCTTTCATTGGTCAATTCCATGGATACAGAAAAGGAAGTATAATCTACAATTCATAGAAGCTCTATCTTCTCACACAGTTGCCATTTCTTCCCATTTTTCTCCCAGAGATTCTGCCTCTCACGGGCTTGCATGTTACTCTGCCTGTGTCTCAGAATTTGTTCAATCAGTACCCACACGAAACTGGTCATTTGGTTTTGGTCTTATCTTCCAATAGTAGGTGACTACCAATGTTTTCCACTTATCACTCCATCTCCCTGATTCTCAGTATTTTTCATTCTTCCAAATCTTTCATATCTACAATATACTCTCAGGAATAATGAGATAGAGCTGGGTTGTGGGCAGGGAGGAAAATGTAGTTTTAAAATGTTCCTCAGGAGCCTGCCTCATTTCTTCTTCCTGGCTTGAAAATGCCTCTTCACTTTGGAACATGCATATCAGGAGATGTCGCCCTATGCTGGTATAGATGTTTTAAAGTGAAGGCTGAGGAAAGTTGATTCCATGAATTTTTGTAGCAGAATTCTGGAGTGAGCTCTTGAGGCCTCTTTTCTTTTAAAGTTAGAATGTGAGAATGCAGAGAGGGACTATTTGTACATACCAATCAGAGATAACTCAGTAATGATTTAAAATAGCCTCTTTGAGTAAATATTTAATAAAATTGAAGCTTGGGTTCTTTTTTATGCCTATTTCTCCAACTCAAGTAGTTACCTTTAAGAGGACAGAGGAAGAAACTCATCTTCATAGCAATCAAAATGGGAAGGGACCTTGTATCAGTTCCATTCTGGTCCTCCCTGGCCTCTATTGATACAGCCTTCTTTCCACTTTTTTCTTAGGATTGAGTGTGACTGAAGTATGGTTGATCCTGAGGTCACTGATCTAATCATCAATCAGGTCATCATCTTTACCAATTAATATATCTACAGCTGCAGGGAGATTAAGTCATAAAAAGAATCAAGCCTGGAGGGATTTTTTTCCCCTTAACACAACTAAACTTTAAAAAGTTTTGATAATGAGAGCAAGCAACTTTTTCATGCCCAGTGCAATTTGTTCAGGCTCCTCAGTGCCTTCAGAAACACAGGCGGAGAATTTCTTCTCTCTCTTCACTCTACGCACCATACACACAGACCAATAATTTACAAGCCACTCACATGAACTGCATTTCATTTGTGTGATTTTGCCCTCCTGGAGAGTTCTATAGAAAAACATCTTCTGATTTACCATCAGATTATTTCCATGACTTATAACTTGTATTTTCAAACAATGCAGAGATTGTAGGTGGGGGAGAAGAGAGCATGTGTTTAGGAAAGTCTTACCTCTATTGCCTTGAACATATTAGAGATATTTTAAATTCCTAGCTAACTCTTATATCTCGATCACCTGCAGGTGTGTTTCTATTGTCTATTTTTTCTTGTGATTTTTGATTTTTTTCTTGGTATTTGGGGGGCATACTTGGTAATTTTGTATTCAGTGTTGAATATTTTGTATAGGAGGCTGTAGAAGATTCACATGATGTATCATCCTATATAATGGATTCCTCCCTGCCTTCACTAAGCAGACAACACAGTTATTCATCTTAATTTAATCAGGAACTGCTATATGTTGAGGCTGGGCTGCAGGCCTGAAAATAGTTCATACCTAGGTCACTGTGGTTCCCAAGAGTTTCCAGCTGTATATCTGATGTTTCTTTAAGGCCATTTCTCCTGCAGGTCTCACAAGACTGTCAAAACTTTGCATTGCTTTTGAGAGGCCTTCTACTTAGGTCTTTAGCATCTTGCCTCTCCCCTCCCCATACCAAATTGGCAAATGTCCCACAGATAAAAATGGCTGTAAAAGTCAGCTCATTTTGATGAAGAAGTTGTACCGCATCTATTTTTCATTGCCTCCCATCTCTCCAGTACACTCAAACTGATGATTTGGTATTTAATCCTGCTTTTTCACTTGGTCTCAACAGAAATTCTGTCTGCTACCAACAAGTCCATCCCACCCATAATGCAGAAGTTATTATGTAACGGAATCATTTGAATGATATATTTTGCCTAGGTTCAAATTGTCAAAATAGTAATTTTAAAGTATCACTTTTTTTTAAAGTTTGATATACATCAGAACTTTCCTCAAAGAAGGTTTTTATTTCATGGTTCTCTTTTTCTGGGATTGACTAGGAAAATATTAGTCAATGATTAATATATGGTTAGTTTTCAAATATCACACAACTCTGTAAACTTGTCAGTTCAGTTAAGTTCAGTTGCTCAGTTGTGTCCGACTCTTTGAGACCCCGTGAACCGCAGCACACCAGGCCTCCCTGTCCATCACCAACTCCTGGAGTCCACCCAAACCCATGTCCATTGAGTCGGTGATGCCATCCAGCCATCTTATCCTCTTTCGTCCCCTTCTCCTCCTGCCCTCAATCTTTCCCAGCATCAGAGTCTTTTCCAATGAGTCAGCTCTTTGCATCAGGTGGCCAAAGTATTGGAGTTTCAGCTTCAACATCAGTCCTTCCAATGAACACCCAGGACTGATCTTTAGGATGGACTGGTTGGATCTCCTTGCAGTCCAAGGGGCTCTCAAAAGTCTTCTCCAACACCACAGTTCAAAAGCATCAATTCTTCTGCACTCAGCTTTCTTTATAGTCCAACTCTCACATCCATACATGACCACTGGAAAAACCATAGCCTTGACCAGATGGACCTTTATTGATAAAGTAATGTCTCTGTTTCTTAATATGCTGTCTAGGTTGGTCATAACCTTCCTTCCAAGGAGTAAGTGTCTTTTAATTTCATGGCTGCAATCACCATCTGCAGTGATTTTGGAGCCCAGAAAAATAAAGTCAGCTACTGTTTCCCCATCCATGAAGTGATGGGACCGGAGGCCATGATCTTAGTTTTCTGAATGTTGAGCTTTAAGCCAACTTTTTCACTCACCTGTATTACTTTCATCAAGAGGCTCTTTAGTTCTTCTTCACTTTCTGCCTTAAGGGTTGTGTCACCTGCATATCTGAGGTTATTGATATTTCTCCCGGCAATCTTGATTCTAGCTTGTGCTTCCTCCAGCCCAGCGTTTCTCATGATGTGCTCTGTATATAAGTTAAATAAGTAGGGTGACAATATACAGCCTTGATGTACTCCTATTCCTATTTGGAACCAGTCTGTTGTTCCATGTCCAGTTCTAACTGTAAACCTGTAAATCCTCATTAAATGTAATTGAAACATGATTGAACAAATTAAAAATGTATCTCTAAATTATTTGATATCTTCTCTATATTAACTCCAAAATTAATTTCTCATAGACAAATGCATTTCTGCAAAATAAGTATCATAATTTATACTATAAAAAGATTCAGAAGAAACCTTCAAGTAATAATACCAAAAACTATACAAGTAAGAAATTACGTTCTTCTTTTTCTTTACTCATTTTTGATTGGTGAAGAAGGGACAGTCTAAGTAGATGAGAAGAGAGGCCCAGGGGGCTCTCTTTGCTCATTTACCCTCTTTATATATCCCAGAGGAGGGTAAAGGGAAGCTGCCTATGCCTGGAAATGAGGCTAAGTGCTTCAAACCCGGGACAGAGGTAAGGGATGATATGTGCCTGGGCAACTTGAGCCAGAGGCAGAGGGGTTCTGAGGAGAATACATGATGCTTGTTGCTTTGTATGTTTCATGGGGAAGCACCGACAGTGAGTAGATCACAGGTTTGTAAACTGAGCGTACTGGCTTCGGGAAGGGGAACAATGAAGTTGAATTAAATGAGTCATTTGTGCAAAAATAGCTTAAACGAATATATACAAGATCTAAGTAGTTCCATCGGAAAGTACTTCATACTCGTTTAGCCATTCAGTCATGCTCTGCTCTTTTGTGGCCCCATGAACTGCAGCCCTCCAGGCTCCTCTGTCCATGGGATTTCCCAGGCAAGAATACTGGAGTAGGTTGCCATTTCCTTCTCCAGAGGATCTTCCTGGCCCAGGGATCAAACCCACATCTCTTGCTTGCAGGCAGATTCTTTACCACTGAGCCACAAGGGAAGCCACTTCATACTTACCTTTAGTAAAGTATCAAACTAGAACTCTTGCAAAGAATCAGATAAACTCTACTAGTTGGCTCAGATATATTTATGATGTAAAATGGATTGGCATGCATAGGAAGGCAGATAAACAGTTCATTTTCTAACCTCCCTCTCTCTCTTCTATGCCAGGTTCTATGGAAAGTACATGTAACATTGTACCATTAGTCCTTAGGCCAATCATACAGAAAATCTAATGCAGCAGTTTCTCAAGTGTTAAAAATAACCTTTTATTTTTCAGTCTCTAAAGGAAAAGGCAACTTAGGGATTACTAAGCTAAAAAGCACTGTAAATGTATTAGAAAATATTAAATTGACAATAGTCATACTTCTATTATATAACATGTTTTGAGATTAGGAGATTTCTGTGTTCACTCTCCACCTGTTTCCACCCTACTCCAGAATACACTTTACAGAGATTTATGATGATCTTAGGTGAAAATAAATATCCAATTCAACCTCAGGGAAAATGATTTAGGAACAGTCTCATATTCTTGCCTCAGGTTCTCCTTGTGAGGTAAGAGTGGCAGATATTAATTATTCATGCATTACCCTTGATGCACCCATTTTATGGATCATGCACTATTTGACTGCTTATATATGATTACAATGAAAGTAGATTAGCTATCCTGCTTGTGATGGATGTTCTCTCATTTTACCAGTTGCTCTCCAGGACACAAAATCCACAGGGAATAAATATCCTGAGATTCAATTTTTATGTAAATATTAGTTGCCAACTTGTTGAAACTGAAGAAGAAAAATGATGTGTGTATGCATCTGTAAACAAAGTTTCACAATGTAAAGCAAAGCAAAGTATCAACTATTAAACATTATTAGTATGTTTTATAAATATGTTTATAATTTGTTCATGGTATAATATATATGTACTATGTTTAAAACTATAATAGCTACTGTTTGTAGAGAACAGATTATATGCCAGATGATTAATCAGTTTCTAAAAAACATTGCTTTGTTAATCCTTCAGTCACCCCTATAAGGAATGAATTGGATGAAAAAACAAGATCCATCAAAGTAAAGTAACTTATTGAAAGTTTCTTCAGCAAAAAAGAAAGATTTAGGATTTGAGCTCAGATCTCAAGTCTAAAACACAGGCCCTGATGCTGGGAGGGATTGGGGGCAGGAGAAGGGGATGACAGAGGATGAGATGGCTGGATGGCATCACCAACTCAATGGACATGAGTTTGAGCAAACTCTGGGAGTTGATGATGGACAGGGAGGCCTGGTGTGCTGCAATTCATGGGGTCACAAAGAGTCAGACACGACTGAGTGACTGAACTGAACTGAACTGAACTGAGGAAAGAGCCCAGTATTTTCACCTAATTGGAATTCAAGAAGTGTTGGTTGACTAATGGATGTAATGAATGCCTGAAAATAATCCATCCATATGAGCCTCTCTTTCAGGAACGTACGCATATAGACCTTCAAGTGTTTCTTAAGTATCGGCGCCTAATGCAGACTGTCTTCCTGTCAGACTGCTTCATCAGTGCCAGCCCAAGTACCAGTTTTACTGCATCCACATCCAGGATAAAAATGCGCTGGCTCAATGCCAGCATGGTCACCCAACCACTTGTATCAGACTCCACTGGAGTAGACTGAACTTGGACATGCTTACAGCACCAGCAAAGTAGCATTACCAAAAGAAAATAATTTTCTAGGAAAATCTAGCATGTTTTAATATTTCAAAAAAGTAATGATCATAACACTGAAACTTGTTGAACATTTTAAAAAATTATTTAATAGTTTGGCATTGTTTCATAACACTTTTAATTTGGAGTGGTATGGAGTTGGAGTGGGAGAGTCAGAAGGTGGTGCATATACTGTAACCACGTTAACACTTTGGACATTTTATATTTCTAGTACAGCCCTCCTCTGCTTATCAAACATGAAGATTCCCAAGATCACTCCTGACCCGTAAATCAAAATTTGTTGGACCTGCAACCTAAGAGGCCTCAGAAGATTCTGATGCATATTAATGTATGATCTCCCATTAAACCATAAACTCCTTGAGAATGGAGGTGATCTCTGCTTCAGCATTGCATCCCAGTGCTGACACAGGTCATGACACAGGGTAGTTGCTTAGTCAATCAGGAATGATTGCTGAATGAATGGAATTCTTAAGGTAGATTTTTAGATATCATTAGTGTATCCCACTCTTTCATTGTCTACTTTATGCCACGAGTTTTTGCTTCCAGCTGAGTACACTGTGTTTTTAACAAACAAGTTTTGATTATGTTTAAAGTAATGTGAGGTACACCTGAAATCAGCACAACATTGTAAATCAACTATAGTCCAGTAGGATATAAAAATTAAAAATAATGTTGCTGTGATGGAACCTAGAATCAGACCCTTTAGACCAATTTCAAGTCCTGCTGTTACCACTAAACAGAGCTGTGCCCTCTCTGGCCCTCATCTCTAAAATGTAGAAATTGGAACAGATGTATCCTATGATTCCCCTCCATTGCTAAAAACAATCATTTTTCATGTTTAAAAACATTTGTTTTAAAATAATGCAGTATCTATTATTTTAATTTAAACATTTTAGTACACTTTTACTTAATTATTGTTTCTTGAAACTATAGGATTTACTTTTTAAAAAAAACACATAAAGTCAAAAAGCACAGGCTACACATGTTTGTATCAGATACTTCAGTAGTGACCAACACTCTGTCTGAGCATTCTAATAACACTGTGAATCGTGAAGGGAAAAATGACCATGTAGCCATCATCACAGCTAAGATTCATGCACACAAGAATCATCAATGGATGCCATATCAAGAGAGGCAGTTTGATGAAGAACAGAAAAACTGCAGGTTTTAAGTGTCTGCACACAGACCGCTTGTAAGTTGTAACAGTGAAATCTTTCTCTGGAGAAACTAGATGACAACTTGACCAGGTGATTAAAATTTTCATCACTGGACTTCCCTGGTGGTCCAGTGGTTAAGAAGCCATCCACCTGCCGATGCAGGAGACGCAGTTTCAATCCCTAGTCTGGGAAGATCCCACATCCTGTTGGAAAGCTAAGCCCGTGCCATGCTACTCAACTACTGACCCTGCACTCTAGAGCCCTCACACCACAACTGCTGAAACTCGCACATCCTACAGACCATGGTCTGCAATAAGAGAAGATCCAAAATCAGAAGCGTGTGCACCACAACGAAGATTAATTCCCACTCACCACAACTAGAGAAAGCCCATGCACAGCCATGAAGACCAAGTGCAGCCAGAAATAATAAGTAGATTAATTTTTAAAACTTAAAAAGTATTTGCATCACCAAAGAAAGACAAGTGCATTGTGTGCTTCCAAACACGGGACCCTGAGAAAGAAGACACATTAGTTTGTGATATAATCTTACTGGGGATGCTTAACCCAATTCTAAATATGCGGAAGTATCTACCGAATCAAGGCAGAGTCTACTGAATTGCTGGTTCTTACTTTTAAAAAATGCCAACACTTTGGACAACAAAGAAAGGCTAAAGGAACTGGTTCAGAGTAAGACTAAAGAGATGTGACAACTATATGCAATACATTATCCTAGACTTGATCTTATACTTGAGGAAAAAGTACTAAAAAGAATGTTATGAAGACAGTTGACAAAACTGAAATAGGGACTATAGATTAGACAACAGCATAGTATCAATGTTAACAATCCTGGATTTCATAACTATATTGTGTTACATAAGTGAAATATCCTTGATTCTAAGAAATATGCACTGAAGTAACAAAGGATAATGAGACATGATGCATGCAACCTACTCATAAATGACTCTGAAAAAAATGAATAATATAAATTTACATACATGAATGTGTGTCTCTATAGCTGTCTACACTACATACACACATACACACACATTGGAATTATAAATGTGGGCAAGATGTTTAAAATTGGTAAATCTGGGTTAAGGGCAATTGAGAGTTCTTAATGTTATTCTTACAACTTATCTATAAATTTACAATTATTTCCAAACAAGTTAATGGGTTCATTTAAAAAATACATTTGTCACCTCTGGGTGGATGTAACTTTAAAACATGTTTGAGAACAATTAATAATTTAAAGGGTAAATAAAAGGATAAGAAATCTTTGTGGTTACTGTTCATTAATTGTGTGACTTTCTGCAAACAAAGCACTAAACTGTTCAATATATGTTTCTTCATTTGGAAATTGCAACTGGGATAACCATTTACCTTGTGTATTATGGTGGAGGCAGTGGAGTGAGGTAGAAAGAACCCTGAGAGTTGCAAGATATGATTGAAAGCACTGTTTTGCTGTGTGACCATGAGCAGGTCATTTCACCTGCCTAAGATTTCATTGTTTTCATCAGATGAGAATATATTGAGAAGCCTCTCCATCTCCACCCTTCTACAATTCTAAGTTATATTTTAAGAAATAAAATGTGAAAGTCTAAGAAGTAAGCACTATAGCAACAGAATTAAAGAGTTGGCCAAAGTTAGGGGAAAAAATTTTTTTTTCTTTATACATCTGTATAGTCTCAGCCTCTTAAGTAAATAGAAACTTGGATTACTTTTACAGACAGACAGTGCTATGTTTGCAAAGAAAGAGAACTTTCTCTCAGGATGCCAATGAATTTGCCAGGCTGATTGCATTTATGCTTCAAGAAGAAATGTAGCCAAAGGTCTCTGAAGTACGTTGAAGCATGACTTGCCTTACCCTCATATTCCTCCCACACCAAATGAGTTATTATTATTCTTTTTACAATCAAGTTAGATTAAGGATGTTAGAGAAGTACATTTGTATTCTTATGGGCCACACTTGTAAAGATAGCAAGTTGTATCATTATGACTTCCCCCAAAAGGTCTGACTTTTCTAATGCTTTTGGTTCTGAATGAGCCACACTTCATGTCAACAAAGAACCAGGGAAATTATTTATCCCCTAACAAAGACTAAAATAAAAGAGACCAGGGTAGGCACATCATAAATATTGTTGACTTAGAGAAGAAAACAATAAAAATAGAAGGAAACGAAAAGAAAGACAGAATCAGGATGCCACAGTGTCTAGAGAAACTCTCCATAGTGAAGTCAATTTGTAAAAGCTAGCTTATATTTAGGGGCCTGTGTGGTAAGTCGCTTAAGTTGTGTCCAACTCTTTGTGACCACCTGGACTATAGCCTGCCAGGCTCCTCTGTCCATGGGGTTCTGCAGGCAAGAATACTGGAGGCAAGGGTACTGCCATACCCTCCTCCAAGTGAGCTTCCTAATCCAGGGATCAAACCTTTATCTCTTGTGTCTCCTGCACTGGCAGGTGGGTTCTTTACCACTAACGGCACCTGACTTTCAACTAACTGTCTAAGCTCCTGTAATAAGGTACAGCAGGAAAAAAAGAACATAACTATGAATTTGTCAATAAATGTACTGTAAGATACAATCATCTGTTTGCCCAGTCAACAAATATTTATTGTGTACTCTGTGTCAGGCTCTGACTATGAGGCAGTGAATTAGGCATACAAGGTTCATTGTCTCAGGGAGCTTATATTCTGGTGTGAAAAGGTAGATTCAAAACCAATACAGTATTGCAAAGTAAAATAAAAATAAATAAATAAATAATGAAAAAAAAGACACATATACATAGACTAATATATGTGACTAAATATATCTGTGATAAGTGGTATGGTGAGATTTAAAAGATATATGACTGGGCTAGACTAGGCTAAGTCACTTTATCGTGTCCGACTCTTTGCAACCCTATGGACTGTAGACTGCCAGGTTCTGTCCATGGGGTTCTCCAATACGACTGGGGGAATTACTTTTAATTAATTAGAGAAGATTTCTTTAGGAACAACATTTAAGCTGTAATCTGAATAATGTGAGAAACACAATGAAGAAAACGCGCATAGACCAACTACTGCAAAGGCTCCAAGGTGGGAATGAACTTGTTAAAACAGCAAAACAAAATAAAAGCCAAGTGGCTGAAACACAGTAGACAAAGCAGGAAATGCATGATGAATTTTCAGGTATAAGAGGTTTTTATTCTATTCTAGGTATTGCAGGCAGCCACTTAAAGATCTAATGCAAGAATATGGTGGGATCTGATTTTCATTTAGAAGGATGACTTGGCTGCTGTGTGTGAGAGAACAGTTTCAATAATCTAGGCAAGAAATTATGGGGTTGGAAAGCATCAGCATGGGTATGGATAGAGGTGGACCTTTGAAAGAAAAAGTCAGTAGAACCTCATGATGGATTGGACAATAGAATTAAGTAAAAGAAAGGAAGGAAAGAAAACTCATAAAGTTCTGTTCTGACCAATGGATGTGGGGGCTTATACTGCAATGGGGAAGACTGGGTGATGGGTAACTGAAGATGAGATTTAAGAGACTTGTTTTGGGCTTTTAAATTTTAAGATGTATATTAGGCAGTCCAAGTAGAGGTGTCACACGGTGAGGTATACAGTTTTGAATTCCTGGGAGTATTCTGACGGCTAGAGTTGTAACCCTGAGAGTTATGATGGTATTTGAAGCAACAGGATTGGACAAGATCACCTAACCAGACAATGCAGATGGAGAATAAAAGCAGCTCCAGCTGTCGGGTGTAACAGAAGAGGAAGGGCCAACCTCGGAGATCAAGAATGAGTGGTCAGTGAAGTAATAGGAAAATAAGAACTGCAAGGTGCCATAGAAGGGGAGATGATGATGTGCCACTAATGAGAGTGTCATCAGTTAAGAATACTGCCAATAGGTCTGGCAGATGAGATACTCGGCAACGTGGAAGTCACTGATGACCTTTGTCAGAGCAGTCTTAATGGAGTAGGAAAGAGTGGAGTCTGCAGAGATTGGATTGGGGAAGAAAATTTGTGATGAAAAAGTGGAGACAGAGAGTATAAAAACTCTTTTCAGTCCTTTTGCAGTGGAGGGGAGCAGCAGTATGGGATGGCAGCAGGAAGGAGATGTGAAGGCAAGAAAGTTTGCTTGCTTTTCCTTAAAGTGTTGCTAGATCTGTGTGCGCATTAATGGATTAAGCAAGAGAGGAAGTGATGATTGCAGAAGCAAAGTGGTTGAGAGGTTTGGAGACACAGGATTGAGACAAAAGTGTTTAACCTTTGAAAGAGTGGAGGCATGTTCAAGGAGGACGCATGTGCAATGAGCTCACTTCTTCTCTTATGTCCCATTACATCAATTATCTCATTTGATTCTCACATGATTCTCCTGAATCCAATCATTCCCATTTCTGGGGGAGGAAAATAATGTTTAGAGAGGTTGGATAATTTCTCCTAGAACACACAGTTGATAAATAATATATCTAGAATTCAAACTGTTTGTGCAACTCCAAACTGAATGCTCTTTCCACGGTGTAAAGCCATGAACAATGAAGATACCTTTCTAATGCTGTCTGATGCAACATAACAAATGTTCACAGTGTACCAGGTGCAATGAAACACAGTTGCTTTGATGCCATTATTACCATTTGGTGACTCTCTGATCAGCAAATGATTTGTCAATTTAAAGTCTGGAATCCCCCACTCATATGGAAGTGTAGTGCCCACATTATTTTTTCAGAATTTAATGACTTCTGGAATAAAACCGGACCATACGTATACTTGCAACTAATGATCTTATTAAAAATGTCTAGTGCCTTTCTCAACAAATCTGCTTCATATACTTGTTAGCTGTAAATTGCCAATTAATTCTTTTTCCACTTAATAGAAAGTCCACCCAATAAAACAGTGATAAAATTGAATACCTTGTTACTAAATTTTGAAAAAAATGTTTTTTAAAGTAGAGAAAGTGTAAATCCCAATCAATGGTGGTGAAATGCAGAGGAATTTATTATCCTGTGGTTCAAAAGTCATGGAATTTGACATCAAATGTCCCAAGTTTAAGTTTTAGGTCTAAATTATCTTGGTGACCCCTCAGGTTGTTTAATCACTTGCTTTCCTCATTAGTAAAATAAGGGTAATAATATTTATGCAAAAAAAGTTGTTGTGAGAAACAAATGGAATAATCTAGTGAGATAAACTTGTACACTGGGAGTACTTGTTGGCTGCTATTATTATTCAGATAACACTACACAGTATGTTTTATTTTGTGTTTCTTAATAAGTATCGTGAGCCCAATTCATTCTCTCTTCCGATAATGGTGAACTATTCCTTATGATTACGTGGATAAAAGAGAAGAAAAATTGCCTGTATAGGAACACCTCTCATTCTGCCTCTTCCAAAACCAAATCTCTTCAACTGCATCAGTCTCCTGTTCCCACAGAAGCATGTTTGTTATTGCTAGCATACTACTCACCTCACCTATGCGCTCCTTTCAAAGCGCAAAAGTGTATTGAGGACCTATTAGGTTCCAGATTCTGAAGGCACTAAACATCAGGATTAGACTCTTAATGTTATGTGGCAGCCTGGATGGGAAGAGAGTTTTGGGGAGAATGGATACACGTATATATATGGCTGAGTCCATTCACTGTCCATCTGAAACTATCACAATATTGTTAATCAGCTTCCCAGGTGCACTAGTGGTTCAAAACCTGCCTGCCAATGCAAGAGACACAGGAGATGTGGGTTCAGTCCCTGGGTTGGGAAGAGTCCCTGGAGGAGAACATGGCAATCCACTCCAGTATTTTTGCCTGGAGAATCCCAGGATGGGCTCTAGTTCATAGGATTGCAAAGACTTGGATAGGACTGAAGTGACTTAGCGTGCACTGGAATGCAAAAGTAGGAAGTCAAGAAACACCTGGAGTAACAGGCAAATTTGGCCTTGGAGTACAGAATGAAGCAGGACAAAGGCTAATAGAGTTCTGCCAAGATAATGCACTGGTCATAGCAAACACCCTCCTCCAACAACACAAGAGAAGACTCTACACATGGACATCACCAGATGGCCAACAGCAAAATCAGATTGATTATATTCCTTACAGCCAAAGATGGAGAAGCTCTGTACAGTCAGCAAAAACAAGACCAGGAGCTGACTGTGGCTCAGATCATGAACTCCTTATTGCCAAATTCAGACTGAAACTGAAGAAAGTGGAGAAAACCACTAGACCATTCAGGTATGACCTAAATCAAATCCCATATGACTATACAGTGGAAGTGGAAAATAGATTTAAGGGACTAGATCTGATTGAGTACCTGATGAACTATGGATGGAGGTTTGTGACTTTGTACAGGAGACAGGAATAAAGACAATCCCCAAGAAAAGGAAATGCAAAAAAAGCAACATGGCTGTCTGAGGAGGCCTTACAAATAGCTGTGAAAAGAAGAGAAGTGAAAAGCAAAAGAGAAAAGGAAAGATATGCCCATTTGAATGCAGTGTTCCAAAGAATAGCAAGGAGAGATAAGAAAGCCTTCCTCGGTGATCAATGCAAAGGAATAGAGGAAAACAACAGAATGGGAAAGACTAGAGATCTCTTCAAGAAAATTAGAGATACCAAGGGAACATTTCATGCAAAGATGGCTCGATAAAGGACAGAAATGGTATGGACCTAACAGAAGCAGACGATATTAAGAAGAGGTGGCAAGAATACACCGAAGAACTGTACAAAAAAGATCTTCATGATGTACTCTGCCGGGAGAAATATCAATAACCTCAGATATGCAGATGACACCACCGTTATGGCAGAAAGTGAAAAAAAACTAAAGAGCCTCTTGATGAAAGTGAAAGAGGAGAATGAGAATGTTGGCTTAAAGCTCAACATTCAGAAAGCTAAGATCATGGCATCTGGTCCCATCACTTCATGGCAAATAGATGGAGAAACAGTGTCAGACTTTTTTGGAGGGGCCTCCAAAATCACTGCAGATGGTGATTGCAGCCATGAAATTAAAAGACACTTACTCCTTGGAAGGAAAGTTATGACCAACCTAGATAGCATAAACTCAATGGACATGGGTTTGGGTGGACTCCGAGAGTTGGTGATGGACAGGGAGGCCTTGTGTGCTGTGGTTCATGGGGTTGCAAAGAATCGGACATGACTGAGCAAATGAACAGAACTGAACTCCAATACAAAATAAGTTAAAAAAAGGAGGGGGGATTGTGATGAATTCTTGCACCTTCAGCACTTCACAGTCTTGTTAGACAATGTCTGCTCTATGCCAAGTTATTTACCTATACATCCCTCTCCCCATCCTACACCCTCACCCCCATGCATTCTAGAATGCCGAGAATCCTGTCTTGGTCATCCTTGGTTTCCTTTATAACACATAGCATGTGACATTTCTCTAGGTAGGTGTCCAATAAATTATTATTGGATCAAAGAAACATTCTGTAGTGTGTTTTTTTAAAAATATCAAGGTGTACTAGTGGACTAACAAGCAAGATGCTTTTCCTTATAATGTCTCTCTTACATTTAACAGCAAGTTAAAATTAGATACTTTCTTTTTTTTTAAAGAAAGAAAACCATAGCAACTGTGATGTTGAATGTTTCAGAGAGCAAATTTTTAAGTATTCTCTTTTTCTGAATTGCCCATGTTTAAGCTGCTGATTTCAATCAAAATGCTAATAAATAATTTGTCATACTAACAGCCATGTAAACCACTGATTGTATCTATGAAGTGATAGAGTCTCCCATATAAGACAGAATGCTTAATGAAATGCTCTCAGAAAAAATGAATGTGTTGAAAATCCACTGAATAAATTTTCAACAGTTACCCTCTGGAAATGATTGAACATTAACCTTTGTTTCTAGTACCTGCATTTATTATAAAACCTTCAAGAGTGTTCTGTTTCATATCAATATTTGCTGGAGTTTTTAAAGACATGGCCTCTAAGAGGAAATCAATTTTACAGTCTTCTAAATGAAAGAATGGGTATTTTTACAGAATGTTATCAGTGAATACCTCTTTGATATACATAATGATTATCTAATAGTTTTCTCTAAATGTATTTTTATTGAAGTAATGATTAAAATGTAACTCAGTGCCTTAGGAACACTGACTAATGTCATGTTAATCAACTTGAGTACTAAAAAAACACTGAAGAGGTTGATAGTTTAAATCTAGTTGGTAGATGATTCACTTGAACTATCAAAGAATAAAATGTACTTTACCCAGGACCAAATTTAAAATGAAACCAAACAAAATGTAGGAAAACCACCTCAGAAACAACTCTTAGAAAGTTAAACCAAACCTTTAAAAAAATCTAATTTACTTCCCTTAAAATTTTTAAATTAGTCTTTGATTCACAGAATCCATACTGATCAGTATCTATTGAATGTCTGCTCTATGAAAAGCACTGAACTGATGTCAAGATAAACAGATTTCTGTTTTTAGGGGGCTTGGTGGAAGAAATAAGTCATTCACATATAACCATAATGTGGAAAATAGGACTGTAAATGCTGTCGTTATTCTGAGGAGGGAGAGATGGAAAACTTCTGGCTAGGTTTGGACAGGTAGAATGAGATGAGAACAGGGAAATGGAGAATTCTTAGCAGACAGATTGAAAACAAGTATCTTTTTTGGTAGTAACAAGAAGTTCAGCTTGACTACAGAGCAGTTTGCAGAAGGTGTGCTAAATAAGTCTGGTAACACACATTGAGCTAGCTGGTAAAAGGCCTTAAATTCCAGATTATTTAAATGGTGTTGTATATTTAAAAAAAAAAGCTGTAAGTGAACAGTTTCATAACACTTTTGTAGACATGCAACAATTTTTATAAAGAATTGGCTCTAAATCTGAAGCTGAAATCACCTGATTTAGAACAACACTGAAAAATATTGGTTGAGTTTGGCCATACTTTTTCAGCCTGTACATAGAGGTCACTTTTAGACATTAGGATATTTATTCTTGGTTTTTGTGGGGACCTGAATTATGTGTTTCTTGGACAAATTTGGGATATTTACTCTTTCAGATGTTTGAAAATGTCACAAATATTTTCCCTTGATTGCTGTATATGCCATGTACATTTCTTCCTCCTCTGTTGTTGTGTGGGGCCTCCTTGGTGGCTCAGATGGTAAACCATCTGCCTGCAATGCAGGAGACCCAGGGTTCGATCCCTGGGTTGGGAAGGTCCCCTGAAGAAGGAAATGGCAGCCCACTCCAGTACTCTTGCCTGGAAAATTCCATGGACAAAGGAGCCTGGTAGGCTACAGTGCATGGGATCACAAAGAGTCAGACACGTCTGAGTGACTTCACGTTCTTTTCTTTCTTTCTTTCTATTGTTGTTTCTTGCAAAAAACTGCACTGAAGAACAAAACTGTGATCTTTATAGAGACATTAATGGACTGATGAAGAAATACTCAGAAGCCTGTTTCTTGAAAAAACAATTAACTTTCTTGCAAAGTAAAAAGGTGCATAGTTGGGTTGGGGGTGCAGACAACTGACAGGAAGACTGGAGTAGGGGAATTTGAAGGAAAAGAGGTGGAAGGAGAGAGGGAAGGAGGGAGAAAGAAAGAACAATTACGTCTTACAAGAAGTGGTTGTAAAGATAAGTTTATGTATTCAAGAGGTGAAATAAATGAAGAAGAGAGAGGTAATGCTGCTGTAGACACTTAAAATTACTAGCCACAACCAACTACAGATAATCCCACATATTTTAGCTACTATGCTTGAAGTAGAGAGAGTTTAGAAAAGATACGCTTAAAATTTGAAATAGCCCATGCTGCTGCTGCTGCTGCTGCGTCGCTTCAGTCATGTCCAACTCTGTGCGACTCCATAGATGGCAGCCCACCAGGCTCCCCCATCCCTGGGATTCTCCAGGCAAGAACACTGGAGTGGGTTGCCATTTCCTTCTCCAATGCATGAAAGTGAAAAGTGAAATATTTCCTGTTTATATATTTGAAGCTGATTGTAAGAATGATATGAATCAGAGATCCTTAAAATCAGGTATTTTGAGCTTTAAACAAGTTTTAAGAGCATCACATCTCTTTTGCATTGCAGATAGTACTGGACAAGAGGGGAACACAAATATAATTTCTATAGTATTGGTAAGAAACGAGCTGAGTTTGGAACTTAGCCACCTTGTGGTATATAAATCTTACTCAAAATTTTATAAAACCCTTAAAAACTAATATAATGTATGTATGGCGTTAGAGTTTTACTACTTCCATGTCTATAGCTTTACTACTGTAAAAAGCTTATTGGTACAGATGTATATCTTGAGTCTTCATCCACTGGAGATCTTAATTCAAGGACTGAAGCTAACTTTTCTCAAACCAAAGCATATGTGGCATAAAAGAGCAAATAAAGATAGAGTGATGGTAAAGAGTTTTTCCCTCTCTACCCTGAGTAGCCACATTAGTGGTCCAAAAGATATACTGGATACCAGCAATGAAATCAAGAGAGGAAAAGAAAACGGGGCCTTTCCTGAATGCAGTTATGCTGTGATGATGGGTCTAATGATGCTCAGCCATAACTATCTCTTTCAATACTGAGTATAACACAGACTGGCAAAATTTTTAATCTTTTAGGTGTTTTCCCCCACATAGACACAATGTACTAATAAATCAGTGCAAATCACTGGGGAAATATTTTTCTAGTGTTTAACTTCTGCAAATTAACATTCAAGATAGCTGGTATTAGAATTATTTGAAATTCAGTCTTTCCTATAAGATAATACAGATCATCACAGTAGATGTTTTGATGTGTTCAATTTTGACCTGAACCATTTCTGATGACCCAAGTTCAGTGTGGTAGGAAGGGGGAAAGTGCCTCAAAGGTTACAGTCATATATACAGTTTTGTATCTTCCTACACTTTGCCAAGAATTACTGTTGTTAAACTTCCAGATCATTTTAAAGGTTTTCTGGGGCATATCTGTCTTTCAAGCAAACAAATGAAAATAATCAACATCTTATGATTAACAAAATCATAAGATTTGAGAAGCTAGTCAAGACTTTCTCTTGAGTCAGGCAATGACATTGTAGCAGTTGAAAATAGGCAAGAGTGTTAGCTTTTATTTCATTATTATCTTATCATATTTGGCTCTTCTTTCTTACATTTTCTCTTCTCTTTGTGTTCTGAGTCTCCTATTAGGTATCCTAAACAACACCATACCTTAGAGGAAGTACTCCAAATCAGGAGTTAGTGACTGGAAGTAGCGATCCAGGAAGGAAATAGCGATCCAGGTTCCCCCAATGACCAACAGCATGACTCATATAAAGCAACTTAATATTTCTGTCCCTTAGTTTCCTTGAAAAAATTTGTTCCATATTCCTATTTATCCTACAGAATTATTTCCAGAACAGGATACAATAGGTGAAAGAGTCTTAAAAATAAGTACCAACCAAACTATACCATAACTAGTTTAACACATTTTATATTTTGAAACTAATCTAGAAGCAGAAATAGTATGCAGAAATCTTTGAATCAAATAACTGTTAGTTATATTTTTGAACATCTGTAATTTAAGAATATATCGCATCTTCATATACCATGATGCCTGATATCATTGCTACCAAAATATGAATACAGTAGACTCAAGTTGAATCTGTGGCTCCTTTAGATGAGAAGGAAATGGCAACCCACTCCAGTATTCTTGCCTGGAGAATCCCATGGACAGAGGAGCCTGGTGGGCTACAGTCCACAGGGTTGCAAAGAGTCGACACGACTGAGCGACTTCACTTTCACTTTCAAGTTGAATCTGTGGCTCCTTTAGATGAGAGGGTGAATGCCATGTTCTTCTGCTTTCAAGTTCATGCCAAATAAGAGTTACCTTTAAAGCTGTTTAAACTTGAGATTCCCATTAATAAGAGGAGAAATAAACTGCGGAAACATTGTGCTCATAACAGTTTCTGGAAGCCTTTCAGAGGAGGCAGCTGTGGTTTCTTTCGACTCCTAAGTCTATTATGCAGGTTAGCAGTATATTTTATAATGAGTTCTAGACCACCTGCCTTCCTGAGGAAATTAAGATCAAGATATATTTTTTTTAGGTCTTTTTTTTCCTCAGTGGTTATGTATAAGATTTTCCTATTCAATGACTTTGAGCACCCCATAAAAATATTCATTCAGTGTTGTTCAGCTATAGATGATTATTTTTAAAGGCATTGTCTAAATGTGTTTTCAATGAATTCTTGGGGAATTTTGAGACTAAAACATATACTTCTCTAGTAAAACAGTCAGCAGATGATGTCTACACAGTTTTAGTTTAAGGTGATGAATACCTACAATGAATTAAACAGCAATTTCAATGAAGTTAACTATATAGTCTGACTAAAACTACTGGAATTTCAAATTTTTGTTTTAATTATTTTTCTTATTCTCACCCCTTTACAGGTGTTTTAAGGGGCAATCAGTGGATTCAGGAAGCAGTAGGAGCTTGGAGAATACAATAAATAAGATCTTGTTCCAAAGATAAACACAGCAACAAAATGTCCACTTTAGCAAACCCGCCCAGCATCCTGGAAATGCCACAAGAGATTAAGAAAAGCTGTGGAGACAAACAGGTAGAAATCACAGTTGAAAGAATAAAAGTGGCAAAGAGTCTCAAAGAAAAACAAAGCAATGATTTAGAGAAAGTGGCCTTTAAACGGAAGGCAGAAGGTGACGAAAAGCCAGCTGGAAAGAAAGAGGCAAAAATAATAGAACTTGACAATCTGTTGATCACCATGCCCCTGCCTCATATACCCTTAAAGAATATCATGGATGTGGAGGTGAAGTTGGTCTACGTTGATGAAGAGAACGTGAGCTATGAGTTTGTAGAATCCTACCCGTCCACTGGGAATCAGCCAACATGCCGAGCTGCTGAAATAGTGGACCCTTTGCGTGGACCTAATTTCAGCGTTCTGCCTCAGATTGACAAATGGCTTCAGGTAGCCTTAAAGGATGCCAGTTCTTGCTACAGACAGAAGAAATATGCTGTGGCAGCAGGACAGTTCAGAACAGCACTGGAGGTATGGGGTAAGAGAAAACAGATTGGTGACAGTAAGCTGTGAAAGGGAAAGTTGTGATTACTGTGAGCCACTCTGATCATGCTGTAATGAAAATACAGTATGAAAATATTGAATATCAGGACTTTTTAGTCCTCAGTTTATACCAATACAATATGCCTGCAAATTAATATGCTTGTGTACACTCGACATATAGAAATCAGCCCCAAAGCATATTTCATGCTTTTTCCCTAACAAACACTGCAGTGAATAGTAACATATATTAAAATGCAGCTGGTTTTGCAATTTCAATGTACACCTATAAAAGCCTTAAAGTTTCAATACAATAGTAGTGGGTAGAATATAGATTCCCTAGAAATAGGCAGCTAATGAGGATATATATTATCCCCTTTTGATATGTAGTCTTCATGATTAAACATAACCATCTTACTTTTAGCATGGGCTGATAATTTATGCGTAATACTGATTGAAAACAAAATAACACCATTTCACCTTACCATCAAACTTCCCTTCCCCTCCTAGTGAGCTTTATGAATAATTATTTTTCTCTCTGTAAGCAGGTAAGTTGATCAATATTTTGGCATAAAGATTTAGCCCATGGGCTAATAGATGTAAGAATAAAACACAAAAAAAGGTCACAGGAAGAAATGCACCATCTTGTGACTCACTGAACTTATAAAAGGACCAAAGTATGCAGCTAGAACTCCTATTGGCTTGGCAATATTGGTGACTGCATATTTTAAAAAAATTTCAATGCATTTTATATATGTCTGGTGGCCACTGGAGATATCAAAAATGAGTTAAGACATGGTAGCTTCCCTCTAACAGTCTATGAGGGAGACAAACCAGTAAATAGTTAAATGGAAATGGTATTAAGGCATGACTCTTCCACCATGGAACCAGGGCCATGTGCAGGAGTCAAATGTGAGATTTTGTGATGAAGATTTAAAGAGTAAAGTGTTACTTCCAGTCTTAGTCACAGGTTAAAAATGACTACATCTACAATGAGTTATTAATGAACAATAGAAGAAAATGTGTCCCTAAATATTGAAAAACAAACCCTAGGCACAAAAAAAGAAGGCCCAAAGAGACATGAAGTGATGAGGTAGCATACAAACAGATGCATCTATAGATACTTCTGTCCTTATTAAGGGTCATTTACACAAGTCAAGAGTGGTGCACTTTGTTAACTTCTGAACTGTGTAAAAAGTGCCCCAAATTATTTTCAAAGCACTGAGAACCTTCTGCTGTTCTTTGAGCTAAAGACCAGAAGCTATTGACTGTGGAAAGGAAGCTAAGTGTAGACTCCAGGAAGAATCATGGGCACTTCTGCTAGGACTATTTTCAGCTGAAAATTTTGGGGGGGAAAGGACAGGGTTAAAGGTGTAATTCTATTATTGCAGGTTTAAAGGTGTAATTTTATCCTTTCCAGATAGAGGAAAAGAATTATTTTGGCAATGGGGGATAAAAGGCATAGAATAAGAAAGAACATAAACTTCAAATTAAGTCTAGTTAGAGAAGCAAAAGGTATTTGCATGAACTAGAAGAAAATATCGATTTTTTCCATAAATCCCAGTGTTCAGAATTGTAAAATTCGAATTCGGTTTTAATGACCCCGAGATGTGTAATTGTTCTGGAATATGCTTAAGTGTTTTGACTCTGTTGTGCACATTCTCTGTCTGTCTTTCCCTCTCTCTTACTGCCCCCCAACCTCCCGCTCTCTCAAGGGTTTTTAGGAAAGTGTTGGATGCTGACACTAATTACTGGTAATTAACAAAGGTAATTATTTTGAGACCAAAACTTAGCTTAGACATCTGGCCTAGCTTTTGTCTAATTATCCTGGGAGTTAACTTTTGAAATCTTACC
The DNA here is from genome assembly GCF_023091745.1 of Budorcas taxicolor. Lineage (NCBI taxonomy): Eukaryota > Metazoa > Chordata > Mammalia > Artiodactyla > Bovidae > Budorcas > Budorcas taxicolor. Next base: position 158,572,130 of record NC_068910.1, read on the forward strand.
TAGAATGTCTCTTAATAAACCAAAGTTACTAGGAATAGAAAAGATATTTAACCTTTTTAACTCTCCTTGCCTGAATTTAACTCCTATTGAATTTAATTGCTTCCATACTGAGTATTCTCAGGTATTACTTAATGCATCTGTTGCTTTTCCTTAGGTCCTACCATGACTAAGATAGGATGAATGACAGAGACCAAGGCATAATGATAAGGATCACACCTAAAAGATATATGCATCAATGAATATTTCAGTGTGTGAAGTTAGAATTAGGTTTGGCTGCAAATAACAAAAACCCAAATTACCTGTGTCAAAAGCAAGAGAGTTGTTGTTTATTTTCACATAAATGTTAGGTAGTCAAGGACTGGTACAGTAGGATCATCAGGTACCAGATTCTATTTTGTTCCCAAAGATGTGGCTGTGACCTCAGGATCCAAAATGACAGCTCCTGTTGGTTTTATCATGCCCACCTGCTAACCAGCCAGGAAAGGACAAAAGGAAGGAAAGAGTCACATTGTGTCCTTCTAAGCACACTTCAAGGGAAGTTGCACACACCATTTCCATTTTTTTATATTGACACAAATTTGGTCATGTGGCTGCACAGACCTACAAGAAATGCTGAAAAATACAGTTTTGATTCCCAATGGCCCTAACATTCAGGGGTCCTATTACTGATAAAGAAGGGGAGACTGGACGTGGCTGTTGAAGGATAACTAGCAACTCTCCTGTGATTATTATATGGGCGGGGAGGGCACTGTGAGGTATACAAAATGATTGGCATCTGAGTGGTACAGGTACAGAGTCAGGCTGTAGAAATACACAGAAGGCTGCTTGTGGTTTAAGGTATGACCATGAGAAGAAAAAGTGAAAACTAGGGAAAGGCACTAGAAATTTGTGGCTATTAATAGACACAATAATTTCCAACTCATCTAATAAATCCATTAGGAATGTTCTACTTCTATGTTAGTTTCCCTGTGCTTTTGACAAAATCTTAACTCCTTTTGTTTTTATAACATGGTAACTAGACAAGTAAATTCATGGTATTTTATAATGAATAAGATAAAATGATATGCAGTGATTCAGAAGATAACAGTTTAGCTTCCGAAAAGCAGCCAACTTTAATCTTTCAGGATTTCAGAACATAGGAGGCATTTATTTAAATGTGCTTGATGAAACTAATTCTGTGACTAGCTCTCAATCTTTGCTAAAATCAGTCATATTTGCTCCTGTGTTTGAAATCACAGCAGAAAACATACCAGATGGGCAAAAGGTATAAACTGAAAGATAAAAAACATACATTCATGTGAAATCACAGTTTTATGCCTAGATGCTATTACCTATAATTTTTAAGGAACAACTATATAAATTCCCCCTCTATTAAAATGTTACAGATTCTATTAAAAAATAAAGACATTGGCCTCATAGGCCAATGAGGCACATTAGGCAATACACACTATTTCCAATAAATTGCTTGTTGTTCAGTTGCTAAGTCATGTCTGACTCTTTGTGACCCCATAGACTGCGGCACTAAGCACAGCACACAGCCTGCAGCATGCCAGGCTTTCCTTTCCTTCACTGTCTCCTGGAGTTTGCTAAAATTCATGTCCATTGAGTTGGTGATGCTATATAACCATCCAGTGAACTTCCTGGCAAATTTAGAAGAGATTAATTCATAAACATTCTAGTTGAACTTTTTATTAGCAAACACCATAAGGGTTTTGCTAATAGGAAAACTTAAAGATCTGGGAATGTACTAATCACATTTTTGTCATTTATAAGAAAAGCACTCAAATTATGAAGTCTAATAATTTTGTGGCATGCAAACTAAACAATGCCATCATTTCAGCCTTACTCATAGGATCTTAGTAACTCAAAGGCTTCCACCTTTTGAAGTAGAACAGACCTATACACACCCTTCAAGAGATGCAGCTTCAAACAATCCCACTGAACCAGCCAAAGAACATAGAGCACAACCTCCCTCACCAAATGGAATTTTCAATCCCGATTTCATCATGCAGGAACTCCTTAAGGTGCTTTTTTTCTTAATATCTTGGTGCTCCAGTCACTGTTCTGTGAAGTTAGAGTAATAACTCACATTTATGGAGCTCTTTCTATGTGTCAGGTATTATATTTTACATCCTGGGAATATTTACATTCAATGTTACATTTTATTCTCACAATAAGCATATGAGATGAAACTATTATTCTTTTATGCTAATGAGAAAACTAAGGGATAGAAAGGTTAAATCACCTGCTCAAGGATCAACAGCTAGAAGTGGTAGTGCCAGGGACTAAACCAAGGCGATCTGGTTCAGAGCTCACCACCTTAACCGCTATGCCCTTGCTACCCTAAGTGAGGGTTTGTGAGAAATACAGAACTTTGTGCCAGACCTGCAGAATCAGGATCTGGATTTTAAGAGATCCCAAATGGTCCTGGTACACATAGCAATTCAAGGAGATGAGATGAGAATTGCACTCTCTGAGATGCTGACACTGCACAAATTTGCCCTAAAATGAAAACTTTACAGTTTGGTCTCCGACTTAAAATGCTTTATGCCCCTTGCTCATTTCATAGGAGGGCTTCTCTGAGTAGTTCAGTTGGTAAAGAATCTGCCTGCAATGCAGAAGACCTTGGTTCGATTCCTGGGTCAGGAAGATCTGCTGGAGAAGGGATAGGCTACCCACTCCAATACTTTGGCCACCTGATGTGAAGAACTGACTCGTTGGAAAGACCCTGATGTTGGGAAAGATTGAAGGCAGGAGGAGAAGGGGACGACAGAGGATGAGATGGTTGGATGGCATCACCGACTCAATGGACATGAGTCTGAGCAAACCCTGGGAGTTGGTGATGGACAGGGAAACCTGGCATGCTGCAGTTTATGGGGTCACAGGAGTTGGACATGACTGAGCGACTGAACTGCACTGTATTTCATAGGAAAGAATTTCCTTTTAAGCATTTTTCTCTAACAATTGTGTGGAATTTGGGATTTCAAGGACCTTAATTTTTTTTTTTAAGTTGGAGAGGTGAAAGGATTGACCTCGTATTTGTACTGTGCAAGAATATCACAAAAATAGATATCATTATATTATTTCATTAAAATTCCATTATTTCATTAAAATATGGAGCAGTTTAACACCAAAAAAGAAAATAGAAAGGGCATACTCTCAAAATAGGGCATACTCTCAGAATGAAGGGTATTTTAAAAATAGATTATAATTCAACTTCATGAAAAGTTGACTAAATTGTCTTTTTTTTTTTTTTCATTGCCCCTTAGATCAATAAAGTACTGGTCTGAGAACCAGTTTTTGAGAATCACTCTTCTAGAACACATTTCCTTTATGGTAAACATTAAGTATCCAGGACAATTGAACCCACACCAGGGCCTTCTTATGAGATTACTTCCAGTGTAATGGAATTTGGTATGAGGCAGGTCCATTTTGGAGCCCATCCAAAGGGGCTTATTTAATGAAGTAGCCAAGATATCTCATTATAGGGCCGCCTCACCTATAATTGCTCTAAGAATAATTCTGTAGCAAATCTCTAGGGCATGAAAATGTGGACATCCCAGAAAGCTTAATTTAAATGGATTCTAACACAAATAGTTCCTAGTCAACATAACCAAGAAATCGAGAGTTCACCAAATTCATGGAGTGCCCTGGAGCTAGCTGTTTTTTTACCCATCTGTGGATCTGCAAAGGGATTCAGAATTCATTTCTTAAACTCCTGCTAGGGCTGAGATCAAATTCTTGTGTCCTAATTTCATATCTGAATATCTTTACTTTCTTGCTTTTCATTCTTAACAGTTTATAAAAGTTGTATAGGAGTATTATTTCTTTAAAAAAGCAGATTCTGATATGTGGGGGTCTGTGATGGAACATCCAGATTCCTCATTTCAAATGAGCTCCAAATGATGTCCATGTCTCTGGTCCAGGGATCACTCAAGTAGCAGAGATTTATGCCACACACTGGTAGGTTTGCAGATGCCTGCCATGGTCTAGGCAGTAAGCACTTGCAGATATCTAGCTCACATAACCTTAAGTGGCCATGAGGGTCCAGAGCTGTTAGAGTACTGTATTTGGAGTCAGATTATCTGTTTAATGCTGCTTCTGGTACCCACTTGCTCTGTGACTTTGAGCAACTTTCTAAACCTCTTAAAACACTATTAAGCAGGAATGGTAAGAACTAAAGACTAATCACAAGATGCTTTCACACAGACTGCTTGTTGGAAAACATGATGAGCTCAAAATACGTGTTCAGGTTGTCATTTTATTTCTTTGTACAGTATGTATTCAACTTAAAACTTTAATGCCCCAAAGGATTTTGTCCAGTTCAGTAGTTTATCATCATTTTAACCCATATCCTTTTTTCCTTTAATTAACATTAAAATTTCATAGTTTCTGTTAAAAACTATATTTAATCAAAGCAAGGGACCAAAATAATTCACTGCTTTTTACTTTATTTTATACCTTTTTAGAAGAAATAATTAAATCAAACACTATTTTGAACTATTAACCGCTTCTGACAAACTTTCACTTAAATGCTCAAATTGTCATGCTAGAAGCAGTTCATTTTGTTCTTAGTTCTTACATATAAAGTGATTTGAACTCTGTCTGGTAAGATCAGAATTGAACATTTCAGTTTCTATCGTGATTGTTGCCATCTTTGTTCCATCCGGAGGCATCATATAATTAATTAATGATAAAAATATGTTTTAAGTGCTAGTAAATTTACAAAGCAGGAAAATACAAAACAAATGCCTCTGTTAATCGCCAAAGTAAAATAAAAAAATTAGATATATCTCTATAAGTAAGCACTAATGAAATAAAAATAATCTCTACAAGAGCAAGATCTGTCATTGTAAGAAAAAGGTATGTTAACACCCCTAACATTCACTGGCTGTTTCAGCCTGACGTAGCAGTACATGCAGGGGATACAAATATATTTAAAACTTAGACCCTGCCCTCAAGGAGGTTTTCCCATTGTGGTAGAGTGTCAGGGAGAGAGGTGACTGGGAAAATTTTTCTATAAATAAGACTACAATATAATCTGTATCACATTTGTGAATGAAAGAAGAATCACATTTCATATAGAAATATTATAAACTTTGGAAATTCCTGACATAATTTCAATCACCTAGAAGTGATATTAAATATACTTGTATGGGGTGCCCAAACTCACTCTCAGAGAGCCTGAGATACAACTGTCTGGGGTTCAGACCATGATTGTGCTTGGGGCAGTGGTATTTTTAAGTACCTAGAATAGTTAAAAACAGTTGAGAACTGCTAGCATAGACAATCTTTCTTTTTCACAATTACCTACAATTGATGTTAACCCATGTGTGCTTTTTAAAAGGGAATTAAGAGAAATAATATCTAAACATTCTAAAGCTGTTATAAAGCATCAATTAAAAAGGTAAATATTATTGTCTTGAAAATTTATTCTTTGGAAATTAATATTTAAAACAATCTTCTCATATTCACTGAAAAAGCAAATGAACTTAATGACTACTTTTCTATTAACACTAATAAAATAGGTTGATACTAAACACCAGTCAGTGGTTGGTTAGAATGTTTCTCTAAATTAATCCCTTTAGTGATTATCTCACAAAAAATAATTATTAATCCATAGGAAGCTGAGCAAGATCTCTTTAGTGAACAGGATCATTTTCATAGTTTATGAGTTGTTGTTAGGGGTTTGTTTCAGATTTCAGTAAATGTTAGTGTATTTTTAAATGCAGTTAATTCTGCTTACACTGTTGTAAATAAAAACTCAACCAACTCACTCACTGAAACCTTGCACAACCCTAAATCGTAATTCAACCTGATGATTCCATGTTGAGGCTCACACACATTAAAAACAAATTATTCTTATCCAAATATTGGGTAATATTGCCCAACATTTCTCTCACTATCTAACTTTCTAAATTTTTTGCAAGGCTTCCCAAGCTAGATACAGTTGAAAACAGCAATATTTTCTTTCCCCTACTCCTTTCCAGACTTCATACACAACACAGTGTGATGTTTAAATAGACTCTGCATGTACTAAGCATATGAGATTCACTTAAATTTGTTCACAGGAATGTAGCACAGAGTAAGGTTGTGGTTACTCTTTTGATTCAGATTATCTAGAAGAAAATTAGGAAACAAAACTTTTACTTAATCACCTAGTTCACCTATTCTGTTGCCTCATTTGAGAGTCACTAAAATAGAGAAGAACTTTCTTTCCACCTGAGAGACGATTCTATCAGAGAATAGGATATAGACAGGCAGGGTGTAATACAGAAAGGGAAACAAATTTTCATTACATGGTCTCAGTATGGTTTCCCTATTGAATGAATTGTTATGAATACCAAGAACATTGGATTCATACATACTTGAATGCTACCAATGTATATTTTATATCCAGAAAGAAATAACTTCTGGAGAACTTGTTTTAGGCTATGCTGCTGATGATGTTTCAAGTTATGCTACTAATCTATTAGTAATTAATCACTGATTTTGTGGGATAAAATTTACCAAGAAATCATCCACAAGTTAAGTGACTACTTCCTTACTACTTTCTATCTTGTTGGGTGATGTGGTGGTAAGACCATAGTATATGACAGGGATTTGGTTCTCAAGGAATTCAGATTCAAGCTTTAGACAGAAGTTCTATAACTGTAAGAAAATTAGAAATCTATCAAGTGTTCATGATATGCAATGGCCGTGTAGAACAAAGGTTTAGGATGAGAACATTTGATGAAGTTTGTGATACACATCTATGAGCATGAACTCTGGCAGATACATCACCTATACTAACACTTCTAATTCTCACAGTAACCCAGTGAGTTGAGAACTATTATTATTCTCTATTAAGGATAAAAAGATAAGAATGCATAAAGTACTCATGGAAATGCTAAGAGGATGTGGGGTGAATTTAAAAGTTTGAATGATCCTGGAAAAAAAAAAAAAAAAAAGAACCAGAATGGAAAACTGGGAATGGTAGAGGGGACAGAAACAGAGTGCAATATTTGAGATAAACATTATCAGTAGGATGGAGAACTTGAGGAAGGAAGCATGAAACTGAATAAGGACAGCAAAGAGATGGGCAGGCCAGAGGAAGGCATTATTATAAAATAAGGGTGAAGCAATAAAGCCAGATACAGGATGGTCTTAAAAACCAGGCAGAGAACATTGGAATTGGCATTAAAGGCAATAAGTGAGTTCTAGGATAGAAAAGTAACAATGTAAAAAAAAAAAAAAAAGAAGGATTGGGAATTAGTGAAAAAAAATATTGAGTAGTTACTACTTTATCAACACTATGATGCTTACCACAAGATCTACAAGGAAGTATAAGATTTCAATTCCAATATTATTGTTCTTTATCCTTTCTTCAGCTACATCTGTAATATAACTATACTCTTCTTATGGTAGCCATTTTATTTGCCATGATCCAAGTATTGATTTTAGGGGGAAACAGTCGGGAGGATGAAGGAACTAGAGAGGAACTAAAGGAACTAAAGAGAGAAACTAAGGAACTAAAAAGAGAAAACGCTGGGGTAAAACAGGAACGTATGGAGTGTTATGGTGGACAGGGAGGCCTGGCGTGCTGTGATTCATGGGGTCGCAAAGAGTCGGACACGACTGAGCGACTGAACTGAACTGATGGTAGAAAAGGCTTTCCTAGTGGCTCAGATGGTAAAGAATCTGCCTACATGCAGGAGACCTGGGTTCGACCCCTGGGTTGGGAAGATCCTCTGGAGGAGGGCACGGCCACTCACTCCAGTATTCTTGCCTGGAGAATCCCCATGGACAGAGGAGCCTGAAAGGCTATAGTCCATTGGGTCGCAAAGAGTCAGACATGCCTGAGCAACTAAGCACATCATGGTAGAAAGTCCAAGGCTAAACAGGAGAAGTAAAGCTAGAAGAGCTAGTAGGTAGCCAGGAGGCAATGAGTACCCTGTCAAGATCTTGGACATTATTCAGTAAATAACAGGAGGTCTCCCAAAAGGATTAATGTGGGGAATGGGAGTGTCAACTACATGTTTATTTTTGTTACATCACTCTAGTGTATGTAGACAACAAAGACTGTCCTCTGTCTCTGGGTTATATCTTATTACTGGACAGGAAGAAGAGGTTTCATGAATTGAGGGTAATTTGAGAGAATTTCTGTATTTTTTAATTGAATTGAAAGCAGTGGGAGAATTTGAGAAAGACTGGATAGACAACAGAGACAAATTAGACAAAAGACTAAATACTCGAGGCTTCCCTCAGAAGAGGGACCATGAATTCACAGTGACAGCAAACTGCAAAGTTATGTGATTTTCAACAATGTGTCTCTGAGCATCCAAAAATTTTCATTGACTGAAGGCTTGAGGTTTTGATAAAATGGATGAGAGGGCAGGATTATTGTGATTAGTGATGACAGAATGGTCATCATAATGGACTATGGCTCTCAGCTGGGCAGGAAAGGACAGAATAGAGGGGGTGCAATGGTCCAGGGACTGACAGTTAAAGGAAAGGCTCTTGAGGATAAAAGAGTGAAGGAGCTGAAAACCTAGGAGGTTTGGTCAAAGAGTAGTCCTGGAGTGTAAGATTTGAGAGATGAAGTTCCATGAGATTGGGTTACTCAATGAGAGTTCAGGAGTTTCAAAAAAAATGAGAAGGCAGGATATTAGATGAGTCACTCTCACAGCTGGATATTGAATATCTGAAGTCACTCAGGATGATTCTGGGACAAAGAGCAAAGAGGAGCCAAAATCCAGGTGTCAAATCTTAGTAAATGTGAGGAAATAGTCATGACTCTGATAGAGTTATGATAGAACAGCTAGATGACGTGTTTGTGTGTGTGTGTGTGTGTGTGTGACACTATGCTAAAGGACAGGCTCAGCAAGCCTTAGTCTGAAAGAAAAGAAGTGGAAAGAGGGTTTTCATGCCCAGGAAAGTTAAGGGTCATTTTCTGATTTTGGTTACTTGTACCTCTACTGTGTCCTTTTCTCCCGTGTATGTACAACACTAATCACTAAGCAAAAGGCAGTAAGAGTTATTAGAATTACGTAAACTGCTACAATGATAAATTGCTTTTATAATACACCCTTAAAGTTAGTCAGCAAGGTTGTTTTTATATCTTGGCATGTTCATTTATATTTATGGGATTTTCTCTTTTTTTTTGATACTAGGACTTATTGAATAATTGTTTTTGACTACTTTAGGAGGAAATATCGGAAAAGGCAATGGCAACCCACTCCAGTACTCTTGCCTGGAAAATCCCATGGGCGTAGGAGCCTGGTGGGCTGCCATCTATGGGGTCTCACAGAGTCGGACACGACTGAAGCAACTTAGCAGCAGTAGCAGCAGCAGGAGGAAATATATCAATACATATGCATATAGAGATAAGCACATCTTTTTAATAAAGGGATTATCCTAATCTGAGTGCTTAAAAAATTAGAATATTGATAAATAAGAATTCTCAGTAGTTTTATTAACATTGTGTGTGTGTGTATGTGTGTGTGTGCGTGCACGCGCATATACTGTGTGTTTTTAGTATACTCTATTTGGGATGTTTCCTATAGTACTGGCTTTGCGATAGGGTGGTAATTATGCACTGGCATGAAGATTTTAAACAACAAATACATGTTCTTAAATACCAAACATAATGGTGAAAAATGAAAACTAATGTAACGGTCAACATTCACACCTTCTGATGCCTTCATAAGGTGTGAATGTTGAAAGCTAGTAACCTCATACCACTTGGTTCTTTTGTTTTTATTTTAATTGTTTTTTTTTTTTTAAATTTTAAAATCTTTAATTCTTACATGTGTTCCCAAACATGAACCCCCCTCCCACCTCTCTCCCCATAACATCTCTGTGGGTCATCCCCATGCACCAGCCCCAAGCATGCTGTATCCTGCGTCAGACATAGACTAGCGATTCAATTCTTACATGATAGTATGCATGATAGAATGCCATTCTCCCATATCATCCCACCCTCTCCCTCTCCCTCTGAGTCCAAAAGTCCGTTATAGACAGCTGCGTCTTTTTTCCTGTCTTGCATACAGGGTCATCATTGCCATCTTTCTAAATTCCATATATATGTGTTAGTATACTGTATTGGTGTTTTTCTTTCTGGCTTACTTCACTCTGTATAATCGGCTCAAGTTTCGTCCATCTCATCAGAACTGATTCAAATGAATTCTTTTTAATGGCTGAGTAATACTCCATTGTGTATATGTACCACTGCTTTCTTATCCATTCATCTGCTGATGGACATCTAGGTTGTTTCCATGTCCTGGCTATTATAAACAGTGCTGCGATGAACATTGGGGTACATGTGTCTCTTTCAATTCTGGTTTCCTCGGTGTGTATGCCCAGCAGTGGGATTGCTGGGTCATAAGGGAGTTCTATTTGCAATTTTTTAAGGAATCTCCACACTGTTCTCCATAGTGGCTGTACTAGTTTGCATTCCCACCAACAGTGTAGGAGGGTTCCCTTTTCTCCACACCCTCTCCAGCATTTATTGCTTGCAGATTTTTGGATCGCGGCCATTCTGACTGGTGTGAAGTGGTACCTCATTGAGGTTTTGATTTGCATTTCTCTGATAATGAGTGATGTTGAGCATCTTTTCATGTGTTTGTTAGCCATCCGTATGTCTTCTTTGGAGAAATGTCTATTTAGTTCTTTGGCCCATTTTTTGATTGGGTCGTTTATTTTTCTGGAATTGAGCTGCATAAGTTGCTTGTATATTTTTGAGATTAGTTGTTTGTCAGTTGCTTCATTTGCTATTATTTTCTCCCATTCAGAAGGCTGTCTTTTCACCTTGCTGATATTTTCCTTTGTTGTGCAGAAGCTTTTAATTTTAATTAGATCCCATTTGTTTATTTTTGCTTTTATTTCCAGAATTCTGGGAGGTGGATCATAGAGGATCCTGCTGTGATTTATGTCTGAGAGTGTTTTGCCTATGTTCTCCTCTAGGAGTTTTATAGTTTCTGGTCTTACATTTAGATCTTTAATCCATTTTGAGTTTATTTTTGTGTGTGGTGTTAGAAAGTGATCTAGTTTCATTCTTTTACAAGTGGTTGACCAGTTTTCCCAGCACCACTTGTTAAAGAGATTGTCTTTACTCCATTGTATTGTTTTCTTAACTTTAAAACTTCACTCAGCAATGGCCCAAACAAAAGATACCTGAAATATAAAGTAGATCAGCCCTGATCTAAATCTCGTTAGGAATGAAGGAAATGCCCTACTGTGTGCATGCCTTATGGAAGCAGCAATCAAGCATATCCACTTAAACAAAAGAAGTAAGTAAAATATTATAATCTCTTAACGCCAGAGATACATATCAGCTTAGAGTACAGGAAGCCGTTGTTGGCTCCATGGACCTGCTCAGCATTTCTGGCTCCCATAGAGAGTCATCCTCATGGCTATGTTAAAATTGTGTTATTGCATTTTTATTTCTGCATTAGTGGCATGAATACTGAGGGTGTATTCTAAAGCAGGTTCCTATCAGTAAGTGATTAATTTAGGCAGAATTCTCAGAGGTGACATCCAGGGAACAGGATCTTACGTGTGGGGATGTCCATTAATGGCATCACGCAGTTGTAGCACTGCCATTAGTTAATTCAGGCTGCCAAAGGAGGAATGTCAAAAAATGAAAAGGAATGCCAAAGGCTTAGCTGAAGCTGGAGGGAAGTGTAGGTGGCCGTGATGGGTTTTTGACCTCCACTTAAGTGCACCCTGATGACAGTAACATGCACAGTGGAATCCTTGGGTCAATCATCAGCTCACTGCCACACATCATGACTCTCTCTAGTGTGAGGTGGGCCACTCACTGCATTCGGATTATATATTTGAAGTTTCTCACTTTTCTGAATAGGTAATATATTCATATAGTTCAAAATTTAAGAGGTATAAAATAGTATGCAAATGACTCCTTTCTAGCCCTCTCCTCCAGCCAGCCAATTTCCCTCTAAATGGGCAATCATTGCTTATCTTTTAAGTTAATAAATGCAAGCAATATGGAAGTACATATTCTTTCTGCAACTTTATTTTTTTTACTTAGAAATAAGTCTTAGATGCTGTTTTATATCAGCATGTATTTCCCCATCTTATTCGTTGCCTAGTATTTCAGTATATGGAAGATGCATATTCTCCATTGATGAAGATCTGGATTGCTTCCAATGTTTTGTTCTTAGAAATAGTGCTGTAATTAATAACCTTGTGCACATGTCATTTTGAATGAATGCAGGCAGGTCTGTAGGAGACATTTCTCACACCAGAATCTAAGAGTTTGCACATTTGAAATTTCAATAAATACTGCCAAGCTACACTTCCATCAGCTTTGCATAAGAAGACTTATTTTTCTTTATTCTCACCAAACCAGTATGTTATCCAATTTTTAATCTTTTCCAAAATAATAGCCTTTTTAAAATCAGTAAAAATAAATTTTCATTTCTTTTACTGTGTATGAGTTGAGAATCTTTTACTATGTCTAAGCACCATTGGCTTTTCTGTGTATTTCTGTGCTATAAACTCCAAATTTCTAATGCGCTGTTGGTGTTGTCTTGGAGTGTGATGGTTTTAAATTCAAAACAAGTCTGAAAAGTACCTTGTGGGCAAGTAAGTTTTCCCCTATATAATTCTGGTGATTCTTTGCAGAGTAGGAGAAAATGACTTCTTTTAATTCGCATTGGATTATAAGCTTGCATTAGAGCACAATTACCATCCTTTAGGAGTGCCAATGCTGACCTGATTGGCCATTTCTTACAGTGTGAGGTAAATGTCTTTAAAATGAAGTGCATGCTCATATTTTCAAGAAATGGGAGAGTAGTTAAGCAATAACATTTAGAAAAAAATATTCCTAGTCCATAAAAATCAGAAAGCTCTTTATTATTAGTAGTAAGGTTCTTGTATAAAAGCATAATTTCTCTTAGACACTGTAAAATTTTTGGCCCTTTAGGAATTGTGTATTATTTGAAATTGTAATATTTTAGATTTTGATGTTTCTAATACATGAGGTCTAGTGTTATCATCTCTCCTAGAAAATCCTTAGAGGGAAAATAAACATGCTACCTAGCTTAAGGTAGATTTCACCTAGAATATTCATCTAATAATGTGTTTTATAGGTAGCATATGGTAGTGCTGTTATATGAATTCTGGATGAATTTTTCCTTGTTAAAATTTGTTGAAAGTGTTATATTTTAATTAGTGTCTGGTGTAAACCATTGATTTCAAATAGATGTGATTTCAAACAATGTGATTCCTCCTATTTCGTATTTATTTTAGAACAAGAAACAAAGAGACTGTCAATAATGGCTTGGTCAATAATAATACCCAACTTGGAATTCCCGCTGACTGGTGGGAGTGATTTGATAGAAAAGCCATTTGTCTTCCATGATATCACTGCTGAACTTTGAGTGGTAACTACCTCCAGGATTACTGTTTTAAGAAAATATCTGAAATCTATAGATGGATTATAGATACACAGGTGACTTTGAAATTATTTTTATTCCTTCTTCATCTCTAAGATACAATGGAGAGAAGAAACATTTCTATGCCCAGCCAAAAAAAAAAGTTTTCTATTGTCCTGAAATTCCTTCTATTCACTTAGAGGTTTAGTCTTAACTCTTGATTTTCTCTGTTGTTTGTGTACTTAAGTCAGCATTTTTAACTGGTTGATGTCTGCCAGCTATTTACTTACTACACCTCTTTCGGTTCTCACAACCACCCAAAGAAGCAGGATTATCATTAGACCCATTTTGCAGATAAAAAAAATTAAGGCTCTGGGAAGTCAAATAACTTGCTTAAGATCACCTGTTAGTAGTAGAATTAGAGCCAGAACTTTGGACTATGTGCTCCAAATACACTGTAACTATAATCATTATGTAATGCTGCCTACTCAGTAGTTGAGCCACTTTTCAAATAAATTCCAACATTGAACCATGAGTGGTATTCCAAATATTTTATAATCAACATAGCCAAATCACAGCCTAATCATTAAAAGGGCATACACTAATGAACAGATGCCTACAACCAATGGCTGAATATGAGCTCAATAAATTAGAAAAATCAAGTGGAAATGTTCTGAGGTGGCTATGAAGGGCCCATTACTCACCCCTGTGACCTGCCCATCACAGGAAGAAGCTCATTCCATCCTCACTTCTCCTTCCAACTCCCATTTCACAGAAATGGGTGTTTGATTTAAAAAAAAGAAAAACTCTCGTAAAGTCACATAATGTATTTATCAATACATGATCCAATAGATCATGTACTCTTTTACTAGTACTCTTTGTGATTAACTAGAGCTGAAGATATAAAGCTAAAGTCCCTTGGACTTCAAGGAGATCAAACCAGTCAACCCTAAATGAAATCAACCCTTTATTAACTGAAACGACTGATGCTGAAGCTGAAGCTGAAGCTCCAATACTTTGGCCATCTGATGGGAAGAGCTGACTCATTAGAAAAGACCCTGATGCTGGGAAAGATTAAAGGCAGGAGGAGAAGGGGATGACAGACAACAGAGGACAAGATGGTTGGATGACATTGCCAACTCAATGGACATAAGTTTGAGCAAACTCTGGGAGATGGTGAAGGACAGGGAAACCTAGAGTCCACAAGGTTGCAAAGAGTCAGGCAAGACTGAACGGCTGAACAACAACAAAAAGATGCAGACTCATTCAAATCCCTTTGAAAATCTTTTGACCAGACCTAATTCTAATATTTCTAGGGTCATTTCATAGGGAAACCTGTCCTGGTACATTTTCAGTTCAGTTCAGTTCAGTCTCTCAGTCGTGTCTGACCCTTTGCGACCCCATGAATCGTAGCACACCAGGCCTCCCTGTCCATCACCAATTCCCGGAGTTTACTCAGACTCACATCCATCGAGTTGGTGATGCCATCCAGCCATCTCATCCTCTGTTGTCCCCTTCTCCTCCTGCCCCCAATCCCTTGAAGCTTTTGAACTGTGGTGTTGGAGAAGACTCTTGAGAGTCCCTTGGACTGCAAGGAGCTCCAACCAGTCCATTCTAAAGGAGATCAGTCCTAGGTGTTCATTGGAAGGACTGATGCTAAAGCTGAAACTCCAATACTTTGGCCACCTCATGCGAAGAGTTGACTCATTGGAAAAGACCCTGATCCTGGTACATTTTAGCTTATATATAAATAATATGTACCTGCTAGATAATGTCAGAGAAGGTGATGACACCCCACTCCAGTACTCTTGCCTGGAAAATCCCATGGACAGAGGAGCCCATCGCGAAGAGTCGGACACGACTGAGCGACTTCACTTTCACTTTTCACTTTCATGCATTGGAGAAGGAAATGGCAGCCCACTCCAGTGTTCTTGACTGGAGAATGCCAGGAATGGGGGAGCCTGGTGGGCTGCCATCTATGGGGTCGCACAGAGTCAGATATGACTGAAGCAACTTAGCAGCAGCAGCAGATAATATATGTCTGTTTTTTATGGTCATTTACTGAATGTTCACAACTGTATACTTACAATTCCCCTTTAGCTCAAAACTACTTTCCTTTTTACAATTATATAGAAAGTATATTGTCCAAGAGCAGGTTTGACTTTAAACATTTATGATTCATTTATTTAACTAGTTACCAGGTAAACTGCTCAGTGGGAAATCAGATGTTATTCTTACTGTGAGAACATCAGACCAAATTAGAAGGAAGTGTGTAGGACAAGCCTAGTGTGTTGGAGCCTCAATATATCAGTGATTGAACCAGTTAGTACCTTAATTCTTTTTTTTTCCCTCCAGAAAGCCCAAGTGTTAGCTTACTATACAAAGAAACATAGGTAAGATAAAAGCAAAGTAACAAGATTGAGGGCAGGAGGAGAAGGGGATGACAGTGGATGAGATGGTTGGATGGCATCACCGACTCAATGTACATGAGTTTGGGTGAACTCCAGGAATTGGTGATGGACAGGGAGGCCTGGCATGCTGCAGTTCAGGGGATTGCAAAAAGTCAGACATGACTGGGTGACTGAACTGAACACAAGTGAAAAGGAGGACAAATAGAGAAGGGACAGAAAAAGTAGGATGGGAAAAAGGAAATAAAGTAAATCAAGAAACTTATTTTTTACTGATTAGAAACCAAGGTAAAAAGGGAAAAGGAATTCATTTAGTTAGTTAACTAATTCATTTACTAATTTTAAATAATACTGATCCATAAGAAGAGATAATCTTTTCATTATTACCAAGATCTAAAAGAAATCTGTTACATAGGAATCTTTATGAGGATTATCAGTATCTTCTGAGGTCACTGATTTGGAAATATTAGTATAATTTTGGGAGTATGCAAAGGCAATGGCTGTTTTTGTCTCAAAAAAAAATAACTTTTGAAGGTTTTCATCTTGTGGCATTTGCATGCTGAATATAATCTTAATACTTCCAGTATCATTATGTACATATTAATCTCTGGGAAATTTTTATTGCATAATGCAATGTCATTCAACAAAATTTTATTGTGTTCCTGTTCTATGCCAGGCATTGTGTCAGGCTCTGGGAATGCAATCCATGGGGTGGGGTGGGGGGGTGGGGGTCTCCCTTCATGAGGATTTTCATTCAGAAATAAAAAGACAATGGAAATGAAATGTGGTGTGTGTTCCAGTGAAGGAAGAATGAGATGCTATGGCATCTGACATCATCTAGAGCTGTGTTTCCTAGATTTTTTATTTCATGAATGAGCATAATAATTTTTAAGTGGGGGTTAATATAGATTGCCAACATTTTACTAGCCAAGAAAAGGCACTGAAAAGATTTTAAAAGCTACTACATTTGACCCTTGAACAGCTTGGGTTTGAACTGGACAGGTCCACTTATATGCAGATGTTTTTCACTAAATGTATACTTCAGTACTACATGGTCCACAGTTGGTTGAATCTGTGGAGCTGGAACCAAGGATATGGAGGGTTGATTGTAAAGTTACACACAGGTTTTTGACTGTGTGGGAGTTGGAGCCTTTAACTTGTTCAAGAGTCAACTATATCACCTTCTAACAACATCCTTTCATTCAAAGGACATTTTAAATTAAAAATATAGGAAGAAAATCGTTTTAGAATGAAGGGTAGACATTCACCAAAAAAGACAATGACAATCTTCATACTCAACTTGAGCTATGTATAAGGTTTTAGCTGCAGGAAAATTACATCAGAACCTGGTTTTAATTGTAATCTGTACAAAAATCATAGTGCTCTGAAAGAAAGTATCAGGAGGGGCTACTACAGAGAGGGAGAACAGGGAACTCTCCTTAGAAAAGATAGAACATCTCAACTGAGGCCCAAAGGATGAACATAAACCAGGCAGGCAAGGAGGGAAAAACCCAAAACTTTCTGTCAGGAAGGCTTAACACACTCCCCTCTGTATTAGTGTTCTGAGCTTGCTGTAAAAAATCACCAACTTAAACACAATTTATTACCTTAGGCTTACTGACTAAATGAGACTCACTGTACTAAAATCAAGGCATGGTAAAAAGACTGCTTTCATTCTGGAGGCTCTGTTGGAGAATCTATTTCCTTGCCTTTTACAGCTTGCAGATGTTGCCTGCCTTGTTTGGCTTGTAGCCCCTTCCATCACCTTCAAATCTACAGTGCAGTTTCTCTCCTGACTCTGACATTGACTCTTCTGCCTCACTCTTCCACATTCAAAGAACCCTTGTGATTTCATTGAGCCCATCCAAATAATCCAGTGTAATCTCTTTATCTTGAAGGCAGCCAATTAGCAACCTTAATTCCATCTGCAACCTTAGTTCCGCCTCTCCTCAATATATATTCACAGATTCTGGGGGATAGGATGTAAACGTCTTTAGGAAGCTTGTATTCTACCTACCGCACCTCTGACTCATCGAAAACATAGTATATGCTAAATTGCTTCCTTCTCAACCATCGGCTTGTGAAGAATTGTGAAGAGTATGAGATATACTTTGCTTGAAAGCTAACAAGAAGCCTGCCAGAGTTCAGTGGTGGCAGCAGAAGGCATGAGACTTCTGGATCACAAACAAAGGACTTCATTATTCATGGTTGAGCAAGTAACATGAGCCTCATCACATATGCCTCGGCCTCCTCCCAAGTCCCACAGGAGTGATTCAGATGAGGTCTGATGGATACCTGCATCCACTGTGGACTGTATTATAGAAGAAGAACCTCAAGTTTAGGGAACCTGAATCATTTACAATGAATAATAAGCATGCCTTTCCTTTTCTCCAGAGGGAAACACAACCTCTCTCTTCCAAAGCTGCTCAATTTACAAACATCCTTAAAAAGATAATCCAGAACAAAAAGTACATCTTTCAAACAAATTTTTATTGCATAATGCAATGTCATTCAACAAAATTTTATTCTGTTCCTGTTCCATGCCAGGCATTGCGTCAGGCTCCAGGAATCCAATCCATGGGGGTCTCTCTTAATGAGAATTCTCATTCAGAAATTAAAAAAAAAAAAAACAATGAAAATGAAATGTGTGTGTTCCAATGAAGGAAGAATGAGATACTATGGCATATGACATCATCAAGAGCTGTAGTTCCTCGATTTTTTAATTTCATGAATGAGCATAAAATTTTTAAATATAGATTGCCAACATTTTATTAGCCAAGATGTTTGCAAGATGTACAGAAAAAACCTAAAGAACCTTGGAAAGTTTTCCATGAATATGCCTATGCTGCATCTGCTTTTAATAACCTGATCTGCAGTTTCTCAAATGTGGGGACTAGGTCTTCAAACATCATTTTAAAATCAATTCATTTTAAGTTAAAAGCTTTGTTTTTCATTTACAAATATAATTTTTTCAACTTTTTCTTTTACTTGATCAAGTCAACCTTTATTTATACATTACACTGAATTATTTTTCTAGTGCTTAATCTGTTCCCTGTTACCCTTTACTTATCATCAGTTCAGTTCAGTTCAGTCACTCAGTCATGTCCGACTCTTTGCAACCCCATGAATCGCAGCACGCCAGGCCTCCCTGTCCATCACCAACTCCCGGAGTTCACTCAGACTCACGTCCAGAGTCAGTGATGCCATCCAGCCATCTCATCCTTTGTTGTCCCCTTCTTCTCCTGCCCCCAATCCCTCCCAGCATCAGAGTCTTTTCCAATGAGTCAGCTCTTCACATGAGGTGGCCAAAGTACTGGAGTTTCAGCTTTAGCATCATTCCCTCCAAAGAAATCCCAGGGCTGATCTCCTTCAGAATGGACTGGTTGGATCTCCTTGCAGTCCAAGGGACTCTCAAGAGTCTTCTCCAACACCACAGTTCAAAAGCATCAATTCTTCGGTGCTCAGCCTTCTTCACAGTCCAACTCTCACATTCATACATGACTACTGGAAAAACCATAGCCTTGACTAGACGGACCTTAGTCAGCAAAGTAATGTTTCTGCTTTTGAATATGCTGTCTAGGTTGGTCATAAGTTTTCTTCCAAGGACTTATCATCAGATAGTTCTAAATGAAAACATGTTATTTTTGGCTGGCTTAATACACAAACGACTAATGCAAAAACAGACTAATGCATAAACAGACCTCAGTTCATAATGAGGAAATATTAGCAAATTTACTAATGAGGGCACTCATACAAACAGGTAATTATGAAGAAAACCAAGTGCCAATATGACCCTAATGTGAAATGTCATTCTGTGAGAACAGGGACTGAGAGGGGGCCTTTATAAGAAGGGGAAAACAGACAAATTCATTTCTATGTATTAAATCCAAATCCATTCTGAGAGCAAAAGATGGCTGTAAAGTTAGAGACCCGGTTAAAAAAAAAATGATTATATTTTATATTCGAAGTACCAACATTCATGAATTTGCTTATGGATCTATTCCCCCTATTGCTGACATTCTTCTAAGTTAAAATTACTCATTAGGTACATTTTCCATAGTTTTAAGGGCAAAGAAGGCGATAAGGAAAATATTAAACTATCTAATAATAAAAATGAGCTAGGTCAGAAGGAAAAAAGAAAGGGAATACATTTTAGCCTCTATGCGCAGAAATGATGGTAGTAGATGCATATCAATAAGGCATATTCTTTGAGCAACTTTTTCCCCAGACGTGTTAATACATAAGATGAGTTGTCAGTGTTCTCCCATCTAATTGTCCTGAGACTGACAGTGTGATTCAGACTAAGGGCAAAACAGCAGTCTTTATTCCTAAAAGGGAGTTGCTCAGAAGCCAACTGGATTATATTTATACTTGACATACGTAATGATCACAATCTTGCCACTCATAATTTTTTATCTCATTAACACTTCTAAAAACTAAAGCACCATCCCTACTTTTACCATATTCTTGTGCTTTAATAGATTATTACTCTCATGTTAAATTCATCAATTTGTATACTATGCTGACAAAAGAAGCACAAATTGCCGAGGAGCATGACAAACTGCAGCCGCTTTCCTTGACAAGCACAGTGCTAGCAATTCAGTGGAAGGCATTCAGTAACTGCAATCAGAAAACCTGCATTTTCAGTCTGGCTCCTTCTCATCTAATCCCTGTGAGTTCTATGCCTGTTTCCTCATTTGTGAAGAAATGATCTCAGGGCGACATGACATGGTGTTGTGGAAGCACCTTAATTCATAAGGATACGCTTTATTTTTAATCTGAATTTCATTCATTTTTTAAAAAATTTTCATTGAGGGAGTTAAGCAGCACCTGTTAACAACAAGACTTTTAGTAAAGAGTATATCTGAAAAATAAAGAGTGTGATTACAATCCACAATTCCAACCTTCAGGTCAGAAATCACAAACCCAGCCATGCCTGAGGGCCTGCTGTGTGGAAAGGGCTGCGTGTGCTGAATCCAGGAGGGAGAGTTTACTAGTTCCTCCCCATTTCCTCCTGCCTGGCATCCCAATCCCTTCCTTGTTGCTCATCAATGACTCACCAGTGCCTTTCTCACTCCTGATTGCAACAGGCTCACCTGCAAAACCCCTGACGGTGACACCTCCTCATCCTTGCCTCTCATGGCCTGGCACCAAGAATCTACCACCACCGTTTCTTCAGGTTCCCTCAAGTCACAGAGATGCCCCTCTTCAGAGCCTCTGCTGGCTCATTTCCTGCAGAAACTAATGGGTCCTATCCTTGCTTCCCCTGATGGCTGTCACTGATGCAAACAATCATGCTCTGTGTCTCAGCTGTTGACTCCGAGGCCTCTTCTGCCTCTCAGCTCTTTTCCTGAAGCTTCCTCTCAGGTACTAATTTCCTCCGCCATCCACAGATAAGAACATTTCAATAGCTAAGCTGAGATAAACTTGCAGGGTCCATCAGATGCAGCCTCCTGCCTATAAAGGAGAAGAGAAGGCTCCACACAAGATGTGTGTTTCCTCAACTTGTCATCGTTCCCTCTAACTTCTAGTCACAACCTGAAGAAAAGCATTCCTCTGAAAGTAAGTTTGTCTCTTATGTCCAAACCAATTGTCTACCCAGGTAGTTTGAGTCTTGTTTCCCTTCTTTGGTCTCCTCTGGTACACTTGTCTCTGATTTGGGCATGAGATAGAGGGAATCTCAAAGTTCAGAAGTCTTCTGGTCCAATTACATATCTACTTTAAAAAATACCATCATCACCGCCAATGGGTCATGCACCCTGAAAAGGAATTTACTTCATCCTAGGCGGTCGGTCCATCCTTGAACAGCTCTGACCAGGAGAAGTGTTTAACCTGGGTTCACGGAAAACTTCCTTCCTGAGTGTTACACCCTCTGATTATACTTTCTCCCATCAGGACGTCACAGTAGCTTCTACGGTCACTCACCTGCTAGTGCCATTCATCACTTCTTCTCCAGCATCTGGCAAAGGCTCTCTCTCAAAGCATAGCAGTCTTCTGAACATCTGTTGAATGAATGAGTGAGTGAGTAAATAAATGTCTGGGGCCTTTTCTAGAGGACTGCAGTTTGTATCTAAGAAATATATGAAATATAATTTGGGTCTTCTCCAGGCTAAAAGTCCTTAGTTTTTATAAGGAAATTTTCAGGTTACAATTCCTTTCCTCTGGGCTTTCTCCA
This sequence comes from Budorcas taxicolor, assembly GCF_023091745.1. Taxonomy (NCBI): domain Eukaryota; kingdom Metazoa; phylum Chordata; class Mammalia; order Artiodactyla; family Bovidae; genus Budorcas; species Budorcas taxicolor. Next base: position 158,594,092 of record NC_068910.1, read on the forward strand.
GTGTGTCTAAATTTATCTCAGTAAACAATATAAAAGTTAAAAATAAAAATTATATTTAAATATAAATCATGGTAAATATATATATATATGTGTGTGTATGTTTCAGGCTTCCCTGGTGGCTCAGTGGTAAAGAATCTGCCTGCCAGACCAGGAGACACAGGTTCAGTCCCTGATCCAGGAAGATCCCACATGCCACAGAGTAATTAAGCCCATGTGTGGCAACTACTGAGCCTGTGCTCCAGAGCCCAGGAGCCACAGCTACTGAGCCCATGTGCCCGAGGGCTGTGCTCCACAACAGTAACGGGCCCTGCAATGAGAAGCCCATGCAGCGCAACTAGAGTAACCCCCACTCACAGAGAAAAGTGTGCACATCAACGAAGACCCAGCACAGCCAAAAAAAAAGAAAACGAACACTTTTAATATAAATTATATTTAAATATACATTTATGTATATGACTAATCATTGGAGAGGGCAATGGCACCCCACTTCAGTACTCTTGGCTGGAACATCCATGGACAGAGGAGCCTGGTGGGCTGTTGTCTATAGGGTCGCACAGAGTTGGACACGACTGAAGCAACTTAGCAGCAGCAGTAGCATATATAATCATATGGGTGTGAGTATAAAACTTGGTTACTCTACTTTTCTAAATAAAGTTACATAAATGTATAGAGCATGAGTAAAAAACTAACAGAAAAAAATATCCTTTGGCACTCAAAATCTACTCATACCTAAATGGTTTTATTTAGTATTATTAAATTTTTAGTTTTGGACAGAGGCTTTGCTGTATCATTTAATTATTTTTAGAAGAAAAAGCTGAACCACAATTCTACCACCCTGATGCAGTTTTTGTCATTTTCCTGTATTGCCCATCTTTTTCATACATAAAAATAACTTTGTTATTATAAATATGTGGTATAAATTTTGCATTGTATTTTTTTCACTTAAAATTATATTGCACATATTTTTCATATTATCATTAATCCTTATTATAATTTCATCAGCTTATAGTATAATACTTCATCAACTAGATATACTATAACCATTTCCCAATTAGTACTGATTAAAATGCCTCAAAGTTTTTTAATAGAGAATTATGTTAGAAATACTGCCTACGTATAGATTTTCTTCCTAAATATCTTGTCAAATTTTAAAATATTCCCTTTTCTCTATTATCATTTAAAATGATTTTTCGGTTTCTATGTGTATGAGTTTTAATTATATGTATGCTATTTATTTCCAGTTTTATATCAATGTAGTAAAAAGCTGAAGCCTATAAAACTTTGACATTTAATTAAAATTATTCATTAAGCCCTAAAACATTATAATTTTTATAAATTTCACAGATATATTTTAAAAGATGTAGCCTGTTTTAAAGATGATTAGCATTTTTTTCATTCCAGAAATATTTATAGATACGTAATTGATGCCAGGCACCATGTTAGGAACCTGTGATGCAAGAATGAACAAGACAGATCCAGTGCTTACAGAGTTAAGAAAAAGAGTAGTGAGAAAAAACTGTGATAAGTGTTATGATAGGATGGTTCAAGGCACTACTACCCTTAGACTCAGACAGAAAGCGTCTTTGGCCTCAGTCCTAGGTTTCAGAGAAACTCTCTCTGCCCCCCAACCCACCACTCACAGTGCCCCTTCTCACCAAGCAAGGAGACAGCAGACATCTATGAGATATCTTGGACATGTCCATCTGGAACTCACAATCCCTACTAGACCTTCCTCTGAGTAACAGGGATGCCAGAATTTCCTCCTTGAATAGTCTAAACCCACTCCTAGGGCCAGAGCAGATGTCTCTGTATCCACCTACTGAATGTTGAGCTTGTGTTTATATGCCCGGCAATGGACAGGTAAAACACAATGCTTGGGGAAGGCTGTGAACAGGGCTTGAGTGGTCTACACACAGGCAGAGGAATCCCCTGGCAGCTCCGGTTGGAGGCAGGAGTGGGAAGGGAAAGAGAAAGAAGAGTGCCCACAGACTATAGACACGGGGCGGGGGCCACTTCTCCCCGAAAGTCATGTTCTAGAACAGAGCTCTGAAGATTCTGAAAATTCTAATTTGGACCTTGTTTTCCAGGTGGTTTTGTGGATATATTTGTCATGGTAGGAGGATGAAACATATTTTATTTAACAGGTTGCTAGCTTGATTTATAGTTTTAAAATATTTAGACAAATAGGATGTAGCACTTCATTTATATTCTTGCCCCAGGCCTTGCAAATGTTGGGGCAGGTCTGGTATGTGGTGCCATGGGGACACCTAACAGGAGGATCTAACCTTATATGGGGGCATCATAGATGGCCTCTCAGAGTAAATCATGGTTCAGTAGCCTAGGATCAGCCAGAGGATATTCTACTATATAACTACCATATTTATAGACTAAAGGTGGAAAAGTCATATGTTCATCCTAATAAATGCCCAAAAAATGTATTTGATGAATTGAAACAGTCATGTTTAAATTAATACTTAATACTCTAGAATATTAAGGGCAGGGGGAGAAGGGGGTGACCAAGGATGAGATGGTTGGATGGCATCACCATCTCAATAGACATGAGTTTTAAGCAAGCTCCGGGAGATACTGAAGGACAGGGAAGCCTAGTGTGTTACAGTTCACGGGGTTTCCAAGAGTGGCACACAACTTAGCACCTGAACAACTCCTGTAGAATAACAGCATGGCACAATAAATGCTTTATGTATATGAAAGTAAACATTGACATCACACAGAAATCTTAAGGACCAACAATGTTCCCTTGAAATGTAACCAAAGACAAGAATGCAACTATCACTTAGTTATTTAACATGGATCTAAAATTTCTAGGCAATTCATTTGGCAGATGTTAATTTCTTTTCCCTTTTCCAGTGGTTTAATGAACATTTTTTTAAGTGAGAACTGTGTTGTGTCATTTACTCCAGAACATTTTTAAAGTCCTTTATCTTTGTCTGGTTTGTCATCATTGTTGTTGCTGGCCTATATCCCGTCTTGAAGGCACATGTTCCATAAAATTACTACCTGCTTGTTAAAATACACTTTTATGTATTTCGAATTTTCATCTTTCAAGATTCAACAGAGACCTCCATTTTCCTCCTTATGATTTTGTATTTGTTTGGTCAACCATCGCCTGGAGCTGGTGTTTAGACCAGGAAGCGACTCATTATTCTCCCAAATGGTTCCTGTGTCTCAGTTATTAATCTGCATCAGCTGGAGGCAAATAGCATTCCCTCTACCCTCCAGTCTTAACACATAATCAGGAACTTGGCAGAGGAAAAGAGTGGTGGTGGAAGTTCTGGCCTGACTGGCTATGAGAAGCAAGCAGTTAATTGAATAGAAACAAGTCATATGGCATTTTTAATTTGAGTAAAGAATACAAGTCTATTTTAAAGTTGTTTGCCTGGTCACTGCCAGGCATCTGTTAGCTACTGTGCTTGCAGGTTCATTCTCTCTCTCTCTCTCCCATTCCCTCTCTCTGACTCTCCTATTTCTGAACTATAAATTCCCAGATAAGACTTTGATTTTTGATACTTGATAAACAGTCATTCTTAAATGATGTCTAAGGGAAAGACATTTTTATGAAGCAGCAGTTTTGGTGTTCCTTTCTCACTCCTTCTCAAATTTTACAATAGAACACGAGAACTGGGCTGCTGCCTGTTCTCAAAGTACATTTTCAGAGAATTTATCATATTCTGAGCCTGTACCAGATATAATTCTTTTCTCCCCAACAATTTAGGACCCTTGATAACTTGGGGGACATCAAGCATGTTTATGCAGAACTCTCTAACTTTAACAAGAAGGCAGGACTTGAAGACATGTGCTTTTCATCATCCCTGCAGGACCATTTTATAAGTTCAAAAATCAGGGAATCCATTCAAGAGTTGTCTAGTGTTTGCTTAAATTCAGTCTTGGCAAGAACAGAAGTTGCCTAAATTTGATTCTCCCATTAGTCAAATATAAATTTGACAGCAAAAGTGATATCCAAGATATTATTTCTGTAAAATGATAAAACTCTCTGTGGTGGCTTCCCCACCTGTCTCCACTGGATCTTACTTCTCACGATCCTCCTCCTTCCTTTCTTCTCCATCCCAATTCACACCCACAGCCCTAGGTCTCAGTAAGAACAATCAAATGGCAAGTGAAGAGCCCTGAAGTGGCTTCACTTAGCACTGTGGAATCTCAACATGAAAAGCCCATTCTTGGTTTCTCCTCCTTGACACAGTGGGCTCCAGTCACCTCTGCAGTGTGCATGCCTGCTTTCTGACTCTCCAGGGTTTGCCTAGTCTTGATCCTCTGAGGAATTTCTTTTCTGATTCCTCCTTTCTGCAGAGTAATTCAGTGGATTCTGGTAAAAGATGTCCTAGCCTGGGTTTAGGGAATCTCTTACCTTAGTGAAGGTGTTAGTCACGTCAGTCTCTTTGGAACCCCATGGACTGTAGCCCACCAGGCTCTTCTGTGGAATTCTCCAGGCAGGAATACTGGAGTGGATTGTCATTCCCTTCTCTAGGGCTCTTACTGTTAGAACACAAGACTTGTGTTCTGTCCCGTCCCAGACTTCTGTTCTACAAAATCAAGTTGGATACAACCCCAAACACTCAGTGCATAAAGAACAGAACATTAAAACTGCAAATAATTCCATGACTCAACAACGATAAACATTGTTGATATTTTAGGGTATGGTATGTTGGCAGAAAGTGAAGAGGAACTAAAAAGCCTCTTGATGAAAGTGAAAGAGGAGAGTGAAAAAGTTGGCTTAAAGCTCAACATTCAGAAAACTAAGATCATGGCATCTGGTCCCATCACTTCATGGGAAACAGTGGAAACAGTGTCAGACTTTATTTTGGGGGGCTCCAAAACCACTGCAGATGGTGATTGCAGCCATGACATTAAAAGACGCTTACTCCTTGGAAGAAAAGTTATGACCAACCTAGACAGCATATTCAAAAGCAGAAACATTACTTTGCCAACAAAGGTCCGTCTAGTCAAGGTTATGGTTTTTCCGGTGGTCAAGTATGGATGTGAGAGTTGGACTGTGAACAAAGCTGAGTGCCGAAGAATTGATGCTTTTGAACTGTGGTATTGGAGAAGACCCTTGAGAGTCCCTTGGACTGCAGGGAGATCCAACCAGCCCATTCTGAAGGAGATCAGCCCTGGGATTTCTTTGGAGGGAATGATGCCAAGCTGAAACTCCAATACTTTGGCCACCTCATGCAAAGAGTTGACTCACTGGAAAAGACTCTGATGCTGGGAGGGATTGGGGGCAGGAGGAGAAGGGGACGGCAGAGGATGAGGTGGCTGGATGGCATCACTGACTCATTGGATGTGAGTCTGAGTGAACTCTGGGAGTTGGTGATGGACAGGGAGGCCTGGCGTGCTGCGATTCATGGGGTCGCGAAGAGTCAGACACGACTGAGTGACTGAACTGAACTGAACTGATAGTATGGAATATGTAAATATACAAGACATGAATTACACTAAATAATTTATAAAAATTGTTTTACATAAACATTGTTTATATGAAATTCAGTTTTAAATAGGTGTCATGTATTTTTCTTTGCTATATCTGGAACCCCTGTTACAGTTCTAATCACAACAGACTTGTTTTCCTTCACATATACCCTCACCAATAATCCCACATTTTCAAAAATTAAGAATTATTAAAATAACATTTCAGGAATAATTTTGATGAGAACATTAATAACATTTTGCTACTCACACACTGGGTGGGAAAACTGTTTCCTTTATTGATTACATGAGAAATGCTGGGCTGGAAGAAGCACAAGCTGGAATCAAGATTGCCGGGGGAAATATCAAGAACCTCAGATATGCAGATGACACCACCCTTATGGCAGAAAGTGAAGAGGAACTAAAAAGCCTCTTGATGAAAGTGAAAGAGGAGAGTGAAAAAGTTGGCTTAAAGCTCAACATTCAGAAAACTAAGATCATGGCATCTGGTCCCATCACTTCATGGGAAATAGATGGGGAAACAGTGGAAACAGTGTCAGACTTTATTTTTGGGCTCCAAAATCACTGCAGATGGTGATTGCAGCCATAACATTAAAAGATGCTTACTCCTTGGAAGGAAAGTTATAACCAACCTAGACAGCATATTGAACAGCAGAGACATTACTTTGCCAACAAAGATCTGTCTAGTCAAGGCTATGGTTTTTCCAATGGTCATGTATGGATGTGAGAGTTGGACTGTGAACAAAGCTGAGTGCCGAAGAATTGATGCTTTTGAACTGTGGTGTTGGAGAAGACTCCTGAGAGTCTAAAGGAGATCTAAAGGAGATCAGTCCTGGATGTTCTTTGGAAAGACTGATGCTAAAGCTGAAACTCCAGTACTTTGGCCACCTCATGTGAAGAGTTGACCCATTGGAAAAGACTGATGCTGGGAGGGATTGGGGGCAGGAGGAGAAGGGGACTACAGAGGATGAGATGGCTGGATGGCATCACCGACTTGATGGATGTGAGTTTGAGTGAGCTCTGGAAGTTGGTGATGGACAGGGAGGCCTGAAAGTGAAGTCACTCAGTTGTGTCCGACTCTTAGCGACCCCATGGACTGTAGCCTACCAGGCTCCTCTGTCTATGGGATTTTCCAGGCAATAGTACTGAAGTGGATTTCCAGCATTGCCAACCTGATGGACGTGAGTTTGAGTGAACTCCGGGAGTTGGTGATGGACAGGGAGGCCTGGCGTGCTGCAATTCATGGGGTCACAAAGAGTCGGACATGACTGAGCAACTAAACTTAACTGAACTCAATAAATAAAATGAGAGAAATTTTGGTTTATATTTTTTGTGTTATTGATTGGGAATTATAGCTTTAACGTGTACTATTTGATCACTGAATATGATTATTTCTGTTGACTCAATACTAAGTGATGAAAGAAAGCTTATGTTTTATTTATTTTTTTTAAAAACTTATGTTTTAAAGTAAATAAAAGATAATGAAATAAAATCATATGGAAAAGATGTAGTAATATCATTGTTTTTTTCTTCCCTTATGTATTAAAAAAAGACACAATTTTTATAACCTACAAAGAAAAAAATGTTATTTTATCAATGATGGGGTTTCATTTTACAGAAGGGGCTTGGAGATTATTTTTAATTTTTTGATCTATTTTAAATGAGAATTTCATCATGGATATGCTTTTTCTTTTTTATGTTCACCATATTATCATCAACAATGCATTCCTTGAAACTAGCAGTGATTTCAAGTCATAATGAGGACTGCATACACAATATTTGTGACTTGTCAAGCTCGCAAGAAATACAGAGAATTGCACCTGAACTTCTGCCCTATCTATATCAACTCACTGTCAAAAGACTGACAGTATCATATTTCAGACAGTAACTTTATAAACTTGGGCACCTAGAGAAATTCTTTAACAAACTAAAATATTTTCAGGGTGACATTAATGATAGACATTTTTTAGATATCATATGTAGGCCAGAATTGCAAAATGGGTTTGTACTGCAAATTTTCCCAAGTTCTTGTAATTAGTGTAACCATGATAGATGGAAAATAACAGCAAGAAGATTTCCTTCTCATCTGCAGACCTGTTTGCTTCTATTCATCATTACCAAATACTAGTGTGAAAGATAGCCATAAAGGTTGGGCAGTGGAGAGTCTGCAGCTGCTCAATGGGTATTTTTGGAAAGTGACGTGGCCTCAGGACTCACAAGGACCCTGAAGGAAGATCTGTAATACTAATTGGGGGAAAGCAATTCTCATTCATCTGGCTCGTCCTGATATCATTTCTTGGCAGTAAAAAGAGACTAAGATAATGTGCATATCTGACAGTTGGGAAGCTGATGAGTTAAAGTAGTACTTGATATCATCTCTCCTTTCTGGTCATCTGGCATCAGTGTTAAAATGATTTTACATGGTCAGAATCACTCAAGTAGGATCCACAGTTAATATGACATGGCAACAACTAAAACAGAATCAGTGCATGTTGCTAGTTGGTTCAGTCTTCAGATATATTTAACCACCTGGTATGTTTTTATCCAAAGAACTCCCATTCTAAAGATATGATGCTTTTAACTCTTTATTTTTTTTCCCTCAATACATTTGTCTTTTTAACTTTGTCATGACTGATCAGAGACAGATACACACATTTCCTTTAGAAAGATATACATATTTCCGGTCTGGGACCTAGTACTAAAGTACCAGCACTGTAGTAGTCAGTATTTAAATAGTAGATTATTTTAAAATGCAGTAGTTTTACTACATATGAAACAGATAACTAATAAAAAGCCTACTGTATAGTACAAGACACTCTATCCAATACTCAGTAATGACCTATATGGAAACAGAATCTAAAAGAGCGAATATATGTGTATGTATAACTGATTCCTTTTGCCACACAGCCAAAATAAGTAAAGGCAGTAGTTAAGAGAATATCCTCAGGGCTCTGAGTTATGTGAATTTGAATCCAAGTTTAGTTGTTTACTATGGCTTTGGGACCTTGAGGAAGTTATTTAAACTGCCTACGCCTGAAGTCATCTATAAAGTGAAAATAATAAGGTGAAAACAATATTGAATCTATAAGGTAATACAAGTAAAGGGCTTAGCGGAGTTTATGGCATACAAAATTATATTCTTCTGGTAATAAATGAAATTGAACAAATTTAAGTTACATTATAGTATAATTCACTACATCTGTGTTATAATTATCAGATTTCCTCATGAAATTTCTCCCCATCACTTGTAACTAGCTAAAATATTGAAGTAGGAATATATTTTCTTCTTCATACATTTTTCTCCTAGGGGTTCCTGCTATTAGCTAGGATATAGACAGACAAGAGATGGAAGTGTCTTCATGTTAAACCTGAATTTCCCAAACAAGGTCAATACAGAAACTCACTTCCTATTTGTCTGGGTGAGTCTTTCCCTTTATTTTAGAAAAGGAAAACATTTTCACAGAGCCTGTAGGAGACTCTGATGTGAGGGTATTAGTTGGTGAAAGAGAAGGTAATCGTTCCCTTCTTATGCACTTGGACTGAGAGCCATCAAAGTAAGTTATCACCTGTTCTCACATCCGTTGAAATCTTGATTGGTTCTCTAGCAGAAGTACTCCTTCCATTATATCTCCGCACTAGCTCTGGGAAACAGCATGCCTGCTTTTACATTGAAACTTCAGTGGTTGCACTTTAAATAAAGTTTTATCCTTGTATGGAGGAATGACTTGCATGTACTATATAAACTTTTTTTTCTCTGCAAAGACTCATAAATTATTGCTTAAATAGTCCCTTCAGGAATTCAGATCCTCTTATCATTGCTTTTATGCCTCTTTTCGCCTAAAATATTCAAATTTGAAGACCATATTATTTCTCCTAAGCTCCCACCCTTTCCACCATTTTTCAACTAGTCATGAGAGAGAGACGAAGTCTAATTTGTAACATGAACTATATACTTTAGGAATCAGAAAGCAAACATTGTGAACAAAACAGCTCAGAAGGAAACATTCAAAGATAGGGGAAACACACTAAATTTGATATGAGAAGACATATTTTTAGTTTCTTCATCGTCTATTTATGAACCATGTGACCTCAGGCAGTCACTAGATTTCTCTGAATCTTAGTTCTATCACCCACAAACTGGCAGTCAGTGGCTGCCTGACCTGCTTCTTGAGCTTCGGTGAAGAGAAAATAAGACAATAAAGTATTCTTGCCTGGAGAATTCCATGGAAAAAGGAGCCTGGCAAGTTACAGTCCATGGGGTCGCAAAGAGTCGGACTCGACTGAGTGATTAACACTTTCACTTTCATAATGGTTTATGTAAATTGAAAATCCCCATGAAAATATTTTTAGTAGTATAGAATTAACTATTCAGCTCCTCTCCACAAACTCTCTTGAAAGGTTCCAAAGAGTTTGCTGCCCCTTGGAACTGGGGACCATGCACTGCCCTGTCGTATTCACTACGCCAGAACATCAAACACCACATAATCATTCTTTTGACACTAGAATATATTGATAAGAAAGGGATTATGCAGAAACATACTGACATTTTACCTCAGAGATAGTGAATCATTTTCCTTTATCCTATTTTTAAAAGCAAACTCTTAAAAAGTCACAATATTGATTAATACAGTCCCTTTATCCACATAATATAACATATTCTTCAAACGTTTTACTATCTATGACTAGCCTTAAAATCTCAGATATTTAAAATAATTTTTTTCATTTATTACATACTATAAAAATTTTACGTGTAAAAAAATATTTCCTACTGAGCTAAAACTGTCCCAGTCTCATGGGTGTTTTTAAAAAGTGTTATTCTCCATAGCACAACAACAAGTTGTTAGTTTAAACTTATATTCTGAGAAGTAAAGAAGGAAAATAACCATTGGTATTAATAATTAAAACTAAAGAAAACAAAAAAAAAACAAACAATATGAATTAGATTTTTATATATGATATAACAGAAAGGATTAAATGACACCAGAATACCATTCTTCCTGGGCCTAAAAAGAAAAATCTCTTGACATCCACAAACAGTAAGTTCCATTGTGCTTTAAATATGTACACAAACATCTCTGAAATGCTTAAAAAGAGACTTTAAAGACAGTGAGACACACTTAAATCTAACATAATAGTAACACGAGTAACATATAAACTGAAATAGAGTGTACTAGCTCACATCAATAATAAAATTACATTGCCTTCAGATCAGATGTGCTAACCCGGCTTCTTCCTCTCCTCAAATTCTTTTTAGAAACATTTATCTCAAAATTGGAGCATTAACCAGATGCCAGCCCCACTTGAACTAAGAAGTAAGAAAGATGGAAGTTGCCTTAGGATAGCATTTCCCAAAATGAACTTCACAAAATTCTGGGCTTCAAGATGTTCTTTTTTAAAAAAATGAGTTTGTTGCAGGAAAGGGATTCTACGGTCAAATAAGTTTGTGAAATACTGTTTGCCATATCTTCCTGTTAGATATTTGCAGTATCCATTAGTATGTTAAATGGTTTTAGTACCTCTCCAGTTAGGCTTCTCAGTAGCTTATTTGACCTGAGAAATGTTTTTAATGTAACAACTCCTCAAATTTCTGTGGAACATACAATTTCAGAACTGTTTCTGTCCTGAAAGAACTTCAGCGTTACTGGAAGAAAAGGAAGAGACCAATGGCAGTAAAGATCTAAACTTTTATTTTGTGTCTCAACCCACATGGCACATCTTCACATGAGTATGTGTGGCTGAGGAATTTGGAAAAGAAATTCTTAGGAGTTTCTTAAGAAATTCTTAGAAATAAATATATTTCTCTGCTTGCAGTAGATTAAATTATGTATTCCAATTCTTCACCCCACTCCTGCCCAATCATAGCATTATTATTCATGCATATCCTAGCCATGGTCTCAGCGCTCGCCATTGGGCTTGGCTATGTGACTTTCTATGGCCAACAGAATGCTAGTGGACCTGAAGTGATTGAGACTTTCAATATGCTTGTCCCGTTGCCTTGCTCTCTTCCACTCCTGCTTTTCCCATGAGAAGATCATATCTCAGGCAGCTGCTGTTACAAGTCATAGTTAACCCGGAGTTAACTACCAAGCTGAACACTGCCTAGAATGGCCTGTCTTTAGCCAACCTATAAATGTATGGACAGAAAATAACTGCAAATTGCCAGTGAGTTTAGGGGTAGTTTTTTCCTACTGTGTGTTCATGGAGTTTGCTCCAAAATAATTAAAACTGCTATAAATGTCCATAATAGCTAAAAGAGAACATAAGAATGAAATCAAGTGATGTTTTGTAGGGCAATGAATTTGTAGATTATTGTTTTATTAATTCCTTTTACTCTTAAATTCTTGAAAATGATGGCCTATCAAAAGCATGTAATTGTTTGATATCTCATTTCTCTTAGTATGGTTATCCTGACATTTTAAAAGAAAATATATACTCAAAGATAACCCAGGTTTCCCCCATTTAAATAAAATTGTATAATGAAAAACATTTAATTGATCTGAATATAAATGTTAAAAGAAATACAACTGCAGATTAATATATAAAGACCAAAGATTCCACAAAAACCCCAATTATTATCAAATGTCCTCAAAATATTAATTTTAGTTTTTCAGCTATTCAGCAAAGAGGATGAAGGAGTAGCTCAAAAGATCCCCTGCTTACAGAACTAGTCACTCTGACATGACAACCTATAGTCCAGTAGGCCCTCACTGTACCAGCAAGGCCTTCATCCCTAGACACCAGGCAAAGACCTGTGATCTTGACAAGAATTGTGCTCTTTTTCTCCCTAGAGAAACTCCATCAGCTCTTTTCTTCATTCAAGTACATAATCTAGTCCTTCTTCTCTCCATTTTTACATGTTCCAGCCTCCTCTGCTTCTAGAATTAATGAACTGTCTATTAAGTGGGTAATAGTAGGAATTCAGTGATTCTTATATGTAAAAGTGCCTTATCTGTTGCTTAGTAAATGTTGATCCATCTCTCTCTTTCCCTGCCTATCTTAACTATCTTCCCATTTCCTTAGTGGTAATCCAGTGAGGTATAGATAGATGGATGGATAGAAGCATACATACATATATAGATATTTAGAGATCACTGGACTGCTATATATATCTGTCTCATTGCATGTATGAATATGAATTAAGTAATCAGAAGTCAGAAACTAGCACTAATGGTAACTGTAAAGATTCACATTTGTCCTTCTAGATGTGACTGTGACTCATTAATGGCCAGCCAAGGAAAATGCTATCTAAAAAATATAGAATCAGGTGACGTGACAGACCTGGATTTAAATCATAGTTTTAGAACTTACTGTCAAATGTGTTAGTACCCTCTCTTCAGCCAAGTTCCTTACCTGAAAATTAGGAGTAAAATATTTAATAAGATATCATCAATAAAAGACAATTTCAAGTACAATATTATATGAACTTAGCACAATGCCAAACACACAGTCAACACTCAATAACTGCTGGCTATTATAATTACTGTACAAGAGCTGACTTTGTATGTGATAACACATTTACTTTATAATATAAATAATACCTTGAAACAAGCACTCTATTAACATTATCTTCATTTTAAAATTGCTATCTTTATGAGCTGAAATTCCTGGGCAAGAAGGAAGGAAGATTTATTATATTAATTCATTTCACTCCTGCCATATTTCTGATCTGCTTTGCACATCAGATAGCTAGAGTTTAGGGGTATCCCTGAAAAAAACCCTGAAGGTTAATGTGTATCATTTACATGCTTCAGAGCATAAGCAAATTACTGGCTGGTCAGATCAAGGTGAAACACAGTAGAAGGAACCCACTGTGGCCACACCTCTATTTTAAGGCTACTTGAAAGGGGAAAAAAAAAAAAAAAAAAAACCAGACTGAAGCATAGCTATTTTAACAAATAGGAGTAGGAGTGATTAATTACTTTTTACTGTCATTCAACAGCATGTCATCCAGGGAGTAACCTCATTTCTCCAATTCCCATAAATTTAATAGAGGTCACATCTTGGCCTACTTGGCTGAAAAGCACTGCTCCTAAAACCCTGATGGTACTTTTAAGTTCAGTGATGTGTGAACATAATTCTCTGCATCTCTCAGCCCCACATACTCTCTCTTTCCCAGGGAGACACTTTAGTAGATCTATGTGGCACCATGTGGAAAGTTACAAGGGATGAGCTCTCTGATTCATTCCTCTTCCATGTAATAAGATGAGAGAAAATTTAAAACCAGTGAGTGTTATTCTATGGTGTAGAGATTCTTTCTAGTCTGTTAAGAGAGTATAAAAAGATCTTAAAATTGAAAACTATTAGTTATGAGACCCTTGCAGCATGAACATTTAGCTTGGTATCTAAAAAGAGACTGTAAAGATCCCAATGACAAATTGGCAGGGTAGGATGGTGGTTAGCTCTTGTGCCTAAAGCCCATCCTTCTATATGCATTAATCCTCAGGAAGATCATTGCAAAGGTCTGCCAGACACCAGGTAGGATTTTCAAAAAACAAAGCCTCAAAGAAAAACAGATGAGAAAAAGCAGACTATCACCTCTATCTACTGCATGCCCAACTCAGAGACACGGGGCCTTTCGCAGCTAGAATGCCAGCAGTTCCCCACTGTGTTCAAGGACTCATTTCTGGGGCTCTCAGTGCTATTTCATCCCTTAATTCCACTATTAGTACTCTCTTTTTATATCTATGCATAAATGTCAATCCTTTCAACATTTAGGAAATGGAAATTGGTAAGCAATGGTTTATGTCCCCTTGAGATATGAATGAGAAGAAGAGGTAGTAAAAGAAAGAGCAGTGAATTCTAGAGGTTGAAGTTTGTTTTTGTTTTTTTCTCCTTACGATTCTCCAGGCAAAGGAAGTTCTATATGTAAGTTCTAATAGTACCAAAGTGAGCTGCAAGGAGAACCAAGAAGAAGCTACCAGCTCAATCTCTAGTGTTTGGTTTGGACCAATCTCTTGTGCAGTCAGGCCTTAGGAAAGATTCTACACGGTAAAAAGAAGGGGAACCATTAAACTCAGATGGAGTACTGAATTCACATTCTCCAACAGAAAAACCACTGGAAGTTTACATGAGAAGTTCTACTGAATGGCTAACAAGGGTACTAGGTACTAACAATTAAAAAAAATATATAAGTATTGAACAGAATAATTTAGGACAAGGAGATTGATGTGAAGGAAAGAGAACGTTCCATCAATTTTAGCCCCTGGAAAAACCACTAGATTTCTTTTGGCATGTATTTTTTTATTTTTTTTAAAACACACTGTATAAGTTTCAAGAGGTTATCTTTGTAATTCAGCATCCCTATACACTATAAAATGATCACCAGCACAAGTCTATTCACTATCCATTATCATGCAGTTGACTTTCTCCCCCCATAGGTTTCAGTATTTGTCAAATGGGACAAACTGTTTTATCTACTTTATGGAGATACTAAAAAGTCAGGTGTAGTTATATACAAGAAAAAGTCTCAGAAATTATAAACGTTTGTTAGTAATGATGTCTTTAAAGTCTTTCCTATTTTCAATATTGTCCTCTATATTTCTGATCTGATACTATCACTTATTCTTTACATATTGCTTCTAGTTTAAAATTTATGCTACAATTTAATTCTCAATTTCTTAATAATTTTATTTTCTTCAAATCCCTATCTCACTGTTTCAAAACAACAAATGAATACTACCTTTTCAAATTATCTTATATATTTTGATTCAAGGGAAGATTTTCAGGATTCAAGATTAGGTTTTCCAGCCTCTTAATCTTTGGCTTTGTTCCTTCTATACTGGCTTTTTTTCTCAGAGGTTTGTCCCATGTAGTAAAGAAGGGTCCCTCAGCATTGAGTTCCTACAGTCATAACACCTGTACCTTGAAAAAGGCTACCACATGGAGTAGGAGGCACTTCTTTAGACAAGTTCAAATTTATAGGATGGGGAAAGAAATGCAGAACATGAAAGAACTCCAGGCACCCATGACTGATTTCATAAAAATAAACAAGAAAAAGCATAAGAGCATAAAAGACAAGCGGTAAAGGGCCTGACAAATGGTAAATAGTCCACAAATGATGAAATATAAATGACTAACAAATATGCAAAATGGCCTAGTCTTACAAGTAACCAAGAAAAGCAAGTGGTACCATTTTAAAGAATAAGAAGCACACACTTTCTTAAAGAGCTGTTGGCAAAAAAAAAAAAGGTGAAAATAAAAGCTGTGAATTTTTTTTCCTAAGTAAAGCACACAACACACTTCTATATGAGAAAAGCTAAAATAAATGAGTTAAGTATTAATTAAAGATATTAGTTTTTTTAAAAAAGTACAGAGAAACAAAACAAAATCCCTTAGGAAAGCAGAAGGAAAAAATAACAAAGCCAACATAAAAACCAAAGCAATGAATTAGGAAGAAGAATATGAGAATTAATAAATTAATCTACGAGTATGTTGGTTTTAAGAAAACAAAATCAAATCCCTGCAATTCCAATTAAGGAACAGAAAACAGAACTATATAGTACTAAGAGCGAAAAAAAAGAATGACATCACTGCTACACAGGCATTTAAGATATTCTAAGAATATAATGTTCTTCACTATAATGACAGATTTTAGAATCTGAATGAAACAGATAATTTTATAAGAAAACAAAAATTAACAAAATTAATACAAAACATTGAAAACCTACACATAACAATAATCAAATAAAAAAAAAGAGGTTACAAAAGTTGGGCTGAAATTTTTAAAATTATTTCCAAGTGTTCCAGAGTACTGAAAAAGATAGGAATCTTTCCAATTTGTTTTATATGGCCAGCATAAGCCTGAAACTAAAGCGTGGTACACATAACTCAAAATAAATTATATATTTGGAAAAAATCTAATTAAATATACACTGCTGCTGCTGCTGCTAAGTCGCTTCAGTTGTGTCCCATTCTGTGTGACCCCATAGACCACAGCCCACCAGGCTCCCCCGTCCCTGGGATTCTCCAGGCAAGAACACAGAAGTGGGGTGCCATTTCCTTCTCCAATGCATGAAAGTGAAAAGTGAAAGTGAAGTCGCTCAGTCGTGTCTGACTCTTCACACCCCATGGACTGCAGCCTACCAGGCTCCTCCGCCCATGGGATCTTCCAGGCAAGAGCACTGGAGTGGGTTGCCATTGCCTTCTCCAAAATATACACTAAGTGAAAATAAATCTATATGAATTAGAATATCTCAGTTGTAAAATGAATAAAATTCATGAAGTGTATACATACACATGGCCAATACATATGAGAGCTTGCTTGAATAGTCAAATTAAAATAAGGTGCCTTTGTTGCCCATATGATCAGCAAATAATAGATTAAAACATTTCTAATACCTAGTGTGCATGAGGATATAGGAAAACAAGAAAGACACTTTGTTGGCAAAAGTATAAGACTTTTCTGGAAAGCACTTTCATGTTGTATATTTTCTAAAATATGCTTTTGGGGATTGTAATGTCTATTCCTGACTCGGCAATTCCAAGATGTAAGAGGACATTATAACATAGAATATGAAAATTCAGAAATGATCAAATGTGTGAACAAAGATGTATACACAAGGCTATTCAGTGTATATTATTTATGACATTAAGAACTCTCAGTGTCTCTGGAGAAATTTCTCATTAGGAAAAATATTAAATGGGGATCTAGTAAAATTATGCAGCCATTTTAAAAATGGCATAAATTTATATTTATTAATGCCCAAGATATATTCAAAGAAAGAAACATAATACTATGGATAATGAATAGTATCATTATTATAAATGGAAGGATAAAGATGTAGATAGATGATTGATCGATAGATAGGAAACTAGGTAAGATGGAGATATCCACACCAATATCTAACATTTAAGAATGGTCATTTTTATATAATGGAATTGTGAATTGTTTTCTCTTCAAAATTTCTTACTTATCTAAATTTTTAACAATTTAGTAAAGTTCTTTTCATTATCTGTGGCAAAGAACCAATTAGTCTTCAGTTTTGTCCCATTCTGTTGCAGACTGATATTTTAATAAATAGAGTAAAAAAAATTATACTAGAAAAAATGAAGGGAAATATGACACAAAAATACAAAGCTAGCAAAGAGAGATAAGAAAGCCTCCTTAAGTGAACAATGCAAAGAATAGAGGGAAAAATAGAATGGGAAAGACTAGATATCTTCAAGAAAATCAAGAGATACCAAAGGAACATCTCATGCAAAAATGGGCATAATAATGGATAGAAACAGCAAAAATCTAACAGAAGCAGAAGAGATTAATAAGAGGTGGCAAGAATACACAGAAGAAGTGTACAATAAAGATCTTAAAGACTTGGATAATCACGATGGTGTGGTCACTCACCAAAAGCCAGATATCCTGGAGTGTGAAATCAAGTGGGCCTTAGGAAGCATCACTACAAACAAAGCTAGTGGAGGTGGTGGAATTCCAGCTGAGCTATTTCAAACCATGAAAAATGATGCTGTTAAAGTGCTGCACTCAATATGCCAGCAAATTTAGAGAACTCAGCAACGATCATGCGACTGGAAAAGGTCAGTTTTCATTCCAATTGCAAAGAAGAGCAATGCCAAAGAATGTTCTAACTACCTTATAACTGCACTCGTTTCACATGCTAGCAAGATAATGCTCAAAATTCTTCAAGCTAGTCTTCAACAGTATGTGAACCAAGAACTTCCAGATGAACAAGCTGTATTTAGAAAAGGCAGAGGAACCAGAGATCAAATTACCAACATTGTTTGGATCATAGAAAAAACAAGAAAATTCCAGAAAAACATCTCCTTCATTGACTACATGAAATCCTTTGTCTGTGAGGGTCAGAACAAACTGTGAAAAATTCTTGAAGAGATGAGAATATCAGACCACCTTACCGGCCTCCTGAGAAACCTGTATGCAGGTCAAGAAGCAACAGTTAGAACTGGACATGGGACAGTGGACTGGTTCAAAATTGGGAAAGGAGCATGTGAAAGCTGTACATTGTCACCTTGCTTATTTAACTTATATGCAGAGTACATCAGGCCAAATGCTGGGCTGGATGAATAACAAGCTGGAATCTAGATTGCCAGGAGAAATATCAACAACCTCAGATATGTAGATAATACCACTCTAATGGCAGAAGGCAAAGAGGATCTAAATAGCCTCTTGATGAAGGTGAAAGAGGAGAGTGACAAAGCTGGCTTAAAACTCAACATTTGGAAAACTAAGATCATGGCATCCAGCCCCATCACTTCATGGCAAACAGATGGGGAAAAAATGGAAACAATAGTATATTTTATTTTCTTGGGCTTGAAAATCACTGCCAACAGTGACTGCAGCCATGAAATTAAAAGGCATTTGCTCCTTGGAAGAAAAGATATGACCAACCTAGACAGTGTATCAAAAAGCAGAGACATCACTTTGCCAACAAAGATTCATATAGTCAGAGCCATGTTTTTTTCAGTAGTCACATATGGATGTGAAAGTTGGACTATAAAGAAGACTGTGCCCCGAAGAACTGATACTTTCAAATTGTGCTGGAAAAGATTCTAGAGAGTCCCTTGGACTGCAAGGAGATTCAACCAGTCCATCCTAAAGGAAATCAGTTCTGAATATTCATTGGAAGGACTGATGCTGAAGCTGAAACTCCTACACTTTGGCCACCTGATGTGAAGAACTTTTCCAATGGGAAAAGACCCTGATGCTGGGAAAGCTTGAAGGCAGGAGGAAAAGGGGACAACAGAAGATGAGATGATTGGATGGCATCACCGACTGAATGGACATGAGTTTGAGCAGACTCTGCAAGCTAGGGAAGGATAGGGAAACCTGAAGTGCTGCAGTCCATGAGGTTGCAAAGAGTCGGACATGACTTAGTGGCTGAACAACAGCAATTTTATTATAATTCAACAGATACAATATTTCTCTGTCAAAGTACTGTGAAAGTTTCTAAATGCTTGCTCTCTGTTTTTGTGCATCAGTAGCTCATGAAGTGTCACCATGTAGCACTGACGTAGTGATTAAACACACAGACTCCAGGGCCAGACATCTAGGTGTAAATTCAAATTACTAACACTGTAACCTGAGAAGATTACACTCCAAACTTCAGTTTCCTCATCTGTAAAATGAGTAATGAAAGATATGCACTGAATATTTGTCCCTCCAAAATGCATTTGCTGAAACCTAATTCCATATGTGATGGTATTTGGAGGTGGGGACTTTGGGAAGTGATTAGGTGTCTTGAAGGTGGAGCCCTCTTGAAAAGGATTTATTCCCTTATAAAAGAGACACCTGTCCCCCCGCAAAAAAGGAGACTCTCAGTGAGCTCTCTGGTTCTCTTTCTGCTATAAACATTATTCATGTATGGATTTCTCTGTGAACTAAAGTCTTCATTTCTCTGGGATAAGTGCCCAATGTGTACTTGTTGAGTTGTACAGTAGTCACTTGTTTAGTTTATTAAGCAACTGCCATACTGTTTTCATGACTGGCTGTACCATTTTACATTCCCATCAGCAAAGTGTGAGTGATCCAACTGGTCACCATTTTGATGTTATTGCTACTTTTTAGCCATTCTACTAGGTGATATCTCACTGTAGTTTTAAATTACATTTCTCTGATGGCTAATGATGTCAAACAATAAACATGTTGAACATCTTTTTATGAGCCTATTTGCCATCAGCATGTCCTCTTCAGAAAAAACTCTGTTCATGTCTTTGCTTACTTTCCAACTGGATTCTTTTTTTTTTTAACTGTTGAATTTTCAGTGATTTTCCAGGGCAGCTGAGCAAAATATGTTGTAATATGGAGTATTTTATATTTATGTTGACTACAATTGATTGGTTAATGATGTTGTACAAATCATCAGGATCTTTGCTGACTTACTTTCTAATATTTCTATCACTTGCTGAGAGTAAGAATATAAAAATATCCAACTATAATTATAATGTGAGTAACGCTTTAGATTTTAATTAGAAACATAAAAATAAAACTATATAAAAAGATGGGACTATTATATATAATTATAATTTATTATAAAAATATAAAAATTATGTTAGGAAATATTCAAGAAATTAATGGCAATTAGACATGGCAATAGAGTTATGGGTAACTTACTCTCCATCTTTTTTCTTTTGATAATTTCCTGAACAATTAAAAAGCTTAAAAAATTTCCAATTGAATGATGTATACTGTAATTTGTAGGTAATTAATAGCTAAAATAATGCCTCATTTTTAAAGATTTATTGTTCTTTCCTAGATCTGCAAGGATCACTCAAAATTATGTCCCAGGAGTATGGTGGGCAAACAGTCATCATACAATATTCTATTAAGTGAGAATCTATTAGCAATATCAATCTTACTAATGATGATACTAATTAAACAAAAATGTGTGGTTGTATTTTTAAGAATGGGACCCATAACATAGTATTTAATCTTGGTTTTTTTCTGCTATTATTGGCTTTCTGTTATTTTTATCTGTGTTTTTAAACAAACTGAAATTCCATTGTGCCACAATTTCTGAAAATAGGTTTGATATTTATTTCTTAAAACAACTTTGAAATACCTTAGAAAAAGGTTTTATAACTTTTTATAAACTTTTAATAACTTTTTATAACTCTGAAGTATTATCAGGCTATTTTCAGAAAACTATCAAATATATTTTGTAAAGTATGTATTTTTTATTAAAATTTTAGCCTGTGATTTTAATTTACTACTGAAATTTACTATTAAATTTTGAAATTTTAATATCCAGTTTCTCATGAAACCAACAACTATACCCATAAGAGTTTTTACTTCATTTTCCCTAAAAAATTATGCTTTTAACTTGTCCATGCTTTTTTTAAAAACAAAAATTTCACACCTAATTTTTGTTTTATAATTCAAAGTCTTCTCATTAATTTACTATATTAGGTAGTTTAAAACTTTTTATTACCTTGTTTCCATGACTTTTTTCACATAAGTCACCCTTCCTGCATGCAAATAAATACATCTCATATTGAAGGCAATGGCACCCCACTCCAGTACTCTTGCCTGGAAAATCCCATGGATGGAGGAGCCTGGTGGGCTGCAGTCCATGGGGTCGCTGGGAGTCGGACATGACTGAGCGACTTCACTTTCACTTTTCACTTTCATGCATTGGAGAAGGAAACGGCAACCCACTCCAGTGTTCTTGCCTGGAGAATCCCAGGGACGGGGGAGCCTGTTGGGCTGCCGTCTGGGGTCACACAGAGTCGGACACTACTGAAGTGACTTAGCAGCATATTAAAGTCCTTCATCTTCTAGAGAATTCATTTGTTAGTCTTCACAAATGACTACCTGAAATTTTAAAATTCAGCAAAATATCTGAAATGTTCTTTATAATCCTGATACCAGTACTTTGTCTATATTTTCTATATTTCTACCTTTAACATCATCATATTTGTAACAATTTGCCTTACTGCAAAGCTTATTTCAAAGGCACATCACTTTGGAAAACAAATAAGGTAACCTTTGATAAAATCGGAAAGTTCTCTATCTTATAGTACTTGATTGATAAATCACGATCACCACAAATATACAGGCTGTGTGTTTTTCCATTTTAATGTGAACTGAAAAATTATTATTGTCTTTCCTTGCTTACAGTTTGGTTTCATAAAGTATACACTCTGGAGTGTTAAGATTGATCATTTTATTCCTTTTTTTGGCCTTGAAACTCATAGAAGTAGAGACTATAGCAAACATTAGATCAGGCGCTTATTTTTCACTTTCTTTCAGTGTTCTCAGACATAAGTCTTAATGTTATTAAACTTGAAGGTCAGCTTCCTCTTGCCATGTAGAATCTGAATGTCCTTGTGGAAGTTACTACCCTAATGGTCTCTGTATTCATCCCACAAAAAGTATGCCTGAGAAAGGAGCTATATCTGCTCTATCACACCTGATATGAACAAAGAGGAGGAAAGGGCAAAGGACATATACAACGTGGGGCTTGTTTCTTTTATGTTTAAGATTTTAAACAAACAGGCTTCTCTGTCCCTGGAATTCTCCAGGCAAGAATACTGGAATGGGTAGCCATTCCCTTCTCCAGGGGATCTTTCTGACCCAGGGATTGAACCTAGGTCTCCTGCATTGCAGGTGAATTCTTTGCCTTCTAAGCCACCAGGGAAGCTCAAGATTTTATGTGAAAAAAATCCATGAGGTTTGAGCATTTAAGATTTGGGGGAAATATGCTGATTTAATTTAAAGGATAAAACTACTCAGGAAAGTCTAGAATTTTAATACAATGATATGCTAACAAATGGCACTACATAATTTCTACTTATGTTGTTTTCCACTGACTTTTTAAAAAGCTGTGTTACCCAAAAACATTTTTTCTTCCTAAACAACCGTTATTTTAGGTATCTCAGGGTCATATAGGATCAAACTGGTAGAAGAGGAGAGGTGCTGTCTCAAGCTATCATGTTCAAACTATAACACTTTCTTAAACTATATTTTAAAGTCTGTTTACAACCACACTGACATTTGTGAGGTCATACTCTCAGGAATAGTTACTAAATCACTGTTAAATACTTTGTCTCTTTTATTATGAATTTTATCAGGTAATCTTTATAAAGCATCAAAACTTAGCCTTGACTAAGGTCATTTACAAATACTTTGTATCTTCCATAAAAGTCTTTGTTCCCCCACCTTGCCAAATAATTGAGAAATGTATTCTGAGGATACATGGATAGAAGTTGACTCTTTTATGAAGGGCAATTAAAGGGGGAAAAACCTTTATGTCTGATTTTGTGTACATAGTTGTATGGGAAAATGAATACTAGATTATAAAGAGCTCTCATAATTAATAAGTAAAAGATTACAACATCAATGGAAATAGCCAAGGAATGCAAAAACAGGAATTTACACAGAACTAAAAATAGCCAAAATTTATTAAAAAGACCTATTAAATAAAACCAATTTAATGAGACCAAATTAAAATGTAAGGGTAGTATTTTTTTGTCTGATGATTATTAGTAATTAATAAATATTTATTGACTGAATGTATGTAGTAAAAAATTTATCCCATCAAATTGGAAAAGACTTTTTAAAATGATATGAATTATCATAGTTGACAAAATATCCAGGTAGTACCAGGTAACTAACAATTCAAACGAAGGATGTAAAACAGCTAGATTTTCCTTCAGCTTATAGTTGTTGGATAAAATTAAGAAGAGAAACACATTTTAGAACAGAATAAACACATTCTCAACCTATTTGCACTTTAAAAAATAGACAATAATGTTAATGTAAATGGCAAGGCAACCTCAACTTAATCTATAAAAGAAAATTAGTTTAGATAACATTTCTTAAAAAACAGGATTTAGAATACAAGAAATCTTACACAGAGATATATACAAATAGATACTAATCCTCAAACATTACTATCCCTGGTGAGAAAAGCATACAGGAAATAAAAATAGCAAATAGCAAGAGCAAAAATGTAAAAATAGCAAAGAAGCGGATATTCTGAATAAGGTCACTAAGTGGTGATGGAGTCTCTCCTCCCCCATCAGCCTTGATTCTAAGGAACAGTAGAAAACTCTAAGGGGGAAAAAAAGTACCGATCTATCCTTGTCATATTATTGATACTTCTTAATGTTTGGGGTTCTCTCCCCAAAATTAATTATTTTCTTCCTCTACAGTTTATCTATGGTGCCCAGAAGCCACTGTCTTCCTGGAATTTTTATTAAGAATTCCACATTCCTGCCATGTTTTTCAGATACTGTGGCCTCTGCCAATAAATTCTAATAAATTTGCACTTCTTTTCTTTCAATAACATCCTAGAGAATATGATTCAGACTCAAATTAATCACCAATCATGTTAATGGCTCCTAGGAGTTTACTTCCGATACCCCTTATTATATTAAATCATACCCGATAGTGTGCTAGATTATTGCTTAGCTGGGTTTTCATAAAAGCACTGGTATTTAATATGATTTATACCTGGTTTTCTGTTAATGTCTTTGCTTATTGTGTGCTTTATTTTTAAAACAGACATTCTTAGCTAATGGCACCCCTTTAAAATATATCATACTTTTAAAATATTTTACAGGAAGCATTTTACAATAAAATGTGTTACTTATAGTCACTTAATAGTGAACAGGAATAATTTAATTTACAATCAAAATGTTAATATTTTACTTGTTTGGAAAAGTGTGTGTATATATTATGTAAAGTTTATTTAAACAATCTTGACAATTATTTGTCAAGATGATTAGAAAATTTAAAGCCTTGTATTTATTTTTCTTTTAAAGCTTTGCAGCAAAGGGGCGGTTCTGGGAAAACCATTTGAAGCATCTGCTGAAGATATAGCTAGTGTGGCAAGTTTCATTGAGACAAAGCTTGTTGCATGCTATCTGCGAATGAGGAAACCTGACCTTGCCCTGAATCATGCTCACAGGTAAAATGAAGGGTTAATAAGTGCAAGTAAGTACTATCCATGCAAGCAGAGGGTATGATGTGAGCTTGTAGGATTAACTTAGATTCCATTGAAATGTAATCACAAAACTAAAACCATCTCTTTATTACTTGATTTATGTTAAGCTAGACAATCATAGAGATCACAAAGGGCATCTCAAAACCTAAGGGAAGAAATAAACCCATAATTAACTATCGTAAAGCAGGACAAAATAAAAAGGCAGGCAGCTGCAGTAGCAAATGACTGCAGGGAGAAAGGAGGGATCGAATAAGGTTAGGTAAGGGGTGAGAAGGAGGAGAAAGATTTCCAAAACTGACTGCAATACAAAGAATGGTAGAAAGAAATTCCAGCTATGAACCATGAGCAAAGACACCAAAGTTTATGGCTTATTTGGTGATAACACAACTTATTCAAAGGATGTTATGAAGGGGCAAGTGCGACAACTGTCCAAAGGTATGAATCACCTTTTTATCATTGTCCTTAAAGATTTCCTTTATATATTTCTATCCTCTTCAGAACTCTGTATTAGCTTCTGGTTTCCTAGAATCCTCAAGGTTACCCAGCCCTATCTTTTTTTCTATAAATGTCCTCTCCTATGTCTTGTTCCCTAAAGACCTTGATCTTATCATGGGAAGTACTCAGTTTAATCTACCGCAAAGATAAAGTGATTATGTTACATCTTTTAAATAGCTCTTTTCTTAGAATTATGATTCCTCTATACCTCCCTGCCTAATTTAGAGCAATTTACCTAAAACTTTAGTCTTGTTCATTCTCTGAGCTCATACATTCTGGATTTCTTTTGGACACAAATAACAAAACTAATATCAATATGAAAACATAACACCTTCCCTGTTAATAACCAGTAAAAAACATGACCATCAATTATATTAAGATTCATTATGTGAGCAGATCTGCCAATACGCTAAAACTCATTTATAACTCTATATCCACAATGATATAGAAGTTCCATCAGATATTCTTAACAGCTCTATGAAGACCTCAAACTTATACGCTTAAGTTTGACATCGAGGACCTGCTGACAACAAAATCACTTTGAAATTTCTAAGATAACCTGCTGGAAAGAAACTTTTTGCTTTAAATAAACTGCAGAACCTAAACACAGATTCTCTTTGATACCAAAGAAAATCTGACTCTATATTTTCTAGAAACACCTTATGCAACCATAGTTTCCAAACCCAATATCAGGACATATGGTTACATTGGAAGAATTTTATTTCATTTCCATTTGAAAGGGCCAACACTGGAAATGTAATGTATACTTCAGTAGGTTAAAATATTGGAATTTCTGAGCCACTTGGGTGACTTGTAAGCACAATAAAATATTTGAAATTGGGAATAGCCCAGAAAATCTATAGGCATACATAAACAATAATGAATTGAGATGCACCTGAAAGTAATTATTTATCACCTTGTCCATGGTTTTCACTACACAGATGAAGTACCATTAACATTGCCTACATATTAATCAAAATATCTCCTGGATATTAGAATGGTTTGATGGATTTTCAAATCATTTTTGTAATCATAAAAAATTGTAAATGGCATGTTCATGCCAAAATTCAATTCAGTGTTATAAAAATAACTTAATGAACATTAATCAAAATAGTACTATAAGAAACAATAAAATGCTATGGTTCCTAAGGATGCAAGGATTAGTTTCAATAGGTTCACTATTTAGACTTTGAAACTTTTGTTTTAAAACTAAGAGTGCCCTTTCAAGTCCTTAAAAATTACTGAGGGGAGGGTATACAATATAAAGATGAAAAGTAAAATGATCTTCCCTATTATGCTAGGATTAACTTCTGTATCCTTTTTATTCTATTGTAAAATAATTTTTGCTTCTGTTTCTAAGTTGAACATTAACTAAGAAATGGAAATCAATAGAGGTTAAACAGTGAATTCATACAATTAATTATGCACTAAGTGAAATAAATCATTTTTCTAGGCTTGTCATGTCACAGAACTACAGAAATCAGTGCATATGATTGTAATAATCAAATGTTTTTAAAGATCTCAGATCTTTAAAATAGAATCTGAAACATAAATGTATTTCTCAAAATAAATAATCAGGATATTCAGTCTATAAATAGCTTATAACCATTAGTTATACACTGAATGCAGAATCTTTCTTTTGTATTATTACCACACTGTGATGGTTGATACTAATCATGGATCAAAATTAAAATATTCCCTTTTTGCATTTATTTGCATTCCTGAAGCATCCTTTCTTTAATTTTATGTAAATTGTGAGGCCTACTGCATATCTTCAGATTTGTTAATACAGAAATTAGCTTGAAAACCATCATGTAGTTTTGCTTTTGATAAAAATAAGTACATATTGTTTTGTCATGTAGAAGACTACAAGAACCATAACTGTATGGTTTTAGGTTCAACAAAGATACATTTTGAAATTAATTAGCTGAGTACTGCCATTTAAAATATGCTAATAAGTAAGACAAAGGCTTTGAAAAAAAAGTGGAAGTGTTTGCCGTTCAGTCATGTCCAACCCTTTGTGACCTCAAGGACTGTAGCTTGCCATATTCCTCTGTCCGTGGGATTTCCCAGGCAAGAATACCAAAGCAGGTTACAATTCCCTTCTCCAGGTGATCTTCTCCACCAGGGATTGAACCCTGGTCTCCTTCATTGCAGGCAGATTCTTTACCGTCCGAGACACAGGGAAGACAACAAAGGCTTTAGAAACAACTATAAGCAAGTTTTTCTTTTTTAAATAACATATCCAAAGCACCATATTTGGATGTCATTTTTTTTTTTAACTTCAAACCAAAGTAATGCCTACACTCACCAATCAAACATATCAACTCTGCTCACTTCATCAAACTACTGGCATTGTTTGTCAGTGGTGTCTTGATCACTCCTGAGACTGATTTCTAATTACTGCTATCTTATCAAGAATGGAAATCCTGCTATAACTCTTTCTTCTCATATAATTATATGTTGATGTATATAATTCTAAAGATTCTAATAATACATATCACCTTTTTTGCCTATTTCCCATCTTTAGACTGATGTTGTTTATGCTGTAGAATTTTTTCTTTTTTGGCCTTTTAAAAAAATTAATTTATTTTTTATTTATTGTTTTCTGTCAAACCTCAATATGAACCAGCCATAGGTATATCTCATCCCTTTTGAACTTCCCTCCCCTCTCCCTCCCCATCCCACCCCTCTAGGTTGATACAGAGCCCTCATTTGAGTTTCCTTAGCCATACTATGCTGTAGAATTTTGATGCCACTAGGTGGCAGACAAGATGAAGTCGAAAATAGCAAATACGTAGAAAAAAGCCTCTTTTCAAAATTGTTTTATAATGCTCTCATCTATGTTCATTCTTTCAACAAATATTTATTGAATGCTAACCAAGAGCCTGTGCTAGGCAGTGGGGTAGCAGTTGTAGACAGGAATTGTGTTGTCTGTACACATTAGAAGAGGTAGCAAAGTTTAAAAAACAAATATCAATAAATATGAGAAAAAAGAGTGTGATAAATGCCACAAAGGTAGTAAATATAATTTCACATTGCAGAAGCAGTATCATTTATTAAATCAGATTCATGGAGTCTGAATCTAACTGCCCAGGTTTTAAATGTGATTCCCCCACTCACCAGTTCATCTGAGTTTAATTCTCCATAAAATTGGGTTACAAATTACACCCCACAAGGTTTTGTGAAAATTAAACAGAAACCCATGGATTCTTTATTCCAGCCATGACAGAGTTACTGGTATAAAAAGACCTGCCTTCCTGCTATAAATAAGTATAAAACTCGGCAAAACACATGAAACAATTCTTTTTAGGCACTGGAAAACGGTCACAGCAGGACTTTGATCCTTGTGAGATCAGCCATAGGTATATCTCATATATAGGGTAGTATACACGGTGACTACCATGGTTTTCCTGACCAAACTCAGGGAGTTGAAGATCAAGTTAAACTTCAATCTCAATGAGCCGAGGAAGCAGAAATTAGGATATCAGTTCAGTTCAGTCTCTTGGTCCTGTCCGACTCTTTTCAACCCCATGGACTGTAGCATGCCAGGCTTCCATGACCGTCACCAACTTCTGGAGCTTGCTCAAACTCATGTCCATCGAGTCGGTGATGCCATCCAACCATCTCATCCTCTGTTGTCCCCTTCTCCTCCTGCCTTCAATCTTTCCCTGCATCAGGGTCTTTTCCAGTGAGTCAGTTCTTCACATCAAGTGCGAAACTCCAAGTATTGGAGTTTCAGCTTCAGCATCAGTCCTTCCAATGAATATTCAGGATTGATTTCCTTTAGGATGGACTGGTTGGATATCCTTGCAGTCCAAGAGACTCTCAAGAGTCTTCTCCAACACCACAGTTCAAAAGCATCAGTTCCGTGCTCAGCTTTATTTATAGTCCAACTCTCATATCCATACATGACTACTGGAAAAGCCATAGCTTTGATGAGATGGACCTTTGTCTGCAAAGTGATGTCTCTGGTTTTTAGTATGCTGTCTAGGTTGGTCATAGCTTTTTTTCCAAGGAGCAAGTGTCTTTTAAAAATTTCATGGCTGCAGTAACCATCTGCAGTGACTTTGGAGCCCAAGAAAACAAAGTCTCTTAGAATATCAGATATTAGAATATCAGTCTGCTAAAAAACCCTGTAATTTACAGAGCAGGTGACTAAAGGAGAAATAGATATGTGAGGGGGTTGGGGGTAGAATACTGAATGAGGATTTGCTGCAGGTTCTAGACCAATATGAAAAGTAAGACTTCATGTAGCAGAGACTGCCTGCTGCAGGACCAAGTAATAAATGAAAATACCAGAGGAGCTGCAGTGATAGGAGATACTGAAGAACCAGTGTTAAGAGAGCTCACTGAGTACCTCTGGCATTCAGTTAAAATTCCTGAAAGACAATGCTTTAAGAGTTAGGACCATGACCTCCAGAAAGAATCACACTTTAGGATTAAGCTCAAAGGCAAAATTGACCTATCTGAAAAACCACACCTGACAAGAACAAGAATATTTGCCATTTAACTTCCTGATAAGAAAAAAATTCTACAGGTTTGCAGGGATGATGTCATAATCTCAATTCTTTACAAAGTTTCATCCAAAATGTTTAGTATAAAACTAAAAATTACTACACATTCAAAGGAATAGGAAAATGAGACTCATATTTAAGAAAATAAATAGTCCATAGAATAAGGCCCCAAGATGATCCACATGTTAGAATTGGTAGAAAAAGATTTTAAAGAAGCTGTAAAAAATAGGTTCAAGGATCTTGAGGCAAAGATGGCCATAATAAGAGAAGAACTGAGAATCTCAACACAAAAATAGAAACTATAGAAAAGAAACAGATGGAGATTTTACCATGGATTAATGAACTATTAATATCTAAAATAAAAATATACAGGTTGACTTTAACATCAGATTGAAGATTTAGTACTAAAGAAAGGTTTAGAGAACTTGAAGACAAATCAATAGCAATTACCCGATATGAACACACAGTATCATTTAAGATATTTTAAAAAATTAACTAATGCTTCAGTGACTTATTCTCAGACACAGTAACAAGTCTGAGTAACAAGTAACCTGCATGGTTTTTCCAGTAGTCAGGTATGGATGTGAGAGTTGGACTCTAAAGCTGAGAGCCAAAGCATTTTGAACTGTGGTGTTGGAGAAGAGTCTTCAGAGTCTCCTGGACTGCAAGGAGATCGAACCAGTCCATCCTAAAGGAAATCAGTCCTGAATATTCATTGGAAGGATTGATGCTGAAACTGAAACTCCAATACTTTGACCACCTGATATGAAGAACTGACTCACTGGAAAAGACCCTGATGCTGGGAAATATTGAAGGTGGGAGGAGAAGGGAACAACAGAGGATGAGGTGGTTGGATAGCATCACTGACTCAATGGACATGAGCTTCAGAGTTGGTGACAGACAGGGAAGCCTGGTGTGCTGCAGGCCATGGGGCAGTAAAAGAGTCAGACACAACTGAGCAACTGAAATGAACTGAACTGAACTGAACTGAGCTGAGCTACATGTAACTGTTTCCAAGAGAAGAGAGGAAAGGGCATAAAAAGTAGTTATTGGAAATTTTCCAAATTTGGTTTTAAAAAAGAGTAAGACACAGCCCCAACTAAAATAAATATAAACAGAACCATATCTAGGAACAGCAGAGTTTTGAAAAGCCAAGATAGAGAGAAAATATTAAAGACAGATAAAGGATAACAACACATTATTCACAAGGGACAATGATACAAATAACAGGTAACATTTAGTCAGAAATATGGAGGCCAAAATACAATAAAAAAGGAAGCTTAAAGTGCTGAAAGAAAAATGATGTCAAATCAGAATTCAACAAAAAAATTCTTCAAAATGATAGTGAGATAAGAACATTTTTATATAAAAGTTTAAAAATTAATAGAGCAGATCTTTACTTTGAAAAATGGTAAGGCATAACCTGAAATAAATGACAGTATATTTAAATTTGGATCTATAAAAGGGAATTAGAGCACCAGAAAGTATAAATAAATGAGTAAACCTAAACAATATATTTCTTCCCAAAATTTATTTAAAGATGAATGACTATTTAAGGGAGAAAACAGCATTTTATTATATTATCTAAAGTAAAAATAATAAATAGTAAGATTACATGATGTGAGATATTTGACTACAATATCACAAAAACCTATGGGAAGAGGCACAAATGGAATTTAAGTACTAAAGTATTTTGTTTTTGTTTCTTTTTCTACATGAAGTAATAACAGTAACTTTTTATAAGAGTTAATAACAGTATTAACTCTTAAGTAGCTTGGGTTAAGTTAAACATGCATGTTATAATCCCTAGAGTATCATTAAAAATATTGAAAGTATAGCTAGGAAACCAATAATGAACTAAGATTATATACTAAACAATATTTAATGATGTGAAAATAAGTCAAGAAAAGAGGAAAAGAAGAACAAATAATGAATGAAACAATAGAAGATAACATCAATACTCTAAGGTTGAACCAAATCATTAGTAATTACATTAAACATATTAAACCAATTGCCTAAACATTCCAGTTCAGTTCAGTTCAGTTCAGTTCAGTCGCTCAGTCGTGTCTGATTCTTTGTGACCCCATGGACTGCAGCACACCAGGCCTCCCTGTCCATCACCAACTCCTAGAGTTTACTCAAACTCATGTCCTTTGAGTCAGTGATGCCATCCAACGATCTAATCCTCTGTTTTCCCCTTCTTGTGCCTTCAATCTTCCCCAGCATCAGGATCTTTTCAGATGAGTCAGTTCTTCGCATCAGGTGGCCAAAGTATTGGAGTCTCAGCTTCAGCATCAGTCCTTTCAGTGAATATTCAGGATTGATTTCCTTTAGGATGGAATGGTTGGATCTCCTCTCAGTCCAGGAGACTCTGAAGACTCTTCTCCAACACCACAGTTCAAAAGTATGAATTCTTTGGCACTCAGATTTCTCTATAGTCCAACTCACATCCATACATGACTACTGGAAAAACCATAGCTTTGACTAGATGGACCTTTGTTGGCAAAGTAATGCCTCTGCTTTTGAATATGCTGTCTAGGTTGGTCATAGCTTTTCTTTCAAGGAGCAATCATCTTTTAATTTCAATGCTGCAGTCACCATCTGCAGTGATTTTGGACCCCCTAAAAATAAAATCTGTCACTGTTTTCCACTGTTGCCCCATCTATTTGCCATGAAGAGATGGAACCAGATGCCATGACTTAGTTTTCTGAATGCTGAGTTTTAAGCCAAAACTTTTTCACTTTCCTCTTTCACTTTCATCAAGAGGCTCTTTAGTTCTTCATCACTTTCTGCCATAGGGTGGTATCATCTGCATATCTGAGGTTATTGATATTTCTCCTGGCAATCTTGACTCCAGCTCGTATTTATTTCATCCAGTCCAGCATTTCTCATGATGTACTCTGCATATAAGTTAAATAAGCAGGGTGACAATATACAGCCTTGATGTACTCCTTTCCCAATTTGGAACCAGTGTCTTGTTCCATGTCCACTTCTAACTGTTGCTTCTTGACCTGCATACAGATTTCTCAGGAGGCAGGTCAGGTGGTCTGGTATTCCCATCTCTTTCAGATTTTCCACAGTTTGTGGTGATGCACACCATCAAAGGCTTTGGCATAGTCAATAAAGCAGAAACAGATGTTTTTCTGGAACTCTCTTGCTTTTTCCATGATCCAGAGGAGGTTGGCAATTTGATCTCTGGTTCCTCTGCCTTTGCTAAATCCAGCTTGAACATCTGGAAGTTCCCAGTTCATGTACTGTTGAAGCCTGGCTTGGAGAATTTTGAGCATTACTTTGCTAGTGTGTGAATGAGTGTAACTGGTGGTAGTTTGAACATTCTTTGGCATTGCCTTTCTTTGGGATTGGACTGAAAACTGACCTTTTCCAGTCCTGTGGCCACTGCTGAGTTTTCCAAATTTGCTGGCATATTGAGTGCAGCACTTTCACAGCATCATCTTTTAGGATTTGAAATAGCTCAACTGGAATTCCATCACCTCCACATGCTTTGTTTGTAGTGATGCTTCCTAAGGCCCACTTGACTTTGCATTCCAAGATGTCTGGCTCTAGGTGAGTGATCACACCATCATGATTATATGGGTCATGAAGATCTTTTTTGTACAGTTCCTCTGTGTATTCTTGCCACCTCTTCTTAATATCTTCTGCTTCTCTTAGGTCCATACCATTTCTGTCCTTTATTGAATCCATCTTTGCATGAAATGTTCCCTTGGTATTTCTAATTTTCTTGAAGAGATCTCTAGTCTTTCCCATTCTATTGTCTTCCTCTATTTGTTTGCATTGATCAAAGACAGATATTGTCAGTCTAGATTAAATTAGAAGATTCAACCATGTGCTATCTATAAAAAGACATAGTTTGAAAACAAAAGAAAGAAAAATGATATGACATACAGTAAATATAAAAACCTCTCTTTATGTCAGGCTTAACTATGTTAATATCAGACAAAATAGATACCAGGAAAAGATTTATTACCAAAAATAGACATAAGGCTCTGTGAAATTTTGAATATTTGAAATATGACAGAGTTTGTTTTCTTTACAATAAAATTAAATTAGAAATCGTTAACAGTAAGATATTTAGAAAAATCCCTCCAAATACTTGGAAATTAAACAGTACCCCTCTAAAGAACCCATCACTCAAACTATAAAATAACAAAGAAATCAGTTTGAATTTCTGCTTTATCCCTTATAGCTTTGACTTTCACAACTAACTTAACTTCTCTTTGCCTTGGTTTTCTTATCTTTAAATCTAAGTAAAATAATTTTTGAAATCATTCCTAAATCTTAAAATGTCAGATATGTATTTTGTTTCAATCCCACCACCAATAACAAATGCAGATTATCTTCAACGGTAATAGTAATAAATTCTATATACGCATAGAGAAGACTTTGTGTGTGTGTGTGTAGCAGAGTTTTATTAAAGTGAAAAGGGACAGAGAAAACTTCTGACATAGACATCAGAAGTGCCCCCTCACTAGTGTTAATAAGGGAGTTATATACTTTTTAAATTAGTTATTCAGTTCAGTTCAGTTGCTCAGTCGTGTCTGACTCTGCGACCCCACGGACTGCAGCACGCCAGGCCTCTCTGTCCATCACCAACACCCAGAGTTTACTCAAACTCATGTCCATTGACATGAGTTATTACAATAAATCAAAAGAATGTCTCAAGGTTGCAAAGATCTTACTAGACCCACTCCCATAATTTACATTTTAAGATAACAGGATTAGCCAGAAGGGTTTCAGGAAGGAGAAACTGTCCTCAAGCAGGATACATTGTTGTTATATACTGCCTAGTACAGAGTTTAAACTGAGTTGTTTGTTGCATAATTATCAGTTCTGGGCTTAAAGAAAAAAATCCATTTTATGTTTGTCCTTTCCTCCTCCTTGAGAACCCCAGACCCCTATCTCCCCTTCAAGAGCCCCAAACCCCTTTCTGCTCCTCAGGGACCCCAGACTTATCAACCTGCCTAGGAACTGACTTTCTCATTCACCCTTTTCTTTTAGGAGAATTATGTTGCCAAGGGAAAGGGGTATCATTTTCATTCCATAACCTCTTCCTGCTGTGATGGGGCATGGTCCCTAAATTTTTGAGGCAACATATTCTCCTAACCCTCAGATGGAGGGTCTCTGATCCAGGGGCCCCAAGTAATAATTGGAGGAGGTCATGGCACTTGTAGGACTCTGGACAAGCATTTGTAACTTAAAAGCTTTCAGATGGTTAGAAGCAAATCCAGTCACACAGTTACAGATGCAGGGAGCAAATGGTAAAAACAGAACAATTAGAATTATTATGATTAAGATAGTTTTCCACCTTGGGGAGCTAGTTAACATTTCCCAAAGTGAGGTGACTGAGGCTGCAGGAGAATCCATAGCCTGAATCATCTTGTTCATGTGTTTAGTAAAGTGAGTAAAATTAGTACTCATATTAGGTATGAATAATGGCAGAAGTTCCTCCTTGTGCAGCAGTTAGAATATCTAAGGCCAATCTGTTTTGTGTGTGTGTGTGAGTGTGAAGTCGCTCAGTTGTGTCCAACTCTTTGTTTTGTAAAACCACCTAATTTGTATTTGTTCAGCATTAAGAGCTGAAAGTTAATCAGAGCATCAAGTCATAGCATAACCCAGAGAGGGAATGAATATTGTAGCCAGATAATTATACCAGTGAAATACAGATCTTGCCCAACAAGTTTTAAGTGTGGCGGATTAGTAGGCTTCTCTGTGTTATGCACCGAGCCCGTATCTCCGAACCGACCAAGAGAAAGCAAGTCCTCCACAGTAATGCAAAAAGGCAGGAAGGGAGTTTATTTCTAGCGCGCTAGGGTCCGAGTGTCATCCGACACAGCGGAATCCGACAGGGACCCCGAACAAAGGGATATGGTGGTTTATATACAGTCAGTTCTTTGTCTCAGTTATAGGAGTAGCTGGCGTTACATGATTGGCTAGACAGGATGAGCGCATGTCCTGTCTCTTTCTGGTTGGTGTGTACGGGAAGTCTTCCTAATTTGGTCAAGGAATGCTGTTTTTTCTTCCCAGCTAACAGGAAACATGACTCAGGTCCCTGGTTCTATGCACCTTACTGAGCCGTCCGGCCTGCCTGACACTCTGGAAGCTCTGAAAATATGAAGCCATGAGTAAAAGTTAGACCTAGGGTGCATCTTCCTATCCAGCCAGGAGGAAGCCACACCCCATCAGTAAGAACCACATATACAGTAGGTCCCATTTGGAGCAAACCAGTGTGACTGAGGGATCCAGTCCAATCAGCCCCTGGCCAGGCAAAAGGAGGACATAAACTGGGATTGGAAAACACCAGCATGTTGAATTGTATATTTCTTGAGGCAAAAATCCCAGTTGTTTCCAATCATTATAATTAAGTTGTCAGCTAACTTCTGGGGATGGCTCTATTTGTTCCCAGTATATGGGAACATTAGATAGTAGGTGTCCCTTTTTAGGAGTTAGCCATATGACCTCATCCCATATTTGATAAACATCAGGTAGAAAACCACAATATCTAGACCCATTTACCTTATTATGTTCAGCAAAATAGTCATCAAACCAAGTTAAAACATAATCAAAATTAAAAGTTACATTATGTCCATAGTTACATCAGTTCATCTTAGGATTGTTAGATGTCATCAGATCAAGAAGAGGTGTCACATATGACTGTTGTTGGTGAAGGTATTCTCAGAGTTGAAGAAAGTCCTTTCCTTGAAGTGGAGAAACACACTGTAGGAAGTCTTCACAGACCCAGAAATTAAACCAATTGTGGAATGCAGTGTAGGAATGAGTCCAGGACAGAAATGTGCTGTCTTGAGGCAGACTCAGGACTTTTCGAGTCAGCAGAAGCAAGCCCACCTAGATTCTTAGGTCCATCTTGGTTCCTGGCTCAAACAGCGGCTTGTTTGACTCAAAGGCTGGGTCAGGAGTTAGTCTCCCAGTAATGTCTGTTGAAAAGCTAAAAGCTGAGTCACATAGTTAATTTTAAGGCTTCAGGATCTATGATAATATCTGTGCACAAAAACAGTCTGTCATAGAGACAGTCCCTTCTTCTTAGGGGCAGTTTGAGCCCTCATTAAAGCTATGGGTAAAATTTTAAACCAACTGTCTTGTGTTTCCTGAGTTAGCTTATGCAGATGTCTCTTAATAATGTCATTAGCTTTTTTCTACCTTTCCCAAAGATTGGGGTCTCCAGGAACAGTGTAAGTGATATTCTATTCCTAGAGCTTTTGACACTCCTTGAGTTACAGCAGCTTTAAAGGCAGAGCCCTTGTCACTCTGGAGGCTCCACGGCAGCCCAAACCTGGGAATAATTTCATGGATTAAAATTTTTATAACTTCTTTAGCCTGTTCACTATGGCAGGGAAAGACCTCAATCCATCCAGCAAAAGTGTCTACCTGGACCTGTAAGCAAGAAAATCCATTTGTTTTTGGCATATGAGTAAAAGGAACCATAGCCTCATTTATTTTCATAAATCTTGAACTAGTCTCCATTTATCATTTGACTTTTTTACACCTAAAATAGGAGTGTTGCATGGACTATTAGAGGGAATTAATAGCCCCTGCTCCTTTAAATTTTCAATGATGGGTTTTAACCTTTCCTTAACACCTCAGGCATTAATGGATACTGCTTTTGATGTGAAAATAGGTGAGAGTCTTTGAGCTTGATAACAACAGGAACAGCATTTTGAGCTCAACCCATAGTTTTTCCATCAGCCCACCCTCTAGGATTTACATTTTGTTCAATTATTGGGAGAGAAAGAGCAGGCTCCACATTCATGAAAGCAGAGGCCTAGCACTTCCTCAGTATATCTCTCCCCAGAAGGGGTGAGGGAGACTCCAACACGTTCAGAAAATAGCACAGAGTCCCAGCTGTAGCTTAAAGGATGACTGAAATAATAGTGAGTGGCTCGTCCTGACAGTCCCATTACAGTAGTGAATCAGGAGGAAAGTGGACCAGGGGCTTCAGTGAGCACAGAGAAAGTTGCCCCAGTGTCCAAAAGAAAATCGACTGATTGGCCCCCACAGTTATTAATATCCAGGGTTCCTCAGGTGTTATTAGGATGGGAGCTTATGTGGGGACTCCCAGGAACCTTCAGTCCTGACTGTCCTGAGTCCAACCCCTGGGGCCTATGCCTCAGAGGGCTATCTCTTCTCCAGTGTGGTCTTTTACAGACTGGACCTGGAGCCAGGGGTGGCTTAGATCCCTGAGAGCAACTTCACTTGAGATGCCCCTCCTTTCCACAGTAATAGCAAGCCCGTCCCCTTTCACCTGGGTTCCTCTGGGCATTCTTCTCAGGCTGTTTCAGAGCATATCTAATAGCCGTTGTTGAGGCTTCAGTCTTTTGCCTGGTTCTTTTTGCCTCTTATTTTCCTCTTTATATTCTCTACCATAATATACTATCTGAGCCAGCTGTAACAGTTTTTCTAAAGACTGATTTGGTCCAAATGCCTGTTTTCATAACTTACAGCAGATATCTGGAACCAACTGAGTGAGAAATCTATCTTTTAAGACCATTCCCCCTGCACTTTCAAGATCGACATCAGTAAACTTGCAGAGAGCGTCCCGTATCTATCTAGGAATTTACCAGGAGTTTCCTTCTCTCCTTGTTCTGTGTCAAACAACTTAGCATAGTCTAAAATCTCAGCATGTGCTCACTTGAGTCCTTCAGGAATACTTCTGACAAAGTGGCTCTGTTATCGGAACCACTTGGCTCCTAGTAGGAAGGAGAGCTATTTCATATTCCCTCTTTCCCCTTGTCTCATGTTCAAGCCATTCATCGCCAAAAGTAGTAGCTTCCCCTAAAACTCAAGTTTTCGAGTCAGGAGTCAGCGTCTGTCCCAAGACATACATTACATCTCTCCAAGTAAGTTGCATAAAGTAAAGTTAGTCCCGTAAACCTTCTATGTACTTTTTGGATCTTCTCGATAGTTTCGACTACAACTGTACTGTTTGAATTTCAACCAAGACTGAGGTAACCCCTCCTGGGAGGGTGCCCCAATTCTCAGCCTGTTGGGAGCCCCAGATACAGGGACAAAGTAAGAGAACAGGAGGCAGCTGAAGGTTTCACAGCCAAATCTGCACCCTTAGGACATAAGTCTGGCATGTCTCACAGATAAAGAGCAACACATATGTCACTTCTACCCATTTCTCTTGTTTTCTACAGAACCGGTCTAGCTGTAAAACAGTAATAATTGAGATCCTTCAATAGGTCAGAATTCCCTGACTTCTAAAGGATACTGTGGCCATTCAGTATCACAGAAGAAGGTCAAGAGTGTCTTTTTTAAACTCTGGGGATCAAACTTGTCCCAGTTCTTTTAAATGTATTTTAAAGAAGTGGTTCTGGAACTGCTAGTTTCCATCTGTAAGACAGAAAAAAGAGGCATCCAAAGCCGTGGCTTTTTTCCACCAGAATCGTCCTTCCCTGCTCTAGATGGGTGTGTAGACAGACTCTCCACTGAAGCTTTCTTTCCCTGGTTGGACTTAGTCTGTCCCTTACTGATGCAGGTGTCTTACTCGTCCCTCCCGGTTCTACCTCCAAGGCGGGGTAGAGATGCACCAGGAATAGACCTGATGACATCCCAAACTGACTTAGTTCCAAACCACCAAGACCTTTCTTTGATTTTCCCTTTTCTCTGATGCCACTCAAGGTGAAGCAGGGGAGCTTTCCCGAATGTTTCCCAAGCTAGTACCACTAGGGGAAGCATCCATATCATGTGTGTCTGTGCACATTCCTGAGTACAGTCCTGACTGCAGTAGAAATGGTGAGTCATAAAGGGATGAACAACAATCAAGATGTCCCTTCTGCGTGTCACCACACCAGCATATGTGATGGCAAAGGAGGTGGTGGAGGGTTGGCCAGCGAGAAAAAAGTTATTTTCGTCCTCCAGCTACTAGGACCAATTCTTCCAGTTCATTTCCACAGATCCCACAAAAGGAATATATCTAGGGAGTTGAGACAAAGGCCGCCAGAGAGCCTTCTCTGGTCTGCTGGGAGCCAGCACTACCGAAAGAAGAGGGCTGTTGCATTTCCAGTCTGAACAGACCCTGCAGTTCCCAGTTCACATCCTCAGAAACCTCACGGCCACCAGTAGTGCTTTTATCCACAGGGACAGGAGACACAGCTGTGACAGAGGCTCACGTTCAGGTAGCTGGCCCCTGAGGCAGGCAGCCGAGAGCGTGATCTCTAGCCCGGGAGACATCCCTGGAGCTAGAGCTCTTCCTCAATTCGAAACATGCTGCTGGAGCTAGATTTCCACCTTGCTCCATACGTGCTGCTAGTAACTTTCTAGCAAGGCTTGCCTCGTCTGGCAAGGCTAAGCACTTCCATACAGGGGGTCTAAGCAAAAGTACACAATGACAGCATGGATCACAAGTCCCTTGAAAGTCTATGATCCGACAGATTATGTTAGTTCTAATTCCCCACGCAAACGTGGAATGGTCAAAGCGAGCAGGAAAAAGTAACTGAGAAAGGAAAGTTCAGTCCACATGCTTTGTCCATTTCTGGCTTCTCCCCTAGCAGGGACCTTGGGTGTCTCTTGGCATTGGCAGGTTAGTATAAACCCCCAACAAGGCTCCCCTTTTGGGGGCTGCCTTCAGTCATTAGGCGGCACTGCAAAACCGCAGAGCAGGGCTCATCACTTGCTTCGCGCAGGGCATGTCATTCATTTACACAGCACACCGTAGAGTTAGTAAAGTAAAGCAGAAAACATGCATACTGAGAAAGCACAGAGGCTAGTGCTCTGAGCATTCTTACCTTGTCCTGAAGATCCTGGACGAGCCCCCAGGATGATACCTTACAGTGAACGGTGTCAGATTCGTGATCTCCGAAGAAGAAGATTTAACTTCGGGACCAGGGACCAGGCTTGATCATTCAAGAGCTTTTGTATAACAGAGTTTTATTAAAGTGAAAAAGGGACAGAGAAAGCTTCTGACATAGACATCAGAAGGGGGACAGAGAGTGTCCCCCGAGGAGACTATTATTTTTAAAATACCCTTTTTGACATGAAAAGATGCTCAATGTCACTAATTATTAGAGAAATGCAAATCAAAATTACAAAGAGACACCATCTCACACCTGTCAGAATAGCCAGCTTTAAAAAGTCTAATAACAAATGTTGGAGAGGGTGTGGAAAAAAAGGAACCCTCCTACACTGCTGGTGTGTATGTAAGTTGGTGAGGTCACTATGAAAAATAGTATGGAGATTCTGCAGAAATCTAAAAATAGAATTACCATATGATCCAGCAATTTCACTCCTGGGCATGTAATCCAGACAAACTATAATTCAAAAAGATACATTCTCTCCTATGTTCATAGCAGCACTATTCACAATAGCTAAGACATGGAATGGCTGAATGGATAAAGAAGATGTGGTACGCATATACAATGGAATACTACTCAGCCATAAAAACAATGAAATAATGCCATTTGCCGCAACATGGATGGATCTAGAGAGTGTCATATTAAGTGAAATCAGTCAGAAAGAGAAAGTTAAACACCATATGACATCACTCACACATGGAATATAAAGTATGGCACAAATCAACCTATCTACAAAAAAGAAACAGGCTCACAGACGTAGAGAACAGACTAGTGTTGCCAGTGGAGGGTGGGGAGAGTGGGAGAGGGATGCACTGGGAGTCTGAGGTTAGCAGTAGATGAAACTATTACATATAGAACAGATTAACAACAAGGTCTTACTGTACAGCAAGAGAACTATATTCAATATCCTGAGATAAACTACAATAGGAAAGAATATTTTAAAAACGTATATATGTGTGTATGAGTCACTTTACTGTACAGCAGAAATGAATACAACATTGTAAATCAACTATACTTCAATAATAAAATAGAATAGTGTTTTTGAATCTAACAGATACTTAGTAAAGTAGATAATTTGGAAACTTCTATGAGAATACATCTTTGGGGATATTATTATTTATAACTTTGAGGATAATTTGGAAACTTCTATGAGAACACATCTTTGGGGATATTATTATTTATAACTTTGAGGATAATTAAAATGTTCAGAGGTGATATGAGGTTAAAGTATTACAGATATTAATGAGTTTTAGAATAGACTGGTTTATAGCAGAAGTAACAGAAATGTTGAAAAGTTCTTGCAGATCTCATGAAATGAGATATCTTAAACACAACATATTCCTCTTTGCCATTACTGAATGTTTAAATTTTGGCCAGGAGTGACATCAGCAATACAACAGAACAGAAGGTTCCAGCTTGTATCATCCCCTGGCAACAGTTATTTGGCAGTATTCACAGACTACATTGCCTTTATAGGTAGGAGACTATGAAACCTCAAGGAAGGGCCCAAGACCAAAGAAGTCTATTTTAATAAAGCAGGCCCAAACCAAGGGGTTGATGTCCCTACAGTGGTCTTAACTAAACTCAGAAACAATTCTGACCCCTGTGGACTTGCCTGAAGCCCCATTTGACCTTGGTTTTGCCACTGGCACAATATGCCAAGAGACATAGAAGTCATGCCTGCCTGTACCTCAGTAATAGCCCCACAGACCTTGGTCTTGGCTGTGGGCACTGAAGTAACTCATGATCTGATTCCATCCCCTTCCAGTCACTAACCATAAGCAGTCCTACCAGCCCCAGGACCTGACTGGAAACAGTCTCATTTGCACCCCCAGAGATCCTGAAATGTTTCTGTGATACAGCTCCAGCCCCTCCCCACTGCAGTCAGGGAACAACCCTACCTACCCAGGGATCTGGTGGGAGACATGACCTCCCATGCCTTCAGAACCATGGCTGCAGATCTCAGTTCTGGTTGTGCACCCTAAAGCGGTCCTTGGGTTGGGCCTACTTTGTTAAAAAAAAAAAAAGTCTTATTTACAATAGCATCAAAACCAATAATACTTGGGAATAAAGTTAACAAAGCAGATAAAATACCTATACACTGAAAACTATATGACACTGATGAAAGATGGAAGAAGACACAAACAGAAAGATATCCCATAGTCATGGATTGGAGTAATAAACATTGTTAAAATTCCATACTACCGAAAGAAATCTACGGATTTAGAGCAATCACTTTGGAAATTTCAGGGACATTTTCCAAAGAAATAGAAGTGAGTCAAAATGCATATGGAACCACAAAAAAACCTGAATAGCCAAAGCAATCTTGAGAGAAAAAGAAGAACTGAAGGCATCACACTTCCTGACTTCAAACTGTATTACAGCTATCAGACAAAGTAACCAACAAGAATGGTACTGGCATATAAACGGACACATAGACTAATGGAACAGAATAAAAAGCACAGAAATAAATCCACATGAATATGGTGAGTAAGTCTAAGAAAAGGATGACAAGAATACATAATGGGAAAAGGATAGTCTCTTTCTCAATGACATGAAAAAAAAAAAAACAACAACCACTAGATAGCCACATGCAGAAAAAATTAGATCCTTGTATTACACCATTACAAAAATCCACTCAAAATGGAGTAGACTTAAAAGTAAAACCTCAAACTATGAACTTCTAGAAGAAATTATAGGGAAAAAGTTTCTTAACATTGGTCTCTGCAATGATGTTTTGTATATGATACCAGAAACACAAGCAAAAAAAGCAAAATAAATAAGTGGGGCTATGTGCAACTAAAATCTTCTGCAGAGCAAAGGAAATAACAAAATGAAAAAGGAACTTACACAATAAGAGAAAATATTTGCAAACCATGCATTAGGGATTATAAACCATGATAAGTGGTTATCATGGTTTATATATATCCAAAATATATAAGGGACTCACAACTCAATAGCAGGAAAATAACCTGTTTTTTTAAATGGGCAAAATATTGGAATAGACATTTTTCAAAGAAGACATACAAATGACCAACAGATATATAAGCATCCCTAACCTTCAGGAAAATGCATAGTAAAACAGTGAGCTACCACCTCATACCTGTTAGGAGGTTATTATTTACAACAAAAAGTGAGATAACAAGTATTATCAAGGTTGGAGAAAAAGGGAACCCTTGTGCCTTGTTGTAAATTTCTATAGCCATTATGGAAAACAGTATGGAGGTTCCTCAAAAAATCTAAAAAGCAACTATAATATGATCCAGCAATCCCACTACTGGGATATATATCCAAAGAAATGAAGTCAGTATCTTGAAAAGACATCTGCACCCCATGTTCACTACAACATTATTCATAATAGCCAAGATGTGGAAACAATCTATGTGTTCACTTAGAAAATATGAAATAGGTACACACACACAGAGGGAATTTTATTCAGCCTTAAAAAAGTAGAAAACCCTGCCATTTGTGACAATATGAATGAACCTAGAGTACATTATGCTTAAGTGAAATAAGCCCGACACAGGAAGACAAACATTGTATGACCTCACTTGCACAGAATCTAAAAAGGTCTAACTCAGAGAGTCAGAGAGTAGAATATTTGTTGCCAGGGCCTGAGGGTAGGAAGAAAAGTGGTTTCAACTTTCAGCATAGTGACTATAGTTAATAATATTGTATTGTATGTTTTAAATTTGAAAAGAATAGACGCTAAGTGTTCTCACCACACTGAAAGAAAAAAAAAGGGTTAACTATGTGAGATGTGAGGCTACAGATCTGTTAACTTGCTGTAAGTCATTTCACAATGAATACATGTATCAAACTATCACATTTTACACTTTAAATACATACAATTTTTGTCAAGTATGCCTCAATAAAACTTAGAGACAAATAGCTTTGTCTCTAAAATA
Organism: Budorcas taxicolor; assembly: GCF_023091745.1. Lineage (NCBI taxonomy): Eukaryota > Metazoa > Chordata > Mammalia > Artiodactyla > Bovidae > Budorcas > Budorcas taxicolor. The sequence continues at coordinate 158,638,716 of NC_068910.1, forward strand.
GCTAAGCCTGAAAAAACAATGGCCAGTAAATTCAACCATTCAATAGCATTCAGTGAAACAAACTAATTCTCCTCATCTTAGGTAAACATAAAATCACAATACTAGTAGTAAAACAAAAGGGGACATTGCTGGACCCAGTTTCTTGATATGGAAAAATATTTAGCCCACCAAGTCTCAGTGTTGATACTGGCGATAGGAGGATAAGAAAAACAAGAGGAAAAGAAAAAGATGTGATCCTCTTACCTGAATATACATAATCCTGGGCATCTCATAGTGTCTTGCTTTGCGAAAACATATGGGTGACTGGATGACATTGCCATTCCTTTCAGAAAGGTATGACATTATCCATACTGTTTTTCTCAACTCTTAAAGATCGGACTCAGTTTGAATATTGCTGTTTCTCCCTAATTCTATTTCTAAATTACTGGTTGTTCCTTTCAATTGAATTAAAATAAATACAATCTCTATATACGTGGCCATGTATGCTTGCTTGTTTCTATGACCTTGCAAGTGTGGAGAAAACAAAGGGAAACCAAGGCAGGGCCATTTAAGTATATCTGTTTGGACTTTTAGCAAGTAGGCACTTTGCCTGTTTGGGAAGTTGGGCATATTAAAATACTGCATGGATCATTAGTACATTTATATCTCTGGCTATTTTGTGCCCATAAAAGTATATTTACCTATAAAAAAAAAAAAAAAAAGCTTTCACTGAAGATGATATTAAACACTCCAAGCTTTCCTTGCAACCCTAAAAAAGAATATAAAACTTGCCAATATCTACGGAACGACAAAGACTGTGTTCACTGTACCATACTGCAGAGAACAGCCACAATACTTCTCTGCAGTGCAAAGGCGACCACGTTAAGAAATAGTTCTTGCACAGGAACAAGAACAAGCACTTATTGAATATCTTATCTACTACTACTTGGTAGAGCAGATGTGAATTAGGCATTTCATATGCAGTCTCAGTTAATCTTTGCAGTAACTCCTGAGAAGGTTTCCTTACAATTATACTTGAAGGTACTACATCCCAGCAAACCTATGATATCACAATACTTTTTCTTTCTCCTGGAAATTCTGGCTGTCATCACATCTCATCCCCAAAATGATGAAAGTCATAGCATCTTTAAAATCTGAAATAATTTTTATACAAATGGAGAGAACAGTGGGATGTGGTGGGCATTGTCCCCGAAATTATAAAATCTAGATTCAACCACCATTTCACTGGTTGTTTCAAAAGTCTTGATTTCCTCATGTGTGATTTGTCGATAATAATACTTCTTGACAAGTCTACTCTCCAGTACTGATGCAACGCAGCTTTTAAATCACAAGACTATTCTAACATTTTCACGCTTTCTTTATGTGAAGCCTGCCTCTTTTTGTGATCACCACATGAATCAATAAAAAATAACTTTGTAAGGTAAATACATGGCCTGATTTCTGAAATAAATAAATAAATAAGAAAAAAAGATAATGAAGGAAATAGCAGATAAATTAACAATTAAACATGGCCATATATTACCCAAGGAATATAAATGGCTAAGCGTTTGAGAGTCATTATGTGCTTATCTTAGTACAAACCCAAGAAATAGGACACTGACAGCTCAGGTATCTTATTAGAAATTTCTCTTCTGCAGAAAGAGGAGGAGGAGGAGATAGCGGGGAGGGGAGGAGAGGAGGACCAGGAGAGAGTGGGACAGGGGGAGGAAGAGGAGGAGATAACAATGACTATATCTGATAAGAGAGAAACGTTTGAACATATAGCAAAGGCAAAAAAAAAAAAAAATATTGACCCTTCAGTTTTCAATTACAGGCAGTTTCTGAAGCTGCATCAGATTCCTTGAGTCGCCTGTCCAAGTTTCAAAAGATGTGATAAAAAGATCATACTCTTTAAACATATTTTAAAACTTTCGTGGTTATGTTTGTAATTTTTTCATTATAACAGAGACTGCTGCTGCTGCTGCTAAGTCACTTCAGTCATGTCCAACTCTGCGACCCCATAGATGGCAGCCCATTAGGCTCCTCTGTCCCTGGGATTCTCCAGGCAAGAATACTGGAGCAGGTTGCCATTTCTTTCTCCAATGCATGAAAGTGAAAAGTGAAAGTGAAGTCGCTCAGTCGTGTCCAACTCTTAGCGACCCCATGGACTGCAGCCTCCCAGGCTCCTCCGTGCATGGGATTTTCCAGGCAAGAGCACTGGAGTGGGGTGCCATTTCCTTCTCCAGTAACAGAGCCTGCAATAGATTCATTAAAATACCCACTACACAGTGTTTCTGTATTTCCTCCATTAATATTGCCATTCCTCACCATGGCTTTTCCCCCAGACATGTCACCCCCTACCTTACTTCCCTTCAACATATGTTCAAGGTGACTGCATTTTAGTCTACCATCATCTTGCTTGGTGTTTTGTATGTTATCCTAGCTTCCACTCTTTTTCTTTTGACAATTTAAGATAGTCTTAACTCTGAGGTCAGTAGCTATTCAGCTTTTATCTTTTGTTTCCACTTACTAATTGATATAAAAAATGGTTCATAAATGAAGAAGCAATATATTAGTGTACGGGAGTGGTGTATGATGGAACAATACATCTGTCCATTGGGACCTCTGTATAGAATTTAAATCTACCAGTTATTACTTTTGATTTTCATATCGTTCTTGGAAAACATAACCGAGAGTGCTAATAAACAGTGCCCATGCTGAGTACTGCCTTCAGGAAATGTTGTTCATTTTGAGGGATTCCCTGGTAGCTCAGATGGTAAAGCATCTACCTGCAATGCAGGAGACCCGGGTTCAATCCCTGGGTTAGGAAGATCCCCTGGAGAAGAAAATGGCAAGCCACTCCAGGACTCTTGCCTAGAAAATCCCATGGATGGAGGAGTCTGGTGGGCTACAGTCCATGGGGTCTCAAAGAGTCAGACACGAGGACTGAGCGACTTCACTTTCACTTTCACTTTGGTCCTCAAAGCAAGCAGGAAGGCTGTACAGACACTCCTCGTGGATGGGTTTATTCTTACCATTATTTTAAGAGGATTTTTTAATATTTGTTTCCCACTTTCTAATATACCAGCTTTAAAGTCCATTCTGATGGGTTGAACAAGCCACTTAGCCTTTCGGTAATTTCTTCTTCTGTAAATTCTCACTGGAATATTAAAAGCATTTATGTACCTAAAATTTTGAAGTGTTCTAAAATGTAATTAGTGTGACCTGGGATAAGTACACATAATGAGAAGGATGAGATATGTTTATCTCAATTTCCTTCAAGGTCAATTGATTTTTTTTTTAAAGTTCTAGTAGATTTTCAAGGGCCAATTCTATAACTACAAGTAAAGAAAAATGAAGGAGCTGGAAGTTTCCTTATAATGTAGTAAAACAAACTTCAGAAGCCAAAGGTCTGGATTTGAATCTCTGCACATCACTAACTAACCTTAACTTTCACAAGTCATTTAACTTCTCTTTTCCTCAGTTACTGTAGCTCTGAACAAGGAATAACAATATCTTCCTCAACACTTGTAAAGAGAGTGAAAGGATATTATTAATATGAAAGAGTTTTGCAAATGGAAAATGTCTGTGCAAATCTTAACCTTAAAGTCCCAATTGTGTTTTATTTCTAAACATATCAGGTGACCAGCCTGAAATTTTACAAGATTCTTTTCATGAGTGCCTGCTGTAGTTAATAGCGTTCATTGACAGAGTGAAAACTATTTTACTAGTCTCCATGGGGATGTTTGTTTTTAGTCTCCTAATTTGTTTTCTTTACATACAAAAAAATTTCCACACAAGTAGTCTAAAAAGTGAGCTAGTTTAAGACCAATACTAAAACTGAGGAAGTCTAGGGAAATACAAGTTCCTGGTGGATGCTACATGTCCAAAAATGTTAGAAATAATTAACTTTAAGGAAAAATAGAGGACTGCCCACAATTCCAAATTAACCAACACCATTTCAAGGGACTAAAAACTCATTGCTATTCATTCTGCTTCACACAGGCTAAAGTGTAAAATTGCTGTTTGAGTCTTATTCTCAATAACTTCCTCAATGTTTTCTCACACTCCCAGTCCTAAAGTTCTTCCCAGGTATACTTGGGGAAGTCACAAAATAGGCCATTATATATAGGGCTGCAAATAGCTGGGGACAAACCTGGAGCAGACCAGTTTCTGTCAGAGCAAGTAAAAAACATGGCTTAGAGCCCCACACTTATTTATTTTACAGCTCTTGCCAGTCTATGCTTGATATTTAAAAGTTTTTCTTTACTTCTTTTCCAGATAGAACTCTGTTGTTAGGTGAGTCTGACTTGCTCTCATTCTGTTTACCTTAAAGAAGCAGAATTTGTACCTTACAAATAAAAATACCGCTCTCCTATCCATTTTACTTTTCACAGTTTATGAATGTGTATTTCAAGGATATGGATATTTTCATGAATATCCCATGAATATTTTATGTCAATGACCACAGAGTATCAGCCTCAACAAGTATTTACAAATTCTGGGGGTGTACTGTTAACTGGTGTATTTACCCAAACTCTTTCTCATTTTCTCCTCTGTTGCTATGGCAAGAATTCCTCATGCTTATCCTGTGACCTTTCCTGATTTTTCGTAGAAGTCTAAAGAGCAGCCATATGTTAAGTTAGTTTAAGAGAGGCCTTTTAGTGACCCTGCCTGTGCCCTACTCACAGGTCTTAGCTGCCAATATATATTTTGTGTGAATCTTCTTCACTGGAAGAAATCCAGACCATGTGCCTTTCCTAGGTGATCTGAGGCAAAATAATTCTGTTATTAGATGAAAGTCGTCTTATTAACAATTATTAAACTTTTGGTAGCAAATGGGACTTTCCCATAGAAGACAGTAAATTTCACAGCAGTATTTCATGGGTTTTTTTTTTTTTTTTTTTTTTTTTAGTGTTTCATAATAAGAGATTAGGGGATAAGAAATCTAATATATAGCCTTAGTATATATTTAACCTCATTCTTTTTGCTTCTTCAGACTTTTATTTTCCATAAACTTTCCTTTAAGAACCTGTTCAATGTGTACAGGCTCTGGAAAAGTTTTTAGTTTCTGTGGAAAGAAAATAATATGAGAATAGCATTGATAAGTCACATATACAGATGAAAAAAAGAAGGGAGAAAGGTATTTTGGGTTTAAGAGAAAGGGCAAAAGGATGGTGTGATATAATGCAAATTATTAAACATGTCCCATGTGCCTCTTCGGAGAAGGCAATGGCACCCCACTCCAGTACTCTTGCTTGGAAAGTCCCATGGATGGAGGAGCCTGGAAGGCTGTAGTCATGGGGTCGCTGAGGGTCGGACATGACTGAGCAACTTCCCTTTCACTTTTCACTTTCATGCATTGGAGAAGGAAATGGCAACCCACTCCAGTGTTCTTGCCTGGAGAATCCCAGGGATGGGGGAGCCTGATGGGCTGCCATCTATGGGGTCGCACAGAGTCGGACAAGACTGAAACGACTTAGCAGCAGCATGTGCCTCTTTATCTCCTTTCTTATAGTTAGAACTTTCATGCAGATTTTGACTATTTACTTGTATATGCATGCATGCTAAGTAGCTTCAGTCCTGTCCAACTCTGTGAAACACCATGGACTGTAGGCTGCCAGGTTTCTCAGTCTACAGGATTCTCCAGGCAAGAATACTGGAGTGGATTACCATACCCTTCTCCAATTTACTTGTACAGTGGTTCTCAAACTATTATTCTGACTCCATTATATTTTTAAACATTATTGAGGGGCCAAAAGATTCTTTTTTTGCTTTATGTGAGTTACTTAGAAATGTTTACCATATTAAAAATTAAAATGTAGAAACTTAAAAATACGTAGTTACTCACTTAAGAATAATACACCCATTACATGCTAATATAAAATGCATATTTTATGAATAATAAGTATATTTTAAATGCATACAGGAGTAACATTGTTTTACATTTTTGTGAATCTCTTTAATATATGGCATTATAAAAGAAAACTGGGATCTCATATCTAATTCTGCATTCAATCTGTTGCACCATGGTTGAACTATATGAAGAAATCCAGTCTGACACAAGATGTATTGTTAGAAAAGGAAAGAGAAGGCTAATAGATTTTTCAGATGATCCTCAATATTCTTTTTTGATACTTTGATAATTTTTAAGTAGTAGTTTCTTAAAAATTAATTGCAATCAGAATTTTGAAGCCATATCAATCAACTTGTACCATGTTTCATAAAAAGCCACTGGTCTTCCTTATACTTTGAATGGATTATTTACTCATGCTTGAGTTAGTAACATCCTACATTGGTTTTTTGGGAAATAATGCATCATATGCAGATTTCTATTATGTAATAGTAAATTTTTAAAATCGCACATGTTTATATCACTAATATCAGAAGTCTTTAAGCATTGGGTGGCCATCATTCTCACAGTGACAGATATAAGTTTTCCAAAATTCTAATTTTTACTTGAAAGCTCAAACTTTTATCACTGGCAATAAATACTGTCAGTTGTGTTCCTTTAAGTGACAGGCACAGTCATTTCATTTTCAAGAAATGTCTGCCAAATTCCAACTCTGATAATCATAGTTTGTTAGTTGTTCTTCCAAGTGAAACATGATGTTCCATGGAAATAGCAGATAAGTCATCTCACAAATGCAAACAATGACATGCGTGCACAAGTGCTTTTCCTCAAAGCAACCATCATACTTTGTTGTGCTGGAAAAAAGAGTTTTCTGCATATGTCCCATTTTGTCACACCAAATATTAAAAATCCACACACTCAAGGGTAGAGACTGGTAATGTGGGGGATGGCAAGTGCATACAATGGTGAAGAATATACTCAATTTGTGCTACAACAGTTTGCTATTACTGACTTGATTCCTGCAAGAGAGCCAGAAGCTTTACACACCATGTTGCTTTTGCAACATCAGTGCAAATGTCAACACAGTGAAAAATGAACATAATATCTTAAAATATTCTTATAAAAATAGCAATAATCTTGTAAAACCCATTTGTAATCTGCAGACCACACTTTGAGAATCACTATGCCAATTTATAGCATCCTTAGGATCCTTCCAGGTTTTGTATCTCTCATCTTCCTTCAGAATAGTTACAATGAGTGTGTTCCTTATTTTTTAATTGGAGGAAATTGCTTTACAATGTTGTGTTGGTTTCTGCCATACAACAATGCAAACCACCCATAATTGTATATAGATCACCTCCCTCTTGAGCCTCCCTCTCCTCTTCCCATTTCACCCCTCTATATCTTCTTAAAAAATGATTCTATCATATGCTTACTTAGTAATCCCTAAAGTCTTAGTAATTTCTTCCAAAAACTTAAAGGTCTTTTAACTAATGAACAAATCCTTAATAGGATTCTGTCTTCCCCTATAGCGAATTTATTACTTTAGCTAAGCAAATTTACATGACAGTTTTTAATATGGTTTACCATCTCTTATCACCAAGTCATTTGAGGGTCACTCTTTCAATTTGGATTTTCTACCTCTCTTCTCTAAGTGTTATCACTTCAAAGTGAGCTCAAGACTTACTTCCTCCTGACATCTTTCCAAAGTTTGCATTTTTCTGTCATTGCAGACCCTTAACACAAACCTTTCCATTTTTTCCATCTCCTTTGTATGCATTCCACAATTGTTTAAAGTTTTAGTTTATTTATTGTTCTTTATTTGTGTATTTTTATAATTTTTCACAATTGGATTAAAACTTCTTTTGGAGGGTAGTTACTTAGTACCTATTATTGCTTTTTAAATAAGCAAACAAACAACAACAAAAAAAACCCCTCCAAAATATATGCTGTTACATTATATTCACAGAAATGGCAGCACTTTAAAAGATATCTGAAAAAATGCATTCTTTCCAAAGTAATGGGAGATGACACTTTATTTGGCACAAGTCACAACAGGTTGCAAATTCAGTACTTTGAGCCAAAGAGAACCAGCTAGCAAGATGGAAGATGTAGTCATCGTTGTCAACAAAGAGAGAGTTAATAAACATATTAGAAAACCTCTTTTAGTTTCAAAGAGAAACCATTAACATTCTCATTCATAGGATTAGTAATTAGACTTCCTAATTGGAGTCACTTTGAGTAAAAGTAATTTGGTCTAGAAGTAATCACTGTATTCAAACTTGAGAGCCTTTCCCATAATCAAAGTCAATATCCAATTCAAATTTCGGCTTTCAATTCGTAAACTATGATACAATATATAATCTAGGGGTTTAGCTGAAATGGCCACTCTATACATATAATAAATGCAATGCTCAGTGCGATACATTTCCACTAATTCTGTTAATTCAGCAAAGGAAAATCACAAATTGTCAGAAGTTCAATTGTTTCATCAAGCATAAGAGTCACATTTTTTATCCTTTGGTATAGGAGCAAAAGGGGGTTGTATAGTAGGTAAAATATTGTTTATGGAAGCCATTTATTTAGTCACCAGACCAAAAAATCATGATGTTAATATAAACAATTTTAATACTTAATATACAAATAGTTTTGATTTAGCGATCAAAAGTCCCTCCACTTCTCATAGTTTGAAAGAAATAAGCATGCTGTTTCATTATCCAGTAAAACTATATAGTAGAATTCACTATAATTTCTCAGTTCATTTTAAAGATTCCTGCATAACTGCTGGTTGAAGACAGCATGAAAAGTATAAGTATACAGTTTAAGTATGTATTTACCCTTCTGGTTCTTTTCTTTAGAACCTGTACAGTGCCTGGAACATGGTTTACTTTCAATAATTGTTGCTGAATGAATCATAAGTAATTTCTGGTAGGTTAGAACAGAGGGGAATTTATTAATTATACTTTTCAAAGCAATCATTCTAAAATGCAGCCCACCCAGTAACATTAGAAAAAAAAAAAATGTACTATTTGTCATGCTGTTCTTGAACCACCCCACCACTACTCTGCCCTCCTCTCCCTCAATATAACAAAACAGATAAATAGGCCTTTACATCTACATCTTTGGTTTCTGAATCTTGATAGCTTTTCTACAAGAGAGTTGATAGTTGGTATTTGGTTCATGAACCCTACAGAAAAGATAATGGGGCCAAGACCATATTATTTGTTAAGAGAAAATGTCAAGAACAAAAAATGAAAATGTCAAAGGTAGGTTGATATACTGTATTACTTAAAGACTGTTTTGTTGGAAGAACTGACCAAGTGATTTACTAACAGCTTTTAGTGGACAGTCTTTGGATTACAATGTAGATGAAAAATAAATGGGAATCCAATCTAGGCATTTGACAGATGGAGAAAAAAAATGGGAAGACACAATTATAGTCTACAGAAACATGTGTTTCTTTTCAGGATTTCAAGTTATGAAAAATAATTTTGTATCAGAAATTTTCTTCAAAGGGTCTACTTATCTATCTATATCTCTACGTCCTTTAATTACATAAGCCACCTTTAATTCCTCATCACATTGGCATACAGGTAAGGATTAGGAAATTGTGTAAAGCTGATGTTCAAAAGGTGCAAAAGTCAGTGGAGAGAGGATCTTAGTATATTTGGGTCAAAACAGATGTAGATCTCCTTGTAAAATCTTAAGTATTTTTAGGTTTTCTGGTGGGTCCTGAATGTGTTCAGCCACTTAGTAATAAACAGTGCTTTATTCCATAAACATTGAGTGTCCATTATGTGTCATGAATTTGCTAGAGGTCCCCAATATAGAGGGGAAAAAAAAGGTTAAAGAAATGGAGGGAAAAAAAACAAGAAATGTTTTCTGTTGGTCAAAAAAGGCATATCACTGCATACTACCAAAGATCCAGTAGGGTGTCATATTTAATGTTTATTTTATGTATGTTAACTGATGATATTCATGTTGATGAACAATATGGAAGACTAACACCTGAAACAAACACAACATTGTAAATCAACTGTACCTCCAATAAAAAATTTTTAAAAAGAATATGGAAGACCAAACTAAATATGGAAAAACATGGAAGTGCTAAAATCTCCTTCTAAAGGTTCCTATTTCTTGGTATTGATGACACACTAAATTTGTTATTTGAATCCCTTAATCTTCAGTCTATTCTTCTAAACAAAGAAATTTCATTCTCAAATTCTAAAGTAAAATATATTTAAAAATTGATCCTAATCATTATTTAGTATGTATTTACTATTAGCTCCAAGTACTGCATTTCGGACTCTTTTGTTGACCATGATGGCTACTCCATTTCTTCTGAGGGATTCCTGTCTGCAGTAGTAGATATAATGGTCATCTGAGTTAAATTCACCCATTCCAGTCCATTTTAGTTCGCTGATTCCTAGAATGTCGACGTTCACTCTTGCCATCTCTTGTTTGACCACTTCCAATTTGCCTTGATTCATGGACCTGACATTCCAGGCTCCTATGCAATATTGCTCTTTACAGCATCGGACTTGCTTCTATCACCAGTCACATCCACAGCTGGGTATTGTTTTTGCTTTGGCTCCATCCCTTCATTCTTTCTGGAGTTATTTCTCTACTGATTTCCAGTAGTGTGTTGGGCACCTACTGACCTGGGGAATTCCTCTTTCAGTATCCTATCATTTTGCCTTTTCCTACTGTTCATGGGGTTCTCAAGGCAAGAATACTGAAGTGGTTTGCCAGTCCCTTTTCCAGTGGACCACATTCTGTCAGACCACATTCTCAAAAACGACAGATCTCTGTTTGTCTCCAAGGCAAACCATTCAATATCACAGTAATCCAAGTCTATGCCCCAACCAGTAATGCCGAAGAAGCTGAAGTTGAACAGTTCTATGAAGACCTACAAGACCTTTTAGAACTAACACCCAAAAAAGATGTCCTTTTCATTATAGGGGACTGGAATGCAAAAGTAGGAGTTCAAGAAACACTTGGAGTAACAGGCAAATTTGGCCTTGGAATGCGGAATGCAGCAGGGCAAAGACTAATAGAGTTTTGCCAAGAAAATGCACTGGTCATAGCAAACACCCTCTTCCAACAACACAAGAGAAGACTCTACACATGGACATCACCAGATGGTCAACACTGAAATCAGACTGATTATATTCTTTACAGCCAAAGATGGAGAAGCTCTATACAGTCAACAAAAAAAAAGACCAGGAACTGACAGTGGCTCAGATCATGAACTCCTTATTACCAAATTCAGACTTAAATTGAAGAAAGTAGGGAAAACCACTAGACCATTCAGGTATGACCTAAATCAAATCCCTTATGATTATACAGTGGAAGTGAGAAATAGATTTAAGGGCCTAGATCTGATAGACAGAATGCCTGATGAATTATGGAATGAGGTTCATGACATTGTACAGGAGACAGGGATCAAGACCATCCCCATGGAAAAGAAATGCAAAAAAGCAAAATGGCTGTCTGAGGAGGCCTTACAAATAGCTGTGAAAAGAAGAGAGGCGAAAAACACAGGAGAAAAGGAAAGATATAAGCATCTGAATGCAGAGTTCCAGAGAATAGCAAGAAGAGATAAGAAAGCCTTCTTCAGTGATCAATGCAAAGAAATAGAGGGAAAGACTAGAGATCTCTTCAAGAAAATTAGAGATACCAAGGGAGCATTTCATGCAAAGATGGGCTCGATAAAGGACAGAAATGGTATGGACCCAACAGAATCAGAAGATATTAAGAAGAGGTGGCAAGAATACACAGAAGAACTGTACAAAAAAGATATTCATGACCCAGATAATCATGATGGTGTGATCACTCACCTAGAGCCAGACATCCTGGAATGTGAAGTCAAGTCGGCCTTAGAAAAAGCATCACTACGAACAAAGCTAGTGGAGGAGATAGAATTCCAGTTGAGCTGTTTCAAATCCTGAAAGATGATGCTGTAAAAGTGCTGCACTCAATATGCCAGCAAATTTGGAAAACTCAGCAGTGGCCACAGGACTGGAAAAGGTCAGTTTTCATTCCAATCCCAAAGAAAAGTAATGCCAAAGAATGCTCAAACTACCACACAATTGCATTCATCTAACATGCTAGTAAAGTAATGCTCAAAATTCTCCAAGCCAGGCTTCAGCAATACGTGAACCGTGAACTTCCTGATGTTCAAGCTGGTTTTAGAAAAGGCAGAGGAACCAGAGATCAAATTGCCAACCTCCTCTGGATCATGGAAAAAGCAAGAGAGTTCCAGAAACACATCTATTTCTGCTTTATTGACTATGCCAAAGCCTTTGACTGTGTGAATCACAAGAAACTGTGGAAAATTCTGAAAGAGAAGGGAATACCAGACCACCTGACCTGCCTCTTGAGAAATCTGTATGCAGGTCAGGAAGCAACAGTTAGGACTGGACATGGAACAACAGACTGGTTCCAAATAGGAAAAGGAGTACATGAAGGCTGGATATCTTCACCCTGCTTATTTAACTTATATGCAGACTACATCATGAGAAACTCTGGACTGGAAGAAACACAAGCTGGAATCAAGATTGCTGGGAGAAATATCAAGAACCTCAGATCTGCAGATGACAACAGCCTTATGGCAGAAAGTGAAGAGGAACTAAAAAGCCTCTTGATGAAAGTGAAAGTGGAGAGTGAAAAGGTTGGCTTAAAGCTCAACATTCAGAAAAAGAAGATTATGGCATCCAGTCCCATCACTTCATGGCAAATAGATGGGGAAACAGTGGAAACAGTGTCAGACTTTATTTTGGGGGGCTCCAAAATCACTGCAGATTGTGACTGCAGCCATGAAATTAAAAGCTGGTTACTCCTTGGAAGAAAAGTTATGACCAACCTAGATAGCATATTCAAAAGCAGAGACATTACTTTGCCGACTAAGGTCTGTCTAGTCAAGGCTATGGTTTTTCCTGTGGTCATGTATGGATGTGAGAGTTGGACTGTGTAGAAGGCTGAGAGCTGAAGCATTGATGCTTTTGAACTGTGGCGTTGGAGAAGACCCTTGAGAGTCCCTTGGGCTGCAAGGAGATCCAATCAGTCCATTCTGAAGGAGATCAACCCTGGGATTTCTTTGGAAGGAATGATGCTAAAGCTGAAACTCCAGTACCATGGCCACCTCATGTGAAGAGCAGACTCATTGGAAAAGACTCTGATGCTGGGAGGGATTGGGGGCAGGAGGAGAAGGGAACGACAGAGGATGAGATGGCTGGATGGCATCACTGACTCATTGGATGTGAGTCTGAGTGAACTCCGGAAGCTGGTGATGGACAGGGAGGCCTGGCATGCTGCAATTCATGGGGTCGCAAAGAGTTGGACACAATTGAGCGACTGAAATGAACTGAACTGAACTATTAGCTCCATAAAGAGTACAGACACTATAATATCTCTCGTCTAAATATATATTTTTTGGAACTATGACATATAGCAATTTTTAAGGTACTTATCCTATTGACTCTTGGTCATGTCAAGAAATTAGGTCCTTGTTGCTCACTTGAGTAATTCCATAATTCAATATTTTGTACATAAAATTAATTGTAATTTGGCAAACAAAAATCAGGGATGATATTCAACTTACTCTGATAGCTTCTTTAAATTTGTTTTCTTCTGCTGTGATACGTACATGCTAAGATCTCAAGAAATAGTTGAGAATGATTTCTTCTTGTTGTTTCCCTAAAGAGTTAAATTTACTTTCATGCTTTTGCAAAAACATGCTTTGCCACTGCTTCGTCAGAGCCATATGCTTTATTTGACAACAATCTACTGTACTTTTCTTATTTCAAAAACCAACACCTTTAACTGTAATTTTATGCTCTAATACTTCATAAAATAGTTCCATTTCTCCCACGTAAATTAAATTGGGACATTTTATTTTCCCGTCTTATTTGTCAATATAAGATATTTAAAGTGAACACATGGACTTCTTAATTCGTCTCAATATGTTGAGGACTGTTATACTTTATTTTGGCTTGTAATTCCAGCTACCAACCTTTTGTAGTGAGGCAAGTGAATAAGTAAGATGCAACCAGTAAGATTTCATTAAATCCTTTTGTGGTGACAGCACTAGTGCTTAAGTTTCCTTTATATTCCTATTCCTTTCACCTACCCAGGAATTTTGATTACTAGATTGAGATTTGTATTATACCAACAGCCCACAGTGAAAGAATTTCTATTATTAAGAAGCAACTTTTTATGACTAGCATATTTAACTTAGCGTAATACCTGAAGTGTCATCCAGGTTGCAAGCATGTGTCAGAATTTCTTTCCTTTTTAAGGCTAATATTCCATTGTCTGTATATACCATATTGTATTAACCCACGTATCTGCTGATGGACACTTAGGTTGCTTCCACCTTTAGGCTTATGCAAATAACAATGCTATGAACATGGAGATACATCTTTGAAGCACTGCTTTCAATTCTTTTGGGTATATACACAGAAGTGGAAATGCTGGATCATCCTGTAATTCTATTTCTAAATTTTTGAGAAATTGCCATACTGTTTTCCGTAGCAGGTGCACCATCATTCCCATAAATCATGCATGAGGTTTCTAATAGCTCCATGTCCTTGCCAACATCTGTCATTTTCTGTTTTTTTTTTTTTAATAGTAGCCATTCTAATAAGTATGAGGTGGTATCTCATTGTGGTTTTGATTTGCATTTCCTTAATGATCAGTGATGTCGAGCATCTTTTTCATGTGCTTATTGGCCATTTGTTTACCTTTGGAGGAATTATTCAAGTCCTTTGCTCAGTTTTTAATTAGATTGTTTGTTTCTTCACTGCTGAGTTTTAGAAACTCCTTTTATATTCTAGATATTGATCCTTTTTCAGATACAAAATTTGCAAATATTTTCTCTTTTCACTTTTGCATTTTCACTCTGTTGATAGTGTCCTTTGATAAACAGAAGTTTCTAATTTTGATATACTCCAGTTTATTTATTTTTCCTTTTGTTCCCTATAACTTTTACTTTGATTTAACTTCATAAATATTCTACAAGCTGCCTTAAAATCTACCTAAAACAGAATATAGATAATAATGTAATCACTCATTCTTTAATATTAGGTATTCTTAGATTTTCCTATGATATTTTAATTTTTAGAGCTTGTTATGAATTCTTTTTTATTTGTTAATGGTATGAATATAACAAATACTTCTTGCTTATCTGAACAAAAATTATTTATATAGGGAAACGATTTTCCTTGGGTCTCCTAACTTTTTGCATGCCTTGTAAACAAGGCACTGACTGGCCTCTGCTCTGATCTATCTTTTCAAAGATGACTATGTGGGAAACAACCTTGGAAGAGAGGTCAAGTCTCCTTACAGCCTTGGAAGATGAAATAGCATCTCCCTCTAGACCTACTCCGGGAGTTGGTGATGGACAGGGAAGCCTGGCATGCTGCGGTTCATGGGGTTGCAAAGAGTCAGACACAACTGAGCGACTGAACTGAACTAGACCTACAAACAGGCATGCTTGCCGTCAATTGTAAGACACTTATATCCCCTAAGCCCAGGATTCCTCTCCTATAATGCAATCTACTGCATGTGAAGGCTTCACTTGGCCTTCTTTGCTTTACTATCTGGGAACTGCTGCTCAAGGAACCAGTACAACAAAAGACTGATTGGCTACTTCTGCTGCTGTGAGTAAGGAACTGCCCCTTGTCTCTAGCCTTGGAGGGTCACAACTTCTAAAAGTACCCATAAAACTATGGCATGCTAACTTGTTAGCTTGAAGTAGGGGGGTACCCTTCACAGTGAACAATGTATGCTATTACTGTGTAACACAGGGAACTTACTCATTTCCTTTAAACAGAAGGAAATCCAAAAAAGACAGGATATAAGTAAATGTATAGTGAATTCCCTTTGCTGTACAGCAGAAACTAACTCAACATGGTAAAGCAACTATACTGTAATTAAAAATTATAAAAATGTGTTCTAAGAGATTTTTGAATATCCTTGAAAGGATAGTCTAAATATCTTTGAAAGTCATTTAGCCTAACTCCCACTCAGTCAAAAATTTCTTCTACACATCCTGACAGATGGCATTTGAAATATTACTTAAATGATTCTAGTAAAAGGAAACACTTCTCAAAGCTTTTTGCATCATTGATTATTAAGTCCCTCCTTATGTTGAACTGAACTATTTGTAACTTTATAATACTAGCTTTTGCCTGATTTCATCTTTTTTACATAGAATAATTATTCTATTTTTCACATGGCAGGTCTTTCTATTTGAAAGTACTTATTTAGTCTCCACTAATCTCACTTAATTCTCTGAACATATCAATTTCATTCCATATTCTTCCCATACTATGTTCTATAGATCCACTGGACTCTCTAGACACACCCCAAAATGGTAATGATTCCCAGAGGTGTGTCTATATGGCTATAGAACAGTTCAGTGATAAATGAATTGTTTATCAATTGTTATCAGTGATAAACACATCATTTTAACAGAATGCCATTGATTCATTTAGCATAAATTTTATATACCATTTTTGTAGCTCTATCATATTGTCCTATTGTGTTCAGCTTGTGATTAGTTAAAATATTCAGGCTTTTCCCCCATAGCCATACTCAAGCCATAATTATATTTGTAAAACTGACTTTTAGAATCCATAACAAAGATTTTTTAAAAGATTTTGTCTCTGTCATCAGTAATACTATTTTTTGCTACATATAACCTGTGCCATCGGAAAAAATTATAGGCATTCTTTCAATCTCTAAATACTAGTCACTAATGGAAATACTGTCTACAAAAAGGGCTAAGGACAAGCCATTGAACTTCTTTCATAACAATCCAGACTATACTTCAACAGTACTGATCAGTTGTTCAACAAGTTATAATCTACTGAATGAGGCCATTTTCCCACATAAATATCATCACAAAGATATCATGCTTTGGGGAAATAAAAGTGTTTCATTTGTTTCCTTGGCATTCTCTAGATCTACCAACTATTTCTAAAAGAATGTCAGCACTTTACTAAGATATTAAGAAGACTGTCACTCAGGAGGATGTGTCATTGCTAATTTACATTGATTACACTGCTAATTTACTAATGATTAAGCAAGGTAAAACCAATGAATTTAGGCATCTTTACCTAAATAAGAAATTGCTTTCCTAATCCCCAGTCTAAAGCCTTAAGCCCTGGAAGTAGTGATAACTAATGTTCTCATTCACAGAGTTCAAGCTTCTGATTGAGATGTAGAAGAAAAACACATCTGTCTCTGCGGTAATCAGTATGAAATTCTGCCTCCATTGCCACTTTTTGATGTGGTTGGAAAAATAATATATCCTTATTGTAGTGATGCTGAAGCTGAAGCTCCAGTGCTTTGGCTACCTGATGCAAAAGCCATCTCATTAGAAAACACCCTGATGCTGGGAACGATAGAAGGCATGAGGAGAAGGGGACAATAGAGAATGAGATGGCTGGATGGATGGCATCATCAACTCAGTGGACATGAGTCTGAATAAACTCCGGGAGATAGTGAAGGACAAGGAGCCCTGGCATGCTGCAGTCTATGGGGTCCCAAAGAGTTGAACACAACTGAGCGACTGAATGACAACAATTCTGTTTATTAATTTAACACTTTTTTGAATTGATAACGAATCCAAGTTACCCCTACAAAAGGTCAGTGGACAAAGTCCACAATCATATTGATAGATCAAAAGGGTATTTGAAAAAAAAAAGTAAGCATTTACTTCGGATAATAACTCTTGGAAAATAATTTTTCTCAAACTAATTCATAATCGTAGTTATCAATGAAACACTGAAGCATCCATAGATCACTTCACTTATTTAAACTCCTTTTAAAAAATTTTAGCCTAAGCAGTAAAAGAAAAAACATGAATATTGGAAAGCAGTACCAGACATCATTATTTGCAGATGATGTGAATAAAACTATATTATTGCAATATTAAGAAATAAGGATACAAAAATTAATAATCTTAAAATACATTCTAAATCAATTAGAAGTTAGGATATACAACAGAAATAAAATCCTATTCTTATCATGTATACCTGTGGTGCTTCTCAAACTTTGATGTACATATAAATCACCTGAGGATCTTGCTAAAATGAAGATTCAGTACATTTGCAATCAAGATTTAATATTTCCAATGATCTTCCAAGTGATGATGATCATACTTTGAGTAGTTATGTGTGTATATATGGATATGTATACACATACACATATACTAATATGTATAATCCACATCTATAATTTTTAAACTTTAGAATTAAAAACAAATCTGTAAAAACTCTTTTACAAAAAGGTAAAAGAAAGGTTAAGGATTACTGGATGACATAAAATAATACTTGAATGAAGAGAATGTCATGTTCCTGGATAGGAAGATAACAGTATAAAAATGTCTGTTCTTCCTCAGATCAGTTCAGTAGCTGAGTTGTGTCTGCCTCTTTGCGACCCCATGGACTGCAGCACGCCAGGCCTCCCTATCCAACACCAACTCCTGGAGTTTACTCAAACTCATGTCCATCAAGCTGGTGATGCCATCCAACCATTTCATCCTCTGTCATCCCCTTCTACTCCTGCCTCCAATCTTTCCCAGCATCAAGGTCTTTTCAGATGAGTCAGTTCTTTGCATCAGGTGGGCAAAGAATTGGAGTTTCAGCTTCAACATCAGTCCTTCCAATGAATATTCAGAACTGATTTCCTTTAGGATGTACTAGTTGGATCTCCTTGCAGTCTAAGGGACTCTCAAAAGTCCTCTCCAACACCACAGTTCGAAAGCATCAATTCTTCATCACTCAGCCTTCTTTATGTTCCAAGTCTCACATCCATACATGACTAATGGAAAAACCATAGCCTTGACTAGATGGACTTTTGTTGGCAAGGTAATGTCTCTGCTTTTTAATATGCTGTCTAGGTTGGTCATAAGTTTTCTTCCAAGGGGCAAGCGTCTTTTAATTTTATAGCTGCAGTCACCATCTGTGGTGATTTTGGAGCCTCCAAAAATAAAGTCTGACACTGTTTCCACTGTTTCCCCATCTATTTGCCATGAAGTGATGGGACCAGATGCCATGAGCTTAGTTTTCTGAATGTTGAGCTTTAAGCCAACTTTTTCAATCTCCTCTTTCACTTTCATCAAGAGGTCCTTTAGTTCTTCCTAAAATTAGTTTAATGCCTTTAACACAAATGAAAACCACTAAATGTGGGAGTGTTTGCAACCTTAAAAAATGAATATCATAAAGTTCATCAAAAGAATAAATATTTCATATCAGATATATTTTCCAGAGACCATTAGGCAGTGCTTTCCCTTCCAGAAATTAATGACAAGAATTAAAACCATTTGTTTCTGTCACAGAAACGGGCAGATCAAAATTGTATGTACAAAGTCTAGCCACTGATCCAAGCGTGCACACAAACTTAGTATATAATAAAGGTGACATATCAAATCACTGGGAAAAAATATGAATCATCTGACAAGTGAATTGAGATATAACTAATAATCATTGAAATAGACATATACTGGTCAAAAATATTATGACTTTAAGACTTAATAAAACAAGTACACACAATCATCAAATAATATGAAACTTGAAATAAAAGACATGACTACTGGAAAACAATAGCTTTGACTACACGGACATTTGTTGGCTAAGTAATGTCTCTGTTTTCTCATATGCTGTCTAGGTTGGTCATAACTTTCCTTAGAAGGAGTAAGTGTCTTTTAATTTCATGGCTTCAATCACCATCTGCAGTGATTTTGGAGCCCAAAAAAATAAAGTCTGCCACTGTTTCCACTGTTTCCCCATCTATTTGCCATGAAGTGATGGGACCAGATGCCATGATCTTCGTTTTCTGAATGTTGAACTTTAAGCCAACTTTTTCACTCTCCTCTTTCACTTTCATCAGAGGCTCTATAGTTCTTCTTCTCTTTCTGCCATAAGGGTGGTGTCACCTGCATATCTGAGGTTATTGATATTTCTCCTGGCAAACTTGATTCCAGCTTGTGCTTCCTCCAGCCCAGCGTTTCTCATGATGTACTTTGCATATAAGTTAAATAAACTAGGTAACAATATACAGCCTTGACATACTCCTTTCCTGATTTGGAACCAGTCTGTTATTCAATCAGATGTTCAAGCTGTTTTTAGAAAAGCTAGAGGAATCAGAGATCAAATTGCTAACATCCACTGGATCATCAAAAAAGCAGGAGAGTTCCAAAAAACATCTATTTCTGCTTTATTGACTATTCCAAAGCCTTTGACTGTGTGGTCACAAAAATACTGTGGAAAATTCTGAAAGAGATGGGAATACCAGACCATCTGACCTGCCTCTTGAGAAACCTGTATGCAGGTCAGGAAGCAATGGTTAGAATGGGACATGGAACAACAGACTGGTTCCAAATAGGAAAAGGAGTACGTTAAGGCTGTACATTGTCACCCTGCTTATTTAACTTATATGAAGAGTACATCATGAGAAATGCTGGGCTGGAAGAAGCGCAAACTGGAATCAAGATTGCCAGGAGAAATATCAATAACCTCAGATATGCAGATGACACCACCCTTATGGCAGAAAGTGAAGAGGAACTAAAAAGCCTCTTGATGAAAGCGAAAGAGGAGAGTGAAAAAGTTGGCTTAAAGCTCAATATTCAGAAAATGAAGATCATGGCATCTGGTCCCATCACTTCATGGGAAATAGATGGGGAAACAGTGGAAACAATGGCAGACTTTATTTTTGGGGGCTCCAAAATCACTGCAGATGGTGATTGAAGCCATGAAATTAAAAGACTCTTACTCCTTGGAAGGAAAGTTATGACCAACCTAGACAGCATAGGAAAAAGCAGATACATCACTTTGCCAACAAAGGTCCATTTAGTCATGGCTATGGTTAACCAGTAGTCATGTCTTTTATTTTAAGTTTGATATTATTTGATATTTGTGTGTACTTGTTTTATTAAGTCTTAAAGTTATAACACCAAATAATTCATGCTTTTGAACTGTGGTGCTGGAGAAGACTCTTGAGAGTCTCTTGGACTGCAAGGAGATCCAACCAGTCCATCCTAAAGGAGATCAGTCCTGGGTGTTCATTGGAAGGACTGATGTTGAAGCTGAAACTCCAATACTTCGGCCATCTAATGTGAAGAGCTGACTCATTTGAAAAGACTCTGATGCTGAGAAAGACTGAGGGCAGGAGAAGCAGATGACAGAGGATTATATGGTTGGATGGCATTACCGACTCAATGGACATCGGTTTGGGTAGACTCCGGGAGTTGGTGATGGACAGGGATGCCTGGCGTGCTGCAGTTCATGGGGTCGCAAAGAGTCAGACACGACTGAGTGACTGAACCGAACTGACACAAAGGCTTTCTCATAGTCAATAAAGCAGAAATAGATGTTTTCTGGAACTTTCTTGCTTTTTCGATAATCCAACGGATGTTGGCAATTTGATCGCTATTTCGTATGCCTTTTCTAAATCCAGCTTGAACATCTGGACATTCACAGTTCTTGTATTGCTGAAGCCTTACTTGGAGAATTTTGAGCATTACTTCACTAGCATGTGATGTGAGCACAATTTGTGGTAGTTTGAATCTTTTTGGCATTGCCTTTCTTTGGGTTTGGAATGAAAACTCGTCTTTTCCAGTCCTGTGGCCATTGCTGAGTTTTCCAAATTTGCTAACATATTGAGTGAAGCCCTTTTACAGCATCATCTTTTAGGTTTTGAAATAGCTCAACAGGAATTCTATCACCTCCACTAGCTTTATTTGTAGTGATGCTTCCTAAGGCCCACTTGACTTTGCATTCCAGGATATCTGGCTCTAGGTGAATGATCACACTCGTAGTTATCTGGGTCATGAAGATCTTTTTTGTATAGTTGTTCTGTGTTTGCCACCTCTTCTTAGTATATCTGCTTCTTTTAGGTCCATACCATTTCTGTCCTTTACTGAGCCCATATTTGCATGAAATGTTCCCTTGGTATCTCTAATTTTCTTGAAGAGATCTCTAGTCTTTCCTATTCTATTGTTTTCCTCTATTTCTTTGTACTGATCACTGAGGAAGGCTTTCTTTTCTCTCCTTGCTATTCTTTGGAACTCTGCATTCAGATGCTTATATCTTTCCTTTTCTCCTTTGCTGTTTGCTTTTCTTCTTTTCACAGCTATTTCTAAGGCCTTATCTGACAGCTATTTTGCTTTTTTTGCATTACTTTTTCTTGGTGATGGTCTTACTCCCTGTCTCCTGTACAATGTCACAAACCTCCATCCATAGTTCATCAGGTACTCTGTGTATCAGATCTAGTCCCTTAAATCTATTTCTCACTTCCACTGTATAATTGTTAGGGATTTGATTTAGGTCATACCTGAATGGTCTAGTGGTTTCCCTACTTTCTTCAATTTAAGTCTGAATTTGGCAATAAGGAGTTCATGATATGAGCCACTGTCAGCTTCTGGTCTTGTTTTTGCTGACTGTATAGAGCTTCTCCATCTTTGCTGTAAAGAATATAATCAATCTGATTTTGCAGTTGGTCATCTGGTGATGTCCATGTGTAGAGTCTTCTCTTGTGTTGTTGGAAGAGGGTGTTTACTATGACCGGTATGTACTCTTGGCAGAACTCTATTAGCCTTTGCTCTGCTTCATTCCTCATTCCAAGGCCAAATTTGCCTGTTACTCCAGGTGTTTCTTGACTTTCTACTTTTGCATTCCAGTCCCCTATAATGAAAAGGACATCTTTTGGGGGTTTACTTCTAGAAAGTCTTATAGCTATTCATAGAACCATTCAACTTCTGCTTCTTCAGCATTACTGGTTGGGCATAGACTTGGATTACTGTGACATTGAATGGTTTGGTTTGGAATCAAACAGAGTCATTCTGTCATTTTTGAGACTGCATCCAAGTACTGCATTTTGGACTCTTTTGTTGACCATGATGGCTACTCCATTTCTTCTAAGGATTCTTGCCCACAGTAGTAGATATAATGGTCATCTGAGTTAAATTCATCCATTTCAGTCCATTTTAGTTTGCTGATTCCTAAAATATCAGCGTTCACTCTTGCCATCTCCTGTTGACCACTTTCAATTTGCACTGATTCATGTACCTAACGTTCCAGGTTCCTATGCAATATTGCTCTTTACAGCATCGGACTTTGCTTCCATCACCAGTCACATCCACAACTGGGTATTGTTTTTGCTTTGGCTCTGTCTCTTCATTCTTTCTGGAGTTGTTTCTCCACTGATCTCCAGTAACATATTGGGCACCTACCAACCTGGGAAGTTCATCTTTCAGTGTCCTATCTTTTTGCATTTTAATACTGTTCATGGTATATGGACTGGGAAATCATACTGGGAAACAGACTCTTGGAGGGCACAACAGAACCTTGTGCACCAGGACCCAGGAGAAAGAAGCAGCAATGCCACAAGAGACTGTGCCAGACTTGCCTGTGGGTGTCTGGGAGTCTCCGGTGGAGGAATGTGTCAGTGGTGGCCTGCTGCAGGGTTGGGGGCACTGAGTGTAGCCGTACACGCGTGGGAACTTTTGAGGGAGGTCACCATTATCTTCATTACCTCCACCATAGTTTGGTCCCAGGTAAATAGGAAGGAGGGAACACAGCTCAACCCATCAACAGAAAGTTGAATTTAAGATTTACTGAGCATGGCCCCACCCATCAGAACAAGACCCAGTTTCCCCCTCAGTCAGTCTATCCCATCAGGATGCTTCCATAAGCTTCTTATCCTTCTCCATCAGAGGGCAGACAGTCTGAAAACCATAGTCACAGAAAACTAACCAATCTAATCACATGGACCACAGCCTTGTCTAACTCAATGAAGCTATGAGCCAATGCATGTAGGGCCACACAAGACGGATGGGTCATGGTGGAGAGTTCTGGAGGTCCACTGGAGAAGGGAATGGCAAACCACTTCAGTACTCTTGCCTTGAGAACCCCATGAACAGTTTTTGAAAAGGCAAAAAAGATAACAGGATTAGCCAGAAAGTTTTCAGGAAGGAGAAACTGTCTGAAAGCAGGATAAATTGTTGTTATATAATCCTTAGTACAGAGTTTAAACTGTGTTGTTTGTTGTGTAATCATTGCTTTAAAAAAAAAAAAAAGTGTTTTATGTGACTAAGACTAAGGAATGTAGAGAGAGAGAGAAAAAAAAAGAGGTTTGTCCTTTCCTCCTCCTTGAGAATTCCAGACCCCTCTCTCCTCCCCTGACTTCTTATCAAGCTACCTAGGAACTGACTGTCTCATTACTAACACTGTCTTCATTCCTCTGACAAAAATTCAATGACTTCCATAACTTAGCCATTCTAACATGATTCTTATTTTTACCACAACCCCTATCAACATAACTAAGTCATAACTATTTCCTCTCTTTTAAAATCAAACCAATCAGCATAGAGATCTGTCTCTGATTATAACTGTAGAGTTGATTTATTTTCATTACAGTCCCAGTCAGATTGTACATTTCAGTCATAGACAGCCTCCCATAGGTCCCCAAATGGCATCAAATGATGAATGATTAAGAACTTTTTAAAAGATAAACCAATATTTCCTCTGCAAGTTATATACAACATAAAATACATCTTTAAAAGGGCATTATAGAAAGCATCAAATAAATCAATAAAATGCAAAAAGTAGGCTTTACAATCACTACTAGCATTTCCTTGCCAAATAACTAACAGTGCATATCATAAGCACACAGTGAATGCTGCAATAATTATAAAGAAGCCAAAAATAATAAATGGCCAAATAATATCTCATCCCAAATTTCTAAACTTCCTTTTGTAAGTACCGTCACCTTCAGGGTAGACTAGGTCCTAAACCTCTTGGTCCCTCTTATGAAGCAATGATTCACATTGCTCAGTGTAGGATGTTGTACAGTTTAGAAGAACCTAGTCCAGTTTAGCAACAGTGACTTCCAAACTCATGTCCTCTACTGTATTTCTTCAACACCATAAAAAGGACTTGTAATTATAAGAAATTCTTAAAGAAACCTGTTCTTTTTAAAAATTACACTGAAACAATGTTTCTCTCACTACCCACAAAAATCTCTTCCAAAACCACTTCAATGACTCCTCCTCTCCCTTAGCCCTCTATTTTAGTAAACCCTTCTCTCATCACTACTCCTCCTGTCCACCACACCCCATGCTTCTCTCCAGTCTAATCCATTTTAATGAGAAGAACACATCTGGCAAAGCAAGATTCTTGAAGAATAGCTCAGTAAAACCAAATTGCTGCATCATGGGCAAAAAGATAACAAAGGAAAAAAATATATGTTCATTCGTAAGGATTTTGTCTCATCATATTTGCAGATATTTACTAAAAATGCTTAAGTGAATAAATATTACTAAGTAAGAGGAAAGAATTAGCCGTGTTGTGAAATAAAAGTTTCTGGTCAGAGTTGGAAGACCCAGGCCCCTAGACAGAGCACTTTTCTTTTCACTCTGACCTAGTTTTACAAGATTACTCTTACAGGGATAAAATTTACGAACATATTTCATTAACATACCTTTTTCTGAATTAATATAAAGTATTAGTACTAGATATTAATAGGAGGCTTGGTGGCCCAGAAGTTACAGTGTCTGCCTCTAATACGGGACACCTGGGTTCGATTCCTGGGTTGGGAAGATCCCCTGGAGAAGGAAATGGCAACCGACTCCAGTATTCTTGCCTGGAGAATCCCATGGACGGAGAAGCCTGGTGGGCTACAGTCCATGGGGTCGCAAAGAGTCGGACACGACTGAGCGACTTAACTTATTAATAGTTCAGTGTTGATATGGAATAAACTCATGGAATAGGCTTTAAATTTCCAATAGCTTAATCAGAAATCACTAAAGCAAATGGTCTGTGTTCTTACGGGATTAATGTATTTATTTGTACAAATTTTTAGTCATAGAATGTAGTAAAACTTTACTAACCCAGGCTTCTTTAATTCAGAAATCATCACAGAGAAGGAGTAAGATAACTTACAAAGAAGTGCTGAGGCTGGAGATGAGAAACATAATAATAAACTTGAAGCAGCATTGCAACCAGATTTTAGAAGGGTCCCTTAGTCTCTCTGGATTCTATTCACTTGTGTTTAAAGTGAACTAAACTAGTCAGTCAATTCACCTCATCATCATATAATTCTATGGCTCTATGTGGTTCAGATAGATGCAGCTTTTTTATTTTATTCTTTCCATAAGCAATGTTTCTGGGAATGGGATTATTCTTGTCTGTATGTTTTTCTCAATCCGGAGCTCATGAATGGCCTTAAAGGATCACATGAATTCCCTGAATTTAAGCAACCATGTTTATGTGCATTTTTTTAGACAGAGGTTCACAGCTTTAACTCTCGAAAACCTTTGTGAACCTCTCAAAAAAAAAAAAAAGATCAAGAATCACTTCCTTCATTAATAGACTAATTCTAAGTGATTCTCATCAACTTGTTAAAGCAGGCACACACACAAAATTGCTTAATAATCCTGTGTTGGTTCTATAACATTATGTGTCTTACATCCGTAAACACAACACATTCTGTTATAAGCTATCCCTCAAACTTTCACTAATGGCTCTCTCCTCATTTGGTGATGAGTTGTGCTCTTCATCTGTCTAGGTCACCTCATTATATCAAAAGCTTTGAACAGTTCCTGGCTCTCAGGGAAGCAAGGGAAAAGAAGAGCTACCAGTTTATCTCTAGGGAAAGAAGGTAGCTGTGGAGTGATCATCATCTCATCTGAGCTTGGATTGTGACTCCAAAACTCTGTGAGATAGTGGAAGAATCAGCAAGCAAGGATAGATAATCTTATCCAAAATCAAGCCTTGAAATTTCAGCAAAAGAAAATGTAAACCCAAAGTAAACAAGGGCTTTACCAAAAGTGGCAAGGTGAGGACCAGAATGCTTAGCCAATGGTCAGGGTTCCTACCATTTCACTACAATTGTCCAACTGGGAGAAGGCACAGAACCCAACATGGATTGCAAATGAACAAGTCACCTATTCCAGTTCCTCTCTTTTACATGAAATCCAGCAGCTAACAATCTCCTTCTTCATTATGGGTAGATATACCACAATCTGAGATTTTTGCCTAATTTATTAGCATATGACAAATAAAATAATACCATGTCTTATATGTAATAAAAGTTAGATCCAAATTCTTTGTCATTGTTATAGCTATAAAAGTTAGCCAGTGTTATAAATAAAATTGCTTTTATCATGCAAACTTAATTTTCAATAATGCTTGTTTATTTGTCTTAACTGACAATTACAGGAAGAAAAAATCATCCATTTCCTAGTATCTTTTGAAATAGATGTATGTAAAATTGGATGATTGTTATTTCATTCCTATACACTTCTGGAAATTGACTTTTAAGAGCTTAATAACATTTGCATTTCTTTTATCTTTTCAGGAGCATTGTTTTAAACCCTGCCTATTTCCGAAATCATCTTCGTCAGGCAACAGTGTTTAGATGTCTGGAGAGATATTCAGAAGCTGCCCGGTATGTTTATTATAACTTTTGTGAAGATTTATTTCAAGTTAAATTAATTTCATTCTCAGCTTCTGGTAATAGCATAATAGAACTTTCCATTTCTCTCATGGAATATGATTTTACCAGAATTATTGTCTTATAAATGTCAAACCAACAATTATTGACTATCTTTTTCTTTAATTAAAGCCACTCTGTGTTCATAGCTCTTGGGAAAATTCAAACTTTCCAGCCATGAGGTCACTGATAATGATGGGAAAACTTCCAGGGAAGATTAGAAATGAACTTGACCTCTTGCTCTCAAGTACATTCCTGATCCTAGTTGTAATGACACAATTTTGTGACTATCTCTTTCTTGAGTTCTAGAAATAAAATCCAACCACATGAAAAGGATCTCAGCAGCCCATTTCTAGAAAAGATGGTCTAAGTTATAACACCAAGCGTTTTAAGAGGTGTCCTAAAGTATTGTCTCTTGGACCTGCAATATGTTTCATAAAAACCTAGTGAAGCAGCTCCTGATATTCTCATCCCCAGAACCTAGACTTATAGCAAAGAATTACAAGACTTGTGTAACAGCCTCCATGCTACACTCAGAATTTCTTTGCACCTGTGACAATGAAGGCTTTTTGTTCCTGAGTTAAGATTATCATATTAGACTCCCCTTCCCTTTAATAAATTCTCTCAAAGAATTTTCTTCATCTCCTAATGTATAGGTATCTATTGTTTCTTACCCAGCCAATTTACCATCCAAGGATTTTATCAGTAAAGTGTGAGTGGTTTCTACATACATTCCAAACATAACTCCTAGAGAGAAATCCATAGTAATAGGAATGGGGAGCCTAGGTTGCTGGTGGCTACTATCTCTGTAACATTTATAAATAACACTTTCTTAGAAAATGAAAACTTTAAGAAATTTAAATAATAAATAATAAAAATAGTAATAAAATGATTTCATAAAATTGATACTATGAGTTTGACATGCATTCTATAAGACAGTCCTAGGTATTAAATGGAAACCCACTCCAGTGTTCTTGTCTGAAGAATCCCAAGGATGGGGGAGCCTGCTGGGCTGCCATCTATGGGGTCACACAGAGTCAGACACGACTGAAGCAACCTAGCAGCAACAGCAGGTATTACTTGAACTCAATTAAATGATGAACATGGAAGACTGAATTAATCACAATACTCTATTCGCAGTCAACCACAATAGATAAGCCACACTACCTATTTATCTATGTGGTAATGTCCTCTTTTAAAATTCAAAATATGTCTATATCAATCTCATTTATACATTCTATTTTTCCTTATACTCATTTTCTAAATGTTTTGTCTTACATTACCCACATATAACTTCTTCTAATTTTATTTTGTTTACTGAGTTATTCCCATGGCTTATTTTCTGCCCATACATACTATGTGAATGAAAGGGTATTTAAGAGATGATAGTAAGCTTCCTTTTGTCTGTAAAAGTCATTAACTACAAACAAAGCTAATCAGTTTAGCATAAACAGATACAGTACGGTTGTCTGTAAATAATTTTCTTTAAGAGGTAGTTCATTAATGTGTTTTCTGAATCTAATCAAAAAATAACAGGCAAAAGCTAGATGCAACTGCAGAACTAGATTGCAACTAGTTAAACCTGCTAGTAATACACTTATGTTAAATTGTACAGACTCTAGAGAGCCCATTGTTAAATATTCAGGAACATTAGGAGAGCCAGTTGTTTACTGTAAAAGAAATTAGCTTTGCTGGGAGAATGTATACTATGTAAATTGGCAAATGCTTCAAATCCATGATTTTGGAGTTTGGGGGAGAGCCAGACACCAGTAGATCATTGACTATAACTTAATTGTATCAAACCTAACCATTGGAGTTACACTAGTGATAAAAATTCTTTATGGTTCCTAAAACAAATGAACAAACAATGAGAACTATAAAATTAGGAATTTGTCAGTACCTACATGCAATATTGGCATGAAACATCCATTTCCCTTGACATGTATATCCCTGCAGTGTAATAAGTGCATCTGTTTCATATCATTTGATGGCTAACTTGACAAGACTCCTTGAGAAGTTTCCTCATAACTGTTGGCTATATTGGTATGGACTTTCCAACAGAGAAGCAGATACAATTAATTTCAGATTCAAGTATTTTTCATCTTGGTTTCCTTGGCAATTATAGTCCTCAATATAGAGTATTGGTCATCCTTTTTTCCCCTCTAGGGAAAGAATAATATGACCCAAGAGCATGAATATCTTAGTGTCTCTTAACTATTTAATCTCTAGTATAAAACAATAATACAAATCAATATATTAAGCATTCACACATATCGATTAATTGCTTGGATACTTAGGTAGTTTTGGTTCAGGGCTCTTACAAACACATTATATGAAAACCCATTGAAAAAGCCCACACATCAAGGTATTTTCTCTAAGGAGCCAAGTAGGCATGCTTCTGAGGTTGAAAGGCACCAAGCAAATACAAAAGAATGCCATTAGCATGTAACATAGTAAGTCTTAAAACCATGATTCCCAGTCAAGTAGGTCATCTCCCATCTGGTCCAAGATAGTGTATTTATAACTAGTCCCTAGGAAATGGAATATTTAAAATTTTCTAAGCCTAACCATTCAGGTATGACCTAAATCAAATACCTTGTGATTATACAGTGGAACTGACAAATAAATTTAAGGATTAGATCTGATACAGAGTGCCTGAAGAACTATGGACGGAGGTTATGACATTGTACAGGAGGCAGTGATCAAGGTCATCTCCCCCCCCAAAAAAGAGAAACGCAAAAAGGCAAAATGGTTGTCTAAGGAGGGCTTACAAATACCTGTAAAAAGACGAGAAGCAAAACACAAAGGAGAAAAGGAAAGATATAAGCATCTGAATGCAGAGTTCCAAAGAATAGCAAGAAGAGATAAGAAAGCCTTCTTTAGTGATCAATGCAAAGAAATAGAGGAAGACAATAGAATGGGAAAAACTAGAGATCTCTTCAAAAAAATTAGAGATACCAAGGGAACATTTCATGCAAAGATGGGCACAATAAAGGACAGAAATGGTTATGGACCTAACAGAAGCAGAAGATATTAAGATGAAGTGTCAAGAATACACAGAAGAATTGTACAAAAAAGATCATCAGAGCCAGATAATCACAATGGTGTAATCACTCACCTAGAGCCAAAAATCCTGGAATGAGAAGTCAAGTGGGCCTTAGGAAGCATCACTATGAACAAAACTAGTGGAGGTGATGGAATTCCAGTTGAGCTATCTCAAATCCTAAAAGATGATGCTGTGAAAGTACTTCACGCAATATGCCAGCAAATTTGGAAAACTCAACAGTAGCCACAGGAATGGAAAAGGTCAGTTTTCATTCCAATCTCAAAGAAAGGCAATGCCAAAGAATGTTCAAACTATCATACAATTGCACTCATCTCACATGCTAGCAAAGTAATGCTCAAAATTCTCCAAGCCAGGCTTCAGCAATACATGAACCATGAATTTCCAGATGTTCAAGCTGGTTTTAGAAAAGGCAGAGGAACCAGAGATCAAATTGCCAACATCCGCTGGATCATAGAAAAAGTGAGAGAGTTCCAGAAATACATCTATTTCTGCTTTATTGACTATGCCAAAGCCTTTGACTGTGTGGGTCACAACAAACTGTGGAAAATTCTGAAAGAGATGGGAGTACCAGACCAGCTGACCTGCCTCTTGAGAAATCTGTATGCAGGTCAAGAAGCAACAGTTAGAACTGGACATGGAACAACAGACTGGTTCCAGATCAGGAAAGGAGTACGTCAAGGCTGCATATTGTCACCCTGCTTATTAAACTTATATGCAGAGCACATCATGAGAAATGCTGGACTGGATGAAGCACAAGCTGGAATCAAAACTGCCAGGAGAATTATCAATAACCTCAGATATACACATGGTACCACCCTTATGGCAGAAAGTTAAGAAGAACTAAAGAGCCTCTTGATGAAAGTGAAAGAGGAGAGTGAAAAAGTTGGCTTAAAGCTCAACATTCAGAAAACTAAGGTCATAGAATCTGGTCCCATCACTTCATGGCAAATAGATGGGGAAACAATGGAAACAGTGACAGACTTTATTTTTCTGGGCTTCAAAATCACTGCAGATGGTGATTGCAGCCATGAAATTAAAAGATGCTTGATCCTTGGAAGAAAAGCTATGACCAACCTAGATAGAATATTAAAAAGCAGAGACATTACTTTGCCAAGAAAGGTCCATCTAGTCTAAGATATGGTTTCTCCAGTAGTCGTGTATGGATGTGAGAGTTGGACTGTAAAGAAAGCTGAGTGCTGAAGAACTGATGCTTTTGAACTGTGGTGTTGGAGAAGACTCTTGAGAGTTCCTTGGACAGCAAGCAGATCCAACCAGTCCATCCTAAAGGAAATCAGTGCTGAATATTCATTGGAAGGACTGATGCTGAAGCTGAAACTCCAATACTTGGCCACCTGATGCAAAGAACTCACTCACTGGAAAAGACCTGATGCTGGGAATGATTGAAGGAGGGAGGAGAAGTGGACGACAGAGAATGAGATGGTTGGATGGCATCACCGACTCAATGGACATGAGTCTGAGTAAGCTCTGGGAGTTGGTGATGGACAGGGAAGCCTGGCGTAGTGCAGTCCACGGGGGTCACAAAAAGTTGGATACAACTGAGCAACTGAAGTGAACTGAACTAAGCTAAAGCCTAACCAGCTCTACTCAGGAAGGAATTCCTAATGAACAGACCAAAAAAGATATCTAAGACAGTTTCACAAAATCTCAGATTCTCAATTAGAGAGCCTACAGGAAATGTAACTGAATAGAGGTTATCAGTCAGGCTTATAACAATGGGAAGGTCCTTTTATTTTATTGGTCAATATCTTTTCAGAAACATCCTACCAGGAGAAAGAGCTAGCATAAATAAATGGTAGAAAGCAGAATAAAAATAAGGACATTTATTTTTGATTTAGGTTTTGCAGAAATGATAGTCACCCTCAAAAAGGTACCTTGTTGTTGTTTTTCAGTTGCTCAGTTGTTCTGACTCTTTGGGACCCTGTGGACTTTAAGACTCCAGGCCTCCCAGTCCTTCACTAACTCCCAGATTTAGATCAGACTCATATCCATTGGTTTGATGATGCCATCCAACCATCTCATCCATTGTCACCCCCTTCTCCTCCTGCCCTCAATCTTTCCCAGCATCAGGATCTTTTCCAATGAATTGGCTCTTCACATCAGGTGGCCAAAGAAGATACTTGACACTAGTTAAATTGATGAAATCACATTTTTATACCATAAATCTAAATTGAGATTACTGTAATTACCCAAGAAACAGTAAATCTGTGAGGCCTACTTGAAATAGTCAGCAGCTTAGCCCTTTTACATTTCTGTTTCTGTGCCTATAAAAGTGTGTGTTGAAGTAGAATGTCCTTGCTAAAATCTGTCCCTCCTCCAACACACACGCAATTTGACTTACCTTCATAAGAAAGATAAAAAAGAAACTACATATAGAGATGGGAAAAAGCAAACCAAAGTCAAGACTGACTATTTTATGAAGAGAACTAATGACTTTTGATAATATTAATTAGTACATCTCTATATATTCATCAGCTCGCATAGCACTTGGCACCAACCAAATTTGGGGTTTACAAATTAAATTAGCTAGTTTTTGAGTTTGTGGTTAATAACCACTTAGCTTCATCAGTAAGGCAATATTACATGAAACGGTTGGTACAACCCTGGTTGAAAAAGAGATACAAGAGTGTGTACTTAGTGATAAAGTACATATGATAGAATCATGCCTCCTATAATGAAGATTTATGGGGTGAAAAACAGATGACATTGCACAGAATGTTGAAGACCATGTTGTTTAAGGGGCAGCAAACAGAAGGTAACAGTAAGGGAGAAAAACACAGCAAAGTCTCTTTGTCCATCACTAAGGAAGAATTAGCTATGTGTTTCCTCATACATGAATTGGATCAGGGGAGACTAGAGCAGGAATAATACATTCAAATGCTTACAAAGCCCATGCAGATGATGTGTGAAGGGGACCAATTATAAGATAAAAGGCTGTTATATACAATACAGAAAACTGGAGCTCACTAACTATAGTCACCATACAATTCATCTTTCAGACTGAACGCTGTGATAGTGAAAGTGGGCACTTTTAAGAATTATAACAGGGAAACAGGCATAAATCAGGACTGTCAAGAGCACACTGGCCACACAGTCACCCTACCACCAGCCCTTCTGAAAGGAGTAAACTTATTCAAGTCCAGTTAATATTGCTATATAGAAATACAGGATACAATAATCAAATGTTGTAGATTTTTGAGTCTCCAAGAAATAGTATAATATTTCAGAGCTTCCCAAGAAATTTCTTGACTTTTGAATGTTGGCAATTATTACTAGTTTTTCAAACACAGTGTCATCAGAAAGTTTGAAGTGAAGTGAAGTCGCTCAGTCATGTCCAACTCTTTGCAACCCCGTGGACTGTAGCCTACCAGGCTCCTCCCTCCGTGGGATTCTCCAGGGAAGAGTACTGGAGCGGGTTGCCACTTCCTTCTCCAGGGGATCTTCCCAACCCATGGATCGAACCCGGGTCGCCAGCATTCCAGGCAGATGGTTTAACCTCTGAGCCACCAGGGGAGCCTGGTGGCTTCCTTAAACTTACTTAAGAAAGTTTAAGTAATCCCATTCATGAAAATGCAATTCAATGAAGAATCAATTGGCCAAGTGACCAATTTGCAGAATTCACCAAATTTAAAGTTTACTAAAACCTTACTCTAAGAAATAATCTTATTGACTAATTAATATTAATATTAATACATTTATATGTATATATTCCTCATGAATACATTTAGCAAACCTTTTTAATTTTTGAAAATTTTCAGTCCTTCAAAAACTAAGGTTATAGAATGATTGATTCTTAAAGATATATTCTTGTGTATATGATATTACTCTACTATTCTTGAATACTCTATGACTGTTTATTCTAAGTAACATAACCAAAATTTTAATTTGGAAGTTTAACAATTTAAACTAATTTCTTTCTACTTTGAAAGTCATTTTTTAAAACATTTTATCATTTTTAGGATTCATTCCCCAATTTCTGAAGGGTGACCAAATCTGCCTATGTGATAAAATGTACTTTTAAGTATTTATAGCATTTACAACAACTTGTATTTAATGAGGTGATCTTAACAGCTTTTTACTTTACCTCCTGAAGCTAGAAAAAGCCAAAATAGGGGAAAGGGACAATGGGTAACACAGTACAATCTGGGTTGTGTGTTTCACAGAGGGGAGACTGAGAGCAGAGAAAAATCATAGGCCCCAGAATGGAGACCCGGCTCCTAAAGGATTATTATAAATTTTCTAAAAAGTTAAACTGTCTTAGGATATCAAATGATATCATTTATATGTGGAATCTTTATAAAAAAAAGTCTATAAATGAACTTATCTACCAAAATGAAACAGAATTAAAGATGTAGAAAATAAATTTATGATTACTGCAGGGTAAGAGGGTGGGGAATAAACTGGAAGCTAGGGATTGACCTATACACACTACTATATATAAAATAGACACTTAATAAGGACCTACTCAATACCCTGCAATGGCCTATACAGGAAAAGAATCTAAAAATGTGTGGGTAACTCTATAACAGATTGACTTTGCTGTGTACCTGAAACTAACTGCTGCTGCTGCTAAGTCACTTCAGTCATGTCCGACTCTGTGTGACCCCATAGATGGCAGCCCACCAGGCTCGCCCATCCCTGGGATTCTCCAGGCAAGAACACTGGAGTGGGTTGCCATTTCCTTCTCCAATGCATGAAAGTGAAAAGTGAAAGGGAAGTTGCTCAGTCATGTCCGACTCTTCGCGACCCCATGGACCGCAGCCTACCAGGCTCCTCTGTCCATGGGATTTTCCAGGCAAGAGTACTGGAGTGGGGTGCCATCGCCTTTTCCAATACCTGAAACTAACACATCATCATAAATCAATTATACCACAATAATTTTTTTTAAAATATGAACCAGAATACAGAGTTTTAAAAAGACTTTGTTTTCAAAAAATAAAATAAATAAGCCATCTTAATAAATAAGCATATTTATAAATTTAACAAATTAGTCATTTGACAACCTCATCATCTGATGAATTGATCAGGAGCCCAGAGAAGACTGTGGGCCATACCATCAGATTTAAAGCCCAGATTGAGTCCTCTCTCCAGCTCTAAATGGATATTAGCGTTTAATTTCTCAGCGCTAAAGGCTGAGCTTCCTTCTACTAGCATAAGAACTCTGTCCCGTACCAAATTTTGTGCAAGGCCAGTTGGGGTAAGATTTTAGTCCATTGTTAAACTATGTTAAACAGCAGACCACTGTTAGAAAACAATGTTATCTTAGAGAGTTCATTAGCTTTAGTTTACTTATCATCTACAACAAATCTGGTCTGCTCTATATTTTGAAAAGTTATTTAGTGTCATGTTACTTTCTTAGGTCCCAAAATCAGTGCAGACGGTGACTGCCGCCATGAAATTAAAACATGCTTTCCCCTAGGAAGAAAAACTACATAGACAGCGTATTTAAAAGCAGAGACATTACTTTGCCAACAAAGGTCCATACAGTCAAAGTTATGGTTTTTCCAGTAGTCATATACAGATGTGAGAAAACATAAAGAAGGCTGAGCATTGAAGAACTGATGCTTTTGAACTGTGGTGCTGAAGAAGACTCTTGATAGTACCCTGGAATGCAAGGAGATCAAATCAGTTAATCCTGGAGGAAATCAATGCTGAATATTCACTGGAAAGGCTGATGCGAAAGCTGAAACTCTAATACTTTGGCCACTTGATAGGAAGATCCAATTCATTGGAAAAGACCTCAATGCTGGGAAGGACTGAAAAGCTAAAGGGGAAGACGGTGATAAAGGATGAGATGGTTAGATAGCATCACTGACTCAATGCACATAAATTTGAGCAAACTCCAGGAGATAGTGACGGACAGAGGAGCCTGGCATGCTTCAGTCCATGGGGTCACAAAGAGTTGGACATGACTTAGCAACTTAACAACACATGTAATATTGTGAGAAACAGATTAAATAACATAATATGTGCTCCAAATGTTTTCATCTTTGCTCTTAAAACACTGCACTAAATGACACATTAGATTTCAGAGCTATTGTGTATTACATATGCCTTTTAGGACTAAATAAAACAATTGGTTGTATCAGTCTGTTTATTGATACAATATGAATTTTCTCCCTCACAGCTAATTCTCAGCTTTGCCTCTCTCTTGCTTAACCTCTGATAGTGTCTTTCAGTTCACTCCTATTTAATCATTTTGGCCATTCTTATCCTCCTTCTCTGCATTCACCTTTTTTCTTGTTTTATTCCACTTATCTTTTTCTGGACACAATTTAGCAACTAAAACAACAATATTTTTTCTGGGAAAAAGTCCCTTCCTTCTGTGCACCCCCTTGTTTCAATAAGCCATTCTCAAAGCATCTCATTTGTTCTGAAAGACTTTGACTCTCCTTGGTAACTGTCATTGATTTAACTGATCAATGATTATATCTGCTTTTGTTTTATTTTTGAAACTCTGAGACAAATTTGAATATTTGCATTTTCAGGAAATCTACTCTATGGGTGAATATAAATGAAAATCTCAAACACTAAATTCCTTAAAACACAGAACCTTTTAGAACTGAATTGTCAGCTATGCCTAAGGTATAACACATTAGAGTATCAATGTTTGAATTAATATAAACACTTAAGGTCTGGGCTCTGTATGAATATCAGGATGTTTCAAGGTCATTCCTTTGCCAAGCAGTATGTTACTGTTAAGCCAAATCAAGACATAAAATTTTAAGATGCATTAATTCATAACTACTCTCACTGACAATTCAAATAGTAGAGGTTGGGAGAGGTGGCAGTAGGTAAGTTTCTTGAGATCCAGCAGAGGATTTGAGGTTTTGATTTTGTGGTGGTTGTTTTCTTATGAAGTTGATCATACTGGTAATTGGAAATAATGCATATGCTAATATAAATTACAATCTGTCAAAAGAAATGAGTGATCTAAAAATAAACTGAAGTGTTTGTTTAGAAATCTGGTGACATAAAACAGTGGTGTTACTGTAGATAATCCCTTAGGAGTAGTAGTACAACAGCAAGCAGGAAGAAACTGTGTCAGCTTTCTTGGTGTCATGGGACTCTATGGTTTTAAATGGGATTATTATGTATCTTGCAAAGGAGGAGAATATACTGACAGGTAGACTCAAGACAAGCAATTCTGAAGAGACGATAGCAGTGCTGGGAGCTCATTTTAACAGTTCTGATTCAGTTGGAAGTGTAAAATCCATTCATTCATCAGGCAAGATGCTAAAAATACATCACAGGATTTTTTGGTTACAGTAAGTTCTCATTTATGCCCACAAATAGATTAAATGAAGACTACAGGCTGATTTTTATTCTTAAATTGGCTGCCTGCCTGAAGGGCTTTCTTTCTCTTTACAGGAGGCAGTTCACCACTGCGAGAACAGCTTGAGTGTGGTCTGGCATTAGTCAGTCACACGTAACATACAGTTAGGCATGATCATGCCACCACTAAACTGACTTTCCTCTTCCCTACATATGACAAGACTGCATGAACCCTAAACATCGTACAAGTGTTGCTTAGGTGTGATTTCTAAAACTGAGATTATTAAAGAAATAGTCAGTCATTTCACATGACTTAGGCTAAATATCTAACTATAAGACAACAGCCCACCCAATTTTTATGTAGGTAAGGTGTTGTATTTGTTATTTCAAGGAAAAAGTAAGCTTGAAACATACTACAGCTTCAAGTTCTAGCCATTTATTATGTCTTAAGGAGTTAAAATTGCAGATTTATAAATATCTAATTTTATAATAAAGACACTAAATATAAGGCTGTAATGACATCAGGTGGCTTAAAAAGCAATTCTGCTGCCTTAAGAAAAGTTTTGGACATGATCCAAATTATAAGTAAATTATTGCAAGGATACATAATCTTACATCAATATAGAAAAAAAAATTAACTCAGGCTGTTAAAAACAACATCTGAAAATCCATTAGGGAAAAACAAACATTGATTGACTTTGTAAATTCTCCATCTTGCTTACGTTTATAATGGTAATTATTTCTGTCCCTTTTCTCTTTTGAATGATAGGCTACACATTTGCATTACCTTTAAGCATTTCTAAACTAATTTTAAAATGCACAGTTCGTGGACTGCGTGCACTTTCTGCAAGTATCAGTCTAGAAAGCGTGTAGTACAGAGTACAGAGAAAGGCTGATTTTCTTTGCTATAGATCCAACCCTGCATCTTTAAACAAAAGTGAGTGGGGCAGTGAAGACAACAGAATCAGAAATCCACCCGATTCCCTATTTTCTACAACAGGATTAAACATTCATAAGTTTAATCCAAAGGCGCTGCAGTTGAACTCAGAGTTCTGTGCTGTTTTCTAATATCTAAGTGTTGTCAAGTAAACTAGAGTTTAAAGTCTGTAAATGTTACAATTATGATAAATGGATCAAAACCCCCTATGTTTTCAATCTGTAAATTGGAGATAATAGTAGTATCTGTGTCACAGAGGTTATTATGAGGATAAATGAGACAATTTTATTGTGCACTTAGCACAGTGCTTGGCACATCATAAACTCTCCATAAAAAAAATGAGGTATCATCATTTCTGTGGTTATTAACAATTATAGCTCTTAGAAGACAGATGAAGCTCCCTCCAAGAGAGTGAGTTTCTTAACATTGAAACCAGAATTTGTTGAGCAATCCTTTAGCTGAAATACTGTACTACAAGAGACAAGTTGGCACCCCAAGACCCTATCACACTCTGAGAGTCAGCACATCTGTGTTTTTGAAAACCACTGTTAACATACAGGTTGAAGGACAAGATTATGGATGCTTTAAGGCATTAAAAGAGGCAAGACTCTAAGTTTTTAAAAAATTGTGTATGTGTATGAATACACTGTAAATTCAAGCTTCCTGTTTCCGCCTGAGTAATATTTCAATTATTCCCAAAGCAAATTACAATGTGGAGGTCTCTGAGGTTGTCAGGTATAATTTCAGTTGTTACACAGAGAAAGAAAAGTGTTCAGGTCACCTGGTTTTTACTCCCATTCTCCCTTTTTTTTTTTTTTCCTTTCCACAATTCTGTCAAAAATAGCAATCATTTGACAAAAGATTTAAGCTAGAAATCCTAACATTGCCAGAAACTCCAACCAAAACTCTTCACCTTTTTTTTTTTTTTTTTGGTAAATACTGGCATGGTTCATCATATTATTTTGCACAGAATTTAAGTTTGATGCCACTAATTGTGAAAAATGCTTATAAGTCAAAAGTTCTGATTTTGCTTCTGCCTGCTAAAGAGAAATTATCTACACTAGAAAATATAGTCAAGCCAGGAAAAATTGTGTTCCACTCCCTGGGCTGTATGTGACCCTGGGTAAGTA
This sequence comes from Budorcas taxicolor, assembly GCF_023091745.1. Taxonomy (NCBI): domain Eukaryota; kingdom Metazoa; phylum Chordata; class Mammalia; order Artiodactyla; family Bovidae; genus Budorcas; species Budorcas taxicolor. Next base: position 158,678,477 of record NC_068910.1, read on the forward strand.
AATTAAGTAAGCTCTTTGAGTTTCAATTACCTCAACCATAAAATGAAGATAATAATACTACCTTACAAAGTAAGCATAAGGATTAAATAAAATAATGAATATAAAACATTAAACTCAGCGCCTGGCACATAGTAAGTCCTAAATGAATTATTGCTGCTGCTGCTACTGTTGTTACAAGCTTTGAAGATGAGGTTGAAAATTCTAATACCTTCACTCTGAATTAATTCTGTTGGGTGAAACTTTGGTATAAACATTATACTACTCTCCTATTACCCCAATTTATCTCAATTTTAGCAGCCATCATCTATGAACCCCTGTTCTTGCCAGAAGTGTCAAAGTCTGACAAATCAGATGCTTGTCTTGCATCATCTTTGTTTCTTTCAGCTCTGAAAGAAATTATATTCTGCATTTTGTAGGTGAAGAAATGTAAGTTAGAGCTTGAATGACTTGTCAAAGATCATACCATTGATAAGTAGCAAATTTGAAATTTGAGTTTAATCTTATCATCAAATGCCTATTCCTGCACACACACAAAAAACTCACTTGGTATTGCCAGATTTTTAAATATTTGGACAAGTTTGAAATGGCATTGCATTGTGATTTACATTTTCTTCTTTTATTGTTATTACTAATGAGCCTGTGTATTTTTAGTATTTTTTGGTCAATCTTGTTTCCTCATCAGTGATATGTGCTTTTATCTTTTGCTCATTTCTTATTAAATTGTCTTTTTACCATTAAATTTATGGCCTTTTTATATATTCTAGGTACAATCACCTTTGTTGCAAGTAATTTCTTCCAACTTATGGCCTATATAATCATTCTCCTCATGGTATTTTTTAATTAAAAAAATAAGCCTAAGGACTTAACTAGTCTTAGTGTAGTCAAATGTGTAAAATTTCTTTATGATTTGCCTATTAGAAATTTTCTTCTATTCTAAACTCATTGAGATAGCCTCCTCTATTGTCTTCAAATTTTTTTAAAGTGTTCTCTGCCTTTAAAGTTTTCACTCAAGAACAATCAATTTTTATGTATGGTGTGAAGTAGGAATCTATTATCATATTTTTCCCTCAATGGATAGTCAATTATCTTGACGCTATCCTACTAAATCCTTTTGCTATTGATCTTCAGTGTTGGTTCTGTCTAGATCAGTACACATGTGAATATGTTGGTTTCTGGTTTGATTTCTAGTCATTCATCTATTTGTCTGTTATACTGCTAAAACCACATTATCCTACATAGAATGGATTTATAATATATCTTAATATATAGCAAAGAAAACTTCCCCCACTGATTCTTTTTCAAGAATGTTTTATCTCTTGTTGACCTTCTACTCTTCCACAAAAATTTTACAAAGAGTGAATTTGAATTCCAAACCAGGATAGTGTTAAGTTCTGGTTAGGAATTTCCAAAGAAGACTTGCAAATTTTTCCTGTGCTCCTCCAGGATTCAATGTCAAGACTGGCATGAAGTTTCACTATTTTGCTCTGTAAGAATTTCTTCTAGTTCTTTCATTGAACATATTATTTCATAAAGCAACCAGTATGCACGTAGTCTTCTATTCGGTCTTCACTATTCTTAGACCTCAAACTATGTCTCCTACCCACCATGTACATGTCTTGTTAAAATACAGTTACTAAACCAGTAAATATTAACCACAAACCAAACCTGCTGTCCCAAAAAAGGAAAAACAGACAAAGAGAATCAGAAGTTACTGGAGGTGAAATCTCTGAGCAGAATCCTCCATAAAAACCAAAGCTGGGATAGGAAAATCTGAACTGTAACTGACAAATTTCTGCAGGCTCAATAATGAAAACCCTCAGTTCAGTTCAGTCACTCAGTTGTGTCCGACTCTTTGCGACCCCATGGACTGAAGCACACCAGGCCTCCCTGTCCATCACCAACTCCTGGAGTTTACCCAAACTCATGTCCATTGAGTCGGTGATGCCTTCCAACCATCTTATACTCTGTTGCCCTCTTCTCCTCCTGACTTCAATCTTCCCCAGCATCAGGGTCTTTTCAAATGAGTCAGCTCTTCCCATCAGGTGGCCAAAGTATTGGAGTTTCAGCTTCAGCATCAGTCCTACCAATGAACACCCAGGACTGATTTCGTTTAGGATGGACTAGTTGGATCTTCTTGCAGTCCAAGGGAATCTCAAGAGTCTTCTCCAGCACCACAGTTCAAAAGCATCAATTCTTCGGTGCTCACCTTTCTTTATAGTCCAACTCTCACATCCATACATGACTACTGGAAAACCATAGCCTTGACTAGATGGACTTTGTTGGCAAAGTAATGTCTCTGCTTTTTAATATGCTGTCTAGGTTGGTCATAACTTTTCTTCCAAGGAGTAAGCATCTTTTTTTTTCATGGCTGCAATCACCATCTGCAGTGATTTTGGAGTATCAAAAAACAAAATCTGCCACTGTTTCCACTGTTTTCCCATCCATTTGCCATGAAGTGATGGGACCCGATGCCATGATCTTAGTTTTCTGAACGTTGAGCTTTAAGCCAACTTTTTCACTCTCCTCTTTCACTTTCATCAAGAGGCTCTTTAGTTCTTCTTCACTTTCAGCCATGAGTGTGGTGTCATCTGCATATCTGAGGTTATTGATATTTCTCCTGGCAATCTTGATTCCAGCTTGTGCTTCATCCAGTCCAGCATTTCTCATGATGTACTCTGCATCTGTTGTTCCACGTCCAGTTTTAACTGTTGCTTCTCGACCTACGTACAGATTTCTCAAGAGGCTCAGGTTGAAAACCCTGAGAAATAAAATTTTCAGGGCGTGGGGGGCCTCAGTCATAGGGAAACCCCAACACTTTTGTGAATTTTATCTCCAAGTGCTCCACCAGGTCCTCCCAGTGAATATAGAAGGAAAATTCCTTCATGTTTCCAGCAGAAGGAAAGGAAAAGAAACCATTTTGAAATATTCCAGAGAATTCTGCAGCACATCCTGCCTTCAAGTGAACATACTTTACCAGAGCCTAACATACCTGGAGGAAGAGAAATACACAGTGCTAGTCCTTTCTAGCCATTCTGTCATGCCTAAACAGTGGGTGGGGATACAAACTGGGAAGTATTAGTGAAGCTCACAGTCCAAAAGCACAGGTTCACCTAATGTAAATCATCAGTTGAGAACTAATGTTAGGACTTCAGAATGCTTCCCTTCCTCCAACACCTTACCACTACATACCAAAAGCCTATTTACTACAGTTTCTTCTACCCATTACATCATGTCCCCATTGTAACAGAAACTTATGATGTATACTAAAAAGCAAATAGACACAGTTTGAAGAAACTGAACAAGCATCAGAATCAGAATCATATGTGACAAGAAAGTGGGAATCATCAGAATGGGAACTTTTAAAAAATACATAGTTAATGTACTAAGGACTTTTAAAAGAAAAAATAAATAACATGAAAGAAAAGATGGATAATATAAGTAGAGAAATAAACATTCTAAGAAAGAAACAAATTCTAGAGATTAAAACACTAAGAGAAATTAAGAATGTTTTTGATCTCATTAGTAGAGTATATATATAGCTGAATAAAGAATCTCTGAACTTGAGGATATAAAAATAAGAATTTTCAAAATGGTATACTGAAAAGAAAAGAGAAAAGGGATAGAAAAAAAACATAACAGAATATCCAAGAACTGTGGGAAACCTGTAAAAGGTATAACAGACATGTAATGGGAATACACGGAGAAGAAAGGAACGGAAGCAATATGTGAAGCAATCACTGAGAATTTCCAAATATTACTGTCAGACACCAAAACACAGATCAAAGAAGCTTAGAGAACACAAAGCAGGACAAATGCCAAAAAAATACATCTCAGCATATAATTTTTAATCACAGAAATGAAAAGATGAAGAAAAATTCTGAAAAGAAGCCACAAGAAAAAAAGTATCACAAATAGTGAAGCAAAGATAAGAATTACATCTGATTACTTCTCAGAAAGCAGCCATGAAATTAAAAGATGCTTGTTGCCCTGCAAGAAATGTTTTTTTAAAAAGAGTTCTGCAAAGAAGAAAATGATATAGATCAGAAACTCAGATCTGCAAATAGGGACACCATGAAAGAATGAATAAGTGAAGTGTACTGTCTTTTTTACTCTCAACTGAACTGACTGATAAGTTTATTGTAAAAATGATAGTAAAAATATATTTAATTATGAAAGTTTATGTTTATGTATAAAGGCACCTATGTATACTTAGATCAATGAAGTGAATGACAGTAATGATACAAGAGATGGGAGATATGAATTAAGACTATTCTGCTGTTTTAAAGTCCTTGCACTATCTGTGGAATGGTATAGCTTTATTGAAAGTGTACTTGAATTAGCTGTAAATGTATAGTGGAAATTCTAGGGCAACCACTGAAAAAGTAAAAAAAAAAAAAAAAAAAAGTATAACTGATATGGAGAAAAAATATGAATCCTATAAGATGCTTAACCAAAAACACAAAAGGCAAGAAAAGTGTGAAAGACAAAAATAGGAGTAATGACATTAGAAAACAGTAATAAATATGGTCAATATTAATCTAACTACATAATAATCATTATAAATGTCAATGTTATAAATATACTAATAAAAGACAGAGACTGTCAAAGTGGATCAGAAAATAATACCTAAGCAAATACTATCCACAAGAGACTGAATTTAAATATAAAGGTGACTGTATTTTAAAAGTAAATGTAGAGAGATATACCATGCTAACACCAATCAAAGGAAAGTGGGAGTATCCATATGAATTTTAGATAGAGCTGACTTCAGACCAAGGAAAGTTTTCAGGGATAAAGAGATGCATTGTGCACGTGTGCTGTCATTTCAGTCATGTCTGACTCTTTGTGACTCTATGGACTGTAGCCCACCAGGCTCCTCTCTCTACGGGTATTCTCCAGGCAAGAATACTGGAGTAGGTTGCCATGCCCTCCTCTAGGATCTTCTTTGGAAGGAAGATCCTAGAGGTATCAAACCTGCATATACTATATCTCCTGCATTGGCAGGAGGGTTCTTTACCACTAGAACAACCTGGAAAGCCCCAAAGAGGAGCATTAAGTTCAGTTCAGTTACTCAGTCATGTCCGACTCTTTGCGACCCCATCAACCGCGGCACACCAGGCCTCTCTGTCCAACACCAACTCTTGGAGTTTACCCAAACCCATGTCCATTGAGTCGGTGATGCCATCCAACTATCTCATCCTCTGTTTTCCCTTTCTCCTTCTGCCCTCAATCTTTCCAGCATTAGGGTCTTTTCAAATGAGTCAGCTCTTTGCATCATGTGGCCAAAGTACGGGAGTTTCAGCTTCAACATTAGTCCTTCAATATACAGCCTTGAGGTACTCCTTTTCCTATTTGGAACCAGTCTGTTGTTCCATGTCCAGTTCTACCTGTTGCTTCCTGACCTGCATACAGGTTTCTCAAAAGGCATTCAGAATGCCTTCTCTTTCAGAATTTTCCACAGTTTACTGTGATCCACACAGTCAAAGGCTTTGGCATAGTCAATAAAGCAGAAATAGATGTTTTTCTGGAACTCTCTTGCTTTTTCCATGATCCAGCAGATGTTGGCAATTTGATCTCTGGTTCCTCTGCCTTTTCTAAAACCAGCTTGAACATCAGGAAGTTCACGGTTCACGTATTGTTGAAGCCTGGCTTGCAGAATTTTGAGCATTACTTTACTAGCATGTGAGATGAGTGGAATTGTGCGGTAGTATGAGCATTCTTTGGCATTGTGTTTCTTTGGGATCATAATGAAAATTGACCTTTTCCAGTCTTGTGGCCACTGCTGAGTTTTCCAAATTTGCTGGCATATTGAGTGCAGCACTTTCATAGCATTATCTTTTAGGATTTGAAATAGCTCAACTGGAATTCCTTCACCTCCACTAGCTTTGTTCATAGTGATGCTTCCTAAGGGCCACTTGACTTCACATTCCAGGATGTCTGAGTGATCACACCATCATGATTACCTGGCTCATGAAGATCTTTTTTGTACAATTCTTCTGTGTATTCTTGCCACCGCTTCTTAATATCTTGAGGAACATTACATAATGGTAAATGAATCAGTACTTCAAAAATACATGACAATCTTTAATGTAGGTGTTGTATGTGCCTAACAACAGAGGATCAAAATATATGGAAAAAAAAAAAACTATAGAAATGCACGGAGAATAGAAGAACCCACCATTATGGTTGGGGATTTTAACACCTTTTTATCAGAAATGAAGATATCCAACAGGCAAAAACAGTAAATACATAGTTGAATTCCAACATAGTTTTGGAAGTCTTAGCCACAGCAATCAGAGAATAAAAAGAAATAAAAGGAATCCAGATTGGAAAAGAAGAAGTAAAACTCTCACTGTATGCAGATGATATGATCCTCTACATAGAAAACCCTAGAGGCATACCAGAAAATTACTAGACCAGAAGGCAATGGCACCCCACTCCAGTACTCTTGCCTGGAAAGTCCCATGGACAGAGGAGTCTGGTGGGCTGCAGTCCATAGGGTCGCTAAGAGTCAGACACGACTGAGCGACTTCACTTTCACTTTTCACTTTCATGCATTGAAGAAGGAAATGGCAACCCACTCCAGTGTTCTTGCCTGGAGAATCCCAGGGATCGGGGACCCTGGTGGGCTGCTGTCTATGGGGTTGCACAGAGTTGGACACAACTGAAGCAACTTAGCAGTAGCAATCAATATAGTAAAGTTGCAGGATATAACATTAATACAGAGAAATTCCTTGCATTCCTATACACTAACAATGAAAAAACAGAGAAATTAAGGAAACAATCCCATTCACCATTGCAATGAAAAGAATAAAATACTTCAGAATTAATTTACCTAAATAAACAAAAGACCTATATATAGAGAGAACTATGAAACTATAAAACACTTTTGAAAGAAAACAACGATGACACAAATAGATGGGGAAATATTCCATGTTCGTGAATTGGAAGAATCAATATAGTGAAATGAGTATACCACCCAAAGCAATCTACAGATTCAGCACAATCCCTTCAAACTACCAACGGTATCTGTCACAGAACTAGAATAAATACTTTCACAATTTGTATGGAAACACAAAAAACCTCGAATAGCCAAAGCAACCTTGAGAAAGAAGAATGGAACTGAAGGAATCAACCTTCCTGACTTCAGACTGTACTACAAACCTACAGCCATCAAGAAAGTATGGTACTGGCACAAAAACAGAAATATAGATCAATGGAACAAAATAGAAAGCCCAGTGATAAATCCATGCACCTATGGATACCTTATCTTTGACAAAGGAGGCAAATATACAACAGAGAAAAGACAATCTCTTTACAAGTAGTGCTAGAAAATTGGTCAATCATGTGTAAAAGAATGAAACTAGAACGCTTTCTAATACCATACACAAAAATGAACTCAAAATGGATTAAAAATCTAAATATAAGACCAGAAACTATAAAACTCTTAGAGGAAAACATAATCAGAACACTCTTTGACATAAATCACAGCAAGATCCTCTATGACCCACCTCCCGGAGTAATGAAAATAAAAACCAACAAATGGGACCTAATTAAATTTAAAAGCTTTTGCACAATGAAGGAAACTATAAGCAAGGTGAAAAGACAGCCTTCAGAATGGGAGAAACTAAGAGCAAATGAAACAACTGACAAAGATTTTATCTCCAAAATATACAAGCAGCTCATGCAGCTCAGCACCAGAAAAATGAACAATCCAATCAAAAAGTGGGTCAAAGAACTAAACAGACATTTCTCCAAAGAAGACATATAGATGGCTAATAAACACATGAAAAGATGCTCAACATCACTATTAGATGAATTCAAATCAAAACCACATGAAGTATCATCTCACACCTGCCAGAACTGTTGCCATCAAAAAATCTACAAACAATAAATGCTGGAGAGGGTATGTAGAAAAGGGAAACCTTTGCATTGCTAGTGGGAATGCAAACTGATATAGCCACTGTGAAACATGGTATGTAGATTCCTTAAAAAAAAAACTGGAAATAGAACTGCCATACAACCCAGCAGTTCCAATGCTGGGCCTACACACTGAGGAAACCAGAAATGAAAGAGACACATGTACCCCAATGTTCATTACAGCACTGTTTACAATAGCTAGGACATGGAAGCAACCTAGATGTCCATTGGCAGATGAACAGATAAGGAAGTTGTGGTATATATACACAATGGAATATTACTCAGCCATAAAAGGAATACATTTGAGTCAGTTCTATTGAGGTGAATGAAACTGGAGCCTATTATAGAGAGTGAAGTCAGAAAGAGAAACATCAACACAGTATACTAACGCATATATATGAAATTTAGAAAGACGATACTGACAATCCTACATGCAAGGCAGCAAAAGAGACACTGATGTCAAGAACAGACTTTTGGACTATGTGGGAGAGGGCAATGGTGGGATGATTTGACAGCATAGCATTGAAACATGTATATTACCATATGTGAAACAGATGACCAGTGCAAGTTCAATGCATGAAGCAGGGCACTCAAAGTCGGTGCTATGGGACAATTCAGAGGGATGGAGTGAGGAGGGAGGTGGGAAGGAGAGTCAGGATAGTGGGACACATGTGCACTGGTGGCTGATTCATGTTGATGTATGGCAAAAAACACCACAATATTGTAAAGTAATTATCCTCCAATTAAAATAAATTAATTAAAAAAGTGGAATTCAACAACACCATAAATCAACTATACAAAATTGACATCTATAGACTTTATCCAGCAACAGCATATTATATAGTTTTGTCATCTACATAGGAAATATTCACCAAAATAGACCACTTCTAGTTTATAAAAAACACTTTGATTTGAAAAAATGGAAATCATACAGTATCTGCACTCAGACCACAGTAGAATTAAACTAGAAAAGAATACAGAAAAATAACTAGAAAATCCCCCAGATACTTGGAGGTTAAACACAGTTCTAAATAACATGAGTCAAGTAAAAAGTTTTGAAAGAATTTGTTAAAATTTTCAACTAAAAGAAAATAAAATAAAACTTACCAAAATCTGTATGTGCAGCAAAACCAGTGTTTAGAGAGAGCAAAATTTTTAGTCTTGAATACATACACTAGTAAAGAATACAGATTTGAAATTAATAAACTAAGGTTCCACTTAGGACACTAGAAAAATTCAGTTCAGTTCAGTCGCTCAGTCATGTCTGACTCTTTGCGACTCCATGATTTGCAGCACGCCAGGCCTCCCTGTATATCACCAACTCCCGGACTCACACAGACTCAAGTCCAACGAGTCAGTGATGCCATCCAGCCATCTCGTCCTCTGTCGTCCCCTTCTCCTCCTGCCCCCAATCCCTCCCAGCATCAGAGTCTTTTCCAATAAGTCAACTCTTCGCATCAGGTGGCCAAAGTATTGGAGTTTGAATTTAGCATCAGTCCTTCCAAAGAACACCCATGACTGATCTCCTTTAGAATGGACTGGTTGGATCTCCTTGCAGTCCAAGGGACTCTCAAGAGTCTTCAACACCAAAGTTCAAAAGCATCAATTTTTCAGCGCTCAGCTTTCTTCACAGTCCAACTCTCATATCCAGACATGACCGCTGGAAAAACCATAGCCTTGACTAGATGGACCTTTGTTGGCAAAGTAATATCTCTGCTTTTGAATATGCTATCTAGATTGGTCATAACTTTCCTTCCAAGGAGTAAGCGTCTTTTAATTTCATGGCTGCAATCACCATCTGCAGTGATTTTGGAGCCCAGAAAAATAAAGTCTGACACTGTTTCCACTGTTTCCCCATCTATTTCCCATGAAGTGATGGGACCGGATGCCATGATCTTTGTTTTCTGATGTTGAGCTTTAAGCCAACTTTTTCATTCTCTTCTTTCACTTTCATCAAGAAGCTTTTTAGTTCTTCTTCACTTTCTGCCATAAGGGTGGTGTCATCTGCATATTTGAGGTTATTGATATGTCTCCCAGCAATCTTGATTCCAGCCTGTGCTTCTTCCAGCCCAGCATTTCTCATGATGTACTCTACATAGAAGTTAAATAAGCAAGGTGACAATATACAGCCTTGACATACTCCTTTCCTGATCTGGAACCAGTCTGTTGTTCCATGTCCAGTTCTAACTGTTGCCTCTTGACCTGCATACAGGTTTCTCAAGAGGCAGGTCAGGTGGTCTGATATTCCCATCTTTTCAGAATTTTCCACAGTTTCTTGTGATCCACACAGTCAAAGGCTTTGGCATAGTCAATAAAGCAGAAATAGATGTTTTTCTGGAACTCTCTTGCTTTTTACATGATCCAGAGGATGTTGGCAATTTGATCTCTGATTCCTCTGCCTTTTCTAAAACCAGCTTGAACATCTGGAAGTTCACAGTTCATGTATTGCTGAAGCCTGCCTTTTCACTTCTCTTCTTTTCACAGCTATTTGTAAGGCCTCCTCAAACACCCATTTTGCTTTTTTGTATTTCTTTTCCATGGGGATGGTCTTGATCCCTGTCTCCTGTACAATGTCATGAACCTCATTCCATAGTTCATCAGGCACTCTATCTATCAGATCTAGGCCCTTAAATCTATTTCTCACTTCCACTGTATAATCATAAGGGATTTGATTTAGGTCATACCTGAATGGTCTAGCGGTTTTCCCTACTTTCTTCAGTTTCAGTCTGAATTTGGCAATAAGGAGTTCATGATCTGAGCCACAGTCAGCTCCCAGTCTTGTTTTTGCTGACTGTATAGAGCTTCTCCATCTTTGGCTTCAAAGAATATAATCAATCTGATTTCGGTGTTGACCATCTGGTGATGTCCATGTGTAGGGTCTTCTTTTGTGTCGTTGGAAGAGAGTGTTTGCTATGACCAGTGCATTCTCTTGGCAAAACTATATTAGCCTTTGCCCTGCCTCATTCTGTATTCCAAGGCCAAATTTGCCTGTTAACCCAGGTGTTTCTTGACTTCCTACTTTTGCATTCCAGTCCCCTATAATGTAAAGGATATGTTTTTTGAGTGTTAGTTCTAAAAGGTCTTGTGGGTCTTCATAGAACTGTTCACCTTCAGCTTCTTCAGCATTACTGGTTGGGGCATAGACTTGGATTACTGTGATATTGAAACGAATAACGTGATATTGGAAAAGAACAGAAATCATTCTGTCATTTCTGAGATTGCATCCAAGTACTGCATTCTGGACTCTTTTGTTGACCATGCTGGCTACTCCATTTCTTCTAAGGTATTCCTGCTCACAGTAGTAGATATAATGGTCATCTGAGTTAAGTCCACCCATTCCAGTCCATTTTAGTTTGCTGGTTCCTAGAATGTCGATGTTCACTCTTGCCATCTCCTGTTTGATCGCTTCCAATTTGCCTTGATTCATGTACCTAACATTCCAGGTTCTTTATGCAATATTGCTCTTTACTCATCAGACCTTGCTTCTATCACCAGTCACACCCACGACTGGGTATTGTTTTTGCTTTGGCTCCATCCCTTCATTCTTTCTGGAGTTATTTCTCCACTGATCTCCAGTAGCATATTGGGCACCTAATGACCTGGAGAGTTCCTCTTTCAGTATCCTATCATTTTGCCTTTTCCTACTGTTCATGGGGTTCTCAAGGCAAGAATACTGAAGTGGTTTGCCATTCCCGTCTCCAGTGGACCACATTCTGTCAGACCTCTCCACCATGACCCGCCCATCTTGGGTGGCCCCACACAGCATGGCTTAGTTTCATTGAGTTAGTCAAGGCTGTGGTCCATGTGATCAGATTGACTAGTTTTCTGTGATTATTTTCAGTGTGTCTGCCCTCTGATGCTCTCTCACAACACCTACCATCTTGGGTTTCTCTTACCTTGAATGTGGGGTATCTCTTCACGGCTGCTCCAGTAAAGCATAGCCGCTGCTCCTTAACTTGGACGAGGGGTATCTCCTCCCAACTGCCCCTCCTGACCTTGAACATGCAAATTAAATCCAAAGAAAGCAGAAGAAAAGGTATAATAAAAAAGAGTCAAAATCAGTGAAATTAAAAATAGAAAACCATTAGAAAACAACAAACAAAAAAACTGGTTCATTGAAAGTTTTAATAAAATCAACAAGCCACTAACTAGATTAAGGAAACTAGGACTCAAAGTATACATCAGAAATGAAAAGGGGGAACATCACTACAGATTCCATAGACTTTGAAAGGATATTAAAGGAATATTATGAACAACTTTATATCCACAAATATGAATAAATTAAATGGAGCAATTCCTTTAAAGATATAATTTGCCAAAATCCATAAAGAAGAGTTAGATGATCTAAAATGGACTATAGGTGTGGTCAATATCAAAGAAACTAAACCAGTACTTGATGACCTTCCAGAACAAAACCAACCAGGCCCAGGCAGCAGGTTCCCTGGTGGATTCTGCCAAACACTTATGGAAAGATTTATACCAATTCTCAACAATCTCTTCCAGAAGATATGATCAGGAAAAATACTTTTAAACTCATCTTATGAAGCAGGCATTACCCTAATTTCAAACTAAAACAAAGACATTACCAAAAAAAAAAAAAAAAAAAAAAAGCTCAAAACAACAAAAACTATAGACCAATCTCTCTCATGAACATAGATGTAAAATCCTCAAAATAATATTAACAAATTGAATCTAGCGATGTATTAAGAGACTAGTCAAGGCTATGATTTTTCCAGTGGTGTCATGTATGGATGCAAGAGTTGGACTGTGAAGAAAGCTTAGCACCAAAGAATTGATGCTTCTGAACTGTGGTGCTGGAGAATACTCTTGAGAGTCCCTTGGACTGCAAGGAGATCCATTCTAAAGGAGATCAGTCCTGGGTTGATCAATCTTTGGAAGGACTGATGCTAAAGCTGAAACTCCAGTACTTTGGCCAACTCATGCAAAGAGTTGACTCATTGGAAAAGACTCTGATGCTGGGAGGGATTGGGGGCAGGAGGAGGAGGGGATGACAGAGGATGAGATGGCTGGATGGCATCACTGACTCGATGGACGTGAGTTTGAGTGAACTCCGGGAGATGGTGATAGACAGGGAGGCCTGACATACTACGATTCATGGGGTTGCAAAGAGTTGGATTTGACTGAGCGACTGAACTGAACTGGATGATCAAATGGGATTTATTCTAAGTATTCCATGATTGCTCTATATTTGAAAATCAATTAATGTAACCCATCATATCAACAGGCTAAAAAAAATTTATATGATCAATGGATGCATAAAAATTCATGTGACAAAATCCAATCTCCACTCATGATAAAAAACAAAAAACACTCAGAAAACTAGGAATAAAAAGGAACTTCTTCACCTTGATAAATAATACTTATAATAGAAACCTACAGGAAAAATCATATTTGATGAAAAACCTGAAGCTTTCCCACTAAGATCAGGTTTAAGGTAAGGATGTCCCATTTCACAGCTCCTTTTCAACATTAAAATGGAAGTTCTAGCTAAGGCAATAAGAAAACAAACAAAAAAAGCATGCAGCTTGGGAAGAAACAAACAAATTTGTCTTTTTCTCAGATAACATGATCACCTGGGTTAAAAAAAAAAATCTTAAAGAACTGACAAAATTGCCTGCGAGTAATAAGTAGTTATAGCAAGATTTTCAGATACAAGTTGAATATACAAAAGTCAATTGCTTCCTACATACCAGCAATAAATAACTGGAATTTGAATTTTAAAACACATTACCATGTACATTAGCATCCAAAGAAATGAAATATTTGAGTTTATACTCAACAAAATATGTTATACTAACATATTGTTATATACTAACATATTGTTATATACTAACATTTTGTTATACTAACAAAATATGTATGAGTCCTATATGAGGAAAACTATTAAACTTAGATGAAATATACCAAAGAACTAAATAAATAGAGAGACAGTCTATATTCATGGATAGACAGACACAGTATTTTCAAGATGTCAACTCTTCCCTCCTTGATTTACAGATTGATTCCCAGTCAAAATCCCAGCAAATTACTTTAGTGATATCAACAAACTAATCCTAAGGTTTATATAGAGAGACAAAAGATCCAGAATATCCAACTCAGTCTTAAAAGAGAAGAGCAAAGCTGGAGGACTAACACTATCCAACTTCAAGATTTACTATAAAGCTATAGCACTGAAGTCAGTGTAGTATTGGGGGAAGAAAGAGACAAATAGATAAATAAAACAGAACAGAGAACCCAGAAGAGACCCACATAAAAATAGTCAACTAATCTCTGACAAAGTAGCTAATCAACACAATAGAGCAGAGATAGTCTTTTCTCTAAATGGTATTGAAATAACTGGACACACACACACACACACACACACATCTAGACACAGACCTAACACCATACACAAAATAATAAACACAAAATGGATAATAGACCTAGGTGTAAAACAAAAAGCTATAAAATTCCTACAAGATAACAAACTATGTTGCTACAATGGTAGATTAATGTCACTAAATATTTGTCAAAACCCATAAGATATACTTGGATAGCAAGGAGATCAAACCAGTCAGTCCTAAAGGAAATCAATCGTGAATGCTGAAGTTGAAGCTGCAAAACTTTGGCCACCTGATGTGAAGAGATGACTCATTGGAAAAGACCCTCATGCTGGGAAAGACTGATGGTAGGATAAGGGGTGACAGAGGATGCTATGTTTTATGGCATCACGAACTCAATGGAGACGAGTTTGAGTAAATTCTGGAGATAGTGAAAAACAAGGAAGCCTAGTGTGCTGCAGTTGTGGAGTCACAAAGAGTTGGACATGACTTAGTGACTGAAAAACAGTAAGATATACAACACCGAGAGAGGACTCTAACATAAACTGTGGACTTTGAATGATAATAACTTGCCCTTGTAGTTCACTGATAGGATCCTGTGGTGTTGGGATGTTGATGGTGGGGTAAAATATGAATCTGTAGGGAAAGGGAGTATATGGGGTATCTCCATACTTCTCAGTTTTGCTGTGACCCTAAAGCTGATTTTATAAAATAAAGTTTATTAATAAAAGAAAAAGTTTTAATTTATATAACTTTTTAAAAGATCCTCTAATGAATGTAACATTAGTAGGCAAACTTTTGAGAAGAAATATGATATTGGCATAGACTTAAAATATCTCCCTCAATATCTCTCAGTTGAAAAGGAAAACCTAGTAACTTTCTGGTGAAGAAAAACAGCAAATTCTACTTTAATCAAATTATCAAGATTAGTATCATCAGTAATAAAACATCAACATTGTACCCCCTGATTGGATGAAATGAGAAAGACAATACATTACTTCTATAGTATGTTTGCTTAAATGCTTATAATTTCACTCTGATCTTGAGGAAACATCAAACAAACTCAATTTGGGACACATTCTATATAATAACCAGTCATTCCTCATTAAAAGTGTCAAGGCTATGAAAGAAAAGCAAAGAGAGAAAATATCAAAGGAAGCACAACTAAATGTGTTGTGGGATCCTTGACTGAATCCTGGAAAAATCTGAATCCAGAAAAAGAGCATGAAGGGGGGAAAAAAAAAACTGGTGAAAGTTTGAAACGTCTATGGTTCATTTGTGCTTCCCTGGTGGTTCAGATGGTAAAGACTCTACCTGAAACGCAGGAGACCTGGGTTCAACCCCTGGGTCAGGAAGATCTGCTGGTGACGGGAATGGTAATCCATTCCAGTATTCTTGCCTGGAGAATTCCATGGACAGAGGAGCCTGGCAGGCTACAGACCACGGGGTTGCAGAGTCAAACACGACTGAACAATTAACACTACTTAGTTCTGTTAACAGCAATGGGCAAATATTAATTTCCTGATTTTATTCCTTGTATTACCATTATGTAAGTTGTTAAAAGTAGAGAAAGCTAAGGGAAACTGGTTGGAAGGATATATGTTAACTCTCTGTTCTATTTTTGCAATCTTTCTGTAAATTTTAAATTCTTTCAAAATAAAAAAGAATTTTAAACACCTGTTTGTTATTGTTTGTTTTCAGTTTCTCTTGTTTAAGAGTATCAGCTGTTCTGGGTTGGGTTTCTCTGACCATCTCATCCACCATATTCCCAAATTTGAAAGCCAAGACTTAACATTTTAAAGACATATTTATCATCTTTCTCTCCCAAGCCTATTTTGGGATATCCTTTGCCTGCTATAATTTAAGAACACGTTCTTTTTCTACATTTTATATCTCCTACAGAATCCATCTTAATTTTAGCTTCTGAAGCTTATTCTGCTATTCTTTTATACATTATTTACCTGAATCACAGAATCAGGTGCTAACTTCATTAGAATCGGGGTTAGACAATCAGGACCAGCAATTCAGTTTGATTACTTAAACCTGTGTTGGCCTTAGCAAGACCCTTAGCCCCTATGAATGAAGATAATAATAATGCTAGTACCTGGACTCATATTTCTAAAATTATGAGAACCAGCTTTCTCTTTTCCCCCAGATTCCCTGACATCATTTTCTCTGCATTTTTTCCCACTTCTCTAATTTTTCCCTCCCAATCTCCTGTTCCTCAGCCTACTACTTAAAAACCAGTCTTTTCGAAGGTTTCATCCCCTTTACTCTTAAAAAAAATGTGCGTTTTCTTTTCGTTGGCCATTAACTCCCTCTCCAGGCTTCAACTAATCAATTTACTAATGACTCCAAAATTCATGCCTACTTTCTTAGATCTTGCTCCCAGCCTTCACATTTCTATATTCAAGCACCTTCTGGTTATCCCCATTTGGCTGTATCATAAGTGTTTCAATCAAAACATGTTCTAAACTGAACTTTTTATTGCTCTCAAAAATTTAACTCTCCAGTATCTTTACTGTTGAACATAAGGGACTGCTTAATTAAACAGTGAAAATATCCATAGAATACAATGCAACCATTTTAATTAATGAACAGATAAATATTTACTAATGTAGAAGATACTGTCACCATATTGTTCCTTTTTAAAAGCAAGCTAAAAAACAATATGTGTAATATGCCTTATTTACAGAACAAATTTGAACACATCTCTCTCCAGACTAATTACTTTAAATGACACTCTATAATCCACAAAATAAATCCTGACAAAAAATTAAAAGGTCTCATAATGAAGGCCCTATTTCTCTCTCTAGATTTTCTACACACACACACACACACACACACACACACACACACACACACTTTTCAGTACTGAAATATGACCCAAGAACAGTATGCTACTCATTCATATGCATATTTGCATACTCCATCTCAGAATAGTTTTTCTCTCTGGTAACCTCTGAAGCCTTCATTGGGTCCAACTCCCTGGGAAGGTTTCTTTGATACCTTTTTCTCCAAATAGGATTAATTATTTTTCTGTACTATTTTTGTGCCTTGTCTTTATAGCTACTAGTGCATCAGTTCAGTTCAGTAACTCAGACGTGACTAACTCTTTGTGACCCCATGGACTGCACTATGCCACGCTTCCCTGTCCATCACCAACTCCCGGAGCTTACTCAAACTCACGTCCATCGAGTCAGTGATGCCATCCAACCATCTCATTCTCTGTCATCCCTTTCTCCTCTTGCCTTCAATCTTTCCCAGCATCAGGGTCTTTTCCAATGAGTCAGTTCTTCACATCAGGTGGCCAAAATATTGGAGCTTTGGCTTTAGCGTCAGTCCCTCCAATGAACATTCAGGACTGATTTCCTTTAGGATTGACTGGTTGGATCTCCTTGCAGTCCAAGGGATCTCAAGAGTCTTCTCCAACAGCAGAGTTCAAAAGCATCAATTATCTGGCACAAGCTTTCTTTATAGTCCTGCTCTCACATCTGTACATAACTATTGGAAAAACCATAGCTTTGACTAGGTGGACCTTTGTTGGCGAAGTAACGTCTCTACTTTTTAATATTCTGTCTAGGTTGGTGATAGCTTTTGTTCCAAGGATCAAGCATCTTTTAATTTCATGGCTGCAGTCACCATCTGCAGTAATTTTGGAGCCAGAGAAAAAAGTCTGTCAGTGTTTCCATTGTTTCCCCATCTATTTGCCATGAAGTGATGGGACCAGAGTCTATGATCTTAGTTTTCTGAATGTTGAGCTTTAAGCCAACTTTTTCACTCTCCTCTTTCACTTTCATCAAGAGGCTCTTTAGTTCTTCACTTTTTGCCATAAGGGTGGTGTCATCTGCTTATCTGACGTTATTGATACTTCTCCTGGCAATCTTAATTCCAGTTTGTGCTTCATCCAGCCCAGCATTTCTCATGATGTATTCTGCATATAAGTTAAATAAGCAGGGTGACAAAATACAGCCTTGACATATTCCTTTTCCTATTTGGAACCAGTCTGTTGTTCCCTGTCCAGTTCTAACTGTGGCTTCCTGACCTGCATATAGGTTTCTCAGGGGGCAGATCAGGTGGACTGGTATTCCCATCTCTTTCAGAATTTTCCACAGTTTGTTGTGATCTACACAATCAAAGGCTTTATCATAGTCAATAAAGCAGAAGTAGATGTTTTTCTGGAATCCTCTTGCTTTTTCTACGATCCAACAGATGTTGACAATTTGATCTCTGGTTTCTCTGCCTTTTCTAAAACCAGCTTGAACATCGGGAAGTTCACGGTTCATGTATTGTTGAAGCCTGTCTTGATTTTGAGGATTTTGAGCATTACTTTGGTAGTGTGTGAGATGTGTGCAATTGTGTGGTAGTTTGAACATTCTTGGCATTGCCTTTCTTTGGGATTGGAATGAAAACTGACCTTTTCTAGTCCTGTGGCCACTGTTAAGTTTTCCAAATTTGCTGGCATATTTAGTGAAGCACTTTCACAGCATCATCTTTTAGGATTTGAAATAGCTCAACTGGAATTCCATCACCTCCACTAGCTTTATTCATAGTGATGCTTCCTAAGGCCCACTTGACTTCTCCTTCCAGGATATCTGGCTCTAGGTGAGTGATCACACCATTGTGGTTAATTGGGTCATGATGATCTTTTCTGTACAGTTCTTCTGTGTATTCTTGCCACCTCTTCTTAGTATCTTCTGCTTCTGTTAGGTCCATTCCATTTCTGTCGTTTATTGTGCCCATCTTTATGTGAAATGTTCCCTTGGTATCTTTAATTTTCTTGAAGAGATCTCTAGTCTTTCCCATTCTATTGTTTTCCTTTATTTCTTTGCACTGATCACTGAGGAAGGCTTTCTTATCCCTCCTTGCTTTTCTTTGGAACTCTGCATTCAAATGGATATATCTTTCCTTATCTCCTTTGCCTTTCACGTCTCTTCTTTTCTCAGTCATGTAAGGCCTCCTCAGACAACCATTTTGCCTTTTTGCATTTCTTTTTCTTGCGGATGATCTTGATCACTGTCTCCTGTACAATGTCAGGAACCTCTGTCCATAGTTCTTCAGGCACTGTATCAGATCTAATCCCTTGAATCTATTTGTCACTAGTGCACAGTCTATGTCATAACTATTTCCTTAAATGTCAGTTCATCTTAAATGACCATGGGCTTCTTGAAGATGGAGAACTGACCGATTCACCTTTTGTACCTCCTGTACCCATCCTCATGACCCAATCACCTTAGTCACAATGTAAATATTGTGAAACTGAAATTAGAATGCATATGAAAGTACATAGCAAATCACAAATAGAATGCTCTGAAATTAAAACATGGTATTACTGCTAAATTCATACTGTAACAGCTGACATTTTAATCAGATTACAAAGAACAAATTCTTCCAAAGAGTGCTTCTTACTTAGATCAGCAAAATTTAGATGTCCACATTTTTATCCTAATAGTAAAATATGTAAGATCCCCTTAGACCAGATGTTTATATATAAAAATACAGAATAAAAGAGAGGCACCATCTTCCAAAACTTTATAAAATGCAACAAAATAATTTACTGGGAAATATTTGACCCAGACTCTGTAATGTAAATTTTATGGTTTTTACTCTACCCTCTTATATTTCTTGAGTTTCCCCAAGCCTTATCAACCTTTGAACACAAATCAAATCATAACAATAGAAGCAACTCAGTATACTGGCTTATATAACCACCTGCCTAAGACTTTCTCTCTCCCACAACTTACTTGGGATTCTTGTGAACTGACTCACATGCACTCCAGAAAAAGGATACAGTGGAAGAATGATATGAAGAGGTGAGTTTTCAAAGTCATTATCTAAGACCAAAAAAAAAAGAAAAAAGAGGCAAAGTCAAATATCCTTAAAAGCCTATATGTATCACCCATTATTAGAGAAATGCAAATCAAAACTACAATGAAATATCACCTCACACCAGACAGAATGGCCGTAATCAAAAATCCACAAACAACAAGTACTGGAGAGGGTGTGGAGAAAAGGAAACCCTCCTGCATTTCTGGTAGGAATGTAAACTGATACAGTCACTATGGAAGACAGTATAGAGATTGCTTAAAATACTAGGAATAAAACCACCATACACCCCAGCAATTTCACTTCTAGGCATATACCCTGAAGAAACTGAAACTGAAAAAGCCACATTTACCCCAGTGTTCGCTGCAGCACTATTTACAATAGCTAAGACACAGAAGCAACCCAGATTATTGACAGATGAATGGATAAAGAAGCTGTGGAACACATATACCATGGAATACTACTCAGCCATAAAAAGAAATGCATTTGAGTCAGTTCTAATGAGGTGGATGAACCTAGAGCCTATTATACCAAGTGAAGTAAGTCACAAAGAGAAAAACAAATATTGTATATTAACACATATATATGGAATCTAGAAGGATGGTACTGATGACCCTCTTCACAGAGCAGCAGTGGAGATGCAGACATAGAGAAGAGACAAACGAACAAGGATGGGGGAGAAGAAGGAGAGGGTGAGATGAATGGAGAGTAAAATGGAAGCATATACACTAACATATGTGAATAGATAGCCAGTGGGAATTTGCTGTATGACTCACGGAACTCAAACTGGGGCTCTTTAATAACCTAGAGGGGTGGGAATGGGCAGGATGTGGGTGGGAGATTCAAGAGGGAGAGGACATATGTATACCTATGGTTAATTCATGTTAATGTATGACAGAAATCAAACCATTATGGTAAAGGTGAAGGTGAAGTCGCTCAGTCGTGTCCGACTCTTTGTGACCCCGTGGGCTGTAGCCTACCAGGCTCCTCCGTCCAGGGGATTCTCCAGGCAAGAATACTGGAGTGGATTGCCATTTCCTTCTTCAGGGGATCTTCCCGACCCAGGGATCGAACCCAGGTGTCCCACATTGGAGGCAGACGCTTTTAACCTCTGAGCCACCAAGCAATCATAAATTAAAAATAAATACTTTTTAATAGTCTATGTGTACTTTCCACTACCATCATGGTTTTGCATATATAACATATATATATAAATATGCTCACACACACACAAAATGTAATGTTTATTATAATGTTCAGTATATAATCCCAAAGAGATAATATATTCAGAAATCATCTCTCAAGGATATCTCTGCTTGGAATACTTCAACAAATTAATGAAGATTCTATTTTGTTGGCCCTTCTTGTTCATCCTCATCATTCCATCATTTTCCATAGATGACTTTATGAGTCCATCTTACTCTTCCTAAGCTTTTATCTAAATTTTTCCTGTAAGGCCTGGAGTATAGCCCAGGTGCCTGGCAGATGTTCGATTCCTTTGCCATTGATCAAGGAAACCCTTAAATCTTTCTCACATTTCTAAAATAGGTTTCAAACTTTCAATGATTTGAAAGTGTGCTGATTTGACTGACTCCATTCACTGCCTGTGGGCTTAAGCTTATTAAGTAAAATGGCAAGATTACACTGGGCACTATTTAAATCTCCATCTTCTGCTTTATCTTTTGATCAAAATTTTGAAATCCAACTAGGTTAAATGCATGCATAATGTGACCTCGCTATTACTTGCTTTCATATCAGTCTTGAGTCTCTGGGCTCCTTAACAAGGAACTGGGAACAAGTTCCAACCCCAGGAGTTAAAGGAACTCTCTCTCTGCTGGCATAATGTGAATACCTCTTTAGTCAGTTGAGTCACTCAGTCGTGTCTGACACTTACAACTACTGGAAAAGCATAGCTTTGACTAGATGGATCTTTGTTGGCAAAGTAATGTCTCTGCTTTTTACTATGCTGTCTAGGTTGGTGATAGCTTTTGTTCCAAGGAGCAAGCGTCTTTTAATTTCATGGCTGCAGACACCATCTGTGGTAATTTTGGAGCCCAAGAAAATAAAGTCTGTTGCTGTTTCCATTGTTTCCCCATCTATTTGCCTTGAAGTGATGGGACCGGATGCTATGATCTTAGTTTTTTGAATGTTGAATTTTAAGCCAGCTTTTTCACTCTCCTCTTCCACTTTTATCAAGAGGCTCTTTAGTTCTTCACTTTCTGCCATAAGGGTGGTGTCATCTGTATATCTGAGGTTATTGATATTTCTCGCAGCAATCTTGATTCCAGCTTGTGCTTCAGTGCTTCATCCAGCCCGGCATTTCACATATAGGTATAAGAATACTTCCTTAGGGATCCCAAAACACTCTTTTCCTAGGTTTGTTGTATTCTAATTGTAATTGCTCACAAAAGTATCTTTGAGTCATGGATCTCTTTAACAGGTGATTTCTGTGAAAGATTTTGCTTTCCTTAAATAAATTCTGCAAAGTCCTGACCATGTCTAGATCTCTGCCCCTCCTGCACAAATTACTACACTGTCTCTTCAGGGATGCAAGCCCAAATGCTTTGATGAGTAGAGTCCTTTCTTGAAATGGGAAGAGCTGAAATGGATTCCATTTGTACAGGGTCTTGAGACTTCCTGCATCTCACCTTTTGATCATCCCCAGGGGCTTCCTTTCCTTTATCACGCAAGGTGTGGTTTAGCAGGTGGCACTACTGGACATGGAACAACAGACCGGTTCCAAATAGGAAAACGAGTATGTCAAGGTTGTATATTGTCACCCTGCTTATTTAACTTATATGCAGAGTACATCATGAGAAACGCTGGACTGGAAGAAACACAAGCTGGAATCAAGATTGCCGAGAGAAATATCAATCACCTCAGATATGCAGATGATACCACCCTTATGGCAGAAAGTGAAGAGGAGCTAAAAAGCCTCTTGATGAAAGTGAAAGAGGAGAGTGAAAAAGTTGGCTTAAAGCTCAACATTCAGAAAACCCGGATGGCTAACAAACACATGAAAAGATGCTCAACATCACTCATTATCAGAGAAATGCAAATCAAGACCACAATGAGGTACCATTTCACACCAGTCAGAATGGCTGTGATCCAAAAGTCTACAAGCAATAAATGCTGGAGAGGATGTGGAGAAAAGGGAACCCTCTAACACTGTTGGTGGGAATGCAAACTAGTACAGCCACTATGGAAAACAGTGTGGAGATTCCTTAAAAAATTGCAAATACAGCTGCCTTATGACCCAGCAATCCCACTGCTGGGCATACACACCGAGGAAACCAGAATTGAAAGAGACACATGTACCCCAATGTTCATTGCAGCACTGTTTATAATAGCCAGGACATGGAAACAACCTAGATGTCCAACAGCAGATGAATGGATAAGAAAGCAGTGGTACATATACACAATGGAGTATTACTCAGCCATTAAAAAGAATACATTTGAATCAGTTCTAACGAGATGGATGAAACTGGAGCCGATTATACAGAGTGAAGTAAGCCAGAAAGAAAAACACCAATACAGTATACTGACACATATATACGGAATTTAGAAAGATGATAATGATGACCCTGTATGCGAGACAGCAAAAGAGACACAGATGTATAGAACGGACTTTTGGACTCTGAGGGAGAGGGTGGGATGATTTGGGAGAATGGCATTGAAACATGTATACTATCATGTAAGGAACGAAGTGCCAGTCTATGTTCGATACAGGATACAGGACGCTTGGGGCTGGTGCATGGGGATGATCCAGAGAGATGATATACGGTGGGAGGTGGGAGGGGGATTCAGGATTGGGAGCTTGTATACACCCGTGGTGGATTCATGTCAGTGTATAGCAAAACCAATACAGTATTGTAAAGTAAAATAAAGTAAAAATTAAAAAATTAAAAAAAAAAAAAAAGAAAGAAACAGAAAACGAAGATCATGGCATCCGGTCCCATCACTTCATGGGAAATAGATGGGGAAACAGTGGAAACAGTGTCAGACTATTTTTGGGGGCTCCAAAATCACTGCAGATGGTGACTGCAGCCATGAAATTAAAAGACACTTACTCCTTGGAAGAGAAGTTATGACCAACCTAGATAATATATTCAAAAGCAGAGACATTACTTTGCCTACTAAGGTCTGTCTAGTCAAGGCTATGGTTTTCCCAGTGGTCATGTATGGATGTGAGAGTTGGACTGTGAAGAAGGCTGAGCACCGAAGAACTGATGCTTTTAAACTGTGGTGTTGGAGAAGACTCTTGAGAGTCCCTTGGACTGCAAGGAGATCCAACCAGCCCATTCTGAAGGAGATCAACCCTGGGATTTCTTTGGAAGGAATGATGCTAAAGCTGAAACTCCAGTACTTTGGCCACCTCATGCAAAGAGTTGACCCATTGGAAAAGACTCTGATGCTGGGAGGGATTTGGGGCAGGAGCAGAAGGGGACGGCAGAGGAGGAGATGGCTGGATGGCATCACGGACTCAATGGATGTGAGTCTGAGTGAACTCCAGGAGATGGTGATGAACAGGGAGGCCTGGCGTGCTGCGATTCATGGGGTCACAAAGAGTCAGACGCGACTGAGTGACTGAACTGAACTACTGGTAAAGAACCCACCTGCCAATGCAGGAGATGTAAGAGACACCAGTTTGATCCCTCAGTCTGGAAGGTCTCCTGGAGGAGGGCATGGCGACCCACTCTAGTATTCTTGCCTAGAAAATCCAGTGGACAGAGGAGCCTGGCAGGCTACAGTTCATGGGGTTGCAAAGAGTTGGGCACGACTGAAGCAACATGGCACGTGTTCAGATCAGTAGTAGCAGCTCAGAAGTTCATTAACAGGCTTACTAGTTATTCTCTTCTACCCAGAACCAAGTAGAGTATATGAGTGCAATACAGAGCAGGGTTTCTGCTTCAATCACTATGAATATTAGAAACTACAGTTCTTATAGAACCACCAGAGCCCTCTCTCCTCCCTGCCAACCTAGACACAGCCTAGAGCACACCTTCCTTCAAGGCATACATTTATCCTCTTTAGGTTTTCATGAAATTTAGAATTTTAAGAATTTTTTGCTGCATTCTACTCTTCTGTGAACTGGTATGATTTGTTTCTCATGCCTATGAAACTGTTTCTTTCCTTAAAAACAATTCACATGAAAATATACTTACCAGCTTTTATTGCTTTCTGAAATTATTTATTTATATTTTAATTTATAAGTATGCTACTGTTACTTAATGCCTATGGGTACATTTGCAAAACTAAAAACATAACTTAAAAAATAAGATAAATATCATGCAACGTGTGGTTTAGAATAAACAAGAGAGCATTGTCTCTGCCTCTGTTAAACCCCTGTCATGCAAACATCTAAAAAAAACAAATGGATAGTATACTATGCCTCCAAAGAAACGTCAGTGTTTCCTCAAATCAATACCATGAACCAGTTCAAGGGTGCAAAACTTCTCCTACAAGTGTCAGGGTGATTACTTTGAAAACTCAACATTTGCAGTGCTAGAACCTAGACTTCTACAGTCTTCCATGTATTCTACCCCGCAAAGCTTAATAATACAAATACTACTTGTAAATGACACATACACCAGTGCTCAATAAAGAAACAGTTGTTTGCTTTCAACATGCGTATCATTTTAATTCCCATCTCTTTTGCTTTCCTTGTATTATTCACCATTCTTGGAATCTCTCTCTCTTTTTCCTTCATCCTTGCTTGTGTTTTCTTTCTATCTAAGGAAACATTGATAGAAATTTTACTTTATGTTACTGTAGATGTCTGTGTGTGTTGGATAATTTGCAAAGTAGTGAAAAATACACCTCAATGTTTATTTGCCAACCTTTCTGATTCCAATGTACAAATTAAAAGCTATGAAATGAGCATTTGGAAAGCATAATTTTGTATAAATCAAAGTTCTACAGATTATATCTTCTAATAAATTCTATAAAGAAGTCATACAGACAGTTATCTGAAGATAAATACATATAGCTCTAAGAAAATATACATCTAATAGAAAAAAAATAGAATCCTAAGTTAAGGAAAAAGGTAAATAAAATTTAGTAACAATCTATTGCAGGCTACTACGTAATCAGCTATACCTGAAAGAAAGAACAGAGCAAGTTGAAAATGAGATTATTTTCCTTGAGGGCTTACAATTCTACTAGAGAAAAGGTAAACAGTCCTCTCTGCTGCTGCTGCTGCTGCTGCTGCGTCGCTTCAGTTGTGTCCGACTCTGTGCGACCCCAAAGACAGCAGCCCACCAGGCTCCCCCGTCCCTAGGACTCTCCAGGCAAGAACACTGGAGTGGGTTGTTATTTCCTTCTCCTCTCTACAGAGTATTAAACAGGTATATTTAACCATGGAAGCTGGCATGCAGTAATGCATTCATGCTCTAAAACATTTCACTTGAGAGAATGGGAGACCTTATCATTTATCCTCTAAATTATGAAAATTTTAATAGTTAAAGGGGCACTATTAATTACCCTAGAACAACAGGCATAGACTAGGACTGTCTTAGCAAAATCTAGGTGTACAGTCACCCTAAGCATGGAGTCAAGAATGTGGGCATCACAGTGCTGACCACTCTGCTGAGGTTTCCTTTTGAGCAAGCATACTGCTTCCAAGATGTTTATCCATCAAGGCAGCCTAAAGTGTAGAGGAAGATGAAGGACAAGAGACCTAGAAGGGGAGGAAAGCACTTTGTTTTCTCTACTCTCTACTCTCTTCCTTCTATTATTTCTCTTTTGAATAGCCTAGTTCTTATGTGTCTGTGATTGCTAGTCATACATGTTTCAGCCAGGATTTTTCAAACTTTTCTAGCTACGCAGACATGAACTCTGTGATCAACATCTTCATGCATACTTCCTGCCTCGTGCCACCCAACACCAACCACAGTGCCTTTCACAGATTAAGCACTCAATAGCTTTTGTTTGAATGAATGAGTGGACAAATGAGGCAATAGCTAGGCCTACAGACAGGAGAACAGTGCTTACGGATAACAACTATTTCTATCCTCCTCTACCTGCAGAGGAATACCCAAAGGAGCAAGCAAATAACCTAGTATACGTGCCATTGTTGGCTTCCCCAACGCACATTTTGTTTTGAAGGAATAGATCTCGAAATATTTAATATAATTCAGTGGAAAATTTGGTTTCACACGTAGAATCCCATTTGTACTTCAACAGCATGTCTGTGCCTTCCTTCATTTAACAAAATCATTAGCAAATATTTATTGATCACATACTATGTGCCAGTCGCTGTTTTAGATGCTTAGAGATATAGCAAACAGCAAGCTTTCAGAAGTCTCTGTCCTTGATATCTCAGTTCATTCATTTGATAATCACATAGCAAATCTTTGGTGAATTCATAATGATGAATGAGTTGTGATCTCTGCCCTCCTCAAAATTGTACTATACCAGAGATACCTTTGAAGAATGCCAATACCTAGTTCACAAAAGAGAGTTAAAGAGGTCTAAGAGAAGCAAAGTCTAATGACAGGCTGGAAGACAAGAATATTTGAATGCAATAAGGGTTAAAGCAGGCTGCAAGAGGAGAGTGGCATTCTCACTTCAAGCTCACATAACTATACTACCTATATTAGTTATAGGGTTCTCTAAGTTTTTCAAGTACAGGAAAAAACTTTAATAATAATAGAAAATTAATACACTTTTGAAGTAGTCTCAATAAGCCTGTGTGGGTATAAGCTCTTCAGTAAAGGAAGCAATGTCTATTTTATTTTCCTAAATACCAGTGTTAGTGCCTGGGCAGAATAATAATCTGCAAATTGAATGCATATCAGGCACTGCTTGATGTGCATCACGTATAATAAATTATGTAATCCTCTTGACAATCCTGTGAGGTTGGCAACTATTAACATATGCATGGTAATATGAGGAAACTGAGGCACAAAGAGGCTAAGTCACTTGTCCAAAGTCATACAGAGAAGAGATGGCAGAGTTGAGATTCAAGCAAAGGCAGTCTAGCTCCTATATCTTTGTTCTCAATCCCTGTACTGTATTGCTTCTCTCTTAACCTGATGAAAATAATTTCTTCAAAGTTATTAATGAATGATAATGCCATCATCTTCAGAAAAGACACAAATGTACAATACCATTTATTTTTTTTTTTTTAATTTTAAAATCTTTAATTCTTACATGTGTTCCCAAACATGAACCCCCCTCCCACCTCCCTCCCCATAACATCTCTGTGGGTCATCCCCATGCACCAGCCCCAAGCATGCTGTATCCTGCGTCAGACATAGACTAGCGATTCAATTCTTACATGATAGTATACATGATAGAATGCCATTCTCCCAAATCATCCCACCCTCTCCCTCTCCCTCTGAGTCCAAAAGTCCGTTATACACAGCTGTGTCTTTTTTCCTGTCTTGCATACAGGGTCGTCATTGCCATCTTTCTAAATTCCATATATATGTGTTAGTATACTGTATTGGTGTTTTTCTTTCTGGCTTACTTCACTCTGTATAATCGGCTCCAGTTTCGTCCATCTCATCAGAACTGATTCAAATGAATTCTTTTTAACGGCTGAGTAATACACCATTGTGTATATGTACCACTGCTTTCTTATCCATTCATCTGCTGATGGACATCTAGGTTGTTTCCATGTCCTGGCTATTATAATCAGTGCTGCGATGAACATTGGGGTACATGTGTCTCTTTCAATTCTGGTTTCCTCAGTGTGTATGCCCAGCAGTGGGATTGCTAGGTCATAAGGGAGTTCTATTTGCAATTTTTTAAGGAATCTCCACACTGTTCTCCATAGTGGCTGTACTAGTTTGCATTCCCACCAACAGTGTAGGAGGGTTCCCTTTTCTCCACACCCTCTCCAGCATTTATTGCTTGCAGATTTTTGGATCGCAGCCATTCTGACTGGTGTGAAGTGGTACCTCATTGTGGTTTTGATTTGCATTTCTCTACTAATGAGTGATGTTGAGCATCTTTTCATGTGTTTGTTAGCCATCCGTATGTCTTCTTTGGAGAAATGTCTATTTAGTTCTTTGGCCCATTTTTTGATTGGGTCGTTTATTTTTCTGGAATTGAGCTGCATAAGTTGCTTGTATATTTTTGAGATTAGTTGTTTGTCAGTTGCTTCATTTGCTATTATTTTCTCGGAGGCAAGAATATACAATGGAGTAAAGACAATCTCTTTAACAAGTGGTGCTGGGAAAACTGGTCAACCACTTGTAAAAGAATGAAACTAGATCACTTTCTAACACCGCACACAAAAATAAACTCAAAATGGATTAAAGATCTAAATGTAAGACCAGAAACTATAAAACTCCTAGAGGAGAACATAGGCAAAACACTCTCAGACATAAATCACAGCAGGATCCTCTATGATCCACCTCCCAGAATTCTGGAAATAAAAGCAAAAATAAACAAATGGGATCTAATTAAAATTAAAAGCTTCTGTACAATACCATTTAAAACTGCAACCTAGAGAAGTGACTAATTTGTCATTTTGGGCCCTTTAAGTCATTGAGGGAAACATTTTAGGGGTATGAGATTTTTTCATGCTTCATAAATTATCTACTTATCCCTAGATGTACTGTTGCCTTGAAAAAATTATCTGTTTAAATGAAGAAAGGTACTAAGAAAGGCAAAAACTGAATGCTATAGTTCAGACCTGAGGCCAGGGGAAAGCGGGTTTTCACTGTTGGGGAGGGGGGTTTGTGACCAAAATACCCACAGAATATAGTGAAAAGAAAGAAGAGAGAAGCATGGACTATTTAAAGGGGTCTAGAAAAGTACGGAAAGCATATCTGAACACACCATAATTTTGTTTAATATCTACCCTGAATACATATCAGGCATGAAAATCAGCAAATGCTTATATGTTACTTGCAGAGCCTCTGCTATCCTTGGAAGAGTGCATCAGTCTTCCACTAGTGAGCTGTTAACACTTGAAGAACAGATTCTTTACTGTATCTTGGTGAGATTATCACAAATAAGTTTTGTTGTTGGTGGTGGTGTTTTGTTTAGTTCTTCTACTTAGGTTAAATGGAGACTGCTACACATAAAATTGTCTTAAAGATCTGTTCTCCTTGGGTCACAAGTATCCCGCGTAACAATTTTGACTATATTAACATAAAGATGTTCCGCAGATATAAGCTATTTCTCTCCCAGCTCTACATTCGACTCATTCTCACTTTTCACACCAATCCTAGCCTTTCAGTACAGGAAACAAGCTTGCCTGAGTTGGGATCATTCGATTCAACTTGCAACCTTCACCATCGCCACACTCACCTTCTGGTTGACAACACTAAAATAAATAACAATGGTACCACCTTAAAATGTGTAGGTTTCATTTCATAGATTTCAAATAATCATACATATATTATTACTTTTACAAATACACACACCCTTCCAGAATACAGGTATTATTAAAATCTTCATTCTAGAAATGGACCATAGAATTTTAAGAAGAAGACTTGGTTTGAGTGATTTGCCCAAGGTCAAGCATGTTCTAACACAGTAAGAGGCATGAGCCCATGACCTGGTCCAGCCTTCACAAAGGACCACACAAAAAACACTATAGGTGCTTAGGTTATTATATCCAGGGGTCCTTTTCCAAGACATACATACTCTTCCAGCAATGAGCAGTTTTCTTTTGGCTCATATTTTCTGTTTCGTTTTTGAACCAAAAAATTATCCTGCTCAATACCAGTAAGAAAAAAAAAAAATGCTCTTGATAATGTAGTCTCAACTATGAAATGTTAAGTAAAAGACAACCTAAAAGAATTGAAAGCCTTTTCCATCAACTTTAAAAGTGCCTCTGATTCTTCACAAGCATCTTTGAGCAGTTCCCAGCCCCTCTCCATTCTGTGGGAAGTGAATGAGGGTGTCTGGGTTATCAAAGTAACTGGCAAGCACTACTGCCTGTAGAATGGGCTTCCCAGAGCTGCTAAACCAGCAATGCACAAGCCAGTCCCACACAGCCTGAAATGCAACTGCCAAAAACTGGCAAGAGTAGCCACTGCTGAGAACCATTGAACATGAGACCTGCTTCTACCCAGTTAGACGTTCAGAAGTATTAATTATCTTTATTCTCTTAGTTGGTTTCATTTGATTAGTAAACTACTACAAAACTGTAGAAATGCCTATTATTTCAGTAAGCTGTAGTTTAGATGGCAATCTGTAAGCTACCTTCAAAACCTCACCACATTCATGTATACAATGGAATATTACTCAGCCATAAAAAGGAATGAAGTTGGATCATTCGTTGAGATGGACGGACCTAGAGGCTGTCATGCAGAGTCAAGTAAGTCAGAAAGAGAAAACAACTACTGCATATTAACACATATATGTAGAATCTAGAGAAACGGTACTGCTAAGTCGCTTCAGTCGTGTCTGACTCTGTGAGACCCCATAGATGGCAGCCCACCAGGCTCCCCCATCCCTGGGATTCTCCAGGCAAGAACACTGGAGTGGGTTGCCATTTCCTTCTCCAATGCATGAAAGTGAAAAGTGAAAGTGAAGTCGCTCAGTCGTGTCCGACTCTTTGCGACCCCATGGACTGCAGCCTACCAGGCTCCTCTGCCCATGGGATTTCTCAGGCAGGAGTACTGGAGTGGGCGCCATTGCCTTCTCCAGAAAAATGGTGCAGATGAGCCTAATCACAGGTTAGGAATAGAGACGTAGAGAGTGGGCATGTGGACACGGGGTGGGAGGGGGAGGGATTAACTGGGAGATTGGGATCTACATATATACACCTCTATGTTTAAAGTTGCTGGCTAGTGGGAACTTGTGATATTGTGCAGGAAGCCCAGTGTAGTGCTCACACCAGAGGGGTGAGATGGAGGCTGAGTGAGAAGGAGGTCCAAGAGGGAAGGGGTGTATGTATAGGTATAGCTGATTCACTTCACTTTAGAGCAAAAACTAACACATCATAAAGCAACAATGGCCCAATGTTTAAAAATTAAAAAAAAAATTTTTCACCACAGTGTGTGTATATTTTGGTTCTATTGGAAAATTGATTCCAAGCTCCAAAGAACCAGCTTACCATATTGGAGCTTGCCTATGCCAGCAAATCACTCTTTACATCACTCTCCCCCTCTTGCCCTGTAGGTCCCAGGCACTTGAGAAATGTGTAGCT
Source organism: Budorcas taxicolor (assembly GCF_023091745.1). Taxonomy (NCBI): domain Eukaryota; kingdom Metazoa; phylum Chordata; class Mammalia; order Artiodactyla; family Bovidae; genus Budorcas; species Budorcas taxicolor. Next base: position 158,710,679 of record NC_068910.1, read on the forward strand.
GAGTTTCTGAGGTGTGGTTCAGTGACACAGTACAATATAAAGATGGTTTATCAGGCTGTATAATCTCTGTATATCTGGGATTTCTTTTTTCCTACCCAAAGAGAGATTAAGAGAGAGCACGGCAAGCTGTAAGCCTATGCTTTTTCCTGACTCCTAAAGAGTTTTACCAGACAGTTCTGGCTACTTTTGCTGTAAGCTGTTCTGTTGCGAATGAATTTATTTTCTCCTCTGTATCCTCTTCTTTCCAACTGCTTTACATTTTACATTAGCTCTAGAAACTGCTGGTGTGAACTATTGAGAGCAAAATTAGACTCAGAATTGTCTGTTTTTGTACAGCCAGACTCTCCTGTAGATATTTTGTCCCTTTTCAGAAAGACCTAAGATGACTTTCTTTGGGTTGTGGGTTTTTGTTGTTTTTTTTTTCCATAATCTTTCCACAAGAAGCTGGATAAAACTTTATGATCCTGTTCTAGATTAGAGAAACAGATGTTCTGGATTTTGACACATACAGAAAGGGGAGGGTGCCCTCTGCCGGTGAATGTTCCAAGGACAGGGACTCAATTCTTGGTCAAGGGACAGCAGTGGTTGGGGAGCAGACCAGATCACAGGTGAGAACGTTCCCAGAGGAATACTTCAAAAGGAAATCTTCAACAAAAAGTACTAACTAAGCAAGCTTCTCAGGTTTATCAGGCTCCATAAACACTCTTCAGATAGTCAGGGCACTACATTATTTAATTTGATGCTGCTCTGTGACATATGCAGTGTACGTCATGAGAAACACTGGGCTGGAGGAAGCACAAGCTGGAATCAAGATTGCCAGGAGAAATATCAATAACCTCAGATATGCAGATGACACCACCCTTATGGTAGAAAGTGAAGAAGAACTAAAGAGCCTCTTAATGAAAGTGAAAGAAGAGAGTGAAAAAGTTGGCTTAAAGCTTAATTAACATTCAGAAAACTAAGATCATGGCATCCAGACCTATCACTTCATGGCAAATAGATGGTGAAACCATGGAAACAGTGTCAGACTTTATGTTTTGGGGCTCCAAAATCACTGCAGATGGTGATTGCAGCCATGATATTAAAAGATGCTTGCTCCTTGGAAGGAAAGTTATGACCAGCCTAGACAGCATATTAAAAAGCAGAGACATTACTTTGCCAACAAAGGTCCGTCTAGTCAAGGCTATGGTTTTTCCAGTGGTCATGTATAGATGTGAGAGTTGGACTATAAAGAAAGCTGAGCACCGAAGAATTGATGCTTTTGAACTGTGGTGTTGGAGAAGACTCTTGAGAGTCCCTTGGACTGAAAGGAGATCCAATCAGTCCATTCTAAAGGATATCAGTCCTGAGTGTTCATTGGAGGGACTGATGTTGAAGCTGAAACTCCAATACTTTGGCCACCTGATGTGGAGAGCTGACTCATTTGAAAAGACCCTGATTCTGAGAAAGATTGAGGGCAGGAGGAGAAGGGGACGACAGAGGATGAGATGGTTGGATGGCATCACCAACACAATGGATATGGGTTTGGGTGGACTCCGGGAGTTGGTGTTGGACAGTGAGGCCTGGCGTGCTGTGGTTCATGGGGTCGCAAAGAGTCAGACACGACTGAGCAACTGAACTGACTGAACTGTGACACGAGTCAGTCTCTACTCTAGAGGTATACTGTTGGTTTCAGGCTAAACTTGTTACAGTATTATTATTTATGACTTCCTTGAGACTCAGATATTAGTTCATTCATCTAGAAAAGGAAAGAATTTACTTTTAGGTTTTTCTTTTCTCAGAAGAATAGTAGGAAACATCTTAATAGTAGGAAACGTCTCCTCACAAGAGTAGAAGGTAATGTTTTTAAACATCCCGAGTGTCTGATACTTGGAGAAGGCACTGGCGACCCACTCCAGTACTCTTGCCTGGAAAATCCCATGGACGGAGGATCCTGGTGGGCTGCAGTCCATGGGGTCGTGAAGACTCAAACACGACTGAGCAACTTCACTTTAACTTTTCACTTTCATGCATTGGAGAAGGAAATGGCAACCCACTCCAGTGTTCTTGCCTGGAGAATCCCAGGGACGGGGGAGCCTGGTGGGCTGCTGTCCATGGGGTCGCACAGTCAGACACGACTGACGTGACTTAGCAGCAGCAGCAGCAGCAGCAGCAGCAGTGTCTGATACGGGGTCACCCCAGGACCTGGAATGTGACCATATTTAAGGACTCAAATGCCTTCATACATGCCTTTGTCTTTTGACTTTGTCCTTAGGAATGGTGCCAATGTCTAATTTTCTATTAGCCTACAGTCACTGCCTAGTTTAAGCTCATCCATTATCTCTCAGGAGAATTCCAGCAATGACCTCCCACTTGCAAGCTTCCCACCTTCAAATGCATCCTCTGAAGAACTGCCAAAGGCAGCTTCCCTAGTGGTCCAGTGCTTAAGGCTCCACATTTCCACTGCAGGGGCACAGGTTTGGCTCGATCCCTGGTCAGGGAACTAAGATCCCACGTGTCTCACAGTGTGGTCTAAAAAATTTTTCTTTTTAATTTTAAAAACAGTTGCCAAGGTTCTTTCTGTAAACCACAGAACTTCCAATGCCATTTAGTACTTAAAACCTGTAGGATAAAACTCAAGCTCCTTCACGCCTTCTCCCTGCTTTCTTTACCTGCTCTAGACTTGGCAAGAAGGTCCCACTGGGGTTTCCCACTCTTCCTTCTACTTTCAAGCTCTGCATCTATGTTCCAACTGTACCCTATGCCCTGAATGCCCTTCTCAGTCTTATTCTCGCTTTGCTTGACTAATACCTGCTCAACATTTTAGGTTGGACCAGGTTCTCATCTTCTGTAGGTCTCCTTCCCTGAATACACCAACCATCTCAGCTGCATGTGTGCATATATCAACTATCCCACTTTACTTGCTGAGATATAATTATCTCATGCGTGTATGCCTCCCCACTAGACCTTGATGATAGGCGTTAGCTTATTCATCTCAGAATCTCCATCTTTGTGGAATAAATGAATTCACAAAATATGCACACTTGAGTCTGATAAAAGCATGCATTACAAATCCATATGGCTCTAACAGGACCTCAGTTCCACATAAACCCATATCTAAAAAGCAAAGTAGGGACACCCCTGTATGTCTGGAGGCTGTCACTGTTCCTGCTAAACACAAGAGATCTTGACTGGGTAAGATCCCACATCACATTTCCTGCCAATAATCCTTCAGTTGTTCCCTAACTTCTGCAGGAAACAGTCCAAACTCATCTGCTTGGAATCCAAGAATACCATAATCTGTCCTCGACATAATTTTCTGGCCCTCTCTTCTTTTACACAAACCTTCTGCCTCTCCTTAGATTCTGCATCAATACTTTCCACCTTCAATGCCCTTGTATGTAATATAAGGGCCAAAGGCGGGGGAAAGCTCCCTTTTCTTCATCACCACTTAAAAATAATGATAGTCATTCTTCAGGTCTTAGCACTGAATCACTCTATTACAGCCAAAAGTAATCATTTCCCCCTTTAAAATTCTATAGCACTTATGCTCTGCACTTCTTAGTTAACATTATGTACTTAACATTTGCATAGTTCTTTACAGCTATAAAACTGCCTCATATTTTGATTACTCTTTTCAAATATGGCTGTTATACCAATACTCAAATTGGCAGCTCGCAGAGGTCAGCATCGTGTCCTTATACTTTTGAATATTGCCGTGACTCTAAATCTTATTGTAATAAGCATTTACTGAAAATGTTGATAACCCTGTTTGGGGGTTTTGCATAGAAAAATTAATCATCAAAAATAAAAGCAAGCTTATATATATAATCTGAAATGAGTTTATTCATTTAGACCTCTTCAACTAGACATATATTTTTCTATAGGAGTAATAATAGATTTCTTGATATGGCCAGGAAAGGAAAAGTTGACTGTGTCAGATTAACAAGCCAGAACCAAGGAGAAAGCATGTCTGCTGGTGAGACAAGCAGGGGATAGGGACAGGGGAGGAAGACCAGATACCAGTAGGTGATAGTAACTACCCTCACTATTTCATCAACCACAGCAGTAGAGTCTTTAGAGAGTACCAGTAGTCAACAGTTTGGCAAGAAATTAGCACCAAGGAATTCCAACAAAAGTTAATAAAGTCTTGTAAAAGCCACAAAAAAAAAAAGAATGGTTTTACATACTAACAAATAGTACTATTAATAAAGAGTACAGAACCACAGTGAAGAGGTCAAATTTTGCTGTCAAATGTATTTTGTTCAATTCTGATCTTTTCACCACTTTTGGAAAACTAATATCCTCAATCTGAGGAACCTCAGTTTCCTCCTTTCATAGCTTGAGTGTAAGAATTACATGAGATGGAAAAATAATTACTGTATACTGTGCTGGCCAAAAAGTTTGGTTGAGTTTTTTATAAGATGTTACAGAAAAACCCTAATGAAAATTTTTGCCAACCAGTACATGGTAGGCATTCAAGAAATATTAGTTGCTGTTACAAATAACAATACTATTATTGTTGTAGTGTTTGGTGGTTATCAATTGAGAATCTAGAGACAGACAATATTTGAAATTCCTGGCTAGCATGCAGACAGTGAGCTTCAAGGAAAACTCTCATCCATTACTGGACAATCTTGCAAGAGCAGGTGTGGCTAGGACTCCAGGATAACCACACCTGGAATCAAGTTAGGAACACATTGAACTAGGTTTGGTCTGCAAAAGGTAGAAGCTTGGTCTCAGGGACAAATTTCAGTTATTAGAATTAGGCAATTAGGCACAGCGGCCTGCTTGTTACAAAGATCCAAAGACTAAAATTAACTTACTCAGTGTCCATCAACTACTGAAATGCATGAACCTTCAGCACTACAGGGGCTGAGCCTCCGGATGAACTAGGGTAGTGGAGTAGGAAAGAGGATGACCAAGGCAAAGGGCAAACAAAAGCAGACATAAGTTACTGGGCACCATATTCATCAGGTTTTCCAGAGAAACAGAACCAGTAGGAAATAAATATACATGGAACTGGCTTATGTGATTATCGGAGGGCAAGGAGTCCTGTGATCTGTAGCTAGCAAGCTGAAGACTCGGGATCTACCCGGGCTGCAGTTGCAGTCTGAGTTTAAAGACCTCAGAACCCAAAGTGCCAATGGTATAAGTTCCAAGCCAAGTCTGAATCCAAAGGTAGGAGAAGACTTGTCTCAACTCAAAGACAATCAAAGTGAATTTTCCCTTCAGTTCAGTTCAGTTCAGTCCAGTCACTCAGTCGTGTCCGACTGTTTGCCACCCCATGAATCGCAGCATTCCAGGCCTCCCTGTCCATCACCAACTCCTGGAGTTCACTCGCTTCACGTCCATCGAGTTGGTGATGCCATCCAGCCATCTCATCCTCTGTCGTCCCCTCTTCTTCCTGCCTCCAATCCCTCCCAGCATCAGAGTCTTTTCCAATGAGTCAACTCTTCGCATGAGGTGGCCAAAGCACTGGAGTTTCAGCTTCAGCATCATTCCCTCCAAAGAAATCCCAGGGCTGATCTCCTTCAGAATGGGCTGGTTGGATCTCCTTGCAGTCCAAGGGACTCTCAAGAGTCTTCTCCAACACCACACAGTTCAAAAGCATCAATTCTTTGGTGCTCAGCCTTCTTCACAGTCCAATTCTCACATCTATACATGACCACAGGCAAAACCATAGCCTTAACTAGACAGACCAACCTTTTTTTCTATTCAGGCCTTCAACAGGTTGGATAAACCACACCTACTTTGGAGAGGGCAATCTGCTTTACACAGTCTATGGATTTAATATTAATCTCATCCCGAAACACCCTTACAGACACACCTAGAAGAATATTTCATCAAATATCTGGGTACACCACAGTTCAGTCAGGTTGACACTTAAAATTATCCCCCACAAGCACCTACTACTTATCAGGTGTGGAAAGAGGCTCAAGAACCGTGCCTCCTGAGGTTTAGTCTAGAGCTACTGCTGGAGTTGATGGGGATGTTCTGTGTCACTCACTGTAGTAACCGCTAGCTATTTGTGGCTATTGAGCACTTGAAATGTACCTCGTGTACCTGAGAAGCTAAAGTTTAAATTTTAATTTTAATTCATTTAAATATTAAATATAAATAGCTACATATGTCTAGTGGCTACCATATCAGATAATACAGGTCTAGGGAAAGAAGGTAATACACAAGTAAGTCAACAAGTAATCACACAATGTGAGACTTACACAGGAAAAGGATAAGATTCTGGTTGAGGTAGGGCAGAACTTATTTAGTTAAAATGGTCTGAGTAGACCTCGCTGAAGAGGTTATCAATGTTTAAGCTAAAGCCCAAAGGCCTAAATCTTGAGAAGGAGCAGCCAGATGAATAATTGAAGGAATAGATTCCAGGCAGGAGGAACCACATGCACAAATGCTCCAAGGTTGGAAACTTCCTATTTGCATTGAGCAACTGAATAAGCCACCCTGGATGGAAAAAGTGTTGAGGAGGAAAGAAAGGACAGCCTACTACAATAGTGGCAGGCCACCATAGGAGTTTGGGTTTTACTGAAGTAATTTACAGTTACATTTTTAAACATCATTGTGGCTAACTGCCATGTGGAAAATATATGAGCCTACAAAAAGATGCATCGTGTGTTTGTGTGTGTGTGCATGAACTTGAGTGAATGTGCTAGTTTGGCCCTCCTCCCAATCAAAATATAATCTCTTTAGTATTAGCATGTATTTGTATTCAGAAGGAATATGCACTTTGCATCCATATTAATTTATATAAAATTAATGGCATATGCTCTTGAGCTTTCTTAAGTATAGGAAGAAGGAAACAACCTGTTAAATACAATGAAAATAAAGAAGAATTCTGCAGTGAAAATTATCTGATAGATACACATCTAAGAAATACTTAAACCATTTACACAAGTGAAATAGCTGCATACAAACTCTGAAAGATTATCTATAAACTCTTGAGAGAGGTCATTTTCTGGTTGCAGAAGAAAGGAAAGGAGTAGCAACTTAAAAAGGTTAAAAAGACAACCATGAAACTGACTAATGTCAAGCAAAGGGGACCCACAGAGAAAGATTAAAGAAATTGGAGTTAATTAACTTAGGGAAGAGAAGATTAATAAACTATTGTGAGGATACGTAGACAGAGGATAAAGTCTAGTTGGGGCTGCAGCACCACTGGATAGATAACTGAAGCCCACAGAATAAAACTGCAGCAGATGCTATTTATGACTGTGAAACTGGAATCAGTGAGGAAAGCAGAGCAATGTCCTTCCATGGAAGTCTTTAATATAGAATAGATTCTCATCAGTCTCATTTGAAAGGTTTAAGTGTGATCCTGCCCAAAGGCAAGATGCTGAGCGGAATGACTTTTCAAGGTCCCAGTCAGTCAGCCCAACAAGACCACACAGTGGATGGTGTGTTGCGATTTTCTTTTGTTTACCCATATCTTATTGTTTTACACCACCATGTGGCCACACTGAGTAGAAATGCTATAAATTTTGAATCTGAACGTAGGCCTGGAAAAATGTCAATAATAGATTCTCATACTTTTAGAATTGCACAGTCTATTTAGAGATACTCAATGTGTAAAGTCACCTGGCATGAATATCTTTATTCATCATGATTCTTTTTCAATATTAATTTGGAAAACAACACTGATATCTGTCTTATAAATAATAACATGTCAAATTTTTTTATTGTGCATTTGCTATTTGATAGAAATAGGATTTGACTTACAATAAGCTGAATTCATGACATAAAAATCTTTTATTTTAGATGCTATTTATTTGAAAGCCAGATTCTGACCCTGTTACATTTAACAGATATATTAAGTAAATGTGACTTCAGAAAGAATATTTTTTAAAGAATTCAAATACAGTATCAAAAGAATAGTTGATTTACTTGCAGAAAAAAACATTAATTATCAACACATTTTTCAAGACATCATGTTAAAAATAAATTTAAATGCAACACATTAAGCCACTCTTTTTGGTACCTTTTTTCTTTCATTTATGTGGTAAATACATCAGCATCCATTAGCATTTGTTAAGCTCTCATATGAGCTAAATGTTGCATTGGATTCTATTTAACACATTGGAGAAATCGACAAAGCCCAGTCTGTCCCTTCATTTCCATGTCACCTCCTCTAAAAAAGCTTTCTGTTAAATATGGATGGTGAGGTAGACCTAGAGCCAGGCTGCTTGTGTTACAGTCCTAGTAAACTATGTGTCATAGTTTAAGCTTTTTAGTTGAAGTAAATAATGTTTTGTCATTTAATCAACAAATATTTATTGTATGAGGACCACACTCTAGAGCACCTCATTCACAATGCCAGGCACTCCGTGGGCACTGCAGAGAGAAGAGTGAATCAAACAGGCAACAGTTCTGGCCCTCAGGAAGCTTCCCTTCCAGTGATGACCCACACAGTAAATACTGGAGCTTTGGGGGCCTAAGGTCTCTGTTATAATTATTCACCTCTGCTACTATAGCACAAAAGCAGTCATAGACAAAACATGGTGCACAAATAGATGAGCATTGCTATGTTGCATTAAAACTCAATTAACAAACCCAAGTAGCAGACCAGATTTGACCCACAGGCCTTGGCTGGCTGACCCCATAGTTGAAGAAGACAGTAATAAATACTACCAAAGTGAAAAATAATAAACATTATGTGAAATGGTGATAAGTACTGTGGAAAAAGTAAAAACAAGCAAGAGTATGAATAGGATTAGAGTGTATCAGTGTCGTCCTTTACTGAGAAAAATAACACCTGATTCAGACTTGAAGAAGCTGAGCAAAAGAGTCAGGGGTGTCTAGAGAAAGAATATTCTAGGACAGAGACTGTCAGGTGCAAAATCCCAGAGGCAAGAGTGTACCTGTTCTTTTTGAGGAAAGCAGGTGGACAGTTTGGAGCAACTAGGAAATGAGATCAGAGAAGTAATATGTGACCAGATGGCATGAGGCTCAAATTCCATTTTAAAGATGAGTTTTCACTCTGAGTGAGAATAGGAGGCCTTTGCAGTTTTAAGCACAGCAGTGACCTGCTCTGGTGCACTAATTTTAATGGGATCATTCTGGCTGCTGTATTGAGAATAGACGGAGGGAGAAGTGAGAAGCAGGGAGTCCAGTGTGGAGTCTGTTGCAATAATCCTGGTGAGACATGATGGACCAGATGGCAATGCTGGAGGTGGTGAGAAGAGACAGGATTTGAAATAGGTTTAAGATAACCTGACCAGAATTTTATCTTGGATGGAATGTGAGACAAAGAGGGAAATCAGTGATGACACTAAGATTTTTGCCTAAGAAATTAGATAGATGGAGAAGACTGCTAGAGACAGAGGAAGAAAAGAAGATCAGGGTCTCAGGTATGGAGATAAGATTCGGTATCCCAGTAGAGATGTTGAGATGGCAGCTTTAATAAGAGTCTGCAGATCCAAGAAGAGGATTAAACTCGGTGTATAAATAAATGAGCTGTCAACCCATGGATAGTGTTTAAAACCATGACACTGATGAAATCACCAAGGGATTGAGTACAGAAAGAGAGAGAATGGGTACCAGCATTGTGCCCTGGGAACTCCAAGGCTAGGAGTCCAAGAAAATGAGGAGACGCCAGCAAAGGAGACTGGAAAGAGCACCCAGGAAGATAGGCGGGAAGTCATAAAGAGCAGAGCTGTGCAAGCCCAGTGGGAGGAGGATACTGGAGGAGAGAACAGTTGCATCGGTTATACTGGAGAGGATGTGTAAACTAAAGACTGAGAAATAAGCCACTGCATTTAGGAGTGTGGAGCCCATTAGCAGCATCAATAAGAGCAGTTTCAGTGAAGCGGGAGGAATAAGAGCCTTGCTGAAGCGAGTTGCAGAGGGAAGTTTTTGTTCTTTCATTCATTTGCTTTTTTTTTTTTAAGAGAATTAAGATGATAACTGGAAGGGAAGTAAATCAAGAGAGGTATTGGGGGTGTCTTGTTTTGTTTTAAGGTGGTAGGAAGAACAGCAATTTTGTGTGTTAGTAAAAAACTCTGAGAAAAGGAGAAATTTAAAGAAAGAGCAGGAAGGTAAGAGAGAACGAGCAAGAAAATTGCTGGAGCAGTTTCCATGGGTGGGCAAGACAGGATAAGATCTGGAGCAGAACTGTGGGTGGGCCGGATTCACATTCTGCATGTAAAGTGCTTCTCACGGTGCTCAGCACTTAGTATATCTCAAAACAGACATATTAAACTGCCAACTGTCAATTGAAAGGGTTTGGCTAAAGTGATCTTACAGTTCCAGTGTAGCTACAACATTCAGTAGATGAATCAAAGTTAAGTTGAATAGAATAAAGCAGATGAAAGGAAGACATTTAGAAGTAACACTGAGTCACATCAACTAGCATCTAGGATATTAGTATAAAGGTAAACAAAAGTCTAAAAGATCCCTGAGGAATGTAGGAAGAGTGACGGGTTAGTGTTTCCTTCTGACTCATGATGTGAGTCAAGTCTCAGGATCCCGCCAGGTACTTGACCCCTTGTAGATAATTAATCAATTATCTTTGCCCTTTATAAGTTCGGCATGATGGAAAACCACTATCTCTTGTCTCACAAGCACTGCATGGCATAATGTTATTTCCATGCCCTTTTCATGTTCTTCCACTGATTTTTACACTGCTTCATAAAGGCTAAGCTCTAGCGCAGCCAAGATAGGGCAACAGACAAAGGAAAGTAGGGGGTAAAAGCATCACTGCCATTTCCACTGAGAAGAAAACGGTGTCGGAGCAACTGCAACCCCATTGTGTTCCTAATATGAACACAGCTCTGTGCCAAGTACTGGGAGAAACACACTACACTTATGAAAAATAGCCCAGCAAACATGGAGCTCTATGAAACTATAGTTCGTTATCTTTTTATGGTTATAATAATTTTGCTTCACTGAGGGCAGGTAGCGAATTTCAATGAATCTTAATTCTTCACTTAATTTCAATATAGATTTGGAGATGTGTTGCCTTGGAAAAAAGACTTGAGCCCCCACGTGTCATAAAATCATACTTAAGAAAGCAGTAAAATTTGACCACACATTGTAATAGAAAAGCAACTTTTGGAAAACATTAATAAAAACAATAAAACTCCTAATTTTGCAATGATGAACTCAAAACCAACTCACCAAAAGCTTTACAAATGCAGGAAAGCTGAGAAGCCCACTGTAGTAACCTACCTCCTTTTCTCTCACAATTGTTCCAATCCAAGGCACCAAAGAACTGATGCTTCTGAACTGTGGTGTTGGAGAAGACTCTTGAGAGTCCCTTGGATCTCTCAAGGAGATCCAACTAGTCCATTCTAAAGGAGCTCAGCCCTGAGATTTCTTTGGAAGGAATGATGCTAAAGCTGAAACTCCAATACTTTGGCTACCTCATGCGAAGAGTTGACTCATTGGAAAAGACTCTGATGCTGGGAGGGATTGGGGGCTGGAGGAGAACGGGATGACAGAGGATGAGATGGCTGGATGGCATCACCGACTTGATGGACGTAAGGTTGAGTGAACTCCGGGAGTTGGTGATGGACAGGGAGGCCTGGCATGCTGAGATTCATGGGGTCGCAAAGAGTCGGACATGACTGAGCGACTGAACTGAACTGAACTGAACAGAAGGACAGCAATGACTAACATGATAGAAACAATCGATTTAGATTTTACTTAACTTGAGCCACTGTGTCTATGATCCAGGGTTAACTGTTATAGTTCTTGCATGTCTCAAAACTGTGAAGTTTCTTTCCTGAACTCTGCTCAATATTTTTAGTACAATATGTATGTTGTCCCAGAAATATTTAAGGGGACCTGTGGCTAGAATGTGTAGAAGCTGGTGTCTGACTACTGACTGACACTTATATCTAGCTTGCCACTTGTTGCTCAGCTTAATACTCTGTTTATCTTAGAGTTAGGTAAACTATGCTACATCTGGCTCAGGATATGTGTTTTGTAAATAAAATCTTACTGGAACACAGAAAGTCATCCTTATGTGTTTATTTATCGTTTATAGCTGCTTCTAAAGGCAAAGGTAAGTAGTGAGGGCCAACAAAGCTTAAAATATTTACTATTTGGCCTTTTACAGAAGGGGCTTCCCTGGGTGGCCCTAGTGGTAATGAACCTGCCTGCCAATATAGGTAGGAGACATAAGAGACATGGGTTCAATCTCTGGCTCAGGAAGATCCTCTAAAGGAGGGCATGGCAACCCACTTCAATATTCTTGCCTAGAGAATCCCATGGACAGAGGAGCCTGGTGGGCTACATACAGTCCATGGGGTTGCAAAGAGTCGGACATGACTGAAGCAACTTGGCAGGCACTCACGCCTTTAGAGAAAGAGGCTTCCCATACCTTGTTTAACTAATGGCTGGTGTCCTCATTAAGCAGTGTTTGTCTGCACCGTATTACATATCCGCATGCTGACAAAAGGAGGAATCAGAGTGCAGATGAAGTCTTCACCTCTGAGGACCCAACTTCTATGAATCTAGAGTGTACTGCCCTCGGCAGTAAGATTTTACATTTTCCTTGATATCTTAAATTCAGAATTTATAAAATGGATTTCTGTTAGGTGACAAGCACCTACATGTCAAGTAGATTTCCTTTTTTGGTTATTAAAGGAAGAAAATTTTACAAGTGTTTCTGTGCTAAGTTGAAAAATATAAAAAGGTTTCTAAAAATTATTCTTAAATTATTGCCATTTATTTTGAAATGTCGATGGATAGATTCATTTCAATACCACATGTGTGAAAAGAGAAATATTGAGCTGAATAATCCTTCAAATGGTAGTACTTTTTCCCATTGTTAATCTTGAGAGTCCTAATTTTTTATCTGTCCTGAGCGAAAATCTAAGCATTCTAATTCTTCAACCCAGCACCATAGTAAGTTTATAGCTGCTTTGTCTTGAACAATATATATATTTAGGGAAGGAAAATTTCTAATTCAATTTACAGTTATGTCGAGAAACAACACATATCTGCAGACAAAGATAAGAAAAACATTCAGAGTACAAAGTGATAGGTCTGCTTAAGTAAATAAACTTTTGGTACTAGTGATTGGGCACACAGGATTATTATATGTTTAATTGGCCAATGTGACAATTTGGAATTACTTCTAGTCAGGTTTAATTGGATTTGGAATCTCTGGAGGAAAGAAATAGAGAAGCCCAGCAGAGGAAAAGTCATAAAAGTAAACTGTTTTTCCAAAGGGTGCTAAGCAATGAATTAATATCCACTGCACAACAGTTTTTAATATCCCCTCAGCTTAATAAGACTAATGTGGTGGTTATACACACTAGATTCCAAAACTAATTCAATGAAACACCAAGGCCAGGAAAGCAAAGTTTTTGTTGAGTTGGAAATTTTTTATTTTCAATTTTAAGATGACTAGTTAATCCCAAGGTGAATAATCTCTAATTTAGGTAAAGTCTGAGACATGCCTAAATACCAGTATGACAGTTAGCTATATATGTTGTGCTAGATTTGAAGATGTTCTAGAGTCCATAAAATAACTGTTACTCTATAAATGCTTTGAAGTTTATTAAGAGGTAACCAAAATGAAGCATTCTCTTTAAATATTCTTACACTATATAAACAGAAAAACCATGTAGAAGACAAATGGCATGTTGCTTCTCTTCTAGATTTAATTTCAGTACCAAAAAAAAAAAAAAAAGACCTACTTTCTACATTCTAAAATGTGCTTTATGCTTTGCTTAATATTAGCCTAGTCAAATTTAAACAAGGTCTTCTTTGGTATTTATATATACTGCCTGCTATAGTTTTTCCTTCTGTCCTACCTATAAATTTTTTTTTAATCTGTCCTTGTTCTTAGGAGTGCCATGATTGCTGACTACATGTTCTGGCTCTGTGGAGGAAGCGAACATGGTATAAGCAAGCTCATCAAACTGTATTGGCAGGTAAAAATTGATGTCCCAACCAGGGAGGAGGAACCCATTTCATTTTTAGAACCAAAATGAAGGACTGGTGCTTAAAAAACTGCTGGAAAAGGTAGCTCTGGGCATATCAACCAGAAGGACACTACTCAGTAGTAATGTATTTATAATGAAGTAGATTTTCTGAGACTAATTTTAAGGGCAAAATTCAAGGTTGTTAACCCTTGGCCCATACTTCAGTTTTACAACCCAATATAAATTTTAGACATCCCAGGAACTATGTTCCCAGACATGCTGCTATAATGACCTGATCCTTTAAAATATGAACATTGTGTTTTCATAGATTCTTTTTGATCTGTGAACTGTAAAAGCAAATTCTAGAAGTAATACCAGTTACATAATAAATAAAAATACAAACATCCATTGTATTTGTGGGGTAATGTAGCATCTGAAACATTTAATCCATTATAAACTGCAGATCTTCTTTCTTATTTATTATTCAAAATAGCAAGAAGAAGTCATACCAAAGGTCAACTAGATGTCAAGAAGGGAGTCACAATTTCTCAGAATTTTAAGAAGAATTTGTTGTTGTTGTTCAGTTGCTAAGTTGTGTTCTGACTCGTTGTGACCCCATGGACTGCAACACACCAGGCTTCCCTGTCCTTTACTATCTCCCAGAATTTGCTCAAACTCATGTCCATTGAGTCAGTGATGCCATCCAACTATCTCTAATTCAGTCTCCTTCACAACATACAAATCTGTTCTGATCCTATTCTCTCCCCACAAACTGTCAATGACTTTCTCCTGAAATACATTCAAGGTGAGGAACTCATTCCCAAAAAAATAACATCTAACTCCCTAATTACTAAACTACTGTCCTCATTAAAATGGATTTCTACTCCCTTAAAACTTTCATCAAGTGGTTCCCAGTGAGGCCACATGGACCAAATGGAAACCCACTTCCAAATGAAATGTTATCAAATATTTAAAAATCCAGTACAGAAGCCTCTTCCAAATCTCCTCTCCAAACTGTGTGTGGTCTTTTTTTCCTTTCTGTTTCAAGATGGTTTAATGTAATTGAATATGAACCTTATCAACCAACTAGAATAAGATCTGCTAAGACCTGACATTTAAGATAGAAATAATTGTCAACAGTCTCCTGATGCTTCCTGATATTTTCCCCACATTTTCAGTATTGTGGCTTGGTGCCTGGTTTTCTGTTTCTATATCACCTATTATCCTTGTTGAACAATAACGTACTAGGTTTAACATATAAAATTCTTAGTAATTTATATGGTACCGTCTGAATATTTGGAGCTCAATTCACCTGCTATAAAAAGCAAAGATTTAAATTAGCCCTAATATACTGAAAACCTGAAAATTGACCTTCAAAGTATGTAAAATTTAAGACTTTATGTAAATGCAAGACTTTCCTAAAGAAATCTAGACCATGCAAAACAGTAGTTACTTGTATGTATGTAAGCAAACAGTTGTAAAGAATTGCCAGATGTGGAAAATAAGCAAATAATATCTACTATATAGCTATATTAAAAGAAAATGAGTGTTAGTCACACTTAGTCATGTCTGACTCTTTGAGACCCTATGGACTGTAGCCCGCCAGGCTCCTCTGTCCATGGTATTCTCCAGGCAAGAATACTGGAGTAGGTAGCCACTCCCTTCTCCAGGAGATCTTCCTGATCCAGGGATTGAACCCAGTTCTCTTGCACTGCAGGTAGATTCTTTACCATCTGAGCCACTGGGGAAACCCATAGTAAAAGAAAGGGGTTATTATTAAAGGATTTCAGAGGTTTTTGAAGAAAGCTGGGAAAGCGATCGAATCTTGAGGATTAGATGATATTCAGCAGACCTGACATTTACTAGGTTCCAAATGAATGCTTGACTAATTTATTCATTCATTAAACAAACACGTATTGAGCATCCAATACTTTTTCTACATTGAACAAGGGAAAAATAGATCCAATATTGGTATAGCCTAAGATAGGTTAAGCTCGAAATTTTTATAAAGGAATTTTTGTCTGTCTTCTTCAGCTTTCAAAAAGTATTAATATCCCTATTTTACTTAACTCAAATTTTTATAAAATATCTCCACTTACCAAAAAGTACCTGCTATACAAAAAAAGGAATAAAACAAATGCTATTATTTTACTATTTTCATTAATAAAATATAATAAAAAACATATTTGTCTTTGTATTCTTTTTCTCCTTTAATTTGAAGCAACTTGATATACTGAAAAATGGCCCTCATCTGGAAGTCAGATCTGACTCAGGTCAAGTTCTAACACCAACATCTAACCTAAAGCAGGCTAGACTCTAGAGGAGCTTCAGCTAGAAAATAAGAGGTGATGGTTGGATGGCATCACTGACTCAATGGACATGAGTTTGAGCAAGCTCTGGGAGTTGGTGATGGACAGGGAAGCCTGGCGTGTTACAGTCCATGGAGTCACAAAGAGTCGGATATGACTGAGCAACTGAACTGAGAACAAGGGATTTGAGGTTTATTCTTAAAGCCCATCTGAGCTCTAGAACCTCATATTTTCAGGGACATTCAAATATGATATCACACAACCTACTGATGATATGGCAAATGAGTGGTTAATATCCAAAATACATAAGCGGCTCATACAACTTAACATCAAAAGGAAAACAACCTGATTTAAAAATGGGCAGAAGACTTGAAAAGACATTTTTCCAAAGAGGACATGCAGATGGAAAACAGGTACCTGAAAAGACACTCAACATTGCTAACTGTCAGGGAAATCAAAACCACAATGAGCTATCACCTCATACCTATTAGAATGGCTATCATCAAAAAGACCACAAATAAAAAATGTTGCTGAGAATGTGGAGGAAAGAGAAACCTCCCACACTGTTAGTGGGGATATAAATTGGTATAGCCCCTGTGGAAAACAGTATGGAGTTTGCTCAAAAAACTGAACATAGAACTACCATATGATCCAGCAATTCCATTCCTGAATTTATATTCAAAAACAAAAACACTAATTCAAAAAGATACGGTACACCAGTGTTCACAAAGGCATGACTTATAATCGTCAAGATATGGAAGCAACCTAAGTGTCCATCAATAGAGTGGTTAAAGAAGATGTAGCATGTGTATATATACATATATATAATGAAATACTACTCAGCCATAGAGAAGAATGAAACTTTGTCATTTACAACAACAATGAATGGACTTGGAGGATATTATGCTAAGCACAATAAGTCAGGCAGAGAAAGACAAATACCTTATGATGTCCCTTATTTGTGGAATCTTGAAAATACAACCAACGAGTGAAGATAATGAAAAAGAAGCAGACTCACAGATATAGAGAACAAAGTAGTGGGTACCAGTGAAGACAGGGAAAGAGGGAGGAGGAATATAGGGCAAGGAGATTAAAATATGCAAACTACTATGTATAAAATAAGATACAATGATATACAATACAGGGGATGCAGTAAATATTTTATGCTAACTATAAATGGAGTGCAACCTTTAAATTTTTGAATCATTATATTGTGCACTTACAATTTATAAAATATTATACAACTATACATCAATAAAAAACACATATAAGTTACAAAGTTTAAGGAAAAAAATAGCATAACTAGAAAATATCCTGCAGATAAGTTCCACAAACAAAACCCCTCTAACCTGCTCCAACATGAGCACTCCACACCAGTGTCTCCATAGTTACATAATTCCTTCTGCTCACCGGTCTCTTTCTGATCTTCATTCAAATGCATATATCTTTCCCCAAACCTTGGTCTGTTCTAAATCAAAAGGGGTTTGTGGAACACTGCCAGAGAGTATGCAATCCATGTTAACTTTAAAGAGAAGTCCGTCCCAAAGCACCATGGCAATCAAAGTGTTCAATGCAAGAATGCCCCAAACACCACAGACTAGAAATGATGTCTGCATGTATGTTAGTAGCTGTCCATTAAGGCCAAAGAGACAGGGGCTATTTTTACTATTTCATAAATGAAGAAGTTATGATATATCTGCCTTTCAACCACATAGAAGCTCTACCATTCTGGTCAGTTATTCTTTTAGAGATGTTCAACAGGAAATTGAAAATTTCAGAATGTAAAAACTTAAGAACAAGTCGAAACTTACTCTCACAGTCTGTCAACTTACAAACTCAGATGCAAATGAACACACCTTTGCTTTGGTGAGTTCAAGAACGGCTTTCAATTGTATTAGGAATATTTTTCATATCATCAGCCCAGCAGGAAAAAATGCATAAAGCTCTACACTATGTGACAGCTCATACTAGGATATGTTGCTTTCATTAAGTGTTTGCCCCCATTATTCTATAATAGTATCACCTCTTCATGCTGTTCATGGGACTCTCAGTCCCATCATTTCATGGCAAAACAGATGGAAAAAAAGTGGAAATGGTGAGAGACTTTATTTTCTTGGGCTCCAAAATCACTGCAGATGGTGACTGCAGCCACAAAATTAAAAGACACTTGCTCCTTGGAAGAAAAGCTATGACAAACCTAGACAGCAGTAGAAAGCAGAGACATCACTTTGCCAACAAAGGTCCATATATTCAAAGCTATGGTTTTTCCAGTAGTCATGTACAGATGTGAGAGTTGGACCATAAAGAAGGCTAAATGCCAAAGAATTGATGCTTTCAAATTGTAGTGATGTAGAACACTCTTGAGAGTCCCTTGGACAGCAAGGAGATCAAATTAGTCAATCCTAAAGGAAATCAACCCTGAATATTCATTGGATGGACTGATGCTGAAGTTGTAACTCCAATACTTTGGACACCTGATGCGAAGAGGCAACGAATTGGAAAAGTCCCTGATGCTGGCATAGATTGAGGACAGGAGGAGAAGGGGGCAACAGAGGAAGAGATGGTTGAATAGCATTACCGACCCAGGGGACATGAGTTTGAGCAAACTTCGGGAAACAATGAAGAACAGGGAGCCTGGCATGCTGCCGTCTCTGTAGTTGCAAAGAGTCAGACATGACGAAGCGTCTGAACAGTCACTTCAGAGGTGAAGAGGGCTGGAACTAACGGGTCACGCTGTACCTGCATCCATTCTTCTACAACTTGATCCTCATCTTCTGTTATCAGTCAGTCTCCCCTTCTCAAACACCCCCAAACTTCACAACTTCACCATTCCAAACTAATTAGCAAAATGGAAAGTCCCTAGTCCAGCCATTTTAAAGTAGCAACACATATGTATTCATATATTGCTCCTAAAGTCATAAAACTATTTCAAGAAGATCTTGAAGAGTAACTTCTAGTCTGTCTCCCAAGCCCCCTCCCTGTTAGATCCAGGGCTAAAGTGAATAGCATCTGAAGCAGAGCTAGATTTAATAGCATCAACAAATGTAAAACAAACAAGTGTTCCTCTTCCCCTCCTGTTTCCCTTTCCTGTTTTCTCACCGTTATTTTCAGCCATGCTCTCAAACACATGAGTTATCCTGTGTGCAGCTTTATCTCCTGCAATGTGAGGAACAGAGCCAACTCTGGTCTGCATCACTCAGCAAAGTGGAGTGAGAAAAGGCAGGAACAGCTAATTTTGTTTCAGAACTCACATGAAACGAGTACAGAGAAATCCCACTAAATGGGGGCAAGCTGCCTGGTCAGCTCATTCCCCACCTTGACTGTTCTTTTTAAATTCTTTCTTTCTTTGAGCCACAAACCCCTTTGAGAATCTCATTCAATTAACGAGACTCCACCTAGAAACAATACTCAGAAACACACACACAGGAAACAAAATGTGCTTTTTATCTCATTGCATTGGAAATTGATCTACACATAGTTGCTAAAACGTCAATGACAGGGAATTATGGTTTTCTCACAGCTGTGAAAAGGTTGTACACTTTTTGGGAATAAACCAATACATCATATTTGACATTGCAGCAATGTCTGTGTTTCTTCTTAATAGCAGTAAGAGGTAAAATCCTGATTCACGAAATCTCTGATAGCAAATGGAGTCTGAGCTCCTGTAGCTCACAGTATCTCATATGGAGCATGCATCAAGAAATACCAAAATTCATGTTACATCATTGTCCTCAAGTCCATGAGATTATCTTTATTAACTTCATATTATCAAGGTTATCTACATCAGCAATTTGTTTCAATTTTAATTTCATCTAGACAAAGAGTGACCTTCATAATAAATAAGCCTTCTGCAGAGTTTCTATAGATTTTTTGTCCCTAGAAACACTCAAGACTTTGTCAGTCTCACCTCCAGTATTAGAAAATTCAGATTTCTATCTAAATGAGCCACCTCATTTAGAATAACAGCTCGATAAAAACAAAACAAACAAACAAAACAAACAAAAAAAAAAACACCCCACTGTTCTTCAATAGTATCTCTGATAGCGAATTCAACATTTCAATCAAAAGGTTTGACTCATTTTTGTGATGAAGATATGAGACATTATAAAGCTAGTCCTGGAGTGAACTTCTCACATCCAATTTGTTCTAAGAAGGGACTTTCTTTTCTCTTAAAAAATTTAAAAGAATTAACCAAATCAAATTTCTTCTCAATCTCTTCTCTGGATTGCCAACAAACTTCTCTAGTAGAAAAGAACCTCATGGTGTGCTCCTGTATCTTGACAAAGGTTTACTGAAAAGGCACTGATTCGAGTTCTTGGCTCTGAGGAAGTTTAAGACTTTCACAGCAGTGGGAAGACCTCTTTGGGGATTGCTGGAAGGGCTGTTGACACTAACACAAGCCCATGTAAAAAGGCTGACATGTGGAGCATCTTTCCTCAGTGAAGCAGCAGAAGCTGAGATAGTGCCAACATCTCGGGTCCTCCATCTGTGCAGAGAATACCAAGACTCCCCATCCAATCCAAGTTGTGCTTGGCATTGAAATGTGTACCATCTTAAAGATATCAATGGCCTAAATGGTTTCCAAGGAGGGCTCACCAAAAAGGAATATTTCTTTGGTGTAATAAGTCTCCTTTCAAAAGACAAGATCAGGAGCTGGCTGCCCCGAGAGACAAAAGATTTTCCCCAGGCACATGCTGGAGGAAGACAGTGCACCATCTGTGATCCCCTAAGACCCTTCCATGGCTCTCAGGGGTCACAGACCACAGGACTAGACTCTTGCACTGCTCCTTCTCTTTGCAACAGCCCTATTTCTCTTTGGTATTGGGCCTAACAGGAGAAATTTACTGCTTCCAGCGCTCAAAGCAAAAAATAGCACCCAAAATGTTAGTGTCATATAGTGCCTCCCGAGACTGCACTGCAGCCATTCAAGCTTGAAATCTTTCCATTCCAGTGTCTCCAGACTCCTCCTAAGTTAGTGGGTAGCTTTCTTCTTTACTCTCAAATTGTATCTGTCATTCCTATTCAGTGAGCACCTATTTATCGAGCACTTATTAGCCACTGTATGTTAAACACCATGCTAGGCATTGGATATACAGCAGTGAGCAAAATAGACATCACCTTGTCTTCAAAACTATATGTTCTAGCACAAAATATTTACCAAAAAAAAACCCAGTACTTAAATTAGACATAATTTCTTAATCTATTTTTCTTCCACAATACCATCAAAGTTCCATTACAGTTTGACATGAAACTCAGACCAAAAAAAGAGAATATTTTTGTATGTTATTTTGTATGCAGTTTTAAAATTCAGTTGTTTATGATATTTCAACAAATATATGTGTGTGTGTGTGTGTGTGTGTGTGAAGTTCAGAATTGTAGACAACTTCTGTGCTATAGTTGAGTTTGAGATTCATCAGAATATTTCAAGAAGGTCGCAGTTTTCCAAGAGTCCTTTGTCTCATTGGTTTCTACGTTCACAGATGTCTTCATGCAGCTTCCAAGGTTTTAGCTATTAGCTTCTTCTTTCAAAAGTGGTTGATCAGGGTAGCAACAATCTAATGGATTTCTCTGGCTAATCAGAGAATGATGTGGAATATCTTTACAATGAACAGAAGCTGATCTCTCAGAGTAATTTTTTCACTCCTGTTCTTTTTCTTCTTGATACTGCAAAATCATCCCAATATTAGTCATTCACCTAATAAAAACTTATGATTTCTCAACTTCAGAATAAAAATAAAATCTTCAACATGAAATTATAGGCAAAGTAATGTCAAGGAACCACAAAATTTTTTATTATCTTTAACAAAACACCTACATATTCTAGAGAAGGAAAAAAAACATGTGTTCTCTCCAAAGATGTGCTTCCCTGTGAAAAAATTTTCCACAGAAGGAACAAAATAGAAATACCACATGAGCATTTCTCTTAAGCAGCCTATATTTATAGTTTATTTATTTATTTATTTATTTGACCTGTCAGGCAGAGTTTATAAAATATTTGAGCAAGGAACTTCTGAGTATAACCCAGGGTATACAGTATTTGGATTAGATATCATCTGAGAAACACCAAAGCAACTCACCTAAAAAATATTTTCCATATGAATTGCCATATATTATGCTTAAATTCCAACCATTTGGCATAAAGGCTGTAGTCATCCCCTAGTAATATGAAACAGAAATTTTATCTGGAAGTGTTTAACTCACTAAAGGGTGACACAATTGTGGGAATTAGTCTGAGACTTTCCTAGTCTCTTTGGAAACATGAAAACAGACAGAACCTTGAGGGAACAAGATGTGGAAGGAAAGGTAAACTCTGACGAGGAAAGGTAACAATGTCCTGGAGTACAGGGAGTGCGGACTGAGCAGAAGGACCTCACATAGCGCAGGATGTGTTGTACTTTACTCTGCGAAGGAAAGAAAGCAAATGGAAGCAGGTAATACAGAGCAGTAGAACCAAGTCAAACCTCAGACTCACAAGATATAACTTCTAGGTCCAATGCTAGGATTCAACTTTGGATAAGTCACTTCATTGCTGTGTTAATCAGCTACTGCTACAACAATGCTGTGTAACAAATCACTCCACAGCTCTGACTTATAATAATAAGCAGGTCAGCTTGAGTTTGACTGATGTAGGCTGGGCTTGGCTATGCTGCAGAGAAGCCTCCACGTGTCTCATCCTCCTTAGACCAATGGCTGCCTGATGTTTTTTTCTTATGGCAAAATGCAGGATTCTAAGAGAGAAAGAAAAACCATATAAGAACATTTCAAAGCTCTGCCCACACCTTGCTTGCTAACATCCCTTAAGTCAAAGAAAACCATGTGCTTAAGCCCAAGGACAAGATTCTTCTGCTTACTGAAAGTCATGACAACCCTGTTGATATGATATTGCTATAGCTGTGCTGTGCTTAGTTGTGTCTGACTCTCTGCGAACCCATGGACTATAGCCCGTCAGACTCCTGGGATGAGAGCCTGTCTACGGGATCAGGGAAGTGCCATGATATTGCTATAGAGAGGGCAGAAATCAAGACCAGCAACTCTGTCTACCATAGCACTCTAGACTTCTAGTTTCCGCTACTATATGATGAGGAAGTTGGGTTAGGTCAATGGTTAAACATTGACCTAACACTGGTCTAGTGACCACTGCATTAGAGACACCTGGGAAAACATTCAAAGTATTAGATTCCCCAGAGTTGGGTGAGATCCTGAAAATCATATTTTCCTACTGCCCCCCTACTAGGTGATTCTACTGCACAACTGTGGGCTAGATGGTCTCCAAGACCATTAGTAACTTTTAAAGTTAATGACCAACTTAATTTACAATAAAGTTTATGTAGGGCTTACCTAGGTGCAAAGGTAGAGTGGCAGATGACCTGCACAAGTAATGCTGCCTATCTGACAATGTGACTGATATAACCCACAAGCCCCAGATTTCTGCCCCCTTCAGTCTTTCCACTATGTACACTAGAAGCCTCCAGTAAGTGAGGCAAACTGTGCTTCCCATTTTTAAAGATCAACAACTGCTCTCCCCTTCTTGCCCCTTACTCACAATGTAAATCATTGTGACTAATGCCCATTGTGAGTGATGCCCTCCTATCAAAAGCAGACTCTGTGGCTTCCTCAGGATCCTTTCCTGCACTCAGTGCTACATCGAGGCCACAATGGGGCTACAATATTTTTCAGTCACTTGCCTACAAAGAGATCTGTCCATTAAGCGAAGCAATATGACAATTGTCATTTTATGAATTCTTGTATTTTTCAGTTAGATGACAGGCTAAAGAGGAAATGTCCAAATTGAGATGAGAGGTAAAAGAGAGCTTCTTTTCCTGGGTCTTGGAAAAAAGATAAATGTAGAAATGAATTTCTCATCTAATTATTCATTTCTGTTTATATATTCTTTAATGATATGTTTCTATGGTTACCAGCGTTGTTAAACGCTGCCTGTGTTTCATTTTGCTTTGATGCTATTTGAGGTAGTATGCCAGCAGAAGAGGTTCACTTGTAAATGAAAGATGTGATTTAGGCATGTATTTGATCCAAGGTTGCGTGTTCTCATGAAGGAGACAGTGACCGTGACATCATTTTATGTTTATATAGTTCTGTGTAGTTTTTCTATTAATGTTCTGTGAGTATCCCAGGGACTAAGAAGGAAGAAAGAAAGTAAAGAAAGAAAGGAAGAAGGAAGAGAGAGAAGGAGGGAGGGATGGAGGAAGGAATCTGAAACATATATGTATTAAATTCATGCATACGTATCAGAACTATATATACATATACACACACATATATATAGTACATATCTATCTGGCAACCCACTCCAGTATTCTTGCCTGGAAAATCCCATGGACAGAGGAGCCTGGTTGGCTACTGTTCATGGGGTCTCAAAGAGTCGGACACGACTGAGCGACTTCACTACTACTACTATCTGTATATACAGTTCACATCGGTACTCTGTGTGTGTGTGTGTGTGTGTGTGTGTGTGTGTGTGTGTGTGTGTGTGTGTGTGATGGCATTGATTTGGCAAGACTGCCAAGTAGGTGAGGTTGTTTTTCACCTGCCCCATCCTTCCTTTCTCCCCACACCATCCCCCCTCCTCTATCCCACATGTACATGTCAAAAGCCAAAGCTTTCTTTGAAAAAATGAGTCAAACACTCAATTACTTTACCTCGGTGTGAAATCTACTCAGAGTGTCACCTTTTAGTAGTTTTCCTGCCTTTGGAATCCTATTTCTCACTGAGAAATAAACAGCTTTGTCTCCTGCCAAAACAATGTCAGGCATCCAGATCATGCAAGAATGGGTGGACATAGCCTCAGAAAGTAGCCTCCAGAGGGCTGCACACTTGTACCTCAGCCCTATCTATCTGCAAGTTGATATTTCAACCTTCATAGAAAAGAGTGGCATCAGAGGAGATGGAGCATGTTCAGGTGATAACCGATGCAAGGAACCCAAACCTTGTGCTCTGTGAAAACCTAGAAGGGTGGTAGGAAGGGGTGGGAGATGGGAGGGAGATTCAAGAGGGAAGAGACATATATATACCTATGACTGATTTGTGTTGATGTGTAGCAGAAACCAACACATATTGTAAAGTAATTGTCGTCCAACTAAAAATAAAACGAAAACGAGTGGCATCATATCAAACAAGAAAATAATCCTCAGCCACTTCAGAGAAATATTTATTTAAGCACTCTTCTTCAGAACTATATATATACATATAATATTTTTTTTCATGGTGCTGGTTTGGTTTTGCAGTAATACCCACAGATGATAACATAGAGTCAGCTTTTCCTTTTCTTTTTTCTCTTCTAAAAAGCTTTTTGGGTTTCCGACAGTTCTTAGGGGAGAAAAAAGTGACCTCTAAATTTCTTTTCATTTTCCTTCATTTGAGAATGATGTGAGTTTCAGAGATCTAAGGCAATTTGAGCCTTCTTTTACTTGAACAAATTCAGGTATAACTATTTAATTCCCCCAAATCCTGTGGCTATTCTGCTAGGTGGCCATGAGGTTATTTTATTTACATAGAGGCTTTGCCTTCCAGTTCAAATTTGTGAACATGTGGATTCCTTCTTTGTTTTTGTTTGCATCTGAAAATCAAAAATTGCTATGAGCAAAACCAATTTTAGAAGAGTTTATGGTTATATTTTATATTTCCCATAGATTTTATGGGTTATTGATTTATAAGCTTGCAGAGAAATTGAGGTCACTGTTTTTTTTAGCAGTTGGAAATGTGGAATAACTATTCCATGAAATCATGAAATTTTTTAAGCTATGTTCACCCAGGTATGAGATAATCTGTAAAATGCAAAGCTTTTAATGTTTTTATTTATATTCAGCCATCCTTCTGATGGTATTGCACAGCAATTAAAAATAGATTCTCCCCTTTTCTTGAATTCATCTGATTGTACTTTCTTCACTAATTTGTGAAGATTGCCTGTTCTACTTGGGTACAGTTTCTGGTGGAATTATTTTCTTTTTCATAATTTCCCCTTTTCCAAATAATGAGACCTTGGCATTTCAAATGTCAACCTTTAACGTGTAGCATGATATACTTTTTCTCAGGATCACAAAGTAACTGTTAAACGAATCTATTTTTATCCAAGAAAAGCACAGGTGCTATTTCATACAGCACAGTCTCAATTAGGAGTCAACAGCCTATGAGAGACAAAAACCTCCAGAAGACCTTAGGAGAATTATTTCAAGCCCAACCCTAAAGGGATGGAAAACATCATAACTAACGTGGCAAGTCTTCATTTCATTTATCTTTCATTAGGTAGAGGTTGGCCCGCTTTAAGATTAACATATGACACGAAGCAGAGAGAAATCTTTTGACTGGACACAGGTAACCTGGAATACAGTGGCAGGTCTCTTGAAGATAGCATCGCATTTCTTTTCACATCACTGGAAGCTGGATTTTGTTACTGTTGTCACAGAGTGTGTGTGGGTATACATGTATTCTCGGAAGTGTCTATGTATGTGTATGTCATACACTGTGACAGTTCTGTTGCATTTCTCAGATGTAGTTATCCCCCTCCTGAGATTTCCCGATGATGAGAAGTCATATATAGGAGGACTCCATGGACTATAACCCTCCAGGCTCCTCTGTCCATGGGATTCTCCAGGCAAGAATATTGGAGTGGGCAGCCATATCCTTCTCTAGGGGATCTTCCCAACCCAGGGATCAAAACTGCATTGCAGGCAGATTCTTTACCGTCTGAGCCACCTGGGAAGCCCATATGGAAGGACACTTGCCCCATATTAATCATCTTCCTGCACCCTGTTGTCTTCTAAACTATAAGGCCCTCTGTGAGGAGCTACAGCCCAGAAAAGATTAATGAAAGCCAAATTAAAGATATAAGAATGAAAAAGAATAGGTGTATGGTATGCAGGCAAGGGTGAAACTTGAGGGAGAAAAGACATTACCAGGATGAGGAGTCCACCCAAAGTCTACTACTTTGAGTACTAGACTCCAGCACAATAAAGACGCATCTCTACTTGACATTGTGATCCCTATTACTGGATTCCAACATCAAAATCCCTCCTAAGTCCTCCAGGGCCATGGAGCTATTAGCTCCCAAGACAAGTAGTTCTTTCATCGGAAGGCTCTGCTAAAACGTTTTTCTCTTCTACTAAGGGTTCTCATGTTTATAATCCTATCTTAATCCCAAATGGGGCTACAGACTTCATTGATGAGCCCATATGGCACAGATGGCTCAGAACACAAGCTCTGACTGATACACAACTGGCTTGAATCCCAGCTCTGTCACAAAGTAGCCGTGTGAACTACTGCATGTTATAACAGATAAAGAGTGAGGTTTTCTCATCTGTAAAGTGGGATGATAATGCTTATTTTTCAGTGCTGACTCAACAAATAGAATAATTTATCTACAGCACTCAGCCAAGGTACAGTGAACATATTCAAATAATAAAAATGTGTTTTCCGTATTTATCAACGAATTAAATAAAAATCTACACAGGCAGAGTCCAAGAGCAGGTTGCACTCTGGTGCAGAGTCAGTTCATATAACTGACATTTTGTCTCCAAGTTTTAAACATCTTTGGATTCTTTCAACTTCGTCTACAATATACCTTTTTTTCAAGGGTGTCCTTGATTTTTCCACTGAAAGTTATCTTTCATAGTGGCCCAAGAGACAAATATATATGTGTGTGTGTGTGTGTGTGTACACACACGTATATATATATATATATATATATACACATATATGTAAAAAGCAGTACAAGCCTGGAAACCCTGTTACCAAGTTCTTGTCCCCATATTACCATTACTCAGCTGTGAAACACCAGTCAAGAAATATAATCAAAAAACCACATACATAGAATAGGGAAAGGAATACCTACTTTCATACAACTAAACGAAGCATAGAGATGAAACACACAACAACAAAAAGGGTTCCAAACCATGTTGGCATCCACCACTGAACACAGGAGCTAAAGCTCATTAGTAATACCCAGTAATGAAATAATTACCTGTAATACAGCTATGTATTCATGTGATACCTTTTGGTGATTCATTTTAAGGCATCAAGAATAAAAGCTCTGTGGCATCCTAAACAGTCTGGAGGCTGCTGAAACCCACACTTGTAGCTCTGAGTTTCTATCAGCTGGTGTTTCTCTAATGTGCATGTAGAAAATTATTCAGGGTCTTTAGTACAAGAACATGCTTTATATTCTATTTACAAATTATTTGTGCTTTGCCATTAAATAAGTTAGACCAACCCAAGCACATTATTGACTTCCCCATTAAGAAGCCTTTCATTTAATTTCTGTAAATGTTTCTCTTTGAGAAAGGCATGTTAATTGATAGCATATCCTAAATCTAATCAGCAGCCTGTAGACAAAACACTCTTACTGTGGCCAGTAGGAGTGAAGGATGAATACTCTAGGCTAGGATTATTGTTGTGAAGAGGACCTTGACCTGGTTTAGTCTTAATGTGGTCCATTTATTTCTTTGTTAGCATCAGAGTCAAATTATCCTTGTTTTTGATGACAAGAATAAAACAGTCATGAAAAAAGGAAATGAAAGCAATACTTGATCTTATAATTCTAGGAAATAATCTATTTACAAAGATAAAAATTCTCTCAGTGTAAGAGAAAGCACTGGTTTCAGAGACTTGGGTTCTTGTCTTACTTCCATCTCTAATTTTGTGACTGCAAGTGAGTCACCAGAACTAACAAGAGCCTCAGTTTCCTTGGTTATAAAGTTGAATGATCTTAAAATAATATCTTACATCCCTTCCATCTCTTTTGTTTCATGCTGAAGAGGCATGGAAATAAAATTTTATTATGAAATATAAATGATTAAAAACAAATACAGGGTAAATTTTGGCCACTAAGTGCTCAAGTTATTCAGCTAATGGAGGCATATATATAATCAAAACCTTAACCCTAACCAGACTGGACAGTGAACAGTGGAATACATTTACACACAAAATATGTGGATATATATACATATATAGTTATATGTTCTAAAATCCTATAACACTCACATAAACTGCAAAACTAAGGAAATATTTCATACTTTAAAATGGTAGTTCTTGTGACTGTTTTAAACAAGACAGGTTGCAAAGTAGAGAATTCAAAATTGCTATATAAAAATGTGTTTTCCTTGGTACAAGTAACCTGTTCATACAATGTTTGGTAATTTCCAGAAAACACAAATAAAACTTTAAATGCTTATATTTAAACTGCATGAAGATATTTTCAATGTTCATATCACTGAGCTAATAAATGTAATGGAAAAGCTGCCAAATATTCCTTTATACTAGAAAAATATACAACTTACAATGAAGGTTGCTTAATGAAAGAACTCTCATAAATCCAAGGCAATATTTCTGCATTAAAATGTTGATTATCAGGGCAGGGCAAACTATTATATATTTTATTCTGACATATCATTATATTAATAAAATTATCATTAAAATCTCAATCCTGGCTAGTTTCTAAATGATACTATGAAGCAGTTTATAGGTAAGTCTCAAGGCAAGATATTCTGCTCCTTAAGAAAATCTACTCTTTAGATTAAATCTAAATTTCAAAAAAGTTGAAGTCTTTCAAATTAAATTCATATATATTTAAAAAGGATTCAGTTTGAAAAATATTGCTCAACAATTTCATTTTTCTGTTCTCTAGAAAATCCTAGGTATCCATTCCAAATTTCATCATTATTAAAATAATGACAAAGAGCCATATTAACCACTAAGGACTAAAGGTTTCCATCTCAATCATTTATAGCTTTCAAATATAGCATTGGTTCCTTTGAATCTAATAGTGTCAACTGAAGATAAAACAATACAATCATAATATTCATCCACTAGGATGAATCCACTTACTTAGATGGACTTTAGGAAAATTAAAGCATAAGATATATAAAAACATTTATCACACTGCTAACTGAGAAGTTATTTCATCTTAAAATATCTTTTTTCTTTACTTTTTTAAAATAATACATAAGACTTAGTAGAAAAAATGGATTATGAGATATTCCAATTTTCCTTTAATAGTGTTTGTGTATTAAGGTAGACCAACTACTACAACAAACAACTCCAGGGCATCCCTGGTGGATCCATGGTAAAGAATCCACCTGCCAAAGCAGGAGACACGGGTTCCTTCCCTGGTCCAGGAAGATCCCACACGCCACGGAGCAGCTAAGTCCATGTGCCACAACTATTGAGCCTGGATGACTCATCCACTGAGCCCATGCACCCTAAAGCCTGTGTTCCTCAACGAGAGAAGCCCCCACGATGATAAGCCGGCACACCGCGACTAGAGAGTATGCCCGCGCGCTGCAACTAGACTAAAGCCCCCGCAGCAGCAAAGACCCAGCACAGCCCCAAAACAAAATAAATCCATACATTAAATTAAATAGCAAAATAAATATATACATTAAATTATTTTTTTAAAACCTCCAAAATTCTAGTAACTTAATAAATGTTGATTTCTCACTTACAGTACAGTCCAATATGGGTGTTCCTGGCTGATTGTCCGTCCTCCAGTCAGCAACAGGAGAACCCGTACTCCTTCCATCCTGTAACTCCATCTTCATCCACATCCTGGGAGTCTTCCTCTCTAGGTAGCTGATAAGGAAAGAAAATAGAAGATCATACTAGGCAAGTTTAATGGGCTGAATTTGGAAAGAATATCATTCCTGCCTACATTTCATTGGCCCTCACTCAGCCACATGGCCACACCTAACTTCAAGGGAAAATGCCTAACCAGGTGTCTAGGAGACGGGTAGGTAGGTAGATAAATAGATCAATATATGTTCTAAAGTTCTGCAGCACTCACACATGCTGCAAAATTGAATTAAATGCTTCAGAATTTAAGATGATATGTCTATTATGGCTGTTTTAAACACAAGGATAAAGCTGAGGAAATAAAAACATAATTTTCCAAAGAGAATGTGAAATATAATATGTGAAAACCTAATTCTAAATTCTATAAAATTAAAAAGCTGTTAATCCTTAGAAAAGTCACTTATGCCTCTCCAAGTCACTTAAGCCATCTGCAATTCAGTGAATTGAACTGGAAAATTCCCAAGATTCCTTCCAGATTTAATCCTGTAAGTAAAGCAATTCACTGCAATTATGGGCAACCCCAATAAAGGGAACATTAAAGGAATTATTTGATAATAATCTATAATAACTTCATCACATTTTCTAATTAGCAGTGACAGGAATTCTACTCACTGAACCACCATCATTGGACACATAGTTAAAAGGTTACAATTTATCCAAATCCTCCAGAAAAAAAAAGGGGGGGGGGGGAATTTTATAATCCCATCATCCTGGAAATGTCTGAGGTTTATGGTTACTGCAAGATTTATCCTGGGCGCTTTAAGTCCTCTTAAAAATTTACCAGGAAGAATCAATCCACTTGGATTTAGAAGAAGGAGATAAATTTTGTTTCTTTTCTTTTTCGCTAGTCATCTTTTTCCGCTACTTTGATTGCTTTTTCCTTTATTCTTAATAGAGTATCTCTCTTCCCTATCTCTCCTGGTCTTTCTTGGTTTACAATTATCCTGGGCAAGTTGATTTCTGAAGTAGCAAACGCTCTTTTTTGCTTAGCTAAAGTATAAGGAGAAATTATTATGTTACTGTTTGTAGAGGAAGTGAGCTGCCCACACACACTCTTGGTTTGTATAACTATAATCTTTAAAACTTGATAACATGAGGATAACAATAGAGAATTATTAGGACTCCCAAATGTGAACACCTAATTTCAAAGCTTCTTTTTGTGTAGCAGCAAAGAAAGCAAAATTAATAGCAATGCACACAATAGCAGGTCATGCAAACAATCCCCATTGCAAACTGCTCCCCATGCAAACAATCCCCATGCAAACAATCCCCATGATTGCGCTCCCCATTCTCTGCATACGTGAGACATTTATTGACATCAGAAAACCTCACACATTGGGAAAGAATGACACAACTGCAGAAAATTCTTGTCAAGTTAAAAACGACCATTTGAAATCTGCCTTCATTTTCAGTGCGCTTACTTTTTTTTTTTTTTTTTTTTACAAACTTCAATTTCTCATCTCTGTTTTCAAAACCAAGGAAAATCTTTGACTGGTGGTAAAAAGTAAATCAAAATTTATATTTTAATATCTATCATTATTATAAAATATCCCAGTTAAAAAAAATTTCTGCATTTAAAATCTTCAGTTTGCCCACATTAGATTATTCATTAAAATCTACAAACAATAAATACTGATGAAGTTATGGAGAAGGGAAAACTCTTCTACACTGCTAGTGGAAATGTAAATTGGTGCAGCCACCATGGAGAAAACTAAAAGTTGCCATATGATTTAGCAATCCTGCTCCTGGGCATATATCCAAGCAAAGCTACAATTCAAAAAGATACATCCACCCCTATGCTCATAGCAGCATTATTCACAACAGCCACAACATGGAAACAAACTAAATGTCCATCATCAGATGAATGGATAAAGATGTGGTACATATATACAATGGAATACTACTTGGCCATAAAAAATAATGAAATAATGCCATTTGCAGCAATATCAGTGGACCTAGAGATTGTAATATTAAGTGAAGTAAGTCAGAAAGAGAAAGCAAATACCATATGATATCACTAATATCTGGAATCTAAAATATAACACAGGACTTCCCTGGTGGCTCAGTGGTGAAAAATCCACCTGTCAATGCTGGAGACATGAGTTCGATCCCTGGTCCAGGAAGATCCCACAAGCTATGGAGGAACTAAGCCCATGTGCCAAAACTATTGAACCTGTGCTCCAGAGCCCAGGAGGCAGAAGTACTGAGCCCACACGCCACAACTATTGAAGTCCATGAACCCTGGAGCCCATGCTTTGCAACAAGAGAAGCCACCACAGTGAGAAGCCTGCACACAGCAACCACGGTACCCTCTACTCTCCACAACTAGAGAAAATGGAGACAGCTGTCTTCATGCAGCAATAAAGACACAGCACAGCCAAAATTAAATAAATAAATTATATATTACTGCTAAGTCACTTCAGTAGTGTCCGACTCTGTGTGACCCCATAGACGGCAGCCCACCAGGCTCCTCCGTCCCTGGGATTCTCCAGGCAAGAACACTGGAGTGGGTTGCCATTGCCTTCTCCAATGCATGAAAGTGAAAAGTGAAAGTGAAGTCGCTCAGTCATGTCCGACCCTCAGCGACCCCATGGACTGCAGCCTTCCAGGCTCTTCCATCCATGGGATTTTCCAGGCAGGAGTACTGGAGTGGGGTGCCATTGCCTTCTCATATATATATATGACACAAATAAACTTGTCTATGAAACAGAAACAGACTCACATAGAGAACAGACCTGTGATTGCTGGGGGAGGAAGGTGCAGGGAGGAATGGATTGGGAGTTTGGGATCAGCAGATGTGAACTGTTATAATAGTGAATGGATAAACAGCAAGGTCCTACTGTATAACACAGGGAGCTATATTCAATATCCTGTGATAAACCACAGTGGAAAAGAAAATGGAAAAAATGTATATGTACATATACATATATAAGTGAATCACTTTACTGTACAGGAGAAATACAACATTGTAAATCAACTATGTGCTTACTCACTAAGCCATTGCTCACTCTTTGCGACTCCATGGACTATAACCCGCCAGGCTCCTCTGTGCATGGAATTTTCCAGGAAAGAATACTGGAGTAGTTGCCATTTCCTTTTCCAGGGGATCTTCCCCACCCAGGGATCAAACTCCCATCTCCTACAGCTCCTGCATTGTAGGCAGATTCTTTACCACCAGTGTCACCTACTTCAATAAAATAATTTTTTTTTTAAAAATGGACATAGATTGCTCATGAAAAACAAGCCCAATTCTAAGTTATTATTGCCATCACAAAATGAAAACCTGATATTTTGGTGACCAACGAAAAACAATAAAAAAATTCCCACTGTTTTAAATAATAATAATTATAGTAATAACAAGTATTTTAAAGCTAAATTTTTCTAGACTACTTCACAAATAAATTAGTTAACAATATAGCAGAAATGTTACGTTTGTGTGTATACATTTATATTTTAAATATATGTTTTTAAGACTTTATATGTAAATATATATTTAAAATTACACTGTAATATTTCTTCTTGGGGCTGTAGTAATTTCATCTGAAAAAGTGTCTCCACTGAAAATTCAATTTTATTCTTACACACTCTGCTTGCTCACTCACTTCTTTACTCATCTTCAAGATGGAGAGCAGAAGCCTCAACAGAACCCCAATTCTATTGACTCTGAGTGAAGAGAGAGGGAGGGTATATACTCCAGCATATACCCTCCTGAGTGGAGAACACCGTGAAAGCCTGCATGCCATGTCTTGAGCACTAAGCCAAGAGCACAATGCCTTAAACAAGCAGATCAAACTGTCATGAAAACCACTCTTCTGCCACTTACAAAAAAAAAAGCTGGTGTAGGCTCTTGGGCACGAGTCTTCCTGTCCTGCTGTGCGATGGCTTAAAGGCAAAGCTATTCTGCCAGCATCACTTAAGCTGCCAGCAATTGGAAGAGAAATGGGATGGAGAGAATGTTTTCTTCTGTCTTGGTCTTACTGGGATACTGTTAATACCTTTCTGGGAGCAAAGTAGAGGATTAAATACCTTCACTAAAATTATTTGATTCAGAATTTAAAGCAACATATCCTTCACCAAGATATTCAGAGAGACCGCCAGAAAGGCTATTTGGATATTAGGAAGTGTTATGAGCTGAACCATGTCCCCTGCAAAATTCATATGCTAGTCCTAACCCCAAGCTGTAGATGGTGATTGTATTTGCAAATAGGGTCTTTAAAGAGGTAATTAAGTTAAAATGAGGTATTTAAATGGGATTTAATTCAATTTAAAGCCTTTGACTGTGTGGATCACAACAAACTGTGGAAAGCTCTTAAAGAGATGGGAACCCAAAACAATAAAGTAAATGATAATGGGATCATACTTAACAATAATTACCTTAAATGTAAATGGGTTGAACGCCCCAACCAAAAGGCAAAGACTGGCCGAATGGATACAAAAACAAGACCCCTCTATATGCTGCTTACAAGAGACCCACCTCAAAACAAGGGACACATACAGACTGAAAGTGAAGGGCTGGAAAAAGATATACCACGCAAATAGAGACCAAAAGAAAGCAGGAGTGGCAATACTCATATCCGATAAAATAGACTTTAAAACAAAGGCTGTGAAAAGAGACAAAGAAGGCCACTACATAATGATCAAAGGATCAATCCAAGAAGAAGATATAACAATTATAAATATATATGCACCCAATATAGGAGCACTGCAATATGTAAGACAAATGCTAACAAGTATGAAAGGGGAAATCAACAATAACACAATAATAGTGGGAGACTTTAATACCCCACTCACACCTATGGACAGATCAACTAAACAGAAAATTAACAAAGAAACGCAAACTTTAAATGATACATTAGATCAATTAGACCTAATTGATATCTATAGGACATTTCACCCCAAAACAATGAATTTCACCTTTTTTTTAAGTGCTCATGGAACCTTCTCCAGGATAGATCACATCCTGGGCCATAAATCTAAACTTGATAAATTCAAAAAAATCGAAATCATTCCAAGCATCTTTTCTGACCATAATGCATTAAGATTAGATCTCAATTACAGGAGAAAAACTACTAAAAATTCCAACATATGGAGGTTGAACAACACACTTCTGAATAACCAACAAATCACAGAAGAAATCAAAAAAGAAATCAAAATATCCATAGAAACTAATGAAAATGAAAACACAACAACCCAAAACCTGTGGGACACTATAAAAGCAGTGCTAAGAGGAAAGTTCACAGCAATACAGGCATACCTCAAGAAACAAGAAAAAAGTCAAATAAATAACCTAACTCTACAACTAAAGCAACTAGAAAAGGAAGAACTGGAGAACCCCAGAGTTAGTAGAAGGAAAGAAATCTTAAAAATTAGGGCAGAAATAAATGCAAAAGAAACAAAAGAGACCATAGCAAAAATCAACAAAGCCAAAAGCTGGTTCTTTGAAAGGATAAATAAAATTGACAAACCACTAGCCAGACTCATCAAGAAGCAAAGAGAGAAAAATCAAATCAATAAAATTAGAAATGAAAATGGAGAGATCACAACAGACAACACAGAAATACAAAGGATCATAAGAGACTACTATCAGCAGTTGTATGCCAATAAAATGGACAACGTGGAAGAAATGGACAAATTCTTAGAAAAGTACAATTTTCCAAAACTGAACCAGGAAGAAATAGAAAGTCTTAACAGACCCATCACAAGCACGGAAATTGAAACTGTAATCAGAAATCTTCCAGGAAACAAAAGCCCAGGTCCAGACGGCTTCACAGCTGAATTCTACCAAAAATTTCGAGAAGAGCTAACACCTATCGTACTCAAACTCTTCCAGAAAATTGCAGAGGAAGGTAAACTTCCAAGCTCATTCTATGAGGCCACCATCACCCTAATACCAAAACCTGACAAAGATGTCACAAAAAAAGAAAACTACAGGCCAATATCACTGATGAACATAGATGCAAAAATCCTCAACAAAATTCTAGCAATCAGAATCCAACAACACATTAAAAAGATCATACACCATGACCAAGTGGGCTTTATCCCAGGGATGCAAGGATTCTTCAATATCCACAAATCAATCAATGTAATTCACCACATTAACAAATTGAAAAATAAAAACCATATGATTATCTCAATAGATGCAGAGAAGGCCTTTGACAAAATTCAACATCCATTTATGATAAAAACTCTCCAGAAAGCAGGAATAGAAGGAACATACCTCAACATAATAAAAGCTATATATGACAAACCCACAGCAAACATTATCCTCAATGGTGAAAAATTGAAAGCATTTCCCCTAAAGTCAGGAACAAGACAAGGGTGCCCACTTTCACCGCTACTATTCAACATAGTTCTGGAAGTTTTGGCCACAGCAATCAGAGCAGAAAAAGAAATAAAAGGAATCCAAATTGGAAAAGAAGAAGTAAAACTCTCACTGTTTGCAGATGACATGATCCTCTACATGGAAAACCCTAAAGACTCCACCAGAAAATTACTAGAGCTCATCAATGAATATAGTAAAGTTGCAGGATATAAAATCAACACACAGAAATCCCTTGCATTCCTATACACCAATAATGAGAAAGTAGAAAAAGAAATTAAGGAAACAATTCCATTCACCATTGCAACGAAAAGAATAAAATACTTAGGAATATATCTACCCAAAGAAACTAAAGACCTATATATAGAAAACTATAAAACACTGATGAAAGAAATCAAAGAGGACACTAATAGATGGAGAAATATACCGTGTTCATGGATTGGAAGAATCAATATAGTGAAAATGAGTATACTACCCAAAGCAATTTACAAATTCAATGCAATCCCTATCAAGCTACCAGCCATATTTTTCACAGAACTAGAACAAATAATTTCAAGATTTGTATGGAAATACAAAAAACCTCGAATTGCCAAAGCAATCTTGAGAAAGAAGAATGGAACTGGAGGAATCAACTTGCCTGACTTCAGGCTCTACTACAAAGCCACAGTCATCAAAACAGTATGGTACTGGCACAAAGACAGACATATAGATCAATGGAACAAAATAGAAAGCCCAGAGATAAATCCACACACATATGGACACCTTATCTTTGACAAAGGAGGCAAGAATATACAATGGAGTAAAGACAATCTCTTTAACAAGTGGTGCTGGGAAAACTGGTCAACCACTTGTAAAAGAAGGAAACTAGATCACTTTCTAACACCGCACACAAAAATAAACTCAAAATGGATTAAAGATCTAAATGTAAGACCAGAAACTATAAAACTCCTAGAGGAGAACATAGGCAAAACACTCTCAGACATAAATCACAGCAGGATCCTCTATGATCCACCTCCCAGAATTCTGGAAATAAAAGCAAAAATAAACAAATGGGATCTAATTAAAATTAAAAGCTTCTGCACAACAAAGGAAAATATCAGCAAGGTGAAAAGACAGCCTTCTGAATGGGAGAAAATAATAGCAAATGAAGCAACTGACAAACAACTAATCTCAAAAATATACAAGCAACTTATGCAGCTCAATTCCAGAAAAATAAATGACCCAATCAAAAAATGGGCCAAAGAACTAAATAGACATTTCTCCAAAGAAGACATACGGATGGCTAACAAACACATGAAAAGATGCTCAACATCACTCATTATCAGAGAAATGCAAATCAAAACCACAATGAGGTACCACTTCACACCAGTCAGAATGGCTGCGATCCAAAAATCTGCAAGCAATAAATGCTGGAGAGGGTGTGGAGAAAAGGGAACCCTCCTACACTGTTGGTGGGAATGCAAACTAGTACAGCCACTATGGAGAACAGTGTGGAGATTCCTTAAAAAATTGCAAATAGAACTGCCTTATGACCCAGCAATCCCACTGCTGGGCATACACACCGAGGAAACCAGAATTGAAAGAGACACATGTACCCCAATGTTCATCGCAGCACTGATTATAATAGCCAGGACATGGAAACAACCTAGATGTCCATCAGCAGATGAATGGATAAGAAAGCAGTGGTACATATACACAATGGAGTATTACTCAGCCATTAAAAAGAATTCATTTGAATCAGTTCTGATGAGATGGATGAAACTGGAGCCGATTATACAGAGTGAAGTAAGCCAGAAAGAAAAACACCAATACAGTATACTAACACATATATATGGAATTTAGAAAGATGGCAATGACGACCCTGTATGCAAGACAGAAAAAAAAGACGCAGCTGTGTATAACGGACTTTTGGACTCAGAGGGAGAGGGAGAGGGTGGGATGATTTGGGAGAATGGCATTCTATCATGTATACTATCATGTAAGAATTGAATTGCTAGTCTATGTCTGACGCAGGATACAGCATGCTTGGGGCTGGTGCATGGGGATGACCCACAGAGATGTTATGGGGAGGGAGGTGGGAGGGGGGTTCATGTTTGGGAACACATGTAAGAATTAAAGATTTTAAAATTAAAAAAATAAAAAACTTAATACTAAAAAAAAAACAAAAAAAAAAACAAAAAAAAAATAAAATTGAATAAATAAAAATAAATAAATAAATAAATAAAGAGATGGGAATACCAGACCATCTTACCTATCTCCTGAGAAACCTGTTGGCTGGTCAAAAAGCAACAGTTAAAACCGGACTGGTTCAAAATTGGGAAAGGAGTACAACAGGGCTGTCTGTTGTCTCCCTGTTTGTTTAACTCATACGCTGAGCACATTATGAGAAATGCCCTGCTGGATGAGTTATAAGCTGGAATCAAGATAGGTGGGAGAAATGTCAACAACCTCAGATATGCAGATGATACCACTCTAGTGGCAGAAAGTGAAGGGAAACTAAAAAGCCTCTTGATGAGGATGAAAGAGGAGAGTGAAAAGACTGGCTTAAACCTCAACATTCAAAAAGCTAAGATCATGGCATCCAGTCCCACCACTTCATGGCAAATAGACAGGGAATTAGACTCCTAAATCATTGCAGAAGGTGACTTCAGCCATGAAATTAAAAGACGCTAGCTCCTTGGAAGAAAAGCTATGATAAACCTAGACAGCATATTAAAAAGCAGAAACATCACTTTGCCAACAAAGGTCCATATAGGCAAAGCTATGGTTTTTCTAGTAGTCATGTACAGATGTGAGAGCTGGTTCATAAAGAAGGCTAAGTGCCAAAAATTGATGCCTTCGAACTATCGGGCTGGAGAAGACTCCTGAGAGTTCCTTAGACAGCAAGGAGATCAAACCAGTCACCCTTAAAGGAAATCAACCCTGAATACTCATTGGAAGGGCTAATGCTGAAGCAGAAGTTCCAGTATTTTGGACATCTGATGTAAACAACCAACTCTTTGGAAAAATCCCTGATGTTGGGAAAAGAAGAAGAGGGTGTCAGAGGATGAGATGGCTGGATGGCATCCCTATGCAATTGATATGAATTTGGGCAAACTCCAGAAAGTGGTGAGTGACAGGGAGGCCTGGCATGCTGCAGCCCATGGGGTTACAAAGGGTCAGACACGACTGGGTGACTGAACACCAACAATCCAATATGACCAGTGTAAGAGGAGATTAGAATACAGACATACACAGAGGGAAAAACACGTAAAGTCACAGGGGAAGGTACCTCGCCATCTACTAGCCAAAGAGAGAGGTCTAAAAAGAAATCAACCCTGCAGACACCTGGATCTCAGACTTTTAGCCACTGGAACGGGAACTGTGATAAAATAAATTTATGTTGTTTCAGCCACCCAGTCTGTGAAACTTTGTTATGGCAGCCCTAGCAAACTCACACAGGAACTAGGAGCCTACAAAAGGCAGTGGAGGCAGATCAACACCTTAGAACTGAGATCTAGAACAGCTTCCTTCTTCAGCACCTCACTCCACATGAATCCAGGTACAACTACTTACCTTCTTGGTCTGGACAGGCCATCCCAGAATTAGTTGCACCAATAAATATATTCCAGCATATTCCATGTTCCAGCAGTAAACAATGAAGCACGAAGCTGGAGAAAATATTCTCCGACCCAATATAAAGTATATTTATTTTTGTTGGAAGACCAGAACCTGATACCTAAACAGCTTGAGTCCTTAATCCACATTTCTGAATTCCAGATCTGCTGCCTGCATTGCGCTTTGTAAGCCTTCCATCGTTGCATCCAGGCCTCAGCATCCCGACCTGCTGCACTCTCAGAATCCACTGCTTCATAACCCATGGCTACCTCCATCTAATTGCTGGCTCTGGATTAGGCATCACAGTCATATTCTTTGTTCCCCTCCCAGTTCTTCAAACCTGTAAAGGACAGTCTTATGGACAAGTTCTTTCCTTCAACCATTCAGAAATTTGCCCCACAACAAATTTAAGTT
Organism: Budorcas taxicolor; assembly: GCF_023091745.1. Classification (NCBI taxonomy): domain Eukaryota; kingdom Metazoa; phylum Chordata; class Mammalia; order Artiodactyla; family Bovidae; genus Budorcas; species Budorcas taxicolor. The sequence goes on from NC_068910.1 coordinate 158,751,766, forward strand.
GTAAGTTAGAAAACTGATCATAGAGGCCATTTGGAGTCACTGAGGAATGACGTAGGATATCAACAAGTTAAATTCAGTCTCTCAGTTTAAAATCAACTCCTTACTGAGTTTAATATTAGCCTAAAACTTGTTTAACAATACACCATCCCGGTAATACGGAGAAGGCGATGGCACCCCACTCCAGTACTCTTGCCTGGAAAATCCCATGGACGGAGGAGCCTAGTAGGCTGCAGTCCATGGCGTCGCGAAGATTCGGACACAACTGAGTGACTTCACTTTCACTTTTCACTTTCATGCATTGGAGAAGGAAATGGCAGCCTACTCCAGTGTTCTTGCCTGGAGAATCCCAAGGACAGGGGAGCCTGGTGGGCTGCCGTCTATGGGGTCACACAGAGTCAGACACGACTGAAGCGACTTAGCAGCAGCAGCAGCAGCATGCCGGTAATAATAAAGTTGCTGTTTGTTAAATGATTTTCTTTGTTGGAAACTTCAAATCTATTATTTTTCCTTATTGGTTGTTGACACTCTGAGTTCTCAGGGGAAAAACTATTCCTATAAGTATATATGAATTTTTATAATATTCTTTTATGCTATTTTCAGAAAAATGAGATAACTATAGACAGTTCCACTTTTTATTCAACTGTTAAAGCTTGTTAGAAGGAAAAGTTGTAGGAAAGGAATAAATTCCTTTTTAAAACTTCACATAACTTCCCTTTTGGTCTGTTTCAAATAGTAATGGACCTTGTTAAAACAGGAAGCTCTGGGTGATGACAAGTTTTATCAAGAATGGTACCATACATGAACAAAGAAAATTTAAAGAAATTCTTAAATAGCTGAATCCATCTCAAATGGCTCAACCATTGTGATCTGCAGGGAAGGAAAGCTTTACTAGGAGGGAAATGAGAAGGTTTTTTTTATACCTCCAAAAGACTTTGCCAGGTATTGGAAGAAGAAAAATATAGTTTGTCTAGCTTGTCAGGTTATTTATAGACAATACTTAAATCTAGATATTTTAATTACTTTTTTAAAGAACAAATTGCTCATCAGTGTCTGTTCATAAGATAATTATATTAAAGAATTTTATGTTTCAAACCAAGCTAAAAATGACACCTCAGAAAATAGAATTTTTATTTTTATCTTAAAGCAAGCTCAGTTTAGAGGTGTCTGTTTACAAACTTTCTCCATTTAATTGGTTTTCCTAATATGAAAGAGTATTTCCAGAACTAATTAAAAGTTCACTCTAATGAATATTCAAGACCAAAATGTTATCTCTGCAGTACAGTATATAGATTTTTAAATCATCCATAAAGGTAATTATATTTTTTTTACATTCTTAAAAAGTCATATATTGTTATTGATGCCAAATGGGTTATTTGCTTTCTCTTAGGCCATGATTGAGGAAGCCATCACCAGAGCGGAATCTTTCTCAGTTATGTACACACCATTTGCAACAAAAATCAGAGCTGATAAAATAGAAAAAGTAAAAGAAGTTTTCACAAAAATTCATCCTGCATACGTGGAGTATATTTACACAGGTAAGAATCAGTATCTTCAAAGTATCAGCTGACACTTTATTTTCATAAAAAAAAAAAAACAAATACAGGGATGTTTCTGACTTTTGTTATTTCAGTTTTAAGAAATTTTTTTTTAAATAATCTGTTGAGTTGAAAGGCTATGGTTTTTCCAGTGGTCATGTATGGATGTGAGAGTTGGACTGTGAAGAAAGCTGCATGCTGAACAATTGATGCTTTTGAACTGTGGTGTTGGAGAAGACTCTTGAGAGTCCCTTGGACTGCAAGGAGATCCAACCAGTCCATCCTAACAGAGATCAGTCCTGGGTGTTACGGTCCAAAGAATCGGATATGACTGAGCGACTGAATTGACTGACTGACTGACTGACTATCAGTGTGATACGGAGGAACTAGTTTTCAAAATTCTGAATTCTTCTGTAGGTAACAAAATGGTTATATGCAATTGCCCAATATATGAAATAGAGACAGCACCGTGTTTACTAAAATTTTGTTACTCATTTGAAGCAAGAAAGTCAGTGCAACCTTCAATTAGATATCAAGACACCACCCAAAAAAGCCCCTTTAAAAAGACACTAGCCTAATAAGAATTGATGCTTTTGAACTGTGGTGTTGGAGAAGACTCTTGAGAGTCCCTTGGACTGCGAGGAGATCCAGCCAGTCCATCCTAAAGGAGATCAGTCCTGGGTGTTCAATGGAAGGAGTGATGCTAAGGCTGAAACTCCAACACTTTGGCTACCTCATGCGAAGAGTTGACTCATTGGAAAAGACCCTGATGCTGGGAGGGATAGGGGACAGGAGGAGAAGGGGCGACAGGATGAGGTGGCTGGATGGCATCACTGACTCGATGCACATGAGTTTGGGTGAACTCCGGGGGTTGGTGATGAACAGCGAGGCCTGGCATGCTGCGATTCTTGGGGTCGCAAAGAGTCTGACATGACTGAGCGACTGAACTGAACTGAACTGAGTTGAAATAGAAAGTGATTTCCAGGTTTTATGTAGAGCTAGCCTTATAGGTCTAGTGTAATATCCCTTGTGTCATCGGTCATGTTTCTTTTTTTAAGAGGAGAGGTAACACTTAGAAACTGTAAGATTTTTAAAAAAAAAATGAAGGAGTAACTTGTGTAAAATGTCACCTTTTTTCATATCCTTCATCAGTAGACTAGGTGATTCCAGTATTTCCTGAAGATGAAATTTTTTCTCTAGTCCCTTCTCTTTTTATTTTCCTTGCTCCATTTATCTCATGCCTCAAATGCCCCTCTTTTTTTTTTTTTAAAAATGTTCTTCAGCCACTGGTATCCAAAGGAGACCTGGATAGTCAAGTATATACAAAGAACTCAACACTGGTGGTGTTCTTTTTTGCTCTTTTTGTCTCTGGAAGCCAATTGCTTTTATTCACTCAATACTTTCTACTATGTTCCAAATGTTATTCTAAATTAAGAATTTTCTTGTATTAAATTAAGAGCCAATCCCTAACGGGGATAGAAATATCTGGTTATCTAAGATACTAAGAGTTGTCAAAAGCTTTTGTTATTGCTGTTTTACTGTCTTTAAATCATTGACTCAAAACAATATTAAAGACCATTTTGTTACTTTCAAAATTAAAAACCCATCAACAATGACTACCATGTTAAGCAAAATCTCTCAGTACATACACCTAATATTGTATCTTCCTGTTAAGTCCCCTGCATTCCTTTTGTTAGGGTTTTAGAGTCAAATCACTGATTTATATGATTAATAACATACTCCATTAGTGATCAGTTTTAAGGTGCCAGCTACTCAACATTCATTATCTCTTGTTACTCTCATAACTCAAGTGACTAAGATGATTCTCATGTAGAAATGAGAACGATAACCAGAAGAAACAAACAGTTTTTCCAAAGATATGCAGAAAACCACCACATCAGTGGCAGCGAGCCTTGGATTCGAACCCATGTCATCGCATTGGGGTACCTTATTTCCATCTGATAGAAGCCAAGATGGGATGAAAGCATTAACTTTAGGTCCTATGGAATCTGTTTCTTCCACAATGCCCCCAGCTCTTCAGAAAAAAAAGATATTTTTAGCATGGGGATGACCCACAGAGATGTTATGGGGAGGGAGGTGGGAGGGGGGTTCATGTTTGGGAACACATGTAAGAATTAAAGATTTTAAAATTAAAAAAATAAAAAACTATAATAAAAAAAAAGATAAACAGTAAAACCTTAAGGAACAATGAAAATTTGAAGGCATAGAAAGAGAAGAAATCACATGCTATAATGACTACTCATGCTGATTTACTTAATTTGAGCATTCTGAGGAGAATAGATAAAAATATTTCAGAACTCACAATTTTTGCTAATTGTTATAAATCACTTATCATTTTGTTATGGATATCTTCAGAGGGTTTGGGGAGGAAAAGAGTGAAATCAATTATGTCAATCTAGAATCATGGAAAATTAATAAGATTCAGTTATTTCCACATCTGCTCTCAGATCCATTGGTAATGAAGAGGGATTCATTGAGGAGATCACCGATTTGCCAATTTCTCTACTGGTAGAATAAATTTAGTTATATTTAACCTACTTCATAGAGAAGTTATGAAGATTAATTAATACTTAGGAAGCAGTGTTGCCACTGAGGATTTAAAAACAATAAAAACATTAGTGAGACAGATTCATGTCTCATGTGACTCCATCAAACTTGTTATCAAGATGAATTATGATTTGTTGGCAAGGCGATTCATGCTAAAGAATCTTATACTATGAAAGAGAAGATAATTATAAGTTACTGATGATTGTTTCCATTATTTTATAATTACTAATTGCTGGATTGTGGCAGTGCTGTGTGAGAACAGAGAGAGAAAAGATGCAGTCTCTGAAGGAGAAGGGGAGGTAGAGAAGGCAATCTTGAATTTTTAATTTCACAAGGACTGGTTGGGTTCTTTGCTCTGTATGATGGGTACTTTGGGTTAACAGACTATTACGATGATGACATGCATTATTTGCCTCTGTTGCACTGATTAAAGGGTCTCTCCAAAGCTATTGCTGGAATGATAGTGAAACCACTATTACTAACCGTATTGCAAGTCTTAGTGGCATCTCTTCTTTTCCCCTCAAGTAATTCCAAGGTGAGGAAGAGAGGAGGTCAAATGTGGTCTTTAGCTTCTGTATATTTCTCACAAGAGGTGCAGAGTGATGATTTGGGCAGGTATCAGTAGCCAAAGGCAGTAGCTTGACAGTGAGTCATACAAAGAAAGATAGGGCCTAGAAGAACAGTGTTTTGTTGTGGCAAGCATGCTCAGTCGCGACTGACTCTTTGCAACCCTATGGACTGTAGCCCACCAGGCTCCTCTGTCCATGGAATTTTCCAGGCAAGAATAGTCAAGTGGACTGTCATTTCCTCCTCCTCCGAAGATCTTGCCAACCCAGGGATCAAACCCTCACCTTGTGTCTCCTGCATTGGCATGTGGATTTCTTTACCACTGATCCACCTGGGAAGCCCGGAGATTCTCCTTTTATCTGCTTTGATAGAATTTAAGAAGCTTCTATGTTGCCAAAAATGTATTCAGTTACTTATTTCAACAAATAGTCATACAGTGTAACTGGACAGTTACACAGCAAATATGTACAAACGTAAGAATTTTTTTTAACCTACACGTTTGCCTTTGATCTGCCCAGAGCCAAAAATGTATTCTCTCCCACCCTATGGGACACAATCCCATCCAATCATTTCTAAAATTTAGATTCTCCTCAGTAATTATCTGATCCAGTTCACCACTTTTTCCCGCTTCCCATGGGACTTTCTTCTCCTTCTCCTCTGGTTTCAACACTCTTGCTTGTACGTGTGTGCTCAGTCACCTCAGTCGTATCTAACTCATGTGACCCCCTGCACTGTAGCCTGCCAGGCTCCTCTGTCAATGAGATTCTTCAGGCTAAAATACTGGAACGGGTTGCCATGCCCTCCTTCAGAGGATCTTCCCAACCGAGGAATCTAATCTACGTCTCCTGTATTGCAGGTGGATTCTTTACCTGCTGAGCCATCAGGGAAGCCCAGAAGCCTGAGGGCATGTGAGGAAAGGGTCCTCTTCCAAAGTCTGGTGCAGGCTGGCACAGCTGCTGATTACACGGCTAGTGCAACCTGAGACAGTTCTGTTAGTTTGAGCAGAACCCAAGGGCACCTCTATGAGTCCCCATACTGCTTCCTGGTGCAGATTCTTTTTATATGTACACCAGCCACCCTATCACACAAATTGGCCCAGACAAGAGCTACTTTCTAAGATCCCCTCTCCCTGCCAAAATGCTAATTCTAGATCTCACTCTAGAGATTTCCTCTTCTCCCCCGGAGACTGGAAGTCACTTTCGTCCTCTCTCCAACTTGCTGTGTTATTCTGCCATTTCTCTTATCCTTTTTTCCATGCTCCAGAATCCCAAGATCCTCAGGACAAGAAGAAGATCTACAATGGCAATGAGTTGTATATTCAGCTACTTATTTATTCATCAAATATTTATTAAATACATATATTCCAGACAATATACTAGGTAATGCTACAATATACCTGACTTTAGTCATTTATACTTCAGGGTGAAAGTTGGACTGTATTTTTCCTCTCTTCTAAAGAATATTTCAATTAAAACCTAAGTGCAAATTGTGGAATGGAAGGCTGATTCTAATTAAAAGAATGGTGGAGGAGAAAACAGATGAAAGAGCAGTTTGGGAATAGAAGTCCTTGCCACCAAAAGTGGCAAAGACTAGCTAGTTGTTTACCAAACTATTTTCTGCCCCCCCCCCCCCCCCCCCGCATGCATAACCAGAAGACATTTCCAGCTTTCTTTACACTTCAGTGAGGTTGGTGACTCAATAACAGACAGTGTTTGAATGTGGATAGAAATAATATATGCCACTCGCAGGCCTGACCCATAAACTTCTGCCATATAGAATTCTCTTTCCCTTGCTACTGACTGAGTGGGTAGAACTACAGAACTAAAGAAGCTACAAGGCAAAAGAAGCTTGGGTCCCTGAATGACCATATGGAAGGCAACCCACTGAATACCTATACAAATTTTAAAAAAAATTCTCTTGTCTCAGATCATTGAGATTTGCAGGTTCTCTGTTAAATCAGGTGATTAACTCTAACAGACTACCTTACATCATAACTAGTAGATGCTTTCCTACGCCATCTGCAGGGTACACAATAAATTCATGTGAACTCAATGGAGAAAGGATAAACATCCCCCCATGTGCAGTCAAACTCACCCTCAGAAACACTCAGTTTGTGTACATTCCCTTCTACCTCCCACTCACTCTCCCTTCCTTGAACAACTACAGGTGGATGTTCTCATACATATGTGTTTGTACCCACTCAAAGAAAGGGAACATTTCAGGAGAGACACAGATGCCCCACAGGAGACAGAACACAACTATGCAGTTTGCATTGCAGCAGGAAAAACTGAGGTCACAGGTAGGAGTTTTAGAAGTCATCTAAATCAACAGTCAACAGATGAAGGTCATAAAATCTGTACCTTGAAGATCTTGGATGAAAAGTCTACCTATCGAAGTTCTACAGGATAAGTAGGTATTATCATTAAAACTTGGAGACTAGTACATTTAGCTCTCCCAGCAGAGGCTGGCAGACAAACCTCCAACTCAGAAACTCTGCCCAACTCCAGGTCACCTTCAGCAAGCATACATAGTATTGAGTTCATTACTCTTTGGTCATGTGACAATGCTGTGAGCCCAGTAATAGCTGGCAGAGGTGATGGTGATAAGCAAGAAGAGTATTCGTGATAGAGATCCCCCAGGCAGTGTGTTCTTTCTAGCTAACCCCTAATTCACAGCCACCCTTATCAGGGATTTTCACATGAAAAATAAATTGCAAAGGGAAAAAACTGTAAAAAACTCATTTTTAAATTCATAGAGGTCTAAATAGTTTTAATTTTTTATTAAATAGACCAACTAAATTGGTGATTTATTATGAGAAAAACTCACTTCACCCTCAGTGCTGTGCTTAGTCGCTCAGTTATGTCGACTGTTCGCAATCCCATGGCTTGTAGCCCACCAGGCTCCCCTGTCCTTGGAATTCTCCAGGCAAGGATACTCGGGTGGGATGCCTTGTCCTTCTGCAGGGGATCTTCCCAACCCAAAGATTGAACGCAGGTCTCCCACATTGCAGGAGGATTCTTTACTGACTGAACCCCCAGGGAAGCCTCCCTCAGTGGCAGGCACTAAGACCATGTTTATACTGCCCTTATGACCTCTACAAGACTGACAAGGGAGGATCAAAATTCAAATCTGCCTCGTTGGACAAACAGGCTTATATACCCTCAGGAATTCACTGTGCATTCTTTGCTATGTGGGGAATGTGGTAAGACTCACCAAAATCTTAAAGCTATATTATAATAGAGCTATATTGTACTATATCTCATGGAGGAAAGAAATTACTGAATTTTAGCAGTGTAGCTATCCATTTTTCTTATTTAAGGAAAAATCTAGTTTGATTCATGCAGAGTAGTCAGCATATATAAAACAAATAATAATTCAGTAACCCTAGAATTATTATGTTTTCATTTATAAAGATTTTGCTTGAGATTTTTATTCATATATTCCAATGAAATAATGCAATTCTCTATAGTTCTTATTTTTGCATGGTTGTATTTTAATAATAATAAAGTAATACAATAAGCATATCCTGTCTCCACTTGATGAAAACATCAAGATTTATTTGTGAAATAAATAAATATTCAGTAATGGATCTGTGCTTAGTAATGTTTAATAGAAAAGTTTTCTGGATCAGATATCAATTACTTTAACACTTAGGTGGATAGAGTCATATTTTGTCTTTCCAATGTAATTTAATTCCCAAGAGTAAATATGTATGTTCAGAGGAATAATATATTGTTTTAAAATAGACCTTTAAAAATTGCTTTTCACTGAAATTTATAACCTTGTTCTTGTTCAGTCATCATTTACCAGTAAGGATAATGCAGTCTTATGCTCTCTAAAATGGGAAGTTAAAATTCCTTATTTTATTCTTTCTTCTTCAAAATATTATAATTTTATCATGATCAAGAACTTCCAAGATTAAACTATTTTCCTCCTCTTTCTAACTCACTTAATCAAAATTTTTTTGTAGAATTAAAGAGCCTACATCTCCAATATCATTATGAAAGTGTTACAGCCAGGTTGGTTATAAAGACAGATAATCTCATGTTTGTACCGCAAGAATTCTTTGTAGAAATAGAGAATTATTCCCAAAGTAAAGAAATTCCTCAAATATGGGGCTAAAGTCTCTGTTTTTAAAATATTAAACTGTTGGTCTTCCCAATGGGAAGAGTGGTGTTCTGGCACTATCCTATCTAGTGAAAGTAAACACTTTTCAGTGAGCAGCCTACTTATCCTTTACAGTAGCAGGTTACAACATTGCTCACCTCTGGTCTCCATCATCTACTGTCTCTTGCCTTCTATGATTGCATTTCTCCTGGACCTCTCTGAAAGTGTAATGCATCCTGCTCAATGTGTTTTCTTATGGGACCCGACTGAAGACAAACAATGTTTCATTTAAAGAAATACTAGTCAGTAATTCAAAAATAAATGGAAGTAATGTAAGTTTTTACTCTAGCCTCCTAAGAAAAACCAATGTGTTGGGGCAAGGTGGTGTGGTTGGAATGAGATACATGGCAGAAAGCAGATGTCAGGTATTTTATCCATCATGCTCAGAGAAACCTTGTAATGTACACACGCACAACTTACAGGGCAGCTTCCCGCCAAGGCTCTTTTCCCACTCTAAGCTCTCCAAATACACTCCCCAAGTTTATTCCTTCATGAGCAGAGTAATCCCTTTCTGCTGTCTATCTTGGCAGCCTTAACAGTTTCTCAGGCTCTTATCCATCACCTGTTACCTCAGTCTACATTAAAAAAAAAAAGCTCCATAATAATTTCAAAATTAACTGAGCTCATTTCGGCAGGTAAAGGAACAGTGAGGTAAATATTCATGTTAAGATTTTACTTTTCCTGAAACACTTACTTACGTTGTCTAATCTAGCCACTCTGTAATATAGTTAATCACTAGGCACTGCTGCCTAATGAATCATGCAGCTGAGCATTAAAATCCCTAAAGACTGAACTCTCAATTACGTAAAACAATGTCTCTGTGTTCTTAATTTTAAACTCTACAAATCGGTTGTGTGCAGAATTGGAAATTTCTATTTTGCAGTGTTATCCTTTTTTTTTTTTTCTTCAGTTTTACATATTTGACATTCAGGTCTTATTTACTTATGCTTTAATACTTGGCTCAGTTACCTTACACCTTTTAGGCAGGAGCTTTTCTTGATGATCTTGTGGTCCAGAGATAATCACTGCTTTTCACACCTAAAATAGAGCCCCATCCAAGTTATTTGTTATTCTTTTTTTTTTAATTTATTTTTTGTCCATGCCGCATTGGCATGTGGGATCTTAGTTACCGGACAAGGGACTGAACCCTGGCCCTCCGCATTGGAAGCGCAGTTTTTTAACCAGTGGACCACCAGGAAAGTCCCTTCAGCCAAGTTATTCATCTTTTCTCATTTATTCTTTAAAACATTTTTATTATGAATATCACAGACATTTAAATTTACACAAAACAAATGCTCAGCTAAACTAAGTATTACAGAATAAATAATGTAAAAAAAAAAAAATTGCTAGCTCTCCAGGTAACCTCTTCTAGCCTCTGAAAAATCCCCAACCATTCCCTACCTCCTACCAACATAAACACTGTCCTCACCTGGAAGTCACCGTGCTCCATAATCTAAAGAATCATGTATTCATATATTCTGAAAAATTGTCAACATTAAAAAAAAAATACTAATCCTTACTCCTTGCTATTCTTTCATTGAAGAATTTTAGCTGGACATTTCTTACCTCTGTTCATCCAATATTCTGTTATCACTGAAGCCATTCCTTATATTTTCTATTTCTTTGTCTCTCTATGCCATCCATTTTGAATCTGAATGAGTGTCAGTCACTCAGTCATGTCCCATTCTTTGGAACCCCATGAACTGTAAATATTAATCCAATTCAAACTCTCTTTTAATTTCATTTTAGCTGTAACAGGTAATGATAATCAAGATTGTATATTTTGCTTTTCTCTTGTTAGTTTGTATTTCTTAATGCATTCAGCGAATCAGCTTCCCAGGCATTGGATTCATCTCTACAATGGGTAACTCTTATCCTTAGTAATTAATCACAGCACAACTGCCGTTTCACACCACGAGTGGCCACCCATCAAAGATTTCTCACCCTCCACTCTTTTATCCTTTTTCTTCCCAAACCACATGTTTCCATGAGCCAAAACCATTTTAGCAAATCTCACTTCTGACCCCAAATGTAGGATTGCCTTTTCCTCACACACTTTTGACACCAAATATGTGGGTGTTTTCTGTACCACTGCTCTCTCAGCCACCAACTGGGCTTTTAATAATTCAACTTTGGTACTAACTATCCAGAGTTAATACAGACCTCACAGATTAAGGGATCTATCCTACAAGACTGCCCGCCCCCACTTCAGATGGCAGTCACAAGCCTCAGGTCTCCTACACTTCTAATCAAGAAGTTATAAATTGGGGGTTCCCACCACCCCCAATTTAGGTTTTATAATTTTCCAGAATGACTCATAGTACTTAGGAAGTGCTTTACTTGCTATTACTAGTTTATCATAGAGGATACAACTCAAGAGCAACCAAACTGAAGAGATATTGGGTTTGCCAAAAGTTCATTTGGGTTTTTTTGGTAACATCTTATGGAAAAACATAGGGCAAAGTAAGGTATATAGAGGTGTGTGCATGTGTGTGTGTTCAGGGAGCTCCCAAGCTCTCTCTGGGTGCACCACTCTCCCAGTACCTCACTGAACTTCACTAACACAGAAGCTCTCCAAACCCCATCATCTGGGGGGTTTATGGAGATTTCATCATGATTGATTTAATCATTGGCCACTGGTTGTTAACTCAATCTCCAGCCTGTCTCCCCAGAGCATGAAGAGTGAGGCTGAAAGTTCCATGTTTCCAATCAAGGCTTGGTCTTTCTTGAGACTAGCCCCTATCCTGTCATAAGCTCTCTGGGGGACTGCCAAGAGTCACCTCATTAGAACAAAAGACACTCCTATTATCCGTTACCACTCAGGAAATTCCAAGCATCATAGAAGCTCTATGCCAGAAACTGGGACAAAGACCAACTATTTTTCTATGATACCACACCATCTCTCACTCACTGTAGATAGTAACGTGTGTATGTTATTTACTCTTGGGTGCAAGCCACTATTCGGTGTGGCTTTACCTGTGAGAATCCAGTAGAGTTTGGGTTGGCTTTGTTTCCTCCCAGGGATTTCTTTTGATTTTCCTAGGACACTATAGAGTCCTACCAATGAGAGAGCCTTTGTTTCTGGAGCTGAGATTTCCTGGGCATCTAGGTGTAGTATAAATTCAAACCTTATCCCATGCCTAGAGTTAAAATTCTCAAAGAGGGGGAAAAATAATACTACTCCAGGCCCCCAAAATTCAGGGCATTATAGCGACAATATGTTATTTCACTAACTGTAAATCTAATAAATATTGAAGAAGATAGTATCTTTCCTGTTTATCTCAAATCTACTTTGTTAGGGATGCAATTAAGGAACTTCCCCAGAATAAATACAATACAGCTGATTAAACATAAAACTTCAGAAACAATAAGAATTTCAAGTGAAATGGGGTGCCATTGCCTTCTCTGGAAATAAAAATAAACTACATATAAAAATCTTATGTAGTTATTAATTTTTTCACACTTTACAAATGGGTTATGAGAGGAAACATATACAAAGATTGGTTTTGGAGAAGTAACCCAGCAGCCTAAAGGGAAAATTAGGAATGAAAACCAATTTTTTTCACTTGCATCTACAGCTCTGACATTATAACGAAGGTCAACAGGAAAATACAATTTTTTATACAAAGATTCATTATACATATAGCTTTCTCACACATCAAATGCAAAAATCAAAATACACTATGCTTTTAAAAGTGGAAACTTTTATTATTTATGGGGGGCAATAATGATAAGTTAGCTGCAAAAGCTGCTGCCTTTTGCTATTTTCTTGCTGATGTGAATTTGTGGATAACTTCCAAGACAGAGGTATCGGTATTAAAGGAAGTACAAGATAAAGCTCAGAAAATGATTGGGAAAGAAGGAGTGACAAAGTGCTGGCATTATGAAGGGACTGGAGAAACTAAACTCTGAAACTGAGCACTAAAAGGAAGTCATATAAAACTGACATGGTCCCATCTCACAGTGAACAACTGGGACCTTTAGAAATGAGATTTTGCTCTAACCCAAAATGTCAGAACATTTTGTTATGGACAAAGGGCAGAGAAATGACATAGACACTGGAAAATAGAGAAGGAAATGAAACTCAGAAAGGTGATAAGAGAACCTTGGCAAATTTGCATATTTCTTAAAAAGTTTTAAAATCTCTATGACTTCTTTTTTCCAAATTGCTTAGAAATATTCATCCACAGTCTGTTGACTGTGGCTATGTTGAGGTGTCCAACAGAAAATATTGATGATGGTGGTATCTGTGCTTTCTACTTTATGTCCAGAGAGCTCAAATTTTATTTTACAGATATGTAGCCTCGTGAAAATATGCAGTCCCTCATACATAGAGATGAGTCAGCTGATCTATACTCAATAGTTCATATTTTTGCAGGTGCTTTTCTGGTGCTTCTGACAGTTTCACTAAGCCAGATTCTCCGTTCATCCAATCTTCTTAGTGACTAAGAGTCCACGTTTCCCAGAGAACAAGCTGCATCAAGGGCACAACCTGAATACGAAACTAATTATTTCATCTCAGCAGAGCTGGTCTGTTCATTTGAGCACCAACTACCCTGAGTTATCTAATACAGATTATTTTACCTCACTCACCCTTTGTAAACTGACCAGAAACCACTTAATGCTTAGGGAAAATGAAAAACAAAGATTGTGTGATATTCTTTTTTAAATTTCAGTTAAGTTTGGTTCAGTCACTCAGTCAGATCCAACTCTTTGTGACCCCATAGACTGCAGCATGCCAGGCCTCCCTGTCCATCACCAACTCCCAGAGTTTACCCAAACTCATGTCCATTGAGTCAATGATACCATAATACCATTTCATCCTCTGGCATCCCCTTCTCCTGCCTTCAATCTTTCCCACCATCAGAGTCTTTTCTAATGAGTCACTTCTTTGCATCAGGTGGCCAAAATATTGGAGCTTCAGCTTCAGCGTCAGTCCTTCCAATGAATATTCAGGACTGATTTCCCTTAGGATGGACTGGTTTGATCTTCTTGCAGTCCAAGGGACTCTCAGGAGTCTTCTCCAACTCTACAATTCAAAAGCATCAATTCTTCAGTGCTCAGCTTTCTTTATGGTCCAACTCTCACATCCATACATGACTACTGGAAAAACCACAGCTTTGACTAGATGGATCTTTGTTGGCAAAGTAATGTCTCTGCTTTTTAATATGCTGTCTAGGTTTGTCATCCAGCTTTTCTTCCAAGGAGTAAGCATCTTTTAATTTCATGGCTGCAGTCACAGTCCGAAGTGATTTTGGAGCCCAAGAAAAATGTTTGTCACTATTTCCATTGTTTCCCCATCTATTTGCCATGAAGTGATGAGACTAGATGCCATGATCTTCGTTTTTTGAATACTGAGTTTTAAGCCAGCTTTTTAACTCTCCTCTTTCACTTTCATCAAGAGGCTTTTTAGTTCCTCTTCACTGTCTGCCATAAGGGTGGTATCATCTGCATATCTGAGGTTATTGATGTTTCTCCCGGCAATCTTGATTCCAGCTTCTGTTTCATCCAGCCGGGCATTTTGCATGATGTACTCTGCATAGAAGTTAAGTAAGCAGGGTGACAATATACAGCCTTGATGTACTTCTTTCCTGATCTGGAACCAGTCTGTTATTCCATGTCCGGTTCTAACTGTTGCTTCTTGACCTGCCTACAGATTTCTCAGGAGGCAGGACAGGTGGTCTGGCATTCCCAACTCAAAGAATTTTCCATAGTTTGTTGTGATCCACACAGTCAAAGGCTTTGGGATAGTCAATGAAGCAGAAATAGATGTTCTTCTGGAACTCTATTGTTTTTTCTATGATCCAACGGATGTTGGCAATTTGATCTCTGGTTCCTCTGCCTTTTCTAAATCCTGCTTGAATATCTGGAATTTCTCAGTTCACGTATTGTTGAAGCTTAGCTTGGAGAATTTTGAGCATTACTTTGTTGATGTATGAGATGAGTGCAACTGTGTAGCAGTTTGAACATTCTTTGGCATTGCCTTTATTTGGGACTGGAATGAAAACTGACCTTTTCCAGTCCTGTGGCTACCACTGAGTTTTCCAAATTTGCTGGCATATTGAGTGCAACACTTTAACAGCATCATCTTTAGGATTTGGAATAGCTCATCTGGAATTCCATAACCTCCACTAGCTTTGTTCATAGGGATGCTTCCTAAAGACCATTTGACTTTGCATTCCAGGATGTCTGGCTCTCGGTGAGTGATCACACCATTGTAACAGAGAAATAAATCCTATCTCAGAAGCTCTGAACATTTAATTAGCTTTGAATTTTTTGAAGTTCTATTCTTACTTGGACCATTAAAAATACTGGACTGAGAAAAGGTTTTTTTGTTTGTTTGTTTGTTTTTTTAGATTCAAGTATTGACTGAGCACCTACTAGGTGCTTGGGGCATGAAGATAACTTGAAGATGTTATCTTCAAAAGGATTAAAACTTATTGGAGTGATGAGACATAGCCCCATTAAACATGAGGAAATGTACTCTGGAATGAATGGTCTAGGTGTTCTTTAAGAGTTTGGGAAGAGGTTCTGAAGTACTTGTGGCTCAGAGGGTAAAGCGTCTGCCTGCAGTGCAGGAGACTTGGGTTCGATCCCTGGGTCAGGAAGATCCCCTGGAGAAGGAAATGGCAACCCACTCCAGTACTCTTGCCTGGAGAATCCCATGGACAAAAGAACCTTGTAGGCCACAGTCCATGGGGTTGCAAAGAGTCGGACACGACTGAGCGACTTCACTCACTCACTTTGAAGTACTTAGAAAGCCCTTTATGGACTGTTGTTTTAGTTGCTAAGTTGTGTCTGACTCTTTTGTGGCCCCATGGACTGTAGTCCACCAGACTTCTCTGTCCACAGAATTTCCCAGGTGAGGATATTAGAGTGGGTTGCTAATTCCCTCTCCAGAGGATCTTCCCAACCCAGGGATCAAACCCACGTCTCCTGCATTGGCAGGCAGGTTCTTTACCACTGAGCCACCAGGGAAGCCCCTTTATGGACTAGGTGGGACTTAAATTAGGCACAGTCTGGAAGAATAGTGATCGATTGAATAAAAGAAATATTGAGAGAATAGGAAGTTGTTTCAGGTGTTAAAGCGCAAAGAAAAATTCAAAGGCAGGATGACCACAGGCTGCTACAAATTAGTAAAATCAGCAGAGTTGATGAGAAAGATTTATATTGGAGAAAACATAGGAATGAAGTATAGATTGCAAAACACATGCACACAATTGAGAGCCTTGAATACCGGGAAGGAAGCACCGAAATTCCTGAGGAAGGATGTGACAGCAACAAAGGTGATTCTGGTGATAGTTCAGGAGTATTCACTGGTTGGCGTTGTGGAGCTATATCGGTGTGAAATGTTACTGGTGGTAGCAAGGCTTGTTGGGAAACGTTTTCTATAATCCGGGTGCTATGTGATCAGAAATTTAACCAGTGTGCTAGCACTGATAATGCAAAGAAAGGGGTTAATATGAGTTGTATTACAGTGGGCAGATTTAATGAGCTTTTGAGATTCCCTAAACGTCAGAGAACAAGAGGAAAGAAAAGTCAACAATGGTTTCAAAATTTTAAGCCAAAATAATTGGGTGAACAATGGCCATTCCTACAATATACTGGTGAGAAGAAGGTGAGAGGCATGTTGTGGAGATTTCAAAAATCACTTTTAAGGCATAGACTTGCTGTTTGTGAGGTAACGTTTGTAATGGTGAGCAAATGGCGATGTCCCAGTAGGCACTGGGAAATGTGATGCATGAAATTTTGCAGATGAGACTATGGCTTTGGATCCCCCAGTCTTTTGATTAGAAGTAGTAGCTAATGCCACAAGAATAGAGAAATTTCCACAAGAGTGTTCATATGAAGAAAATAACAGTAAGCCAGAGACCACACGAAGAGAGAGGGAGGAAGAGGAAGCAGTAGGCGTGTGGGTAGGAGAGAAAGGGAGACACAGACAGACAGAAAGGCAAAGAGAGGGACAGAGAGACAGAAACTGTCACTGAGCTTCAGGAAGGTGACTTCAAGGAGAAAGGAGGGAACATACAGAAGGTCAAGAACAAGAATGACTTGAGTACCTGCCAGTCAGCTCCAGCCTCCTGAGGTACAATAAAAGGTTCTTGATAAAGGGCAAACGTTACCCTCTTTTGCTGAGAGTTGGACATCTTTCACTTGGAGGCCAAAGAATTGAAAGATCATGTTTCTACAAGAAACTAAGTTTGTATCATCTATCTTCAGTATTTTTTTTTTAAACATTTACTTCCTTAATGGTAAAAATTTAGAACTGTGTCATACCTGCAAACTGATTTTTTAATAGTAGTTTTGGTCCTAGTCATCTAAATTTCATCTGCAATTGTGATAAATTGTAAACAAATGCCTTAAGGGACTTATTTCTCCCAAGTTTTCTTCTGACATGACAGGAGCAAAGAATAAGGAGCAAAGAAGACATCTTTAATCAATTCAACTTTCCTACCAAAGGACAATATAGTCTAGTTAATTTTCATACCCATCAGAGGCTCAGGGCTTTTTGGACGTAGGTAGAGGTTAATGAGCATAAAACTGAGAACAATTAGCGCTCAAATTAATGTTACATAAGATTCAACATCTGGAAGTATGTCATCATTTTGGGTCATAGACCACCTGCTAAGCTAAATGTTCACACAACTGCAATTTATTCGGCATACAAATGGAATAAAAATGATACTTTAAAAATAGTTTTTGATTTAGCAGTATGTTTATAGAGGCCTCTCACATTTCAAAACTTCAACTAGAATTGAACAATGGATTGAACAAGATGAAATATACAGCACCAAAAGGAATAGAAAATACCTTTTTGAAATATATTTCATAATAAATTAGCTATAGTGCTAATATTAGTTTCTCTAGTTGATCTAACAACTGTCACTCTTTAACCATCAAATATTTAAGAACAAGAAGAGATCAACCTGTCATTCTTTATTCTATTTATGTAACAGACCCTGCAAACATTGGCTGTTTCTGGCAATAGAAACATATCAGAAAATGCCAAATCTCAAGATGCCTCCTGCAACTCACCTCAAATACTGGCCCATGCACAGCATACCCTAAACACACTCATTCAGGGGGTCTCTGGAGTTACCTACAAAGCCAAGGCTCTCTCCAAAGGGCGGCCCCAGACTTCATCACCAGCCTGACCAGAAAGCCCTGGGGCCTTCTGAATGAGGAAGCAAAATCAGATAAAAAAGCAAACCATCGCTAGGGAACACACACCTTCTCTTATCCTCCACCTCTAGAGTATGCTAATTCCTGGAAATGGCAGCAGTTTAGAAATGCCAGCTCTTAGAGAGTGCAAAAGAATAATAGCAATCCAGGAAAACAAGTTATGACCATTAATCAGAATGATGAGGAAATGGCAACCCACTCCAGTATTCTTGCCTGGAAGATTTCATGGGCAGAGGAGCCTGACAGGCTACAGTCCATGAGCCTACAGTCCATGAGCCTATAGTCCATGAAGCTGCAAAGAGTCGGACATGGCTGAGCACACAGCTCAAAATAGTATCCATTTTTATTTTTACTTAGCTGCCTTTTCACATGATTGGGTGATTGGCAACTTCAGTAAAACAGGTAAACTCTTGGTTGGGTATGTCTGTGAATATCTGCAGGAGATTTCAAAGGCAAAGAAATTTTCTGCAAATGCAGAAATCACATTTTACCTCATTTACAAAAATGAGCCATCATTTTAAAAAGAGTTTGGAATTCAAACACCAACTAAAGAAGCATCTTATATTGCAATCTGCATTTAAAGCGCCTAAAAAGTTATGAACAATTGAGCCTTTGTTGTGCTTTTCTAGATAGAGTAAGGAAGTGTCCAATCTAGAATTGGGTCTGCTAAAGCCATCTACATATTGGCATTGCCCTGCTTCTGTAACTCACTTCCCATGGATTGTCAAAGTGATGATAATTATCAGTGGGTCATTTTGAGAGTTAAGCCCTGTGCTCTGATGTCCAGCTGCCTGACTCTCAATTCCTGGCCCTCCACTTGTTGTATGGCCTTGGGTAAGTTTGTAACTTCTTGAAGCTCCAGTTTGGTCACTTTTAAGGTGGGCATAATATGTCCTGCTCTGTGTGGTTATTGAGCAAGAAGGATAATCTGGGTATTGTGTAGGACACAGAAGAAGGGCCATGTAATTGTCAGTCTTCAATATTACTGAGTGGTTATCAGATCCTGAGTCACCAAAGACTAAATCATGTTTAATATCTTTTTCTTCTGGGCTTGTGTTTACAAGATATTTTGTAATATTTTCTTTTAATTATCAGCCTACATGTTAACTCTATTTGACAGCCATATGCTATTTACTTAACCAAAATGTGCCACATAGCTTACGGCAGTGTTTTCCAAACTGTGCTTTAAAAAACTGGGCCTCTGGTGGTGGGGAAGGGGAGGTTTCAAGATGGCTTCCATGTGAGGGATAATAAATGGGGCCAAGCAATGAGGGTCAGAGGTCACTGATTCAGGCTTCTAACGGAAAACCTCTGCCTTTACTGACTTTAAATAGTGGGCTTCTCAGTTAAATTTTAGCTTGAACAAAGTGTTTTGTGGCTCAAAATGTGGGTGGAGGAGTCAGAAAATGCAGATAAAAACACTAATGGTTTACTGCGTCTATTATTTTTAAAAGAAATACTACAGATAGCAAAGACTATATTCGAACAGTTGCCATTTGAGTTCTGATTCTAGATTAAAAATTTTCATCTAAATCATAATTCAAGGATATTTGGAATTTCATCTTTTTCCCTCCCTAGCAGTGTTAAGTAGGGAGGGCTCATTAAACTCTGTTCATTATCCTTTTTTGAGAAGTCTATTGTATAAAGCATTATTACTCAGAATGGAAATGAATGAGGTAAATCTGGCCTCCAAGACCCCATGGCTAAAATTTGTCCCTGTCCCAAAAGTAACCCAAAGCCAAGCAAGTCAAAAGCAGAGTACAGTGGTTAGGTCCATGGTCTCCACAGTCAGACTGCCCAGTATGTATCTTGCTTTGTCCACTTACAGGCTGTGTTTCCAGACAATTCACTTCCTATCTGTGTACCTCAGCCTCCTGTTTGTAACATGAGGATAACAGTACCAATGGTGTAAAGTTATCTTGAGGATTTAGAGAATACACACAAAACAAGGGCTTCTCAGGTGGCATGTGGTAAGGAATCTGCCTGCCAATGCAGGAGACGCAAGAGACATGGGTTCAATCCCTGGGTTGGGAGCATGCCCGAGAGCAGGAAATGGTAACCTGCCCTAGTATTCTTGCCTAGGAAATCCCATGGAGAGAGGAGCCTGGTGGGCTACAGCCTACTGGGTCTCAAAGAGACATGACTGAACATGTATACACAAAACAAACATGATTACCAAAGTGGAAAGGGAAGGAAGGGAGGGCTAAATTGGAGTATGGGATTAACAAACTATTACATATAAAATAGATAGGCAACAAGGATTTACTGTGCAGCACAAAGAACTATTTTCAATATCTTTTAATAACCTATGATGGAAAAGAATCTGAAAAAATATGTATACATATATATAACTGAATCACTTGTCTATACACCTGAAACTAACACAATATTAGCCAAATGAACACAAAATATTTAGAACAAGGGAAGGTAGAAAATAATTACTAAGTAAATATTAGTTCTTGTGGTCATTAAGAACAGAGTTTGTTTTAGAACCATTTTTTTGACACTTGAATTATTTCTAAGTCTAATTACAAAAGTAATTACACAAATTAAGTCTAATTACAAAAATCAAGTCTAATTACAAAAGTCAGTACATATATCATTTTAAATTTCCTTCAGCTATAGGAGGAATGCTGCTGCTGCTGCTGCTAATAGCAACTAAATTAATTAGCTTTATAATTAATTAGCTTTATAATTAATTATTTTAATTCTTGGTAATTTTTCTCTTTCCTTTCATATAATATTATTTTCTTAAACTGTGAACAGAAAAAACAAATTCTCTTGCAAAGTGTCACACAGAAAAATATCAAGCCTGCTAGCCTGTGGTCCTGAGTGTTGTATTATGTTGAATATGGCAAATGAGGACCAAGTAACCTAGCTGTATTTTATTGCTATCCCTTGTGTTTGCTCATATTTTAAGAAAAATATGAATAATAAAGTATGATTTTGACATATCATCTATTTGACCTTTTGATGCACATACTTTTACTTTGTATCTTTAATTTTTGTATTTATCCCTTTTTCCAAGTATAATTCTTGGAATCTAGGGGGGAAAATACCCTGAAAACAATAAAATGATAAATTCTTTTGTTCTTTGTCTTTTTTTAGACTTTCAAGGACTCCACGTGTTGCCTCAGACAGTTGACTGGTCATCTTTTCCTCCTCAACAGTATCTCTTGACTCTCGGGTTCAAAAACAAAGAAGATGGAAAGTTTTTGGAAAAAGTGTCAAGTAGGAAGTTACCAACATTTACAGGTAATTCACCTGGACTTGTTATCTTTCAGTACCATTTTAAGGCATAATTAATTATTCATTAATGAATAATGTGCATTATTCATTAAGCTTTATTCATTTCAAGCCTAGTATATAGTAGAGCCTGGGCACCAAAAAGTTTGTTGGGTCATTCTTAACTCCTTCCAGTCTTCTTTGTGGGTTAGTCAACAATACCTGGAATTCTGGTTCCCTAAGAGCACCCACCTCCCTCACACCAAACATCTCACCCCAATCACACTATCACCAATGCCTAATCATGGGGCACTTAAAGAATACAAGCAAATACAAGCTTTTGTCATCATCAATTAGCAAACATAGAAGAAAATTATGCAACAAAACTACCGTATGAAATCAAAAGTATAGACAATGACCCCCCCCTTAAATCATTTGGATTATCTGCCATTGTATTAATATCTGTTCCACTCTTTTCTTATGTAATTAACCAAGACCTCTACTCTCCTAAAGAGTATTCTAGTTAAGTGGTGCTCAGTAATTCTAGTTGAAAACTTTCAAAAATCAAGAAAATATTCATGTAGAATTGAAGTCTCAGACTTGCAGGCTGAATTCATGACCAGGCTGAATTTATCCCTTCAACTCTACTCACATAATTAAGGATTTGTGTTTTGTCTGGCACTCCATCCTCCGAGGCTTATCTCAACTTCAAGCTACATTCAAAGTCAATGGGATTTGCACACTTGAATAATACCTGGGAGAAATAAGACAAGAATCAGACACATTTATGACAACCTTTTTTTCACAACTCAGGAAAAGCATACTTTGCAGAGAGAGGTGAATTGTTATAGGCTGTGCCTTAGATCTCAATCAGGAAACACAGCAAAAGGAATAAATGATGGTCTCCAAAGGGCAATGTCTCCTCTGCCTTTCTTCTCATAGATCTTTCATTGTGATACTTGTGGTCTTTGAGATGGGACTCGTTCCTGTACTAAAGATTTCATATCTATTAATATTGAGATGTCTGTTTATAGCTTGCTAAGAAAAGCATTTTGAAATGGATGTCTAGCAAAAAATAGTATAAAAGTTTATTGTTACAATTTTTAGAACATAAAACTCCCTTCGGTCTGCTGACCAGAGAAGACACAGTGAGACACATGGAGACAATGGGGAAGCGAATCTTGCCAATATTGGACTTTATTAGAGGCACCCAACTGAATGTAGGTATATGAGTCTTTTATATTTGTTCAGCATACAAATATCAAGCAATTCTAGAACTATACAAAGTTTACATGTAAATATTACAAATACTGGAAGATTTGAGAAACTTCCACAGTGAATCTCATTTGCAAAACCAACCAAAGTTTATTTTAGTCCTTTTATATTTCAAAACATTAATAATAATGTTATACTTTGCAGTTGCCAGCATTTATTAGGCTAGTGTCTTTTTAAAGGGCCTTTTTGTCTTGATATCTAATTGAAGGTTGCACTGAGTTTCTTGCTTCAAATGAGTAACAGAATTTTAGCAAACACGATGCTTTCTCTATTTTATATATTGGGCAATTGCATATAACTATTTTGTTACCTAAACGAAAATTCAGAATTTTGAAAGATAGTTTCTCCACATCATAATGATAGTCAGCCAGTCAGTTCAGTTTCTCTGTCATGTCCTACTCTTTGTGACCCCATGAACCACAGCACGCCAGGCCTCCCTGTCTGTCACAACTCCCGGAGTCCACCCAAACCCATGTCCATTGAGTCAGTGATGCCATCCAACCATCTCATCCTCTGTTGTCCCCTTCTCCTCCTGCCCTCAATCCTTCCCAGCATCAGGGTCTTTTCCAATGAGTCAGCTCTCCACATCAGGTGGCCTAATTATTGGAGTTTCAGCTTCAACATCAGTCCCTCCAATGAACACTCAGGACTGATCTCCTTTAGGATGGACTAGTTGGATCTCCTTGCAGTCCAAGGGACTCTCAAGAGTCTTCTCCAACACCACACTTCAAAAACATCAATTCTTCGGTGCTCAGCTTTCTTAGTCCAACTCTCACATTCATACATACTGGGAAAACCATAGCCTTGACTAGACCGACCTTTGCTGGCCAAGTAATGTCTCTGCTTTTGAATATGCTGTCTAGGTTGGTCATAACTTTCCTTCCAAGGAGTAAGAGTCTTTTAATTTCATGGCTGCAATCACCATCCACAGTGATTTTGGAGCCCCCCAAAATAAAGTCTGACACTGTTTCCACTGTTTCCCCATCTATTTCCCATGAAGTGATGGGACCAGATGCCAGGATCTTGGTTTTGAATGTTGAGCTTTAAGCCAACTTTTTGACTCTCCTCTTTCACTTTCATGAAGAGGCTCTTTAATTCTTCTTAACTTTCTGCCATAAGGGTGGTGTCATCTGCATATCTGAGGTTATTGATATTTCTCCCAGCATTCTTGATTCCAGCTTGGGCTTCCTCCAGCCCAGCATTTCTCATGATGTACTCTGCATAGAAGTTAAATAAGCAGGGTAACAATATACAGCCTTGACGGACTCCTTTTCCTATTTGGAACCAGTCTGTTGTTCCATGTCCAGTTCTAACTGTTGCTTCCTGACCTGCATACAGGTTTCTCAAGAGGCAGGTCAGGTGGTCTGTATTCCCATCTCTCTCAGAATTTTCCACAGTTTCTTGTGATCCACACAGTCAAAGGCTTTGGCATAGTCAATAAAGCAGAAATAGATGTTTTTCTGGAACTCTCTTGCTTTTTTTATAAAACCTGCTGGAACATCTGGAAGTTCATGGTTCATGTATTGCTGAAGCCTGGTTTGGAGAATTTTGAGCATTACTTTACTAGCGTGTGAGATGAGTGCAATTGTGCAATAGTTTGAGCATTCTTTGGCATTGCCTTTCTTTGGGATTGGAATGAAAACTGACCTTTTCCAGTCCTGTGGCCACCACTGAGTCTTCCAAATTTGCTGACATATTGAGTGCAGCACTTCCTCAGCATCATCTTTCAGGATTTGAATTAGCTCAACTGGAATTCCATTACCCCCACTAGCTTTGTTCAGAGTGATGCTTCCTAAGGCCCACCTGACTTCACATTCCAGGATGTCCGGCTCTAGGTGAGTGTGAATGATCACACCTTCATAATCATGTGGGTCATGAAGATCTTTTTGGAACAGTTCTTCTGTATGTTCTTGCCACCTCTTCTTAATATCTTCTGCTTTTATTAGGTCCATACCATTCTGTCCTTTATTGAGCCCATCTTTGCATGTAATGTTCCCTTGGTATCTCTAATTTTCTTGAAGAGGTCTTTAGTAAATTGGATGCTAATCTAAACATTGGCACTTGATCTTTATTTACCCTTAAGGTAAATTATCGAATTCCTTTTTCCAACCGAGGGAAAATATGCCCTTTCTACTTTTTAGTCTTTAAAAAAAAAAAGCCCAAAATAAGACCTGAATTAATCTGTGCTATTTTACAAAATTTAAGCCCCTTTACTGAAAGTACATAAAGGGAACTTCTCATTAACAGGCTATAAAGGCTGCAGATTTCCCCTCTTAAAATATTTTTCAAAAGATCTTTAAGCTGGAAATTTTAAAAATTTCACCATTTGTGG
This sequence comes from Budorcas taxicolor, assembly GCF_023091745.1. Taxonomy (NCBI): domain Eukaryota; kingdom Metazoa; phylum Chordata; class Mammalia; order Artiodactyla; family Bovidae; genus Budorcas; species Budorcas taxicolor. The sequence continues at coordinate 158,776,618 of NC_068910.1, forward strand.
CTTTTGTATTCCATCATTGATCTGATGTTCTTACCTTACAAGAGGAACCAAGGGGGTCATCACCAACAGCTACTTAACATCTGTTCAGCAGTTTATCTGCTCAGTAACATTATTCAGCATTTTAGAAAAGCTATAAAACCCCTCATCTATTTGCATGATCTGTAATTAATTCTATGCTTTATAAATCCTAAAGCACACTTTCACTGATTTTCCTACCACGTAACTTCCCCTTCCTCACAACTGTGTTCCACTCAATCATCTCCCCTATACTTCTATTAATAAAAATTTATTTCTGTCTTAGTCATCTTGGGCTGTCACTCAAAATACCATAGATCAGATGACCCGAACAACAGAAGCTTATTTTCTCACAGTTCTAGAGGCTAGAAGTCTGGGATTAGGTCAGGTTCTGACAAAGACCCTCTTCTTGGCTTGCAGTTAGCTACTTTCTCTGCATCCTAACATTGCACAGAGCAAGCTCTGTGGGGTCTCTTCTTAAAAGAGCATGAATCCCATCATCAGGGCCCTACCAACTCTCATGATCTTGTGTGCATGCTTCGTTGCTCAGTTGTGTCCAACTCTTTGCAACTTCATTGACTGTAGTCTGCCAGGCTCCTCTGTCCATGGAATTTTCCAGGCAAGAATACTGGAATGGGTTGCCATTTCCTTCTCCAGGGGATCTTTCTCCCACATTGGCAGGTAGGTTCTTTACCATTGGCCACCAGGGAAGCTCTCATTTCATCTAACCCTAATTACCTCCCAAAGGCCCCATTTCCACATTGGCCTCTAGGGCTTCAACCTAGAAATTTTAAGTGGACACAAAGATTTAGTTTATAGTAATCTCACTGACTCTGCTGCAAATCTGGGGTCCTGTTCTCCAATTCACCCTCTACTGCAACCTCCTTCAGACACACACACACACACAGCTTCACCACCCCATCTTAATTAGATGCACAAACACATATCATCATTGTCATCATTAGACCTTTGTGCGGAGAAGGCAATGGCACACCACTCCAGTATTCTTGCCTGGAAAATCCAATGGATGGAGGAGGCCGGTGGGCTGCAGTCCATGGGGTCGCTAAGAGTCAGACACAACTGAGCGACTTCACTTTCACTTTTCACTTTCCTGCATTGGAGAAGGAAATGGCAATCCACTACAGTGTTCTTGCCTGGGGAATCCCAGGGACGGGGGAGCCTGGTGGACTGCCATCTATGGGGTCACACAGAGTCAGACACGACTGACACGACTTAGCAGCAGCAGCAGCAGCAGCAGACCCTTGCAAGAAGTGGAAAGAAAGCAAAGTGTTAGTCACTCAGTCATGTCCAACTCTTTGCAACCCCATGGACTGTACCCTGCCAGCCTCCTCTGTTCATAGCATTCTTCAGGCAAGAATAATGGGTGGGTAGCCATTTCTTTCTCCAGGCAGTTTTCCTAACCCAGGGCTTGAATCCAGGTCTCCTGCATTGTAGGCAGATTTTTAGCATCTCAGCCACCAGGGAGGCCCACAAGAATTCTTGTGGAAGCCTTGCTGATAAGAACCATCACCATGTAGTATTATTTCACTTCATCTGCACATGGTTAACCCTGCAGCATCAGTGTCCAGGATACTGGGGAGGTGATCTGTCTGTGCCATGGTTCTTTGGGGAAATACCCACCATAACTTGTTACTTTTCAGGAACCTGCCACATCAAATCTGTTGCCAGTTCAGATCTCCCAATGTGTTGTGAATAAAGGTTAGGCCAATCTAGGCATCATCAGGCATTTCTTAAACACTTTTAACTCATTTTCCTCTCACATTACAAAGGCCATTTTGGCCACTTTGAAATGTGTACACACATGGATATTTATGTGTCTATAAAGAGAATTTAAAAATCATAATGAATAAGATTTTTAGCATCTTATGAATAACTCAGTCTTATTTAGAATAAGTCAGTTGTTTAGTTGCTAAGTCATGTCCTACTCTTTGCAACCCCATGAACTGTATCTAACTGACTCCTCTGTCCATGGGATTTCCCAGGGAAGAATACTGGAATGGGTTGCCATTTCCTGCTCCAGGGGATCTTTCTGACCCAGGGATCAAACCTCCTGAGTATCCTGCATTAACTTGCTTATTCTTTATCACTGAGCTACCAGGAAAGCCCCAGAATGAGTTGATAACACTTTGCTACTTCAAGAGATTTCATCAACTTTCTTAGTTTTGTGTCTATGGAAAATAATAGTGGTTGGAAAATTGTCTCTAAGAGCTTGAATGAAATTGAAGTGAATGAGTCCAAAGGTATCCAGGGACCAAAAGTATATCCAAATACGGACCTCTAGGTTTCTTATTATATATCCAACCACAGCTTCATAAAGCAGGATTGAATCAAACAAGCTGCAAAAGTAACCTAGGTTAAGGAAACAAGTAATGAGTTGCTGAGCAGAAATTATTCCTACATGGTACAATTAACTATGACCCAGGGATCCCTCAGCAGTGTTTTTAGGATCCCCTGAGGTGTGTTTTTTCTTACCAGATGTCAAATGCCATCTGTTTGAATGTTTAGACACTTCAGTGTCCTTGTTGGTTGTGACCCTACCTCGTGACACCTGTAGAAAAAGACTTTTGTCTAAGACCAGCTGTGTAACCCCTAGGATGTCACTTAACCTCTGAGCTTTTTTCTCATTTATCAAATAAGCTGATATATGCCAGGCTCACCTCACACAGTTGTTATGAGACCAAGAGTATACAATCCACAGTGAATCACTTTGTAAAGTATCAAAAATTTTTAAAAATTTTAAGTATTTTTATTGGTTTTCATTTGCTTTGACAGAAGGGTTGTTTTGGAGATCCTTCTTTTTCTTTATAAAAGCCATGTACTTTGAAATTGTGTATTCTTCTAAAATGAAGACTGTGCAAGTGTCCTGTGGATTTTGAATGATTTTCCTTAGGTCACTGATGCACTTAAATCTCCTTAAAAAGGCAGGATTAAGGGTGTCATCTCCCTTCATGCCCACAGTAGGACTTCCCAGAGAACATGAATTTTCACCTCTTGCCACAGGTGGCAGAAAGAGTTGGTGAAGGCGACAAAGACTTTCCTGGTATAAGGTTTCTATGTCTCAGAAAATAATCCTCCTTACACTCTGACACCAGTTTCCTTCCCTTTATAGATTCCTTTGCTAAGTATACAATGCATGGCCAAATAAGAATGATTCTGGCATTTTAAGAGTTATTGTCTAAAAGATTCTTCCAGTTTCCTATCTGGTGGCTTTGAATCCCACTGAACATCAATTCCATTCAACCAGCTGCTCTGCTCTACCAGTATTTTCTCTTCTCTGGATCTTTGTCCTAATTATCTCACAAGCTACTGAATGCTACTATGCTTTTCCATTCATTAACTTTATTGGCTGCTGTCAGTTTAAAACCTTATGTACTGTGCTTCCTGGGGTAAATGTTAAAGAGTTAAAATAATAAAATCTCTCGCCGTGCATGAAGCTTCTTTCACAGGCTGACTTGCCAAAAAAAATGACCTAACTAACCAGATTTTAAATACCTCGTTAATTTCACTTTTAATTTCTTCCAAGTGAAGCATAAAAGATGTTTACACATGCACATTCAAAATGAACAATAATATGTGTTTCCTACCCCCTTTCCTTTGCAATGAATGTTTCTATGTATTATGTCAAATAGAAATACATTCCCAATACTTGGGCTCTGCTTTTCAGCAGTATTAGATTAGCAGTGCCACTTATCTTCCAAACATTTATCCATACCTGCTATTAAATCTAGACAAGTATCTGGAGGAAGCCTTCATTTGAACTTGCTATTTACCTAAACTTCATTGTAGCTAGGTGCAGTTTTAGCTTCAGTCTTGGCCACTCTATTATACCCTCGCCAGGAGCTAAGCATCTTTTGATCACTCCTAAAGTCTCACTGGGAGGGCTACTTCCCTTTAGATTTAGCCCTTGTGAGCTAATTCCTTCATTTTTCATTGTTTCCTTTATTTTCTTAAAGCAACAGCATTAAAGCATTCCTGCTGGCATCTATTCATTTTTATTTTTGCTTCATTTTATCGCTCAAAAGTCCCAAACTTGTAGAGGTAAAATATTAATCTATCGTTTCCTAATAACCAAAGCTGCAATTGGTCTGGGGTGGACAAAGGGGAAGTGGGGGAGGGCTTCAACTATATTCTTTCTCTAGCATCCTATTGGTAAGGAGCACTTCCTGTTTTGTTATGTATCCAACAATCAAGCTAACAAAGCACCATTGCCTTCCACTATTTTTATTTTCCTGATGTTTTGGAAAATTACAATGATAGATTATGTTCCTGAGCAGGCCGTAGTTGTTTCTGTTCTTTGGAGTTGAGTCACTACACCACTTTCCTACAACCAGCCTTATTGTTTATTTTAAAGAAGGACAAAGAAAGCAATTTTTCTTCAGAAAGAAAACTGTGTCTCCGGCAACTCGCTTTCCTCTATTTGACAGTATCGCATTGTTTAGCTACATGTTTAAACTCAATGGGTAGGCTGGCTATTTCGTCAATTTTAAGAAAGGATCTCAAATCCACAATTTGCAATCACTGCTCCCATAGGTTTATAGGTTTTCAGTTAAATGATTAATCGGAAATAGCAAATTAGTGGGGATTGACAGACATTAGTAAAATGGCTGAGATAGCTGTAAGGGAGAAATACAGCAAATACAAGGCAATGGTGCTCAACTTTGCTATATTACCAAGATTCTAAGAAAGTGCCAGAGAGGTTGGTGTCAATCAAGATGTGTATGACATTTCAGAAAGGACTGCCTTCCAAATTCAAGTTAAAATTTCGATGTTCTTTAGTAATACTGGTTTCTAATAATTTTTCTCCTTAAAATAAATTCTATTTTAAGAAGAAAAAGTCATGTCTGCCTTCTCTAATTTCTGGGCGGGGGGGATCTGGCTTTGTGAGCATGCACAGATTAAAATAGTCCATGTGCAGATACTAAGTTTTACGGTTTGTTCTCCAATTTCTGTTTGAGGTTATCTGAATATTCAGGAGGGCACTTTGCTAAAATTCCTATTTCCGGGGCCACATATCACAAGATTGTGAACCCAAGACTTTTTTCTAACCCTTATATACCCCCTTATGTCAGACGTGAAAATGAAAGTGTTAGTCACTCAATCATGTCTGATACTTTGAGACCCCATGGACCATAGCCTGCCAGGCTTCTCTATCCATGGATTCTCCAGGGAAGAATACTGGAGGGGGTTGCCATTCCCTTCTCCAGGGGATCTTCCCAACCCAGGAATTGAACCCAGGTCTCCTGCATTGCAGGCAGATTCCTTACTATCTGAGCCACCAAGGAAGCCCATACTTCTTTCTAAATAAAAAATGTGAGAATTTTATGATAAACTATGTCTCCATCAAGTAGTACAATTTGAATAAACTTCTTAGAGAAGGTAAAACATCCTCTTTTATGGATGGCAGTAGCAAACACAGAGGTGGGCTGCTTTAATTATGTGTGCCCAGTTTTAAGAAAGTCTCAAATACCAGTATATTCATGGGAGTTGGTGGTCCTTACAAGTGCACCTTATTCTATTTCAAAATGGATTGCAATTGCTCGAATGGTCCTAGGAGTCAGAATAAACACTACACTACCACAAGGAGAGAAGCCAGAGTCCATGGCCATCCAATAAGAGCTGGAGATAAAATCAGAGCTGGAGATTTAATGTAAGTCACCAGGGTAGGACAGATTCCACTTGCATAATATTTTTCAGGATTCAATTTGTATAAGATATCATCCTTTGTATAAACCAAATAGTGGGAAACTATTAATTCTTATCATGCGTTGGTGACATAGACAAAGTCACCCCCTTTTAAATGGACACAGCTCTGTGGGATCCCCACTGCGAGAGCAGAGTTCAAGTTCAATTTAATCCCTCTTTTCCCCCCTCATCCTGGCTTCCTTAGGCAGGGCCATCTCTAAACCCTTATCAACAGTCCTGCAAAGTGTTTTCTTTTCTATACATTTGTCTGTTTGAAGGAAGGGTATACACAATCCTCTAAAATAACAGAAGAAAATATTTATTTGCACTAGATGCCATTAATTCCGATGCACTAAATATATTACAACGAGCCCTGATGTTATTCCTCAGGGAGAGGTTATTTCTGTGTTTTTGTTCTAAACCATTTCCTTCTCTCCTGGGAGACTAGGGGAGTTTTCATGCGTGCTCAGGTGTGATGGAGAAGTTGCAATATGCCAGCCTTCTCAGCCGGCTGCAGAGAGTAAAGGAACAGTCCCAGGTGATCAATCAAGCAATGGCCGAGCTAGCAACCATTCCCTATCTACAGGACATCAGTCAACAGGAGGCGGAATTAGTAAGCATCTGTTTTTCTTTGTTCACAAGCCCTGAACCGACAGAAGAGTGATATGGTCTGAAAAAGAATGTAACAATAAATGGCAGTCCAAGGGCAAACTCTCCAACTCTCATGAAGCATTCTAATGAAGAAACTAGAAATTATAGAAAGGTGTATGTGTGTGTTTCATTTGCTCACCCTGACTAGCTAGCTTCCCTTTATTTTATAGCAAGACTTTTGTAATGTATGAAAATACAGAAAAGGGGTGATTATTCATATTCTGAGTCAGGCTTTTTTGTTTCAAGTAAAGTGAAATTTTAATAATTTTTTTGTTTTTTCATTCCAAGACATGTTAATATATGATTCTCTTTGATGGAAAAGTAAGAGGAAAAAAAAGTAATTGCTTGATAGAAGACTGACTCTACAAAACTATCTTTAGAGTTTTCTTATTCACTTTGAGTGTCACATATATGTTTGCAGTACCAACATGCACGCACGCGCACGCACATGCGCATGCACACACACACACACACACACACACACACACACACATTAAGGGAGTTGTCTTATTTGAGGGGAAATGTAGTCAAATGGTGGGGTGTTTTTTTTTTTGTTGGTTTTTTTTTTTACTGAACTGACCAGTTAATTTAGAAAACACAAAGCCTGTCAAAAACTAGTTGGAATACCTAGGAATAACTACTCTGCTACCTAGAGTTTTATACAGAAGACAAAAGAGTTTTATACAGAAAATTGTAAGACACTGATGAAAGAAATCAAAGACAACATAAACAGATGGTGAGATATCCCATGTTCCTGAACTGGAAGAATCAATATTGTGAAAATGACTATACTGCCAAATGTAATCTACACATTCAATGAAATCCCTATCAAATTACCAATGGCATTTTTCACAGAACTACCACAAAAAAATCTCACAATTCATATAGAAATACAAAAGACCCCAAATAGCCAAAGCAATCTTGAGAAAGAAGAATGGAGTTGGAGGAATCAACCTTCCTAACTTTAGACTATACTACAAAGCTATAGTCATCAAGACAGTATGGTACTGGCACAAAAACAGAAATAAATAGAACAATGGAACAGCATAGAAAGCTCAGAGATAAAGCCTTGTTTTGCATACCTTGTTTTCACAAAGGAGGCAAGAATATACAATGAGGCAAAGATGGTCTCTTCAATAAGTACTACTGGAAAAATTGGACAGCTACATGTAAAGAATGAAACTAGAACACTTCCTAACACCCTACACAAAGATAAACTCAAAATGGATTAAAGGCGTAAATATAAGACCAGAAACTATAAAGCTCCTAGAGAAAAACATAGGCAGAACACTCTATGACATAAGTCACAGCAAGATCCTCTATTACCCACCTGCTAGAGTAATGGAAATAAAAACAAAAATAAACAAGTGGGACCAAATTAAACTTAAAAGCTTTTGTGCAGCAAAGAAAACTATAAACAAGGTGAAAAGACAACCCTCAGAATGGAGAAAATAATAGCAAATGAAACAACTGATGAAAGATTAACTTCAAAATATACAAGGAGCTCATACAACTCAATATCAGAAAAACAAACAATCCAATCAAAAAAATGAGCTAAAGACCTAAACAGATATTTCTCCAAAGAAGAAATACAGATGGCTAATAAACACATGAAAAGATGCTCAACATCACTCACTATTAGAGAAACATAAATCAAAACTACAATGAGTCACCTCACATTAGTCAGAAAGGCCATCATCAAAAAATCTACAAACAATAAATACAGGGAAGGGTGTGGAGTAAAGGAAACCCTCTTGCACTGTTGGTGGGAATGCAAATTGATACAGCCACTATGGATAACAGTGTGGACATTCCTTAGAAAACTAGGAATAAAACCACCATCAGTTCAGTTCAGCTCAGTTGCTCAGTCGTGTCCGACACTGCGACCCCCTGAATCGCAGCACGCCAAGCCTCCCTGTCCATCACCAACACTCGGAGTTCACTCAGACTTGCATACATCGAGTCAGTGATGCCATCCAGCCATCCCATCCTCGGTCGTCCCCTTCTTCTCCTGCCCCCAATCCCTCCCAGCATCAAAGTCTTTTCCAGTGAGTCAACACTTCGCATGAGGTGGCTGAAGTACTGGAGTTTCAGCTTTAGCATCATTCCTTCCAAAAAATCCCAGGGTTGATCTCCTTCAGAATGGACTGGTTGGATCTCTTTGCAGTCCAAGGGACTCACAAGAGTCTTCTCCAACACCACACTTCAAAAGCATCAATTCTTCGGCACTCAGCCTTCTTCACAGTCCAACTCTCACATCCATACATGACCATAGGAAAAACCATAGCCTTGACTAGATGGACCTTAGTTGGCAAAGTAATGTCTCTGCTTTTGAATATACTATCTAGGTTGGTCATAACTTTTCTTCCAAGGAGTAAGCATCTTTTAATTTCATGGCTGCAATCACCATCTGCAGTGATGTTGGAGCCCCCAAAAATAAACTCTGACACTGTTTCCACTGTTTCCCCATCTATTTGCCATGGAGTGATGGGACTGGATGCCATGATCTTCATTTTCTGAATGTTGAAGTTTGAGCCAACTTTTTCGCTCTCCTCTCTCACTTTCATCAAGAGGCTTTTTAGCTTCTCTTCACTTTCTGCCGTAAGGGTGGTGTCATCTGCATATCTGAGGTTATTGATATTTCTCCCAGCAATCTTGATTCCAGCTTGTGTTTCTTCCAGTACAGCATTTCTCATGATGTACTCTGCCTAGAAGTTAAATAAGCAGGGTGACAATATACAGCCTTGACATACTCCTTTTCCTATTTGGAACCAGTCTGTTGTTCCATGTCCAGTTCTAACTGTTGCTTCCTGACCTGCATACAGATTTCTCAAGAGGCAGGTCAGGTGGTCTGGTATTCCCATCTCTTTCAGAATTTTCCACAGTTTCTTGTGATCCACACAGTCAAAGGCTTTGGCATAGTCAATAAGGCAGAAGTAGATGTTTTTCTGGAACTCTCTTGCTTTTTCCATGATCCAGTGGATGTTGGCAATTGATCTCTCTGGTTCCTCTGCCTTTTCTAAAACCAGCTTGAACATCAGGAAGTTCACGGTTCACATATTGCTGAAGCCTGGCTTGGAGAATTTTGAGCATTACTTTACTAGCACGTGAGATGAGTGCAATTGTGTGGTAGTTTGAGCGTTCTTATATGTCCCAGCAATCCTACTTCTAGGCATATACCCTCAGAAAATCAAATTGAAAAAGACATATGTAACCCAATGTTCACTGCCACTCTGTTTCCAAAAGCTAGGACATGGAAGCAATCTAGATGTCTATCATCAGAGGAATGGATAAAGAAGTTGTGGTATATATATAAAATGGAATATTATTCAGTCATAAAAAGAAACACATTTGAGTCAGTCCTAATGAGGTGGATGGACCTAGAGCCTATTATGCAGAGTGAAGTAAGTCAGAAAGAGAAAAACAATTATCATGTACATCAAGGCTGTATCGGGGAAGGCAATGGCACCCCACCCCAGTACTCTTGCCTGGAAAATCCAGTGGATGGAGGAGCCTGGTTGGCTGCAGTCCATGGGGTCACAACGAGTCAGACACAACTGAGCTACTTCACTTTCATGCATTGGAGAAGGAAATGGCAACCCACTCCAGTATTCTTGCCTGGAAAATCCCAGGGATGGGGAAGCCTGGTGGGCTGCCGGCTATGGGGTTGCACAGAGTCGGACATGACTGAAGCGACTTAGCAGCAGCAGCAAGGCTGTATATTGTCACCCTGTTTATTTAACTTCCATGCAGAGTACATCATGAGAAACGCTGGAAGAAGCACAAGCTGGTATCAAGATTGCCAGGAGAAATATCAATAACCTCAAATATGTAGATGACACCACCCTTATGGCAGAAAGTAAAGAGGAACTCAAAAGCCTCTTGATGAAAGTGAAAGTGGAGAGTGAAAAAGTTGGCTTAAAGCTCAACATTCAGAAAACAAAGATCATGGCATCTGGTCCCATCACTTCATGGGAAATAGATGGGGAAACAGTGGAAACAGTGTCAGACTTTATGTTTTGGGGCTCCAAAATCACTGCAGATGGTGACTGCAGCCATGAAATTAAAAGACGCTTACTCCTTGGAAAGCAAGTTATGACCAACCTAGATAGCATATTAAAGAGCAGAGACATTACTTTGCCAACAAAGGTCCATCTAGTCAAGGCTATGGTTTTTCCAGTAGTTATGCATCAATGTGAGAGTTGGACTGTGAAGAAAGCTGAGAGCTGAAGAATTGATGCTTTTGAACTGTGGTGTTGGAGAAGACTCTTGGGAGTCCCTTGGACTGCAAGAAGATCCAACCAGTCCATCCTAAAGGAGATCAGTCCTGGGATTTCTTTGGAAGGACTGATGCTAAAGCTGAAACTCCAGTACTTTGGCCACCTCATGCAAAGAGTTGACTCATTGGAAAAGACTCTGATGCTGGGAGGGATTGGGGGCAGGGGGAAAAGGGGACGACCGAGGATGAGATGGCTGGATGGCATCACCAACTCAATGGACGTGAGTTTGAGTGAACTCTGGGTGTTGGTGATGGACAGGGAGCCCTGGCGTGCTGCGATTCGTGGGGTCACAAAAATCAGACACAACTGAGCGACTGAACTGAACTGAATGTACATATACATATGGAATCTAGAAAGATGGTACTGATGAATCTATCTGCAGAGCAGTAAAGGAGACACAGACATTGAGAACAGAATTATGGACATGGCTGGGAAAGGAAGAAGGAGTTGGCGGAAGGTATGGAGAGAGGGAGAGAGTAACATGGAAACATACATTACCATATATAAAATAGATAGCCATTGGCAATTTGCTACATGACTCAGGGAACTCAAACCAGGGCTTGTTAATAACTTAGATGGGCAGGATGGGGAGAGAGGAGGGAGGGATACTCAAGTAGGAGGGGACATGGGTAAGCCTATGGCTGTTTCTACTGGTTTTTGGTAGAAACCCCTGCGGTACTATAAAGTAATTATCCTTCAATTAAAAAGAAACAAAATTTCTAAAAAGTAGTTGGAGAAATACCTCACAGAAAAAAATCTTCAAGTAGACTTGTGTATTATAACCATAATATTAGAAACTATAGCACCTCATTTGGAAAACAATTACTAATCACTGTGCTGGCCATTCAGAGAAAGGTAAAATTTATGCCATATAAGGCTGATGTGTTGTTGGGAAGGGCTCTTTACTCTAAGGCTCTAATTGAAGGTAGTGAAAACTAATTACAGACCTGACCGAATTCACATGGCAAGGATAAGAACAACCCCAAATTATCACCTGCAATTTTCAGATAACTAAAGGAATCCTCCCTCTTTGAGCTTTGAAAGTTGTAACAAATTACTCAAGAAATGAACTGCCAACATTTATAATGATCATCTGAATCTGCAAAAGCATATTAAATAAATATTGATATTCAAAGTAACCATTTAAAACTGTTGGAGTAGCCAAATAATAAAATTCTGCATACCAAACATTAAAACTATGAGGGATATAAAGTCTATTAGTCAGATAATTATTAAGTCACAACTGGAAATAATACTTTCTAAATCTGTATGGTTTTATACACAGAATGCCTTCTAAAAGGCTAAGTGTTTATCCTACCATTCATAAGGCATTCAGGAGTGTAGCAACTGTGGAGCTTTCAAAGTGCATATTATAGCCAATTTTAGATGATTAATGCTCCTCTGAGATAAGAGAAAGCAAAGAAAATGTTAATTTAAGAAGCTGGCACAATGTTGATCCTGTCTTCCTGAAAAGCACACTCAAGATTTAAATGAAAAATACAGGGGAGTTTTCTGCACTTAGGTCTTCTTAACCACACATCTGCAGCTTTCTTTTTTCTGAAAATTCTTATATTTTTAAATATACAAAAAGAGCATGAAACTAGCATTACTGACATCCCTAACTAACATATCTATGCAATACTCTACTACCTGAAACCTTGAAAAATAAGATTTCATGGGACATTTTCATAATTTATATACCTACTAGAAAAAAAAAGTAAATGTAAAGGGATGTATATGTGCAAACCAAATATTTTTAAAAATCATGTATCTTTCAAGATTTCATCATCTTAATAGATTTTACTTTCCAAGTTCCAAGCATGGGTTAACCTAGATAATATATCCTTGAAATCCCTTTTGTGATGCTACACAAACAGTGACTACTCAGTAGAAGAGTTCTGAGTGACTCAACTCCCTACCTAAAATATCTAAAGAACAGAAAGATTATCTAAGATTATCATAATGTTTGACACCACAGTGAACTGAACTGGCATTTGTTCTTTAGAGAACTTTTTTTTCCAGTTTCGAATGTCACGTGGCTTGATGTGGCCTCATTACTTTGCAGGCACGTATATCGTCTGTGTGCAGCTGTTGCTGTTTAGTTGCTCAGTCGTGTCGACTTCTTTGTGACCCCATAAACTATAGCCCGCCAGGCCTCTCTGTCCATGAGATTTCCCAGGCAAGAATACCAGAGTGGGTCACCATTTCCTTATCCAAGGGATCTTCCCAGCACAGAGATTGAACCCATGTCTCCGCTTGGCAGGCAGATTCTTTACCAATGAGCCACCTGGAAAGCCCCAGCGTGTGTGTAGAATTATTTTAAATTGGAATATGGCAGTTTGGGGCAAAGGGTGGAATTTTAAAACTCGCCTCTGAAATGGAACCTAAAGAGAAATCTTGGTTATTTTGAAATTTTAGAAAAGAATAGTAAAAGAACTTCAATGGGCTAGATCCTTTAAGAGGTAATGAAACAACACAATTCTAGTATGGTCCTCTGGAGAGTTTTTGCATGATGCCTAGGATTATGATGCATTAGCCTCAGGAGAAAACACTAAAACGCGTTCATGTACTACAAGCCATTTCCCAAGAGAATTAACTACTGCCTTCATTCTTTACAACCCAAATCTGTTTTCATAAAAACATCAACACCCACTGCATTAAAACCTATATGTTTTCTACAAATTTTCAAGAAGAATCTTTCTATTGTTTCAATATTTTATATCTGCAATAATACTTGGTAATGACTGAAGCAGCAATGAGGTGGCAGTGTTCATTGTCGGAAAGATGAGTAATAAAATCATCAGCGTACAAATGATTTTTTAATTAGGTTTTAATCTGTGTATTTAGAGAAGTTATTTCTGTGTGAATTCCACACTGATAATTTTTATCTTGGTGCCACAGCTACAGTCACTAATGGCAGACGCCATGGACACCCTTGAAGGAAGAAGAAACGATAAAGAACGTGTGTGGAATACAATTCTAAAGGTAAAACTTTCAGCTGAAGGAAAAAAAGATATGTTATTCTCAAAGAAAATATCCATTTGGGGTCAACTCTGTTTAAAGATAAAAAGAAAAGGAAGTTCCTCAGCTTTTCTTTTTTTTTTTTTTTTCACTTTACAATACTGTATTGGTTTTGCCATACATTGACACGAATCCACCACATGGTTCTCTTTTTAAAACAAATGCAGCTGTCTCTGGAAGTATAACCAAGACGAAATGTGGACATTTATTTAATTTGGTCCTTCAGGTCTGTTGTATTTCTGACTGTGGTCCTGTACTTTTGGGGTCTCTTATCATGCTTGTTTTCATGTTACATTTTCATTATCTGCTCCTTCATTATTGGTTATTATATATATTTAAAGCCCCTTCCTCAATGTTTCAATTTGCTCCCCAACCCCTTCTCCTGTAATTGGCACTTAAGGAATAATGGCTACATTTCAGGGAACTAGAAGAAAACTAGCACATTGAAGTTTGGGGTGAAGAAATGACATACTGGTTGTTAGAAGTCAGAGAACATCTCTTCGTTGGTTACCTGAGTTACACAAAACAAGTCCTGAGATGCACCTGGCCCCAGGTACTCAGGAGACTTGTGTGATACCACAAGACCTTCTGACAGTGTAGGAAGGAGTAGTGTTGGTTTACAGTCCAGATGAAAGTGATAAATTCCGATCAATGTACTCCCCACGCAGTCTCTTCCAATCATGGTAAGAACCCGCAGAGGGAAAACTGGTGTCAGGAGACGTGAGAAGAAAACACTGTTCCATTTAAGAGGTAAAGTCAGCCATGAGGGATTTTGATGCATTTGCAGAAATGTGCCTCTTCTGTAATCAATTCAGAGAACCTAGGGTGAATGTATATAATAGAAATCAACAGAACTCATCTAATATTTGTTGAATATCTACTATGCCTGAATATCTACTATGCCTGCGTTATGGACCTTTTGCTGGGCAAGACAAACACAGCCCCTACCTATATGGGCCTTACCACCTAGGAAAGAAGCAGCTACTTAAACACTTATAAATATTATATTTTAAAAGTGGATGTTCAGTGATTATGGGAACAAATAGAGGAATATAATCTGGTCTGAGAGGTCAGAAAATCCATCTTGAGAAAGCGATATTTATAAAACATTCAAAAGATAGTAGTAGCTATCTAGATGAAACGGGAGATTTTTACACAGAGGGAAATGCTTGTACCAAGAATGCTAAGAAAGCATGGTGAAACTGACAAAGCAACAAGCAACATGTTTTAAAATGAAGTGCAAAGGCAGGAGAAATCAAATCACAGGTCTTATAAATTATGTTCAGGATTTAGAATGTTTCAGCAAGTATTTATGTGGTAAATATTTTTGAGATATTTCTAGCGCTGTAGTGGGATAACAAACTGAGGCTACAGAAATCTGGGGAGGTCAGTTATAAGGTGGCAGCATGATCTACTTTGGTGGGCACAGAGATGGAGAGAAGCAGACAGATATAAGAAATATTCAGGAAGCAAATCCACAGGCTTTATTTACTGATTGCATATGGGAGTTTAGAGGACAGAAAAAGTTAGAACAATGCTCAGACTTTGGGCTTAAGCCACCAGGCGGGGAATAGGGAGAGGTTTGCTGGTGCAAAGGAAGGAAGGAAACACTTCAAAGAAGCAGCTTTGGGCTGAGACCATAAATACTTTCAGAGTCCGCAGAAAGCATACCAGGTATTTGAAAGGGAAGTTAATATACAGGGTGGTTAACTGGGTATGAAAATTTAGGTAACTGAAAAGGAAAACAGTTTATCACAATGGAACCATTAAAAGAAACAGCTACTATCCCTTTTAAGGGCTGGAGAATCAAAGGGAAGAGATTGCAATTATTGAAACTCAGAGTTGGGACCCGACTGGGCCACAACTCAGATCTCCTACTAGGAGGTGCTGTTTAGCTGGTGCCAGTGTCCCGGAGCTTGGAGGAGGGGTCGTGAAAGACTTCTGAGGAGGGAGCACTAACCCACTGTTGCTGATGGGGAGGGAAGGAAAGCAGTTTTAATGGAGGTTATTTGGCAACTTTTGGAAAAGCTAGATTTCACAGCCACTACAGAAAAGAATGTATATTTCTAGAGCAAAGAACCTTTACTGAATAGATGCTCACAGGAACCCCAAGCAGACCGGAAGTCCGCAGTAAATAAACGAGAACAGCAAGTCCCTCCGTTCTCCCTTGATTTTACAGTGCCCCTCTATCGCCCCCTGTTGATGGAGACAAAAAGAGGGCAAAACAGAAATGGAGTTTACAGAGTTCCAGCCCCAGCATCAAAGAGTGAAAGTGAAAGTCACTCAGTCGTGTCCGACTTGTGATCCCATGAACTATACAGTCCATGGAATTCTCCAGGCCAGAATACTGGCATGGGTAGCCTTTCCCTTCTCCAAGGGATCTTCCCAAATCAGAAATCAAACCCAGGTCTCCTGTATTGCAGGTGGATTCTTTACCAGCTGAGCCACCAGGGAAGTCCAAGAATACTGGAGTGGGTAGCCTATCCCTTCTCCAGGGGATCTTCCCAACTCCGGAATTGAACCGGGGTCTCCTGCTTTGCAGGTGGATTCTTTACCAACTGAGCAATCAGGGAAGCCCCATTGGGGTTAAGGGACAAAAGGCCAATAACTGGATTTCCCTGGTGGCTCAGACAGTAAAGAATCTGCCTACAGTGTGAGAGACCTGGGTTTGATCCCTGGGTCAGGAAGATGCCCTGGAGAATGGAATGACTACCCACTCTAGTATTCCTGCCTGGAGAATTCCATGGACAGAGGAGACTGGTGGGCTACAGTCCATGGGGTCGCTGGCACAAAAGTGCATTGAAGTTAGGGTATTGAAACTAGGGCAAGATATCCAAGATGAAATACAGGAGTCTGGAGTTCTGAATAGAGATAGAGATTTCTAAATCATTGGCAAAGTGGTGATAACTGAAATCACTTGAGTGAGTGGCATGGCAGAGAAAGAGCAAACAATGAGAAAACAGCTTTGAGGAGCACATTTCAAATTTAGGAAGAAAACTCTACAAAGGAGACTAAGAAGGAATGATAGGGTAAACCAAAGCTAGAAGTAAACCAAACCTAAGGCTCATGGGAGCCAAGCAATATAATTAAATATTTGTGCTTACTGCAGAAAGAATTGTTAGCACAGAGGGTAGCAAACTAGAGCCCATAGGTCCAAAACCAACCATGTACTTATTTTTGTAAATAGAGTTTACTACACATAGCCATGCCATTCATTTAAGTATTATGTATGTCACCTTGGCCAAGTTGAATAGTTGCCATGAAGACCATATAGCTCACAAAGCCTAAAATATTTGCTATCTGAAAAGTGAAGTGAAGTGTTAGTCACTCAATTTGTGTCTGAATCTTTGTGGTCCCATGGACTGTAGCCCGCCAGGCTCCTCTGTCCATGGTATTCTCCAGGCAAGAATACTAGAGTGGGTTGCCATTCCCTTCTTCAGGAGATCTTCCTGACCCAGGGATCAAACCCAGGTCTCTTTCACTGGAGGCAGATTCTTTACTGTCTGAGCCACGAGGGAAATCCAGTTATTGGCCTTTTGTCCCTTAAGCCCAATGGGGCTTCCCTGATCAGGTTCAGGGACTGAACCTGCATCTCTTGCATTGCAGACAGTCTCTTTAGCATCCAAGCCATCAGGGAAGCCCCCTATACAAAAAAAAGTTTGCTGTACCCTTGTACCCTGGTTTAAACAAGTATCCCTCCAAGAAATATTTGCATTTGTACAGTAAACATATATATTTACAAATTCAAGAGATATCAGAATAGTCCAATTATGAAGTTCCAGCCAAAAAGGTGGAAGAGGGACTGACATTTGTCTATACCTGCCTGCACTTTGTAGGCAAAGTTTCACCCAACCCTAAGCTGGTGATCTGATGTCCACATTCACAGGAGAGCTTAGCCAGCAGCTTCACACTTTGTCCTCACTGCAGTTACTCTACTGCTGTGTTAAATATCATCCCAAATATAGTGGTTTAGAACAAAATTATCTCCCACAGGTCTATGGGTTGACTAGACTCAGCCAGGTGGTTCTTGCTTGCTATCTCTCCTGCAGTTCAATCAGATGACATCTGCCCCTTTTGCTGGAGTCACCTGACTGCTAAAATGTTCTGGACTCTAGGATGGCTCCCTCATATGGTTGATATCTGATATTAGTCAGCTGAGACATTGACTGGAGTGCCTAAGTATGGCCTCTTCATGTGAATTAGGCTTTAAATAGCACAAGAGCTGAGCTCCAAGAGGAAGTATCTCAAGAAAAAGGAAGTAAAAACCATCAGTCTTCTAAAAGACTAAGTCCAGATCTAGGATAGCAACTGTCACCACATTCTAGTGATCAAAGCAGTCATAGGCCAGCCCTGAATCACAGGACTGGAGAAACAGATTGCAGTTTTTCCAAGTGGAGTGATATGTACGTTTGTGGAGAGAATGAGTTGATAAGCTCTAGCAGTGGAGCTGTGGATCAGGGCCCCAGACTGGAAAACATATCTGCAAGCAAGCAGGCGTCAGGAAAATAGTCAAGTTCAAGGCCTCTGAGATTGGAACACCTCAGAACCCCTCCACCCAACCACTGGGTAACTAGAAAGACTCACTGGTGAGCAGCCAATCTTTCCAAATTAAAAGCCCTGGTAATAATCCCAGCTTTCTAAATGGAAGCTCCTGAGAGGTCTTTAGGAAGATGTGAATGGGAAGGAATAGGGTGCCAAATTTTTCCCAAGGGCTTTCAATTTGGTTAATGTGACGCTACAAAGCATGATTGTATCACTTTCAGACGATTCCGGTAGCAAGTAAGTAATTTCCTTTTACTGCTACAGAGTTAATTTGCATGTGCAGAAAAAAAAAGCTAATTGTACAAGCTACACTGTGCTCTGAGCCCACTAGAAGTTGATATCAGCATCACCACCTCTGAGATCTGTTATCTGTAATAGAAACAGCTGTTGTACCTAATGAAAACACTTGAAATTTTCATCTGAAGCAGCAGAATTATAGCAGCACCTCCCAGTTCCATGGAGTTAAAGGGTCTGTCAGAATCCCTATTACCTAACACAATTTTCAGAGCTCCACTTTGTTATAGGTCTATAAAAAGACTATCAAGATGAAATCTGATTCATGAGTGCTGACCTCCTGTCTATATTTTGTTATCTTTGAGATTTCTCTAAGGACCCAGAAAGAGAAAGAGTGTGACAATTGTGTTTATTTTCCAATTCACCAGAACTAAATACTGTATATTCTTTACAGAGTTTAGGAAAGTGACTCTTGTTTTGGTTTGGCTTTACAGAATATTTCCTTTCCAGTAATTAACTCCAGAAAGATATATGTATGTTGGTTTTGCTGTACAAATACAAAAATAAGCAGATTATGTTTTTTTAAAAGGTGAGGTAAATTTTCTCATGTTGGAAAGTCCCTTGCCACAATAGGATTCTTTAAATAAGAGTATCACACTTTGCTTAACTTTAGTCTGTAACAAAAATATCTGAGAAAATGCACCCTTTGAATGACAGGTCCTGTTACCACACTGCTCATTCCTGCAATCAGTGTCTGGGGCAGACACTGTTCCCGACATTGGAGATACAGCCGTGAAAGAGCGGTGCCCTCATGACATTTGCATTCTGCTAGAGAAAAGTAGGCAATAAACTTCTAAAGAAATATGGAATGCAAGTAACACATGCCAGGAAAGGAAAATGGAGAGTAGCAGATGATTGCAACTGCAATAGAATAGTCAGGGCAGGATTCACTGAGGTGATGACTGAATGACTATCTGAAAAAAAGGCAAACCATGCCAATCTCTGGTGAGAAGCATTCCACGTAAGGGAAACAGCACATGTGAGACCCTGAGACTGGAGGGTGCCTACCAGGTACAAGGATCTGCAAGGAGAGCAAGGTGACTGGAGTAGAATGACAAGGGTAATAGGAGATGGAACGAGAGAGGAGAGGATGGCATGCCTTATCAAACAAACACAAAAACTACTTTAAGCTGCTGAATTGAGACTACATTGAAGAGGGCAAGGGCAGAGTCAGGGAGTCTAGTTAGGAGGTAACTGCAGTGATACAGGAGAGGAATACTGGTGGCTTGAACCCTGAACTCAGTGGCTATAAGAAGTGGTCAGATTCCGTCTTCTATCCACAAGAAGAACAAAAGCTTATTTACAGGGAGGCTAATACAGTAAAATACATCCTGAACTAACATTCAGAGACCTGGGTCTGTCACAAATTAGCTCAAATCCATGTCTTTTCTCAAGGACTCAGTTTTCTCATCTGTAAAATAAGGATAATGAACTAAGATTGAAAATACCCTCTCTGCTCTGAAAAATTGGGTCTTTTGAAATTCAGACCATCAAAATGAAAGAAGAATTGATGTTTACTGAGCTCTTAATACAAGCCAACACTCTTATTCACTTTATATACACCAACTCACTAACCCTCACATAGGGTAAAAGGCATAATTTATTGTAAACAGAGACGTTTAGCAATTTTCCTAAAATCCCACTGTCAGTAAGTGGTGGAATCAGGATTTGATCTGACCTTAGAGCCTAATCTTTTTCTTGAGAGAAGCCCAAGCTTTGTGTAACTGAAAAAGCCCAACCAACCAGCATTATTTTATGTGTGGCTGAGCATTCAGGTATGAGGTCAAAAGGGGAATTAGGGTGACCCCTAATCAAAGTAAAATCTGTCCCGTTTGTCTGTCTTCAGTTCTCAAAATAAAGTTCTTTCAATCTGAGCCAAAGAGGTCACTAAGGAATTTTTGGTTTCGTCTCCCTCTGTAATCCACGGGTATAGGCTCCTCCTCCTCTGTTCCTTAGCTCTCCATCTAGAACCAGAAACTATACAAAGCCTCAATCTACAAACTCTTGACCATGAATTCAGGCCGCACTTGTGGGACCTTGGACAAATCACAGCCTACTGAGAAATACAGTGTCTTCACATACTTGGTAACTTCAGGGTCTGCGATTCTGTGTTACTGTGCATTGAGTCCTAAGACCCATAATACACTAGACCTGCAGGGAATAGAAAAAGGAGCCTTTTTAAAGAAAGAAAGATGCCAACTGTTGAGTTGGAACGTTCTTATTTCTTCTCACCAGAGACTCAGTTTAGAGAAACATTTAAGCGACACTGTCTACAATCCAGAAGACAAAGTTATTGGCTCTTCATTTACAAAGTCTAAATTTCGCACTGCAAAGATCAAAATTTAATCTGGTATGACATAAAATATTGTCTTATTCTGATATGCCTCTAGATCTGACTTGAGACTAAATAAAGAGAAATAAAACTTGGTTACTTTAAAAGTAATGAGAGCTACTTCAGCATATAATCATAATCCTATGAATTTTCATGAGAAAAAATGCTACCTTAAAATTTCAAATAAGAAAATATAACACAGTACATCATAATCCTTCGTGAATCCAACAAATGGAGTTTAGGTGGATATCTTTAAACTTTAAAGCTTAAAGCATCCATGTGAATTTATTATAAAATATTTAGCTTTGGGGGTTCCTTTTTATCTCAAAATCTTAACTTATAAATCATGCTCACTGTCAAACAGAAATGACATTCATTGATTCACTCATTTGCTTTTTAAGATAAAAGGGGGATAGAATTGTATATCACTTAGCAACTCTGTTTTTATGCAAGTCTGCTGACATGGGCAGACCATGCAGGGGAAAGCACAAATTGGTGAGATGGGCTGGGGCAGTTAACCAACCAAGAGGGAGAGAGAAGAATAAATCGGAGCATTTTGTTTACTTTCCACATCAGCATTCAAACCTGAGTATTTCCAGAAACTCTGCTGAGAGAGACTGCACGTGTGGCACTATCATTCATTGGCCAGGCATCTGAGCTGACTAATACGCAGTTGGGGCCTGCCATTGTGTCTGTCTGACAGGACTGCCGTCTTGTCAAAGATTCAGCAACCATACCACTCATTTGCAAAGCAGTTTTTCCGGCAATCAGGCTTTTCCTGTGTGTCTTGTTCTTTAGGGAGTCTCCACAGATTTACTGCAACTTGATTATGAATCTTTTCTGCTTCTGGTTATGGGCTTCTTCATTAGCATATCCCCAAATTCCTTTACGGTGTGTGCTCTGAGCACTGCTAAGCATAATAATGCAGATCATGCACAGAAACCCAAGTGCTCTTTTGCTGACCATGCTGAGGGGAAGGAGGCAGGGAGGCAAGGCCCAAGGGGCTGAAGAGGCCAGGTGCCTGGAATAAATAAATCATTGCAATTCCTGGGACAATGAGTCTGTGCCAGTAAGCGTCTAAACTGGCAACTGTAGTGGAGGAGCCTTTGCCAAAGCCCTGGCAGACCCTCCTGACTGTGGTCAGAGGCTGAGCCCTGCAACTGTCAGACCTGGAGGGAGGACCTTCCTCAAACAAACAGCAAAGCCACGTCTAGCCTGGCAAGCAGAGAAAGCCGAGAGCCTCAGTTCTGGACATCTCCCCTGGCCACTGTGCAACACTCCAAATATTGATATATGGTGAATTTCAATCACCACTTAAATCGAACAAAATCTTTATCCTCTGACTTATAGGGAAAAGTATGTGGTTAATTTGTTAAATATTTTCGATAGTTGCATTTGCTAGTCACTCACTTTCCACCTGTATTCGGCCTTTCCTCCAAAACTGAGAATACCTCCCATATACTTTGTTGGCTAAAAGTATTCTGAAACTTTGATGATTTGGCAAGAAATTTCTGCAGCAGAAACATTTCTGTGTAGGAGTTGGATCTATCACGGCTCTCATCTAGGGAGCATGAATCTAGAAACTGTGCCTTTTTAACCAGGAGTTTATCAAGGGTTAGACAAAACTAATCAGCCATTGATTAGGTCCTCACATACTTAATAAAATACTGTGATATCCAACAAATTCTTAAACTATGTTAGTCTGTTTAAAGTTTGCTTTTGAATAACTATTACAATGAAAACAGGCTATAGGAAAAATTGTTTCAGGTAAATAAACAATGTGATAAAAAATGAATAATGTGATGACAAATATCATCAATGATGAATACTGATCTCTTAGTATATGTGAAGCACTTCAAGAAGTTATCGTATTTAATGACTGCAACAGTCCTATGAGAGATGTCATTATCTCTCCTTTGGAAAATGAGGGAAAGAGCTTTGTAGAATTAACAAGGAAACAAGCCTACGTTGAAGGGACAGTGTTTGGTTTTGAATCAAGTTTGTTTGGGTCAAAGGCTCTGTTCCTAGTCATTAACTAGAACACTTATGTTAAACCAAATGCAGCTACTAAAATTTAATGGTACAAAGAACATGGCCTGATTCCGTAAGACAACCAAGAAGACAATCTTTGAATCTGCTTTTCAGCAGTGAGTGGCGATAGGAGAATTGCAAGCCATCCTATTCTACATCACAGCTCACAGAACCAGATGGTGACTTACCCAGACTGCTTTGCAGCAGATGCATGACCAAAGCTGAAGCGTGGTACCCACTAGCCCCTGGAACATGGTACTTCTATTGTCCTCCTTCACCATGTCTCCCTTTATAGACCTATCTGTTTAGGTTGTTTTGAGAGCTCACCATTTTCCTTCTTCCTGCAACAGCAGAACCCCACGAGAACAGCTTGGAAGTCTGGTCATTCCTGTAGTATTTCTACTATGGCTTACACTTTCAGGTGCATTAACTAAGCACTTTGAAATGCACCAGGATCTCCATGAAAACATCATTTCAGAAGCACATATTCCTGTAACCCCTGCAAACCTTACCTCACAGCACAGAGGCATATGTTGGAGACTGGACAGCACATTGTTTACTCTTCCACTTCCAGGAATCCCTCCCTGCCTGTCCCATTAGTGAGCTAACAATATAAGGAAGTGACTGAAACAGAAATTGGAAATACTCATACTACTCCAAACCTACTAGTATCTCTATCTCTGTAAAAACTTTTCTAAATGCATCTCTCAGAAGTTCAGTGAAATATTCTGGGGCAAGGGAGGGGAGCATATATCTCAATTTCATTTGAACTGAAGAGTGAGTTGCCATTCATTCTAAAAGTTACTGTCTCTAAATTACCTAAGTATCTCCTTTGCTTGGCAGCCAGCAATATATTTATAGGTTAAGTTGCAATCCTTTGTAATTCCGAAGAATAACAAAATATTCAGCTTACACCACTTGGTACCTAAATGAACCATAGGACATCTTCTATTCTGTATTGAAAGTAGGATTAACAAGTTCAGAGCAATTGACTTGTGGCTCATTCAGTCATTTATAGTGGACTCATTATACCTTTTATCTTTTGGAAAAGGGCAAATTAAAACTGCCTTTACATGCAGCCCTAAAGGAAGGAATGGATCATTTATCATTCTTATTATAACTTTCTTAAAGTGTACATGTGGAGGAAGAAACAAGACCATAATCTAAAACACACACAAATGCCACAAGAACCAACACACCCGTATCTCTCAGCATCATCAAAACTGTGTGTGTAAAACATATGTGTACTCTGCTTAAATGGCTTTTTGCTGGATAAGAGATTCTAGAGAACATGAGGTGGCTAAGTGAAATTTGGACCTAAATTAGAGAGCCTAACCCAGAGACAGGATAAAGTTAGTCTTTCTCATTGAATTGAAAGATAATTGAGAAGCTTTTAACTTCCTAATACCTCTGATGGAGAGGAGACCCCCTTCAGCCTCAGTTATTCACTTCATCATACTAATAAAAATCTTTAGAAGCAATGGGGAAAACAGATTCAAGAAATAAAAATACATCTTCCTAAGGAATAAAGGTCAGAAATCATTTTTTTAAAGCCATGATGGAGGACTTCCACTTACAGGAATATGGAGGAGACATGCTTTTCCCTATTCCTCACATTCAGCGCAACTTTGGACATTATATGTAAAACAAATATAAGACACTGAAAGGTGGAATGAAAAGAGAAATGACCTAGAGTCCTGAGCAATAACATGGTGATGAGTTCACTGGATTTTCTTTTATTTACTAATTTTTTTGCTTCAGACATTCCACACTTGATGATGAAACCTAGTAACACAGAAACAAACAAAACTAAAACCCTAACAAGATCCTGCTCCCTCCAGCCAAAGGACAAGGGAAAAGGCAGCCCGTGCTCAGTACTCAGTCGTATCTAACTGTTTGCAACACCACAGACTATAGCCTGCCAGGTTCCTCTGTCCATGAGATTGTCCCGATAAAAATACAGAAGTGGGTTGCCATTTCCTCCTCCAGGGAATCTTCCCAACCTAGTGATTCAACCCAGGTGCCCTGCATTACAGGCAGATTCTTAACCTCTGAACCACTGAAGATGGAAAGCTGTTAGGCAAATAATCATTCTACTCCAGCCAACCACCACAGGAGGGAAAATAAAAAAAGGAAATCCAAACCCCCATCCACATCAGCAAAGCCCAAGTGAGGAGTTAGACTTCTACCTTCATTGGGCTAATATCATGAGTTTCCCTTCTCAATGTGATGTCAGTGGAGGCCACATGAGGAGTAGTGATGAGGTACTGCTAGACAGTTATCAGTGCAAACATAGTGAGGGGCTTGAATGTTTGAATGCTCATCCCTATCCAAAAGGAATGAGGAACCCCTTCCTCAAGTCAATGGAGATTGAGACTAGAACTTGAACTTCTATCCCCACCTGTCAGTAATGAGGCAATGCCCCTCCCATCTTTTGCCATAGCATGGTCAGAAAAATTCAGCTTAAGCAGAAGACTTAAATAGGATCCAGATCTCATAATATTAGTACCATAAGTGTCCAGATTTCAACTGAAGATGATGCATCATACCAAGAAACAGGAAGATCTCGAATTAAATGATAGAAGACAATCAACTGATGCTAACATAAAGATGTTAGAGCTATTATAATTATTCTGACAAAGATTTTAAAGAGGCTGTCATAAAAATGTCTAAGCTGTTAGAAACATCTTAAAACAAACTGTAAAATGTCATCAGACTATACTACAAGGCTACAGTAATCACAACAGTATGGTACTAGCACAAAAATCTAGCACATAGATCAATGGAACAGAATAGAAAGTCCAGAAATAAACTCACAAATTTATGGTCAATTTATCTACAACAAAGGAGGCAAGAATATGCATGGGGAAAAACAATCTTTTCACTAAGTGGTGGTGGGAAAACGGGACAGCTACATGTGAAACAATGAACTTAGAACATTTTCTCACACCATATACAAAAATAGACTCAAAATGGATTAAAGACCTAAATGGAAGACTAGAAAGCAAAAACTTCAAGAAAAAAAACATAGGCATAACATTTTTTTGCATAAATTGTAGCAATATTTTGGGATCTGTTTCCTAATACAAAGGAAACAAAAGCAAAAATAAATAAATGGCACACATGTTATGGGGAGGGAGGTGGGAGGGGGGTTCATGTCTGGGAACGCATGTACACCCGTGGTGGTTTCATGTCAATGTATGGCAAAACCAATACAGTATTGTAAAGTAAAATAAAGTAAAAATAAAAATTTTGTACACCCATGGTGGATTCATGTCAATGTATGGCTAAATCAATACAGTATTGTAAAGTAAAATAAAGTAAAAATAAACATTAAAAAATAAATAAATAAAAAATAAGTAAATAAAAATAAACCATAAAAAATAATAAATAAATAAATAAATAAATGGGACTCAATTAAACTTATAACCTTCTGCACAGCAAAGTAAATGTACAACAAAACAAAAATGACAGCCTACTTAATGGGAGAAAAGTATTTGAAAATAATATGACTGATAACAGGTTAACATCCCAAATATGTAAACAGCTCATACAACTCAATATCAAAAAAAGAAACAGCCCAATTTAAACTTAGGCAGAAGACTAGAATAAACGTCTTCCAAAGAATACAAATAGATGGCTAATGGGCACATGAAAAATGGTCAATCATGGTTAATCAACATGGTTAATCATCAGGAAAATGCAAATCAAAGCCACAATGAGATCACCTGTCAGAATGACTATCTTAAAAAGAACACAAATAACAAATATTGGTGAGGGTACGGAGAAAAGAAAACACCTGTACACTTTTGGTGGAAATGTAAATTGCTGCAACCACTATGGAAAACTGTATGGAGGTTCCTCAAAAAACTAAAAGTAGAACTACCATATGATCCAACAATTCCGCTTCTGGGTATATATCCAAAAAACCCCATAAGCATTCATTTGAAAAGATGCTCATAGCAACCCCAATGATCATAGCAACATTATTTACAATAGCCAAGATATGGAAACAACCAAAGTACCCATCAACAAATGAATAGATGAGATGTGGCATATATATACATATATTCCTTTGTGTGTACATATGTATGTATGTATATTGATACATACTCAGCCATAGAAAAGAATAAAATTTTGCCACTTGCAACAATGTGGATGGACCTAGAGAGTATATGCTTAGTGAAGTAAGTCAGAGGAAGAAAAATACTCTATCATATATATATATATGGAATCTAAAAAATAAAACAAATATAACAAAAAAGAGAATCACAGATATAGAAAATAAACTAGAGGGAAGGGGATCAGCAAGACAGAGGTAGGGGATTAAGAGGTACAATCTACCATTTATAAAATAAACTGCAGAGATATATTGCACAGCATAGTTCAGTTCAGTTCAGTCGCCCAGTTGTGTCCGACTCTTTGCGAACCCATGAATCGCAGCACCCCAGGCCTCCCTGTCCATCACCAACTCCCAGAGTTCACTCAGACTCACGTCCATTGAGCCGGTGATGCCATCCAGCCATCTTATCCTCTGTGGTCCCCTTTCCCTCCTGCCCCCAATCCCTCCCAGCATCAGAGTCTTTTCCAATGAGTCAACTCTCCGCATGAGGTGGCCAAAGTACTGGAGTTTCAGCTTTAGCATCAGTCCTTCCAAAGAAATCCCAGGGCTGATCTCCTTCAGAATGGACTGGTTGGATCTCCTTGCAGTCCAAGGGACTCTCAAGAGTCTTCTCTAACAGCACAGTTCAAAAGCATCAATTCTTTGGTGCTCAGCTTTCTTCACAGTCCAACTCTCACATCCATATATAGCTAATACTTCATACTATAAATGAAGTATAATCTATAAAAAATTTAAGTCACTATGTTGTACACATGTGACTAATATTGTATATCAATTATACTTCAATTAAAAAAAAAAATAGAGAGAGAGATGACATCCCTGGTGGACCAATGGTTAAGAATCACCTTCCAAGTCAGAGGACACAGGTTCAATCCCTGGTCTAGGAACCAAGGCCCCACATGCCATGGGGCAACTAAGCTCACACGTTGCAACTACTAAGCCTAAGCACTAGAACTGAGAGCCTGCCTACCACAACTAAGACCCAACACAGCCAAAAATAAATAAATATCTTTTAAAAAGAGACAGAAACTCAGCAAAGAAATGGAAGACATAAGAAGAACCAAGTAGAAATTTTAGAATTGCAAATACAATAACCAAAATGGAAAACTCAGTGGAGGGGCTCAACAGCTTAATGAAGAAGAAATAATAAATGAAATGAAGATTGTTGTTTAGTCACTAAGTTGTGTCTGATTCTCTGTGGCTCCATAAACTGTAGCCCATCAGGTTCCTCTGTTCATGGGATTTCCCAGGCAAGGATACTGGAGTGGGTTGCCATTTCCTTCTCCGAGGATCTTCCCAATCCAGAGATAGAACCCACATCTCCTGCATTGGCAGGAGGATTCTTTACCACTGAGACAGCAGGGAAGTCTGAAATGAAGATAAAACAATACAAATTACCCAACTGGAACAACAGAGAAAATAGATCAGAAAATAAAATGAAAAGAACCTCAAGGAGCTGTGAGTCTATAACATCATATCTAACATTCATGTTATCAGAATCCCAGAAAGATAGGAGAAAAGGGATAGGAATGAAAAAGTACCTAAAGAAATAATAGCTGAAAATTTCCATAATTTGGCAAAAGACAGAAACTACAGACTGAAAAATTTCAATGAATTCCAAATAAGATAAACTCAAATTCACACCAGGATGCAGCATGGTCAAACTTCTAAAAGCTAAAGACAAAGACAGATCTTGAAAGCAGCAAAAAAGAAATGATTGACTAACTATTGGGGGAAAACAATTTGAATGACAGTGGATTTTTTCAGTTAACAAAACTGGGGCCAGAAGTAAGTGGTACATTTTTCAAATACTGAAAGAAAAGAATTGTCAACACTGAATGCTACATACACCCAGTGAAAATAGCTTTCAGAAGTTAAGGGGAAATCAAGACATTCTCAGATGAAGGAAAACTAAGAGAATTTGTCATCAGCCAACTCACTCTAAAAAAAAAAAAAAAAAAAAAAAAAGAGGCTGAAGAAAAATTCCTAAATAGAAAGGAAACAATAAAAGAAAGAACTTTAAAATATCAAGAAGAGTGAAAGAACACAAGCAAAAATATGAGTAAAAACAGCAAACTGTCCTCTTCATTATGTTTGATGATTCAAGCAAAAATAACATTATTTAATATGATTCTAAATATACATGGAGTTCTGTGTTTGGTTCTACATATGAGGAGCTGGGAAGTCACCTCTATCCTAAAAGTCAGTAATTCTTCTTGGATCTGTGAGTCAATGGACGACACAAGACAAAACACTGCTCCAAAGATGGAAGAGACTAACAGATTAATACAGGGAGATATGGCTTTCTGGAGCAGAGACTTATGAGCAAAAACTGCTATGGGAACCAGTACTGGGTTTGTGAACCTGGAATTATAATTCACAAATTGCTGGACACTCAGTGCAGACAACTCTGAGTATTACAAACTCTAAGGGGACCCAGTCTAGGAGTTATGCAATATTATGCAATTTACCTCCAGGAGTTAATGCTAAGTATCAGAGAAAAATCCCCTTAGGCCTCTGGAAGCAACCACTCTGAAATATACTAAAACACTCTTTCCTTCTTAGCAAGGCTTGCCCTCAGAAGAAACCAGTTAAACAGAGCATACCTTTTGGTGTATTATCAGGGCCTAAGTGACCTAGGAGAGGAAAATACCCAACTGCAGCCCACTTTAGCCATCCTGTCCCATGTAAGGAGGAGTAGGTGGGGAAGTGAGGAAAACACTTGTGAAGGTCACAGTCTAAGGCATGGGTTCAGTAAAAGACTGAAACCTAATCTTAGAACTGTAGAATGCTTCCCCTCCCCTCACATTGTGTAGTTTAGTTGCAAAGTCCTGTCCGCCTCTTGCAACCCCATGGGCTGTAGCCCACCAAGCTCCTTTGTCCATGGAATTTCCCTGACAAGAATACTGGAGTGGGTTGCCATTTCCTTCTCAAGCCATGGGCTGTAGCCCACCAGGCTCCTTTGTCCATGGAATTTCCCAGACAATACTGGAGTGGGTTGCCATTTCCTTCTCAAGGGGATCTTCCCAACCCAGGAATCGAAACAATCTCGCCTGCATTGCAGGCGGACTCTTGCATCACAGGTGAATTCTTTACCAACTGAGCCACAAGGGAAGCCTTCTCCTCACATTACTAAAGGTCTATTTATAGCAGTTCCTTTTACCCAGTACATCATGTCCAGCTATCAAGAAAATAATTACAAGACAAACCAAAAGGTGAAAAACACAATTTGAAGTGACAAAGCAATATGGCAGAGATGTTGTAATTGTCAGACTAGAAAATTAACACACCAATGATTAATATGCTAAGGGCTCTAATGGATAAAGTGGACAGCATATAAGAAAAGAGATGCAACAATAATAGCAACGATATATTCAACTATGTATATATCTTAAGTATGTATGAATATATAATACCTTTTTAAACGGAAAAAATTGTAGAAATGGACGACAAATTAGTGGTTGCCAAGGGTTAAGGAGGTGGGCAGGAGGAAAGTGGGTGTGACTATAAAAGAGCAGCGCAAGAGACCCTGTAGTAGTGGAACTGCTCTGTGTCTTGACCGTATCAGTGTCAATATCCTAGCTGTAATATTCTACCAAAGTTTTATACGATGTTACCATGGGGACAAACTGCATAAAGAATACACAGATTCTTCCTGTATTACTTCTTACTGATGCATATGATGCATGTGAATCCACAATTATCTCAAAAGAAAAAGTTTAAAATATATGTACTTCAACTTTCAGATAAATTATGCCATTAAGTGTTGAAAATAAATTTTTAAAAGCCATGATACATTAAGAACAAAGTGATAGCAAGATTTCATAATTGTACTCTAACTCTACACTAAATTTGCTTTACAAGTGCTATTATTACGGGGATTTTCAATTAGAAATTGGTAATATAGTTTAACAGAAGTTTTTTTGCCTATTTTGTAATGTATCACAGGCATCTAATGCCTTACATTTCCACGTTGTGCTTTTATGACTATCATACCAACATACAGAATTCACTAAATTAAAATGGAGAAATATGAGGCTATTTGTTTGAATGCTAGCCAAAAGCTAAAAGAAACTGCTGTGTATTATGAACTGCAGAAACAACTTTGTTTCAGAAATTAAAGTTTATTTTAGAAATTAATTTCAAGCCTGTTTGAAAACAATTGTCATTCTAATAAGAATTAAAATTCAAACCATTTTGGATGATAAATATTTAAAAGCATTTGGTCTGGAAACTAAACTGGAAGACAGCAAGAAAACTAATGTTATGAAATCCACTGTGGTGGATTAAATGGCTGTTTTGCCAAGGGGATTTTGATCCACATTGCAAATTGCTGGAAATACATCCTCCTTCTATAACCACCACTACCGTTGTAGAAACATGATATTTATTCCCAAGGATCCAATTATTATTTTATCTATTTTTTGTCTTCTTACAAGTCTTCTTTAAAAGCTTTATTTAAAAAAAAAAAAAAGTCCTTTGAGCACCCAATCCCTGAAGCATGAACATATACAAACCCCTATAAACATATTTAATTGTCTCTCCTTAATCCAGACTACATGAAATCCAATAGGAAATCCTATTTCAAGCAGTGTCTTCCTTCTTGCTGTAATTTACCCATGCGTTTATGTTTGAGATCACATTCCTCTCACTGCTATTACTAGACAGAAACACACACTGCTTCCCAAGGTACATGCTAAGCATGTGCAGGGGGCACCAACGAAGCAGGCAACATCAACCAGCAGGAAAAGTAAAAGGCAGAAATCATCAAAGTCATGTTTGAGGAGATAAACGGAACCTAATTGAGCTTTATGGCTTAGTACAGATCTCCTCAACTTACAATAGGGTTACATCTCTATAAACCCAACATAAGCTGAAAATACCATCAGCTGGAAATTATTTAATACACCTAACTTCTGGACATCACAGCTTAGCCCGGCCTACCTTAAATTGCTCAGAACACTTACATCAGCCTACAGTTGAGCAGGATCATCTAACACAAAGCCTATTTAAAATGTGTTGAGTAGTTCTTGTAATTCATTGAATACTATACTGAGAGTGAACACTAGAATGACTGTCTGGGGACAGGACAATTCTAAGTGTATGGGTAGGGACTTCTCTGGTAGTCCAGTAGTTAAGACTCCATGTTCCTAATCTAGGAGCCCAAGGTTCCACCCCTGGACAGAGAAATAAGATCCCACATGCTGCACAGTAGTGTAGCCTAAAAAGTAAATAAACATCTCAGTGTTGATCCTCGGGACCCTGTGACTCATGGGGAGCTGCAACTCACTGCTACCACCCAGCACTCTGAGAGTATCAGACCCTATACTGCTAGCCCAGGAAAAGATCAAAATCCAAAAGTCATAGTATGGTTTCTAGTGAATGTATATCATTTCTGCACCACCAAGAAGTCAAAAAATTATGTCAACAAATTATGTCGACACATCATAAATCAGGGATTGTCTATAGTTGCATTAATTTGCTAAGACTGCTATAACAAAGTATCACAAACTGAGTGGCTTGATCAACAGAAGTTTATCATCACAGTTCTGGAGGCTGGGAGTCCAGACTCAAAGTGTCGTCAGGGCTGGTACCTCCTGAGGGCTGTGAGGAAGAACCAGTGCATGCCTCTCCCCTTGTTCCTGGTGGTTTGCTTAACCTTGGTGGTTACCACACCTTGGCTGTAGGAGCATCAGCCCATCCCCTGCCTTCATCTTCACAAGTTATTCTCCTTGTGTGAGGGACTGTCTCCAAATATCCCCTTTCTATAAGGACACCAGTCATTTTAGATAAGGCCCACCCCAAAGACCTCATTTCAATTTGATGATCTCTATAAAAACCCTGTCTCCAAATAAGGGTACCTCCTGAAGTACTGGGGCTTAAGACGCTAACACAGGAATTTTGAAGGAATGAAATTCAATGCATTACAATAGTATTTGATTTTAAATGACTTTGGGAGGGAAAGGGACACCCAGGTCTTCACAGTGATTCTCCTTCCCCTCTATCACATCTGAACGACTCCCTTTTCATAGCTCTATTAGGCTGAGGCTGTGTGTCCCTTTCTGTTACCATCTCTCACCAGCTTCGCTCATTTTGAGCTTCTTGTCGTTTTTCCTTAGTTTGTCCCCATTCCTAACTCTCTACGCCCTAAATCTCAGTTTCTTCCCCAGCAAGGCCTCTGGTCTCATGGCCAGCCATTACATAAGAAATGGAAAGTGGTGCTATTGCTTTCACCTCTGGCTCACGGGCCTTCAATTACCAAATAGAAATAGGTTGGATCTCTGTGCAAATGAAACCATAGTCAGCCCCACAAAATCATAGTGAGTCAGCAGCAACTCTCCTTCACAAGAAAACTCTCAAGTGCAGAGAAGCTCTCCTGACTTCAGGCTATCCCCATACTTTCCCCCTACACATAAGATACAAACCAATTTTACAGTAAAAGATTATCAGAGAAAATATCCAAATACTTTTTATTATGCCTGTACTGAAAGTTACTCTGAAGTGGCTTTATGAGGGAGAACATTTTAATCTGTAAAAATGTTGCATTCTATCCTAGAACTAGTAGAATAATCTTAAATTTTGATATGATAAAAAAAATCATTAACTGAGAAGAAGAATAATCTGATGATTGAATAATCTGATCCAGTTATAGAGTGAGAAATAAAGTGTGCTATAAACTACAATTAAGCTAATCCATAATAGGGGTCCTTTGGATGCAAGATAAAATGTTGATATATCTAGAGAAGTTATAGGTCTTATGGATATGCTTTTATAAGTGAAATATAATGAAGTACTGGGAACCCTAATATCTATGGATGTTTATATCAACCAGTTCGATACCTTGAATTACTAATACAGCGGAAATGATTGGCTCCCTCTCATTTCCATAGTGCTCTTTCAATGTGGTACAAGGCAAACTGCAATGTATTCTGCTTCCACTGAGCACATTTCTGTACAGTGAATCCAGGCTAAAATAACATCATTAAAGTAGTACTTTAAAGTTTATTTAATCCAACCCCCGGGTCACACATGACCCGAATAATTCACACTTGCCAAAAATGTCATCTAGTGTTTGATTTCCAGTGTCTGGTGATGAGGGTCTCCATACCTTACCCCAAAACACCTTCCACTTTTACACAGTTGTGAAAATATCAATATAATATCTATTTTTTTACTCACTGAAGGACTCATTCAGCTGTTTACCGGTTCAACAAATATTTATTGAGACCCTATTATGAAACCACCAGAATTACACAATGTGCTATTATAATCTTTGTGGAGGACTTAGACATTTATGAAGAGCTTTCCACAAACATCAAGCCATTTAATCCTCACTAAAACCCTGTAAATAAAGTCTGATTATAATTAATTCATGATTTACACTAGAGAAGAGAAAATTAACGTTCAGTAGTTAAGTTACATCACCAGTGAAAGCAATGAGACTCAAACTCATATTGTAATTCTAAATGGTACTCTCTTTCAAATATGTAAACTAACACAGAACAAATTCATCACCCCTTCACATATCACCTAAAGATACCACAGATTCCTGTTATGTTTTCTCTCTTCCCAGTAAACATCTCCAGGTCCTCCAACTTTTCTTCATAAAGTTTGGAGTTAAGACCTGGACATACCCAGTACCAAGCATCATAGCCCAGATGAGACAGGGCATGGCCAGAAAAGGGAGAGAACTATTACTCCCATTGAGACACATTTTAAACTTGTAGTTTATAATCAGATCAGTTTTGGGTAACCAGGAATTACAGTTGAAGTATTTTGAACTTGCAGCCAAATATGCACTATCAGAAACTCATATCTTCACACCCCTTTCTCTTTCCCCTCCTAATTCTACCCTTTATATAGTTGAATTTTGAGACTTAATCACAAGACTTGAAAGCATATCAAATACCTACACCTAGCACAGTTACTGAGGCAGCATCCTTAAAGAGTGGAGGTCAAAAACACAGGGACTGTTAAAGTTCTTTGGCTTTTCATTTTATTTCACTTTTATATGTATTTTAAAATTTATTTTTCTATTTAATGGGCATATATTCCAGATTCAAGCATTAATACTACTAGTAAATAATAACAATTCAGAGCTATACAATACTTCACATAAACTGTTTGATTTCATTAGGACCCTGTGAAGCCACTGACAGATGAAGAGACTTGGGTTCCAAGAAATTAAATAAGTTTGCCCAAAAGTCACACACCAAGAACATGCTGGAGATCTGACTTTGACCCAACAGGCTCTCTCTCTACCATAACCACTTTTTTGTTCTCAATAACCAACAGCATCACTTTTTGTTTCTTTTTCTTATGACTTTTTAACTGCTAGAATGCTTTTCACACAGTAGACCACAAAATAGTGGACTGTTTTTTTCTTTCCAATTAGGAGTTTTGCATCATTCTGGCTTTTAGCCTAGTATTAGGCTATTATTACAGGTCCATTTTTTAAAACACATTTCTGATTTTGTGGCCTTTTTCTACCTCTTACATTTGTCACTAATCAAACTCATTCTTTTCCCCTAAAATTATTCATTGAATTTTATTCTTTACCTCATTAAGATACCATTATTGTCTCAAATGAGAAACTTCACAGTCATTACTAGTTCTGCCTGCCTTCTAACCCCAACATAGAATTTTTCATCAAGACTACAATTCTTATTTCCCAAATGTCTCTTAAACTCTTGATGCAGGCCCCCATAGTATTTTTCATATCTTGGTGCACTGGGCCCTAATTGATCTACCTGCTTCTAGTCTCCCGAGCTGCATTCCACCCCACACAATGGCACCAGATTTATCTTTTTGACCACATAGCTAAATAGTTTTCAACTTTTTATAAGCTGATCCCAATCTATGTTTCCTGCTATGTATATCTCTACTCCCAGTCCCCTCATGCCCACATCTAAGCTATGTGACTCACCCCTATCAAATAGCCCATGTTCTTTCACAACTTCCTTTTATGAACGCCATTCCCTCTGTCTGGAATGAGTTTCTTGTCCTGACAAAGACCCATCTCCTATCACCTCCCATACTCCTCCACATTTCCTTCAGATAGAATTCACTGTTCTGACATTTTTGCTAACAAAACATTTTTGTACATAATTCTTAGATAAACATTTATGCTTTGTTGCAGTCATTTTTTCATTAACTGTCTCTCCTATGTGAATATGAGTTCCTCAGAAACAAGCATCCTGATATTTTTGCATATTACCTTAGTAAAGTACCAAATACATAGTAGATGTTCAATAAATATGTGCATGAAAGAATAAGAGTATTTCCTCTGAGATCTGAGCTGACCGGAAATTTTCCTGTCATATATACTGGTCTATTTAGTTACCGCCACATTTCTTTCTAATTGGTATTATTTGGTTTTGTACTGTTAGAATTTCAGCTTTGATATCTCCTGTGCTTCTCAGGCTGTCTTCTCTTTCACGGTTTCAAAATCATCTTTTTTCTGAACTTTTTGACTCCACACTAAGTCATGACAGATAGACTTTTGTCTATAAGAATTAAAAGTCCTCAGATACTAGTTGATAACAATTTCCTAACTCTCTGATGTGGATTTTGATTGATAACCATATGATAGGTGAGAATCTGCCCTTGGACTGAATTCTTCAGTTCCTTTCAATCATCTGGCATCCCAAATTCTCTACAAGCACATTTGGGCTGATGCCCATATCTCAGTAATGCTACGTCAGCATTGGCACACAGATACACAAGAGAATGTTATCAGCCCATTTTGCAAATGGGAAAATTAGACCCAGAATGACCAAGGACACTATCTGATATAATTAAGCAAGTGGATCCTCTCCCAAAAAGAAGGTCTAATAAGGCCTCTGCTCCCAAAACTGGTTTGTTTCCTTCCTTACATGCCTACATATTTGTGTTTTATTCCCCTAAGGGCTTTATAGAAATTTCTATCATTTGCAATCTGTTCTTCTTAGTTATATGAATCTATTTTCTCTTCAACCAGCACTTTTCTTTCCTTGACTAAAAAAAGGAAAATAAAGAACCAGCTTTACTAAAAACACGTTGCAGCTCTCCTACACTTCAGTAAGCACAGAGGCTAAAACTGGCTCACTTTGCTGCATGTTGTGTCATTCCCCTAATGGTATAATCTAAGAGAATAACCTCTGATTTGAAAACTGTGAAGGCACATCTTAAGACTGGACAAACCTAAATCTGGTGTGAGTACAAGTCATGGAATTTTTTTACTTAGTGTGTCCTTGGAAATTGTCTGCTTCCCTGGTGGCTCAGATGGTAAAGCGTCTGCCTGCAATGAGGGAGACTTGGGTTCAGTCCCTGGGTCAGGAAGGTCCCCTGGAGAAGGAGATGGCTACCCACTCAAGTACTTTTGCCTGGAAAATTCCATGGACTGAGGAGCCTGGTTGGCTACAGTCCATGGGATTGAAAAGAGTTGGACATGACTGAGCAACTTCACTTTCACTTGGAAATTATCCAGGCTAACCTTTTTCTTCACTAAAGGCTAGCCCCTAATTGATCTACCTGCTGGATCCACCATTCTGAAAACTGAAGCTCAGAAAGGCCAAGTGACTTCTCTGGGGGTAATTGAGGATTATAAACCAGGGCAAGAGCAGAACTCAACACTTCTGACTCCTTAACCAGTCAATGCCCTTTCTACTTTTGGCTGTTTCAAGCATGGAGACCACACCTTTTTATTACCATGCTTAAACTCAAATGGTAATAGAATGATGGCATATGAAAGCGATTATTTAATCTGTGAAAGTTTCTCAGTCATCTCTGACTCTGTGTGACCCAATGGACTGTAGTCAGCCAGGCTCCTCTGTCCATGGAATTCTCCAGGCCAGAATGCTAGAGCTGTTCCCTTCTCCAGATGATCTTCCCAACCCAGGAATTGAACCCATGTCTCCAGCATTGCAGGTGGATTCTTTACCAACGGAGTTACCAGGGAAGCCCATAAATATTGGACTGAGTTGCCATGCCCTCCTCGAGGGAATCTTCCCAACCCAGGGATCAAACCCAGGTCTCCCACATTATAGGCAGATTCTTTATAGTCTGAGCCACCAGGGAAGCCCAAGAATACTGGAGTGGGTAGCCTATCCCTTCTCCAGTGGATCTTCCCAACCCAGGAATTGAACCAGGGTCTCCTGCATTGCACATGGGTTTTTTACCACCTGAGCTACCAGGGAAGTCCCTCTTTCTTATTTAATTTGTAAGAGAAAAGAAAGCCTTCTGATATGTTTCATACCAGTCACCACTTTGAGTATGGAAAAATACATCGGTTTCTGAACACACTGATGTCTTCAGATCTATTATCAAGAAGTAAAATTACTGAGGGTCTACCATATCCTAGGTATTGGGACTAAGGAACACCATGGACCTAGTTGCCTGCCTTACTGCAGCAAGCCCAGACAGGAAGGTGGATACTACATAAATCATTATAAACAATTAAGAATTAAAGTAGGAAAAGAGGTGAATGGACTGCTGTGGGAATATGTTACTGAGAACCCCAACCTAATTTGAGTCATCAAGGAATATGTCCCTGAGACACTGATATTGAACCTGAAATCCAGAGGATATGTAAGCGTTCCAATGACAGTATTCCATCAGAGGGCATAGCATTAGGAAAATCAAGAGTGCATAGAGTGCTGCATGGTTGTGCTTAGAAAACTGAGAGATATATCACAGGGCTAAGGCAAATGGAATTACAGGAGACAGAATTAGAAACACAAGTGTAGTGTAACCAGATCACCCAGAGATGTGTAGCTCATGTTAAGGACTTGGGAATCCATTTAGGCCGTTAAGCAGGGCAAACTGTGATCAGATACACATTTTTAAAAGATCATTTGAGTATTATTGGGATAATGGGTTGAAAGGATAACATGTAGACAGACCAGGCAGGAGGCGAACACCTAGGCCAGGAGAAGCATGCATAGAGTCTGTACCCTAGACCTCCCAGGGTAATTCAGTGGTACTCTCTATTCAGTTAACATATCTTGTGTTTCTTCTTTGTCTTTTCTAATGAAAAGCAACCCAGTTAGTCAACACTGCTCTTAATAAACAGAATTTTCAAAAAAGATAGCAGCCACCCAAAAGATATTTTAAAACTATTATTTTTCTGTAGGACATGTTTTTTGTTGCATTGGGTTATAATTTTAATTGTATTGGGGCTAATTGCAGTCATTATCATTATAAAGAGCTTCAATTTAGATGATACATTTTCAGTGCAAATAACTTGAGTGAGCCATCAACTCAACTATAAAAGTAACAGTAACGTGCCATCTGTTGTGTTTGTTTTGATTATGCTCTATGTTAATTTTTTACCTATGATTTTGGAATAAGTTGGATAGTATAAATGGATGGAATACATAAAATCGTGCACTGACTTCATGATAAGATTAAAAATATTCTGTCAAATCATTTTGAGGATTGCTGCAATAATCAGATATCATAAATTACACAAACTTTTGGAAAAAATTTACCTGAAGTACTTTTAGGTTTTCAAAAATAATTGTTTTCACATAAACAAGCTATGTTATTTTCTTATGGAAACCAACAGATTGTATGCATCACCTTGTGTGATATAAGACCTAACTATAACATATAGATGAATGCGACTATGTATTATTCTCTTTTTGACAACCTGAATTATCTTTTGGATATTACTCTGAATGATAAATCAAGTGATTCAAAAGTAGAGCTCAAAATTGGAAAATTGAACTTGTAAGTGCTTTTATCTTAAGTAGATGATATGTTCATACACCTTGAAGAGTAAGTGCTCTAGCTTTGAGCTAACTTTATGACAATAGGCTCTTCAGTGAGTGACTTTAGACTAATAGAATATGCAGGTCCTGGGAATCAGGGTTAAGTATGAATTGTTATTCATCATGAAAGCCCAACTCAACATATATGTAAACTGTTTTACTCTGACAAACAGCACAATGCATTCAACTGTCATTGAATAATTTTAAGTTTGCTTAGAAGAAAGACTAATAATTTATTTTTAATCACTATTTTCTATATATTATTTTATCTTATTTTTTTTCAACTTTTCCTTTTTATTTAAAAGAGAAATGGCTCCTGCTAAAACAATATGGAATATTCATTTTTCTCCCAAGTGGCCTAAGTGAAGTGAAAGTCGCTTAGTCGTGTCCGACTCTTTGCTACCCCACTACTATACAGTCCGTGGAATTCTCCAGGCCAAAATACTGGAGTGGGTACCCTTTCCCTTCTGCAGGGGATCTTCCCAATCCAGGGATTGAACCCAGGTCTCCCACACTGTGGGCAGATTTTTTACCAGCTGAGCCACAAGGGAAGCCCAAGAATATTGGAATGGGTAGCCTATTCCTTCTTCAGGAGATCTTCCTGACCCAGGAATTGAACCAGGGTCTCTTGTGTTGCTGGCAGATTCTTTACTAACTGAGCTATCAGACAAGTGGCCTAAGGGGCATACTAATTAATGTAGAATTACTGGTTTTGAGGGGGGTAGATTTTGTTTCATTCTTCTTTTAGATAATGGAACAATTTTTTACCAGTTATTTCTTTCTGAAATCCCTGGTTTCACTGACCATTAAAGACAGCAGGTAATGATACTCCCAAGTTCCATTCTCCAACATATAGGACCTAGTAGTAAATTCCTGCATGTCTTCTTCATGTTCCTAAAACAAAGAACGCTGAAATGGAAATCAAAAGGGGACTTTCATGTTTAATTGTATCTGTCACTGCCAGTTCTGTTCCAACCTTGGACCTGTATGTGCCATTTATTTTAAATTCCTCAGCATTTTCCTATATACACAAAACCTGGGGAAACAACAAACACTGCTGTATCTGTTTATTTCTTTCAGGTTGGACGAATTGAAGATTTTCTATACCAATTAGAGGATAGTTTCTTAAAAACTAAAAAACTGAGAACTGCTCGAAGGCAAAAAACAAAGATGAAGCGGCTTCAAACTGCACAGCAAAGCTAGTCACTGGGGAGCAGGCACCACCACAGAGAGACATCCCAGAGAAAGGGGCCGTGGCATCCCACCAGCCTGCCTGTGGCAGCCAGTGTCAGAGGCCTAATGCCACAAGGATGAGGTGGTGCTCCTCTTGGCAAAGATGTTCCACACTTCATTAATCTCAACTGGAAGCAATAAATGTTCTCAGCAAGTTTCACCTGACTTTTGTTCAAATTCATCTTAGCTTATCAAATAGCTTATCAAATAACCATTGCTGCCTCTCTCACCTGTCTTGTCCTTTCAGCACTGACTAAAGTGCACCAGGTCTACCCAAGTACATTTTAGTATGTGTGCCTGTTCATTACCAATCAGTCACATACAGATACAAATGCAGAAATTAAGAATTACAAAACTGATAACATACTTTCTTGCTTTTTATAGAGATTGCCAATGTAGTATGGTTAATATCAGTTATATCATTAAAATCTGTACTTTTTCCCTCTGGATCCTTCATATCCCCTGGCCCTTAAATCACTCAACTCATACACACGTATTGGACAAAGTAATGAGTCAAGAATCATTACTGAAGACCTCAGTTAACACCAATAAGGAGGTCTGAGAATAGAGTAAGAAGGTGGAACCCAGATTCAGAGTAAAATAAATAAGAAAATGTAAATTTTAAAAAGAATGGAGAAAATTAATAATATCTCAGAGTACATTAATAACATGAAAAGGGAAAAGAGTAATAAAATACTTAGTGCTGAATTTTTCATTATATGGTGAGATTGTAAAGAAATCAATAATTCAGCCTTAAGTGTATTTTAGATTTGTATAGTCATAATTATGTGAGATATATTTTGAAAGTTTGAAACAAATTATGACCTTGATTTCCCTGTAGACCATTTGCTTAATTCTTACCTTTAACAAAGAGTTTTTCTCTTTTCTCCCCCACTCCACCCAGAGATCATCATTGCCATCACATTCCCTCAGGTTAGATATTAATGGTAGTCAGTTAAAGATAGGGGTATTTAAGAAACTCCTTTTGGTTTCTAGACTCAGACCAGCACAGCATCTCAGTTCTATTCTTGTAAGTAGCAGAAAATAATTTCTTTCCATGGGCACTTGAGTCTGTAGCCAGATGTGGGAGTCTAAGACAAATGCTTCAGCCTCCCATTCAGCCACTTCTGCTGTTATCTCTCTTGATCACTGTCTGTCCAGGAATTTCCTTTTATTAAAAAAAATTATATATACACTTAATATATATATAGGCTTCCCTAGTGGTTCAGTGGTAAAGAATCCACCAGCCAATGGGGGAGATGCAGGAGACACGGGTCAGGAAGATCCCCTGGAGAAGGAAATGGCAACCCACTTCAGCATTCCTGCCTGGGAAATCCTATGGACAGAAGAACCTGGTGGGTTACAGTCCATGGGGTCACAAAAGAGTTGGACACAACTTAGCGACTAAACAACAAAACAATACACACACACACACACATCTGTACAACATCTCTAGGAGACAGTTTGCTGAGCTTTGAATTTTAACTTCAGCGTTAGGATTTTATTCTCCCAAAGAATGTCTATATTCTCTAACAGTTTTTGTTTTGTTTTGTTTTTCAATGTCTCAAAATCTTAGCAATGGCTATTCTGAATGGCCTATTGACATTCTCATTCTGTAGGTGTTCAATTGCTTTATTTTTGTTCTTCAAAAATTATTGTCCTCTCATTCCACAGTGCTGAAAGATTATATTTGAAAATAATACAGTTACAATTATTAGATTATGACCACTCTGTGACCATTTCCCCCAAATCCAATACTAAATATACACTGGTTGTTTTAGGCTTGGACTTGAGTAGGGAAACAAAGGCAGTTCTAATTGGTCTTAGAAAGGATGACTTTAAATGGGAATCAAAAAAATCAAAAAGAAACGTTTTTTGAGAAAAAAATTAATCAACATTCATGGCTCTTCAAAAGGGTATCAAATGTTTAGAATTTATAATACATATAATAGCAAAGTCCACAGAAATGAATTTTGCTCCTG
This sequence comes from Budorcas taxicolor, assembly GCF_023091745.1. NCBI lineage: Eukaryota > Metazoa > Chordata > Mammalia > Artiodactyla > Bovidae > Budorcas > Budorcas taxicolor. Next base: position 158,819,577 of record NC_068910.1, read on the forward strand.
GTTTCAATATTAATGTCAAGAACCTTGAATAGCAAAAATGTAGTATAATTCACAACACTTGGCCTCCCATTCCTTGTTTTTGCCTGCAGATGAAGGATTTGTAAAGCAGTATGGCATTAGTTTAAAAATTAATACCAGAGAAAGCAAAGTTTACAAAGTACTTTCAGAATACTTATATCAACTTCATAAGAATTTCATTGTGTGTGCATTTTCTCCTTTCATAATTGAGGAAATCAACCCAAAGAGGTTAATGCTTGCTTGATTCCAAAGACCTGTTCTGTCCCACACTTGCTATTTGAAATGTGGTCCATTGACCAGCAGCACAAGCATCACCAGGGAATTCATGAGGAATGCAGAATTTTAAACTCATCCCCAAATATACTCTATTAAAATCTGCATTTTAACAAGCTGAGTACTTTATACATGCCCAATAAAGCTTGAGATTTGCTCTTTTATCATATTGGAAAATACTTTCCTGTCAGTTCAAAATTAACACAGAACATGATGATGTAGCTACTCTTAGATTTTGGCCCTCAAATATTTCCTAATATAATCATTTCTGCAAAGGATCATACACCAAAAGAACCAGAAAGTTAAAGTTCAGTAATAAGAGGATATACGTTCTTTCTCTACCGTTTTACTCTAAGATTTTTATTCTGTAACTTTTCAAAAACATGAAGTGAAACAAAAGAAACACATAATGGCTGAAAAGAAGTGGTATACACTTTGTGATCAGACCAACTCAAATATTATTAATTGTGTAGCTAGTCCATGCTCTAAATACATCAACGGTTTCCTTTGTCTTCTCCTATTATTTCTCCTGTGTCCCTCCGACATTTGCTGACATGCATCTAGATGAGAAGCAGAACTCTGCTGATCTCTAGAGCTAGGGGCAACTTATCTTTCAAAATACCTCAACAGATTCTTCCCAGCTTGTCTACATTAAGGTGATTAATTCTGTACATAGGATATACTGGGGAGACTGCCACTGCGTATTCTTCTATAAGAAATAGTTCAGAAGTCCCATTGCCAAAAGGAAAAACCCCAAAGGCGGCCACCCATGATCACATGAAAATCCTCTGTATTCTGACCCTCATATTCCTTAATGTCAAGTACTTGATCATTCTCAACCATTCCTTCATCATCCTTCAGGGCATTTTGGTAATGTTTGTATGTGTAGGGTTCAGAATATATAACCCTGAAATAGGGTACATTGGCGTGTTTATTATTTTGAATTAACCAGTACTTGAGAAACTGCCAAATGCAAGAAGAACATTCTGAACTTCCTTTGTTCTCTCAAAAGTAAGAAATAAATTTCCCATATATGAAAGATTCTCTCTCTGTACCAGGAGATGAAAGACATCCTAAGGCATCCTTATCTTCAGAGTCTGAAATCAGGTCCAAGAAGGCAGTATTAAACAAACCTTGTTGCTTCACCATTTACTAACCCCAGCCCAAACCCTTCAGTCTTGTCAATTCTAAACAAATAAATCATTTCTTAGCCTAAAAGGTACAAAAGCTTCCTGCTTTGGTCACTTCTTTGAGTCTCATATCTTTGTGAGGCTCCAGCATGCACAGATGTAAGTTAAATTTGTTTTTCTCCTGCTAACCTTTTTATTACAGGTGGATCTGAGTCAGCAATGGAGAAGAAGGAAGTTATTTTTCCTCCCCTATAGATGTTTTCTTCAGCTTTTCTGTTCAAACTTTTCAAACCTAGGGAAGTGGTGAGAATAGTACAATATATACTCAGCCATAAAAAGGAACAAAATTGTGCCATTTGCAGAGACATGGATGGACCTTAAGATTGTCATACAGAATGAAGTAAGTCAGAAAGGAAAACAAATATTATAATATTGTTTATATGTGGCATCTAGAAAAATGGTGCAGATGAACCTACTTGCAAAGCAGAAATAAGAGTCACAGATGTAGAGAACAAACTTATAGCTACCAAGCTGGGGAGAGGTGGGATGAATTGGCAGACTGGGCTTCATACTGTGTATAAGATAGATAACTAATGAGAACGCATTGTATAGCACAGGGTACTCTACTCAATGATGTGTGGTGATCCAAATGTGAAGGAAATCAAAAAAGAGTGAATTTATGTATACATATAACTGATTCACTTTGTTGCACAGCAGAAACCAACACAATATTGTAAAGTAACTATACATCAATAAAAAATTTAAAAAGAATAGTAGAATATAACGTGCACCCTTCACATAGATTTCCCCAATTACTAACATTTTGCTTCAGTGTGCATTCTCTGTGCTCTTCTCTCCCTCCTTCCCTTCAAGTAAAATACATTCCACAGAAAAACCAAATTGTTTCTTTTAATAGAATTACCTTATTGTGAATGCACTATGCTAATTCCCCCATGCGCAGATCTACACTTGTTCTCTGCATCAAATTAACCAAGTTAGCAGAGCTACTTATAAAGTGCTGGGGGAATGGCTATGGACAGCACACGCCACTCAGTTCCTGCCCTCCTCCTCACTGCCAGTCTTTCTGGAGCCTTGCTTTGATGACCACAGCAGCATTAACCAGGGACAGGGTCCTTGAAGAAGGAAAAGTAAGTCACAAATGCTTTTTGTTACTTGCTAACAGAGTGTTAGTCACTTAGTCATGTCAGACTCTGTAAGAACCCATGGACTGTAGCCCACCTGGCTCCTCTGTCTTTGGGGATTCTCCAGGCAAGAATACTGGAGAGGGTTGCCATTTCCTTCTCCAGGGGAATCTTCCCAACCCAGAGATCAAACCTGGGTCTCCTGCATTACAGGCAGGTTCTGTCCTATCTGAGCCGCCAGGGAAACCCAAGGTACGGCCTCAGAACTGGTAATTCATAATTTTATATATCTTCAAGTGTGGCCAATCTTTACTTCTTGAAATCAGATGTTGCAGTTTTTGAAAACAGCCAGATGTTACTAAGAACCCAAGTTGGTGACTAAAGAAAACCTTCAGCTGTCATGTTACTCGGCGCCCCTGCACATCTCTGAGGTAATGACAGGCACAAAGCAACCACATTGAAATAAGAGGAGGTTACCATGTGACTCCTCTGAAGAGAACCGTGTGTACCTTGATATCTACCTGCTAGTATGTTTGTTTGTTTCTATATGCTTCTGATGGAACAGAAAATTGGATAAACTTTAAAACCTCTCTAGAAAGTGATTTGGCAGTGTGTATCATGAGCCCTAAAGATATTTATACCCTTTGCTCCAGTAATTCTACTTTTAGAAAACTATACTAGAGTTTAGTTTAGAATAAACTTTTATCTTATACAGGTTATAAGAGAAAAATAGAAAGGTATTCATCATAGGGCTTTTTTTTTATGGAAAAATAAAATGAACTCAACTGAAATTTTAGATTATAGAATAAATGATTGATGACAGTCTATCCAATGCTTAAACTAATAATAGATAAAAATTTCATAATATTAAAATAAAAAAGATATAAAACTATATAAGCACAACTATAACTAGGTTTGGAGAAGGCAACGGCACCCCACTCCAGTACTCTTGCCTGCAGAATCCCATGGAAGGAGGAGCCTGGTAGGCTGCAGTCCATGGGGTTGCTAAGAGTCGGACACGACTGAGCAACTTCACTTTCACTTTTCACTTTCCTGCATTGAAGAAGGAAATGGCAACCCACTCCAGTGTTCTTGCCTGGAGAATCCCAGGGACAGGGGAGCCTGGTGGGCTGCCGTCTATGGGGTCACAGAGACGACTGAAGCAACTTAGCAGCAGCAGCAGCAGCATAACTAGGTTATAAAATATATACATATAAAGACAGGCAGGAAATACAAGAAGATTTAACAATGGTTATCTTTGGTGGAGACAGTTATGGGTGATTTTATTACCTTTTCCTTAATATTATACAATAAGTGTATGTTCCTTGATGATAAGGAAAAATCTGTAAAAATATTATTATTTTGTATCATTCTGCAGAGAAAGTCCAATTGGTATCACCTTTTCTTTGCCTGTTTACAATAAAAAATTATATTTTCTGAAACTTGCATCACAGATAATTGCTGTTGCAGAGACAGAAATCAGTAGAAGCACTTTATTTGCAGAATTCTTTGGGGCATAAAAATTTTTATGACTACCTCCAAACATTTCTGGGACACACAGTTCAGAAGGTTACAGAAGTAACTATTACCCAGAGTACCAATTATGGTGTTTTACCACCCTGTAAAAATAAACTGATACCACCTGTGAGTTGTCCCTATCTCCCTTGCTTGTCCTTTTCTCATAACTTTCTCCTCTGATTGTTTTGTTTCATTCTTTCCCTGTACTCACAGGATATCATCTTATAAAATATGAGATGATCACAGACAAAAGTCCTTTAAATCAAAATGTATTGAAAGCTGAGAGACCACTGGCAGAGCAAAGCTTTGATTTACAGTGACTTGATTCACTGAGATGGGGTGATGGAGTCCAAGTTCAATCAGATATTTCACAAAGTTGCCTGATCTACTCAGCAGTTCCTGGGCTCTCGGGACACGGATACAAAGGACTATTGTGCAGCCTTGACAAGCAGTAGATTGTCAAGATGTAATAGAATGTAATGACACACCTGGGGCAAGCACCTATTTTTGACAAGTTATCAAAGGGAGGGAAAAATCAGAAAACAGACCCAAAGAGCAGTCCCAAAGTTATAAATGTAAGCACAGGCTGCATGTGCCTCAATGAAAAGAAGCCAGAAACACTAAGATTGCATGAAATAGGAGATTAAAATTATTCTCCACGTACATTATTTAATAAATGGTATGGAAACTTGAAAATTAAATATTGGATATGCTCTTTTGTTGTGATCTTCTATCGATCCAAGGCAATGTACAGAACTAATACATATTAACAGTCAAGACTTTAACTTTTTTCTTAAAAAGTGTTTAGGGAAATGGAAAGGCAAATATTCATTGAGAAATGGGAAGACTAAACCCTTGACATTGATAACAAGACAGTCTTTCTCTAAGTCTTGTTCATTAGCTTTACAGATATGAATAGATGTATCAGGTTATTTCTTAAAACCAGAAGAGGAAATTGGTGTAGGACAGCTGCTAGATGTAAAGCTCTAAGAAGAGTACCTCTCACAGGTACTGCTCTGTTGAAGTTAGCTGTCAATGGCTGTAATCATGATACAGAAAGCAAAATGGGTTTTGACTTTGAAAAACTGGGTTTCAGTCCTAGCTGTGTTGCAATGAGGGATAATCATTTTTTCCCTACCTAATGAGTTTTCGGTAAGGAGCAAATAAGACAATGAAATATTAACTGAGTTTTAAACACTGAAGCATTAATGCCTTTATTGACAACTCATGGTCAGCTAAGCATTGCCCTCTTTAGTCCTCACTACAATGCTGAGAGAGGAAATGATATTATGCCCTTTTACCTATAAGTAACCTGAGGACCAGGAGATGAAGTAATTCGTTAGAGCTAGAAAGTGGGAAAGCTCAAGGTCAAACCCAGACAGCTATACTCCAGAGGTGGGAGTTGATACATAGGGCACCTCTTTTTATCGTGCTTCACTTCACTGCACTTTATAGATACTGTGATTTTTAATAATTGAAGGTTTGCGGCAACCTTGTATTGAGCAAGTCTATCAGCACCATTTTTCCAAAGCATTTGCACACTTTGTTTCTCCGTGTCACATTTCAGTAATTCAAAATATTTCATACTTTCTCAATATTGTGCTGAGAAGGCAATGGCAATCCTCTCCAGTACTCTTGCCTGGAAAATCCCATGGACGGAGGAGCCTGGTAGGCTACAGTCCATGGGGTCGCGAAGAGTTGGACGAGACTGAGCAACTTCACTTTCACTTTTCACTTTCATGCACTGGAGAATGCAATGGCAACCCACCCCAGAATCCCAGGGACAGTGGAGCCTGGTGGGCTGCCGTCTATGGGGTCGCACAGAGTCGGACACAACTGAAGCAACTTAGCAGCAGCGGCAGGAGCAACATTGTGATATTTTTATGGTGGTCTGTGATTGGTGAGTGATTTTTATGTGACTATTGCAAAAAGATGACTCACTGAAGGTTCAAATGACGGTTACCAATTTTTAGCAAAAAGCATTTTTTCAATTAAGGGTATTTTGTTTATATAATGCTATTACAGACTACAGTATAAAGGTAACTTTTGTATGCACTGGAAAAGAAAAACTTTGTGTAACTCACTTTATTGCAATACTCACTTTACTGCAGTGGTCCAGAATTGAACCCAGGGTATCTACGAAGTGCGTTTGTATCACTTCTCTGCTTTATTCTTATATTTGTTTTTAAAGACTTGGTATTCCCTAGTAACATTTGCATTATGCACACCTGTGATTACCCCCAAAGTGACCCCAGGAGCTCCACTGTGTCCAATACAGTAGCGCTGGTCACAAAGCACTATCAAGCCCTGGAATGTGCCTAATGCAACCAAATAACTAATTTTAATTTAAACTTTTTAAAGTTAAGTTTAAAAATGGACACAATTTGAATTTTGGAAACCTTGGAAATATATTTGGAACAACTGAGGTATGCAAATCTACTTTTAAACTGTAAATTTTATGAAAACTAAACACTGATCAAGTATGTCCAAAGAAAATTTAGCATCTGGCTTGAGAGATTCTGTAAGTGTGAAATACACACCTGACTTCAAAGAGCTGCTATTAAAGAATGTAAAATGTCTCAGTAGTAAATGTTCTATTAATTACATGTTGACCTGATAATATTTTGGGTAAAGTGATTCAAAGAAAATATATTATTAAAAATTCATTTCATCTGTTCCTTGTTATTGTTTTCTTTTTTCTTTTTTTTTTTTTTACTGTAGCTACTAAGACCCTCAAAATTGTATGTATGGCTCACATCATATTTCTATTGACCACCACTGGCCTGAACAATAAATCAGCTGGAGTGGGGAGTTCTCCTCTCTTCCTAGTGAGAGAGTCATTTCCTAGGCAGGTTGATAAGAAGTCTAGGGGTCCCCAAGGAGAGAGGTGTCTGGAATTCAAAAGGAGGAAGAAAGGACGAACTTTTTTCCTTCTCTACATTCTTTAGGATTATATAACAACAATGTATTCTGCCTGAGGACAGTCTCCGGATTAAACCTTCTGGCTAATTCTGTTATCTTAAAATGTAAATTATGGGAGTAGGTCTGGTGAAGTCTTTACAACCTCCAGACATTCTTTGGATTTACTGGAGTATATAACTTCATTGCTAACACTAACAAGCGGGTACTCTTTCTACCCCCTTAGATGCCTGTGTCAGAAGCTTTCTCTATCTCCTTTATACTTTAATAAAACTTTATTACACAAAAGCTCTGAGCGATCAAGCCTCGTCTCTGGCCCCGGATTGAATTCTTCTCCTCCAGGGGCCAAGAATCCCGGCGTGATTCAACAACAACCTTTCACTAGCATGATAGGATAAAGATGATCTTGACCTTCCTGGGTACAGACTTACCCAGGTTGTAAGTTACCAGTCCCAAGGTTCCCAGAAGCAGACCAAGTGGCTTTCCCAGACAACTGGCCAGGAAAGCCCTGGAGTCGATCAGTTTGTTCCCCTAAGAGAATCAATAAGGAGACAGGTCCTGCTCCTGGAATGAACAACCCCACTGTGTCCAGCACAATGTCCTGCACCCCAGCACCCTTTTCTGTGCACATCATGTATACCACATCTTGTGGAACCTTGCTCTCAGTTTCCCCAAGCCTTTTTAACTCAGAGTTGTACAGTTTGCCTTGGCTCCTGACAAATGGTAACCACAAAGGGACCCACCTTGCCCAACAGGGACTCCTGGGATCCTAGGGAAAGACTGAATTCCCTGCTAACAGGAAAGCAGATACTCAAACAGCAGGGAAGTTTGTGATCTTATTGTAAACGTGACACCTGTGGACTTATCACAGGAGAAGCCAAGGACATGCTGGTTACGTTTGTAACAAGTGTTAGTCCCCTGAGTCACATTATCCTATAAAGACAAGTGGCAGCAAAGAGAAATTTTGTACTAAGACACAATATGCATTTCACCCAGAAGAAAGCTAAAACGCAACACAATCTCTATACTCTAGGGACAACGGTATCCCTATCCACTAGCAAGTATGACAGAGGGCTGCCTAATGATAAGAAAATCTACCTCGGTTTAAATGCTAATTACACACCTACACAGAGCATCTGAGTATATGCCCGGAAATGGGGTAGACAGTAGGATGTTAGTCGTTCAGTTGTGGCCGACTCTTTGTGATTCCATGGACGTGTAGCCCACAAGGCTGCTCTGTCCATAGAATTCTCCAGGCAAGAATGCTGGAGTGGGGTACCATTCCCTTCTCCAGGAGATCTTCCCCACCCAAGGATCAACGTGGGTCTGCTGCATTGCAGGTAGATTCTTTACCATCTAAGGCACCAGGGAAGTAGGACAGTAACATGAAATAATATAAAAAGCATTGGCTTTCTCATTACGAGATCTGGGTCTCAGTCTCCTAATCTATGGAACAATGATAACAGTCCTTTTATGGATATAAGTAAGTGAAAGTCACTGAGTCATGTCTGACTCTTTGCAACCTCATAGACTATAGAGTTCATGGACTTCTCTAGGCCAGAATACTGGAGTGGGTAGCTATTCCCTTCTCTAGGGGATCTTCCCAACCCAGGGATTGAACCTAGGTCTCCAGCATTGCAGGCGGATTCTTTACCAGCTGAGCCACCAGGAAAGCCCTATATGGGTAGAGAGAGCCTTAAAGCTGAGCATGTATTTTAATTGCCAGGACAGTGTCTAACATACAGTAAGGACTCTAAGTCTCAGTGTCCTGCCTCTGAGAGATAAAAGAGCCAAAAAAAGGCCCTGTCCTGAAAGAGTTGAAACTCTAGCCAAATGGAGTAGCAGACCAGCACAGCAATTATCCTAAGGCTCCCACAGTTACACCTGTTATAGCCCAGAGCACCTTCACAGGGGCAGGAAGGAAGGAGGGGCTATTACTGCCTGTGCCTGTGAATCTGGACAACCAGAAAGTAGATGTTCAGAGGCAAGAGGAGGCAGGAATGTGACACAGAAGATGGATGAAACTGAACTGATACTGAGAGAGTCAATTCCTAGGCAGGTTGATAAAAAGTCCGGGAGTCTCAAAGGAGAGAGGGGTCTGGGGTTCTCAAGGAGGAGACAGGGGTCTGGAATTCTCAAAGAGGAGGAAAGGACAAACTTTTTCTTCCTCTACATTCCTTAGGATTATATAACAATAATGCAACCTGCTTGAGGACAGTTTCTGGAAAACACCTTCTGGCTAATCACCATACTCACAGAACATTAGTCAATCTAATCACACTAGGACCACAGCCTTGTCTAACTCAATGAAACCAAGCCATGCCTGTGGGGCAACCCAAGACGGGTGGGTCATGGTGGAGAGGTCTGAAAGAATGTGGTCCACTGGAGAAGGGAATGGCAAGCCACTTCAGTATTCTTGCCTTGAGAACCCCATGAACAGTATGAAAAGGCAAAATGATAGGATACTGAAAGAGGAACTCCCCAGGTCATTAGGTGCCCAATATGCTACTGGAGATCAGTGGAGAAATAACTCCAGAAAGAATGAAGGGATGGAGCCAAAGAAAACACAATACCCAGCTGTGGATGTGAATGGTGATAGAAGCAAGATCCGATGCTGTAAAGAGCAATATTGTATAGGAACCTGGAATGTCAGGTCATGAATCAAGGCAAATTGGAAGTGGTCAAACAAGAGATGGCAAGAGTGAATGTCGACATTCTAGGAATCAGCAAACTAAAATGGACTGGAATGGCTGAATTTAACTCAGATGATCATTATATCTACTACTGCGGGCAGGAATCCTCAGAAGAAATGGAGTAGCCATCATGATCAACAAGAGAGTCCGAAATGCAGTACTTGGATGCAATCTCAAAAACGACAGAATGATCTCTGTTCGTCTTCAAGGCAAAGCACTCACTATCACAGTTATCCAAGTCTATGCCCCAACTAGTAATGCTGAAGAAACTAAAGTTGTACGGTTCTATGAAGACCTACAAGACCTTTTAGAACTAACACCCAAAAAAGATGTCCTTTTCATTATAGGGGACTGGAATGCAAAAGTAGGAAGTCAAGAAACACCTGAAGTAACAGGCAAATTTGGTCTTGGAATGCAGAATGAACCAGGACGAAGACTAATACAGTTTTGCCAAGAAAATGCACAGGTCATAGCAAACACCCTCCGTCAACAACACAAGAGAAGACTCCACACAGGGACATCACCAGATGGTCAACACCGAAATCAGATTGATTATATTCTTTGCAGCCAAAGATGGAGAAGCTCTATACAGTCAGCAAAAACAAGACCAGGAGCTGACTGTGGCTCAGATCATGAACCCCTTATTACCAAATTCAGACTCAAATTGAAGAAAGTAGGGAAAACCGCTAGACCATTCAGGTATGACCTAAATCAAATCCCTTATGATTCTACAGTGGAAGTGAGAAATAGATTTAAGGGCCTAGATCTGATAGATGGAGTGCCTGATGAACTACGGAATGAGGTTCGTGACATTGTACAGGAGACAGGGATCAAGACCATCCCCCTGGAAAACAAATGCAAAAAAGGAAAATGGCTGTCTGGGGAGGGCTTACAAATAGCTGTGAAAAGAAGAGAAGTGAAAAGCAAAGGAGAAAAGGAAAGATATAGGCATCTGAATGCAGAGTTCCAAAGAACAGCAAGAAGAGATAAGAAAGCCTTCTTCAGCAATCAATGCAAAGAAATAGAGGAAAACAACAGAATGGGCAAGACTAGAGATCTCTTCAAGAAAATAAGAGATACCAAGGGAACATTTCATGCAAAGATGGGCTTGAGAAAGGACAGAAATGATATGGACCTAATAGAAGCAGAAGATATTAAGAAGAGGTGGCAAGAATACACAGAAGAACTGTACAATAAAGACCTTCACGACCCAGATAATCATGATGGTGTGATCACTCACCTAGAGCCAGACATCCTGGAATGTGAAGTCAAGTGGGCCTTAGAAAGCATCACTACGAAAAATGCTAGTGGAGGTGATGGAATTCCAGTGGAGCTATTTCAAATCCTGAAAGATGATGCTGTGCAAGTGCTGCGCTCAATACGCCAGCAAAGTTGGAAAACTCAGCAGTGGCCACAGGACTGGAAAAGGTCAGTTTTCATTCCAATCCCAAAGAAAGGCAATGCCAAAGAATGCTCAAACTACTGCACAATTGCAGTCATCTCACATGCTAGTAAAGTAATGCTCAGAATTCTCCAAGCCAGGCTTCAGCAATACGTGAACCACGAACCTCCTGATATTCAAGCTGGATTTAGAAAAGGCAGAGGAACCAGAGATCAAATTGCTAACATCCGTTGGATCACAGAAAAAGCAGGAGAGCTCCAGAAAAACATCTATTTCTGCTTTATTGACTATGCCAACGCCTTTGACTGTGTGGATCACAAGAAACTGTGGAAAATTCTGAAAGAGACAGGAATACCAGACCACCTAACCTGCCTCTTGAGAAATCTGTATGCAGGTCAGGAAGCAACAGTTAGAACTGGACATGGAACAACAGACTGGTTCCAAATAGGAAAAGGAGTACGTCAGGCTGTATATTATCACCCAGCTTATTTAACTTATATGCAGAGTATATCATGAGAAACGCTGGACTGGAAGAAACACAAGCTGGAATCAAGATTGCTGGGAGAAATATCAATAACCACAGATATGCAGATGACACCACCCTTATGGAAGAAAGTGAAGAGGAACTGAAGAGCCTCTTGCTGAAAGTGAAAGAGGAGAGTGAAAAAGTTGGCTTAAAGCTCAACATTCAGAAAACGAAGATCATGGCATCCAGTCCCATCACTTTTTGGGAAATAGATGGGGAAACAGTGGAAACAGTGTCAGACTTCATTTTGGGGGGCTCCAAAATCACTGCAGATGGTGACTGCAGCCATGAAATTAAAAAACACTTACTCCTTGGAAGAAAAGTTATGGCCAACCTAGATAGCATATTCAAAAGCAGAGACATTACTTTGCTGACTAAAGTCTGTCTAGTCAGGGCTACGGTTTTTTCTGCGGTCATGTATGGATGTGAGAGCTGAACTGTGAAGAAGGCTGAGCGCCGAAGAATTGATGCTTTTGAACTGTGGTGTTGGAGAAGACTCTTGAGAGTCCCTTGGACTGCAAGCAGATCCAACCAATCCATCCTAAAGATCAGTCCTGGGTGTTCTCTGGAAGGAATGATGCTAAAACTGAAACTCCAGTACTTTGGCTACCTCATGTGAAAAGTTGACTCATTGGAAAAGACTCTGATGCTGGGAGGGGTTGGGGGCAGGAGGAGAAGGGGCCGACAGAGGATGAGATGGCTGGATGGCATCACGGACTCGTTGGATGTGAGTCTGAGTGAACTCCAGGAGGTGGTGATGGACAGGGAGGCCTGGCATGGTTCGATTCATGGGGTCGCAAAGAGTCGGACATGACTGAGTGACTGAACTGAACTGAACAACTTTCATTTTCACTTTCCAATACATTGTCCACACTAAACCCAGAACAATCTTTCAGAATCCCACAGTATCCATCACTGCACTGCCTCTCCTACCATCCCCAGTTCCCCGTTTCTATAAATGAAGCCAGGTCATTTAGATTCCAGAGAGACTTCAAGATCCAGTCCTGCCTCCTCCCCTGCCCTTCTCTTGAGCAGTCCTACCCTGCACCACCCCATATTCAAAGATTCTGGGCACCACACCCTGACAACCTCCTGGCTTCGTTACCTTGCTCTCACTCTTCCCTATGCCGTTTCCCTTCTTGTATAGCTGGCTTTCAAGGCCTCAGCTGAAAATGTCACTTATTTTTTCAAACCTTCACCTGTTCACTTCTCTCATCTCCAACCCCAAATGGACCATTATGCTTTTCTCAAAATTCACATATCACTATACGTATCACTAGCACCTCTCTAGCCACATCATATCATAAGTGTATACCACTTTATAAAACCAGGGCAGCTAGTCAGTAGCCCTTCAAAGTGTCTAGGAAAGAGTGAATTCTCCAAAAACATTATTAAAAAAAGAGAGATGGGGATGATGAAAGAGAAGGGAGATGTTAAGCAACTGAGTTCAGAATTGAATACAATTGGGTTTTTCTTCTTCTCTAGTCCTTAGAGAAGAAGTTGCTGTGCTGTGACCAAGGACAACCTACATCGTTTCTCTGAATGTCACCCACCTATCTGCAAAACAGAAACAGAAATATTGACAGTAGGTCTTACCTTCCTGGTACAGCTCTGGGCACAAATAAGTTGAAAGAGTGGCTATAAAATTCTGACTTTGAATTGAGTTTAAGGTCAGTCTGTTTTTTAAAATGTATTTTTCAGAAAAGGAAAATCAGAAATTTGCTCTAAAATTTTTATTGAAAAAATGTTCTCTTTTGTTGAATAATGATAGGAGATAAAACATGCCACAGTTCCAACTCATCCTCCTTATTAATGAATTAAGCCACATCAAAATGCAATAAAAGGAGTATAAGAGACTCCTAAGAATCATTCAAATTTTTATCAGTCATTTTCTCTCCATAAAATGAGCATTTCTATTAAAATGATATTGCATAAAAATGGGATTTTAATGTGTGAAGATTCTTTAAAATCATGAGACCACCTGGTAAATCAGAGGTTTAAAACTATTTTTCCCTCCATAGAAATCAGAAATGAATTAAATTAGAGAATGCAAAACCAACATAGTCGCAAAATATTGAAGCATCAGGATATTCAACTTAAAGATCCCACAGGTAAGAGTATTGGTCTCTTGGTCAGGAAAGACCAGGAGAAATGAGAAGTTCTCATGGAGGAGTGGGTAAACCTCATTGGTTATATAAGAAAGAACAGTTCAAGGGAAGAAACAAAGTGCATAGGAAACAGAAATTTTGACATCACAGCACAGTTGAAAACCTGAATTACTTACAAAAAGTTACATGCCATGAAAAAGTGTCACAGTAGATAATAAAATTGAAAGAATGGCCACTTCATAGAGAAATGGGCTCCTCAAAGAATAGAAAAAGTATGCTTTTGATTAACCTCTATTAATAGGCAAGCCTTGATATCGTATTCAAGATGAGACTAGAGTGATGAACAGAAAGCATTTCAAATTGACAAGTATTGCAACAATAAGCATTAAACTTCGTATATTATACCTGTAAATATTGGAGGGATGTGAATATATATCTTGGTCATCCCTAAAGAACTTCAATTTGAAAAAAAAAAATTTAAATGTACATAAGAACAAAAGACTCAATAAACAAGATTCTTCCAGGGTATAAACTGAGCACCTTGGAGAGTATACCACCTCTGTTGTCCCCTAGGACACAACTAAGGAAATATCTTTTCTTATACCCAATATTACCCAGCATTTTTCATGATGTACTCTGCATATAAGTTAAATAGGCAGCATAACAATATACAGCCTTGACGCACGCCTTTCCTGATTTAGAACCAGTCTGTTGTTCCATGTCTAGTTCTAACTGTTCCTTCTTGACCTGTATACAGATTTCTCATGAGGCAGGTCAGGTGGTCTGGTATTCCCATCTCCTGAAGAATTTTCCACAGTTTGTCATGATCCACACAGGCAAAGGCTTTGGCATAGCCAATAAAGCAGAAGTAGATGTTTTTCTGGGACTCTCTTGCTTTTGCAATGATCCAGCAGATGTGGGCAATTTGATCTCTAATTCCTCTGCCTTTACTAAATCCAGCTTGAACATCTGGAATTTCACAGTTCACATACTATTGAAGCCTGGCTTGGAGAATTTTGAGTATTACTTTGCTAGCATGTGAGATGAGCGCAATTGTGTGGTAGTCTGAACATTCTTTGGCATTGCCTTTCTTTGGGATTGGAATGAAAACTGACCTTTTCCAGTCCTGTGGCCACTGCTGTGTTTTCCAACTTTGCTGGCGTATTGAGTGCAGCACTTGCACAGCATCATCTTCTAGGACTTGAAATAGCTCAACTAGAATTCCATCACTTCCACTAGCTTTGTTCACAGTAGTGCTTCCTAAAGCCCACTTGACTTTGCATTCCAGAATGTCTGGCTCTAAGTGAGTGATCACACCATCATGATTGTCTGGGTCATGAAGATCTTTTTTGTATAGTTCTGTGTATTCTTGCCAGCTCTCCTGAATATCTTCTGCTTCAGTTAGGTCCATACCATTTCTGTCCTTTATTGTGTCCTTATTTGACTTATATGCAGAGTACATCATGAGAAATACTGGACTGGATGAAGCACAAGCTGGAATCAAGATTGCTGGGAGAAACATCAATAACCTCAGATATGCAGATGACACCAGCCTTATGGCAAAAAGTGAAGAAGAACTAAAGAGCTTCTTGATGAAAGTGAAAGAGGAGCGTGGAAAAGTTGGCTTAAAACTCAACATTAAGAAAATTAAGATCATGGCATTGGGTCACATCACTTCATGGCAAATAGATTGGAGAAACAATGGAAACAGTTACAGACTTTATTTTTTGGGGCTCCAAAATCACTGCAGATGATGACTGCAGCCATGAAATTAAAAGACGCTTGCTCCTTGAAAGAAAAGTTATGACCAACCTAGACAGCATATTAAAAAGCAGAGACATTACTTTGCCAACAAAGGTTTGTCTAGTAAAATCTATGGTCTTCCAAGTAGTCATGTATGGATGTGAGAGCTGGACTATAAGGAAAGCTGAGCACCCAAGAATTGATGCTTTGAACTGTGATGTTGGAGAAGACTTTTGAGAGTCCCTTGGACTGCAAGGAGATCCAACCAGTCCATCCTAAAGGAGATCAGTCCTGAATATTCGTTGGAAGGACTGTTGTTGAAGCTGAAACTCCAATACTTTGGCCACCTGATGAGAAGAGCTGACTCATTGGAAAAGACCCTGATGCTGGGAAAGATTGAGGATGAGAGGAGAAGGGGACAACAGAGGATGAGATGATTGGATGGCATCACCGACTCGATGGACATGAGTTTGAGTAAACTCCAGTAGTTGGTGATGGACAGGGAAGCTTGATGTGCTGCAGTCCATGGGGTTGCAAAGAGTCGGACACAGCTGAGTGACTGAACTGAACTGAACTGAATATCACCCAAGTGCAATAGAAGAAGAATTGGGTCTTCCAAGGGACTTCATTCACTGTTAAAAGTTTTCATAAACAGGAAAAATCCAACTCAAAGTAGTCCATATATTTAAGAAATCTACAGGGTCAAAAATCACTGTACCTATTATCTCCCTTTTGGTTTTTTCACCTTACTGCCAACATAAATACTAACGTTTTACTTTTGTGAAATTGTGATTCATAAGAAACCTTGTGTTTCATCTGCATCCACATTTCCTAGCTCACAGCTTCCAAACCCCTTGAAATTTCCTAAGTGCGGAGAGTAATAAAGGTGTTTTTTGGTATATTAATGAGGTGACTTAGGAAATGGACTGTAAGGACAGGAGTGGGTTGCCAATGGAACCAACTAAGTGATAAGACAGTTGGAGCTTTCAGTCCTAGCCCTGACTTTCTGGGAGGGAAAAGGGACTAGAGGTTGATTCAAAGGCCAGTGGCCAATGTTCCAATCAATCATGCCTATATAATGAAACCTCCAAAAAACCCCAAATAGATGTGGTTAAAAGAGCTTTGGTGTTGATGTGCATGTGGAGGTCAGGGCGAGTGTTGAGTACGGAGAGTGTATAGGAGCTCTGCACCCTTTCCCCAGAGCTTGCCCTAAGCATCCCTCCCATTTGGCTCTTCCTGAGTCACAGCCTTTTGTACTAAACTGATAAGCTAGTCAATTCTGTAAGCCACTCTAGCAAATTAAACAAATGCAAGGAGGGAATATTGGGAAACACTGACTTATAACCAGTTGGTCTGAAACACAGGTAACAACCCGGCCTTACCACTGGCATCTGAAGATGTGGGGGCAGTCTTATAGGACTGAATGCTTCACCTGTGTTATCGGATTTCATCTCCAGGTAGATGGTGTCAGAATTTAGTTAAATTGGAAGACACCCCCCGGTGTCTGGAGCACTGTTTGTTGATGTGGGACACACACACACACACGTCGGAATTGGTCTCAGAACACCATTTTAACAAATATTAGATTTTCAAATAAAAGCTGGTCATAGCTCCCAAAGCACTTTCAAACACATTAGCTCCTTGATCTTCCTCATAGCCCAGTGCAATAGGTACTGCAGTTATTTTCTAGATGAGAAAACAAAGTCTCGGAGGAGGAAGGTCATACTCCTAGAATGAGGCACACTGAAGATAAAAATTCAAGCCTTCTGGGTCCAAACCGACTGCATCTCCCACTTCCATTTTCAAGGGCATAACAATCGTGAGAATGATTCAGTTTTCTGAGAAAAGAGCAAAACCCTTGGCGAATGCTCCTAAATTTTTTCATAGCCCCTTGGAGGACTCAGAGCTGTGTTTTAATCCCTGGGAGGGGAAGAGACCTTGGTGGGCTGAACTTTTGCATGAGGCTTCAGCAGCAGGCTCAGGCTGCAGATGGGCAAAGGGAGGGGAGACCAGGGTGCAATGCTCCAAGCTCGGATTAAGCATCCAAATCGGAAAGAGAACAGCTGTAGCCCCTTTACATTATGGTTTTAAAATTCTGAGCATGCAAAGAACTATAAAAATCACAAGTAGGCCCTGGATCATAACAGATGAATAAGGGATTTATAATCTTTAAACTGCAAGGAGAATGGCTTACATTTGTACCATTTCCTATTTTGATTACAATCATTGTCCTGAGAGCAGATTCATGTTGTGCCTTTTCTGATTCTTTTTGCAATCCATCACAAGAAGACAACAGGCTGGTGATGCCACTGTACATTCTTTGAAAGACAATAAAAGCCTGTGTAACTTTAGACCTCTCTTTTTTGTCTTGTTTGTCATAATTTGATTGGGCAATTGTTTTCTATTGTGGCCTGTTAGCCACCTCATTAACCTAGAAGGGTGAGACGGTCTGGACAATGCACCTCTGGAAAATTTAAAAGGTTAAAGCAAAAAGCCTGCTACTCAATGCTTTTCATAAACTAGCTAGGATATTAAATTCTAATATCTTTTTCCAGGGACCCAGACTGTCATCATAAGAAATGGTACAAAGCGAGGCTCTTCCTGAACTGTTTGAAAATGGCATTCTTCTTCTAATGTTTTCTGCCCCTGTGTGGTCTGTATGTCAGTAAACCCAGTGGAAATGTCTACCCTCCTTTCCCCACAACACCCTCCTACAAAAGAATGTCCTTTATTCCTTAGGAGGGACTTTTTTCCAGCTCAATCTGTTTTCCTAGGTATTATAGAAACTTCTATAAAATTGATAAGAACCTCTATAGCTACCAAATTCTCTATTTTTCTAGAAATTCACGAAATGTGGTGTGACAATATTGATGCTCATATGCAAAGAAACAAATACTAAAGTTTAGAACCAGTGCCTCTGGGCTCTGGCCTGGCTATTAACTATTATGGCCTATGGTAGAGCCATCACAGGGCACACCTACCTGTATTATTGTGCTATATGTGCAACCATCTGGAAAACTATAGCTGCACCAATGCAAAAAAAAAAGTGAAAAAGGAAGACATAGATTATGTTACAATTTTTCAAATGGTACTCAAGTCACGTAGTTGGTTAACACAAGAAGGACATAAAAATCCAGTAATTTCTAAATTAAAAATATTCATTTTTCTTCTGTGTTGATTTTTTTCCCCCCTTTTACTCCTGATCCAGCTAGACTGCCTGGCCTTTTATAGCAAAGAAAATCTATGGAGCATAAGAAACTGGTAGCATGCCCGTAGCTGACCTAACTTTATGGAATTGCACTCCTATCCCTATCACATATATTTATTACACTCCAACTTCTCTTGGGTGGCTTTATACCCAGGTGACAGTTGGGATCTGTGGGGATGTTCCCCTGGAAAGCTGGAAAGCTTGGGGTAAATTACACCACATGTGACTAATCTAAGAGCTCATTAAAGCATTTCCATACACTGCCTTCTGATGGATATGGCAGCCTCAGGAATTCCAGTTGGATATATAAACAGCCTCTTGTTTTTTATTCTAATTGTGGTTATTATACAAATGTAAATGAAATGTACACTCTGCTCTTCATTTGCATGTAAAGTTGGCAAGCAGTATTTGAAAAGTCTTGTCACCCACTTCTTTTACCAATCACTCTCTGCTCAGACAACAGATTAACTCATTCATTCATCCACTCATTTACCCCACAGACATTTCCTCTACTATGTACTCTACAGTATGAGAGGGCAGCAGGCACAGAATATACAAAAATGACCAAGAGATAATCCCGTCCCTCAAGGAGCTAATGTCTAGTGGGGAGAGAAGTAGACAAATTACAAGCGCTATTTGTTAAGTGGTAGAATCTGGGTCACGAGACCCAAGTAGACAGGTTTAACAGAGATGTTATTTGAGTTGAATTTTGAGGAATTAGTAGGACATTTTCAAATGGAGACAGCTCAAAGGACATACTTGAAAGAAAAAACAAAGACAGAGAAAAAATGTTTGTCAAGGGAGTGTAATTTTAGTTCTAGTCTCAGCAAAATAGAATTAAGTAAAGGCAATCCACTTCCCGCTGATGCCCATTCCCCTTCCATAAATCACATGATACAGGCAAATTCCAACACAAATAATTTGGGACTTTGCTTCTGCTCATCTTCATTCTTATGAACAAAGACAAGACCGTTACTGACAACCACAAAGACAGCAACTACCTTGGGTCCCCTGCTCTGCCGCATCACTATCTCCCTTGATCTCATGGGTCTTGGGAAATAATCAGTGCAGCCTTGTTGAGAATCCCCAGCTTTCTAAGGCCTACTTGGAATTAGGAATTCAATGTTCGTGCCACGGCATGAGGGGTTTTCAAGAGGTTCAGTCAAGATTTCAAACCACAGTGCCTCCAGCTATGCAGTTTTGTTGCAGAGACTGGCTGAACACACAGCTCCTGCCTTCTCAGGTCTTACTAGTCATCTCCAGCAGGGTTGAACCATGAGGTGGTAGATGAGAGCACTTCTGAAGGAGCTGGCCATTGCCCCAGCAATGAAGTGGTACAGGGACCATATTTTCTGAAGACAAAATGAAAACACATGGTCTGGTAACAGAACCAAGTATCTAAAGGCAAGGCCATCTTGAAAACCTGCCAAGATGGAAGGGTGCAGCAACCATTTCTTTGAGGACAAGCTGCTCTCTATACTAGTGCTGTTCCATAAAAATATGAGTCACAAATGTGAGGCATACATGTGATTTTAAACTTTTTTCTAGCATTAAAGAACTAAAAAAAGTACAATTCATTTTAATAATTTTTATTTAGTCTAATCTGTCACAAAATATAATTCTAAAATGTAAATAATACTTTTCAAGTATTAAGATATTTTACTTTTTATGTTCATTCTTTTTTGTGCATAAGTCTTTGCCATCCAGTATGTATTTTCCACTGATAGCTCATCTCAATTTGGCATTGGTATCAGACAGCGTATCTCCACAGCAAAGGAGCTGTTATGGTCCTCCCCTCCCTGTATACTCTGTACTGATAGTAAGACCCAACTAACCGAAGCATTAGCCAGGGTTATTCAAGACTCTGGCTAAGGACATATGGTAACCATCCTTAGCTCTTTCATTCTTCCATTCATTTATTCACTTAGCAAATATTGTTTCAGCAACTATGACTGTATCACAAAATGAAGTGTGACTAGGTCTCTACTTTCAGAGTCTACATGAGAAGAAACAAGTAAAACAGTAATGGCGCAATGCTTTGAATGCTTTGCCAGTGTGTACACAGGGAGCCTCGGGAGCCCAGAGGCAAGTCAGGGAATGAGCAAGGAAGAGAGGAGAGCTGAGGAATCATTCAGAGCACTCAGCACTAGTGCAAGTTTAGCTAGACAGTTGTAAAGTGGAAGGAAAAACATTCCTTGGAAGAGAAAGGGAAGAGGTGCAAAGACCTAAGGCACCATTCCACAGAAATCAAAAGTAAAATTTGTAATAAGGAGTTTCCAAAGATGTCAGAGAATGTGTTAGGAAACCTAGTGTGTCTGCTACAGTTGGCACAGCATGGAACCAAAGAACCTGCAAGCGTTTGACAGAGTCTTCTAAGTTCCAGGCAACTCCCTGCAGTAGGTGTCTGTTATCAGCATTCCAGAACCCAACTAAAAGTCCAACAGATTATGCTGCAAATGTACATGCTGGATACAAATGTAAGGTTCTACCACAGTTATTCAAACTTAACAGTATTTTCAAAGCAAAGGCTTAGTGCTTAACATCATGATGTCTTGCTTACCAAATAGAAATTTTCGTACCAAGTTCAGAGAACCTTTTGCTAAAATACTTTTGGCAACAGTAGCAGGATTACAGTTACCTAGGCTGACTCCCTTTAAGATGGCAGGCAAGGTTCCTCCCTTGCTTTCATGCTACCTTCAACCCCACCCTAACACTCACGCTCAATCCACTGCACTCCAATCATAGGAAATGACTTGTCATTTTCAAAACACAGAGCTGCAGTCACTCTCAGCTGCATAACTTTGCACCTATGATTCCCAGGATACACTGATTTCTACCTAACTGACTGCTTAAAACTCAGCTCAAGTGTGACTTCCCTGGGAAACCCTCCTAATCGTGACCCCCCTCCATCCATGTGGGTGCTATGTGCTTAGTGCTCTTGCAGACCTCAGTGAATATCTCTTCCATTGCTTTTTGTGCCATTTACTTGTTATCTTTTCCTACAGGAGTATTTATTCCTAGTGGACAAACCTGTTTTCCTTTTCTTAATTTCTATATCTTCCACCCTCACTCAAATGCTCTATAAGTGATTGATAAATAGATAAATGAATGACTGAATAAACTACACCATATTTAGAACAAAATTATTCAGGTTGGGAAAATTATATCTTCAGTTCAGTTCAGTTAAGTCACTCAGTCGTGTCCGACCCTTTGCGACCCCATGAATCGCAACACGCCAGGCCTCCCTGTCCATTACCAACACCAAGAGTTCACCCAGACTCACTCCATCAAGTCAGTGATGCTATCCAGCCATCTCATCCTCTGTCATCCCCTTCTCCTCCTGCCCCCAATCCCTTCCAGCATCAGAGTCTTTTCCAATGAGTTAACTCTTCGCATGAGGTGGCCAAAGTAGTGGAGTTTCAGCTTTAGCATCATTTCTTCCAAAGAAATCCCAGGGCTGATCTCCTTCAGAATGGACTGGCTGGATCTCCTTGCAGTCCAAGGGACTCTCAAGAGTCTTCTCCAACACCACAGTTCAAAAGCATCAATTCTTCGGCTCTCAGCTTTCTTCACAGTCCAACTCTCACATCCATACATGACCACAGGTAAAACCATAGCCTTGACTAGACGGACCTTTGTTGGCAAAATAATATCTCTGCTTTTGAATATGCTGCCTAGGTTGGTCATAACTTTCCTTCCAAGGAGTAAGTGTCTTTTAATTTCATGGCTGTAATCACCATCTGCAGTGATTTTTGGAGCCCAAATAAATAAAGTCTGACGCTGTTTCTCCATCTATTTCCCATGAAGTGATGGGACCGGGTGCCATGATCTTAGTTTTCTGAATGGTGAGCTTTAAGCCAACTTCTTCACTCTCCTATTTCACTTTCATCAAGAGGCTTTTTGGCTCCTCTTCACTTTCTGCCATAACAGTGGAGTTATGTGCATATCTGAGGTTATTGATATTTCTCCCGGCAATCTTGATTCCAGCTTGTGCTTCTTCCAGCCCAGCGTTTCTCATGATGTACTCTGCATATAAGTTAAATAAGCAGGGTGACAATATAAATCATTTAAATACAGAAGGCAGAATTATAGCTAATCAATCAACTATTTTTAAAACAGAGCAATGAATGGTAAAGGTTATGAAGGGTTGTGGTTTAAATAAAGGGAGGCAGATTTTGTCTCAGGGTAGAACTTTCAAACACCCAGAGCTGTCCCACACACAAAAAAATGGTCTATCTAGGGGTAGGCAAATTATGTCTTTGGGCCAAATTTAGCCCACCATCTATCTGCTTTTATAAATAAAGTTTTACTGTAACACATCCATTTGTTTACATATTGTCCATAGCTGCTTTCACAGGCAAAGGCAGAGTTGAATAGTTGCAAACCAAAAATCTAACCCTAGAACTTTCAAAGCCTAGAAAATTTACTATCTGGTCCTTTATAGAAAAAGTTTTCTGGCCTCTAATCTAGTAATGAGGTTGTGAGATTTCCACTGCAGCAAATGTTCAAGTAGAGGATGGGTCTGTCCAGGATGTGGAAGGAATACATTCTTTAAAAGGGAGAATGGTAACCTTAAAATGTCCTCCCCTCTGGGCAAGACTACGATTATATGCCTACATTTCTATGACAAAAACACATCATATTTTGTCTTTGGCTGACAATCCTGTAATGGGCTGTATTGCTAGCGAAATGGAGCAGGACCCTGTGGGGTCCTCCCAGACTCAAATCCTTTCAGTCTCCCACCCAAGTAGAGGCCGGTAACTTCAGGCTGAGCACAAGACTCCTGCTACTTCACCACCAACCAATCAAAGGAAAGTCTGCACACAGTGAAGATAATGAAGACAGACTCTGACCCCTTCCCTAAACAACTCTCCCTTAAAAATTTTTCATGGTTGAGCAGAAACTTTAGCTTTGGTTTCTGGACACAAGTCTGCCTTCTCATGGGGTTGCAGCTGCCTGAACTAAGCAAACTTTCCCTTCCAGCTGGGCTTCCCAGGTGGCACAGTGGTAAAGAACCAATGCAGGAGACATAGGAAACTCGAGTTCTATCCCTGGATAGAGAAGATCCCCTGGAGGAGGAAATGGAACCCATCCCAGTGTTCTTGCCTGGAAAATTCCATGGACAGAGAAGCCTGGAAGGGTATAGTCCACGGAGTCACAAAGTCAGACATGAATGAGCATACACACACACACACGCGCGCATCCCTTCCAACTAACACTTGTCTCTTTCAAGCAGCAGGCAGCCGAACCTTAGCTCAGTACTACTAGTTGTAGAAAAGGAAATCATCATCTTTACAGCCATGGTTTCAGTCGTGCACTTGACTTCCTAAATATAGTCTATACTCTAAATAATGAAGGAAATACATTTTTGATCCCAGGCATCACCAGGACACTATCATAGAAAGCAGTCAAGAAAGATTCAAAGGAAGCCAAGGGGACAGTAACCTAACCCGTCGCTGATTCTGCATTTCCCAACAGATTTAAAATGAAGCTCTTCCTCTAGATCACAGGTATTAATCATGGGTCAGCCCTTCAACCTTTGCTATTCTTTACGAGGCTATGTGGGGAGGGAGCCACCTATGAGACTACTTCTGCTTGCTTTGTGCTTATTGACTCACCTCAACATTGCTGGAGGTCAAGTTTCCAAGGCTGCTTTTTCATCCTTTAGCAGGTTTATTCACTAGGAGTGAAAAATTCTCAAAACTGAAGCACTCTGGATGAAAAAGTATCCCTTTTCAAAAATCTTCCCATTTTCACATATTATAATGACACATCATGAAATGGTTTTAATTTTGGAATAAAGCCACGTGCATACATCTATTTGGTGTTTACTAGGAGGGTTGAAATATCTGCATGCTTCCATACTCTCAATTCTAGAGGATATACCTTTGGGTAGATTGAAAAAGGCCTTCCTGCATCCCATTTTTCTGGAGAAGGTGATGATGCAGGAAACTGGCCAAGGAAGGCATGTCTGGGTACAAGGTGCTCCCACAACCACATCGGCCAAGCTCAGCTGTCATCTCTGCACATTGCCCACATCACCAGGTATATTGTTCTACAAATAAAGGAGGGACCACTGCAAGTCCTAAAAACCCCTCATTTTAAAGTGGTTCCACAGGCTATCCCCAAAGACACTTACTATCCCCTCTTCCATGATCTCCTCACCAACTATATCAAGACTCAAAGATGCTCAAAGATGAATGCAGCTGAAAAACCCCAAAATATCTGTGGTGGAAGTTACTTATCGCTGCCGTTTACTTTCTAGTGGTCTCATATACAGGTTTCTAGTATATTCTCCATCTTTCCTCTTGCTTCTCCATGAAATGAATCTATCTCCTTGTTTACCATGGTTGCTGTGCCAGTGAGCTGCACTCTTGCTCGTAGATTTCTGTCGATTCCTATTATCACTCTGAAGGAACTGGCTGCTTTAGGAGAAAAGGAAAGAAATCTCTCCACTACTATGTATCTCTAGCAGTAGTACAAGGGGAGGGTCATGTAAGTTATAGCTGTCTGGGGCCAACTGTGCAGACACTTAGCATTTATTCTTTGCTTCCTCTTCCCCACCCATCCCTGCTTTGCTGGAAGATACCTGCTGTAATAAAAAATAATAGAGAAAACTTGCTTCCATGAAGCCTTATTGAAATGCTCCGCTGGATGGAGTGAAAGTAGGTCAGGAGGGGAAACATTCGGTCAATGGATTTCAGAGTGATGCTCCCTCATCTTGAACTCCCATGGCACCAATTGGCTGAACCAGTCATTGTCATTTATCAAATCCTGTTCTGCTCTGTTCTGTGTGTGTGTGTGTGATTCATTCAAAGAGGGTATAAAATTCCTTAAAGGCAGTCTAATTCCACGAGCTCTCCTTTGGACCTCCAATGGCTCCTAGCACAGGGTCTTCTATCCTGAAGTCATTCGAAAAAAAATTTGTTGCAGTGCTATTTTGAAGCCTGTGAACTAGTCTTGAATGCATTTTAAGAACTATAAAAACTTTTCATAGTAACACAACAGAGAGGGGGGAGATTTTAAAATCCTTCTTTACTGGGACAGTATGATATTACTCCCAAAGATGACCAAGTGAATATGTTGGGGAATTAAAGTTGAAGATGGAGTTAAGGTTGCTAATCAGCTGACCTTAAAAGAGGGAGATTTTCCTGGATTATCTAGGTGGTCCCAATATAATCTCAAAGATCCTGGAAAATGGAAGCAGGAAGCAAAAGAGTGTCAGAGTGAAGTTATGTGAGACTCTGCTAGCCATTGCTGGCTCAATAGATGGAAGGAGACACAAGCTGAGCAATGTGGGAAGCCTGTAGAAGCTGGAAAAGACAAGAAAACAGATATTCTACAGGGCCTCCAGAAAGAAATGCAGCCCTGCAGACTCCTTGCTTTTACCTCAGTTCTGAACTTCAATAAGTGGGTGCTGTTTTAAGCCACCAAATTTATGAAAATTTGTTACAGAAGCCTTAAAAAAAAAAAAAAACCTAACAGATTCAACTCTCCCTAGCTTATGCAAAAGGAAGGGAATATTGAGGCATTTTCTTCCTAAGAGCTTCTGCCTTGAGGAGGGCCTTCAGTCCTGGTTGATCAGAACGTTTCTAAGTGATAGAGACTAAGAAGGATTCAAGTGATTATCAGGCAAAATCTTTGGCCTCCAAGGCCCTTGCATGTTTCAGGTAATGCCTCTTGTGGAAGGAAAGGCTAGCCCTGCTCTTATGTGAAATGAGCACTTGCCTCTGTAGTGCTATTTCATGGGGAAGAATAAGGTTTCCCACCCTACTTCCTAAAAGAATCCCTCTCGCTTCCCCACAGGGCCCTGAGAATGGGAAAGTAATATCATAGCCAGCTGAATAGGGAAAAGAACAGCCATTCTTTGCTTTCTGTAAGGAAATCTTATATCTATGGATATCAAGGGTTTAGTTTTCACAGTGGAAAACCACTTGCTGTAGTGCCTGCACAATAAATGTCACTTGATACTGGTGTCTCCAAACCTGATAAACAGCAGACATTGACAATGAGATAGGCTCAGAGCCAGTGATACTGGCTGGAAACACAAAAGGGATGTATGAAGACGTAGGTATTTTCCAACCAGGGAGGAAAATAGAGAGAATTGGGCTCCAAGACAATCTTTGCTAATATCACAATTTTGCTTACTTTCCACACTTAAAGGGGCAGGCTCCCCAATTCAGTCTTTATCAACTTGATGAGCCTGGAAGGGCTGCAAAGGCTGCCCCTATTACATCCTCTGAGTGAAATAGGAACCTCCAGGGTTCTTATAATTGTTCAGCACTGAGGTTCAAGTGAACACATTTATGGGACTTGGCCTCCAGCCCACTTCTTATGAATACACATAAACACATCTTTTATTGCTCAATAATGTTTTCCCTTTTGGAATTTTTTTATGAAACACTAAAAAAAAAAAAAATGGGGCTTGTATTTTAATTTTTTAACAGAAGAAACCAGAGAAATACCAAAATCTTCCAAATGGGAAATTTTCTTGCCTGCTGCCCCTATCAAAAATGATTTGTCAAGGGACTGGTCGAAGCTTCAATATCAACAACTCAAGATATTAATTTGGTCCAAATCCAACTAATTGACTTGCTCTCTAGACTGAGTTTCTGCATCCCTCTTTACGAGCCCAGCCTCCTTCTCTGGGGTGCTTCAGGTGCAATGCAGAATTCATCAGCTCTAGATGCCTGTGGGATGTGCTCCCCATCGGCTCTGTTACAAACCGGTATTCTCTCGTCTTGGCACCTGTCCAAAGAACAAGAAGTTCTTTGATACACGCACAGCATTGCCTTGCCTCCTGCAATCCATGAGTCCAAGAACTTTGTGACCCCTACCGGGACCACTGCAAAAGCTTCCTACCCAGCCTCCAATATCTGCATTATCCAATTTATATAAGCACACTGCTGTCATACTAATCTTGAAGGAGAGATGCAATCATATTGCTCCAGCTTAGATGCTCCAATAGTTTCCATTTTTCACCAGTATCCTCCACCTGGCATTCAACCTCATACAACCAGGCTCAGAATCCCCTTTCCAGATGTAGCGGTCACTAGGCTCTTACATGCATTCTGTACTGCTGACAATCTGGATAATCTGGCACTCTGCAGTGTACTCTACACATGCCTTTATTCTTGCCACTGTGAGTTCTTTGCTGCAAGCCACACACACTGACTTTGGTTACCTTGGGAGCAAATGGATGCGCTGGAAAGATGTGTGGAAGTTAAGACTCTGAAGAGCAAGGCACAGAACAGACAAGAACCAGAGTGGGTCAATGGGGTGCTCTATAGCAGGAACTGTTGGACAATCTCTTAGGGCACAGCCAAAGTGAATAAGTGAGCCCCAGATCTTTGAGTTGTTTTTTGTTTGTTTGTTTTTGCTGTTCCGTTCACATTACAGCTTCAGAGAACATCAAATTGACCTGGCTTTAGCTGTAGGCAATCAGAGCACCTTGATAGATCATTTTACAATCACTATCCAATGGAAGAAGAGAATTCTTCAAAAGTAAATTAAAGCATTAGTACCAAACAAACATATAATAGAGGCCTGAAAGCCAAAAGCAACAAATACCTACGATATATTATCTCCACTTGGAATGTTCATTTTCTACCTACCATTCTCTGCCCATCCTCCAAGACCCAGTGAGACATAATTTTGAAGCCAAAACACATCTCTCTTGTTGTGAATTTCCAGTTCAGAATGTGATCCTTTCAGTCTTCCTTACTTTCTTCCTTCTTTCATAGTTTTTATGTTACAACTGCTTCCTCACTAGCTCTGTAATGAGAAAAGTCACATCCCCTCTCTATGCTCCAGTTTCTGGATCTATAAAAAGTCAAAGTGTTAGTAGTTCAGTCATGTCTGACTCTTTGCGACCCCACCCTCCTCTGTTCATGGGATTCTCCAGGCAACAATACTGGAGTGGGTGGCCGTTCACTCCTCCAGGAGCTCTTCCTGACCCAGGGATCAAACCTGGGTCTCCTGTATTGCAAGTAGATTCTTTACTGTCTGAGTCACCAGGGAAGCCTGGATCTACAAAGAGGATATAATGATAACCATTTCAAATAATTTGTGAGTAGGATTAATATCCATATGCAATGAAATCAGTTTAGTACCTGAAATGTTGTGGTTGTTATTTTTATTAGCCTGCCATCATCATCATTATTACCAATATTAACACTTTTAGACTGGGAACCATGATTTCTTCATCTTTATGAACCCTTGTCAAATATTTTACAACAAGCTATTTGCTACTTCTGATGAATGAATAACTCAATCAATAAAGTAATCAATCAATGAAGGAAGAAAACTCTGGAAGATGAAATTGAAACTAGGATTTCTGTAGGTCTGCCCACATTTCCCATCCAATTAGGAGACCCCATATACTCATCTGAATGCAGAGTTCCAAAGAATAGCAAGGAGAGATAAGAAAGCCTACTTAAGTGAATAATGCAAAGAAACAGAGGAAAAAATTGAATGGGAAAGACTAGAGATCTCTTCAAGAAAATTAGAGATACCAAGAGACCATTTCATGCAGGGGCACAATAAAGAACAGAGACAGTATGGACCTAACAGAAGCAGAGATATTAAGAAGAGGTGGCAAGAATACACAGAAAAACTATACAAAAAAGATCTCCATGACCAAGATAATCACGATGATATGATCACTCACAGAGCCAGACATCCTGGAATGCAGTCAAGTGGGATTTAGAAGCATCACTATGAACAAAGCTAGTGGAAGTGATGAAATTCCAGCTAGCTATTTCAAATCCTAAAAGATGATGCCATTAAAGTATTACACTCAATATGCCAGCAAATATGGAAAACTCAGCAGTGGCCACAGGACTGGAAAAGTCAGTTTTCATTCCAGTCAAGAATGCTCAAACTACCGCACAATTGCACCCGTCCGTCTCATATGCTTGTAATGCTCAAAATTCTCCAAGCTAGGCTTCAACAGTACATAAACAGAGAAATTCAAGATGTTCAAGCTGGATTTAGAAAATGCAGAGGAATCAGAGATCAAATTGCCAACATCCACTGGATCATTGAAAAAGCAAGAGAGTTCCAGAAAAACATCTACTTCTGCTTTATTGACTAAGCCAAAGCCTTTGATTCTGTGGATCATGACAAACTGTGGAAAATTCTTCAAGAGATGGGAATACCAGACCACATGACCTGCCTCCTGAGAAACTTGTATGCAGCTCAAAAAGCAACAGTTAATACTGGACATGGAAAAAAAGGACTGGTTCCAAATAGGGAAAGGAGTACAAGGCTGCATATTGTAACCCTGCTTATTTAACTTATATGCAGAGTACATCATGAGAAATACTGGGCTGGAAGAAGCACAAGCTGGAATCAAGATTGCCAGGAGAAATATCAATAATCTCAGATATGCAGATGACACCAACTCTAATGTCAGAGAGCAAAGAGGAACTAAAGATCTTCTTGATGAAGGTGAAAAAGGAGAGTGAAATGTTGGCTTAAAACTCAACATTCAGAAAACGAAGATAATGGCATCCGGTCCCACCACATCATAGCAACTAGATGGGAAAAGAGTGGAAACAGTGACAGATTTTATTTTCTTGGGCTCCAAAATCACTGCAGATGGTGACTGCAGCCATGAAATTAAAAGACGCTTACTCCTTGGAAGAAAAGCTATGACCAACCTAGACAGCATATTAAAAAGCAGGAATATTACTTTACCAACAAAGGTCTGCTTAGTCAAAGCTATGTATTTTCCAGTAGTCATGTATGGATGTGAGGGTTGGATGATAAAGAAAGCTGAGTGCCAAAAAATTGATGCTTTTGAAGTGTGGTGTTGGAGAATACTCTTGAGAGTCCCTTGGACTGCAAGGAGATCCAACCAGTCCATCCGAAAGGAAATCAACCCTGAATATTCTTTGGAAGAACTGATGCTGAAGCTCCAATATTTGGCCACCTGATGTGAAGAACTGACTCACTGGAAAAGACCCTGATGCTGGGAAAGATTGAAGACAGAAGAAGGGGATGACAGAGGATGAGATGGTTGGATGGAATCACCGACTCAATGGACATGAGTTTGAGAAAGCTCTGGGAGTTGGTGAAGGATAGAGAAGCCTGCGTTCTGCAGTCCATAGGGTCGCAAAGAGTTGGACATGACTGAGCTACTGAAAAACAAATGTAGGAGCAAGAATTATCATAGATCTTCCATGAAACAGGAAAAGAGCTTTCCTTGAACATTCTGTGGTTCTGACACAGTTGGAAATACAGCTCCAGTTCTCTTCTTTTGTTGTAACAGCCTGTGTCTACAGGAGGTTTTAAAATGTGTAATGAAAAGGAAGGAAGAAAGGCAGTGTACAAACATTTGGAAACTTAGGGTGACCCATATGATAGAAAATGGATATCCCCACCCTTAACCTAGTTGACCAGTTCTGTCAGTGGCCCCCTTAGAAGCCATTCTTGGTGATGCTTTGTGCAATAGTTAGGGATGTTCCTTAGGCAAACTCATCTCCCTTGGTTACTACTACGGGTCTGTCATCTATGAATTTATCTAAATCATATTCACATCTATCTGTATTTTAATCTATGCCACTTTCCTCTTGTATTAAAGCTTTGCTTTAAATCACACCTAAAATGCTAGGGAAGAATGAGAAAAAACTCATCCTTCCCAAAGAGAACTAGAGTAAGTTCCATTTAAACCCTACCTGTGCCAACCACCAACAGCTTCAGCCAGGCATTTGCCCTCCCTGTCTCACCCTGATCCATTTAAAACTGATAGAATAATCTTCAGACTAAAGGTTAATTAGATTTTTAACTTTTTCATGCCACTCAGAACATAAAGATTATATAAATATTTCATCTTATTATAGATTCTAGATAAGACTCTTTTCTTCATTTGACTAAACTTGTATCCCTCCCTGACCCATCCTTCGTCTTAAACACCATAATATTTTTTTAACACACTTTGGATAATCCCTGTATTACCACAATGCACAATGTGTATGTAGAAGAGGTGCATTACACTACTCCAGGGGTGAGCTTCATATCCTGTTTAGCATAGGTATGTCTATTCATTTTGAAAATTTCTGCACAAAATGTCCATAAAGTATCTCAGGGAAAGACTACCTTTTCTACTTTATACAAAGATATTTAGAAGATATGGCTGGCTGGATCCAAGATATCTCTGTGTCTCTTCCAGCTTTATCCTTGAGTCTTTTAATTAAGTTCCATTAGGTAGATTCAGGAAAGCTCAATGATATTTCAACTATAATATACATGTAGTAGTTACCTCCTGCATCAGACTTCCTGCTCAGAGTAGCATTCTTCCTGGAGCTGGTTTCTTAGGCCCAGCACTTTCTCTTCTAGACCTGGTTCTGGGTCCAAAAGATACATATCTTAAGGCAGATCTATAAATTAATCAGGCTTCAATGTCTTCACTCCAGATCCCTCATCTCTGGCATAGAAATCTGTCTCAGATTGAGTGTGAAGATACCAGGTAAATCCTTAGAGTAACAATTAACAGTATCTTTTGTTTTCTTCTCAAAATGAGATCGCCCTCAGAATTGACTCCTTCAGGGCACTGAAGAGTATGTTTTTAACCCTAAGAGTAGAGGCAAAAAAAAAAATCTCTTGTTCTGTGTTTAGATTTAATATTTCCCAGTGGATTTAAGAAAACCACTATTATTTTGCTCCATGTATGTATATATGTGTGCACACACAAATTCAGATCATCAATAAAAAACAAGACAAAAATTTTAATAGGAATGGTCATCATTTCACAAATTTGGGAGTCATAATTCTCAGGATGATACAAGCAATCATCCATCAAGTATTTAAAAAATTGTTACCCAGAACTCTGATTTTGTTGAAACCAGAGGGGAGACAAAATCCTTACTCCAGGATAAGAATGGAAAGATGTCAAGTTATTTTACCAAACCTTATTTTTCTAATCTTCAAAATGACAGTAATACCTACCCCACTAGTCATTTCTAAGTGCATGCATGCTCAGCCACATTGGATTCTTTGTGACGCCATGCACTGTAGTCCACCAGGCTCCTTGGTCCATGGAATTTTCCAGGCAAGAATTCTGGAGCAGGTTGCCATTTCCTACTCCAGGGGATCTGCCCAACTCCGGGATTAAACCCAAGTCGTTTGTGTCTCCTGCATTGACAGGCAGATTCTTTACCACTGAGCCACCTGGGAAGTCCATTATCATTAGTTGAAGACCAGATTACTAGCTGAAATATAAACACGAAATCTTCTAAGCAGCTAATGTTCAACAAATGCTTATGGAAAGCCTACTGCACTAATTTAAAAGAGAAGCACTGTTCCTGTCTTCACAGAGTTCTACTTTTTATAGTCTTTTTTTCCTCAAGAGGTTTCTGAGCAAGAGAGCAACCACTGGTGCACCAGAGGCAGTGTATATTGACTTGCAAGAGCCAATTATTAAAATACTCAGAACTAGTTGCTAAACCATTGATAGTTTAAAGTGTGAAAGTGAAAGTGTTAGTCCCTCAGTCATGTCCAACTCTTTGCAACCCCATGGACTATAATCCATCAGGCTCCACTGTCCGTGGGATTCTCCAGGAAAGAATACTAGAGTGGGTTGCCATTTCCTTCTCCAGGGGATCTTCCCTACCCAGGGATCAAATCTGGGTCTCCTGCATTGCAGGCAGATTCTTTACCATCTGAGCTACCAGGAAAGTCAGTCTTGAAATGTGAACTGGTTGTTAAACCATTGGTAGCTTGAAATATAAATGTATTTACACCACAGAAATTGCCAAGCACTATAAATCAGCCTTTCTATCCGCCCCAACACCAACTCAGAGGGCCAGCTCTCTAGCACACCTTTAAAAAATATGAAAGCATGAAGAATATGGCATAGTAGTTAGAAAGAGGATCTTGATTTGGAGAGAGATGGATCAAAATCCAAACTTTACAATCTACAGTCTGTAAGTCATTTAGCTATCCTAAAAAGCTTCATTATCCTCAGTAATAAACAAGGAAAATGGATTAATATTATAATCTACGTATGTTGGTCTGCTCAGGTTGCCATTAACAAATATAGACTGGGTGGCTTAACAACAGTTTACTTACAGTTCTGAAGGCTAGAAGTCCAAGATCAAGGTGCTAGCATAGTCAGTCTCCAGTGAAGGCTCTTTCTCCAGCTTGCAGATGGTCATGTTCTCACTGCATCTTCACATCACCTTTCCTCCGTGTGTGCATGGAGACAGAGAAAGCAAGCGCTCTAATGTTTCTTCTTCTTCTTTTCTTTTTATTGAAGGATAACTGCTTTACAGAAGGATAATTGTTTTACAGAATTTTCTGTAAAACCTCAACATGAATCAGTCATAGGTATACATATATCCCCTCTTTTGAACCTCCCTCCCACCTCCCTCCCCATCCCACCCCTCTAGGTTGATACAGAGCCCCTCTTTGAGTTTCTTGAGCCATACAGCAAATTCCCATTGGCTATATATTTTACATATGGTAATATAAGTTTCCATGTTACTCTTTCCATACATCTTACCCTCTCCTCCCCACTCCCCATGTCCATAAGTCTATTCTCTATGTCTGTTTCTCCATTGCTGCCCTGTATATAAATTCTTCAGTACCATTTTTCTAGATTTTGTATATGTGTGTTAGAATACAATACTTATTTTTCTCTTTCTGACTCACTTCACTCTGTACAATAGGTTCTAGGTTCATCTACCTCATTGGAACTGACTCAAATGTGTTCCCTTTATGGCTGAGTAATATTCCATTGTGTGTATGTACCACAACTTCTTCAGCCATTCTTCTGTCAATGGACATCTAGGTTGCTTCCATGTTCTAGCTATTGTAAATAGTGTTGTAATGAAAAATGGGATACATGTGTCTTTTTCAATTTTGGTTTTCTCATGGTATATGCCTAGGAGTGGGATTGCTGGGTCATATGGTGGTTTTACTCCTAGTTTTTTAAGGAATCTCCATACCATCTTTCATAGTGGCTGTATCAATTTACATTCCCACCAACAGTGCAAGAGCGTTCCCTATTCTCCACACCCTCTCCAGAATTTATTGTTTGTAGACTTTTTGAGGATGCCAATTCTGACCAGTGTAAGGTGATATATCATTGTGGTTTTCATTTGATGAGATGGCTGGATGGCATCACTGACTCGATAGATATGAGTCTGGGTAAACTCCGGGAGTTGGTGATGGACAGGGAGGCCTGGTGTGCTGCGATTCATGGGGTCGCAAAGAGTCGGCCACAACTGAGTGACTGAACTGAACTGAACGGAATAATGAGCAATGCTGAGCATTTTTCATGTGTTTGTTAGCCATCTGTATGTCTTCTTTGGAGAAATGTCTGTTTAGGTCTTTTTCTCACTTTTTGACTGGGTTGTTTGTTTTTCTAGCATTAAGTTCTATGAGCTGCTTGTATATTTTGGAAATTAATCCTTTGCCAAGTGTTTCATTTGCTATCATTTTCTCCCATTCTGAGGGCTGTCTTTTCACCTTGCTTATAGTTTCCTTTGCTGTGCAAAAGCTTTTAACTTTAATCAGGTCATTTGTTTACTTTTGTTTTTATTTCCATTACTCTAGGAGGTGGGTCATAGAGAATCTTGCTTTATGTCATCGACTGTTCAGCATATGTTTTTCTCTAAGAGTTGTATAGTTTATTATCTTACATTTAGGTCTTTAATCCATTTTGACTTGTATGGTATCACCAACTCAATGGACATGTTTGAGTAAACTCCAGGAGCTGGTGATGGATAGGGAGGCCTGGTGTCCTGCTGTCCATGGGGTCACAAAGAGTCAGACATGACTGAGTGACTGAACTGAACTGAATGGTGTTAGGAAGTGTTCTAATTTCATTCTTTTACATGTAACTGTCCAGTTTTCCCAGCACCATTTATTTTTTTATTTTATTTTTTTTAACTTTTT
This sequence comes from Budorcas taxicolor, assembly GCF_023091745.1. Classification (NCBI taxonomy): domain Eukaryota; kingdom Metazoa; phylum Chordata; class Mammalia; order Artiodactyla; family Bovidae; genus Budorcas; species Budorcas taxicolor. Next base: position 158,855,159 of record NC_068910.1, read on the forward strand.
ATTTTTACTTTATTTTACTTTATAATACTGTATTGGTTTTGCCATACATTGACATGAATCCACCACAGGTGTACATGCGATCCCAAACACGAACCCCCCTCCCACCTCCCTCCCCACAACATCCCTCTGGGTCATCCCTGTGCACCAGCCCCAAGCATGCTGTATCCTGCATCAGACATAGACTGGTGATTCGATTCTTACATGATAGTATACATGTTTCAATGCCATTCTCCCAAATCATCCCACCCTCTCCCTCTCCCTCTGAGTCCAAAAGTCTGTTATACACATCTGTGTCTTTTTTGCTGTCTTGCATACAGGGTCATCATTGCCATCTTTCTAAATTCCATATATACGTGTTAGTATACTGTATTGGTGTTTTTCTTTCTGGCTTACTTCACTCTGTATAATCAGCTCCAGTTTCATCCATCTCATCAGAACTGATTCAAATGTATTCTTTTTAACGGCTGAGTAATACTCCATTGTGTATATGCACCACAGCTTTCTTATCCATTCATCTGCTGATGGACATCTAGGTTGTTTCCATGTCCTGGCTATTATAAAAACCCCAGCACCATTTATTGAAGAGGCTGTCTTTGCCCCATTGTGTTCTTGCCTCCTTTGTCAAAAATAAGGTACTCATAGGTGCATGGGTTTATTTCTGGGCTTTCTATCTTGTTCCATTGGTTTATATTTCTGTTTTTGTGCCAGTACCATACTGTCTTGATGACTGTAGCTTTGTAATATAATCTGAAGTCAAGAAGGTTGATTCTTCCAGCTCCATTCTTCTTTACCATGACTGCTTTGGCTTTCGGGGTCTTTTGTGTTTCCATATGAATTGTGAAATTTTTTGTTCCAGTTCTGTGAAAAATGCCATTGGTAATTTGATAGGGATTGCACTGAATCTGTAGACTGCATTTCGTAGTATAGTCATTTTCACCATATTGATTCTTCCTGCCCAGGAACATGGAATATCTCTCCATCTGTTTATGTCATCTTTGATTTCTTTCCTTAGTGTCTTATAATTTTCTGTGTACACTTCTTTTGTCTCCTTAGGTAAGTTTATTCCTAGATATTTAATTCTTTTTTGTTGCAGTGGTGAATGGGATTGATTCCTTACTTTCTCTTTCTGATATTTCATTGTTAGTATATAGAAATGCAAGTGATTTCTGTGTATTGATTTTGTATCCTGAAACTTTGCTAAATTCACTGATTAGCTCTAGTAATTTTCTGATACTATCTTTAGGGTTTTCTAGCTACAGTATCAGGTCATCTGCAAACAGTGAGGGCTTTACTTCTTCTTTTCCAATCTGGATTCCTTTCATTTCTTTTTCTTTTCTGATTGCTGTAGCTAGGACTTCCAGAAATATGTTGAATAATAGTGGTGAAAGTGGACACCCTTGTCTTTGCCCTGATCTTAGGGGGAATGCTTTCAGGTTTTTACCATTGAGAATAATGTTTGCTGTAGGCTTATCATATATGGCCTTTACTATGCAGAGGCAGGTTTCTTCTATGCCCATTTTTAGAAGAGTTTTAATCATAAATGGGTGCTGAATTTTGTCAAAGGCTTTTTCTGCATCTATTGAGAGTATCATATGGTTTTCACCTTTCAATTTGTTAATATAGTGTATCACATTTATTGATTGCATATATTGAAGAATCCTTGCATTCCTGGAACAAACCCAACTTGATCATGGTGTATGAGCTTTTTGATGTATTGCTTAATTCTGTTTGCTAAAATTTTGTTTAGGATTTTTGCATCTATGTCCATCAGTGATATTGGCCTGTAGTTTTCTTTTTTTGTGTTGTCTTTGTCTGGTTTTGGTATCAGGGTGATGGTGGCCTCATAGAATGAGTTTGGGTGTTTCTTCCTCTGCAATTTTTGGAAAGAGCTTTAGAAGAATATGCATTAGCTCTTCTCTAAATGTTTGCTACAATTCTGTGAAGCCATCTGATCCTGGGCTTTTGTTTTTGGGGAGATTTTTGATCACATCTTCAATTTCAGTGCTTGTAATTGGGTCATAATTTCTATTTCTTCACGGTTCAGTCTTGGAAGATTGAACTTTTCTAAGAATCTGTCCATTTCTTCCAGGTTATCTATTTGATTGTCATATAGTTGTTCATAATAGTCTCTTGTATCCTTTGTATTTCTTCATTTTCTCTTGTAACCCCTCCTTTTTCATTTCTAATTTTGTTGATTTGATTCTTCTCTCTTTTTGTCTTGATGAGTCTGGCTAAAGTTTTGTCAATTTTCTTATCTTCTCAAAGAACAAGCTTTAGTTTTATTAATCTTTACTACTGTTTTTTTTTTTTTTCATTTCTTTTTCATTTATTTCTGCTTGGATCTTTTTTGTTTCTTTCCTTCTACTAATTTTGGGTGGTTTTTATTCTTCTTTTTCCAGTTGTTTTAGAAGTAAAGTTAGGTTGTCTATTTGATGTGTTTCTTGTTTCTTGAGATGAGATCGTATTGCTATAAACTTCCCTCTTAGGACTGCTTTTGGTGCATCCAATAAACTGTGGGAAATTCTGAAAGAGATGGGAATACCAAACCACTTGACCTGCCTCTTGAGAAACCTGTATGCAGGTCAGGAAGCAACAGTTAGAACTGGACATGGAATAACAGACTGGTTCCAAATAGGAAAAGGAGTACATCAAGGCTGTATATTGTCACCCTGCTTCTTTAACTTACATGCAGAGTACATCATGAGAAATGCTGGGCTGGATGAAGCACACGCTGGAATCAAGATTGCCAGGAAAAATATCAATAACCTCAGATATGCAGATGACACCAGCCTTATGGCAGAAAGTGAAGAAGAATTAAAGAGCCTCTTGATGAAAGTGAAAGAGGAGAGTGAAAAAGTTGGCTTAAAGCTCAACATTCAGAAAACTAAGATCATGGCATCTGGTCCCATCACTTCATGGGAAATAGATGGGGAAACAGTGGACACAGTAGCTGACTTTATTTTTCTGGGCTCCAAAATCACTGCAGACGGTGATTGCAGCCATGAAATTAAAAGATGCTTGCTCCTTGGAAGGAAAGTTATGACAAACCTAAACAGCATTTTCAAAAGCAGAGACATTACTTTGCCAACAAAGATCCGTCTAGTCAAGGCTATGGTTTTTCCAGTGGTTATGTATGGATGTGAGAGTTGGACTATAAAGAAGGCTGAGTGCCAAAGAACTGATGCTTTTGAACTGTGGTATTGGAGAAGACTCTTGAGAGTCCCTTGGACTGTAAGGAGATCCAACCAGTCCATCCTAAAGGAGACCAGTCCTGGGTGTTCATTGGAAGGACTGATGTTGAAGCTGAAACTCCAATACTTTGGCCACCCGATGTGAAGAGCTGACCCATTTGTAAAGACCCTGATGCTGGGAAAGATTGAGGGCAGGAGGAGAAGGGGATGACGGAGGATGAGATGCTTGGATGGTATCACCAACTCAATGGACATGGGTTTGGGTGGACTCTGGTAGTTGGTGATGGGCAGGGATGCCTGGCATGCTGCAGTTCATGGGGTCACAAAGAGTCACACATGACTGAGAGACTGAACTGAACTGATAGGTTTTGAGTTGTCATGTTTTCATCATCATTTGTTTCTAGATTTTTTTTTATTTCTTCAGTAACCTGTTGGTTATTTAGAAATGTGCTGTTTAATATTCATGTGTTTGTGTTTCTTAAAGTTTTTTTCTTGTAATTTATATCTAGTCTCATAGCATTGTGGTCGGAGAAGATGCTTGATAAGATTTCAATTTTCTTAAATTTACTGGGGTTGATTTGTGACCCAAGATGTGGTCTATCCTGGAGAATGTTCCATGTGCACTTGAGAAGGTGTATTCTTCTGCATTTGGATGGAATGTACTGAAGATATCAATGAGATCCATCTCATCTAGTGTAGCAGTGAAGACGGGTTTCCTTATTAATTTTTTGTTTTGATGACCTGTCCATTGGTGTGAGTGGAGTATTAATGTCTCCTACTATTACTGTGCTACTGTCAATTTCTTCTTTTATGTCTGTTAGTATTTGTCTTATGCATATATATGGCATATATATGGGTCTTGCTTTTGCAGTCATTCAGCCAGTCTGTGTCTTTTGGTTGGAGCATTTACTCCATTTACCTTTAAAGTAATTATTGATATATATATATTCCTATTGCCATTTTCTTAATTGTTTGGGGTTGATTTTGTAGATCTTTTTTCTTCTCTTGTATTTCTTGACTATATAAGTCCCTTTAACATTTGTTGTAAAGCTGGTTTGGTAGTACTGAATTCTCCTAATTTTTACTTGTCTGAAAAGATTTTTATTTCTCCATCAATTCTGAATGAGATCCTTTTTGGGTACAGTAATCTTGGTTGTAGATTTTTCCATTTCAGGACTTTAAATATAAATATAGTCTGCCATTCCCTTCTGTCCTGCAGAGTTTCTGATGAAAGATCAACTGTTAAGTGTATGGCGTTTCCCTTGTATGTTACTTGTAGCTTCTCCCTTGCTGCTTTTAATAGTGTTTCTTTGTGTTTAGTCTTTGTTAGTTTGATTAGTATGTGTCTTGGCATGTTTCTCCTTGGGTTTATCCTGTATGGGACTCTTTGTATGGACTTGATTGACTATTTACTTTTCCATGTTGGGGAAATTTTCAACTATAATCTCTTCAAAAATTTTGTCATACCCTTTCTTTTTCTCTTCTTCTGGGACACCTATAATTCAAATGTTGGTGCATTTGATGTGACCCCAGAGGTCTCTGAGACTATCCTCAGTTCTTTTCATTCTTTTTACTTTATTCGGCTCTTCAGAAGTCATTTCCACCATTCTAAGTTCCAGCTCACTGATTAGTTCTTCTGCTTCAGATACTCTGCTATTGATTCCTTCTAGAGTATTTTTAATTTCAGTAATTGTGTTGTCTCTGCATGCTTATTCTTTAATTCTTCTAGGTCTTTGTTAATTGATTCTTGCATTTTCTCCATTTTGTTTTACAGGGTTTTAATCATCTTTACTATCATTATTCTGAATTCTTTTTCAGGTAGTTTGCTTATTTCCTCTTCATTTATTTGGGCTTCTGTGTTTCTAGTTTGTTCCTTCATTTGTGTTGTATTTCTCTGCCTTTTCATTATTTTTTTTAACTTTATTGTGTTTGAGGTCTCCTTTCCCCAGGCTTCAAAGTTGAATTCTTTCTTCCTTTTGGTTTCTGCCCTCATAAGGTTGGTCCAGTTGTTTGTCTAAGTTCCGTATAGGGTGAGATTTGTGCTGAGTTTTTTGTTTGTTTGTTTGTTTTTCCTCTGATGGGCAATGCTGAGTGAGGTGATAATCCTGTCTACTGATGATTAGGTTTGTATTTTTGTTTTACTTGTTGTTTAGATGAGGCATCCTGCACAGGGTGCTACTGGTGGTTGGGTGATGTTGGGTCTTGTATTCCAGTGGTTTTCTTTGTGTGAATTCTATTTGATAACCCCTAGTGTTAGTTCTCCAGAGAAGGCAATGACACCTCACTCCAGTACTCTTGCCTGGAAAATCCCATGGATGGAGGAGCCTGGTGGGCTACAGTCTACAGGGTCGCTAAGAGTTGGACATGACTGAGCGACTTCACTTTCACTTTTCACTTTCATGCACTGGAGAAGAAAATGGCAACCCACTCCAGTGTTCTTGCCTGGAGAATCCCAGGGATGGGGGAGCCTGGTGGGCTGCTGTCTATGGGGTCGCACAGAGTCAGACACAACTGAAGTGTCTTAGCTTAGCTTAGCTTAGGGTTAGTTCTCTGATAGTCTTGAGTCTTAGAGTCTGTGCTCTCACTCCAAAGGCTCAGGGCTTGATCTCTGTGAAGCCTGCTGCTGCTGCTGCTAGGGGAAGGTTTTGATGACAGATCCTTGGGATCCTGGTTCTTTCCTCCAATGAGGTACAGAGACCTGTCCCCTTTTGACAGTTGTGGGAGACCCTCAGCAAAGTCAAGGACTTCTAGTTCCTCCTCAAGGACTATAGAATATTCTGAGCCATGTCTTCTGAGTTTTCTTATAGCTACTGAAACCCCTACTAGGTGGAGAAGTTAGCTACATGATGATCAGACTGTAGCCATGACGTAAGTTTAATGTTTCTTCTTATAGACACTAATGCTACCAGATCAAGGCCCTGGAACCCTTAAGACTACATGTAACCTTAATTACCTCCTTAAAGCCTCTATATCCAAATAAAGTCACATTGGGAATAGAACATATGAATTTGGAAGGGACAAACATTCAATCCCTAACATTATCTCACTGAAAATTAAAATGAGACATACTGTGTTGATGCAATGTCTAGTACTTCAAGTGCTCAAAAATATTAGCTATTATTACCATTTCTCATTAGAAGAGTAAGTCTGGTTTTATGTCTTGGTGGAAAAGGAGACTTGAGAGTGAAAGCCTACAGTCAAGAGGATCATTAAGCAAATTGTTGGAAAACATCAGATAAAGACAGATTCCATTAAATGAAAAATTAACAAGATATAGAAATCAGCTAGACACGGAGATAAGAAAAAATGGTCAGAGTCAGCACCAAGCATCCTAGGTGGGAAGGAACTGGTGGGAAAAAGACATCAGAAGATGAGAATCAGTTTTAGCAGATGAAAATAATTGAGAATTTAAGGTAATGGCTAAAATTATCCATAATTCCATTTCAAGTTTTGAGAACACACATTTATTAACCAAATATTTCTTGAGTTTTTGCTGCAAGACACTGTAAGGGATACAAAGATGGTGAGGATATGGTCACTGTTTTTATCAGCCTAGGTCCATTATGGAAAAGGACATAAAAAGAAAATTGTCACTCGTGTTTGAAAGATTTAAATTAGGTGCAGTACATTTAAAAAAAATAGGAGATAACTTTTTCTGAGGATATGCTAGGATAGGATTTCATAGAGGCAAAGGGATAGAACATGAAAGACAGATAAATAAGATGATGTGAATGAGGGCAGAGAAAGGCTTCCTCATAGAGATTTTCCTCTAGCATAAGAAAAAGCATTGAGCTGAGAAAACATAATCAGGGGGCAATTCAGTTAGCCGAAGCATAGGTAGCCAATTAGAGAATAGTAGGAAAACAAGCTAGAGAGGTGGTCAAAGACCAAGCCACAGAGGATCTTAAAATCTAGGTTAAGAATTTGAACTTGATAAAACACTGATGAAGGAAATTAAAGAAACACAGATAAGTGTGAAAACATGCTCTGTTATTGCATTGGAAGAATTAATATTGTAAAAAGTGGTCCATTACCCAAAGTGATTCACAGAGTCGATGCAATCCCCATTAAAACCCCAATCTCGGTCTCTATAGAAATAGAAAAAATTCCTAAAATATGTATGGAACCATAAAATACCCCAAAGGGTCAAAGCATCTTTGGGCAAGAAAGCAAAGCTGGAGCCATTTCAAAATATTTTGCAAAGCTACAGCAATTGAAAGAGTACAATTCTGGCAGAAAAACACATGTATAGACCAATGGAATAGAATAGAAAGCTCATAAATAAACCTTACAGTCAACTGATTGTCAACAAGTGTCTCAAGAACACACTATGAGGAAAGGATAGTCTCTTCAATAAACAGTGCTAGATAAACTGTATATCCATATGCAAAAAATTTATTTGGTTTTTATCTTATAATAGATTTTAAAAACCAACCTAAAATGGATTAAAGACTTTAAAGCAAGACATGAAACCATAAAACTCATAGAAGAAAACAGGGGGGAAATGTTTGACCTTGGTTGGGGAAATAAGTTCCTGGATATGACACCAAAAGCCCAAGTAACAAAAATAAAAATAGATAAATGGAATTTCATTAAAAAGCACTTCTGTACAGCAAAGGAACTGACCAAAAGAGTGAAAAGTCAACTTACAGAATAGAAGGAAATAATTAAAAGTCATATATCTGATAAGGGGTTAATATCTATAACATATTAGAAATTCATACATCTCAAAGCAAAAAAAAAAAAAACAGTTTTTAAGATGGACAAACTATTGAGTATAAAAGAAGCTACAAGGATATATTGTACAACATGGGGAATGTGACCAGCATTTTATAATAACTTTAAATGAAGTATAACCTTTAAAAATTATGAATCACTATATTATATACTTGTAACTTATATAACACTGTACAGCAATTATACTTCAATTTTTTTAAGTGGACAGAGGACCAGAATAGATACTTCTCAGAAGACATACATATGATCAACAGATATGAAAAGGCACTCAACTTCACTAAATACCAGAGAAATGCAATCAAAACCACAATGAGATATCACCTCAAACTCATTAGAATGGTTATTATCAGAAAGATAAAATATAACAAGAACTGGAAAGCATATGGAAAAATGGAAACCCCTGCACCATTAGCGGGAATGTGAATTGATACATCCATTAAACAAAACAATATAGAGGTTTCTCAAAGAATTAACAGAACTACCATATGATCCAGGAAGCCCAGCACTGGGATATATCCAAATAAATGAAATCAGTATCTTGGAAAAGTATCTGCACTTTTCATGTTCATTATAGCATTATCACCACAGTCAAAATGTGGAAACAACCTAAGAGTTTATTAACAGATGAGTGGATACAAAAATGCAGCCTACATTTTCATACAAGGGAATATTGTATAATTATATTGTATTATGAATAAACCATATAAAAGGAAATCCTGCCACCTGCAACAATATGGATGAACCTGGATGACACGATGTTAAGTGAAATGAACCAGACACAGAAAGACAACTACTGTATGATCTTGCTTATATGTGGAATATAAAATACTCAAAGGAGCATAGAGTATAATGATGTTTATGGGGGCTGAGGGGAGTGAGGAATGGGGAAATGTCGATCCGGGGTTACAAAGTTTCAGTTGTGCTTGATGAATAAGTTCTGGAGACCTGATGTACCACAATGTGACTCTATTAACAATTCTGTACTGAATACTTGAAATTTGCTATGAGAGTAGACCTTAAGTACTCTCACCAGAAAAAAAAAAAAAAAGTAACTACATGAGATGATGGATATGTTAATTAACTTGATTGCGGTGATTCTTTCACAGTGTATATGTGTATCACATCAAGTTGTACACATTAAATATACACAAATTTTAATTGTCAATTACACCTCAATAAAGCTGGAAAAAAACTTATGTAAAAACTGCCCCCACAAAAAAAAAGAACTTGATTTAGTAGGAAGTGGTGAATCACTACCACATGGTTCAAAGAGAAGCATCTTTCACCTCATCCACAACTGATTTACACAGACCCTTTCATTCTCCAAGCCTCCAAGTAAACCTATCATCAGCTGTGCTAACTTTTAAGGTGCCTAGTTCCTGGCATCAGAGAAGGCAATGACACCCCACTCCAGTACTCTTGCCTGGAAAATCCCATGGATAGAGGAGCCTGGTAGGCTGCAGTCCATGGGATCTCGAAGAGTCAGACACAACTGAGCGACTTCACTTTCACTTTTCACTTTCATGCATTGGAGAAGGAAATGGCAACGCACTCCAGTGTTCTTGCCTGGAGAATCCCAGGGATGCGGGAGCCTGGTGGGCTGCCGTCTATGGTGTCACACAGAGTCGGACACGACTGAAGCGACTTAGCAGCAGCAGCAGCAGCAGCAGTTCCTGGCATTAACCTTCTCACAATTCCTTCAGCAACCAGGCTGTCCAAGACCCTGGAACTCTTCCTGATCCCTGGAAAACTAAACCATCTCCTGCCTTTAAGTACCTTAGCTTTCAATCTCAGAATTTCCTCAAAAAGATTAAGTAGAAAAGTCTCCTGTTCTCATTTCTGTGCATACTCCTTTGTGCAATATAGTCTATGAGAGTACTCAATATACAGTCCCTAACAGTTACTAAGCGAAAGAAAGAGAGGCTAAAAATATCCAAGTGACTTACCAAGAACCTTTAGAAGGTCTCTGGGAAGAGGAATCAGAGGAAGAGTGTGGAGGCTGAAGTTCATGAGGATCCAGACCACAAACAGGGCTTCTCCCATGGCTCAGCTAATGCGGGAGAGGCAAGAGATGGTGGTTCCCTCCCTAGGTCAGGAAGATCTCCTGGAGGAGGAAATGCAACCCACTCCAGTATTCTTGCTGGGAAAATCCCATGGACAGAGGAACCTGGTGGGCTACAGTCTGACCATAGGGTCACAAAGAGTTGGACAAGACTAAGCGCACACACAGACCACAAACATGTACACACCTACTGTCTCCCTCACCAGCATTTGCACCTCTGCCTCTGGCTTCAATTTGAGCGTGAGCATCTCTGCAGAGCAAGCCAAGTTCCTTGTTTAGATGAGAGCCCAGAGTGGGCAGAGGTTATGCAGAGGATGTGACCTATGAGCTGAAACTAAACCTTCTGAGGCTCCACAGCCCCCCTCCCTGTTCTTGGAATCTACCTTCGGCCCACTCTTCCCACAGCCAGAGCCAAGCTTAAGAGAACTTAAGCTTGAAAGAGCGTTCTGATGTTGAGACCATCTGGATGGCATAAGTGACTGAATCCAGTTAAAGCCTCTACATAAACTTTCAAAACTTGACGGGTGGGTGGGGCAATCTATTGATACTTGCAGCAGAGGAGACTACTGTCCTGTATAAGTTTCCTTGCTTGTTAATCCTACTACCCACTGATTTCAAGTGATCTCTTTCTTCAGTGTTTCCTGCCCTCCGTGTATGGGGCAAGTTTCAGATTTCACCCAGGATATTTCTAGGTTGTTAGTCAACAATTGGTGAGGCAGCCAGGGCACGGGAGAAATGGGAAAGCGGCCTCCTGGGGACGTGGTGGGCAGGGGGGCTGAGTTGGCCACTGACTTCTATGTAGACAAGGGTGGCCCTTATGTTAGATGTTTGTGGGCCACCGAGTGAGTCTGAGAACGCCCGGAAATGTTTGAGGAACTGCGCAGGGCCACACTGCAGCCAAGAGGGAAATAAACAGTTGCTGCAGTGGGCTGATCTCTACTGTGGGCAGAGCGGAGCCCTGACGCCCAGCTGGAGGCTGAAGCGCAGCTTACAAAATCGGAAGAAGAGCTGAGGATATAAGAGGGTGTGCAGTGTCCCTGGCTCTGCTAGCTTCAGGGCTGGCAGAGGAGGTGGAAAAGCCAGGTAATAATTTGGAGACCTTAGTAACTCATCTTGTGAAGTTAGGAGGGCACAAGCTGTGGGGAATTAAGGTCTGAGTGCTCCTAACAAGGCATGCCTATGTGGGTGCTCTGTCGTGTCCCACTCTTTTGGGACCCCATGGACTGTATCCTGCCAGGCACCTCTGTCCATGGGATTTCCCAGGCAAGAATACTGGAGTAGGTTGTCATTTTCTCCTCCAGGAGATCCTTCCCACCCAGGGATCAAGCCTGCATCTCCTGCACTGGTGGGCCTATTCTTTTCCTACTGAACCACCTGGGAAGCCCTAACAAAGCCTGATGGGGATGCTAAGATCAAATCCCTGAGAAAGTGAGGAGAGCAAAAGAAGAATGTTGCAGTAATTGACTGTGAAATAGACAAAACACCTCCTTCGGTACAACTCGTAAAACAGAGGAGACCAAAAGCATAACAAAACAATGCCAGCCAGCAGCCCCCAGTTCAGGAAACATTCTTGAGGAGAACATGGACTCCCACTGAGCCTCCTGATACAGCTACCAAGTTCTAGCAAAAGGCCACGGAAGATCCCCAGGCATGGTTCATGGGGCTGTGCTATACAGGGGTGATGGCATTTATCTAACAGGACAGGAGGCAGAGAAAAATAAGCAACATCACCACACAGCCTGCCATCTGGCAGCGCCTGCATGAGGTTGGGGGGAGGGGGCTGTTCAAAGAACTCACCGCTTTATAGAATGGATTGTTCTTGCCCTCTTCCAACAACTCAATAGAAGACTCTACACATGGACACTACCAGATGGTCAATACCGAAGTCAGATTGATTATATTCTTTGCAGCCAAAGATGGAGAAGCTCTATACAGTCAGCAAAAACAGGATCAGGAGCTGACTGTGGCTCAGATCATGAACTCCTTATTGCAAAATTCAGACTTAAATTGAAGAAAGTAGGGAAAACCCTAGACCTTTCAGATGTGACCGAAATCAAATCCCTACAATTATACAGTGGAAGTGAGAAATAGATTCAAGGGATTAGATCTGATAGAGTGCCCGAAGAACTATGGACAGAGGTTCGTGACATTGTACAGGAGGCAGGGATCAAGACCATCCCCAAGAAAAAGAAATGCAGAAAAGCAAAAACAGCTGTCTGAGGAAGCCATACAGACAACTGTGAAAAGAAGAGAAGCAAAAAGCAAAGGAGAAAAGGAAAGATACACCCATTTGAATGCAGAGTTCCAAAGAAATGCAAGGAGAGGTAAGAAAGCCTTCCTCAGTGATCAGTGAAAAAGAAATAGAGGAAAAAATCGAATGGGAAAGACTAGAGACCTCTTCAAGAAAATTAGAGATACCAAGGGAATATTTCATGCAAAGACAGGCACAATAAGGTACAGAAATGGTGTAGACCCAATGGAAGCAGAAGATATTAAGAAAAGGTGGCAAGAATACACAGAAGAACTGTACAAAAAAGAGCTTCATGACCCAGATAATCATGATGGTGTGATCACTCAGCTAGAGCCAGACAGCCTGGAATGAGAAGTCAAGTGGGCCTTAGGAAAGATCACTATGAACAAAGCTAGTGGAGGTGATGGAATTCCAGTGGAGCTATTTCAAATCCTAAAAGATGATGCTGTGAAAGTGCTGCACTCAATATGCCAGCAAAGTTGGAAAACTCAGCAGTGGCCACAGGACTGGAAAAGGTCAGTTTTCATTCCAATCCCAAAGAAAGGCAATGCCAAAGAATGTTCAAACTACCACACAATTGCAGTCATCTCACACGCTAGTAAAGTAATGCTCAAAATTCTCCAAGCCAGGCTTCAGCAATACATGAACCATGAACTTCCTGATGTTCAAGCTGGATTTAGAAAAGGCAGAGGAACCAGAGAGCAAATTGCCAACATCCACTGGACCATGGAAAAAGCAAGAGAGTTCCAAAAAACATCTATTTCTGCTTTATTGACTAAGCAAAATCCTTTGACTCTGTGGATCACGACAAACTGTGGAAAATTCAAGAGATGGGAATACCAGACCACCTGACCTGCCTCCTGAGAAATCTGTATGCAGGTCAGGAAGCAACAGTTAGAACTGGACATGGAACAACAAACTGGTTCCAAATCAGGAAAGAAGTATGTCAAGGCTATATATTGTCATCCTGCTCATTTAACTTATATGCAGAGTACATCATACAAAATGCTGGACTCGATGAAGCACAATCTGGAATCAAGATTGTCAGGAGAAATAACAATAACCTCAGATATGCAGATGACACTACACTTACGGCAAAAAGCGAAGAAGAACTAAAGAGCCTCTTGATGAAAGTGAAAGAGGAGAGTGAAAAAGTTGGCTTAAAGCTCAACATTCAGTAAACTAAGATCATGGCATCTGGTCCCAACACTTCATGGCAAATAGATTGGAGAAACAATAGAAACAGTGACAGACTTTATTTTGGGGAGCTCCAAAATCACTGCAGATGTTGATTGCAGCCATGAAATTAAAAGATGCTTGCTCCTTGGAAGCAAAGCTATAACCAACCTAGACAGCATACTAAAAAGCAAAGACATTACTTTGCCAACAAAGGTCTGTCTAGTCAAAGCTATGGTTTTTCCAGTGGTCATGTATGGATGTGAGAGTTGGACTATAAAGAAAGCTGAGCGCTGAAGAATTGATGCTTTTGAACTGTGGTGTTGGAGAAGACTCTTGAGAGTCCCTTGGATGGCAAAGAGATCCAAACAGTCCATCCTAAAGAAAATCAATCCTGAATATTCCTTGGAAGGACTGATGCTGAAGCTGAAACTCTAATACTCTGTCCACTTGATGTGAAGAACTGACTCATTGGAAAAGACCCTGATGTTGGGAAAGATTGAAGGCGAGAGGAGAGTGGGATGACAGAGGATGAGACGGTTGGATGGCATCACTGACTCAATGGACTTGAGTTTGAGTAAGCTCTATGAGTTGGTGATGGACAGGGAAGCCTGGCATGCTGCAGTCCATAAGGCGCAAAGAGTCAGACATGACTGAGCAACTGAACTGAATTGATTCTGACCTATAGGGAGCATTGGCCCAATGAGGGGGGACCTCCCTGAGCCTGTGTGACCCTGGAAATCTATAGAGGAAGCACAATAAACTCTAAGGCATTTGGGAATGAGACAGACCATCTCCACCCCTGTCTTTGAAGATTCCAATTTGGCCACATTCACTGCAGGAATAGGAGTCAAGATACTCTAGTCCACCCCTCAGTACCTAGTAAGGGATGCTGATATCCACGCCAAGCCCAGTTGAGGGAGAAGACAGATATGGTGTTGGGCAATACATCACTGGCTGGGGGAAACTGACAAAACCCAGGAACAGGTCCATGCTATGGGCAAGACCCAAGACAGTGGGAACTCAAAAAGCCAAAAGGCTATCCCAAGCACTTGTGAAGGACTGGGTAAAAGTAACCCAGAGGCATATGTGGTTTGACCTCATTGTTGCATGGGCCCCACGAGAAAGACAGAGAGGCAACCCAATGCTGTCTTGTTAAGCCTGTGGAAAGCCTTAAAACCTGAGCAGTAATTCAGATCTGCTTCACCTGCCCCTACTATCCCTGATGCCCTGCCTGCTCCCACAGAGTCTTCAAGGATTCACACCCTGGATATAGAATACAAGCCAAGATCACCTCCAGGTGGAGGCCTCATGTTGCGCTCCTATTCACAGTTCCCTAGTAATAAACAACAGGTGATGGCTCTGGGCCGCTCACACCTTCTGAGATGGCCCACACTCCATGAAGTATGTTTCTCTCCAAATAAGTCTACTTCTTTACCTATGACTTTGAAAAAAAATGAAAGTGATGGCTCTGGTTGATGTTAGTACCAAATCAACTCTAATCACGGTAACCTCCAGAAGCAGTGATTGATGGTTTTGGAGGTCAAATGGTTATGGTCGGAAAGGTCCTTTTGCATTGGATATCAGGTGTTTGCTTGCACCAGAATATGAGGTTTTTATCATGTTGGGCTTTGATATTATACAAGGTCAAATTTTGTAAACCTCTAATTACACCTACAGGTTATGAATTCCACCTGCAGGTTAAAGTAATCAAACCAGTGTTGAGGGGAAACAACAGCTGACAAGCAGTTAGTCTACCACCTCCTCAAAGAGTTGTTGTTGTTCAGTGTCTTGTGAACCCTTTGTGAACCCGTGGACTGTAGCACATCAGGCTCTGCTGTCCTCCACTGTCTCCCAGAGTTTGCTCAGATTCATGTCCATTGAGTGTGTGATGCTATCTAATCACCCCATCCTCTGCTGTCCTCTTTTTCTTTTGCCTTCAATGTTTCCCAGTATCAGGGTCTTTTCCAATGAGTCCACTCTCACATCAGGGCGCCAAAGTATAGCAGCTTCAGCATCAGTCCTTTCAGTGAATATTCAGGGTTTATTTCCTTTAGGATTGGCTGATTTGAGCTTGCAGTCCCAGGGACTCTCTGGAGTCTTCTCCAGCAGCACAATTCAAAGGCATCAAAGAATAGCAACTGTCAAACAATATAAATTGCTGAGGATGGAACATCATAAGAGAAACTATCTGAGAACTCTACTGAGTGGGTATTGTACATCCTGCCTGCAGTGCTTTCAACAGCCCAGCTGCCGCTGCTGCTAAGTCGCTTCAGTCGTGTCTGACTCTGTGACCCCATAGACGGCAGCCCACCAGGCTCCCCTGTCCCTGGGATTCTCCAGGCAAGAACACTGGAGTGGGGTGCCATTTCCTTCTCCAATGCATGAAAGTGAAAAGTGAAAGTGAAGTCGCTCAGTTGTGTCCAACTCTTCACGACCCCATAAACTGCAGCCTACCAGGCTCCTTCGCCCATGGGATTTTCCAGGCAAGGGTACTGGAGTGGGGTGCCATTGCCTTCTCCGCAACAGCCCAGAGTAGCCAGTTAAAAAAAAAAAAAAAAAAAAGCCAAATGGCTCCTGGAGGATGACCATGGACTGCAAAAGATTGAGCAAGTCCCTCAAGAACTGAACAAGTCATCCACGTGGCTGTGCCCAGCACTGCACTGTCTTAGATACCTGGCCACTGCCCTAGGAGTGGACCATGCTGTACTGGACTCAGCAGATGCTTTGCTCAGTATAACCCTGGCCACTGAGTCACAAGATCACTTCGCCTTCACATAGATGGTCAACAAGGGCCCTTTAAGGAGCTTCCCCAATATTACCAGCCCAGCCCCACCAAATGGCATGGGATGGCAGTGTGAGCTTTGTCCCTGTTCTCTTTCCCACATCAATAAAATGAGCCCATGACCTTGATGGTAAAATGTTAACATGAAGGCTTGCTTCTGCTGCAGAACACTCTGCAGACTTCCCTGGAACATCTGTGAGCAAGAACAGGGGCAGTGACGCCGCAGAAAACTCAAGGCACAGACGCCACCGCAAAGTTTGAGGGAGTTATTTGTGTCGGGTAAGATGTGTATTGTCCCAGAAGGTGTGATTGATATGGTGCAAGCCTGTCGAGTCCCTAAGGACGTGAGAAGTGCAAGCTTTCATAGGAGTTTAGGTGTTTGGGAGGACTTTGATTTCCCACCTGGGACAGTGCCTTCATTCCTTCTACTTCCTGGTAAGGAAAGGGCATGTGAGAAACTGAGGTTCAGAGCAGCAATCTGCCTATGAGGAAGGAAAAAAATACTCGTGAAACAGTTGTGGACATCATCTCCCAAGCAGGGCCACCATTTGAGTTAGATGGGTCTGTGACTCTGGCAGGTATGGCTTGGGCACTACAGCAGAGACAACAAAAGGAGAGGAACCCAGGTCTGGAAGAGGGCAGGAACTGGAAAAAAAAAAAAAAAAAAACAGAGAGCAACAGCTCCTGGCAGCATACACAGTGCCCCTCCAACTAGAGCTTCTCAGAAAGGAACAGTATGTCATGTGTAAGGACATCCCTCCCTAGCAAGGAGTTGAGAATGTGTTCCAGTGAGCCACCTCTGCCATGGCTCAGGCTCCCAGTTTGCCTAATCTGCCTGCAGTGCAGGAGACACAAGAGATGTGGGTTCGATCCCTGGGTCAGAGACTCAGGTTCAATCCCCGGAGGAAGAAATGGAAACCCACTCCAGAATTCTTGCCTGGAAAATTCCATGAACAGAGGAGCCTGGCGGGCTACAGTCTATGGGACCACAAAGATTCAGACGTGACTGAGCACACCACAGCACCATCTGCAACAGTGGAATATCCTGTCTGCCAGCCCCCTGCCTCTAGAAATAAAGGGGGCTACTTGGCCCTGCAGTGTACGTTGATTCTCAAAATGCCTCCACCCCTATCCTGGTGGCAGCCCCTGCAGCCTGTAGGGAGGGAGGGCGGGGGAAATTCCCGCTGACACCCGCTACACTACACAGGTGGGTCTAGTAGGGCAAACAACTCCTGCACGTGGACTGTGCTCTCTCTTCAGCCCAACACTGACACCATCTGGATGAAAACAGGAATAAACTGCAGCAGCCAGTGAGCTGAACTCAGCAAGAGCCCTGACGTTCAACTCTGCACTGATGGCTGGGCTGTGCTAAAGGGATTAACCCTAATGGCTTGCAGAATGGAAAACTGAGGGGTAATAGTCATGAATAAGCCCTTGTGAGGTTGAGACATGCGGGAAGACATTTGGGTTCACCTTCAAGGGCCTCAGCTTTCCTCACTGTCTTCCACGTCCCCACTCATAAGGTGCTGACACCCGCCCCCACCCCCGGCAATCAGAAAGCGGATGTCCTTTCTCAGGTGCAAGCCCTAGCAACTGATCTTTCAGTAGATACAGCAGATTGGGTGGGATGCACATTGCCAAGGATGCTGTATTGCCCTTGAAATATAGCAACTTGATTAATGCATGAACACCATGTCCTGTGTGTTCTAAACAAGGTCCTAGGCAACTGCCAAAGGAAACTGGGGCCATCCACTGGAGTTCCTAACTGGAGAGGGACTGGCAGACTGATTATCTTGACCCCGTCCCTCTGGGAGAGAGTTCTAAATATGCCTGGATCTGTGTGGACACTGTCTGGCCTAACCCAAGCTTTCCCCTGTCGCTGTGCAAACCCGGGTTAGTGGGAAGGAAGAATGGAATATTAACGCAGCAGATTAGAATACAGGTAAAGCCACCTTGGCCAGGGGGACTACAGCACCATCTCAGGCTTTAATACATGTGAATGACTAACCAGGAGGACCTGCTACCTCATGTGCCAGACTGGGAAGTTGCTGGAAACAGCCACTGCCCTGATTCTCGTCATGAATGTGCTATGCTGCTTGAGAACACCAAGCCCCATCACGAGTGGGAAAGGCGTTATCTACCAAAATTTGTAATGGGATGGGGGACTTATTTCATACTCCTGGGTGAAGGAGACCTACTCAGTCTCGACTGGGTTCCTGTTGTCCGACGCAGACCAGACCTGCTGAAATGCACTGTACCTGGAATGGAACATGTATCATTGGGTGTCCTGGTCTGGCATATCCCATCCCCATTCATCTCTTCAAAGCTGACAGTGCCACTTCCCTTGGCCAACATGTATGGCGTACACAAGCAGGTCAAATTCCTAAAACTGCACCACACTGATATCCAAGGATCAGGTCATGGTGTAATTCTTACAGAAAGGAAAAGAGGCTCCCATCCAAGTTCCTACTGAATATCTGACCTTGGACCTCTGCTGCTCCTGTGGTGTTGGGTAATGCGCCTGATGACTGGTTTGGTACTGACTGGTCATTCTGCCCAGGTAGTTATTGGATAGCCACACATGTGTGCCACAAACCTTTAGCTGTGATTCCCACCTGGGTGGTTGGACCACTATACCCTGGGTTTTCCCTGGGCACAGGGGAGAATTCACTCCATAGTGATAAAAATGTCCAGCCTCCCTCTCCTCAGGGCTAAATGGGTATATTCTGTTTTCCACTGGTGCAATCATTTGGCCACCATCTTTATTCCTTCCATTGGCCTGGACTTCCCTGGTGGTCCAGTGGTTAAGAATACACACTTCCATTGCAGAGAGCAGAGGTTCGATCCCTGGTCAGGGAACTAAGTTCTCATATGCTACATACAGTGGCCAAGAAAATAAATACATTAAAAAAAAAAAAAGAATCAAACACAAAGATTTGCTTAACTGAATATTTTCAGTGAAGTGAGTCTGCTTTCTTCTTTCACTTTTAGGGAGGCTGATGTGATATGTAGCCATACTTTTTAAAATCCACAGATTTTTGTAGATAGGTAACCTAAAGTCAAAATTATAGTGGGTTTAGTAGTAGCAACAGCATTACTATTACTATTACTATTACTGCAACTACTGCTGCTATTTCTACCTCTTGAGCCCGGGAGTACTTAAAGATTCCCAAAGGTAACGAAGACTGGAGTTCTTTGAAGACTCAAAACTATAAAGCAACCAGCCTTCACCTTCTGTCTGGAATACCAGCAAGAATTAATTACTTACCTGGGGGGAACGAACAGAAGCGTTATCCCGTCTAGAATGGGAAAACCAAGCCCTCGGGACTCAGAGGGCTTCAAAGCTGAGCCTGCTAAGCTGCATCAGTTTAAGGAAGATTTAAATGCTGTGTCCTTCTCTCTCTGTGTCAGAGATGAATCACTTTGCCATGAGAAGAAAGCCCAGCAATGATAGCAAGCCTCTGGCCTGAGGTCAGTTGGCACAGTCTATCCCTGATACATGAAGGTGAAGATGGCAGCTGGATCTCTGGAGTCAGCACACCTTTGAGTTATTAAGAACAGGGATTTGAGATTAAAAAGAAGCCTTGCCATACATGTATAAGTATGGCGAGTCCCCTTCGCTGTTCACCTGAAACTATCACAATATTGTTAACCAGCTATACCTCAATACAAAATAAAAAGCTTTTTTAAAAAAGAATAGCCTTGTGTTTAAAAACAAATGGGTTTCTCTTAATTTCTAGGGAAATTAGGAATGCCCAGCTGCTGCTGCTGATAGAATCAACTTCTATTAGCGGACCACAAGGTTGATGCTGTGTTGTTTGGGCTTCATAAAAATCCAAAATCCTTAAGTGTTCTGATCCTTAACAGTCCTAGTAAACTGGAGCTGAAGGAGCTCCTTTGTTCACATATCTCACCGTCTTCTACTTCCCCTCTTCTGCTCCTCACTGGGCATTTTGTGATTGAAAGACAGTTACCCATAAAAAGAGTGCAGAAGCCCAACACAAGCAGTGGCTTCTTTCCCTCTGTAAAATGAATGGAATCTCAAGTTGTTACCCTGTATAGCAGTAACCAGTTTCAAAGACCTTCAGCAAGCTTCCTTGGTGGCGTGTGCATCCATGCTCACTCGTGTCTGACTCTTTGCGACCGCATGGACTGTAGCCTGCCAGGCTCCTCTGTCTATGGGATTTCCCAGGCAAGAATAGTAGAGTGGGTTGCCATTTCCTCCTCCAGAGATCTTCCTGACCCAGGGATCGAACCCTTGCTGCTTATGTCTCCTGCAATGACAGGTAGATTCTTTACCACTGATGCTATCTGGGAAGCAATCAGTGCAAAAGAATTCACTGATTAATTTAGCTAACTTTTCTTAAGCATCTATGTTATGCCAGGGATTGAGGTTTCAGATGTGCTGGACAAAGCCCATTTCCAAGAGTTTATGGCAAAACTCCAAAACTCACATGCTCTAAGGCCAGTGTAGTCCAGACAAATATAGGCTGTGGTATCTTCCCAAGGATACACTGGCAAGACTGAAGACTGTTCTTCATAGTGCCTTGTAGTGGACTTTGAAATAAGTTTCTAAATCCTGTGACTATCTTATGAAAGGGGGCTTCCCTTGTAGTTCAGTCAGTAAAGAATCTGCACTGCATCTTATGAAAAGCCTATTTATATTGCACTGTATTTTTGTTTTAAAACAATTGGTAAAAGAAAGATATACACATATTGTTAATGCTCGACGATTTCTAGCATTATTCTAGTATTTCTCCATTTGCACATATACTGAGTGCCTCAAAGTGTGGAAGTGACATAGACATCTCTGAGAATATAAAATAATAAGGATAGTATGAAACCATGGAAATGACATCATCTTTTTCTAGCACTTAAATCATCTCAAAGTAACTACGCTTTTCTTTTTAATCTGCACTAAAGGTTTCTTATTGACTCTCTTTATAATGGCATGATGGCATTTCACTGTGGTTTGAAATTGTATTCTGCTGCACTTTAATCTAAAACCCTCCTGCATCAATTTCACTTCATTCTTTCTTGACCTATTGGTGTAAATAGAAAAAAAAAAAAGTCATTTACCATCTTTCATACTGGCTTTGCCTTACCTCTTTGCAATATATGTGGACAGAGTACATTGCTTATCATGCTGAACAAATGTTCAAATATAACCAATCAAGTCAAGAAGATTTATATACCAACTACACACACACACATACACACATATACTGGTTATTGAGCAAACTACTTCCAAAACACTATACATATATTATCTTACAACATTTCTGTAAAGTTGTTTTTATTATCCCTGATTATGCAGCTGAGGAAATTGAATCTCAGAGAAGCTAAGTAACTTGCCCTAGGTCACACAGCTAATGAATTTTAGAGTTGGGACTTATGCCCAAGCCTATCTGACCTCAAAGTCCTGTTTCTGGCTCCAGACTGATGGGTGGTGTCTCATTTCTGGTTCTGGCATTAGATTCTACAGCTTTTAATTGCCAATAGACTCCACAAGCACTTTCTAAAGAAAACAATTCTCAACTTTGAACAACTCTACAGAGAATTTGAAAAAATGAAGAAGAAATCTGGAGAGGTCAGAGCCTTGAAATTTTTTCCCATCATATTTCTTAAAAGTAATAACTCAGAAAGATAAGGTGGTACTTACTTCCAGTAAAACTGGGACAGTCCCAGAAATGCTGACTCACTTGTAATGGAACATCATTCCTGGAATCATGTCCCATATAAAGTGGCCTGTCAGAATGCTAGCAGACACAAAGAGGCCTCTGTGATCATGGCACCTCTTCCCCTTCATTCCATCCAGAGTGTTCATGAGATATCTTCTGTCTGCTTGATGCTTACATGATAGGTTTGTGCTAGAGGCAGTGTTTCTCAGATTTTCCTAAACTATGTAGCTACCAGGGCATTTAGTTTCTTCAAAATGAACAAAGTTTGAAATTAGTCCTTTATTTCCTCTCCTTTACTAACTTCAGCATTTCATTTTGGGTTGTGTGTGTGTTTGTTTGTTGTTTTTTTTTTTTACCCTGCTTCATTTCTGTGCAAGTCTTTTTTTTTTTTTTTTTTTTTTTTTTTTGGCTGCACTGGGCTGCATGGGGAATCTTAGTCCCCCAGTCAGGGATAGAACTCTGGCCTTCAGCAGTGAAATTTTGGAGTCTTAACCACTGGACCACCAGAGAATTCCCATGCTTGCAAGTCATTTTTATAGAGTTCTGTTCTATATTAGAGCAGGAAGCAGAGCTCTGGCTCACTGTCTTGCTCCAAAACCCCCAGCCCAATCATTTCTAATACCCATCTCTGGCCCATCTTTTTCAAGATCCTTTTCTACTCTACCACTTCTCCTTCCCTTCAGTACTCAGCCTTCAACCAACCGTTCCCTTTACTACAGGAAAATTATCTCACTTATGCACCTCCAAAGAGTCACATTGCATGGATGTTTCCACTCCTTATTTATTTACTCCCTGCAGTATGGGATACTGTTCACCATTCCCTCCTTGAAACTTTTACATCCCTTATTTTACATCCCATTTTCCTCCTGTTTGGCCAATCTTCCTCATTTTTACTCATATAAAATCTTTCATTCACCCTTCTTTCTCCATCTTAAATATTAATCATTCCTGGGATTCTGCTTCTGCACTTTTAACTATACTCGTCCTGGGTGACCTCACCCTCAAGATGTCAAATAGGTCCTTTATACTGTGTCTGCCAATCTGTCTACTCTAATCATAATGAAAGCAAGGATCCCAGCAATCTTGCCTGAGGTATAGAAAGTGATTAATAGATGTTTGTTGAATCCATTAAATATCCATCTCCAACTCAGCTTTCTCTCCTGAGCCCCAGACAATAAATATGTATATATGTATATGTAGGTATATATATTATATATCTACCTATTGGACTACTCCATCTGAATGTCCTTCAGGCATCTCACATTTATCTTGTTCAAAAATGGCCTATTCTCTACCAGCCCCCAACCTCTTCCTTACCTTTGATTCTCTATTTCAGTAAATGACACCATGCAAATCAAACACACTTGAGGGTAGTCCTTATGACTCCTTTACTCACATGCCCTCTCCCCACATCCATTTATTTATCATATTCCTTTGTCTTTCTCTTATAACTTTTCAAGTCTGTCTTCTCTATTCCCTCCACTCACACAGCCACAACCTCAGTTCAGGCCTTCATCCTGTATAACTACCATGGCCCCCATCTCTCACTGTCTCTCTCTAGCTCCTGATCACCCACTGCAGCTTCTACACCTCTGTCAGAATGTTGCTTTCTGAAAACAAACTCTCTCACATAAAGTTGTATGTCCAGCATCAAAGTCCATGAATTTCCTCTTTCTCTGTTTTTAAAAACACTGGAACAGGTGCCTTTTAGGAAAGATTCAGTCAAGGCAAACACAACCATACCCCATAACAGGATTCAGCCAATATTCTCTAATGGGAGTCAGAGCCCTAGGTCAAGAGGACCCTAGATTCTTATGCTTTGTTCATGCAAGAGCAGTGACGCTTGTGCCACATTCCTAGCCAATAGTTTATCTTGTATAGTACTTCCTTAGAGTGAAATACTCCTTTACAATTATTGCTAGCATCCTCAGGCTACCTAGTAAACCCTCTAGTGCCAAATGAAATGATGGAGACTTAAACATTTACAGTAGCTACCTGAATAGAGTCTTTCAAATGCTAACTAACCTCCCTTGGAGTGTGTATTTCTGATTAAAGCACTTCAAATATTAGCAATCTGCCCCTAGAGGTTGGTTAAACGAAGTAAATGCATACATATGTATTACATTTTCTATGTTAAATAATTTTAAACTGAAATACAGACAATATAATGCCCCGTTTTTCGAGGCCTTATGCATATGCCTAATTTGCCTTCTGGGTAATGAAATAGAATCAATACATATCCAGCACTTGGCATTCTTGTCTCAATGCTCAAGACAAGAAAAGATAAGCAACAGATGTCTTGTTAATGAATAAATGAGTGACTTGATGAATCCATTAGTTATAAGGGCATGAGTTCTGGATGGGAACTCAGGATTCATTGCATTTATCTGGACTTCAGTCTTCCATTTGCTCTGACAGTAGTTAATGTTAAACTGAACCGTATGAAAATGCCATCTTAAAAGTTGAAAAACACACAAATATTGGCAGTTTTATATGATTCTTTCTTGCACAATGCTTCCAAGCCACCTTCAGACACACAAAGAGAAGCCAGTTTAAAGCAAGATCTATTCAAATGCTTAGTGACGAGGTCCCAGGAGAAGGGGACCCTTCCCTCTCAGTGTAGATAGTGTCTCCAGCCTCCTTAATATTTTTAATCATTCAGCAGGACTTCGAGGTTGCCACGAAGTCAGCACAGATCAATTAAATCCTGGGCGCTTCTGAGGTGACATTCAGATTAGTGAGAGGATAAAAGGAAATCAATTCTTCCTTTTCAGCCTGCAGGTGCCCACTGACTTCCTGGTGTGCACCGTGAACTCTCATTTCAAACACAAAGGCAAAGATGGCCTCTCCTTTCAGGGCCACTAGTTGATTGCAGAAGTGATGCTGGGAAGAATAGAAACCCCAGGGGTCTTGCCTTGCCATTAAGGGCACTGACACAAAAAGACCTCTTTATATCGGGAGTTAAGAAAGAGGAGAGGACAGAATTCCTATTTCACCAACCCTTGAAGTAAAATTACCTTGAGAATTTGGGCTTCAAACAGGGATAAGAGCACCAGCTTTCATTTTCTGGCCTACACGTGGATGGAAGAAATGCTTTTTGAGGAAGAGTGTCACTGCGGAGTGGGGAGGGGGAAGAAAGACAGTCAAGGTGAGGCAAAGTGAATTCCACCATTTAATTAGCAATCACCCCTGACCTGCCAGACACTGCCAATGTGATTCCTGAATGGAGTCAAAGCAAAAGAGCAGGTAATTAGACGGTGCGCACTAGAGCACTAGAGCATCACGTTTCCAGAGCTTGCACTGAAAACAAACTGGATATATGTGCTGTGCTTTTAATATATTCTGCTTTCCAATTAGCAGTCAGAGTTGGTTTGTCAGTCACTCCACCTACAATGCATAAAGCACTGGAACACAGAGCGAGGAAAAGCCAGTTCAGAAAATCAATTACGCTTATATTTATATTCCCTCAAGGCTGAGGTGTCACAAAAACTGCCGAAATATTATCTTTCTCTTTACAATGGAGCAGAAAGAACGGGTGAGATTGCAATTCAACATAATGAATAAATCTCTGCCTGTTTGGGGAATGGTACAATAGCTGAATATTTACGAAACTGATGAAGGGAAATGCATTTCATATGGTCAGCAATTGTGGAAATATTCTACCATTTCTAAAGAACATAGGAACAAGTATGTGTTCAAGAAATAGAGTCATCTTTTAAATGTAAGGAGTTAACAGAAAATGTTTTAAAATCTAGCTTTTTATTGGATGGTGATTAGCAGAAGGAGTATATCTTGTCTATCTCACAGAGTCACGTGAGTGTTACACACTCACACAAGTGAAACTGAGTGTGTTTCACTCAGTTTGTGGTTTGCCCAAAACCAAGCACCCTTCCCCCAAACCAAGTTCCCCCGCTGAATTTATGGTTAGCCTCTCTATCCAAAACTTTATTTATTCTCTTTCTTGCCCTACTCCCCTCAGGACTGGAGAGTATCAAAGGAAAGAGGGATTGAACCCAAGCAGGACTCTGCAAGTTCTCCCAGGTATAAAAGCCCTTCTCTGTCCCCCATTTTTTGTTTGTAGAAAAAGGCTTTTAATCTTCTAGGGCTTCTGAGTCCCAAAGAGTGGATTCAAGCAGTTACTAATTAAGGAAGTGAGAAAACACAGAAACAAGGAAAAGCAGTCGAGCAAGAAAAGTAATGATCACTTAAACAATAGCTCAGGAATAAAACAGAGTCCTAGTTCATCCTCAAGGTATCAATCTGATGCATATTTTTGAGTTGTTCTGCAGAACCTAAGACACCCCCCCCCCCCCCCACTTCCCATACCCAGGTGAAAGATGTTGACTCCATGCTGACCACAGGCAGGTAGACCCAGACTGGTTGGAATCAGAAGGTTGATGATTAAAGTTTCAAAACATCACTGTTACATAACAGCCAGTAAGTCAGAAGAGCTTTTTATTTTCCTTCTTCTGACTTACTGGTGGTATTTTTTTGGGCTCCAAAATCACTGTAGATGGTGATTGCAGCCATGAAATTAAAAGACGCTTACTCCTTGGAAGGAAAGTTTTGACCAACCTAGATAGCATATTCAAAAGCAGAGACATTACTTTGCCAACAAAGGTCCATCTAGTTAAGGCTATGGTTTTTCCAGTGGTCGTGTATGGATGTGAGGGTTGGATGATAAAGAAAGCTGAGTGCCAAAGAATTGATGCTTTTGAACTGTGGTGTTGGAGAAGACTCTTGAGAGTCCCTTGGACTGCAAGGAGATCCAACCAGTCCATTCTGAAGGAGATCAGTCATGGGTGTTCTTTGGAAGGAATGATGCTAAAGTTGAAACTCCAGTACTTTGGCCACCTCATGTGAAGAGTTGACTCATTGGAAAAGCCTCTGATTCTGGGAGGGATTTGGGGCAGGAGGAGAAGGGGACGACAGAAGATGAGATGGCTGGATGGCATCACCTACTCAATGGACGGGAGTCTGAGTGAACTCCAGGAGTTGGTGATGGACAGGGAAGCCTGGCGTGCTGCAATTCATGGGGTCGCAAAGAGTCGGACATGACTGAGCGACTGAACTGAACTGAACTGAAATCAGAAGAAAGTCCACAAGCTGCAACGCTCACCCCAAATATTGCTTTTAAAAGCCCTTTCTAGAAAGCCATTGGACAGTTTGGGTCTTTTGAGCACCAACTGCCCCCTGCAGTGCGAGCCTGAAGCCCTAACCACTGGACAACCAGGGAATTCCCTCAAATTTTGCCCAAAGATTTTAGCATCTATCTTACTTAGTGACTTTTTCTACTGGATTTTCACAGTAAGAATTATATATTTCCTTCAACTGTATAAGGAAAAGTTGTCCCTTCTCCTCATTTATTTATTTCATCATGTATTTATATTTGTACTGACTCAAGGATACTTATTTTATTCTACTGGTCATAATCCCAATATTATAGTTACTTATTTTATTGTTCAGATCATTCCATTATGGCCTTTGGGAGTTCCAACTTACCTCCCGTGTCCTTGCTGCTGCTGCTGCTAAGTCAGTTCAGTCATGTCCAACTCTGTGCAACCCCATAGATGGCAGCCCACTAGGCTCCCCCGTCCCTGGGATTCTCCAGGCAAGAACACTGGAGTGCGTTGCCATTTCCTTCTCCAATGCATGAAAGTGGAAAGTGAAAGGGAAGTTGCTCAGTCGTGTCCGACTCTTCGCGACCCCATGGACTGCAGCCCACCAGGCTCCTCCGTCCATGGGATTTTCCAGGCAAGAGTACTGGAGTGGGGTGCCATTGCCTTCTCCCATGTCCTTATGATACATCCTTTTTACATATTTTATTTAGCTGTGCCAAGTCTTAGTTGTGGCACACAAGATCTTTAGTTGTGGCATGTGAGCTCTAGTTCCCTGATCAGGGATCGAAACTGGGCGCCCTACATTGGGAGCACCGAGTCTTAGCCAGTGGACCACCAGGGAAGTCTCTGTCGTCCTTTTTTTGAGTATATCTTTTTTTTGACATTGCAAGATGTTCCAGTCTCAACTCTTTATTTTTGTCCACCCCAGCTTTTCCAAAGACTTCTGGTTTCTTTCACAGAAGAAGCAAAATTGTAAACCAAGACTTTGCCACTAGGTGTACTCATGCCTACTAGGTTATCATTACTTCTAGGCTCAGTGAGCAAGGATGGGAAATATCTATATGAATACTAACCTACATATAAACATCTACATTTATTTCTACATATATGTCTCTATGTATATATGTAAATCTGTAAATTCATATTCATGAATCATGCCTATGATTCCAATCCAACACCATGAGGCTCATTTCAGCCTTCTTGCTTTATTTATCTCCTTTAAGCCAATAGTGAGAGACCCAGCTCTCACTTTCTATGGTATATTCGTTTGTTTGTTCAATACTAGCACACATGTAACATAGTTACACAGTTGCTCATCTATACCCCTAAGAGAAACAGATTTACTAACTAGATAACAGTATCTGTATATATTTCTTTTAATCTTTTCCTCCCAGTATCCAGCTGTGAGGATATTCTTTTCCAACCTTATTTAGGTTGAAGTGAAATGAAGTGAAGTGAAGTCGCTCAGTCGTGTCCGACTCTTTGCGACCCCGTGGACTGTAGCCCACCAGGCTCCTCCGTCCATGGGATTCACCAGGCAAGAATACTGGAGTGGGTTGCCATTTCCTTCTCCAGGTGATCTTCCCAACCCAGGGATCAAACCCAGGTCTCCCACATTGCAGGCAGATGCTTTAACCTCTGAGCCACAGCTTCAGTGCAGTAATGTTACTCATTTGTAATACAATTAGGTACATTCCATTTTGGATTTTCTCCACTTCCTAGTTGATTTAATTATTAACTGGGGAGAAGGTATATATGTGAAATATTATTATGGCTCTAAAAGTCAAACCTATAAAAAAAAATACTCAGAAAAATATTTCTCCCTTTTCATCCCTCCCAACCTATTCCCAATCATTCTTTTTTCTTCAGCTCTCATAACAAACTCAGTAGATAACCAATCTCTTTAGCTTCTTATTTATCTTTCCTGTATTTCTTTTGCATACATGTGCAGATATGTGTGTAAATCCTTATACCTCTTCTTTCTCACACAAAGCGTAGCATTACTATATATTTTTTTATACTTTTCCTTTTTAAAAAATTTTTCTTGGAGTATAGTTGATTCACAATGTTGTGTTAGTTTTAGGTGTACAGCAAACATATACAAATATCCACTCTTTTTCTTTAGATTCTTTTCTCACATAGGCCATTATGTACATTTCCTCTTCACTTACTAGTAAATATGCCCTGTAAATCACTCCTTATCAGCTCATAGAGATCTTTCTCTCCCTTTTTTCATAGTGGCAGAGTACTCCATTGTCTAGGTGTACTATAATTTATCCAGTGATTTCCCAGTGTGTTGTAATTTAGGTGACAGCCTAAAAAATATCAACATTTTATAATTACAAGCAATACTGTCTTAAATAACCTTGGCATATGTATTTTATATATATTGGAAGTATGTCTTCTTGGTAGATTCCTAGAAGTGTGATTTCTGGGTCAAAAACCAAATGCATGTGTAGTTCTATTAGGCATTACCAACCTTCACTCCAGAAGAGAGTTATAGTCATGCAGATTCTCAT
Source organism: Budorcas taxicolor (assembly GCF_023091745.1). Lineage (NCBI taxonomy): Eukaryota > Metazoa > Chordata > Mammalia > Artiodactyla > Bovidae > Budorcas > Budorcas taxicolor. Next base: position 158,884,681 of record NC_068910.1, read on the forward strand.
CAGGTACTTATTAGGGAGTGTCCGTGTCCTCACAGACTCGCCAGCAAGACATGTTGACATGCTTTTTTATTTTTGCCAGTTTGACAGTGAGAAATTATATTTCAGCGTTGTTTTAATGTACATGTATCTAATTATAAGTGAATCTGAACATCTTTTCATTGTGTTTAAATGTTCCTTATATATTTTTGGGTCTATTCATGATTTTTTCCCATTTTTCTAATAGGTTTGGCCCTTTGCCTCTCAATGTCTACAATCTCCCTCTCTCTCTGTTATGTATATGTGTATATGGGCTTCCTAGGTGGCAAACTGATAAAGAATCCACTGCCAATGCAGGAGACAAAAGAGATGGGGGTTTGGTCACTGGGTCAGGAAGATCCCCTGAAGTAGGATATGGCAACTCACTCCAGTATTTTTGCCTGGAGAATACCATGGACAAAGGAGACTGGCAGGCTACAGTCCATGAGGTCACAAAGAGTTGGACACGACTGAGCAACTGAGCATACACACGCGCACACACACACACACACACACACACACACACACACATATGTATTTGTCTGTGGTATATGTTACAGAGATTTTCTCCTCATTTTCCCTTTGGTTTTGTGTATGATACGTGGCTCCTCCCTGTTGGCTCAGTGGTAAAGAATCCACCTGCCAAGCAGAAAGACATAGGTTTGATCCCTGGGTCAGGAAGATTCCCTAGAGAAGGAAATGGCAACCCACACCAGTATTCTTGCCTGGGAAATCCCATAGATGGAGAAGCCTGGTGGGCTATAGTTCATGGGATCCCAGAGTCAGACATGACTTAGCAGCTAAACCACCCATAATATGTGGAGGGTTTTATCACAATGTTAGGGGAAGCACACTGATTGAAACCGCTCACCCTGGCCAGGTACCATAGTAACGATTTGCATGAGTTGTTTTATGACAGGAGATCCTGATAAGGAATACAGAACTAATAAGCCACCACCAACTGGAAGAGTTTGGGAAAGGTCTAAAGGAGACACTGCGTGTCCGTCCACTTCCCAGAATCCCTCTCGCTAGCACTCATCTTGGCTGAGCCATGTGTGCGCCACCAGAAAAGACTCTGAATTAGAATGATTGGTCAAAGACCACCCGGACACTAATCCCATCACCATAAAACCCGACATTGCAAGCCACGTGGCAGAGTAGTTCTCCTGGGTTTCCTTACTGTACTGCTCTCCACCTAGGTGACCTTTCCCAATAAAATCTCTTGCTTTGTCAAAACATGTGTCTCCTCGGACAATTCATTTCCAAGTGTTAGACAAGAGCTCAGTTTCGGGCCCTAGAAGGGGTCCGCCTTCCTGCAACAACAAAAGCTTTTTTTTTGTTAAATTTTTATATGGTCAGATTTCTTAATCTTTACTTTTATTGACCCTGGATTTTGAGTCACAGAGAGTCTTTCCCTGTGCCTTTAATAATGTTAAAGAGGAATTTATCCATGTTTTCTTCACATACTTATATGATAGTATTTTTAACATTTAGATCCCTAATGCCTTTGGAGTTTCTCCTTGTGTATAACATGAGAAATGGGTCTAATTTTATCTTCTTCCAAATGGCCCAGTTGTCCAGCACCATTAAAAAGTTCAGCTTTACTCCAGTGATTGGAGATGCCATTGAATAATTTCTAAATCTGCAACAACGAAAAGAGGAAAACCAGCAACAGACAAGACATTTCCAACATTGTTACACGAAGCAGACAGAAGAGCATTGACAAATGAAGTCGAGCTAAGGAAATTCATATGGAAGGGACATTTTATGATGATTTTTTAAAGTCAATTAATCAAGAATATAAAACAATCTTAAATGTGCATGACTCTACTGCGTCTCCTGACTGATTTTCTAACCTAACAAAATGCTATGGCCCTCATTTAACTCAAAAGTTGGGTTGGAAAATCGTTTCTTTATTTGTTCTTCTGAAATTTTTTCCATTTCACCCTACAGAGCCAGAGGCATAATGAGGAGCTTCTAGCCACATCTACAATAACATCTTGACATTCCTGACATATTTTAGGTCCTTGGAAAACAGCTGGATATAGTACTCATTCAATTCTTCCAGCTGTGAGTTTTTACCTTTTGCTTTTGCTTTTTAAATTTTACCAATTCATTTCTACTCTCCTAGAAAAGCTTCAGGTAATAAAAAACGTCCATTTGTTTTAACAGTAGTGGTTCTGGGATAGCACTTTTTATCCTAAAAGACCGTGAACAGCCAAGCAGAGCAGCTTTGGCTGTGTTACATGGGCCTTCCAGCTCCATGCTAGACCTAGATCAGCTTCACACTCTGCAAAAGCACTGAGAGACAAATCAGTTAAATTCATAAATACTTGGTGTTAATTACAAATTCGATGGTGAATTTTGTTGTAAGTAGGATCAGCTTGACATTTTGGAAACTCTCCAGAATCCAAGGTTAAGGTGTGCATGAGGTGGCTAGACTAAGCATCTAGGTTTCATACCAAAAGGTTTTATCCCAATCTCTGAGCTGTTAGACTGTGTGTGCCAGCCAAAGTCTTTACTTCTTGTTTATAAACGTCTTTCCTCCAGGGAGTTCTCCTCATATTTATTATCTTTTCAATCATCCACCTATTCCCTCAGAGAAAGCAAAGTGGGGAAACACAGGTTATATGGACTCTTTCATTCCTGGGTGGGACTATGAGTTTCAGAGAGAACAAATAAGTAAGTTGAATCTGAATTTTTTTTAATGCTGTCATAAGACATTTGTGGCGTAATCATGTAAATTTTATTGTTTTAATCCCTGAAGTGTCTACTGAGAGTAAGAGGTGAAGTCTTCCTCATGAGGATCCTTAGTGTTAATCAATTCACAATTTAATGTGGAAAAAAGCTTTACAGCATGGTAGCAATAATGTTGGAGAAGGCGATGGCACCCCACTCCAGTACTCTCGCCTGGAAAATCCCATGAACCGAGGAGCCTGGTAGGCTTCAGTCCATGGGGTCCCAAAGAGTCAGACATGACTGAGCGACTTCACTTTCACTTTTCACTTTCATGCATTGGAGAAGGAAGTGGCAACCCACTCCAGTGTTCTTGCCTGGAGAATCCCACGGACGGGGGAGCCTGGTGGGCTGCCGTCTATGGGGTCGCACAGAGTCAGACATGACTGAAGGGACTTAGCAGCAGCAGCAGCAGCAATAATGTTGGTCAAATTTTTCACACATAATACACAGACCCATCAGATTCTCTTCTCATCAAGTCCTATTCCCTTGCCTGCACTATAAGGATTTATGAGATCTGTCATAGTTAGGAATAAATCACTGAATTTCTTCATCTGTAAAATGAGGCCTCTGGCCTAGCCCATGTCTTATGCCCCAGGTACTTGGTAAGAATGAAAGATGAGAAAAGTTCCTTGAAAGTGAAAGTAAAAGTCACTCGATCATGTCTGGCTCTTTGCAACCCCATGGACTATACAATTCTCCAGGCCAGAATACTGGAGTGGATAGTCTATCCCTTCTCCAGGGGATCTTTCCAACCCAGGAGTCAAACTGGGGTCTTCTGCATTACAGGCGGATTCTTTACCAGCTAAGCTACAAGGAAAAATTTCCTTACTTGTGTGGTCCACTAGAGAAGGGAATGGCAAACCACTTCAGTATTCTTGCCTTGAGAACCCCATGAACAGTATGAAAAAGCAAAATGATAGGATACTGAAAGAGGAACTCCCCAGGTCTGTAAGTGCCCAATACGCTACTGGAGATCAGTGGAGAAATAACTCCAGAAAGAGAGAAGGGATGGAGCCAAAGCAAAAACAATACCCAGTTGTGGATGTCACTGGTGATAGAAGCAAAGTCTGATGCGGTAAAGAGCAATATTGCATAGGAACCTGGAATGTCAGGTCCATGAATCTAGGCAAATTGGAAGTGGTCAAACAGGAGATGGCAAGAGTGAACATAAACATTCTAGGAATCTGCGAACTAAAATGAACTGGAATGGGTGAATTTAACTCAGACGACCATTATATCTACTACTATGGGCAGAAGTCCCTTAGAAGAAATGGAGTAGCCATCATGATCAACAAAAGAGTCCAAAATGCAGTACTTGGATGCAATCTCAAAAACGACAGAATGATCTCTGTTCATTTCCAAGGCAAACCATTCAATATCGTGGTAATCCAAGTCTATACCCCAACCAGTAATGCTGAAGAAGCTGAAGTTGAATGGTTCTATGAAGACCTACAAGACCTTTTAGAACTAACACCCAAAAAAGATGTCCTTTTCATTATAGAGAACTGGAATGCAAAAGAAGGAAATCAAGAAACACCTGGGGTAACAGGCAAATTTGACATTGGAATACAGAATGAAGCAGGGCAAAAGCTAATAGAGTTTTGCCAAAAGAACGCACTGGTCATAGCAAACACCCTCCTCCAACAACACAAGAGAAGACTCTACACATGGACATCACCAGATGGTCAACACCAAAATCAGATTGATTATATTCTTTGCAGCCAAAGATGGAGAAGCTCTATACAGTCAACAAAAACAAGACTGGGAGCTGACTGTGGCTCAGATCATGAACTCTTTATTGCCAAATTTGGACTTGAAGAAAAGAGGGAAAACGACTAGACCATTCAGGTATGACATAAATCAAATCCCTTATGATTATATAGTGGAAGTGAGAAATAGATTTAAGGGACTAGATCTGTTAGATAGAGTGCCTGATGAACTATGGATGGAGGTTCATGACATTGTTCAGGAGACAGGGATCAAGACCATCCCCATGGAAAACAAATGCAAAAATGCAAAATGGCTGTCTGGGGAGGCCTTACAAATAGCTGTGAAAAGAAGAGAAGCGAAAAGCAAAGGAGAAAAGGAAAGATATAAGTACCTAAATGCAGAGTTCCGAGAATAGCCAGGAGAGATAAGAAAGCCTTCCTTAGCAATCAATGCAAAGAAATAGAGGAAAACAACAGATTGGGAAAGACTAGAGATCTCTTCAAAAAAATAGGAGATACCAAGGGAACGTTTCATGCAAAAATGGGCTCGAGAAAGGACAGAAATTGTATGGACCTAATAGAAGCAGAAGATATTAAGAAGAGGTGGCAAGAATACACAGAAGAACTATATAAAAAAGATGTTTACGACCCAGAAAATCACGATGGTGTGGTCACTCACCTAGAGCCAAATATGCTGGAATGCGAAGGCAAGTGAGCCTTAGAGAGCATCACTACGAACAAAGATAGTGGAGTTGATGGAATCCAGTTGAGCTATTTCAAATCCTGAAAGATGATGTTGTGCAAGTGCTGCACTCAATATGCCAGCAAATTTGGAAAACTCAGCAGTGGCCACAGGACTAGAAAAGGTCAGTTTTCATTCCAATCCCAAAGAAAGGCAATGCCAAAGAATGTTCAAACTACTGCACAATTGCAGTCATCTCACATGCTAGTAAAGTAATGCTCAAAATTCTCCAAGCCAGGCTTCAGCATTACATGAACCGTGAACTTCCAGATGTTCAAGCTGGTTTTAGAAAAGGCAGAGGAACCAGAGATCAAATTGCCAACATCCTCTGGATCATGGAAAAAGCAAGAGAGCTCCAGAAAAACATCTATTTCTGCTCTAATGACTATGCCAAAGCCTTTGACTGTGTGGATCACAATAAACTGTAGAAAATTCTGAAAGAGATGGGAATACCAGACCACCTGACCTGCCTCTTGAGAAACCTATATGCAGGTCAGGAAGCAACAGTTAGAACTGGACATGGATCAACAGACTGGTTCCAAATAGGAAAAGGAATACATCATGGCTGTATATTGTCACCCTGCTTATTTAACTTATATGCAGAGTACATCATGAGAAACACTGGGCTAGAAGAAGCACAAGTTGGAATCAAGATTTCTGGGAGAAATATCAATAACCTCAGATATGCAGATGAAACCACCCTTATGGCAGAAAGTGAAGAGGAACTCAAAAGCCTCTTGATGAAAGTGAAAGAGGAGAGTGAAAACGTTGGCTTAAAGCTCAACATTCAGAAAACGAAGATCATGGCATCTGGTCCATCATGTCATGGGAAATAGATGGGGAAACAGTGGAGACAGTGTCAGAGTTTATTTTGGGGGGCTCCAAAATCACTGCAGATGGTGCCTGCAGCCATGAAATTACAAGACACTTACTCCTTGGAAGGAAAGTTATGAACAACCTAGATAGCATATTCAAAAGCAGAGACACTACTTTGCCAACAAAGTTCCATCTAGTCAAAGCTGTGGTTTTTCCAGTGGTCATGTCTGGATGTGAGAGTTGGACTGTGAAGAAAGCTGAGCGTTGAAGAATTGATGCTTTTGAACTGTGGTGTTGGAGAAGACTCTTGAGAGTCGCTTGGACTGCAAGGAGATCCAACCAGATCTCCTAAAGGAGATCAGCCCTGGCTGTTCTTTGGAAGGAATGATGCTAAAGCTGAAACTCCAGTACTTTGGCCACCTCATGCGAAGAGTTGACTCATTGGAAAAGACTCTGATGCTGGGAGGGATTGGGGGGAAGAGGAGAAGGGGATGACAGAGGATGAGATGGCTGGATGGCATCACCGACTCTATGGACGTGAGTTTGAGTGAACTCCGGGAGTTGGTGATGGACAGGGAGGCCTGGCGTGCTGCGATTCATGGGGTTGGAGAGTCGGACATGACTGAGCGACTGAAACTGAACTTGGAAAAATGCCGGGGTCCAGTCCCAATGGATACAGGGTGATTCGAAGGTGGGGGGACGGAGTCGGTGTCTTTGAAAAAATACATATTTAATTACAGATATATAGAGAGATTAGAAACGGATAGTGTAGTAGGAAGATTAATGAAGAAAAAGAGGCTGAATAACTTGGATTACGTGGAATAGCATCCATACTCCAGATGGGAATTCAGCCAGAAAAACGGGAGCAAGAAAGAAGCGACATGGGGAATCAGTCTTTCCGGAAACTGATCCGATTTCTTTATTTTGGGGTTTGCTTATATACCTTTTGTTACACATAGGGATGAATACAGAGTCACGCGGGGGTCAGCAGTCCTGACCTTTATCAAAATCAGGTGCTTCACATAAATGTATAAAAAAGGTCTTAGGGATATTACATCATCTTCTGGCCATGCCTGAGACCTGCTGACATTTTATGATCCTTTCTTTCTGATCATCAAAAAACTTATTTTTTCCAAGGGTGTTTTTTCTTAAACCAGGCACCAAATAAAGTTACATTCCTATAGGGTGAGGGTGTAGCAAGTTACAATCAAGAAAGGAATTTATTTAACCCAAGGTTAACATGATTAATCTTAAAGGTTAATACTTATTTCTCCTATATGTTAGTTATATTCATTATAAGGGCAGGGAACATGGAGATTTAGCAGCAAACATCAGCCCAACAAATGAAAATCCTTTCACCAATGCTCCCCTTAGGATCTATTTAGTCTTAAGATAGTGATAAAGTTACATTTTTACATAGCAAGGACACAGTGATTTATAACAAAGTACAGTGATCTATTATAAAAGAGAAAATTCATTAACTCAAAAAGTCTAGTATTGCTAACCTTAAAAACTACTATATTTCCTTTACTATATTCCAAATACATTGATTAATATATTCCCAGATGCCTAAGGATATGGAGGCCTGGCGGCAATCTTTGACTCAACAAGAAGAAAAAGCCTATGCTAATTAAGACTCTCAAAATACTCCAAAACTCTCTGTGCTGTTTATGGTTAAGAGGTAGTAAACAATCATGTGCATAGTGGCAGGAGTATGGATAATTCTATCACACAAGCTAGTCTGTCAGCAGAGAGGTTTGACCTGAGACATCCTTGTCCCACCCAGAGCAGGGAATTAGCAGCAATTATTGACACAACAAATGAAAAACCCTTCACCAATATAATTCCTAACCAACCCACTATACTAATAATTTCTAACTCCCCAAAAGAATTTGCCTGTAGTAAATCTAAACAATCATATGTGGCCAGACAAACCTATACAAGCGGGCTAGATAACCTTCAGAGCAGTCCGTAAGCTGAAACACTCTTTTCATGCCCAGGAATTTTTATTGCCTTGGAGCTGCACATTTACTCCTTCTCTGAGAGAAACGGTTATAGGGGAGAGCCCCCCCATAAAGTCAGAGGTGTAGGTGAGAGCATAAAACAGACTCTGGTTTTGGGGTAGATGCTCAGGAACTGGGGGTTTCCTGAGGCTTGATCACGCCTTTGCGTATGCCAAGCCTCCTTCCTCATGACACTTGCCATGGGCGGAGTTCCTCACTCTGGCCCCCGGCAGAAAAAGGCAAATACATATGGCTAGTCAGGCAGATTATTACAGATCAAATGTCATTTAAGGGAAATACGAAGACTTTATACTATGATCTGAGTGAGAATAAAAATAAAAAAGAATAAATGTAGGACTTCCCTTGTGGTCTGAGGTTACGATTCTGTGCTTCCAATGCAGGCGGCATGGGTTTCTTCCCTCTTGGGGGAACTAATATTCCACATGCTGTGCAGTATGGCCAAGTGAAAAAAAATTACATAATTACCTGTTACTGTTTTCTGTCTTCCAATATGTATATCTAATGGATCATGGTTATGATCTTAATCAATGAGGCTTTCCTAGGGTGGTCACCATTTGGAGGTATTTATATGGTTTTTACATTTTATTATGTTTATTATGGAATTCCCTGGTGGCTCAGAGGTTAAAGTGTCCACCTGTAATGCGGGAGACCTGGGTTCGATCCCTGGGTAGGGAAGATCCCCTGGAGAAGGAAATGACAACTCACTCCAGTATTCTTGCCTGGAGAGTCCCATGGATGGAAGAGCCTGGTGGGCTACAGTTTTCAGGGTCGCAAAGAGTCAGACATGACTGAGCAACTTCATTAACTCCTGAAATTATTAATGTTTTGGGGATATTGTCTTTGCATGCATAATTTTAATTACTCCTGACAACAGTCAAAAGAAGAAAACATTATTATCCTTATTTTACAAATTAAATGTGATACAGAAAAAAATTACAAAAGAAACTTACTTGGGATATTATAGACAGTGGGTGGTACAGCTGAGATTTGAATTCAGGTCTTTAATTTTTAAGTATTAATACATATTTGTTCCAATACATGGAACATTTGCCACCAATGACACTTTTCATCTTAATTTCAATTATTCTAATAGTTTGAATTATGTAATTCACAAAATGGAATGTATCTGTATTGGTTATTTTGGAAATACTGGGTTTTTGGACAAATTGGGACTGTCATGAATAGAAGATGGATAAATGCTGTCCCTTGCTGGAAGAGGCATCCCCGTGGAATTTGCTGCATGTGTGGACTCTAAAAGGTGCTTCATGATTGCTCTTTGCTCTGCGCATGTGTGCATGCTAAGTCGCTTCATTCATGTCTGACTCTTTGTGACCTTATGGACCATAGCCCACCAGGCTCCTCTATCTGTGGGAATCTCCAGGCAAGAATAATGGAGTGGGTCGCTGTGCCTCCTCCGGGTGATCCTCCCAATGCAGGGAACAAACTCATGCCTCTTACATCTCCTGCAGCGGCAGGTGAGTTCTCTCTTTTTTTTAAATATTCATTTATTCATTTTAATTGGAGGCTAATTACTTTACAATATTGTATTGGTTTTGCCACACATCAACATGAATCCGCCACGGGTATACACATGTTCCCCATCCTGAACCCCACTCCCACCTTCTTCCCCATACCATCCCTCTGGGTCATCCCAGTGCACCAGCCCCAAGCATCCTGTATCATGCATCGAACCTGGACTGGCGATTCATTTCATATATGATATTATACATGTTTCGATGCCATTCTCCCAAATCATCCCACACTCTCCCTCTCCCACAGAGTCCAAAAAACTGTTCTATACATCTGTGTTTCTTTTGCTGTCTCACATGCAGGGTTACCACTAGCGCCACCTGGGAAACCCCCATGATTGTTCTGCTGCTGCTGCTAAGTCACATCAGTCATGTTCGACTCTGTGTGACCCCATAGATGGCAGCCCACCAGGCTCTTGTCCCTGGGATTCTCCAGGCAAGAATACTGGAGGGGGTTGCCATTTCCTTCCCCAGTGTATGAAAGTGAAAAGTGAAAGTGAAGTTGCTCAGTCATGCCGACTCTTCGCAGCCCCATGGACTGCAGCCTACCAGGCTCCTCCGTCCATGGGATCTTCCAGGCAAGAGTACTGGAGTGGGGTGCCATTGCCTTCTCCATGATTGTTCTATGATCTGGTAAATCTGGGGAAGGAGGTTTTGTGGGTGTTTTCTAAAAGATATTTGACAAAAGAACAATGTTCAAGGCTAAGATTATTACTGCCATACATGATGGCATTAGTTTTCAACTTGCATTTTGTCCCAACATTCCTGTGGGATGCAATACACTGATATCGGTAATAGTGTGTGGTTCTCTCCTCCACCAATTCATAGCCACGTGGACACAGGCCCTAAGCCTGTCTGAGTAAGCTTAGGGTAGGGTGGTGAGGTCTCTGTAGAAATCTGTAAAAGTCCCCTTTCTCAGATGACTCAGCTATGGGTGGTGGAAGAGGTAAGTAGAACAGTATTCCCACTAAATAAACTCAGTCCTTATTAGCACAAAACACGCCTTTCAGCCAATTGTTAGAAATACAGCCTAAAAAAGTTCCAAACAAGTTCCCCTTCCTCCAGCCTGGTGTAGCTCCATGTCCTTGGAAAGTATAGGCTGTTCTTCAGTCTTGACTCTCCTCTTGAGGACTCTCCTCTTGGGGCCAGCTGGAACACAATCTCCACAACCATCGGCAGTGACCCTTCTTAGCTCGAGGCTCCACGTTTCACTAGAAACACAGAATGGCTCTAAGTACCTGTTAGAAGATTAAAACCTCAATCTCTTTGCCCTTGATAATTATCAACAGCTCAGTTTATTTACTAAAAAAAAAAGAAGAAGAAGAAGAGGAAAAGAAAGAAAAACATACATAACAAAAAATTTAGCCTTACCAGAAATTAATGAAACTCAAATTAAAATCATTTTTCACTTTAAGGAATGTCACCTAAAATCTGAATTTTTAGCTTTTCTTGAAAAGCTAAAGATCTGGGCTATCCTTAGTCTTCATTCCTGGATGACAACAGTTGGCAAAATCTGTGTCAGCATCCCCATGAAAATGGGACGTGCCATCTCCAGTTCTTTCCTGTCTCCAGTGTATTCTCCCTATTGTCTCATACATCTTCCTGCTCATTTGCCTGGCCTCTGTTGGCTTTTGAGTTTGAAAACCCTGAGGAAGTGCCTTTCTCTGCTCCAATCATTTGTGGCCAGAGGGGTGGAGTCAGGTGACAAGAAACAAGCCCCTATTTGTAAGAAATGATATGGTCCTACTCCCTCAGCAGAGGGCCATGAATATAGATAGAATATCTTCAGAAGGGAAATGGCAGACATTCTTGGCTTCCCTTATCCATTACACAAACAGGGCAAATGATCTATTTTTGTAAATTTAAACATGTACTATTAAATTGCATAGAGATATGGTTACAGTATATTATGAGAAAGCAGGTTCAAATCAATAAGACAGTATCCCACTTTCATAATAAATGAATAAATTTATATGCAGGCATTGCTTGTTATCTGAATCGAATCATTTCTTGGTTTGATATGATGGATATCAAATTTATAAGTAGTGGGGAATGGGCCTTATACCTGTTTCAAGCCCATCCAAAAACCCTAAGCAATTTTTCAAAATTTAACTAAATACTCTTAAACACCTATGTAGGGAGACAAGATGGCTAAGTAGAAAGACCTTGAGTTCCTCTCAGGAAAACACCAAAGTCACAACTAATTGGTTAACAACTATTCAAAAAGAAGAAAAGAAAAACTGGAACCTACCAAAAAGTACTCTACATCCAAAGACATAAAGTAGAAATCGAAAATTTAGATGGGGCACACTCATGATATAAACACCTGTATAACTCCAAGGATTTCTGCATAAATCTATTAGGTAAAACATCAATCATATAATTATTTAATGGGTTTTTAGTAGATGTATTTTCATGTATAATAATATGCAACAATAAGTAGAAATTTGTTTTTCTTCTGTGCAAGCATATGCTGTAATGCAAACAAAAACTATATATTTAAAGTTATGAAGTGAATGTAGACAGAACTTGGTTAAATAATCAAACATGAAAAATTTTTAAATGATTATTTACCCAGTAAGGAGTGAGTTCTAGAGAGGAAGATGAAACCTCAGTTCTGTAGACAGTGATGGCTCTCAGGGATGGATGCGGTGTGGGAGTGGGCTCACACTGAGCAAGTGAAACAGCACACACCCACAGTGCATCTGTGTTCAAGCATCTCGTGGCCCTTGAGTCTCCAGAAGCGGATGGCCATGAACCATTATCTGAAATGGTAGATAACCAAGGACCAAAAGAAGTAAACAAAAGACCTGCAAAAACAAATATTTTATCTGCATAATTCCACTTTTCCTAAAGATCCAGCTACAGGTATTTCTGGCTCCTTTCTGTCTCTTCCTTTGACCTAGAAGGAACGTCAGGTTAAGCAAGTTTCTTGGTTGTAAGTTTTTTGTACCATCTGCTTCACTAAATCTAACCTCCTGCCTAAGATTTAGGATTTTTGTTTTGCGTTAATCACTTCCTTAAAACTTTGGGAGTCAGCAACAATTGCGGGACCAGTTTTTCTCCATATTCCATTCACTGTTCGTTATGATACATGCCAAACCCAGTTGATAAATCTGAAGACCTTCTGAATGTCAAAACTCTTCCATAAATCCTGAATCGAAGCAGTGTTGCCGGCAACACCAGACCATATATCAGCATATAAGCACCACGTAGTACATCACCATCTGTAAACAATGTGCCTAGAAGGCTGCAGGACTCTCAGAGGCTACAATAAGACATAATGCTGGGAGGCATAAAGACCACTGTGACATTATCTCCATAACTGTCAACACTAGAAGGACATCTGGGAGCATTGTCTATTATCAAAAAAGCATTGTTTGCAAGTTTTCCATCTTTTTGTACCCTTTGATGAATGGAAACATTTAGTTCCTCATGTAATCACTGAAAGCTGCCCTGGTCCCCCAGTCTTTACGAACTGAATATCACACAACAGACAATTTATTTTTCAATAGTCTCTAAAAGGCAACGGGGGTTCTGAAGTGATACACCAGCAGAGTTGTTAGCTTAGAATCACATTCACTTCTGAACAGTCTTAGCCTGTTTGGGATGGTTTATGTTCTGGCACTTTTATCTCCTTTTTTCTGAAATGAATGAAAGAGATAGCATTTGTTTTCAAAATAACCCAATTTCATCAACATTAAAATTTTGTTTTGCAGTTCAGTCACCTTTGTCAATAGTTTTCTATGATTTATGGGCTCATCTACTTTCTTAACAGGCTTTTTGGCATTCTTAGAAGACATTTTTCATGTCATAATGTGGAAAAGGTGATGAGATAATGCACAACATGTTTAAAGTGTGCAAGCACAGGATTCAGTCTTGCCAAAAGAGCTGAAAGCCTACGCCAGCACGCTCTTTTCTCTCCTGAATCTGTACACAGATCAAACAGCATTGCTGCTGTAACAATGTGGATTTGTTATAACAAGTCTTCCTTTCAGATGTTGTGTTTTGGTAAAAAAAAATTACAAGTCATTTATAAGTCATTTAAACAAAGATTTGGATAGCGAGATTAAGGTGGCAAGAATTACCGTTCACATAAAAGGATACTAACCAAGGTTAATAGTAACTATCCCTGAAAGATGGAACAAAGTAATTCAAAAAAATTTCTTTTTATCAAGTCTTATAATCTATTGAAAATGAATATGTATCAGTTTTACAGTTAAATGGAGAAAATAGATAGTAGAATACAATGCCATCTACCTGGACTAGCAGAGTATTTCTTGGCTGAAACACAGTTTTGGTTCTCCAAGCATAAAGGCACTTTAACAATATTTTCCATCCACTTATGCTGCATAACTTTATTTAAAATGTAGCAAGGTATTGGACTTCCCTGGTGCTACAGTGAATGAGAATCCACCTGCCAGTGCAGGGGACACAGATTCAATCCCTGATCCAGGAGGATTCCACAGGCCATGGAGCAATTAAGCCTGTGTGCCACAGCTACTGAAGCCTGTGATCCATAGCCCTCCTGCCACAAATGCTCATGTGTCCTAGAGCTCGAGCTCTGCAACAAAATAAGCCACCACAGTGAGCAGCCCACCACAGCTAGACAGTAGCCCCAGTCGTCACAACTAGAGAAAAGCCTGAGAAGCAATGAAGATGCAGCAATGCCAAAAAAAAAAAAAGTAGCAAGATATTGAAATAGGACTCTGTTTTGAATCAGTTTCAGCAAAGGCCACCAAGAAGCTCAGAGTCAAACAAAAGATGACAAAGGGCGTGAGACAACAGTTTTAAACCTTTAGTGGAACCTTCTGTCAAAGGTACAAAAAGGCTTTGTAGAAGAGGTGGGACAAAAAACTTGCAGTGCTGTGACATTTTCCCTCACCCCTTCCCTTGGGAGGAAAAAGGATGTTTCCTTCAGTTTTACCTCAGCTTGGAGAAAGGGGCTTTAAGGAGCACATTGCAAGAACTGGATATGTGTTTTCTGGAATGTGGAAGGGCGCAGGGGACTGATCTCTGGCATCCCTCCCCACCCTGACCCCCTACCTCCCGCCCCCGGAACAGCCTCAGTGATCCACCACCTGAGGAAGAAGAGCCTGGAACGAGCCCAGGCAGCAGGGGCGGTAGCCACACTTGCCCCATTAGTGAGGACACAGCACCACCTGCCCAGTAAGATGCTCCCTGACATGGGCTTCTCCACTCTTCTTCAGAGTGGAGGAATCTGGGACAACTTAGTCATGGTGCTAGCAAGTGGGCGGTGGGGGGCGGGGGGACGGGGCAGGCAGGGAGTGGTACTGTGTAGTAAGGAAGGAGAGAAGCAAAATTTCAAAACTTAGAAGTGACATGCAAGACTTTGCCCTCTTTTATCACCACAGACTTCCAGCCCAGCCTGGAAAGAAAAGTTCAGCTTTCAAATGAAGTTCAGAGTTTTATTTTCATGGGTTAAACATAAAAAAAAGAAAAAAACCTAAAAGGAGACTATTCTGATGACTAAAAATGAGTGGAAACATTTCATCTTCTGAGAATGATAAAAGAACCTGAGGGACCTGTCCTAAATTTCACAAAGATCAGCAGGCATTAAATAATGATAGTGTGGGAGTGGGAGGAGAACGTTGCTTATGATTGCACCTTATCAAGTTGTTTGTTAGTATTTACTAACGCTCCCATGTGTGCCATATTGTTACCATTTCTAGGAAGAAGTTATGGAGGGCGCCATATCCGACACAGAGCACAGCTTCTCTACCAGAGCCCACAGGAAGTAATTCACCCCAGCTCTGTTTCAACATAGCTCTCCTCCACAGCAAAGTGTCTGTTTTTGTATTATACTTACCGGAAATCGAGGAACTGGTGCTGCCAACAGTGGAACTGGGTTTTGTTCAGCTGTTCAAGCATCCAGAACAAAATGTGTAGTGCATGTCTAACAATAGGCCAGACACTCTGCAAGCATTTTGAGTGCTAACATCAATCCCAGCTTTCACTTATCATTCCTAGTCTTTTCCCCCATGGCTTTCTGTTATCTTTTTGTGTAGCATGCTTTTATGCAAACCACTTCAAATCCTTTCTAAAATACGGTACAGCAATTAATATATTTATCACAAATAATAAAACTGACTTGTACTAAAATTAATCTTGAACATAACTTAACTTTGTTCTGATAATTGTGAAGGTACTTTAGCATCTAGCATTGCCTTAAGGACATCAATATGAACATCAAATATTATTGTGCTATATGCGTGATTAAGCTAATAAGGAGTCTTATTAATGGTAGATCCAATAAAGAAGCTTTCTCTGTATTACTAGCCTGGGGTAGGTGGGGAATGAAGAATAATACTCTGAAATCATTTTCTTTAATTCTGAGATATTTCTAAGTAAACATTCATCTATATCAAAGGCATTTAGTTTTAAGAAACAATACTGTGTTTGTCTAACAATGCTGTTTGTACACATGCAAGATTTTATATATATATATATATACACATATGTATGTATATATGTGTATATACATGATATATATGTGAATATATATCATTGTTTATGTGTGTGTATATATGTATATATTGACTACTACATTTATAATGTGGACCAACTAGGATTTCTCATTCAAAATGCAGCTTGCTGCTGCTGCTGCTGCTGCTAAGTCGCCTCAGTCGTGTCCGACTCTGTGTGACCCCATAGACGGCAGCCCACCAGGCTGCTCCATCCATGGGATTTTCCAGGCAAGAGTACTAGAGTGGGGTGCCAATGCAGCTTAGTCACAAATAATTACCCAATAAAGACTTCAATAAGAAAGAGTGAAGAAATATTGTAATAATAGTGGACAGGCAGAAGGGAAAACATCAATAGAGGAAAGGTTTGAACACATTTCTAAAAGACGGGAAGATGACAGAAACCTGTTGAATAATAAAATCAACTGAGGAAGCAGAGATCTAGAATTCACAGAAGGAGGAAAAGCAGCAAAAAAGAGACTGTTAATTATGATGCAGAATGTCTGAGAGATAATGAATTCAAGGTCAGAGGTAAGGAGGAGGACAAGAAGATAGGGGGCTGAAAAGAGATTTAAAATCCTCTGTAAACAACACTCTGGGAGATGGTTGTAGGGACAGGTGAAGGGGAAGAATCTTACAAGAAAGGCTGGAGAGAAAGAGCAACAAGAAGGGGACAGGTTTGCCGAGCGAGGGAGGATAGGTGTGAGGCAGAAGGAGAAGGGCAGGAAGAGCCAGAGAGAGGAGGCGGGGAAAGGACAGAGAGAGAGAGAGAAATAGGGAGCGAGGTGCACAGAATGAGAGGCAGAGATGCAAAGGAGCGAAGACGGTGAGAGGGAGTCCAGACACACGGTGAGTTCTTTGGCTATGGGTTACTAAGCTGTGATGGATTGATTTGTGGTTTTATAAGTTTGTAAACTGAAATTTGTTTTTATTATACAGATGAGAATGAAAATTGCAAAATTCCTGTCTAGAAGGTGTGTGCGTTTTGTGACTATTTGTGTCAGCAGATAACTTGTTTGCGATCCCTATTCAGCCAAGGGACAGTGTCTTGATTCGGTTATTTGTGGGTCACCCTCTTCCCTTTTCCTGGGATGGCATAGGGGATGCAGTGAGAAATGGGGCAAGAAATGACTCTCACTTATGGTGCTTTTTTGAAGGAACATTTAAAGTGTTCGGTGGTTTTTTGTTTGCTTTTTGTTAAGAAATAAAGAGGAAGGAAAGGAGGGAGGGTGGAGCTGAGGGAGAGAGGAAAGAAGTAAAGAATGTCCTTGGAGCCATGTAAACTAAAGTGTGACATGCTTTTGAGCATCTGGAAGAGAGCTTCTTGATAAGAACGGGAAATCCACTTGAACCAGATGCAAGGATCATTTGGCTTTGGTCGGTACCAAAGTTGAAACATGGAGTTTTTAATCCTAACACATGATTTACTTGTCTCCACACTGGATGATGTTCACGTGGTCATGATAATATAAATGTTGCTTATTAATGTTCAGTCTTTGAATTAATCTATAAACTGAACATGTAACACTTTAAAATGTTACATAACAGAATGTAAACATTATCAATTTTGACAATATAAAATTAAGAGATTCTGCCCACATGACCTCCATGCAGCCCCCTTCCTCAGCACACTCATCACACTGAAGTCTGGACAGTGCATAATTCTGGACAGAGCACACCCGCCATTGGTACCACCTCTCCCTCCCACACTGCCCAGGATTCTGGAACCTACAGGCAAACAGAAGAGAGGGCGTGCTCTGGCGGAGAAGAGCCAGAGAGTGAAGGGAAGGAGGAATGAAACTCCCACTGTAGAAGGTGAGCAGGATGTGTGTGGGGACTGAAAAGGGAAATAGACCTGTTAGATGCAGGGAGTCAATGGACACATGATTTCCGGTGCACACGTACTTAGATGCTTACACAGGACAAGTGCTTACTCATGTCTGACTCTCTGTGACCTATGCACTGTAGCCACCAGGCTCCTCTATCCATGGGATTTTTCAGGCAAGATACTAGAGTGCGTTGTTAGTCCCTTCTCCAAGGGATCTTCCTGACCCTCCTGCATTGGCAAGCGGATTCTTTCCCACTGAGCAACCTAGGAGGCACTGATTTCTAATAGTTTCCTCCAAAGGAAACTGTTGTTGTTTAGTCACTAAGTTGAGTCTGACTCTTTCCTGAACCCAAGGACTGTAGCTCCCTAGTCTTCTCAGTCCATGGGAAACTGTTCAGTTCAGTTCAATTCAGTTCAGTTCAGTTGCTCAGTTGTGTCCGACTCTTTGCAACCCCATGGATCACTGCATGCCAGGCCTCCCTGTCCATCACCAACTCCCGGAGTCCACTCAAACTCATGTCCATCGAGTTGGTGATGTCATCCAGCCATCTCATCCTCTGTCATCCCCTTCTCCTGCCCTCAATCCCTCCCAGCATCAGGGTATTTTTAAGTGAGTCAATTCTTCGCATGAGGTGGCCAAAGTCCTGGAGTTTCAGCTTTCGCGTCAGTCCTTCCAATGAACACCCTGGTCTGATCTTCCTTAGGTTGGACTGGTTGGGTCTCCTTGCAGTCCAAGGGACTCTCAAGAGTGTTCTCCAACACCACAGTTCAAAAGCATCAATTCTTCAGCACTCAGCTTTCTTCACAGTCTAACTCTCACATCCATACATGACTACTGGAAAAACCATAGCCTCGACTAGACGGACCTTTGTTGGAGAAGTAATATCGCGGCTTATTAATATACTATCTAGGTTGGTCATAACTTTCCTTCCAAGGAGTAAGCGTCTTTTAATTTTATGGCTGCAGTCACCATCTGCAGTGATTTTGGAGCCCCCAAAAATAAACTCTGACACTGTCTCCACTGTTTCCCCATCTATTTCCCATGAAGTGATGGACCAGATGCCACGATCTCCGTTTTCTGAATGTTGAGCTTTAAGCCAGCTTTTTCACTCTTCTCTTTCACTTTCATCAGGAGGCTTTTGAGTTCCTCTTCACTTGCTGCCATAAGGGTGGTGTCATCTGCATATCTGAGGTTATTGATATTTCTCCCGGCAATCTTGATTCCAGCTTGTGCTTCTTCCAGCCCTGTGTTTCTCATGATGTACTCTGCATATAAGTTAAATAAGCAGGGTGACAATATACAGCCTTGAGGTACTCTTTTTCCTATTTGGAACCAATCTGTTGTTCCATGTCCAGTTCTAACTGTTGCTTCCTGACCTGCATATAGGTTTCTCAAGAGGCAGGTCAGGTGGTCTGTATTCCCATCTCTTTCAGAATTTTCCACAGTTTATTGTGATCCACACAGTCAAAGGCTTTGGCATAGTCATTAGAGCAGAAATAGATGTTTTTCTGGAACTCTCTTGCTTTTTCCATGATCCAGAGGATGTTGGCAATTTGATCTCTGGTTCCTCTGCCTTTTCTAAAACCAGCTTGAACATCTGGAAGTTCATGGTTCACGTAATGCTGAAGGCTGGCTTGGAGAATTTTGAGCATTACTTTACTAGTGTGTGAGATGAGTGCAATTGTGCGGTAGTTTGAGCATCCTTTTGCATTGCCTTTCTTTGGGATTGGAATGAAAACTGACCTTTTCCAGTCCTGTGGCCACTGCTGTGTTTTCAAAATTTGCTGGCATATTGAGTGCAGCACTTGCACAGCATCATCTTTCAGGATTTGAAATCGCTCCACTGGAATTCCATCACCTCCCCTAGCTTTATTCATAGTGATGCTTTCTAAAGCCCACTTGACTTCACATTCCAAGATGTCTGACTCTAGGTGAGTGATCACACCATCATGATTATCTTGGTCGTGAAGCTCTTTTTTGTACAGTTCTTCTGTGTATTCTTGCCACCTTTTCTTAATATCTTCTGCTTCTATTAGGTTCATAACATTTCTGTCCTTTATCGAGCATGAAATTTTCCTCTGGTATCTCCTATTTTCTTGAAGAGATCTCTAGTCTTTCCCATTCTGTTGTTTTCCTCTATTTCTTTGCATTGATTGCTAAGGAAGGCTTTCTTATCTCTCCTGGCTATTCTTTGGAACTCTGCATTCAGGTACTTATATCTTTCCTTTTCTCCTTTGCTTTTCGCTTCTCTTCTTTCACAGCTATTTGTAAGGCCTCCCCAGACAGCCATTTTGCTTTTTTGCATTTCTTTCCCATGGGCATGGTCTTGATCCCTGTCTCCTGTACAATGTCACGAAGTTCCGTCCATAGTTCATCAGGCACTCTATCTATCGGATCTAGTCCCTTAAATCTATTTCTCACTTCCACTATATAATCATAAGGGATTTGATTTAGATCATACGTGAATGGTCTAGTGGTTTTCCCTACTTTCTTCAATTTAACTCTGAATTTGGCAATAAGGAGTTCATGATCTGAGCCACAGTCAGCTCCCAGTCTTGCTTTCACTGATTGTATAGAGCTTCTCCATCTTTGGCTGCAAAGAATATAATCAATCTGACTTCGGTGTTGACCATCTGGTGATGTCCATGTGTAGAGTCTTCTCTTGTGTTGTTGGAAGAGAGTATTTGTTATGACCAGTGCGTTCTCTTGGCAAAACTCTATTAGCCTTTCCCCTGCTTCATACCGTACTCCATGGCCAAATTTGCCTGTTACTGTTAGATCATAACAATTAATATCACACGTAATATTGCCATCCCAGTTCTACCACTTATCAACTGGTAACCTTACACAAGTTGTGCAACTGCTCTGTGCCTCAGTTTCCACTCTGAAAAATGGGGATAATAATCTCTATTGCATAGATCCAATTTAGGAAAAATGAGTTCATATATATTATCAAATACCAGGATCGGTTATATAAAGCATTAAGACAGATCCTGATATTTAGTACGCACAAAATAAAAGTTTCAGTTCAGTTCAATTACTCAGTCATGTCTGACTCTTTGCAGCCCCATGGACTGCAGCACACCAGGCTTCCCTTCCATCACCAACTTCTGGAACTTACTCAAACTCATCTTCATCGAGCTGGTAATGCCATCCAGCCATCTCATCCTCTGTCATCCCCTTTTCCTCCTGCCCTCAATCTTTCCCAGCATCAGGGTCTTTTCAAATGAGTCAGTTCTTTGCATCAAGTAGCCAAAGTATTGGAGTTTCAGCTTTAGCATCAATCCTTGCAATGAATATTCAGGACTGATTTTCTTTAGGATGGACTGGTTGGATCTCCTTGCAGTCCAAGGGACTCTCAAGAGTCTTCTCCAACACCACACTTCAAAAGCATCAATTCCTCAATGCTCAGCTTTATAGTCCAGCTCTCACATCTGTACATGACTATTGGAAAAACCATAGCTTTGACTAGACAGACCTTTGTCGGCAAAGTAACGTCTCTGCTTTTTAATATGCTGTTTAGGTTGGTCATAGCTTTTCTTCCATGGAGCAAGCATCTTTTAATTTCACAGCTGCAGTAACCATCTACAGTGATTTTGGAGCCCAAGAAAATAAAGTCTGTCACTGTTTCCCTTGTTTCTCCATCTATTTGCCCTGAAGTGAGGGGACCAGATGCCATAATCTTAGTTTTCTAAACGTTGAGCTTTAAGTGAAATTTTTCACTCTCCTCTTTCACTTTCACCAAGAGGCTCTTTAGTTCTTCTTGGCTTTCTGCCATAAAGATGGTATCATCTGGATATATGTGGTTATTGATATTTCTCCCAGCAATCTTGATTCCAGCTTGTGCTTCACCCAGCTCAGCATTTCTCATGATGTACTCTCCATATAAGTTAAATAAGCAGGGTGACAATACCTAGCCTTGACGTACTCCTTTCCTGATTTGGAACCAGTCTGTTGTTCCATGTCCAGTTCTAACTGTTGCTTCCTGACCTGCATACAGATTTCTCAGGAGGCAGGTCGGGTGGTCTTGTATTCCCAATTCTTTAAGAATTTTCCATGATTTGTTGTGATCCACATAATCAAAGGCTTTGGTGTGGTCAATAAAGCAGAAATAGATTTTTTTTTTGGAACTCTCTTGCTTTTTTGATGATCCAACGGATGTCAGCAATTTGATCTCTGGTTCCTCTGCCTTTTCTAAATCCAGCTTGAACATCTGGAAGTTCATGGTTCATGTATTGCTGAAGCCTGGCTTGGAGAATTTTGAGCATTACTTTGCTAGCATGTGGGATGAGTGCAATTGTGTGGTAGTTTGAATATTCTTTGGCATTGCCTTTCTTTGGAATTGGAATGAAAACTGACCTTTTCCAGTCCTGTGGCCACTGCTGAGTTTTCCAAATTGCCTGTCAGGTTGAGTGCAGCACTTTCACAGCATCATCTTTCAGGATTTGAAATAGCTCCACTGGAATTCCATCACCTCCACTAGCTTTGTTTGTAGTGATGCTTCCTAAGGCCCACTTGACCTCACATTCCAGGATGTCTGGCTCTAGGTGAGTGTTCACACCATTGTGATTATCTAGGTCATGAAGATCTTTATTGTATAGTTCCTTTGTGTATTCTTGCCACTTCTTCTTAATATCTTCTGCTTCTATTAGGTCCATACCATTTCTGTCCTTTATTGTGCCTCTCTTTGCATGAAATATTCCCTTGGTATCTCTAATTTTCTTAAAGAGATCTCTAGTCTTTCCTGTTCTATGATTTCCCTCTATTTCTTTGCATTGATCACTGAGGAAAGCTTTCTTATCCCTCCTTGCTTTTCTTTGGAAATCTGCATTCAAATGGGTATATCTTTCCTTTTCTCTTTTGCCTTTTCATTCTCTTCTTTTCTGAGCTATTTGTAAAGCCTTCTCAGACAACCATTTTGCCTTTTTGCATTTCTTTTTCTTGGGGATGGTCTTGATTCCTGCCTCCTGTAGAGTGTCACGAACCTGTGTCCATAGTTCTTCAGGCACTCTGTCTATCAGATCTAATTCCTTGAATCTAGTTGTCACTTCCATTGTATAATCACAAAGGATTTTATTTAGGTCATCCCTGAATGGTCTAGTGGTTTTCCCTGCTTTCTTTAAGTCTGAATTTTACAATAAGGAGTTCATGATCTGAGCCACAGGCAGCTCCTGGTCTTGTTTTTTCTCACTGTATAGAGCTTCTGCATCTTTGGCTTCAAAGAATATAATCTATCTGATTTTAGTTTTATGTGCCAGAGATGCTCAGAGGGCTAAAACAAACCTTGTGTGCACCAGGACCAAGAGACCCCGAGACCCCACAGAGAAGACTGAGCCAGAATTGTGTTTGAGTGTCTCCTGAGGAGGTACAGGTCAGCAGTGGCCTGCTGCAGGGGCAGGTGGTCTGGGTGCAGCAGACCTGGATATGGCATAAGTCTTCTTTGAAGAGGTTACCATTAACCCCACCATAGAGCTGCCACAACTTACATGGGACTGGGGAAACAGACTCTTGGAGGGCACAAACAGAACTTTATGTGCACCAGGACCCAGGAGAAAGGATCAGTGACCCCACAAGGGACTGACCCAGACTTGCCTGTGAATGTACAGGAGTCTCTGGTGGAGGAGTAGATTGACGGTGGCCTGCTGCAGGGTCAGGGGCACTGAGTGCGGCAGTGCGTGCGTGGGACATATTGAAGGATGTGCCATTATCTTCATTACCTCCACCATAGTTTCACCTCAGGTCAAACAACAGGGAGAAAACACAGCCCAGCCCATCAACAGAAACTTGGACTAAAGATTTATTGACCATGGCCCTGCCCATCAGAATAAGACCCAGTTTCCCCCTCCATCAGTCTCTTCCATCAGGAAGCTTCCATAATCCTCTTATCCTTATCCACCAGAGGGCAGACAGAATGAAAACCATAATAACAGAAAATTAACCAAACTGATCACATGGACCACAGCCTTGTCTAACTCAATGAAACTATGAGCCATGCCATGTAGGGCCACCCAAGATACATGGGTCATGGTAGAGAGTTCTGACAAAATGTGGTCCACTGTAGAAGGGAATGGCAAATGACTTCAGTATTCTTTTCTTGCTAACCCCATGAACAGTATGAAAAGGCAAAAAGATAGGATACTGAAAGATGAACTCCCCATGTCAATAGGTGCCCAATATGCTACAAGAGATGAATGGAGAAATAACTCTAGAAAGAATGAAGAGATGGAGCCAAAGCAAAAACAACACCCAGTTGTGGATGTGACTGGTGATGGAAATAATGTTCCATGGTGTAAAAAGCAATATTGCATAGGAACCTGGAATGTTAGGTCCATGAATCAAGGCAAATTGGAACTGGTAAAACAGGAGATGGCAAAAGTGAACACAGACATTTTAGGAATCAGTGAACTAAAATGGACTGGAATGGGTGAATTTAACTCAGATGACCATGTATCTACTACTGTGGGCAAGAATCCCTCAGAACAAATGGAATAGCCATCATAGTAAACAAAAGAGTCTGAAATGCAGTACTTGGATGCAAACTCAAAAACGAGAGAATGATCTCTGTTCGTTTCCAAGGCAAACCTTGGAGATATCACAGTAATATTTATATCACAGTATAATATCACAGCAATCCAAGTCTATACCCCAGCCAGTAATGCTGAAAAAGCTGAAGTTGAATGGTTCTATGAAGACCTACAAGATATTCTAGAACTAGCACTCAGAAAAGATGTCCTTTTCATTATAGGGGACTGGAATGCAAAAGTAGGAAGTCAAGAGATACCTGGAGTAACAAGCAAATTTGGCCTTGGAGTACAAAATGAAGCAGGGCAAAGGCTAACAGAGTTTTGCCAAGAGAATGCACTGGTCATAGCAAACACCCTCTTCCAAATAAATGTTTAACATTATCTAACATCATTGAGAGTCACGAGATGCTGTCTCTGCAAAATTAAAATAGTAACAATTGTTTTAAGTTGGAGGTGGAAGGGGAGGAGAGAAAGTACAGTTTAAGTAGACACAATACCTCCCAGCTTCTCAGAAGTTCAGCTAATAAATAATGCCTGAAGTTGACAGCTAAAGAAACAACACTGTTTGGTATTATTTATGAAAGACAGAAAGGCAACCATTAGAAACACGAAAACTGGAAATAGTTTCTATATCCATACTTATTATTTTTCTAATCAAGTAAAGAATTATACAATTATTCATTTAAAAAATGGAATTATATTTGGCACAAATTAATTCTATGAAAACTGAACCACAAAAGCCAAATGAATCAAGCCAAATCTACTCTTTTACAAATGGATTCAGCCAGGCAGATTTATCTGGAAGTGAAAAATAATCTCCCACCTACAATATTTTCCCGAGTCTTTGCCACACTCTCTGGGGTTATAGCAGTACCACACTTCCTGAAGAAAAGACTCAGTTCTTGGGAAGGTACAATATTAGTGCCTGATGTCATATTTTCAAATTCAACAGAAATTATGCTGGCCCAGAGCCCAATTTCATCCAGACTCATGACAGCTTTGCCAGCTCCAGTGTGTGCGTGCAACTTATCTATGGGTCTGAAATACTTCCTCTAGCAAATTGTTACACCAGTTATCAGTCTTCACACCTCTTGTAGGCAGGTGATCTGAGAGGTGGTGTTTCCATCAGTAATATAAGACTGCTCTTTGAACCATTCTAGCATGTCAGAGTGGCCACCTCTCTCATCTCTTCACCTACCACACCTCATGCAATGCTTAAAATATGCATTCTCCCTAACGTACATCTAGCAGACATGTGTTAGGTTAACACCTTCTGAGAGGAACTAAAACATCAAAGGTATTAAGATATACATTGGATATAGTTATTCTTCATTTCAGTAATACAGTTGGTTGATCTTGCCTGATAGGCAGCTTTCCCATAGACTTTGGAACAATTTTAGCAGCTATTGAGCACTTATTATGTTCTAGGAATTGACAATCTAGTTTAACAGATAAGTTAGACCTCCCCCAAACATAACAGAATATAGTAAATTTTATGACGAAGGTAAACACAGGTGTTGCTGAACAGTTAGAAAGGGCACTAACCCAGCCTGGGAAGGATAGACTGTCAAGTAGGGTTTCTTGAAAGAGAATTTATGTTGTTCAGTCACTAAGTTGTGTCTGACTCTTTGCCACCCTATGGACTACAGCATGCCAGACTCCTCTATCTTCCACTATCTCCCAGAGTTTTCTCAAACTCATGTCCATTGAGTCAGTAATGCTATTTAATCATCTCACCCTCTGTCACCCTCTTATCTTTTTGCTTTCAATCTTACGCAGCATCAGGGTCTTTTTCAATGAGTTAGTTCTTTGCATCAGGTGGCCAAAGTATTGGAGCTTCAGCTTCAGCATCTGTCCTTCCAGTGAATATTCAGGGTTGATTTTCTTTAGGATTAACTGGTTTGATCTTCTTGAGTTAAGCTAAAAAGGAAAAGAAAGTCATTCTCAGGAGAGGGTACAGGATAGAAAAGGAGCATGTCAGGGAAGTCAGGCATGTTCTGGGAAGGATTTATTTGGAGAAGTGGTGAATGATGGCTCCAAGGAAGTGAGAAGGAGCCAGATCATAAAGGGAGGGCCTTTCACACTTTATAATATGCTAAGGAGCATATATTTCTCTGGAATTCTCTAGGAGAGATATTGAACCATTTTAAGCAGGACAATAATGTAATCATTTTGTTTTAGGGAGGCTACTCTCACTCTAAAGGATGGATTTCAGAAGGACAAGAATATCAGTTAGAAGGCAAATCAGATACTTCCTCTGGGTCATTTCAAACTCTCTCACCCCACCTCTTCTTACAGAAGCCATTGCTGGAGTATGTGCTACCTACCTGTCACTTCCTGCACCAGAGATCCCTGAAGCTTTGGGGGTTAGGGGGTGTCAAAATCACTGCTCGGCATTCATACCAACTGCAGCCTGGAATTGCTAGGGACCACCCTATGTCCATGGTGCCACCTTTAAACAGCCAGAATGGGAACTGAGAAATCAACACTTCCTCCTTTCACATAACAGATCTGAGCAAGAGTGGTTGTGGTGGTGGCCAGCTTGGTAGAGCAGACTGTTGGCTTTTCCCCTTCTCAGTTTCTTCATTCCTTCTCCCCAGGATGAACTACCCAAATAAACCTTAACACAAGCCCTTGTTTTAGATTCTGCTTCTGTGGAACCCTGAAGATTAGAGACTATCACATAAATCCCAGAAAAAGTCACGTGTGCCTGAAATACAGCCTGGCAGTGGGAATGGAGAAGAGGAAATGAACTCATTCATAGGATCTTAAGGATGTGGGATCAGGAGCCTGGCTATGAGGAATGATGAGGAGACAAGCCTAGGCCCAGGAGGTTTTCAGATGTCTGATTCAGGTGGTAGGGTGGATGGTGATGCCATTTCCAGAAAGCTGTAAAGAAAAAAGAAACAACACTGGAGAAGTGAAGGAAGAAGAGACTTCGGATGTGACTATATATAAAATGTGAGATGGTTTTAAATGATCCAGGGGATGATGCCCTGTGGGAAATTTTATCAAAAGCTGTACATATATATATATATATATATATACAGACACACAGACATACATATATATATGACAGATATAGAGCTATACATACATGCATAAAATAGTATACCAAGAGTACATAAAATACAAAGAACTGAGGAACAAAGAGGAACATGTAGGGAACATCTACTGGGGGCGTGGGCAATGATTCTCTATATAATTCAATGAAATATACTGAGATCTAGCTCACGAAGAAGGGGGAAAAAAGAAGTGACACATTTCAAAGGAGGAAAATGTTTTTAAAAGGAAGAGATAGTTTATGAGAACTGAACCAGAGGTACAATTGATAAGAACCAAAAAGTATACGTTAGATGTGACAAGTGGAAAGTCACAGGTGACACTGGCAAACAAGTTTCAGTGGAGGTAAGTGCTAAAGCCAAATAGCAGTGGGTTACAGAGTGAATGGAAGAGCAATAAGAAAAAGAAAAAAAAATAACAACATAGAATTTTCTCTGCCCACCCCCCAACCAGAGATATAGATAGATGATAGATGGTTGGACAGATCTGTTCTATCTTAATGAGAGATAGATCATCTGTTCATTATTTAAAAATTCAGACAATTTAAAAATCACTTTTAGTTCCATTCATAGACACTACTATCATTTTGGTATGTCTCTTTCTAGACTTTTTCCTATTCATATGTAATACTTTTAGCAAAATATAATCATATTCTACATACTATTTTATAACCTATTTTTTCATATAATAATAGGTAGTGAACATCTTTCCATGTCCATACATCTATATTTTAAAAAACATCATTTTTAATGACTGTGTAGTATTCCATTGCATGAATGTATCACAATTTACATATCCAATTTCTTATTAAAGAACATAAAACATTTTTATACTGACAATCCCTGTAATACAGCTATACATACCTGTCTATTTGCCTATGATCAATTTTGTGGAAGGAGTTTGACTCTATCAAAAAATACATTTGATAGATATATAGATATTCTTTTTGATACAGGCCTACCTTTATTACATTTGGCTTTATTGTACTTTGCAGACACTGCATTTTTGACAAATTGAATGGTTGTGACAACCTTACATTGTGACAACTTTCCTCCAGCAATTCTACTGTCACCATTTCCCCAATAGTATCTGTTCACTCATTTCTCTGTGTTACATTTTGATGATTCTTACCACATTTCACACATTCTTCTTCATCCTATTGTATTTGTTATGGCGATCTGTGATCAGTGATCTTTGATGTTACTATTGTATGGGGGGCACCACAATTCATGCCCATATAAGACAGCGAACTTCCTATAAATGTTGTGTGAGTCCAGACTGCTTCACTGACCAGCTCCCCGACCTCTCTCCCTTTCCTCAGTCATCTATCCTTTGAGACACAAGAGTATTGACATTGTGCTGTGCTTAGTCACTCAGTCGTGTCCACTCCTTGCAACCCCATGGAGTGTAGCCCGCCAGGCTCCTCTGTCCATGGGATTCTTTAGGCAAGAATACTAGAGCGGGTTTCCATGCCCTCCTCCAGGGGATCGTCCCAACCCAGGAATCAAACCCAGGTCTCCCACATTGCAGGTGGATTCTTTACTGTCTGAGCCAACAGGGAAGCCTCAAAATAGTGACATTAGGCCAATAACCCTGCAATGGCCTCTAAGTACACAGTGAAAGGAAGATTGCATGTCTCTCATGTAAATCAAAAGCTAGACATGGTTAAGCTAACTGAGGGAGGCATGTCAAAAACTGAGATAGGCTAAAAGATAAGCCTCTTGAGCCAAACAGTTAGCAAAGTTGTGAGTGAAAAGGAGAAGTTCTTGACAGAAAATGAAGCGCTACTCCAGTGAAAATGAAAAGAAAGTGTAACAGCCTCACTGATGATATGGAGAAAGTTTTAATGGTCTGGATAAAAAATGAAACCAGCCACATTATCTTAAGCCAAAGCCTAACCCAGAACAACGCCCCAAATCTCTTCAATTCTATGAAGTCTGAGAGCAGTAAAGAAGCTGCAGAAGAAAAGTCTGAAACTGGCAGAGGTTAGTTAATGAGGCTTATGGAAAGAAGTCATCTCCAAAACAAAGAAGTGCAAGGTGAAGCAGTAAGTTCTGATGTAGAAGCCACAGCAAGTTGTCCAGAAGAACCAGACAATTAATGAAGGTGACTTCACCAAACAACAGATTTTCAATGTAGATAAAATAGCCTTATATTGGAAGGAGATCCCATCTAGGGTTTTTGTAGCAAGTCAATGCCTCACTTCCAAGCATCAAAAGACAGGCTGACTCTCTTGCAGAGGGGCTAAGTAAAGGACTATCTTGTAAGGGACAGGCTGACTCTTGTAAAAGCTGTAAGCTGATGACTTTAAGTTGAAGCCATTGCTCATTTACCATTCCAGAATTCTAGGACTCTTAAGGATTATGCTAAGTAACTCTGCCTGTGTTCTATAAATGGAACAAAGCCTGGATGACAGCATGTCTGTTCACTGAACATTTTAAGCCCATTGTTGAGACCTGCTTCCCAGAAAAAAAGCTTTCTTTCAAAATATCACTGCTCATTGACAATGAACCTGGTCACCCAAGAGGTCTGATGGAGATGTACTGTGAGATGAATGTTGTTTTCATGCCTCCTAATACAGTATCCATTCTGCAGCCCATGGATCAGGGAGTAATTTTCACTTTGAAGTATTATTATTTAAAAAGTACATTCTGTAAGGCTATACTTGCCAAAGATGGTGATTCCTCTTATGGATCTTGGTAAAGTCAGTTGAAAACCTCCTGGAAAGGATTCACCATTCTAGATGCCATTAAGAACATGCACGACTCATGGAAAAAGGACAAAATATCAATTTTAACAGGAATTTGGAAACAGTTGACTCCAACCATCATGGATGACTTTAAGGCATTCAAGACTTCAGTGGTGGAATTAATTTCAAATATAGTAGAAATAGCAAGCATCATTAACTACGCTAAAGCATTTGACTGTGTGGATCACAACAACCTGGAAAATTCTTAAAGAGATGGAATACCAGATCACCTTACCTGCTCCTGAGAAACCTGTATGCAGGTCAAGAAGAAACAGTTAGAACTAGACATGGAAAAATGGACTGATTTCATATTAGGAAAGGAGTACATCAAGGCTGTATAGTTGCCCTGCTTATTTAACTTTATATACAGGCTACATCATGTGAAATGACAGACTGGATGAAGCACAAGCTGGAATCAAGATTTCTGGGAGAAATATCAATAACCTCAGATATGCAGATGACACCTCCCTATGGCAGAAAGCGAAGAAGTAAAGAGCCTCTTGGAGAAGTGAAAAAGAAAAGGTAAAAAGCTGGCTTAAAACTCAACATTCAGAAAACTAAGATCATGGCATCTGGTCCCATCACTTCAGGGCAAATAGATGGGGAAACAATGGAAACAGTGACAGACTTTATTTTCTTGGGCTCCAAAATCACTGTAGATGGTTACTGCACCTGTGAAATTAAAAGACATTTGCTCCCTGGAAGAAAAGCTATGACCAATCTAGACAGCATATTAAAAAGCAGAGACATTACTCTGCAGACAAATGTCCGTCTAGTCAAAGCTAAGGCTTTTCCAGTAGCTGGTGAGAGCAGGAGCATAAAGAAAGCTGAGCACCAAAGAACTGATGCTTTTGAACTGTGGTGTTGGAGAAGACTCTTGAGAGTCCCTTGGACTGCAAGGAGATCGAACCAGTCCATCCTAAAGGAAATCAGTCCTGAGTATTCATTGGAAGGACTGATGATGAAGCTAAAACTCCTATAGTTTGGCTACTTGATGCAAAGAACTGATTCATTTGGAAAGACCCTGATGCTGGGAAAGATTGAAGGCAGGAGGAGAAGGGGACGAAAGAGGATGGGATGGCTGGATGGTATCAGCAACTTGATAGACATGAATTTCAACGAACTCCAGGAGTTGGCAATGAACAAGGGAGCCTGGTGTGCTGCAGTCGATAGGGTTGCAAAGAGCTGGACATAACTGAGTAACTGAACTGAACTGAGAAATAGCAAGAGAAACAGAATTAGAAAGGGAGCCTTAAGATGTGACTGAATTGCTGTAGTCTCATGATAAAGCTTTAACAGTATAAGAGTTGCTCCTTATGGATAAGCAGAGTGTTGTGTGTGTGCGTGTGTGTGTGTGTGTTTGTGGTGGAATCTACTCCTGGTAAAGATGCTGTGAAGACTGTAGAAATGACAAGAGAGGACTCACATAAACTTAGTTGATAAGGCTTCCCTGGTGGCTTAGATGGTCAAGAATTCACCTGCAGTGCAGGAGATCTTGGTTCAATCCGTGGGTTGGGAAGATCCCCTGGAGAAGGGAATGGCAACCCACCCCAGTATTCTTGCCTGGAGAATTCCATGGATGGAGAAGCCTGGCAGCTTTGTTTGTTTGTGGTCACAAACAATAGGATACAAAACAATAGGATACAACTGAGTAACACAGAGACGTACAGTTGATAAGGCAGAAGAGGGTTTGAGAGGACTGACTTCAATTTTCATTTTACTTATTCCAGGATTCTGGCCTCAAGAATTCCATGGGCTGTACAGTCCATGGGGTCACAAAGAGTCAGTCACACTGAGCAACTCTCACTTTCACCCCAGCCTTCAGTAAAGACAATACTGAATAGTTAGCAGCCATCAACTCCCTGCCAGCACAAAATTATAATTTGCTGAAGGCTCAGATGATCGTCACAAAGAGTCGAACACCACTTACAGATTGTACAACAGATGGTGGTGAGCATTTTTTAGCAATTAAGTATTATTTAAGGTATACCCAGCTGTGGATGTGACTGCGATAGAAGCAAGGTCCGATGCAGTAAAGAACAATATTGCATAGGAACCTGGAGTGTCAGGTCCATGAATCTAGGCAAATTGGAAGTGGTCAAACAAGAGATGGCAAGAGTGAACGTCGACATTCTAGGAACCAGTGAACTAATATGGACTGGAATGGGTGAATTTAACTCAGATGACCATTATATCTACTACTGCAGGCAGGAATCCCTCAGAAGAAATGGAGTAGCCATCATGGTCAACAAAAGAGTCTGAAATGCAGTACTTAGACGCAATATCAAAAACGACAGAATGATCTCTGTTCGTTTCCAAGGCAAACCATTCAATATCACGGTAATCCAAGTCTATGCCCCAACCAGTAATCCTGAAGAAGCTGAAGTTGAACGGTTTTATGAAGAACTACAAGACTCTTTTAGAACTAACACCCAAAAGAGATGTCCTTTTCACTATAGGGGACTGGAATGCAAGAGTAGAAAGTCAAGAAACACCTGGGGTAACAGGCAAATTTGGTCTTGGAATGCGGAATGAAGCAGGACAAAGGCTAATAGAGTTTTGCCAAGAAAATGCACTGGTCATAGCAAACACCCTCCTCCAGCAACACAAGAGAAGACTCTACACATGGACATCACCAGATGGTCAACACCAAAATCAGATTGATTATATTCTTTGCAGCCAAAGATGGAGAAGCTCTATACAGTCAACAAAAACAAGACTGGGAGCTGAGTGTGGCTCAGATCATGAACTCCTTATTACCAAATTCAAACTCAAATTGAAGAAAGTAGGGAAAACCACTAGACCATTCAAGTATGACCTAAATCAAATCCCTTATGATTATACAGTGGAAGTGAGAAACAGATTTAAGGGCCTAGATCTGATAGATAGAGTGCCTGATGAACTATGGAATGAGGTTCGTGACATTGTACAGGAGACAGGGATCAAGACCATCCCCATGGAAAAGAAATGCAAAAAAGCGAAATGGCTGTCTGGGGAGGCCTTACAAATAGCTGTGAAAATAAGAAAAGCAAAACTCAAAGGAGAAAAGGAAAGATATAAGCATCTGAATGCAGAGTTCCAGAGAAGAGCAAGAAGAGATAAGAAAGCCTTCTTCAGCAATTAATGCAAAGAAATAGAGGAAAAGAACTGAATGGGAAAGACTAGAGATCACTTCAAGAAAATTAGAGATACCAAGGGAAAATTTCATGCAAAGATGGACTCGATAAAGGAGAGAAATTGTATGGAACTAACAGAAGCAGAAGATATTAAGAAGAGGTGGCAAGAATACACAGAAGAACAGTACAAAAAAGACCTTCACGACCCAGAGAATCACGATGGTGTGACCACTCATCTAGAGCCAGACATCCTGGAATGTGAAGTCAAATAGGCCTTAGAAAGCATCACCATGAACAAACCTAGTGGAGGTGATGGAATTCCAGTGGAGCGATTTCAAATCCTGAAAGATGATGCTGTGAAAGTGCTGCACTCAATATGCCAGCAAATTTGGAAAACTCAACAGTGGCCACAGGACTGGAAAAGGTCCGTTTTCATTCCAATCCAAAGAAAGGCAATGCTAAAGAATGTTCAAACTACCACACATTGCACTCATCTCACATGCTGGTAAAGTAATGCTCAAAATTCTCCAAGCCAGGCTTCAGCATTACGTGAACCGTGATGTTCTCCTAATGAACTTCCTGATGTTCAAGCTGGTTTTAGAAAAGGCAGAGGAACCAGAGATCAAATTGCCAACATCCTCTGGATCATGGAAAAAGCAAGAGAGTTCCAGAAAAACATCTATTTCTGCTTTATTGACTATGCCAAAGCCTTTGACTGTGTGGATCACAATAAACTGTGGAAAATTCTGAGAGAGATGGGAATACCAGACCACATGATCTTCCTCTTGAGAAACCTGTATCCAGGTCAGGAAGCAACAGTAAGAACTGGACATGGAACAACAGACTGGTTCCAAATAGGAAAAGGGGTACGTCGAGGCTGTATATTGTCACCCTGCTTATTAATTGCTTATTGTATTTTTTTTAATTTTTATTTTTACTTTATTTTATTTTACAATACTGTATTGGTTTTGGCATACATTGATATGAATCCACCACGAGTGTACATGAGTTCCCAAACATGAATCCCCTCCCACCCCCCACCCCACACCATCCCTCCGGATCATCCCCGTGCACCAGCCCCACGCATCCTGCATCCTGTATCGAACCTAGACTGGTGATTCGTTTCTTACATGATAGTATACATGTTTCAATGCCATTCTCCCAAATCATCCCACCCTCTCCCTCTCCCTCAGAGTCCAAAAGTCCGCTCTACACATCTGTGTCTCTTTTGCTGTCTTTCATACAGGGTCATCATTACCGTCTTTCTAAATTCCATATATATGTGTCAGTATACTGTATTTGCTTATTTAACTTGTATGCAGAGTACATCATGAGAAACCCTGGACTGGAAGAAACACAAGCTGGAATCAAGATTGCTGGGAGAAATATCAATAACCTCAGATATGAAGATGACACCACCCTTATGGCAGAAAGTGAAGAGGAACTCAAAAGCCTCTTGATGAAAGTGAAAGTGGAGAGTGAAAAAGTTGGCCTAAAGCTCAACATTCAGAAAATGAAGATCATGGCATCCGGTCCCATCACTTCATGGGAAATAGATGAGGAAACAGTGTCAGACTTTATTTTGGGGGGCTCCAAAATCACTGCAGATGGTGACTGCAGCCATGAAATTAAATGACGCTTACTCCTTGGAAGAAAAGTTATGACCAACCTAGACAGCATATTGAAAAGCAGAGACATTACTTTGCCGACTAAGGTCCATCTAGTCAAGGCTATTGTTTTTCCTGTGGTCATGTATGGATGTGAGAGTTGGACTATGAAGAAGGCTGAGCACCGAAGAATTGATGCTTTTGAACTGCGGTGTTGGAAAAGACTCTTGAGAGTCCCTTGAACTGCAAGGAGATCCAACCAGTCCATTCTGAAGGAGATCAACCCTGGGATTTCTTTGGAAGGAATGATGCTAAAGCTGAAACTCCAGTACTTTGGCCACCTTATGTGAAGAGCTGACTCATTGGAAAAGACTCTGATACTGGGAGGGATTGGGGGGAGGAAGAGAAGGGGCCGACAGAGGATGAAATGGCTGGGTGGCATCACCGACTCGACGGATGTGAGTCTGAGTGAACTCCAGGAGTTGGTGATGGACAGGGAGGCCTGGCGTGCTGCGATTCATGAGGACACAGAGTCGGACACAACTGAGCTACTGAACTGAACTGATAGTGGCTTTCTTTAGACACAATGATATTGCAAACTTAACAGACTCCTGAGTAAATACAACTTTTATATACACCAGGAAACCAAAAAATTTGTGACTTATTTCAATACTCACTTCACTGCAATGGTCTGGAACTAAACTTGCAAAACCTCCAAGGTATGCCCTAATGAAATTTTTCACATACACAAACAACTTATTAATCTTTATGAAGTAAAACATGTCTATCTTGACATTTCTTCTTTTCCCCAAATACAGTGGTTACGAAGCTCCTTTCATAAATTTTATTCTATATTTTATTGCTTTTATATTTTAAAACTGAACTTATTTACAAAATGATATAAGCGGTAAACAAAACTTTATTTTCTTCAAGATGGATAGTGCATTATGCCAACATATCCTCATAAATAAACCACCCTTTATGTCCAAATTGAAACGACCCTGTTATCATTAATTAGTTTCTCTGATCCATATACTCTGATCTTTTTTATTGGATCTTCTATATTATTTACTAACCTAGCATCATTCCAGTACAAAGTGAGTTTAATTATAGAAATTTGGGGACTAAGTATCAAGGCAAATTCTCCTTCACTAACTTGCAAAAGAATTTTGGCTACTCTCAGATGTCTATTCTGTCCTACAGACATTATTACTAGAATCATTCGTACTATTCTTTAAAAAGATGCAAAAGAAAAAAAAAAAAGCCCTACTTAAAAAAAAAAAAGTCGGACTATATCAAATTCAAAAGCTCTGCACAGCTGAAGAAACTATTGAAATGTTGTTGCTGAACCAACCAAAG
This sequence comes from Budorcas taxicolor, assembly GCF_023091745.1. Classification (NCBI taxonomy): domain Eukaryota; kingdom Metazoa; phylum Chordata; class Mammalia; order Artiodactyla; family Bovidae; genus Budorcas; species Budorcas taxicolor. The sequence goes on from NC_068910.1 coordinate 158,920,987, forward strand.
ATACCGGGATTCTTGGCCTCCAGAAGAGAATAATTCAATCCGGGGTGAGAAACAAGGCTTGATCACTCAAGCTTTCTGTAATAAAGTTGCATTAAAGTATAAAGGAGATAAGAGAAAGCTACTGAAATAGGCATCAGAAGGGGGCAGAAAGAGTACTCCCTTGCTAGTGTTAGCAATGGAGTTATATACTCTCCAGTGATTCAAAAGAATGTCTGGAGGTTGTAAAGACCTGACAAGTTCAGTTCAGTTAAATTCAGTCGCTCAGTCATGTCTGACTTTTTGCAGCCCCATGAATCGCAGCACTCCAGGCCTCCCTGTCCATCACCAACTCCTGGATTCACTCAGACTCACGTCCATCGAGTTGGTGATGCCATCCAGCCATCTCATCCTCTGTCATCCCCTTCTCCCCCTGCCCCCAATCCCTTCCAGCATCAGAGTCTTTTCCAGTGAGTCAACTCTTCGCATGAGGTGGCCAAAGTACTGGAGTTTCAGCTTTAGCATCATTCCTTCCAAACAAATCCCAGGGTTGATCTCCTTCAGAATGGACTGGTTGGATCTCCTTGCAGTCCAAGGGACTCTCAACAGTCTTCTCCAACACCACACTTCAAAAGCATCAATTCTTCAGTGCTCAGCTTTCTTCACAATTCAACTCTCACATGCATACATGACCACAGGAAAAACCATAGCCTTGACTAGATGGACCTTTGTTGGCAAAGTAATGTTTCTGCTTTTGAATATGCTATCTAGGTTGGCCATAACTTTCCTTCCAAGGAGTAAGCGTCTTTTAATTTCATGGCTGCAGTCACCATCTGCAGTGATTTTGGAGCCCCACCCCCCCAACGCCAAATAAAGTCTGACATTGTTTCCACTGTTTTCCCATCCATTTGCCATGAAGTAATGGGACCAGATGCTATGATCTTCATTTTCTGAATGTTGAACTTTAAGCCAACTTTTTCACTCTCCTCTTTCACTTTCATCAAGAGACTTTTTAGTTCCTCTTCACTTGCTGCCATGAGGGTGGTGTCATCTGCATACCTGAGGTTATTGATATTTCTCCCAGCAATCTTGATTCCAGCTTGTGCTTCTTCCAGCCCCGTGTTGCTCATGATGTACTCTGCATATAAGTTAAATAAGTAGGGTGACAATATACAGCCTTGAGGTACTCCTTTTCCTATTTGGAACCAGTCTGTTGATCCATGTCCCGTTCTAACTGTTGCTTCCTGACCTGCATATAGGTTTCTCAAGAGGCAGGTCAGGTGGTCTGATATTCCCATCTCTTTCAGAATTTTCCACAGTTTATTGTGATCCACACAGTCAAAGGCTTTGGCATAGTCAATAAAGCAGAAATAGATGTTTTTACGGAACTCCCTTGCTTTTACCATGATCCAGAGGATGTTGGCAATTTGATCTCTGGTTCCTCTGCCTTTTCTAAAACCAGCTTGAACATCAGAAAGTTCACGGTTCACCTAATGCTGAAGCCTGGCTTGCAGAATTTTGAGCATTACTTTACTAGTGTTTGAGATGAATGCAATTGTGTGGTAGTTTGAGTATTCTTTAGCATTGCCTTTCTTTGGATTGGAATGAAAACGGACCTTTTCCAGTCCTGTGGCCACTGTTGAGTTTTCCAAATTTGCTGACATATTGAGTGCAGCACTTTCACAGCATCATCTTTCAGGATTTGAAATCGCTCCACTGGAATTCCATCACCTCCACTAGGTTTGTTCATGGTGATGCTTTCTAAGGCCTATTTGACTTCACATTCCAGGATGTCTGGCTCTAGATGAGTGGTCACACCATCGTGATTCTCTGGGTCGTGAAGGTCTTTTTTGTACAGTTCTTCTGTGTATTCTTGCCACCTCTTCTTAATATCTTCTGCTTCTGTTAGTTCCATACAATTTCTCTCCTTTATCGAGTCCATCTTTGCATGAAATTTTCCCTTGGTATCTCTAATTTTCTTGAAGTGATCTCTAGTCTTTCCCATTCAGTTCTTTTCCTCTATTTCTTTGCATTAATTGCTGAAGAAGGCTTTCTTATCTCTTCTTGCTCTTCTCTGGAACTCTGCATTCAGATGCTTATATCTTTCCTTTTCTCCTTTGAGTTTTGCTTTTCTTATTTTCACAGCTATTTGTAAGGCCTCCCCAGACAGCCATTTCGCTTTTTTGCATTTCTTTTCCATGGGGATGGTCTTGATCCCTGTCTCCTGTACAATGTCATGAACTTCCATCCATAGTTCACCAGGCATTCAATCAGATCTAGTCCCTCAAATCTATTTCTCACTTCCACTGTATAATCATAAGGGATTTGATTTAGGTCATAGCTGAATGGTCTGCATATAAGTTAAATAAGCAGGGTGACAATATACAGCCTTGACGTACTCCTTCTCCTATTTGGAACACAAGCTGGAATCAAGATTGCCGGGAGAAATATCAATAACCTCAGATATGCAGATGACACCACCCTTATGGCAGAAAGTGAAGAGGAACTCAAAAGCCTCTTGATGAAAGTGAAAGAGGAGAGTGAAAAATTTGGCTTAAAGCTCAACATTCAGAAAACGAAGATCATGGCATCTGGTCCCATCACTTCATGGGAAATAGATGGAGAAACAGTGGAAACAGTGTCAGACTTTATGTTTTGGGGCTCCAAAATCACTGCAGATGGTGACTGCAGCCATGAAATTAAATGACGCTTACTCCTTAGAAGAAAAGTTATGAGCAACCTAGATAGCATATTCAAAAGCAGAGACATTACTTTGCCGACTAAAGTCTGTCTAGTCAAGGCTATGGTTTTTCCAGTGGTCATGTATGGATGTGAGAGTTGGACTGTGAAGGAGGCTGAGCACTGAAGAATTGATGCTTTTGAAGTGTGGTGTTGGAGAAGACTCTTGAGAGTCTTTTGCAAGGAGATCCAACCAGTCCATTCTGAAGGAGATCAACCCTGGGATTTGTTTGGAAGGAATGATGCTAAAGCTGAAACTCCAGTACTTTGGCCACCTCATGCGAAGAGCTGACTCATTGGAAAAGACTCTGATGCTGGGAGGGATTGGGGGCAGGAGGAGAAGGGGACGACCGAGGATGAGATGGCTGGATGGCATCACAGACTCGGTGGACATGAGTCTGAGTGAACTCCGGGAGATGGTAATGAACAGGGAGGTCTGGCATGCTGCGATTCATGGGGTCGCAAAGAGTCAGACACGACTGAGCGACTGAACTGACTGAACTGAACTGAATGGTCTAGTGGTTTTCCCCATTGTCATCAATTTAAGTCTGAATTTGGCAATAAGGAGTTCATGATCTGAGCCACAGGCAGCCTCCAGTCTTGTTTTTGCTGACTGTATAGAGTTTCTCCATTTTCGGCTGCAAAGAATATAATCAGTCTGATTTCGGTGTTGACCATCTAAAAGTTTGTCTTTTCTTCCTCCTTGAGAATTCTAGACCCCTCTCTCCTTGGGGATCCCTAGACTTTTTATCAACCTGCCTCTGAAATGACTCTCTCCCTATCAACAAAATGAAAAGGCAACCTATTAAATCGGAGAAAATGTTTGCAAATCATATATATAAGGGGCTAATATCCAAAACATAAAGAACTCATTCAAGAATCCCCTCCCACTGAAAAATCCAATTTAAAAATGGGCTAAAGGTCTGAATACCCATGTTACTAAAGAAGACACACAGATGGCCAACATGAAAAAGTGCTAGACATCCCTAATCATCAGGGAAATGCAAATCTAAGCCACAATGAAATGTGACCTCACACCTGTTTACAAAGGCCAGCACGAGAAAGATGAAAGACCTGGGGAGGTTGTGGGGCAAAGGGAACACATCCACACTTGTTGGGAATATAAACTGGGGCAACCATGTGGAAAGCATTATGAAGGTTCCTCAAAAAATTAAACATAGAACTACCACACGACCCACTTGGTGTATTTATCAAAGACAGAGAAAACACTAACTTGAAAAGATATACGACCCCCGTCTTCATTGTAACATTATTTACCACAGCCAAGACATGGAAACAAACTAAGTGTGCATTGGTTGGATGAATGGATGAGGAAAATGGAATATTATTCATCCATTTTATTTAAAAAAGGAAATCCTACCATTTCAGTTAACATGGAGAGACCTACTTGAGGATTAAGTTAGAGAGAGAAGGACAAATACTTTTTGGTCTTCTTATATGTGGAACCATAAAAAAAAAGTACACAACACACATACACACACAAAAAAACCCCCAAAACACAAGTACATGGACACAGAGAACAGATTGGTGGTTGCCAGAGGTGAGGAATATGAGTAGGGTGGGCAAACTGGGTCAAAAGGTACAGACTTCCAGTATTAAATAAGTCATAGGGATGTAATATAGAGCATGATGACTATAATGAGGAATATTGTATTGTGTATTTGAAAGTTGCTATGAGTTAAAATACTCCAAGCCAGGTTTCAGCAGTATGTGAACCATAAACTTCCAGATGTTCAAGCTGGTTTTAGAAAAAGCAGAGGAACCAGAGATCAAATTGCCAACATCCGCTGGATCATGGAAAAAGCAAGAGTTCCAGAAAAACATCTATTTCTGCTTTATTGACTATGCCAAAGCCTTTGACTGTGTGGATCACAATAAACTGTGGAAAATTCTGAAAGAGATGGGAATATCAGACCACCTGACCTGCCTCTTGAGAAACCTATATGCAGGTCAGGAAGCAACAGTTAGAACTGGACATGGAACAGACTGGTTCCAAATAGGAAAAGAAGTACCTCAAGGTTGTATATTGTCACCCTGCTTATTTAACTTATATGCAGAGAACATCATGAGAAACACAGGGCTGGAAGAAGCACAAGCTAGAATCAAGATTGGCGGGAGAAATATCAATAACCTCAGATATGCAGATGACACCACCCTTATGGCAGCAAGTGAAGAGGAACTAAAAAGCCTCTTGATGAAAGTGAAAGAGGAGAGTGAAAAGTTGGCTTAAAGCTCAACATTCAGAAAACGAAGATCATGGCATCTGGTCCATCACTTCATGGGAAATAGATGGGGAAACAGTGGAAACAGTGCCAGACTTTATTTTTTGGGCTCCAAAATCACTGCAGATGGTGACTGCAGCCATGAAATTAAAAGACACTTACTCCTTGGAAGGAAAGTTATGGCCAACCTAGATTGCATATTGAAAAGCAGAGACATTACTTTGCAGCAAAGGTCCATCTAGTCAAGGCTATGGTTTTTCCAGTGGTTATATATGGATGTGAGAGTTGGACTGTGAAGAAAGCTGAGTTTCAAAGAATCAATGCTTTTGAAGTGTGGTGTTGGAGAAGACTGTTGAGAGTCCCTTGGACTGCAAGGAGATCCAACCAGTCCATTGTAAGGGAGATCAGTCCTGGGTGTTCATTGGAAGGACTGATGGTATAACTGAAACTCCAGTACTCTGGCCACCTCATGTGAAGAGTTGACTCATTGGAAAAGAGTCTGATGCTGGGAGGGATTGGGGGCAGGAGGAGAAGGGGATGACAGAGGATGAGATGGCTGGATGGCATCACCGACTCGATGCACGTGAGTCTGAATGAACTCCAGGAGTTGGTGATGGACAGGGAGGCCTGGCATGCTGCAATTCATAGGGCTGTAAAGAGTCAGACACGACTGAGTGACTGAACTGTACTGATGAGACTAAAAGTTCTTATCACACACAAAAAAATGTGTAACAGTGTGTGGCAGTGAATGTTAACTAGACATAGTGATTATCTTGCAATATATACAAATATGGAGTTATCATAACTGAAGCTAATATGTTATATGCCAAGTATTAGTCAGTTCACTTCAATTGCTCATTCATGTCCACCTCATTGTGACCCCAAGTACTGGAGCACACCAGGCTCCCCTGTCCATCACCAATTCCCAGAGCTTACTCTAACTCACGTCCATTGAGTTGGTGATGCCATCCAGCCATTGTATCCTCTGTCATTCCCTTCTCTTTCCACCTTCAATCTTTCCCACCATCAGGGTGTTTTCCAATGAGTCAGTTCTCATCAGTTATCAAAGTATTGGAGTTTCAGCTTCCACATCAGTCCTTCCAATGAATATTCAGGACTGATTTTCTTTGATGGAGAGGTTGGATATCCCTGCAGTCGAAGGGACTCTCAAGAGTCTTCTCCAACACCACAGTTCAAAAGCATCAGCACTCAGCTTTCTTTATCCTCCAACTCATACATCCATACATGGCTACTGGAAAAACTATAGCTTTGACTAGATGAATTTTTGTTGGCAAAGTCATGTCTCTGCTTTTTAATATGCTGTCTAGGTTGGTAATAGTTTTTCTTCCAAGGAGCAAGCATCTCATGACTGCAGTCACCATCTGCAGTGATTTTGAAGTCTCCAAAAATAAAGTGTGTCACTGTTTCCATTGTTGCCCCATCTATTTGCCATGAAATGAAAGGAGTGGATGCCATGATGTTAGTTTTCTGAATGTTGAATTTTAAGTCAACTTTTTCACTCTCCTCTTTCACTTTCATCAGAAGGCTCTTTAGTTCTTTCCTTTCTGCCATAAGGGTGGTGTCAAGTGCTTATCTGAGGTTACTGGTATCTCTACTGGCAATCTTGATTCCAGCTTGTGCTTCATCCAGCCCCATATTTCGCATGATGTACTCTGCATATAAGTTAAATAAGCAGGGTGACAATATACCGCCTTGATGTACCCCTTTTCCTATTTGGAATCAGTTGCTGTTCCGTGTCTAGTTCTAACTGTTGCTTCCTGACCTGCATACAGATATCTCAAGAGGCAGGTTAGGTGATCTGGTATTTCCATCTCTTTAAGAATTTTCCACAGTTTGTTATGTTCCCAAAGACTTTGGAGTAGTGAATAATGCAGATGTTTTTCTGGAACTCTCTTGCTTTTGCGATGATCCAGTGGATGTTGGCAGTTTGATCTCTGATTCCAATACCTTTTCGAAATCCAGCCTGAACATCTGGAAGTTCACGGTTCCTGTACTGTTGAAGCCTGGCTTGCAGAATTTTGAGCATTACTTTATTAGCATGTGAGATGACTGCAATTGTGCGGCAGTTTGAACATTCTTTGGCATTGCCTTTCTTTGGGATTGGAATGAAAACTGACGTTTTCCAGTCCTGTGGCCACTGCTGAGTTTTCCAAATTTGCTGGCATATTGAGTGCAGCACTTTCAAAGCATCATCTTCCAGGATTTGAAATAGCTCAACTGGCATTCCATCACCTCCACTAGCTTTGTTCATAGTGATGCTTCCTAAGGCCCACTTGACTTCACATTTCAGGTTGTCTTGCTCTAGGCGAGTGATCACACCATCATGGCTATCTGGGTCACAAAGACCTTTTTTGTATAGCTCTTCTGTGTATTCACAGAAGAGCTCTTCTTAATGTCTTCCTTTTCTGTTAGGTCCATACCATTTCTGTCCTTTATTGTGTTGATCTTTGCATGAAACGTTGCTCCAGTTCAGTTCAGATCAGTCGCTCAGTCGTGTCCGACCCTTTGCGACCCCATGAATTACAGACACCATGCCTCCCTGTCCATCACCAACTCCTGGTGTTCACTCAAACTCATGTCCATAGAGTCGGTGATGCCATCCAGCCATCTCATCTTCTGACGGCCCCTTCTCCTCCTCCCCCCAATACCTCCCAGCATCAGAGTCTTTTCCAATGAGTCAACTCTTCACATGAGGTGGCCAGAGTACTGGAGTTTCAGCTTTAGCATCATTCCTTCCAAGGAAATCCCAGGGCTGATCTCCTTCAGAATGGACTGGTTGGATCTCCTTGCAGTCCAAGGGACTCTCAAGAGTCTTCTCCAACACCACAGTTCAAAAGCATCAATTCTTCAGCACTCAGCTTTCTTCACAGTCCAACTCTCACATCCATACATGACCACTGGAAAAACCATAGCCTTGACTAGATGGACCTTTGTTGGCAAAGTAATGTCTCTGCTTTTCAATATACTATCTACGTTGGCCATAACTTTCCTTCCAAGGAGTAAGTGTCTTTTAATTTCATGGCTGCAGTCACCATCTGCAGTGATTTTGGAGCCCAAAAAATAAAGTCTGACACTGTTTCCACTGTTTCCCCATCGATTTCCCATGAAGTGATAGACCAGATGCCATGATCTTTGTTTTTGAATGTTGAGTTTAAGCCAACTTTCTCACTCTCCTCTTTCACTTTCATCAAGAGGCTTTTTAGTTCCTCTTCAGTGTCTGCCATGAGGGTGGTATCATCTGCATATCTGAGGTTATTGATATTTCTCCTGGCAATCTTGATTCCAGCTTGTGCTTCTTCCAGCCCAGCATTTCTCATGATGCACTCTGCATAGAAGTTAAATAAGCAGGGTGACAATATACAGCCTTGACATACTCCTTTTCCTATTTGGAACCAGTGTGTTGTTCCATGTCCAGTTCTAACTGTTGCTTCCTGACCTGCATATAGGTTTCTCAAGAGGCAGGTCAGGTGGTCTGATATTCCCATCTCTTTCAGAATTTTCCACAGTTTATTGTGATCCACACAGTCAAAGGCTTTGGCATAGTCAATAAAGCAGAAATAGATGTTTTCCTGGAACTCTCTTGCTTTTTCCCTGATACAGCAGATGTTGGCAATTTGATCTCTGGTTCCTCTGCCTTTTCTAAAACCAGCTTGAACATTTGGAAGTTCACAGTTCACGTATTGGTGAAGCCTGGCTTGCAGAATTTTGAGCATCACTTTACTAGCACGTGAGATGAGTGCAATTGTGCAGTAGTTTGAACATTCTTTGGCATTGCCTTTCTTTGGGATTGGAATGAAAACTGACCTTTTCCAGTCCTGTGGCCACTGCTGTTTTCCAAATTGCCTGTCAGGTTGAGTGCAGCACTTTCACAGAATCATCTTTCAAGATTTGAAATAGCTCCACTGGAATTCCATCACCTCCAACTGCTTTGTTTGTAGTGATGCTCCCTAAGGCCCACTTGACTTCATATTCCAGGTTGTCTGGCTCTAGGTGAGTGATCACACCGTGATTTTCTTGCTCATGAAGACTGTTGTACAGTTCTTCTGTCTATTCTTGCCACCTCCTCTTAATATCTTCTGCTTGTTAGGTCCATACCATTTCTGCTCTTTATTGAGCCCATCTTTGCATGAAATGTTCCCTTGGTATCTCTTAATTTTCTTGAAGAGATCTCTAGTCTTTCACATTCTGTTGTTTTCCTCTATTTGTTTGCATTGATCACCGAGGAAGGCTTTCTTATCTCTCCTTGCTATTCTTTGAACTCTGCATTCATATGCTTATATCTTTCCTTTTCTCCTTTGCTTTTCGTTTCTTTTCACAGCTATTTGTAAGGGCTCCCCAGACAGCCATTTTCCTTCTTTTTGCATTTCTTTTCCATGGGGATGGTCTTGATCCCTGTCTCCTGTACAATGTCATGAACTTCCAACCATAGTTCTTCAGGCACTCTATCAGATCTAGTCCCTTAAATCTATTTTTCACTTCCACTGTATAATCATAAGGGATTTGATTTAGGTCATACCTGAATGGTCTAGTGGTTTTCCCTAGTTTCTTCAATTTAAGTCTGAATGTTCCCTTGGTATCTCTAATTTTCTTAAAGAGATCTCTACTCTTTCTCATTCTATTGTTTTCTTCTATTTCTTTGCATTGACCACTGAGGAAGGCTTTCTTATCTCTCCTTGCTGTTCTTTAGAACTCTTCATTAAAATGGGTATATCTTTTATTTTCTCCATTGCCTTTAGCTTCTCTTCCTTTCTGAACTATTTGTAAGAACTCCTCAGACCATTTTGCCTTTTTGCATTTCTTTTTCTTGGAAATAGTCTTGGTCAGTGCCTCCTGTACAATGTCACGAACTTCCATCCATAGTTCTTCAGGCACTCTAAGAAATCTAACCCCTTGAATCTGTTTGTCACTTCCACTGTATAATCGTAAGGGATTTGACTCAGGTCAAACCTGAATGATCTAGTGGTTTTCCCTACTTTCATTAAGTCTGAATTTTGCAATAAGGATTTCATGATCTGAGCCACATTCAGCTCCTGGTCTTGTTTTTCCTGACGGTATAGATCTTCTCCATCTTTGGCTGTAAATAATATAATCAATCTGATTTTGATATTGATCATCTTTTGATTTTGATGTGTAGAGTCTTGGCTTGTGTTGTTGGAAGAGAGTGTTTGCTATGACCAGTGTGTTCTCTTGGCAAAACTGTTAGCCTTTGCCCTGCTTCATTTTGTACTCCAAGGCCAAATTTGCTTGTCACTCCAGGTATCTCTTGACTTCCTACTTTTGTATTCCAGTCCCCTATAATGAAAAGGACATCTTTTTTAGGTGTTAGTTCTAGAAGGTCTTGTAGGTCTTCATAGAACTGTTCAACTTCAGCTTCTAATCATTGGTTATGCCAAGTATAGCTCACAATATTTATAAATAAATAAGATTCTAAAGGAAATGTAGTGAATTTATGTATTAATTATATTTAATATTATGTATTCCCATTTAGGAAAAAAAAATCTTTTTAATCATTCAGGGTTGCATTATGCCCTTAATTTAATAAGGGTTCGTATTTACACAGGGCCCATTCCTTTATTAAATTTATTCCAAGTGTTTTTATAAACTGTCATTATTGTAGGGAAATTATTTTATTTGGTGTATCAACAAGTTGGCTATTACCAACTTGAAGGAAAGCTTTTGATTTCTGTATTACAAATCATGTAAGCAGCCAAATATTAATTGTAAGATTTTTTAAGGAAGTTTTGGAATATACAGCCACATTATTAATAATTTGCCTATTCTTTTAATGTATAACATTACTTAATTTTTTGTCTTATTCAATTAGCTAAAGGCTTTAAAAACAGAGTAAATAGCTATGGTGATGGAGGGTGAATCCTTCTTTTCCAATTTAATGCAATTCTGTTCATATTGCATGTAACATGATTATTTGCCATCACTTGTTACCAAGTATTATGTTTAGGTGATGTCTATTAATTGAGGATTTTTTTCTCTTTAAAAAACTTTACTGTGAAATATGACTTTAATGTGAAATACAAATTTTAAATGAATATTATGGAAATAATACCCACGCATACACTATCCTGCATTGTCACCAATACCTTAGATTCTTCCTCTGTGCTCCTCTCCTGCCACATCTCTCACCCTAAGCAAACACTTTCAAGAGGTAACTGTTACCCATAATTTTGTGCTAGTTATGCCCAGTGCTTTTCCTTAAAATGTTACCAGATGCTGCTGCTAAGTCGCTCTAGTCATGTCTGACTCTGTGTGACCCCATAGATGGCAGCCCACCAGGCTCCATCCCTGGGATTCTCCAGGCAAGAACACTCGAGTGGGTTGCCATTTCCTTCTCCATCTACTTGTCCCTAAATAACTGTCCTTTTTGTTTTTAAACTTTATACAGATAGATTATTGCTGTATCTATTTTTTGGACTTGCTTTTTCACTGTTTCTGAAATTAATACTACTGGATGTAGATAAAACACATTCATTTTACCACTGTATGTCATAAAATTGTATGAAGTGAAGAGAAGTCGCTCAGTCATGTCCGACTCTTTGCGACCCTGTGGACTATAGACTACCAAGGTCCTCTGTCCATGGGATTCTCCAGGCAAGAGTACTGGAGCGGGTTGCCATTTCCTTCTCCAGAGGATCTTCCCGACCCAGGGATCGAACCCCGGTCTCCTGCGTGGCAGGCAGACGCTTTACCCTCTGAGTCACCAGGGAAGCCCCCCCAAAATTGTATGGATAGTCTATAATTACCCATTCTACTGCTGGTAAACATTTGGGTTGTTTCTAATTTGTGAATACTGTAAGCAATGCTGCTGTGGACATTCTTAAACCTGGACACCAACGGATACATGTGTGCAAGAGCTTCCCTAAGGAAGAATGAATATACTATCTGCTTTAGTCATGTACAACTTTACCACATGATGACAAACTGATTTCTGTGCAATACACCAATTCATCAGTACATCAATTTACCTATCTTTGCATCAAATATCATAGTTTATAAGTCCTGCTATCTTATAAATCAAATGCTATCACCTTGTCCCTCCTCACAAGTATCTTAACTTTATTAGCTTCTTGTTCTACCAAGTCTATTTTAGAATTAGCCAGTTTAATAAATTAAAAATTCTCATTGAGGATGGGCAATCAACTTAGGGAATTTATATCAAAGAATACACTCTGTATTGTTAAATTAATGACTTCCAATAAAGTTTCAATTTTCTCCATAAAAAACTTTTGCAAATCTTCTGTTGGAATGAATTCCATTTTATTTTTGTTGACACTGTAATTGTTATTTTTTAAAATTATAGCTTTTGATTTTTGTCTGTGTATAGAAATAAAATTGATTTTTATTTGTTTCCAGAACTTCATTACTCTTACTAACTCTAACAACGTATCTGCACGTTCTTTGTGGAGGAGGGGAGAGACGATAGGGCTATGCAGACAATAACACCCCTGTGAATAATTATTTTCCTCATGAATTTGTATACTTTCTTTTTTTATAAAATTGTCACTGCACTGGCTAGTACCTCCAATATAATGACTCCTTGTATTCTGATCTTGAAGGAAACGCTTTTAAAGTTTCATCATTAAGTAAGATATCTGCTGTTGTTTTTCTTGGTGAAAGTCCTTTATTACCTTAAGGAAATACTTTTTTATGCATTATTTTTCAAATGCATTTTATTTATTGGTTTTCCCGTTCATCTGTTGATGTGGTTATTTACACTGATTTTGTATTGTTAAAGCAACCCTGCATTCCAGAGATAAACTCAGTAATGATGCATAATCTTTTTTATTCAATGCTGAACTGACTTTGCTAACAGAATATTAGCAATTTAGAATTTTTCCATTGACAGTAATTCTTTTCTGTTTTGATATCAAGGTTATGCTAAACTCATTAAAAATGGAAAATATTCTCTCTTCATTCTGTTTCTCAAATTTGGGGTATACTTACCCTAAAACTATTGAGACCAAGTACTTTCTTTGTAAGAAAGAATTTTAACTTTGGAGTCTATTCTTTAATAACTAACAGAACCAACCAGATTTTTTTCCCCCTTATTCAGTCAGTTTTATTTGTATTTTCCTCAAAATTGATCAATTTCAACTGTTTTCAATTTGACTGGGAGAAAGTTGTTCATAATATCATATGCATGTGTCAATATATCACATTGAATGTTTTATATTTGCTCTTTCAACCTTGACAGATGTTTGTCAATGTCATTGGTCTCAAAAAACTAAATAAAGCAATAAGTTACTATGAAGTGAACAACCGTATAACATACAGGTTAAGAAATATCAAGAGAATGCTGCCAGCAGTACATATAAGGTCTCATGTGCCCCTTTCTCATTTTACCCCAGGGAGGTTAGACTATTTTGGCTTTTAGAGTAGTGATTTTCTTGCTTGCCTAAACTTTTATCAGATAACTCTGCAACCTTACACAATAAAGTAATATTTTGTCAATTTTTAAACTTTATATAAACAGAATAAAAAGTTATTTTTATATCTATTTTCTTTCACTTAATATTTTCAAACTTTATCCAGGCCATTTCATGTTCAGTTCATTCAATGCATGACTATAACACAGTATATTCATTCATTACAATACTGATAAAAATTTCTACCTTTTCATTTTCAACCTATTATGTATAATGCAGCTAAGAACATTCTTTTGTACATGGATTCTGGTATTTGTGTACCTATTTTTTTTTTTAATAAATATCTGGGATTGCAGTTGTTTGGTATCAAGGTATGCATATTTTAAACCTTATAGTTTAATGCCTAAGCATTTCGTAAAGTGATTATACAATTTACACTCCAAAGAGCAGTGAAGGGACTTCTCAGCTTCCTATTTGTGCTAAGCAAATATGCATGTACAATGGTGCCTCATTAGCATTTTCTGCATTATGGATGAGGAACATTTCTTAATAAGGTTATTGGCCATTTGGATTTCTTCACTTGTAAAATGCCATTTTTTTCTATAGAGATCTCTGATTTTTCAACTTTTAATTAAGTATATATTCTGGATATGAGTCATTTATCAGTTGTATAAATTGCAAACCTCTACTCCGTGAATTTCACTCTCTTAATGTCTTTTCATGACCAGAAGTTCTTAATTTTAATGTAGATTTATCAACCTCTCCCACTATAATTAGCTTAAACAAGGTAACATGTTTAAGCAATCTTTTCCAACCCTCAGATTAAAGATACTCTCCTATATTGTCTAATAAAATCTTTATAGTTTTACCTTTCATATTTAAGTCTATAATTCCCTTGAAATTCATTTTTGTATAGTATGTGAAGAAATTAATTTCCTTCTCTTCTGGTTGTAAAATAAAGATACCCATTTTTCTCTGCACTATTTATTGAACAGACTATCTTTTCTCCAAAGTTTTAAAGTGCCATTTTGTCTGTTTATAGATTTTCGATTACAATCCATTATTTTTATATGAATACACCAATACTTCCAACACCTCAATGTCCTGATGACTACAACTTTATAATAACCTTGTTTCTAATAAAGCCAGTCCTCTCACTTCCTCAACTGAGTGATTATTCATAACTCATGTATTTCCATATAAAATTGGAAAACAATCCATCATGGTACACACAATCAAACACATACTTTGTCCTTTGACTGGCTTTGTTTGAATCAATTCAATTTGAGGGAAACATTGTTCAAAAGCAAAGGAACTAATCCATGACTATGATATAATATCTCCATTAAGGTTTTTAATTAAAGTAAATACATTCCCATACCTGCCTCCTGACAAATCTGTACACAGGTCAAGAAGCAACAGTTAGAACTGGACATGGAACAACAGACTGGTTCCTAATAGAGAAAGGAGTATATCAAGGCTGTATATTGTCACCCTGCTTATTTAACTTATATGCAGAGGACATCATGAGAAATGCTGGGCTGGATGAAGCACAAGCTGGAATCAAGATTGCTGGGAGAAATATCAAAAACCTCAGATACGCAGATAACACCACCGTTATGACAGAAAGCAAAGAACTGAAGAGCCTCTTGATGAAAGTGAAAGAGCAGAGTGAAAATGTTGGTTTAAAACTCAACATTCAGAAAACTAAGATCATGGCATCTGGTCCCATCACTTCATGGCAAATAGATGGGGAAACAATGGAAACAGTGACAGACTTATTGATGCTTTTGAAGTGTGGTGTTAGAGAAGACTCTTGAGAGTCCCTTGGACTGCAAGGAGATCCAACCAATCAATTATAAAGGAAATCAGTCCTGAATGTTCATTGGAAGGACTGATGCTGAAGCTAAAACTCCAATACTCTGGCCACTTGATGTGAAAAACTGACTCATTTGAAAAGACCCTGATGCTGGGAAAGACTGCAGGCAGGAGGAGGAGACGACACAGGATGAGATGATGGCATCACCAACTCAATGGACAGAATTTGAGCAAGTTTGGGAGTTTGTGGACAGGGAAGCCTGGCGTGCTGCATGCAGTCCATGGGGTCACAAAGAGTCGGACATGGCTGAGCGACTGAACTGACTGAAGATCTTTTACATCTTTTATTAGATTTATAATTAAGTATTTCAGTAGGCACTCTTCTTTCTGATCACAAAGAAGATGTTGCCAAGGCTTCATCATTAAGTAGGACATTCATTATAGTATTTTAGTAGATAATCTTTATCAGTTTAAGGATGTTCCATTCTACTCCTAATCTGCAAGAAGTTTGATCACAGCAGACAAATTTATCAGATGTTTTTCTGCAACTACAGAGGTAATATAATTTTTCTCCCTTAGCCTGTTAGGAAAATATACTGATAAATTATCTAAAATTAAAATAACCTTGTGTGCCTTGCATAAACCCAACTTAGTTATATTATTCTTTTAATATATTACAATATCTCATTTGTTAAAATTTTGCAATATTACAAGTATTTTCACAAATAAGACTCTTTACCACTCCATGGACTGTAGCCACCAGGTTCCTCTATATATGGGATTTCCCAGGCAAGAATACTGGAGTCGGCTACCATTTCCTTCTCCTAGGGATCTTCCTGACCCAGGGATCAAACCTGGGTCTCCCGCATTGCAACCAGATTCTTCACTGTTTACAGATTTCTACCAGGAAAGCCCCAGATAAGATCAATGTTTCTTAAAATGTCCAAGGTTATCCAGAACTCATAAAATAAGTTGGGAAGTTTCCTTCCTCGATTCTCTTTAAGAATTGGTGATTGGTATTAGTTCTTCATTAAATATTAAATAGCATTATCCAGTTAAGCCATCTGGGCCTGGTGATTCCTTTCCAGGAATAATTTTAAACATGAATCCATTTCTTTAGTGTTTATAGGAACAATTATATGTGTTCTATTTCTTCCTATATCAGTATTAATAAGTTATATTTTTCTAGAAATATGTGTATGAGAATTATGGTATTCTGCTGTGGTAATGAGTTCCAGTTTGCTCACATCTCCCTGCATCCACACTCCTGGGTAATAGTACTTTTTCACACTGACTCTAAAGCTCCCTTTAAAGTTAAAACTAACTACCTGCTATATTTTGCCAATGAACATCCAACTTCATGCCTTATCTCACGCCATTTCCTCTCCCTGGAAAACCCACATATTTGGAGGTAATCAAGTTGTTGTTTAGTCACTAAGTTGTGTCCAACTCTATGTGACCCCATGGACTGTGGCCCGCCAGGCTCTTCTGTCCATGGAATTCTCCAGGCAAAAATACTGGAGTGGGTTGCCATTTCCTTCTCCAGGGGATCTTCCTGACCCAGGGACTGAACCCGTGTCTCCTGCATTGGCAGGCATATTCCTTACACTGAGTCACCCCAGGAAAGCCCAGAAAAAAATGCATAGATACTTATAAACACATTATTTTATATAAACTATCATAGCATTCACTACTTACATTCTGCAAAGTAGATTCCAGATTAAAGACACCTAAAAC
The DNA here is from genome assembly GCF_023091745.1 of Budorcas taxicolor. NCBI lineage: Eukaryota > Metazoa > Chordata > Mammalia > Artiodactyla > Bovidae > Budorcas > Budorcas taxicolor. The sequence goes on from NC_068910.1 coordinate 158,937,902, forward strand.
TTACATACTGCCCAATATTAATAGAGGGAGGAATAAGCAAATAAATATGGAAACAAATACACAACAGAGCAAAGGTTGATAAAAGCATTCATACTGGCCTATGAAAATTTGTATAAAAGAACTGTTTAAAATATGAAACATAAAATATACTTGAGTTTTAGACATTTATTTATGAAGTTCTTCCTAATACAACTGCTTTTAAAATATAGCAATAAAAGATCATTCACTATTTAAAAGTGGTACATATGTGGCATAGAAAAAAATCTATACAGTCAAAGTATTATAACAGATAATTGAAAATTGTTAAATGACAAACATTTGCAGTACTCCCTAAACAAGTAGGAAATAACAATGCATTTATTCAAAGGAACTTGATTATTTTGTACTATTAAAAAAACACCCTATTATGAAAGACAAAGTCAGAGTTTGAAAAATATTTTACAACAGCAAGTAAGTGTATTTCAATTTTACATTTAATTATGAGGCCACAATAAAAATTTAACCATACACATATCTATGCATTTTACAGCAGATTAGCCAACTTAGGAATTATTTCATAAAGAGTATAAACCACTTTACCACAATGTCCCCATGGTCTTATCTTTCCAAATAAAATTCCACACACTATCAAACTAAATCAAGTGAACTGTGGCTAAAATCACCATAAGTACACTGGCCCTTAAACAAGTATACATCAGTATCATGTTTGTGCAAAATATACATGATTTTTTAATCCTTTTGTCCTTATCTCAATTTGCAAGTATATTCTGAAACCACCTCCTTTAATTGTTATTCTTGTCAATAGTGGCAAATCTTTCAAAATCCACATGCGATATCTTTATTTATAAAATAAACTCCAAAAGGAGCAGTTAAATAACTAAACAAAGTATGTGAACCAAGAACCCACTATTCAGAGATCTAAGCACGTTTTCATTTGTGATATCACTTAATTTCTGAACAAATTAAGATACACATTTATTTCTAAAAATTCATTCATGGACACTATACAAAGAGATTTACAGCAGTATTTGGCATCAAACAATAAAATTTATTTACTGTACCATGTGGCAAAGTTATTAATATCATGAATAACTTCAATGACTGGTCTTCAACTGGTTCAACAAAGAGAAAAATTACACCAAAATCAATATAACTTTTTACATGAATTAACTCAAAAAATGTCAGAGGTTAACCTCACTCTTTAAAGAGAGAAATAAAATGGCATAGTTTAGTGTTATCTTCTTTCCAGCTTTCACTAAGTGCTAACAGTAAGTACCATTTAAGTCAGTTTCTTATTTGAGAATGAGGTGTTTATAACTTCATACAAATTAAGATTTTTTTTAAAGCTTCATATCAAATGAGTTGTAGATCTACTTAAAGTATGACTTCTCCTTTCAAAGAAGGCAGGAAGACTGACAAGGGATGGAGACGGGATGCCCTGTAAAGACAAATATTTTATACTTAAGTATTTTTTCTTTTAAGTAAGATATAGCTTAGTATCATACATACTACTTTTGCATTTTACAAATTATCATAACAAGTAAGACACCTGAAAATCTAAACTCTTAAAAGAAACAAAAACTTAAAATTAGGAGGGAAGGGTTGGGAGAACACATAGAACTATTTTAGCATTCTGAAAACAAGAAAAATGGATAGACTAGTTTACTACATATTAATTCAAATGAAAGAGATATATACTTACTGCTAGTAGTGGTACTTCTGTGAGATATACATGATTTAGTGTTTCAGGTGTCTTTAAAATTATAAATTAGAAGACAAATTTTCAAGGTTAAAAAGACAAACCACAGCGGTTTCCTCTTAATCATAAGCAGAATTAAGGAGAGTAAAATTACTTCATGCAAAATAATTTTCTAAATTAAAAGCCATATACTCTGAAAAAGTTTTTATATTATGTATTCAACCCATGTTTAATATGTGTGTATCTATGATTTTGCTTCAAATAAAACTAAGCAAAACAGCAGTGCTTCTGATAGTAGAGATTATAATAGAGAATATACTAACCTGTCTAAACTTTATTATTTCAGAGTGTCAAAGTTAAATATTATCAGAATTTTTAATAACAAAGAAACAATACCAAAAAGTTAAGAGGGGATATAAATCAAAACAAATTATGAAAAGTACTATTTTAACAGACACGCTGCTGCTGCTAAGTCGCTTTAGTCATGTCCAACTCTGCGACCCCATAGACGGCAGCCCACCAGGCTCCCCCGTCCCTGGGATTCTCCAGGCAAGAACACCGGAGTCGGTTGCCATTTCCTTCTCCAATGCATAAAAGTGAAAGTGAAGCCGTTCAGTCATGTCTGACTCTTAGCAACCCCATGGACTGCAGCCTACCAGGCTCCTCCGTCCATGGTATTTCCCAGGCAAGAGTACTGGAGTGGTGTGCCACTGCCTTCTCCATTAACAGACATGAATGGTTAACTATTCCTTGGAGAAGGGAATGGCAACCCACTCTAGTATTCTTGCCTGGAGAACTCCACGGACAGAGAGGAGTCTGGTCGGCTACAGTCCATGGCATCACAAAGAGCAGGACACGACTAAGCGACTAACACACACACACTTAGAGCCACAAGGCAGCTAGCGAGCTGTAAGTTCTCATCAACAAGGTGTGAAGTTGAAAGAGCTGAGTTAGTAAAGTATTAACATTCAAGTGACAGCAAAGCAATGATTTAAGTAGATTGTATAAAAGTTTACATTTTCCTCAGGTAAAACCTTTATCACTTGCCATATTAAAAGCACAAATTTTACACAAATGTCATAATTCTAAGATTAAGAATCATATTTGGAATATAAATCCTCTTCATAGGACAATTACTACTATTTTTAAGTAATTACTTCCATAAATAAGAAAATCTCTAATGGGACTGATTTTTTCAAGCTTTATGAGTAAATTATCTTGCAAAATAGTTTTATGTGCCAATAAACAAAGAAACTCCATTAAGCCTAAGTTGTTGTGATTTCAAAGCAGTTTTAAAGTTGTGAATTCAAAAGTCCTCACACCTAGTAAGTGATTCAGTGGAGAAAAATATTCTCTTTTTTTCATAATAAATACAAATTTCAAATAGCTAATAAGCTCACATTAGACTTCACAAGGCTTGTTTCCATTACTGGTTGACATATCTCCTAATTCTTCACAAATATCAAAGATTACTTGGATAGAACTTTTCTGAAATTTGAAAACTCAGCATTTCCTTCCAGCATCTCTGAAAAACTAGCTCATGAGGCAGAATGAAGTACATATCAAAACCAGGAGTTTCGACAGTGCCCACCAGTAGACTTTGAGAGCTGAACATAACCATGCTTAGTAAATCCAATTACATTGCTTGTGGAAACAGAATGGGTAATCTGTTAGAACAGAATAGGCAATTGAGAAGAGGACAGGAATGTCTTAAAGATACTTTAGGTACTTATTTATATTATTTACATAAAACTGGTAAGTTCAGTTCAGTTCAGTTGCTCAGTGGTGTCCAACTCTTTGCGACCCCATGAATCACAGCACGCCAGGCCTCCCTGTCCATCACCATCTCCCGGAGTTCACTCAGACTCACATCCATCGAGTCAGTGATGCCATCCAGACATCTCATCCTCTGTCGGCCCCTTCTCCTCCTGCCCCCAATACCTCCCAGCATCAGAGTCTTTTCCAATGAGTCAACTCTTCGCATGAGGTGGCCAAAGTACTGGAGTTTCAGCTTTAGCATCATTCCTTCCGAAGAAATCCCAGGGTTGATCTCCTTCAGAATAAACTGGTTGGATCTCCTTGCAGTCCAAGGGACTCTCAAGAGTCTTCTCCAACACCACACTTCAAAAGCATCAATTCTTCAGTGCTCTGCCTTCTTCACAGTCCAACTCTCACATCCATACATGACCACAGGAAAAACCATAGCCTGACCAGACAGACCTTAGTTGGCAAAGTAATGTCTCTGCTTTTGAATATGCTATCTAGGTTGCTCATAACTTTTCTTCCAAGGAGTAAGCATCTTTTAATTTCATGGCTACAGTCACTATCTGCAGTGACTTTGGAGCCCCCAAAAATAAAGTCTGACACTGTTTCCACTGTTTCCCCATCTATTTCCCATGAAGTGATGGGACCGGATGCCATGATCTTCATTTTCTGAATGTTGAGCTCTAAGCCAACTTTTTCACTCTCCACTTTCACTTTCATCAAGAGGCTTTTTAGTTCCTCTTCACTTTCTGCCATAAGGGTGGTGTCATCTGCGTATCTGAGGTTATTGATATTTCTCCCAGCAATCTTGATTCCAGCTTGTGTTTCTTCCAGTCCAGCCATAAGTAACATATCTTAATTTCCCAAAAATGTTCTATAAAATCCAATTATCTTCATTTGAAAAGCAGTAATATTTATAATAGCTACAACAGATGCAGGAAATAAAAAAGGGATAGTGCACTGGGCTTCAGAAAGCTTACAATATAATTTTAGTAAATGAATGCTTACTGTATTTTGTCAATTTCAATACTTTTTTTCATTAACTAACATCTTTGCAAAGAATTTATATTATCAACCAAGTATGATTTCTCTTCCATTGGAAGGTTAATCTTGATTACAAATCTATATAAACATACTCATAATAAGCTATAACCTTTGATGTATATTAACTAAAGACTTAACTAGCTTTATAACAAATAAGCTATTGAGCATTATATATCTTTTTTGTATACATTTTATATAATTAAAGTTAACCATTTATAAAACACCAAGGTGTTACCCTTGTGTACTTTCTGTATACTACCTTACTTAATCCTTACAACTACTACTTTATATTCATTTTATAAACAGTGAAATTGAAACAGAAAGATCTTTAATAAGTTGACAAAAGTCATACAGCTAGTGAACAGCAGAACTGGGATCTGAACTTAGGAGTTTCAGAGTTCCTGATCTTAACTACTACTCAAACTGCCTCTGAGAAAATAATCACATCATATATGTGAGATAGAGTCTGTGTAATTACCCTTTACAATAACAACACAGGGTAAGTACTCCTTTCTTTCATCTGCAAATTGGGGATAAGAGACAATAGGAAACTTGCTGAAGAACATATAGCTAAAAAATGACAGTCACTTGCGTTTTTTAACCATAGTAAGTTATATTAAAAATAATTTTTACAAAGGATAGATACATCACTATTTAGTAACAGTAATATATGTTAGAAATGCCCTTCAGTTCAGTTCAGTTGCTCAGTCGTGTCCGACTCTTCGAGACCCCATGAATTGCAGCACACCAGGCCTCCCTGTCCATCACCAACTCCCGGAGTTCACTCAGACTCAAATCCATCAAGTCAGTGATGCCATCCAGCCATCTCATCCTCTGTTGGCCCCTTCTCCTCCTGCCCCCAATCCCTCCCAGCATCAGAGTCTTTTCCAATGAGTCAACTCTTTGCATGAGGTGGCCAGAGTACTGGAGTTTCAGCTTTAGCATCATTCCTTCCAAGGAAATCCCAGGGCTGATCTCCTTCAGAATGAACTGGTTGGATCTCCTTGCAGTCCAAGGGACTCTCAAGAGTCTTTTCCAACACCACAGTTCAAAAGCATCAATTCTTTGGCACTCAGCCTTGTTCACAGTCCAACTCTCACATCCATACATGACTACTGGAAAAACCATAGCCTTGACTAGACGGACCTTAGTAGGCAAAGTAATGTCTCTGCTTTTGAATATACTATCGTTGGTCATAACTTTTCTTCCAAGGAGTAAGCGTCTTTTAATTTCATGGCTACAGTCACCATCTGCAGTGATTTTGGAGCCCCCCAAAATAAACTCTGATACTGTCTTCACTGTTTCCCCATCTATTTCCCATGAAGTGATGGGACCAGATGCCATGATCTTAGTTTTCTGAATGCTGAGTTTAAGCCAACTTTTTCACTCTCCTCTTTCACTTTCATCAAGGGGTTTGTTAGTTCCTCTTCACTTTCTGCCATAAGGGTGGTGTTATCTGCATTATCTGAGGTTATTGATATTTCTCCCGGCAATCTTGATTCCAGCTTGTGCTTCTTCCAGCCCAGCGTTTGTCATGATGTACTCTGCATAGAAGTTAAATAAGCAGGGTGACAATATACAGCCTTGACGTACTCCTTTTCCTATTTGGAACCAGTCTGTTGTTCCATGTCCAGTTCTAACTGTTGCTTCCTGACCTGCATACAGATTTCTCAAGAGGCAGGTCAGGCGGTCTGGTATTCCCATCTTTCAGAATTTTCCACAGTTTATTGTGATCCACACAGTCAAAGGCTGTGGCATAGTCAATAAAGCAGAAATAGATGTTTTTCTGGAACTCTCTTGCTTTTTCCATGATTCAGCGGTTGTTGGCAATTTGATCTCTGGTTCCTCTGCCTTTTCTAAAACCATCTTGAACATCAGGAAGTTCACGGTTCACGTATTGCTGAAGTCTGGCTTGGAGAATTTTGAGCATGACTTTACTAGCATGTGAGATGAGTGCAATAGTGCGGTAGTTTGAGCATTCTTTGGCATTGCCTTTCTTTGGAATTGGAATGAAAACTGACCTTTTCCAGAAATGCCCTTAATATTAATTAAATGTCTAATAATTCTGACACCATTGGGAATTTGGATTGTTCAGGAAGCATTTAAAAATAAACACATGAATTTAGAACCCATAACACCTTTTGATACTCACTTCAGTGATGATCTATTCACAGAAATAATAAAGGAAATAAAACTCAGTCTCTGCTATATTATTGGAGCCAATCTATAAATAGAACTATCATTCTGTACCTCAGTAAAGTGATAGGCTAGACTGAAACACGTTTCTTTCTCAGAGATTAACATCTCAATCCCAATAAAATTTCATATCAAATAAAGTACACTTTAAGTAAGTCTCTAATTCACTAAGTGAGGTTTTCTAAATTATCTTAACCCAACAATGAGGTTAGATATATCAAAAAAATTGATGGAAATTTAAGAATTCCACCTTTAAAAAGTCAACAAATTTTATACCAACTTGATAAATTTGAAGTTATTTAGCCTGTTAAATCAAAATCACTTACTGCTAATGATGATGTGCTAGCCAGACGACTCATTACATGCTTCTCATTGCTAGAAGGACTTCTTCTCTCTGCTGAACTTTGGGATGTCATAAGAGCCCTTCGGAGAGCTCTTTTTGGAGTTTTGGAGAAAGAGAATGCTCTTGTAACCTAGAATTAAAACAAGATACAATTAATTTAAAAACCTAGATAAATCTAATATATAATTGATTAGAACAATCATATGTAAAACAAAGCCAAATTCACATTAAAAGTTTTTCTATAAAAAATATGGAGGAATTCTGCCATATACTTTTTTCTATAAAAAGTATATGACAGAATGAGAATCTCTGGACAAAGCAGTGATAATGTAGTATATTGTGGATTATTCCATCTTGCATTCATAGAACACTAGTCCAGCAGGAGAAAGTAGGAGGGAAAATTTGGCATGAGAAGAAACCTTGGTATTGTCTAATTCTGCTATAATTCAGTTGTGAGATCGTTGATCCAAAGCCACTTAAACCTCAATTTAACTGAAAAAGGGTAGGACTTTATTTGAATCATCATTGTTAATGTTTATCTACTATATATCATTCATGTTAAATGCAGAGATACAATGATGATTAAAGTAGGCAAAGAAAACAACAATCAAAAACTTATAAACTGAACAATAGACTCTGGCTATTAATTTACCTATAAAATTAAAACTCTAATTCTACTTTTAAAAAACCTATTACCAACATTCTTGTATAGTCCTGAACAACCTCGATAAGGTAAGGTAAGGTAAGTAGGAAAGTTATCTTCATCATTAGAAGTCTGAAACTTACTATGGTAAGGAACAGGTCCCAGGTTTCCTGACTCTATGGTGTGCCCTTTGCAGAAAAATACCTAAGGCAATTTCTAACATGAATGCACATATACTTAAAACACCATCAGAAATATCACAGTTAACTAGAATGGGAAGGGTTACAAAAGCTGTTACAATTACTGTGCCAAGGAATTTGCTAAGTTTAACTATTATCTCTGCAGGCCATTTCCTAAAACCAAAAAACAACTTTGTTTTATGTATTACCTTCACACTGACATCTATGGCTATATTATTTTAATATACTCTGAAAAATACATTTTGGAGACACGGTGAATAATAATGTCACTGAGATTTACCTTTTTTGAAGTCTTTTTTATTGCTCTAGATGCTCTACTCAATGTACTGTCCATATCTTTTGTATTTACTTCAAAGGATTCTGGATCAGCAGTGTAAATAAGATTCTCCTGTTGAAAATTAATATTAATTTTTAAAATAATAAAATAAAAATACACAGCTGTTCCTAAAATCAAACCTGTAAGAACTTATATGCACACACAGGTGCTTATATAAATCAAACTACTCAAGATTTTTGCTGTTTTTTACAGTGCATATGTGAGTATACAAATATTTTCTCTTCAACACAGCAAAAGTTCTCAAAAGAAAAGACACCAAATCAGGGCATTTTAAAATATACTATTTGAAATGTAAGAGAGAGTTCAACTGAAGTCCCCGAATATCTGAATTTATAAACATTTTTTAGTAACAAAATTTTATAACTGGGAAGAATTTTGTGGCTTAAAATAGTATAAATTAGGATATAGGTTTAATGTTTGCTGCCACCTTGTGGTTAATCTTACTTTATGAAATACTTTCATTGATTGTTTATATTCCCATTCTAGAATTACTAGCCATCCTGTGGCTAGTAATTCAATAGATTTTATTTTCAGCATTTTTCCATTACTGTTTACACTTCAGAATCAGTTATAAATTTATAAAAGACTGCAAAAGCCATCTAGTTGGACATTGTGATAAATTTAGGAATAATCTCTATAGTAGGAAATCACTATACTGCAGAGATCCATTTTATATATGGCTACCTAGCACTATGAGAAAAAATTCTTCCCTATAATGAACAGTTTTTTGGCTTTACAAAAAGCTGTCTCCATTATTTTCCTAGCCAGCATTCTGTTGTATGCACTAGTACTGTATTTCTTTCAATGAACCTTCGTGTGGAGCAATCCTTTATTTATAACAATATATTGTTGGCCCACAGAAAAAAAAAAAAAAAATCAAGGACCAGAGCAAGATGGTGCAATAGAAAGACATGGAACTCACCTCCTTCCACAGACATATGTGCATGTAGAATAAAGCTCACAGAATACCTGCTAAATGTTGGCAGAAGAGCTCATAAAACCAAAATGCAAGAAAGATCACCAAACAACAGGGTAGGAGAAAAGAAAGAAAAGGGGAATTGGGATAGGATCTGTACCCCTGGGAGGGAGCTATGAAAGAGGAAATGTTCCTTGACACAGGAAAACGCTTCACCAGCAGGGTAGGTCAGTGTGGAGAGAAAGAGAGCTTCAGAGGCTTGAGAGAGAATACAGCGACTGGTCTGCGACAAGTAGAACAGAGGGAGACCTGCAAAGAAGGCCCAGGCCATCTCACTGCAATCCTCAGCCTGAGAGGTATGTCTGCTGGTGGACACAGGTGCTCAGCTGTGTCCAACTCTTCGCAACCCTTTGGACTATAGCTTGCCAGGCTCCTTTGTCCATGGGATTTTCCAGGCAAGAATACTGGAGTGGGTTGTCATTTCCTTCTTGAGCAGATTTTCCTGAACCAGGGATTTAACCCAGGTCTCTTGTGTCTCCTGCATTGTAGGTGGATCCTTTACCTTCTGAGCCATCTGAGAAGGTTGGCTGCTAAAATCTGGGCTTCAAAGGTCAGACCTGGGGTGAAGACTGGAGTTGCCTGCACGAAGACTGTCTGAAGGGGCTTGGAGTGTGATCCAAGCTACAATCTGGTGCATGTGCAAAAAGGAGACTGGATCCGCCACTGAACCCCCACTGTTAACTTGCAAGCTCAAAGAAAGGGTAGGGCACAGAATAGCAGCCTCATTCTCAGTGTGCTCACAACAGGCCCAGCTGCTCATTCACAGAGGCAAGGCTGCAATCCTAGCCAATTGCCAGTGGCCTTACAACTTAGAAAGCAGGGCTGAAACCTTAATGTTCCCATGGCTCATGAATTTATGTGCCTGAGATGGCTTGGTAAACTCAGTGCCTGTAGGACACTGGTGTAGATTACTGTGCTCCTGTGGCTGGAGCAGGTCTAGAGATAATAGCCTCTGCTAGCACTCACACAGAGAGGGTAGGCCGAGGGTCTGAGCTGACTCAGTAGCTCCTACAGCTATGGCGGGTCCAGGTGCTCAACCCAGCCATGTTGGTCCCAGTGCCTGACCTCAGTAGTTCTGTGTCAACAGATCTGTGCTATTAGCTTTGTGAGTAGAAGACCTGAGGGTTACCAGAGCTAACTATCTAAATCTCCACAGCTGAGGTGGGACCAAGGGGTGTGCTAAAGACTGTACTCTGTGAACCAGCACAATAGTGACAGGCAAAATCACAGAGTGCACTTTCCCATGGACAAGTCCTTCCCCAATATTCATTGGGTAGCATCTCTCCCAGTGGGAGCATTCCAGTCCTATTTACCTCACATTGGAGTTCAGAAACAGACCTGGGACATCTATCCAAAAGGTGGGCAGACCCTGCCCCAGACAGAGCTGTAACAACCACAGAGCAAAGAGGAGGCCACACTCAACATCCAGTGCAGGCTCTGGGCATCATGATAACAATCTAATGGGTAACACACAGAGAGGAAAACTATGGCAGGCACCCATACTAAAAACAGTCTTTGCTCAAAAATATTACACTCACAAAGGCTACACAGGGACACTCCCTCACAAAAACTGCCCTTCCAGACCACGGTAGATAACTGTTTCTCCTTAATTCAGAGTCAGAGAAATAAAAGTAAAATGAAGAAGACGAGGAACCACACAATTAAAAGACCAAGAGAATTCCCCTGAAAGAACAAACAATGAAACAGATATCTCCAGTCTACCACATCCTGAGTCCAAAAAGGAGATAATGAAAATACTGAAGGAGTTAAGAAATTATATGGATAGAAATAGAGATTACTATAAAATAAAAAAGAATATATATATATAAAGAGGAGTCAATCAAAAGTAGAAAACTCATTTGCTGAGACAAAAGCTGAACTAACGGCAATCAACAGCAAGCTGGACAATGAAGAACTAATAAGTGATCTGGAAGATAGAATAGTGGAAATTACCAGACTAGAAGAGCAGACAGAAATACAAAAAAAAAAAAAATATATATATATATATGACCTATGGAATAATATAAAGTATCCAGATCTGTGCATAATAGGAATCCCAGAAGGAAAACAAAAGAGAACAGGAATTTTAAAATATATTTGAAGAAATTATGGCTGAAAATGTCCCAAATTTAAGGAAGGAAACGGAAACCCATGTATAGGAAGGACAGAGGGTCCCAAACAAGATGAAGCCAAACAGACCTACACCAAGATATACTATAACTAAAACAATAAAATTTAAAGATATAAAGAGGATTCTAAAGGCAGAAGAGAAAAACAAAGAGTTAATTACAAAGGATACCTCCCTCCACAAGGCTGTCAACTGATATCTCTACCTACAGAAACTGAAGGCCAGAAGGGAGTGGCAGGATATATTTATTCAAAGTCTTACAAAGGAAAAGCCTGCAACCCAGGACACTCTATACAGCAAGATTATCACTTAGAATAGGGAGAGACAAAGAACTTCTCAGATAAGCAAATACTAAAAAAGAATACAGCAACATTAAACTTATCCTAAAAGAAATATTAAAAGGTTTCTCTAAGTAGAATAAAGGAAAAACATATCTGCATGAAAGAGAAAATCACAATTGAAAAGAAAATCAAGAGAAAAATCACAATTGGAAAGAAAATCACTTACATAAACTAGTACACCAATTTAAAAAATAAAATAATTTTTTCTGAAAGTAATGATAACTACCACTAACACCAAAACAGTAAATACAAAGATGTAAAAGAGGACATCAAAATCATAAAATGTGGGGAAAGAGAGTATAAAAATGTAGTTTTTTATTTTAAAGAATGTGTTTGAGCCTATATGACTATCAGTCTAGAGCAAGTCAATATAGTTGTGGGTTAACACACTTGACAGCCAGGGTAACCACAAATCAAAACCATGTAACAGGTTCACAAAAAGTAAAAGAAAAGAAAAAAGCATAATACAAAAGAAAACCATCAAACCAAAACAGGGAAAACAGAAAGGAACAAAGAAGAAGTATAAACTCAACTGGAAAATAAGGCTTAAAATGGAATAAATACATATCTATCAATAATTACCTTAAATGTCAATGGACTAAACACTCTAATAAAAAGACAATGGCAGACTGGATTAAAAAAAAAAAGAAAGAGCCTACAACCTGCTGCCTTTTTATAAGAAACACACCTTAGGGCCAATGACACACGGATTGAAAGTGATGAGACTGAAAAAGATATTTCATGCAAATGGAAATGACAACAAAGCAGATCTAGCAACCCTCATTCCAGACAAAACAGACTGTAAAACAAAAGTCATAAAGATAAAAAAGGACACTCTATAATGATACAAGGGTCAATACAAGACGAAGACATTACATGCATTTAATACTTGTTAACATATGCAATATCAGTTCAGTTCAGTCGCTCAGTCGTGTCCGACTCTTTGCGACCCCATGAATCGCAGCACACCAGGCCTCCCTGTCCATCACCATCTCCTAAATACAAAAAGCAAGTATCAACAGACATAAAGGAAGAAACTGACAGGAATACAACAGCAAAAGACTTTAACCTCTCATTCACATCAACAGATATATCTTCCAGACAAAATGAAAAAGGCAACAGAGATCTTAAATGATACAATAAAAAGGTAGGCTTAATTGATATTTTCAGGACATTACATCCGAAAAATCAGAATACATTCTTTGTAAGTGCACAGAGATCAATCTCTAGGATTGACCACATACTAGGACACAAAACAAGACTGAACAAATTTAAGAGGACAGAAATTATTTCAAGCGTCTTTTCTGAACATAATAGCATGAAACTAGAAGTCAACCTTAGAGAAGAAAAAAAAAAATTTATATGGAAACTAAAAAGCATGCTACTAAAAACATATATGTATATATATATATCAAAGAGTCAATGATGGAATCAAAGAGGAAATCAGAAGATACCTTGAAACTACTATATACTCTTGACAAAGGAGGCATGAGTACAGAATGGAGGGGGGAAAAAAAAAGGTCTCTTCAATGTGGTGTTGGAAAAGCTGGACAGATGCATATAAATCAAGGAAGTCAGAACAGTCTCTCACACCATACATAAACTCAATAAACACCATTCTCTTCTCCAGGAGATCATTCAGATCCAGCGATTGAACCTGGGTCTCCTGCACTGCAGACAGATTCTTTACCATCTGAACCACCAGGGAAGCCCCAAATATATGACATGACACAATGAAACTCCTAGAAGAGAACACAGGCAAAACATTCTCTGACATAAAAGTCCAATTGTTTTCTTAGATCAGTCTCCCAAGGCTACAGAGTAAAAACAAGCAATGGGACCTAATAAACTTAAAAGCTTTTCCACAGTAAAGGAAACCATAAAAAGAAAAGACAATCTACAGAATGGGAGAAACATTTGCAAACAATGTGCCCAACAAGGGATTAATTTCCAAAATATAGAAGCAGCTCATACAACTTAATAACAAGAGAATAACTCAATCAATAACTAGACAAAGACCTAAATAAACACTTCTCCAAAGACATACAGATGGACAGCAGAACATGAAAAATGTTCAACATCACTAATTATTAGAAAAATGAAAATCAAAACTACAAAAATGTACTGCCTCACACCAGAACGAAAGGCCATCATTAAAAAGTCTACAAATAACAAAGGCAGAGAGGGTAACAGTACTGAGGTTCCTTAAAACCCTGAAAATAAAAAAACAATAAAAACAAACAAAACCAAAAAAACCTTAAAATAGGGTTGCCATATGACCCAACAATCCCACTCCCAGGCATATATCCAAAGAAAACTATAATTCAAAAACATACAGGTACCCCAATGTTTATAGCAGCACAATTTACAAATTACAATAAATTTTACAGCAGCACAACTTACAATTTCCAAATCATGGAAGCAACATGATAGATGAATGGATAAACAAGATGTGGAATAGATACACAATGGAATACTACTCGGCCATAAAAAATAGTTTAAGAATGCCATGCAGTAACATGGATGGGACCTGAGATTATCGTGGGCTTCCTAGGTGGAACTAATGGTAAAGAATCCACCTACCAATGCCGGAGATGCAAGTTTGATCCCTGGGTTGGGAAGAGCCCCTGGGGTATGAAATGGCACCCCACTCCAGTATTCTGGCTTGGGAAACCCCCTGATGGGCTACAGTCCATGAGGCCACTAAGAGTTGGACATGACTGAGCACACACGTGCACACACACACAAAGATTATATCATTTTAAGTGAAGTAAATCACAAAGACAAATACTATATAATATCACTTATATGTGGAATCTAAAATATGACACAAATTAAATTATTTATAAAATAGAAACAGACTCAAAGATATAGAAAACATAAGAACTTATCATTACCGAAGCGGAAAAGGCGTGGGGGAGGAATACATTAGGATTAGCAGATACAAACTACTATATATAAAATGGATAAACAACAAGGTCCTACTGTACAGCACAGGGAACTATATTCAGTATCCTATAATAAACCATAATGGAAAAGAATATAAATATTTATGTATAACTGAATCACTTTGCTATATACCAGAAACTAACACAACAGTGTAAATAAACTAGACTTCAATTAAAAAAATTTTTTTTAAGTCTCTTAATTTTTCTAAACAGTTATATAACTATCCTTAATCAAGTATTTATAAATAATAATAATCATACTTCAATGTCTTTGAAGATCAGATTTAACTATAATAAACATTTTATTCCTACAGGAAATGTCCAAGGTAATCTACTATACTGAAAAGGGTCATCTATTTATACATTCTCCTCCACCTAATATATCATTTGTGCAAATATGAAGGGATCAATATCTATCACATATCTTTCCCATATATGATGAAGAAATCAAATTATCTTTTAATGGACCTAGACTTCATCCAAGATCTATCACAAGCTACCTGATTTTGATTTTTTCATATATCTTCACTTTAATCTGTACAGGATAAAAGGGATTATACATTTATAATGGCTTTTGATTTTAAGAGACTGCACTGATAAAACTGGATTGGCAACTTGCCTGACAGGAAAAGCAACTCACCATGTTGCTCTCAATAAGATAAAAGAACAACAGAACAAAATATTCTCCCACAAATAGTAAAGTCAAAGAGCATAAATGAAAATGCAAGTTCCAAAAGCTTCACTAAAGCAGAGCCACAGAAGTTCTAAGGCTATGAGGGCCTATCTGTAAGCTAGGGATTCAAAAAAACGTTGCATGTGTCTATACTTTTAAACATCTTTTCCAAAACAACTTTTTCCTCAATAAACACAAAACTAAAACTCTCCTGTATTCATAATTAACAAGTCATTAGAAACATACAGGTTTACATTACCATGGAGTTTTAACTTTCATTACAATTGTAGTTTAAGAACTTACAGCATCTGCTTTACAAATGGTGTTGGCTACATGTCGACATAGCATCTTTAGCCAGTTTTCTTTCGGAAGTTCCTCTGATGTCATCTGGAAACTGAGCAGCACATTTGCTTGCTCTGTTGGTGGCCTCACAAGCAATGCAAAAGCATTATGGCAATCTAGGGTTCCAGAATAATCACAAACACTACAAGTTACTCCTTGGAAAATGACAGATTTAACACAAGTTTAGTTCCCTCAGAGCCAGAAAACTCCACTGAACTCTCTCTTCTCTACCCAGTAAATTATCTCTATCTCTATCTTTCCTGTTCCCTTAGTTTTTAATTGGACAAAGAGCAGCATCATATTATGTTGAAACATTGGAAATAATAGGACATACCATGTGAGGAATCAACAATAATAACTTAATGTTGTTAGGTAAGCAGGACTTTCCATAACATTTAATATTTTCTTTAATGAAGCTTTAAAAAATTAGATCATGTCTTAGAATTCTAGAATTTATATTTTTAAAGTGACACTGTAAGAATAATTCAATAATTCAACCTACTTAAACTGAAAGAAATACTCAAATATTAAAACTGTTACAAAAGGTTTTATGATCAAGATGCTAAAACAGAACCTATTTTAAACAATGAAGTCTTCCAAAATTATAATCTAAAAAATATAGATGATTTAAGTAAATGCTCTATGTAGCCCTTAATAAATCCAGAATTTGACAACTGAGTAAAGAGAGCAATATAAGTTGCTATTCAAGTTTTCTTTGTTTCTCATAAATTGAAAGCTTTCCTTCATTAGAGGATAGGATCAGTGATAAAACCAGCTTACATGGTAAAAATATATGCCTAAACAAGCAAAATATTGCCAAGCATACATATCATTAGTTACTATTTTAAAAAATGATATTGCTTATGGTAGGTATAAACTTTTGCCAATTTCAAGCCTTCAAAGAACCCTTTCTTAACATTCCCAAAGTTTAGAGTAAAAGCTTTCCTTAATACACATATGAGCCCACGTTGAGTCTACCATAGTTACTCATGCATATCTATTTCTGGTAATATCCTAAATGTATCCCTCACAATGCAGGCTCTGGCAACAGGGAATGTTGTAAGATGTGGAAGCACAGGTAATAGACTACAACTGCTTTTGGATTCTGAAGGAATAAGTTTTGGTGTGGTAATGGGGAGGATGGGCACTATTTTAACCCATGTAACCATTTAAAAGCTCTTTGTATCTTAAGAGATGAAGATATTCTACAGAATGAAATAGTACTTTCATTTGAAAAAAATTAAAAATCAAATCAGTTCCTAGAAATGTAGTGGGATAAAAGTAAAGAACAACTCCTTTGCCAGAACTAATCAACAATATGGAAAAATAATTTACCAGTTTAAAAATATACATATAAGGGAATTAAACCTTCAATGAATATAAACTATTTTTATTTAGCCAACAGTTTATCCAATGACCATACCTTCTGTCTCTCGTATGTCTAGCACCTTCTTAATCTGAGAAAGAGGCATTAGATGAATATGCTTAAGAGAAGCTGGGGGTCGGGTATGGCCTGGAGGACTCCTAAAAGTACCAATAACCTTGTGTCGTTTTCTTGCTATCTGATTATTGGGGGGAAAAAAAAGGGTGATGTCAGTAACAAAAACAAAGACCAAATGCTTAAAAATAAAATGGCACTAGTCACATAAATCAATATGCAGCTCATTAAGTATCAGTCATTCCAAAATTATCTGTAAGTAGCATAGTTACTCAGAGAAGGCAATGGCACCCCACTCCAGTACTCTTGCCTGGAAAATCCCATGGACGGAGGAGCCTGGTGGGCTGCAGTCCATGGGGTTGCTAAGAGTTGGACACAACTGGGCGACTTCACTTTCACTTTTCACTTTCGTGCACTGGAGAAGGACATGGCAACCCACTCCAGTATTCTTAACTGGAGAATCCCAGGGACTGGGGAGCCTGGTGGGCTGCCATCTATGGGGTCGCACAGAGTTGAACAGGACTCAAGTGACTTAGGAGCAGCAGCAGCAGCATAGTTACTATGTGACAAATTCATACATGTAACTATGTAACAGAAATGTTCACATTAATATGAAAAGAGCTCAAAAGTAAGGAAAATAGGATCTATGGAAAAGATTCCAGAGGTGTGAAAGAACTTAGAAGAATCGTTGTGAGAAATACTGGGATCAAAGGATGAAGGAATCTTCAATAAATGGCCTTGAATTCGGAAAGGGGAATAGTTGCTCTGGGATCACTTCCTTGGGTTCAAAAAAATTACTGACTTCAGTTTAAAAACAGAATTCACAGTTATCTTAGATCCCATGCAAGGAACTGAGGATAAAGGAGCAAATAATATAGAAATGGTTCTGGGTCTTATGACACTTACATACTATTGAGAAATATGAAAATCAAAGTAACAGTACATTACAAATTGATGCAAAGTATAAAGTCAATGTGCTGATATAACTTTAATTAAACTGGGAACTCACCAAAAGGAGAGACAGATAAAGTATTGCTGGAGAAGACAGGAGCAAAATCAGAAAGGATCCTGTGACTCATGATGTATATAAATTCTGAGAATTTTATAAGGTCTTAAAATTTTTCATTTCTATGAAATCATAGTATATTATTTTGTCTTTTTAAAAGAACATCTCTTTCGGGCTTATGAAAGTGAAAGTCACTCAGTCATGTCTGACTCTGTGAACCCTTGGACTATAAAAAGTCCATGGAATTCTCCAGGCCAGAATACTGGAGTGGGTAGCCTTTCCCTTCTCCAGGGAATCTTCCCAACCCAGGGATCAAACCTAGGTCTCTTGCATTGCATGTGGATTCTTGACCATTTGAGCTTATTTACTAAAAGACACTAACACAAAATAATTTAGATTAAGTTGCTTAATGAATTGAGATTGATTGGTCATATTCATCATGATGAATATGACAAAGTAAGGCTGAAATCTGTGTTGGTTAATGAGAAAAGATCAAAAGGCAGTCAGTATCACATTCACATTGATGCAGAAATATGACACAGATCTATGATACATACCAAATATTAAAAACCCATTTATATTAATATGGTGAAAAAAAGTAATTCTTTAACTTCCACTGTAATATTTGAATGTACTTTTAATTTAGCTAAGTAAAATAAATAATTTTAAGGCTCATTTTTTAAAAGGAAAAACAATGACAAGTATTAATGCTGATGAAACAAATGCTAGTCCATCAAGGTAAGAACTCAAAATACAGATACATCACCTGTCATATCTAAGTGATGTCAGTTCAGATGTTATTCATTTTAAATGTTTCTAACATTTACCATTCTCTTCATTCCAAATTTGCTCTAAGTTTTGGTGTTAAAAAAAAAAAAAAAAAACAAGCTAAAGAATAAGAGCTTATAAATCTAAAGGTCCAAAATTTGGGCTCCAAATTGAATGTTAGAAATAGAACTGTTACAGTTAATGTGATTTTGACATGGAGACTAAGAGAGAGTAGAAAAAAAGTCAGTGAATTCAGGAAAGATGAAGGAAGTAAGAGGCCAAGCTATGAGCTAACAGACTTGGAGGCTACAAGGAATGACCAATGGCACGAATTAGAGTGCAAGGTAAGTCAATGAGCCAGTTGTAGAAGACATTACAAAAACTGAAGGGGAAGTAAAATAAAAAAATTTAAAGCAAGTCACAACTCTCCAAAGATTCAAGAGGATAAAGACCTGGGTTCGATCCCTGGGTTGGGAAGATTCCCTGGAGAACAGAATGGCTACCCACTCCAGTATTCTTGCCTGGAGAATTCTATAGACGGGGAGCCCGGTGGGCTATAGTTTCATCAGCAGGGGATTGTAATTCATTATATTAAATAATCAAGTTATGTCCATCTTCAACAAAATACAGATTTCTCTGCTGGGAAAATGTACTTAATTTTAAAAAGAAGTCATAATTATTTTGTAAATCTTGAAGGAATATACATACATATAAGAAGTTCCTAAAATTCTTGATCTAGGCATTTATTTGCATGGAAATAAACTAAATTTTCATTTTGACATGGATTTGAAGTTATGAAAAAGTATCATATTTCTTAATGTTAGGTCCTCTCCTAAAAGCATTCAATTAATAGCATTAAATCAACAATTGGTCTCATCAAAAAAGTGATTAAACTTTACTTTAAACTTCTTTAATCAATTAATTTAATTAAAACTTATTGTTTCAATCAAAGCTTAGTTTTAAAGATTCAATGAAGTCATACAAAACAGCAGTGTTATTACACTGTATTAAGGACAACTTTACCTCCAGGCAGTCATTGAAGAGGAAGAGAGTTACTTGTTCTCCTCTGTCACAGGGGAGCTCACCTAGAGAAATTGTTTCAACTCGCTGAACTAAGCTTCGGTGAGAAGATAAAAGATTAGCCTGAATAGATTGAAAATATTAATAGAAGAGATTACTTCATGGTAAATACTTTTTTAAAGTTATAATTAAAAAGAAAGTTGTGCCAAGATTCTGTTTATATTATAACTGGCAGAATCTAAATACAGCTGACCCTGAACAACACAGGTTTGAGCTGCACTAGTCTACTTACACAGGTTTTCTTTTTTAGTAAATAAGTACTACAGTATTACATGACCCATGATTGGTTGAATCCATGAATACACAAGCACAGAAACAGAGTGCCAACTATCAAGTTATATGCAGATTTTCTTTTACTCTGGGCAGGGGGTTGGTGCCCTTAACTCCCAGTAGTTCAAGGGTCAACTATAACAAAAACAAAAAGAATAAGTCGACAATCATCAAAAATGAATACTTACTGGACATCCATCTACCTCATAAACAACATCGAAAATTTGCTTTTGAGCTTCTGTTTTTCTCTTATCCTCATTAATATGGCTGAAAATTAATAAAGTTATTTTTAAAACAACAGACCATAAAAACTGTATATATACACATCTTGTGTCACACACACACACAAAAATCCCTCCATGTGAATATGTCTTAATTTTGATAACTGTATCAGTATTAATATATTAATATATTCCCAAAAGTATCCCACTACATTAAAAAATTCTTCATAGAATCCTTCAGAAAAGTAAGTTTTGCTTTATACTCCTTACTATATTCTCTCTCTCTCACTTTAAACTATATTCATCATACACTTCCTAAAATACATTACACTGGTATAAACTGCAAGTTCAGAAGTTTTAAGTTCAGGTAAGGTTTCATGCAAATCATTCCCAAATTATATGCTAATCATTTCACTGAAATAAAAATTAAGACTATTGCTTCCAGACAAGATGGAATAAGAGGAAAAATACATACTTTGCCTGAAATAACTAAAAAAAAACCCCAGCAAAGTATAAAGAAAGAGGTTTTTCAAGTCAATGTCTCAAACAATGCAAGCCTAATTATATCTCATCTACAAAAGATACATTTTACACCAAAGACATGAATAGTCTAAAAGTAAAATAATGAAAATATCCAGTAAGAGCACAATATATTCCTCTCAAGTGTACATGGTACCTTCACCAGGTTAAGCCATAAAATAAGCCTCAGGAAGTTTAAAAGGATTGAAATAATACAAAGCATATTTTCTATAAATGGTGAAGTAAAATTAGAAAATTAGTATCAAAAGGGAACTTCAAAAATTCACAAATATGTGGTAATTAAACAGCAAACTCCTGAACCAATACGTCAAGACATAATCACAAGGGAAATCAGAAAACAGTCTGCTAAAAACAAAAACCAAGAACATGACTAAAGCAGTGTTTAAAGGGAAATTTATAGCTAGTAAACAATTAAAAAAATAAGCTCAAATCAATATCCTAATCGTCTACTTTAAGACACATGGAGGGGGGAGGCAGGAAGAGCAAGCTAAATCTAAAGCATGCAGAAAAAAGGAAATCAAAAGATATGAGCTAGTGACTATAAAAATAATAGAAAAAAATCAACAAAATTAAAAGCGTCTTTTGTGAAAATATGTTAACACTGACTGCATAATTCACAGTTTGTAGAAAGGATCAAGGTAAAGAATGTGTATGTTAAACTACAAAGTATTGAAAAACACTACCATCCTGATCCCAAAATAACAAACCAAAAGCATGACAGTTGGCTGATCAACATATAAAATACAAGTATAAGCAAAAACCAAAATATGCATAATGCTTTCAGTAGCAACAGAAGCTCATATCCATTAATTTGAGCATTATTCTACTGCTAGATCCTTTCACTACAGCTGGTAGTTTCTATACAGGAGCTCCTTACAAGTATTTTAAGAAACTCTATTTCAGGACTTCCATGGAAGCAGTGGTTGAGGATCTGCCTGTCAATGCAGGGACCATAGGTTTGATCCCTGTTCTGGGAAGATTCCACATGCCGAGGAGCAACTAAGCCTGAGTGCCACAACTGTTGAGCCCACACACTGAAACTACTGAAGCCTGCATGCCTAAAGCCAACAAGAGAAGCCACCGCAATAAGGAGCCTGCACACTGCAACAAAGAGTAGCCCCTGCTCTCTGCAACTAGATACAGCTTGCATGCAGCAACTAAGACCTAGTGCAGCCAAATAAAGAATCCAGGTGCTAGGTTTTATAAGATTAAAAAAAAAAAAAAAGAAACTCTATATCATACAGAAGCACCTCATAGAATCTCAGAAGCTGTTTAATTAAATCAACTGAATATGCTTATATGTAAGTTCAAAAAGGTGCTATATCCTCATCCTTCAGGAAGCAAAACAATTAACAGCAATAGAGCTTTTAATTCTCATCATATTAGTAAAAAAAAAAAAAATACCACTTCTGATCAATGCTGTCTCCAAGTTAGCCCTGCAGTAAGCAGCTTAAGTTTAATAATCAATTCCCCTAGTAAATTTCACTGAGTTCGTACTTTAATACATCTCCAACAAACCCTATCAATTTAAGTCCACAGAATTCAAAGTAAGAAAAAAAAGTCAAAGCTAATGTGAAAAACATATTAACCTTTTCATTTCATCATGGTCAAATTCCCAAATTCCATTTGGGTAGTTAATAAGAATATGAAGACAAAAACAAGCTAAGACTGGAATATATGAAGAAAATGTCTATTGATGCATTTATAACATTTTCAAATTTCTAAACCACTGTTACCCTCTCTACATGCATACGTTCACAAGTATGTTTTTGATTAATCATATTTTAACAATATTTCTAACATTTTAATATGTGACTACACTACTAAAAATAATTTAGATACTATTTTACAGAATTTTGTTATTGATCTTTTTCTATTTACGATTCTAATTGTTCCACCAATTCCACTGTAAACCTAAGGAATAACAAAAAAATTGAAATAATGTACTTACGTCATTACTTCCTTTAGTGATCCAATAGCTTTTTCTAGAGTGCTTTTGTCAGGATTTTCTTCAGATGTGTGCTTCTTAAGATCTGTAATATTTTATCAAATATTTTTTCTATGATTAAAAGAAATTCAATGGTTTTCCCACTATGACTTAAAAATGCTGTCCACTGTGACAGACACAGGTTAATTTAAAAAAATAGTACCTAACTTTTCCTTTAAAAAAAAAGGTTTTATACAATGTTCCCTTAAGAACGAGTTTCCAAGGTGGTGCTAGTGGTAAACAACCCACTTGCCAATATAAGAGACATTAAGAGATATGGGTTCAACCCCTGGGTCGGGAAGATTCCCTGGAGGAGGAAATGGCACCCCACTCCAGTATTATTACTGGGAGAATCCCATGGACAAAGAAGCCTGGTGGGCTACAGGCCACAGGGCTGCAAAGAGTCAGACACGACCGAGTATCTGAGCACCCTTAAGAGCTCTCTTCTTTAAAGTATTAAACAAGTTTCCACATTTTTTCACTGAATAAATTTTCAGAATATGTACCAGATTTTCTTTCACTATTTCAATTCCCTTCTAGTAAAGTTTGATGACTCCTAAATTTTTCAAACTCTCTCTGAATTCATGATCTCAATTAACTAAGAAGTCATTATACATGCTATATTTCATAGTGGGCCCCATGGCTCCATCACAGAGAGCAGATGGTGTGAAGAGAAGATTTTGTTTAGTTTATAGTTTTAATGAGGTGCTTAGACTTTGACTCTTCTTACCCAAGTTGCTTATAATGTTCTACCCAATGGTTCCCTATATCTCCCCCCTCGACCTAATCTTTTAAGTGGAATAATAGAAGAAAGGCTTTAGATATCAAGTTCATTTTAGTCATGACAACATTTGATGGATTCCTATAAGTACTTAATAAAACAATAATGAAAATAAATAAGAAATAGCCTATTTTGTAAAGTTAAAAAGGTTGCATATTCATATATTTTCCTTATAATCTGTAAAATAGAATAGTTTTTAAAGACTGTGGAAATCATTTTATATGCTAATAACTCTAAACTATATTAGATAACCTAAAAGAGAATAAAAATTACCAATTTTTGTACTTACTACCACAATTCATAGTTTAACCAATATATTTCAAAGATAATAATAGATAAAAAGAGTCACAAACTTAGCCTCCTTAACTGCTACACACACTATTGTAGTTAAGGTCTGGAGGTCAAATTGCTTTGTTACACTTATTCCTGTTTTATGCAATTTAGTTCTCATACTTAAATTTAAAAGTATAAAATATAAATTTAAAAATATAAAAACTGACACTGTTCTAGACCTATTCACTACTTTAGTCAGGTAAATATAAAAGCATATAAATACACCTTTCTTTTCATGCAGGTATAATTTATTCACAAAAATCAACTCTGCTATAGATGTCCTTTTCATTGAAATCTATAATTTAAGTTTTAGAATATATGGATGGATGTCTCAAGAGTGTTCTGCAACTATAAGTAAAAAAACATTAAGATCAAGCATAAAGAATTTTACTAAGAGTCAGAAAAAGACTAAATAACTTCAGACATAGTAATCATCTCTCATCTTGTGATTTTGTGGGTAAATTTTACGTGGATGTAAACTGTTTGGGAATTAGTGACATATCATGAAATATAAGAAGACTTTTAGGAGAGAGGCAGAAAGTTCAATACTAGTCAGTAAAACTGATTTCACAACAAATAAAGCATTTCTAGGTCAGAGTGAATTTTTGTAGCACCAGTGATTATTCAGATTATCCATAAAGATATTTTTCTACATAAAAGAGACAAACTTTAAAACTGAAACCTAAAAGCACTTTGAAAATGAGAAATTTTGCCAATTTTTTAGAATAAAACAATTACATAAAAACATCCAAAATTGTCTGGAAAGATATCAGACAAGTACCATTTAAAAGTAATGCAACGCTGGGTAACCTCTGTACTGGTCGGATGAGAAGTTCAACAAGGCTTTGCCGTCCACATTCTGGCTTAGCTTGGTTTATCTGGAAAGAATTAATTTATTCAAAATTTATTTTGAATGTTTCCTGCAAAGATTATTATATATTACATTTATTAGATTACACCTTATCATTTGTGCCCTGATAAGAATGGGAGAAGTAGGGTGGTAGTTGTTCTCTGGCAGATTATTGTGGTTTAGCAACCCCCCAAGGCCTGAAATAGCCTCCTGGCAAGCCAAGGATTAACACCTTAAACAGAGAGTGAGTTCCTCTAAGCACTCTTACACATTTCATTTCAGTTTTTCTTAAATCTATATCATTAAAAAGGAAAAAAAAAATAAAAATATTAATTATGCTGCTACTATTTGGATAAACAAAGTAAGCCACCAATAAGAAAATCATTAAAAGCAAAGCAAAATCTCATTGGCAAATTTTTAGAAGTGTTTGAGAATATGCCTAACTTAAAAAACATATACACACAACATTCATATTCACTCAGCTGCCTCTTGGATCCTGCTTGTGGCATATCAAACCTTGTGATGCTAAACATCACTGCACTTTCAAGTAAAACTAAACACATAACATTAAGGTATTCTGACGTGGATGTATCTTTACTAAAACATGCATCTCTACTATTAAAATTTAATTTTAATAAATTCCTTCAGAAAATAATTCTATGATTTTTATTTGAAAGAAATATACATTACCTTCAGAAAAGCATGAAATCTTGGTTTCTGTTTTTCACATTTAATAATAGTTTCCTTGCTCATTTCAAAGAAGTTCACAAAGGGAGGATAGATTTTTACCAAATCTTTGGACTAGTTAACAAACAAACAAAAAAAGCCAAAACCCATTAATTCGTGATGGCTGTTACCCTTAGTCAATGAAACTTAAAGTTTAATAACCAGTAGTCAAAATCTGACATATCAGATGCAAAAGAAAAGTTCAAAATACATTTCTTCTCAAGGTAAATACAGGAAGTTTATTTCATAAACTTCGCACTAACTAGTGAGTTAATTGCTAAAGAAAATGCATCAATTGTTAAACAGAGCCTAAAACCTGAAAAGCAAATAAATACTCAGAAACAAACAAAAGTTGACATACTTTTAACTTCAATATAAGCTTATTATATTGATAAACATGACAAAGTTTTAAAACTTCTATTAATTTAGAATATAGTAGCAATTATAACTGATCTATGAAGAACCCAAGAACACGCTGTTATCTTTTGAAGGATCCAAACAACCATTAAAAGATCAACTGTACTGGGCAATTTTGAAGTACAAGGAAAATGTCTTGACAAATTGAGACCAACAGATACCAAAAAGATCTGGGACAATAATTTGCATATCTGAAAGTCTCAGTCAACCAGAAAGAACATCTAATGGCTATACAGTAAGGATTAAAGTTAGGAGGCCTTAGAAATCAAAACTAAATAAGAATCCAAGGGACTGAAACTTATCTGGTTGGAATGAATCATATCCAAAGAGACTGAAGGAAATTTATAAATTCTGTTTGTGGCACCTCATTCAAAATTAATATAGTTTATTTAATAAACTTAACCTATGTTTCTTAGAGAAGAAACAGTTCATTGGAAGGTTTTACGCAGACACAAAGACAGTACAAAGTGCTATCAACTAAAGAAAGAAAAAAATAAAACTCAACTGTAGAAAACTAAAAAATCATTAAACTATGGCTGTTTATGATAGGCAAATAACATGATATATGGTAAAATGACTGTAACACAACAGTTAATAATAAAGATGAGCTATCAGGAAAGTGTTGGATTGTCTATGGAAGGCATGTTTCAGAAGACAAGAACACTTTCAAAATATTTTACAAACACAACAATGCCTAAGTTTTTTAAAAAGTTCTCACATTTAAACAGGTAACTTTCATTCCCTGCCATTTCTTGATGAGATGATACTTTAATCTGAATACTTAAAAAAATAAATAAAACACTTACATATTTAAGAAAGATATCACCAATGCTTTTGCTCTCATCCCAATTAACAATAAGGTCTTCAAGATCATCCTGAAAAAACACAAAATGAGACAATAAGTGATTCTGGCAATCACTTTAGCATCTCTTAAAATCTGAATATTCATTTAAAAGACATAATTTACAGAGTACCTTAATTTGGCATATATAACAATAACATTCTTTCTCAATAGGAAATTAACTTTTTGACTACAAGAAAAATATCCTTTGAAAAATAATTAAGAAAACATAAAGAATGTCAAATCAGTAAGACTAAGTCTAATTTCCCAGTATGATGTGGAAGTATAATTAATTTAACTATACAGCTGATTGGTTCACTAAAGAATTAATTAATTATAGAAGAGCACCCTTGATCTTGGCTGCTGAAGCATCAGCCATTAGAAACTGTAATCTATAAAGAGGTCAGCAAACGTTACTTAAAGGGCCAAATGGTAAATATTTTAAGGCTTACAGGCCATATGGTTTCTGTCACAAGTCCTCAATTCTGTCTTTGTAGAATGGAACCATAAACAATATATAAATAATTGTGAGTGGCTGTGTACCAATAAAACTCTCTTTATGAAAGTAAGCAAAACTTTACCAAAATGCTAAACTGGCTGGATTTGGTCCATTGATCTTTCCTACGCAGTAAAATTTCTCAATCAGCATCCTAAAATATTACTTATTTGTAAAAATTTAGAAGATATTTAAAAGCTTTCTGAGATAATAAAACCAGATGATAAAATGAGATGGCAAGAAATGACTAACTGAAATTCTAAAAGTAACTTTAAAGTAGAAATTAATCAATAAACTTATACAAGAGATTCTCAAACTGTTACATGCAGACACTCTCCCAACAGATATTTTTAGTGGGATCCATAAGATTAAACTATTTTCATTACAATATCAAAGCAATATTTGACTCCTTGATTCTCTCATAAGGATACAACATGGAGGCGACATGATGTATGATACCGCAACAGAATGAATTAAGTAGACAGGAGAAACAAGTTTTCTATTAAGCCAGACAAAAAAAAAAGCAAAACAAATCAACATCACTCTTCACTGTTTCTGTTTTGGAAATTACTTATTTTCAAAAAGAAAAAGTTATTTATGCTACCACATAAGGAGTCATTATTATTAACATATATTTTTAAAATTGCATGAGTTCAGTTCAGTTCAGTTGAGTCGCTCAGTCATGTCCAACTCTTTGCAACCCCATGGACTGTAGCACATCAGGCCTCCCTGTCCACCACCAGTTCCTGGAGCTTGCTCAAACTCATGTCGATCGAGTTGGTGATGCCATCCAAATCATCTCATCCTCTGTCATCCCCTACCTCTCCCACCTTAATCTTTCCCAGCATCAGGGTCTTTTCAAATGAGTCCGTTCTTTACCTCAGGTGGCCAAAGTATTCGAGTTTCAGCTTCAGCATCAGTCCTTCCAATGAACACCCAGGACTGATCTCCTTTAGGATGGACTGGTTGGATCTCCTTGCAGTCCAAGGGACTCTCAAGAGTCTTCTCCAACACCATAGTTCAAAAGCATCAATTCTTTGGCACTCAGCTTTCTTTATATTCCAACTCTCAGATCCATACATGACTACTGGAAAAAACATAGCTTTGACTATATGTACCTTTGTTGGCTAACTAATGTCTCTGCTTTTTAACATGTTGTCTAGATTGGTCATAGCTTTTCTTCTAAAGAGCAACCATCTTTTAATTTCACGGCTGCAATCACCATCTGCAGTGATTTTGGAGCCCCCCAAAGTAAAGTCTGTCACTGCTTCCGTTGTTTCCCATCTAGTTGCCATAAGTGGTGGGACAGGATACCATGATTTTAGTTTTCTGAATGCTGAGTTTTAAGCCAGCTTTTTCATTCTCCTCTTTCACTTTCATCAAGAAGCTCTTTCATTCCTCTTCGCTTTCTGCCATTAGGATAGTGTCATCTGCATACCTAAGGTTATTGATATTTCTCTCCTGGCAATCTTGATTCCAGCTTGTGCTTCATCTAGCCCAGAATTTCTCATGATGTACTCTGCCTATAAGTTAAATAAGCAGGGTGACAATATAGCCTTGACATACTTCTTCCCAATTTGGAACCAGTCCACTGTTCCATGTCTGGTTCTAACTGTTGCTTCTTGACCTGTATACAGATATCTCCAGAGGCAGGTCAGGTGGTCTGGTATTCCCATCTCTTTCAGAATTTTCCACAGGTTATTGTGATCCTCATAGTCAAAGGCTTTAGTGTAGTCAATGAAGCAGAAGTAGATGTTTTTCTGGAACTCTCTTGCTTTTTTGATGATCCAGCGGATGTTGGCAATTTGGTCTCTGGTTCCTCTACCTTTTCTAAAACCATCTTGAACATCAGGAAGTTCACGGTTCACGTATTGCTGAAGCCTGGCTTGGAGAATTTTGAGCATTACTTTGCTAGCGTGTGAGATGAGTGCAGTTGTGTGTAGTTTCAATAGTCTTTGGCATTGCCTTTCTTTGGGATTGGAATGAAAACGGACCTTTTCCAGTCCTGTGGCCACTGCTGAGTTTTCCAAATTTGCTGGCATATTGAGTGCAGCACTTTCACAGCATCATCTTTCAGGATTTGAAACAGCTCTACTGGAATTCCATCACCTCCACTAGCTTTGTTCTTAGTGATGCTTCCTAAGGTCTACCTGACTTTGCATTCCAGGCTGTCTGGCTCTAGGTGAGTGATCACAGCATCATGGTCATCTGGGTCATGAAGATCTCTTTTGTATTCTTGCCACCTCTTCTCAATATTGTATATCTACATACAAAAAGATGATCTTTAAACCTTCACCTTAGCCAAAAATGAACTCAAGATAAGTAATAGATCTAACTGTAAGAGCTAAAACAATACAACTTCTAGAAGAAAACATAGGAGAAAATCTTCAAAATCTTGGGTTAGGCAAAAATTTCTTAGATATAACAGCAAAAGCACATTACATTTAAAAAAATGGATAAACAGGACTTCATCAAAATTAAAAATTTTGGTACTTCAAAAGACACCATTAAAAAAATGAAATATGCAACAATAGGCTGGGAGGAAGTATCTGCAAAACACATAGCTGATAAAGGACTTGTACCAAGAATTTACAGAGAACCTTTACAACTTGGTAAGCCAACACACAACCCAACCAAAAAATGGGCACCAGATCTAAGCACCCATTTCACAAGGATAATATACAAATGAAAAAGAAGCAGATGAAAGATGCTCAACATCATTAATCATTAGGGAAATGCAAATAAAATCATTTTATATCCTAGAATGGTTATAAAGGAAAACGTGTAAGAACCGGCAAGAATGGATAGAAATTTGAATGCTGATACATTACTATTAAGAATATAAAATGATGGAAAAACCTGATAGTTTCTCAAAATTTTTAAATGAAGACTGCCAATATAAGCCAGCAATTCTACTCGTAAGTATCTATGGAAGAGAATGAAAACACACCCAAACAAAGATCTGCAAACAATGTTCATATCAGCATGATTCATAACTGCCAAAAACTGGAAACAACGTAAGTTTCTATCAACTGGTGAATGGATAAAGAAATGCAGCATATCCTTATAATGGACTACTACCTGGCCACACAAAGGAACAAACTACTAACGTGCTAAATCACAGATGAAATTCAAAAATACACTAAGTTAAAGAAGCCAGACATAAGACACTATTTATTATATATTTATGTTTATATGGGATGTCTAGAAAAGGCAAATTTCTAAGACAGAAAGTAGATTAGTGGTTTCCTGGACCAGTGCTAGGAATGGGCATGAAGGATCTTAGTGGGTAAGATGAAGATGTCCTAATATGTACATGGTGACGGCTACATGATTTGGTGACTTTTTAAAATCACTGAATCATATATTTTTAAAAAGTATTTTTAAACTTTCTGTTTCAATTTCAAAAACAATTAATACGAAAAAATAAAACCCACACAACAGCAATCCACTCCAGTACTCTTGCCTTGAAAATCTCATGGATGCAGGAGCATAGGGTCGCAGGAGTCAGACACGACTGAGCGACTTCACTTTCACTTTTCACTTTCATGCGTTAGAGAAGGAAATGGCAACCCACTCCAGTGTTCTTGCCTTAAGAATCCCAGGGAAAGGGGAGCCTGGTGGGCTACCGTCTACGGGGTCGCACAGAGTCAGACACGACTGAAGCGACTTAGCAACAGCAGCAAATACAAGTTCCTCAATCATTTTTTAAGAATGAAAAGGGATCCTGAAACCAAATAATTTAAGAACCATTATCCTATACTCTGGGCTTCCCTTGTGGCTCAGCTGGTAAAGAATTCGCCTGCAGTGCGGGAAACCTGGGTTAGATACCTGGGTTGGGAAGATCCCCTGGAGAAGGGAAAGGCTACCCACTCCAGTATTCTGGCCTGGAGAATTCCATGGACTGTAGAGCCCATGGGGTCGCAAAGAGTCGGACACGACTGAGCAACTTTCACTTCACTTCACTTCACATCCTATACTCTGCAAATTCAGAAAAGTCAAAAGGGAAAAAATTTACTTTCAGTAGCATTAAGGTGAACTCAAGCAAAAATAATTAAACAGCCTACAGAGTCAAGAATTAAGATTTAACTATTTAAAATTGCACTTGAAAGAAACAAGAGAATAAAAGCATTATACATAAGAATAATCTTGGAACAATATAATGCAGTGAATTCTAGCACTGACTAGTCTGTTTTAAATACTGGCTCTAGAGCCTGTTAAGTGTTGTGCTCTTGGGCAAATTACTTAACCTATAAGTGCCTCAATTTTTTATTCTGAGAAATAAGTATATAAATGACTCCTATCTTATAAAGGATTAAATTAGCTAAATATTTGTATAGCACTTAGAAGAAACCCTAACAGAGAGTAGTGCTCAGTAAGTTACTATTAACTATCTTTTCCTATGTATTTAATATAAATATGGGAGATATTTAGAAAAATGTGATGTAAAAGAGAAAAACCTATAGCTCTGCAAATATAATCTAGTGGTACATTTTTAAAGTGTAAACAATTACAGGATGGCGGTATATAGTTATATGAGACCACTGCAATCAGAAAGCAAAATAATCTCTAGGCCACCTGAAAAAGTCTACTGTTTCTGGTTAACCTTTAAATCCTTAAGCCTGTTGATTAAATAAAGATCTCTGCCCTAATCACTTGGTCAGCTCAGAGACTAAGAAATAAAGAAACTAAGGCTTAGAGAAATTAGCTTGCCCCAAATCACACAGTTGTGAACCAGTATTCACACTCATGCTTGTCTGACTCCAGATTCCATGTCATTCTACTAGACCTATAGCACAGCTATCACCATTAGAAATGGGGAGTCAGGTGGGCAGGTGAGCCTCCAAGAGTATTAGTCATACTGCCGTCATTTCTTACGATGTTTCTGTGGGAATATGCTTGACTCAGTTTAGTACAGACCCTGGGACATGTCTCCTCCTTGTCCATATACAATTCTCCATAGGATGCTCCCAACATTACCTCCTGGCAGTAAGAAAGGAAAACTCTATAGTTCTAAGACATTGAGCATAGAGCTCCCAAAGCCTATTTAAAAAGTAGAGGAAGTTGTAAACAGATTGGCCTAAAAAAGTTAAGCTCTTTCTTTTCTTCCTTGCTAAGATTTCTTCTATACCATTACCATTACCATCTACTTTTACACAAAATGGGTTTCTCTTTTACTTAGCTCACTGCACAAGACACCAAATCAGCAGATTACCCAATACAAACCTGTTCCTGAAACAAGTTCAAAGTACCCTGAGACTTAACACTAAATTAACAAATAACAAAGCATAAACATAGAAAGAAAAGGTCCTCCCTCAACTCCTCTTTCTCTTTTGTTTCTTCATGCTGCTGCTGCTAAGTCACTTCAGTAGTTCCATTTAAAAGCAGGCATTTGCACATCAAGAACCAATGCTGATTAGCGCTGTAAAGGAAAAATTCACACACAGAAAAAGATGCTGATAACAATCTCAGACATCCTCATCTTAAGCTAACTATTAGCATGCTCTAAGTTGCAGACAAGAATGAGGCTAAAGGTGTACACATGATATCTAAGATGACAAAATAAATTTAACTTCCAGTCCTGATTTGGACATTTAAAAAGTAGCATGACCAATATTCAGTCAATATCTACTGACACAAATCTAACTGCCACAGAGTGGTTGTAAACACAGTGGGTAAAAAATGATTTTAATCCTTCACAAAACAACCACTCATGATTCAGACACTACTATCCCCATTTTACAGAGAAGAAAACTGAAGCAATTAAATAAAGTTAACTTACTTTGAACCCAAATCTACTTTATTCCACAGTCCAAATTTGTAACAACTATGCAATGTTATAAAATACAAATACCAGTGCTTCTTAGGAATACCATACCAATGTGATATGAAAAGCTGTACAAGTTTAAGCCATATTTACATGATTTACTCATTTACACACTAAAAGAATGTATCTTCAGCATGATAATCAAGAAGCAATATAGCATTAGTAAATTAGGACATGGAAAGAACTGAAATGTCCATGAATTAATGAATGGATAAAGAAACTGTGGTATATACAATGAAATATTAATTAGCCATGAAAAAGCCATTATGCCTTCTGTAATAACATGTACAGTCCTTGAGGGCATTATGATACATGAGATAAGTCAGAGAAAAATAAGTACTATATAATCTCACTTACATGTGGAATCTAAAAAAATCCCACAAAAAACAAACACAAAATCTCATAGGTACAGACTGGCAGTTGCCAGAGACGGGGGAAGGAGGGTGGGTAAAATGGGTAAAGGTGGTCAAAAGGCAAATTTCCAGTTATTTTACTTACTCCAGCCTGAAGATGTAATGTAGAGTATGGTGACTATAGCTAACAATGCTAATTTGTGTATCTGAAAGTTGCCAAGAAAGTAGAACTAAAAAGTTCTCATCATAAAGAAAAAAAACACAAACTATGTGTGGTGGTAGATCTTAACTAAACTTATTGTGGTGTTCATTTTGCAATACATACCCATATGAATCCATTATTGTTGTATACCTAAAACTAACACAATGTTACATGTTAATTTTATCTCGAAAAGAAAAGGGGGTTGGGAGCAAGAAAACATAAGGGTTTAGGAGAACAGACTTTGAAGTCACACAAAAAAGGGTTCAAAGTCAATGCCCAGCATTCATTAGATGACTGACTTTAGAAAAATTATTCAATCTCTGTACATAGCAGTTTCACATCTGTAAAATGTAGACAATTATGGTATCAGCTTCTTGGTAATGCTGAGTGGATGTGGCAGTACCTGACAAAGGGCAGGCTACATTTAAAAGGAGGAAAAGAAAAAAAAATGCTATGCAAAGAAAGACAAAGAAAATACAGCATAATTTTGAGACTATTTGGGTTATGAAATTATAGGTATTTTCTACTTGTTCCTTTTCTCCTTTATTTTACAAATAAATGTTTGACAGCACATATTGGTTTCGTGGTAGGAAAAAAACCACAGGCTTTAATATTTTAAATGCATGACAAACCTGAAATTAGCTAAAGAACAACTACTACTTGAAATATTGGTACTCCAAGTTTGTAGAAGAAGCTTAAAAATTTGGGTTACACATTAGAAAACTAAAGGGTAACAATCGTTTTCAAAGCTCCAGTGACTCACTAGTGAAGGAAACATAAAAGCAGACACAGATATAGAGTACAACTAATGGCTGCCCTTGGGGAGACAGAAGTGAGAAGGGCATACAGCAACAGTGAGGGCACACAGGGTTATTATCAGATTATATGAAATCATCTATGCAAACTTTTCAAAATTGTAAAGCAACATAGAATTTAAATGATCGTTTATTCAGTAAAAAAAAAAAAAATTATTATCAACAAAAAAAGGTCCAGTG
Source organism: Budorcas taxicolor (assembly GCF_023091745.1). NCBI lineage: Eukaryota > Metazoa > Chordata > Mammalia > Artiodactyla > Bovidae > Budorcas > Budorcas taxicolor. The sequence goes on from NC_068910.1 coordinate 158,972,667, forward strand.
AATCAGAGAACAAAATTTGCCAAACTGAGATTATGATTCTGTACACATAGAAAGTTTATAACATTTTACATTAGATGGGCATTTGCATGCCCAGAATGGCTACATGACTGACACCAAGTGATCTACAAATTAGCAAGTAAAACACCAAGATGAAAATCTGCTTGCCATTCTACTCTATCTTTATACCTCTCAATGTTTCTCATGAGGGAAAAAAAAAAGACCATTCCAAGAAGACTTTACTCTTCAAATATTCAGAATCCTAACTGGAAATAGGGATAAACTAGCTTGAGATTCCATAGCTTTTTAATCTTTTAAGAAAAGACTCCTTCAAACTTACTTGTAAATCTAGAAACAGGTGAAATATGATCAAGGATTTTGAAAAAATACAAATTATAAGCATTAGATAAACTGCATTTTTATTAACTTACAGATCTTTCATATTTTTGTCTACAACATGCACTAAAATAAAAAGTAAGTTAATGTATTTGTTTGAAAACATTCTATAACTCAGACTGATCATTTTATTGTAACACGGAGTAAACATCAGAGAAAAGATAAGTTAGCAATAATACTGTGCCTCAAATAAACCTCACTGGCTATGATACTGCCGCAAAGCTGTTATAAACATCAAAAACAGATTGTTCTGAGAAGAAAAATGATCAGTTGTGCTCAGGCATCATATATGAAGAGGAAATAAAGCTAAATTACTTTTAAGAGTTCATCTAAATCTTTCCCCAAATTACTTTACTATGAGAGATTGATACCTGGAATCCAGGGATCCTTCAACAAAGGAAAATTATTATAAAATAAATAGACAGCATTGTCTTTTACAGTTTTGGCATTTATCTGACTATATACATAGAGAGAGAGAGAGGAATGAATGAAATGATCTCTAACCCGTTCCAACTTCCATTTTTTAAACAAACCAAACAAAAACATACAACCCAAGATGAATAGCGTAGAAAAACAAGAAAAATAGTACTAGCAAACACATTATCTTAATAGAAAAGACTTTATAAGGTCTAAAGTCTTTGTTTTCAAATTAATCAAAGTAAAAACACAGGTAGCAGGAAAGAACCATTAATAAGGTGCTAGAGCAAAGAGGCAAATGATTCAAAGGAATAAATGAGGGTTAAAAAGTTTTAAATACAAAATTTATTTAGCTAACTAGAAGTACATGAAAAATCACAGGAAATATACATAATCTAAAAAGAATTACTACCACACTAACATATACAAATTTACCTTTATCTTAGTATGCACATCAAAGATATCTGGAATACTACCAAAAATAGTCTTAATTTCTTCTGGTGCAAGGATAGGCCCACCTCGTTGTCCTTCCTCTTCCAGTGGCACTTGAAATAACTACAGGGAAAAACAAGACTAGATTAGGTAAACTGGAAGAAGAAAAGAATTTTTAAAAATCTAATATACATACAGTGATAAAAGATAAGATATTAATGGAAAAGAAAAATATTTCTTCCTAACCTAAATTTGAGACCTTTTCTAATAACATTTTCTAGTCTATTTTATCCTAATGATTTACACATCTGTGTGTGTATATATATACATAATCTGGTAACAAAATATTAATTAGAATCTAGTAAAAGTTTATCACAGTCCTACAAATCATTAAAATTGTTAGTGTGATACAGAGTAATTTCTACTTTTTTAATTCAAGTTACTAAGGAAGAAAGCAATAAGGAATCATACTCTTAATATAGGTACTAAATATTTTGAACTGATAGCAAAAAAAACTTGGTTTAGGGGAAAAAGACTGGTTTTGAAGCTAGAAGACCTGTCTGTATCCATGCTGCTGCTTCTATCAATCTTAAAAAAATGCTCCTACAACTAGTTAAGTGAATTTAGCAAGGTCTTAGGATACAAGGTCAGCACGCACATGCATGCATGCACACACACATGCATGCAGGCACGCTGAAAAAAAATATTTCTATAAACCAGTATTGTACAAACTGAAACCGAAAGTTAAAAAGCAGTATCATTTACAATAAAAAACTAAAATGCTTAAGTATAAATAGAATAAATCACGTACATGATGCCGAAAACTATAGAATGTTGATGAAAGAAATCAAAGAAGACCTAAATAAATGAAGACATATGGTCATGGATTGAAAGATTCAACACAGTAAAAATGTCAACTGTCTCCCACCCCCGAATTGACATAAGGATTTACCCTAATGCCTATCAAAAATGCCAGGACTTTTCATAAAGAAAATCTGATTCTAAAGATTCATATGGAAGGGCAAACAGCTTCTTACTATCAAGCTCCAGTATTCAAGATTGCACAACACTGGTGAAGAGAGAAACATTCAAGATCAACAGAACAGAATATAGACTCTAGAAACAAATCCATGCAAATTTTTTGACAAAGGTGAAAAAGCAATTTAGTGCAGGAAGGCTAGTTGTCCAACACATGGTACTAAAACACCATTTGCCATAGGCAAAACAAATGAACCTCAGCCTAAATATAATCTTTATACAAAAATTAACTCAAAATTAATCATAGACCTAAAGAAAAAACCCACAACTATGAAATATTTAGAAGAAAACTTAGGAGAAAACCTTGTGACTTAGGCTTATGTAAAGAGTATTTAAATATGAAATCTAAAGCATGATGTATAAAAGAAAAAAACTGATAAACTAGACTTTATCAAAACTAAAAACAACTCAGCAAAAAACTTACAACAAGAAAACATGTTATAGAACAGGAAAAAAATGTCTGCAAATCACATTATCTAACAAAGAACTATATTCAAAATATATAAAGAATTCTCAAAACTCTGGAAAGAAAACAGTCCAATTAAAAACAAGTAAAATCTTCAGTTATTTCAATTAAAACAAAATATACAGATATCAAATAAGGACAAAGATGTTCAGTATCACTAGTCTTTTTGAAATGTAAATTAAAACCAGGATGAGATAATACTACACACGTTTGAATGGCTAAAATAAAAAACACTGGTAACATAAAGCAATGGTGAGGATGTGAGCAACTGGAACTTTTACATGTTGCTGATTGAAGAGCAAAATTGTACAGCCCCTCTGCAAAAACGCTTGATGGTAAATGGCAATCCACTCCAGTATTCTTGCCTGGAAAATCCCATGGACGGCGGAGCCTGGTAGGCTACCGTCCCGGGAGTCGCAAAGAGTCAGACACGACTGAGCGACTTCACTTTCATTTTGAAATCAAGCATTACTTACCATATGATCCAGCAGTATCACTCCTAGGTGTTTACCCAAGAGAAATGAAAATTTATGTCCATATAAAACTTGTACACAAATGTCTGTAACCGCTCTGTTGATAACCACTCAAAACTGGAAACAACCCAAATGTCCTCCTTTTAATAAGCCAATAGATAAACTGTGGTACATCCATACAGTGGTATACTAGCCACCAAAAGGATCAAACTATTTATACACACAAGGTATATAAAACCCAAAGGAACAGGTTGTATACTATGACTCTATTTTATGACATTAAAAAAAAAATTATAGTAACAAAGAAGAGATTAGTGATTACCAGAAGTTGGAATGAGAAAAAGGTATGACATAAAGGAACAGAAACAGAAGTTTGGGGGAGAGATAGAAATGTTAAATGTATCAAAGAGTCAATTTTACTTCATAATTAAAATTTTAGTAAAAATAATAATGTATTATTGAGTTAACATAGGTAGAAGTAAAATGAAAATGGCACAAAGGCCAGGATGGGATTAATGAAAGGAAGGAGGGAGGGAGAGAGAGAGGAAGAAAATAAAGAACACTGTAAATAGTAAGAAACTTGTTCTTACAACAAAAAACACATACGTATATTCAGGCCTTCCATTTTTGCAAGTATGGTGAGCACCTACTTGCTGAAAACAAAATAATGAAGTAAGAAAAACTTCTGCCTAAATACATCAACAAGCTGACAAGAAAGTGATGTATCTTCAGAGGCCAAAATCTAAGTGAAAGTAGAAAGCTGAGTACTAAACCAACCTTTTTCCCAAAGACATCTGCCTAAATCAATGAAAGTTAAGCATCACCTATAAAAGCCTCAGTGAGAACAGAAGACCCATACAAAACCTAAATTCCAACATATTAACAACTTCCAGTAAAGTTAGAAGTATGTTTAACCAATGACCCAGAAATTCCAGATTTCTGCCCACAATATATTCTCAAGCAGCCATGAGTAAGAACACTCACAGAAGCACTACTAGTAACAGTAAAAACAAACAGCAATGAAAACACCAAAACAAATTCCAATGTCTACTAAAAATAAAAGTTAATTAGGTGGATATAATCATACAGGAAAATGAATTACTGCCACATGCAATGACACAGATGTATCTTAAGAACATTTCTATCAAGTGAAAAAAGCAATTCACTAAAAAATATATACTGTTACATTTAGACAGTTTGATTTTATACATATATATGATAGATCTATCAGGAAAATGGTAAGCACAAAACTCCAGGTAATGGTTATCTATGAGAGAGGGAAAGGAAACTAGATTGGGGAAAAATGTAATAGAAGATGCAAAGATATCTATAACCATTTATAAGCATTCCTTTATATAGTCAACATTTCATTAAATAGCCTAAACAAAAATATTCAGACCATCAAAACACATCAAGATTAAAACTTCTCAGTACTCTTAAGACACAATATCTTAAAATATTTTTACTGTGTTTTAACCCCACATATAAAATTAGTTAGCTAAAAACTCTGATTCTACCTTTCCAATATATCTCAAATCTATCCTCTTTTCATTCTCACTGATACTATTCTAAGAAGTTTAGTTTATTAAAATCTCTAACCAAGAGTGCTGAAATAATCTTCAAATCGATCTCACCTCCACGATTTCTTTCTCCTTCAATACCTCCTTCAAAGTGAACCAAATGACTTTCTAAAATACAAGTCAAATGTTACCATCTTTCCCTTCCTATCAAAAATTCTTTAACAACAAATGACCTACCACACTGACCCCAGTCTGGGGCAAGATATCTTATCTCAACTCTTACTATATTCACACCCTAAACTCTACCCTTAGTTCAGTTCAGTTCAGTAGGTCACCTGTCTCCAGCTCTTTGCAACCCCATGGACTGCAGCATGCCAGGCTTCCCCGTCCATGACCAACACCCAGAGCTTGCTCATATTCACGTCCATTGAGTCGGTGATGCCATCCAACCATCTCATCCTGTGTCGCCCCTCTCGTCCTGCCTTCACTCTTTCCCAGCATCAGGGTCTTTCCTAATGAGTCAGCTCTTCACGTGGGGTGGCCAAAGTATTGGTGTTTCAGCTCCTTCCTACCCTTAACCCACCCTCAACTCAAAATCCCCTGGACTATTCTGTAATACCAGGAAGGATTAGTCTTTCGTACTGTTGGAATAATCTCAAATACACTTCCCACCCATATTCTTTGCATGCACTAATCATAATCATGCTTTAAAACTCATTTCAATTTGCATCTTCGGTATACTTTTTCAGTGTTCAACCATTGAAAATTCCAGCCCAACACCTTCCCTAAACTGGAAGAGGAGCAAAATTCTCACCCCACATATCGCCAAATACCGTAACTAAACCTCTCTCATGAGGTTCGAAACTTTCCATTTGGTTATAATTAGGTGTGTATGTTTTAACTCCTATTCCAGTCTAAGTTCCTTTAAAACAGGAATCCTCTTTAACACCTTATATTAATAGTCACCTAAGTATTACATGGAAAAAATCAAGAAGCTACACTTAATTTTGGAGGTTAAGTAAAAATTAAGCTATTCCAAATTCAAATTTAAAAAAAAATTTGTAGGACACATTAGTAGGACACATTGTAGGACACATTAGTCCTACAACAAGCTTAAAGAGAACACTATAATGAATGTGGCCCATGGAGGTTTAAGTAAACTTAGGTGAATTTATACTAAGCACAGAAGTGTGGAAGTTTGTCTACAATGTAATAATTACAAGTGCTTTTTAAAAAGAAGTTTTAGTGCATGTAATTGATATGCAGGTTAAAATTTGAAACTCCAGGGCATTTACATGGCCTGAAAGGATTTACATTTCTAGGTTATAAATGCTACCAAAGTACATGAACAGTATATGCCAAAGGGATTTTCTGCTCCTCAACCACATTTTGGCTGACTATAAACACTTCAACAGGAAACTCATCTAGGATGGCTTCCCTTGAGGAAGAACAGAACTGACTTAAAACAGGTTTAGTTTAGTACAGCAGAGGGCCTCATAAAACCCTGACTACTGCTAAACAAATCAACTATGAAGAATAACCTTTCCATGAATACCAAGAAAAAAGTTTTTCATTTCTTATTCATGCATCTTATCAATGGTACAAGCAACTAAAGGCCATTATATTGGACCTTAATGAACAATATTAATAATTAAAATAGAATTAAAAATTAAACCCAAATAAGAAACTCCCTATCATTTTCTATTCAAAATTAAGCTATGTGGTATCAACTTTATTTTCCTGACAAATTATCTTCTTCATTACCACAAACAAATTTATTCCTTCTTTCTACAGATTCCAAAATAATGTCCTATCATTATGCTTTGCAGAACCCTGAATTTTTATTTATTCCTTAATATCTTCCTTGCTCTCATCCTACAAGGATTTCTTAGAATTGTTTTTCTTCAGAAATAACTTCATAGTACATTTTAATAGTAGTAAGCAATGAGTCAACATTTGACTACTGCAAAATTTTAGAAAAGGACACATTAAAGGATAACTTTTAAAAAATTACTATGGCAGAAACCAACACAATATAGCAAAGCAATTAACCTCCAATTAAAAATAAACTTAAAAAATAAAAATTTACTGACAAATATGTTGTTATGCTTCATCGCTGTTTTTCCATATATCAGTTCAGTTCAATTCAGTTGCTCAGTTGTGTCCGACTCTTTGCGACCCCATGAATCGCAGCACACCAGGCCTCCCTGTCCATCACCAACTCCCAGAGTTCACTCAAACTCATATCCATTGAGTCGGTGATGCCTTCCAGCCATCTCATCCTCTGTCGTCCCCTTCTCCTCCTGCCCCCAATCCCTCCCAGCATCAGGGTCTTTTCCAATGAGTCATAGATAAACAGTAGTAAATAAAGCAATGACTCTTGAATACACACTATCATAAAAAGCTACCACTTCCAAATGTAAATGCAGTATCCTGACATGGAAGCTGCAAAATTGTGAATTAAATTCAGTCTCCTCTAAGACTGTCTATTGAGGATCCTTCTCTTTTTAAAGTCACTATTAAAAAAAAAAAAAAAAAAAGCTATTTCTGCATGAAAAAAAAAGCTACTTTTAAATGGCATTTCCCTAACAGCAGTTTCTGTCATAGATTTTCAATATCTATGTTTAAATTCTATGCTTATACAATTCTCTTACAAAAAATAACACATTTCTTTGTTTTTACTTATGAACGGTGAAACAGAGATCATTTTTCCAAATTCTTACCTGAATAATTGTGGCCAATATGTTTACATAATTACTTTCAGTCTGATAGAGCTCTTTTGCAACTTGCCACCTGGCTGACTGCTTTGAAGGAACTGGAGTAGAATTCTTAGTAGACTTAGTACAAGACTTTGGTGTTTCTAAAGGAAAAAGGAGGAAAGATTTAAAATGGAAGCCAGATATAAGCACCAAACACTGTACAGATTTAACCAAAAAAAAAAAGAGAGAGCGCGCGAAGGGTATCTATTCTTATAAATATACCACCATATATATTTTCATTAAAGTAGAGTTTCATCCTAGAATAAGGCCAGAAAAGAATAATTGTCATGTACTCTTCAAAAACGTCAAGATCATTAAAAAACAAAGAAATACCGAAAAGAAGAACTGTTCCAGATAAGAAGAGACTAAAGAAAGATAACACAATTTATAATCCTGGATTGAATTTTAACTCAGAAAAACCTTTTTGCTTTTGCCAAATAGCATGGTAGGATATTAGTGGAACAACTAGTAAAATCTGAAGGTCTATAGAGTAGATCAATGTTAAATGTTAATTTCCTAATTACAATTAACCTAATTAGACTCACTCCTCCATATTCAAAGCAAACTGACCATTTCCAAAAAACTCATTCTGTATGCTGTTACAAGTATTCTTGCTCCTCTTGTAATAAATCTCAAATCCAGCTCAGCTTTCTACACCTATCTGAAACTGACTTTTAATTCCTTCCATGAAAATTTAGTGACTACCTGTTCTATACTAAGGGCTTGCCTGGTGGCTCAGTGATAAAGAACCCAGCTGCCAGAGCAGGAGATTCGGGTTCAATCCCTGGGTTGAGAAGATCCCCTGGAGAGGGAAATGGCAACCCACTCCAGTATTCTTGCCTAGGAGGTCCCATGGACAGAGGAGCCTGGTGGGCTATAGTACATGGGGTCCCAAAAGAGTCACACATGACTTTGGGACTAAACAACAACTCTATTCCAGGCACTGGGAATAAAGCAGAGAAGACAGACAAGGTACTTATTCTCTTCAAGTTTACATGCTGGGGCAGAGAATAAAACAATAAAGGAGTAAACAAACAATTTCTAACAGTGGTAACTACTACTGAAGATGACAACCCACAGTCAGGTTGGTAGGAAGGAGTAGTGGGACAGGGCCTTACCTTTACAGAGAACCCGGTAAGACTTCTTTAAAATAGGGAGAGCAAGTATAAAGTTCCCGAGGTATGGTTTTAACAGTAGAAAAATCTGAAGAATAACAGACACTGTGACTAATACCCAGAGAGCATTAGTGGAGGACAGTAGCACATGACAGGAGAAGCAACTGAGGAAGGGTTACCCAGGAACCTGAAGCTGTGGCAATACAGAGCTTACTGTCTGTGCAGAGAACAGCATGTGCTAATTTACATGTTTTTAGAGACCTCTCTAAGTGCTGAATGTAGAAAGGCAAAGATGAATATAGGGAGACCATCTAAAGGACCATTGCAATTATCTAAGAGAGACCATTTATAAAGAAAAGGTTGATAAAGGAAGGGTAGCAAAGGAATAGAGATTGAATCAAGATTTCTAATGTGATTATGTGAAGAACAGCTTGTGTATTAGACATGAACAAGGAGGTGTGAAGAATACAGTTGAACAGGAAAAACCTCAAATTTGGGCATCATCAGCTATAGAAAGAAAAGCCATAGAATTAAATGAGATCACTTAGGAAGAATTCAATGGAAAAGAAATGACTAAGGAATAACATTCCACATTTAGAGTTGGAAAGGTAAGTTAGGCCAAGGAGAAAGACAAATGAGTGATATACAAAAGCCAAAATTTAAAAATGTGTCCAGGAAGGAGTAGCTGCTCATGTGCTGAATGCTGTTGACTATACAAAAACTGTCAGGCTCCCCAGCAAGAGCACTGAAATTCAACTGGAATGAACTGAAGACAGTAAAAAGAAAGGAAATGAGACAATGGATCAAGATAAATCCTTCAAGAGTAGTTATATGAAAGGGAAGAGAGAACTAGGATAGTCAGTGGAGAGTATTATGAAGTCAAGGGAAGGTTTTGATTATTTCATAAATTAGAAAACAACATATTTGTGTGCAGACTGAAAAAAAAAAAAAAAAGAGGGGAAAAAACTGAAGATCAAGGTACAAGAACTAATTATATGCAGCTTCCTGTATCAGCTGATAAACAAAGTAAGTTCACCTTTTTCTGACTTCATTGTACCTATTTTCTCCATTATTCATGTAACATCTCCTGTGATTCTTTGTGTTAACAATCTGCTCTCTGAACAGCTCTATCACTTTCTAGCTGTGTGACTCTAGACAAGTTTTACTTCTCTAATCTCAGTACAGTCATCTGTAAAACAGGAGCAATAAAACTTATCTTATAAACACACAAAACATACAAACACTTAGCACATAGCATGCAATTGTTAAATCTAAGCATTTCCATGTGCCTCTTCTCCTCAGCTAGAACAAAGGCCAGTCACTGTCGTACGGATTTATCTACATTCTAATAATTATTCTATTCCACTAAATTTAAAGATTTAAAAATGTGAATTACCTCCATAGTTAATGCTAGATTCTGGTGTGTTGGAGATATCTAGGAGTGACCCTATAGAAAGGGAATGTTCAGCTGATGGGCGCTTACGGGGAGGGAAAGGTGACAAGTCTGCCTCTCTTGAAAGCTGAGCAAGTGTCTCTTTTAAACGACGTCTTTTGCGATTGCTGTTTGGGGTATTTAGAGAAAGCAGTGACACTGATTTCTTGAGCTCAGGTGTATTAGCCTGCAATCAAAAGCACAAAAGCTCAATTTTACTTCTGTGGTTCTTTACTGAGACAAGAACAAAAGAAAAACACACTTAAGAATCTGATAAAATCTGGGTTTTGCACAATAATTTTACAACTACACATTTTTCCACATAATTTGGCTGCTTCATAAAACATAATAATCAAAGGACTATTGTAATTGTCTAACCACTAACACCTAATTCTTTTTCTCCACAGTAATATTACCATTACATATTTGCCTATAAGCTTGTTTATAATCTACTCTCCATTAGACCATAAATTCCGGGGAGGCAGGGACCATTCGTTCATATTTTGTTCAGTGTATCTCTGGCAGTTAGCACAGTGCCTGGATACAGTGCTCTTCAATATTTCTCAAATACCACTTGATTTTTTTTTTAAACTGTACTGTCTTTAAAAATGCATTGACAAAAAGAAAAAAGAAAAAAAATGCATTGACGATGTTGCACAAGGGCTTTCACGAATTGAGGTGAGCAGGGGCTTCTCGCTGCAGTGGCTTCTCTTGTGGCATAGCACAGGCTCTAGGCTTGTGAGATTCAGTAGTTGTAGCACATGAGCTTAGCTCCCCCACAGCATGTGGAATCCTTCCGGACCAGAGATCAAATACATGTTCCCTGAATTGGCAGGCGGGTTCTTAAGCACTGGAATGCCAGGGAAGTCCTACCACTAGATTTTTTTCAGAGTTCTCTCTTGCAATCTGAGGCATATTTTTTAAACTTTAGGCTCAGAAACTTATATTGAGAATAAGGGCCCAAAGAGAACACAACAGAGTATATATTTAGATTTTATACTTCCCCTTCAACATTCCATTCAAAATTATTAAATCCCAAACTGAAGTAAATTTTCCCTTGAAGCCTGCTTCTATATTTTTCTGTCACATTCTGGTGAACAACACCATTTTCACCAAGATCCAGCAATAAATTTTCCTTGCCTATAATTCCTTCTACTACAGTCATTTTTTTAAATGACATCTCTCCCTATTCTTCAGTTGCTCCAATACTTACAGGACAAATCAAAATGCTTTAACATACTAAAAACTTGATTCTGCCTATTTAGTCAGCTTTATCTGTTGGCCTTCTTTCCCACACTCTTTTCTGAAGCCATACTTTTAATGTACTTTTAAGCTTTCATACCCTCTCCCACCTGCTGTCTAACATGAATTTCCTTACTAAGTTAGCCAAGGAAGATGGCTCAGCATTTATTTGCTCTTTTCAATCGTTCCTGAGTCTCTGAGTTAGTGGTTAGAATACATACATTGCTCAATTATGGCACATTTCATTGTGTACTGTAATTTGTATGCACATCTCTCGTTCCTTTAAGGTTCTAAGTTTTTGAAGATAGGGATGTTATGGTTTATAATGGTATCACCAAGAATTAGCACAGAATGACATAGATTAAAATAAGATTCAATACATTAAATCTCCATAGACTATCCCTCAATATCCAACTGTTTAATTATTCTGACATTCCTAAACATGACAAAAAAACATGATCTATGTGCTAATTATCCTAGGTTCTTTTGGATAAAAAAGTGTCATCTTCATACAATCAAGCTCACAGAACAAATGAAAAAAGGGACAAACAGCATACCTTTTCATATAAATACATAGTTTCTCCAGCTCGGGCATCCATTTGAATGCTTCCCCAGAACCACTAGTGGAAAGAAGACTTTAATTAAGAATTTATCTCATCAGAAAAGCTATTACTAATGTTTTTTAAAAGCCACTCTTATTTTACAATTACTTGCCTCTTGTTTCACAACATAAAGTTTCTTTGAAGGTTCAAATGGAAGTTCTTTTACTATATTCTCTTCAACTATAAGGTGAGTGCATCTTTCATCTCCAACTGGTAAATAGTTTCCTCCTAAAGAGGAAAGCATACAAGCATACATAAGACCAGCTGTTTATCCCCAGGCCCAAATTTTTTAAAGAGACATATTCTCGAGGAAGTGATTAGGAGTAGGGAATAAAATATGTTAGCTTTTAAATTATGCTGAATTCTACCTTGCATTTTAGTCATTTCTTCCATATTGGTTTTCTCTTCATCCGAAAAACCCAGGAAACTTAAAATGCAATCTTGAAATGGAGGAACTTTAAATTCATTTCTAAAGTCATCAACTGATGCACAGAAGTCCCTAAAAACAAAGTACACTCTTCTAAAACCAGCTTAACTGAAATTCAATATAGGTGAAGCAGATCAATTTATAAATCTACAGTAACTTTCAAGGTTTTAGCATAATCCATTTATTGAAAATATTTTACATTAGGTCCTGAAATGTTCATTAAAATTATAGCTAAAAAAAAAACTGATGTGTCCTCAGTCATCCCAGAAGTAACTTCCCACACAGTTTAATCACAGGTAATTGTTAAAGATGCAAATATCTGCTCTGTACATGAAATTTTATATGTATTACAGGGGTTCTACAGTTTCATAAAATCTTAAGTAATAATCAAGTACATGAGCAAGGAATTGTGAGACTGGAAAGCTTAACAAGGTTATGAAATGCAATTACCACTTAAAATGTAACCAGACAAACGTAAGAAAAAATATAGCACAACCCAAACATCCAGATGCAGTAAGCTATTACCTGATAATTTTAGAATGCTTTTATTGGTTATTAAATTATTTTATAAAATAAAGTTCAAAGATATCATAGATGTCTTTCCATTTTCAATAACTATAATAATAATAAAAAAAATTTTGTTCCTCCTATACTTTATTCCCTAAGCTTCACCAAGACGGAATTAACTTTTCATATATTAATTTATGAATTTTGGGCACATGGGTTTCCTTATGACATGTGACTGATTCACATAATTAACAACTGAATTTCTAAATACTTACTGTTCATCCCGCCTTTCCCAAGCTTTATAAATCCATTCTGGTTTCATAATTGGAGTACCCAGGCTCACAGCTACCTAAAAACATAAACATTAATTATGATGCATTTTTACCTTAAATAACTGCATTCTTATAAGATATGAACAATTATAATTACATTCTTAGATCACTGCCCATCTGCTTTGTAACAAAATATAAAGAAAAATTAAAGAAAAAACTATCTTTCCATCATACAATCCAGGTTAAAATAACTTCCAAAACAAGTTCCACAAGGTCCAAGCTGTTTCATTTTATTTTAAATAAATACATCTCCCAAGTTGATTCAGTTCATCTTTATTACATTTCTATTTCTGTGTCTACTTAGAAGTATTAACACCCATGATAGCACTAAGAGTTTAAGAGAATATATCTGATTAGGTCACCAAATCTTAGATATGAATTCTAAGTATACCTCCCAGGAATTCAAGATTACCCTAAACTTACCATTTGCTACATATATACACTGATGGAGGGTGAGAACAAAGTAATAAACTCTTCAAGTGCAATCTTGAACTAAGACTTTAATCCCAATAAAAGTATTTTCTCCTGTTCTATAATTTTCACAAGTTAAATCTTGGAACTATTTTATAAGAACAAAGTTCTGCTCTAGATAAGAGAAAAATACCTACCCTCATCACCTTCTGACCCCCTTACTCACCAACGCTCATAGTAATTCTTTCCTAATATTACTCATCTAAAATGTTATTCACTTACCAACCTCCACTATCCTAATCATCTTTCAAGACCTAACTCAAGCTCCACTGCCTCCTTCAAACCTCAGGGGCCACACTCCTATGATTTAAAATTTTTTACTAAACACACATATAGCAAAAACTGAATTTCTGATCCTCAATAAATTGTGAGAGAAATAGACAAAATGAGAACACTTTCATTAAATCCATTACCAAACAATGCTATACTGAAATACACAAAAATACTAAAATTTACATACCCTGAATTTTTCTCCTTGTGTACAATTTGCCACCAAATGTGTAACTTTTGAATTAAAGTCTTTTCTAATAACTCCACCCATGTGATGAACCAATGTCACCAATCTGACCTCAAAAGAAAAAGTAAACATTGGTTTTTTTTGATTAATATAAACAAAATTTTAAACGATGTTTATAGTTCATTTAGCATATACTGATTTCTATTTATCAGGTACATGAAAGAATTTTTATAAAGTTTATGTTAAAAAAATTAAAGATTCATTTGCCTTACTGGCATAGGCAAAATCATACAGAGAGATAAGCTAGTTAAGATTAACATACAAAACTAAGTTAATTAAAGACTGGCTTTCACACAAGTGAAAAAGTAAATATATTACTTCTCAGAGGTGGGTGGTGAAGTAAAAAAGCTTGTTGCTTTGCCAGGCAAAGGGGGACACAACAGGCTTGTGTCCCAAAAAAATGTATGTCCTCAAATTACTACTTTTTAAAAGCCAGGTTGTCATCACATCAAGATTCTTCCCAGTGAATTATATTAATACCCCATTCAGTCAGTTCAGTTCAGTCACTCAGTTGTGTCTGACTCTTTGCGACCCCATAAATTGCAGCATGCCAGGCATTAGCTCCAACATAAATAATTTTACAGATCAAAGAAAGAAATTTCTATGAATTCTCCAGAGCAATGAGAATACTTTAAGACTAGATATATATAATAAAAAATGGCAATGCATAAACAAAAACTTCAAATAATATGCTAATAAAATACTTAAAAAGACAAGTTAAACAGACAGCTACGAAGTTTTTCTAATTCACAGACCAGCCACCCTAGACAAAACATTTGTTTGTTCACAAGCCTCTTCAGAGTGCTTCTTCACAAAGTTTAAGACCCCTTTCATACTCATAGTGGGCTTCCTGGTGGCTCAGACGGTAATACGTCTGTCTGTAATGCGGGAGACCCAGGTTTGATCCCTGAGTCAAGAAGATCCCCTGGAGAAGGAAATGGCAACCCACTCCAGTACTGTTGTCTGGAAAATTCCATGGATGGAGGAACCGGGTGGGCTACAGTCCATGGGGTTGCAGAGTCGGACACGACTGAGTGACTTCACTTCACTTCACGTTCACAGTAATTTCTCCTTCAATATTTTAAAAATAAAATCATGATACAACTACCAAAAAAAGGCAAATTTAAATTTATTTTTCTAGAGAAAATATTCTTTGACTAGAATGTTTTAAAATACTTACTAGTTCTTCTTTCTTCCTGAATCCAGTAAAACATAGTACTAGATTCATCATGCTGGTACAATAGAGTGGGCGACATGCAAATGGCAGAGGCTGAAGGATACAATTTTAAATCTGTGAGACTCTCTACAGAAAAAATAGAACACATCTTTCTAAACTAAACATATTTCCCTCTCTTGCCATTTAACACTCCAAACCCCAAAATATACTTGCATCTTTCAACATGCAAGAAATCGCAAGGATCAATTTCACAATAAAAGTTTCCATGATTTCCCATATCATATTTGATACACATAATCTAAACACACTTTACTACTGCCAAATAAAACATAAATATCCATACCCAAACCTTTGTTTCCAAAATGTACTTTGATACATGAGGTATTGTCTATAATAAAAGATTTCCATATACTACTGTAAATGCTTCAAATTAAAGTTAAAAGAGGTCAAAAATATTTTTCTAATAAATACTGATCATACATATACTTGAACCAAATATGATTCTAACTTTTCAGCTAAAAAATGGAGATAGTAAATAATTTAACAAATGATTTTATCTATCTATATATGAAAGAGAATGCTTAAAAACAGATATAAATTTAATTCCCACTATTGGGCAGAAATATACTTTTCCATAATCTTGGCCTTTAAAATGTTTATGTGTTTTTTAAAAACAAGACTTCTGAATCAAAACAGATAACTAAAAGATTATCATATGCTCATCATTAGTATCTATAATAAAAGAAGCACAAAGCTCCAAGCAGTTTAAAGTTACTCAGGCAAGCTTAAGAATGCCAAAACACAGCAATAAAATATGTATCACCTCTGCTACAACTTGAATGAAATGCTATTCAAAAACAAAAAGCTAAAGTAATTTCCCTAATTTATCAATAGAAACTGATAAAAATGCAATTGTGGTAGCTGTTCTATGTGGAAGAAAATTAAAGTTTATGTACTTATATATACACATCTTTGGTACTCAGGTTTAAAGCAAATTGCAGGTATTAAGATTTTGTATATACATATGATATTCTTCGGGCTTCCCAGGTGGCGCTAGTGGTGAAAAACCTGCCTGCCAATGCAGGAGATTTAAGAGACGGGAGTTTGATCCCTGGGTCAGGTTCGTTCCCTGGGTTGGGAAGATCCCCTGAAGGAGGGAGGGCAGAGAATCCCATGGTCTGGCGGGCCAAAGTCCATAGGGTTGCAAACAGTCGGACACAACTGAAGCGACTTAACACGCACGCACACACATATTATTTATGATTAAAGGACTTCTGAGTTCTACAGAAGGTAGTACTATAGAGTAGCCACTACTATTCCTATTTTAAATATTTCATATTCTCAACAATTAATGAGATTTTTCTGCAAAAAATTCATTAATAAAATTTCATTAACCTTGAAAAGTTATATTAAGCATATATTCCTTCTTACCTCTCCTTTTTCTGCACAGTTTAATACAACTGGTGGTCCAATAACTCTACAATCAGCCTTGTATAACTCATTAAAGACAGAATCCTGGAAGTCCATGACTATGAATACATTTTCAAATTCTGGAGAATCCAAACTTTTAACTTCTTCAACTGATTCCATCTTTACAAATGGCAGTTTAATTTCCTTGATTTTTTTCCATGGCATTATTAAGAAATAAAATTTATATATTATAAAATCAATTATAAATCTCTCTAAATAAGACCCCCAAATCAACTCAGTATCAACATTTTTATTTGTATATTTGTAGAAATGTAGAAACTTAAGTTTTAAATCATACAATGAGCATTATACTTAATAGTGAAGTCATATTTCTTTACTTATTTATATAAACATATCTCTACATTAAGATTTTAAATTTTGAAAATTATCATAAAGGCGTAAGTTTCTGACATGACTTGGTAGCCATTATAAAGCATCTAGTATGGATATAAAAATAGGGATGATGAATTTTTTAAGTACACATATTTTGATAGTAGGATGCCTTAGAAAGATATCCAGAGTTGCTTTTTATTCTGACTGAGAAAATGATGCCATACACATAGTTCTTCCTGCACAGATTATAGTCAGAAAAAAAGAAAAAAATACTTTGACATGTAACATCTACAGAAAGTTCAGTATATATGAGGGAAATAAGAGAAAGATAAGAAAATATGGAGGCAACTACAACTTTGTATACACAGGATTTAAAAAGACAACTTTGTAACGTACATCCATGAAAAAGAATGAAGATAGTTAAGGATCTACATGACTTGTATAAAAAGAACAGAACCATTTAAAAGAAAATTCAAATGGGGGAGTCAATATTTGGGCTTTACTTCCCAGGCTGATGTGAAGGGATGACTTGTGTATCCCAAAACTCATGTTGAAGTTCTAATCCCCTGTACCTCAGAATGTAACTATTTCAAGATATGGCCTTTCAAGATGTAATAAAGGTTAAATGAAGTCACATGGGTGGATTCTAGTCCGACTGTATTAGAGGTGGATAGGTGTCCTTGTAAGAGAGGACATCTGGACATACAAGAGAGATATGCATGCACAGAAGATGAGCCACGTGAGGATAAAGCAAGAAGGTGGCAGTCATCGACAAGCCAAGGAAAAAGGCCTCAACAGAAACTAAACCTGCTGACACCTTGATCATGGACTTTAGCCTCCCGGAAAGTGAGAAAACATATTTCTATTGTTTGAGCCGCCCAGCATATGTTATTATGGAAACCTTCACAATCTAGTATTAGCTGGTATAGGGAATTAGAGATATTTCATACAGTGAGGTAAATTACCTGATGACTGTCAAATATTGACTTGCAATTATGGAAGTAATGCAAGAATTTGGAATAAAATAAAATTATTGAGGAAAAAGTAGAGTTTAAAGTATTAGATCTTCACAAATACATAAGTGAAATGTCATTTAAATTTAACAATGCCAAATTACTCTATAAGGATTTCATTATTTATAAAACATTATAGTTTGAGGTTTCAGAAACATCCAAATTTTAAAATAAATGTCATAGTTTTCATTAATCTAGTTTCAGAGTGTTCAAAGTATACCTCACGTCTACTTTAGGCCCAATCACCATTAAGTGGACTATAGAATACAATCAAAGGAAGTGCAGCATGCCACATGCAACGAAAAGCTTGACCTACCATATTAACAATACTTTTTATTAATTTTTCATCCGATTTTCCAGGACAACTTTCTTTTATCTTTATAACAGGGACTTCCATTATGTTAATAGTCTGTGGAAAAGAGACTTAATTATGAGATTAAGAAAACTATAATTTATGCACCGATGGAAGGAAAATAGTCTCTTTAAAAAAATAAAATAAAAAGCTAAATCTCCATACCTTTAAGGCTTTTATAAGTTCTTCTTGTTTTCCAGATTCTTGAACCAGTATGACTCTTGTTTCAATCTGAGGCATTTCTTCTATTAAAATTAAAAACGTTTAAGTAAAACACTTTTATTATTCACTAACATCGAAATCAGTAGTCTCCAACCCCTTTTTGGCTAGATCTGTAATGTTTTCCATCTTTGAGATAATAACATTCCCTGAAATTAAAATGACTTAATTCCTGGCTTTTAAAAAAAATCTCATCAGGTATCATTTCAGAAGAGAAACATACTGTATTATAAACAAAGTATTCAAACATTAGCACTCTTCATAACCAAAGAAAGCATTCACCAACTTGCAGTCATCCTCTTAAATAGTGCATACAACTCTATGAAAGATACGTTAACACAATGGAAAGGGAAGAAGTGGCTCTTCACCTACCAGTCCTAAATGAATATATTCTAGCTAACAATATTGCAGCTAGATTGCCCTCACATACAGCAAAAGCAATATCCAACAAGACACCCTCTCCTTCGAAGCTGGAAAATGCCAAACAATAATAAAAAAAATCTAGTGCAATGGGTTTTTGATAACAAGTTTTTACTGAATGCCTGTACCCTAACTTAACAATATTACAGTCAAATCATAAGAAAATCGCTAGTCAGTAAGTTTAGGATTAAAAGAGTGATTTGGCATTTTAAAGCAGATAACATGTTTACCTTCAACACATGAGGCAGATCTAATACATAAGTTTTCCTTAGAAGTTTCGGCAACTTTCGAATCAAAAATGGAAGAGTCTGCCAAGCCTGTACTGCCAGTAGTGGATGCTAATGCACTATTATCAGCCATTGTTTGTTCTCTTCTATGATGGCTGAAAAAAAAATGTAAATAAAATTACAAAAAACGAACATAATTGTTAGGCAAAAACAAGCATTAACACCTACAACTTACAAGAAATATCATTACCCGTTTTTTAAAAATACTGAACTGAAGGAAGTCAATCAACTTCTGAGGCTCATTTTGCTCTTTATCTATAAAATAAAGATACTCTTACCTGACTCATAGAGATACAGTAAAATAACAATGTAACAAAAATACATTATATGTATAAAAGTACAAAAGTACAGGATATTACCAGACAGTCAAAAAGTACTCAAAATGTACTCATAAATACTATGCTACCTCCCCCTCCATACCTTTGCCCTCATCCAAACTATTTCTCTTCCTATTTTCATTTATCATGTCACCATCATCCCCTAAATAATCCCAGTCAAAAACCTGATCCATCCTTACTCTTTCATCTACCTCATTTGCCCTCCCCCAAACTGCTATCAATCCCTCAAGCATCTCTGTATCTCTGGGATCCAGCCAGTCGTTTTGTGGCCAATGCCACAATGCCCACTTGGTGAAAAACAACAGTTCCAGACAACTGTCTCTATCACCGGTTTCTTCAGAGGTCACGATCCACATGGTTTTCAGGGTATGGTTTTAAAAATAAATGTGACCATGTTACTTCCCTCCTTCAAACTTGCATGAGAAGGGCTTCTTAGACAATCAAGTTCAAATTCACCGTCCAGTTTACGCTTTCATCCTAGCCCACCTATTTAACCTCACCTCCTCTATTTCCCCAAGTCCATATGGACTGTACTGCTCCGGCCACAAAGAATTCCCCAGATTTTTGCAAACAACTTACTCCACACCTACTTGCATTTAATAGGGCTCAATTCTCCACCTAGCACGTCTTTCAACGCATCACACCACTTGACTTGTCTTCTGTGGATTTCTCCAAACTTCTCATATATAACTGGACTGCTCCCTTATCTGTATTTTCATATCACCTTACAAAAGTTTCTCCTCTAAAAGATTTCATGAGACAGTTAACAAGTGTCATTATGATCCTGGACTATGAAAGAAAATCTTTCTTTTTTAAATGTCTAGGACTTAGGAGTTGAAACGTTAAGCAAACAGGGAATAAAGAAAAAGCTGAATAGACCTTTATCAATTCAAACCGGAGTTTTTAATGTAAGTTTATTATCTTGAGGTAAATTTCCAGAATACTGGGCAAATACAAAGAAGACGCCATATCTTATTTAAAGGTGCATACCTGATCTAATTTACCTTTTCCTACATTTTCAGAATAACAAAATACACAACTAACTTTCACTAGATTTTTAACAAAGTAATGTTTAAAGTATTATTAGCCTCATTTCTGCAAAGTGGTATCAAACAGTGTGACAAGGTACACACTAATAATAGTAGACTTAAGCCTGATTATTAAGTGCACTAACTTATACTAGTTGCTTCAAAGTCAAGCAACTCAGCTTCCAGTCTCAACTCTGCACTTAGTAGGTTATATCTCAGTTTCCACACCAGGACTCAAATCCAATTGTGATAAACTTATTAGATGATGTCTTTACATGAGTGACAATTATTCATTCTCATGATGCAGGGAAACATTGAAGGCAGGAGAAGGGGACAACAGAGGATGAGACGGTTGGATGGCATCACTGACTCAATGGACATGAGTTTGAGCAAGCTCTGGGAGTTGGTGATGTACAGGGAAGCCTGGTGTGCTGCAGTCTGTGAAGTTGCAAAGAGTTGGACATGACTGCGTGACTGAACTGAACTGATAATATTCACAATGTGAACATTTCTCATTGTTTTACCATACATCCACATCAATCATTATTTAAAGGCTCCCCAAAGGAGAGCTCCAATAGTTGTAAGAGTCTTAGAATAAATAATAAACTCTATCCAGCCCTTATTTTTCTGTTACCTCTCTCACACTTAAATGTTTCCAGTGAAAAAGAAAGGCTCTAAACAGGCTTTCATTTCAAGTCCCCTTAAAAGGATGTTAAAAAGAAAAATCCACCACAACTACTAACCTATATGCTGCAACTACTGAAGCCAGGGCCCAACTACTGAATTTTTGTGCTTGGCAACAGAAGCCACCACAATGAGAAGCCCATGCACCACAAGAAATGAAGAGCGTAGCCCCAGATCGCTCACCGCAACTCGAGAAAGACCATGTGCAGCAACAAAGACCCAGCGCAACCAAAAATAAAATTTTCAAAAAAGAAAGAAAAATCAAGACATGATTGCTGCTTTAAGGAACGTAAGAGCGAGTCTTTAATAAATCAAAAATACCATGAGTTCACATTTTTTCACTTATGCCTCTGTTTTAAGACCATCAAAATAGGGAAGTAACTAAAAAGTAAAATTGTCACTGATGATACTATATATGATCAGTTTATTGCCAAAATAGCTTTCAGTCAGTTCAGTCGCTCAGTCGTGTCTGACTCTTTGTGACCCCATGAACCGCAGCATGCCAGGCCTCCCTGTCCATCACCGGAGTCTACCCAAACCCATGTCCATTGAGTCGGTCATGCCATCCAACCATCTCATCCTCTGTCGTCCCCTTCTTCTCCTGCCCTCAATCTTTCCCAGCATCAGGGGCTTTTCAAATGAGTCAGCTCTTTGCATCAGGTGGCCAAAGTATTGGAGTTTCAGCTTCAGCATCAGTCCTTCCAATGAACACCCAGGATGATCTGCTTTAGGATGGACTGGTTGGATCTCCTTGCAGTTCAAGGGACTCTCAAGAGTCTTCTCCAACACCGCAGTTCAAAAACATCAATTCTTCAGCGCTTAGCTTCCTTCACAGTCCAACTCTCACATCCATACATGACCACTGGAAAAACCATAGCCTTGACTAGATAGACCTTTGTTGACAAAGCGATGTCTCTGCTTCTTAATACGCTATCTAGGTTGGTCATAACTTTCCTTGAAAAGAGTAAACGTCTTTTAATCATGGCTGCAGTCACCATCTGCAGTGATTTTTGAGCCCAGAAAAATAAAGTCAGCCACTGTTTCCACTGTTTCCCCATCTATTTGCCATGAAGTGACTATGCCAAAGTCTTTGACTGTGTGGATCACAATAAACTGTGGAAAATTCTGAAAGAGATGGGAATACAGACCACCTGACCTGCCTCTTGAGAAACCTGTATGCAGATCAGGAAGCAACAGTTAGAACTGGACATGGAACAACAGACTGGTTCCAAATTGGGAAAGGAGTATGTCAAGGCTGTATATTGTCACCCTGCTTACTTAACTTATACGCAGAGTACATCATGAGAAATGCTGGGCTGGATGAAGCACAAGCTGGAATCAAGATTGCTGGGAGAAATATCAATAACCTCAGATATGCAGATAACACCACCCTTATGGCAGAAAGTGAAGAAGAACTAAAAGGCCTCTTGATGAAAGTGAAAGAGAATGAAAAAGTTGGCTTAAAGCTCAACATTCAGAAAACTAAGATCATGGCATTCGGTCCCATTACTTCATGGCAAATAGATGGGGAAACAGTGGAAAACAGCTTTAACATTTAGAAAAAAGATGCATGCTAAAGTTACCGTGTATCAACAGTCTGATTACAAACTGAAAAGCACTAATAATTTCTTCACATTCATGTATTCTGTAAGCTTTTAAGATAAACACACACAAAAAAATCAGTGTTCATAAACCCATACAGATTACTTTTCATCTGAGAACATACTCAAGGAGTTTTTAACTAAATACAACATATGCCTCTTTCCATAACAAAGATAAAAATCTGTCATTTAAACAAGTTTCCTTTTATTTTTTTAGGCAATCATCTTTCAGGGTGGAGGAGCTAAACGCCATACTGGACATGTTGGTGGTGTGATTGACAATAACATTGTTCATGTTACCTAATACTGTCATTAACAAAGAACTTTTATTTAACCAATTTGTGGCACTGTTCTAAACCTTTTACTTGCATTCATTTAATCTTTGCAACAATCCTAAAGGGCAGGTACTGTTATTATACTCATTTTACAGATAAGAAACCTAGAGCAGAGAGATAAACTTCCCCCAGGTCATACTGTTGGTGGCAAAACATTCCATTCCGAGCCGCTTTCAGAGGCTGCGCTTTTAACCCTTAAACCCATACCCATCTGTACGCGGGGTGGAGAGCCGCAAAGGGCTGGCATTTTACATTAAATACTAAAAACTAAAGATTCCAGGAAGAATCCAAGACTGAAACCACTAAGTAATCTGAGATAAGCCCCCAAAGGCCACAGCTGCCGGCCCCCAGATCCGCAGAGCCCATTGTGGCTTGCCAAGACCCCCTTTCCGACAACTCCCCCCTTTGCCCAGAAACTCTTTCGGAAAAAATATCCAACCCGGCAAGAGATGACGAAGCATAGCAGCCAGGATGACCTCCAGCCCCCGGCCGCAACCCGGCCCCGCTGTTGGGAAGACGGCGGGGTGGTTTCCAGAGCCGGGAAGCCAGGGCTGGGTGCTCCGGAATTCGCGGTCACCGGGGCGGGGCCGTGGGGCACAAGCACAGCGGCCCACTGCCCTGGGGACGCCGGCCCACTCCCACCTCCGCCACGCGCACCCACAGAGCCCTCACCACTCTCAAAGGACGCCCTGGAAGTTCCACCTTTTCAAGCACAGGTCCTTCTCACTGTTACCGCCATTCCTCGCCGGCCGCAGCCACAGCCAATTCAAAAAGTGAGTCGCTCTCTCTAAAAGGCATGCCGATTGGCGCGTGATGTCAACCTCTTTCCCATTTGCTGGAGTCTCCAGAGGGGCGGTGATTGGCCGCTGCGCACCTCCCCGCAGACGCTGACGGATTGGTCGAGCGTGTGTTTCAAATAAACCCAACGGCTCCGACGTCAGAACGTCACGAATTTGTAGAGAAGCGCCGGGATGCGAGCGGTAGGTGGCGATGGAGGCTCCTGGGTTTCTGTGGGAGTGATTAGCAGGTGTGTCTGAGGCTACCGCTTGTTTACTCAGTAAACATCCCATTTCTAGGAAGAGGTTGAGTGGATTTTCGGTCCCCTCAGCTTTTCTTTTCTTTTTTTTTTTTATGGATTAGACTCTGCCAGATCCCTTAAATGTAATCTGTGCCTTGACAGATGAATTTTTCCTCAGTGGTTCCTGTGAGCTGTAAGATTTTTCTGCCTGTATGCTTCCGGCTTCAGGAATTTAAACGTGTGTTAAGGAGCTTAGAGTTTGGTAGTTGTCTTGGTGTCCAACACATGGGAACTTGGGGTCTCGACAGCTGGACTTTCAGAAGCCGCCTATTTATATCCTGACGTATGTAAAGCACTGTGCTCTAGTCTAGGGAATTTCACGCATGATTAGAATAAATTCTTAGTGTTTCTAGCACTTTTTAAAATATATAAACTTGCATTTGAACAAATGTAAAACTATGGCATGAGATTCTAGAATTTTCTGAAGCCAAAGTAAATTGTTTCCCGCTGCACCCTCTCTTCCTCGAGGTCTTTTGCTGCTTTCCTCTGACGTCTAGCCAAGTTTATCATCTTTCCTATAATTCCTATTGCTATAATGAAAATCTTTTCTTTGTTTCCTATTAATAAATATAATGCTCTGTGCCACCGTCTCTTAAAAAAACACACCTCCCAAAGGTGAGTTCTGCGTAGTTTCAAACTATTTGCTGGTTAGATAAAGGCAGAAAGGAGAATCCGTTGCTAGAACATTAAATTTGGACAAGAGAAGGAAAACATACTTTGTAATGGAACACTTCCTAACATCTCAAACAGATCCTCAGTATTTAGAATTTTTCCTAATTTTGTCAGGCTACTTTAGAATGCCTGAAAAGCATGATGCATTCCACAGAATGAGTGAAGCAGTGTGGTAATTACTGGTTTCCGTCTTCATAACTGAAGAATATTTACCTTCAGCCCTCCACTTAATACCATAATAACTGTTACAGCAAGGACTTCCCTGGCAGCTCAGTGGTAAAGCCTCTGCCTGCAGTGTAGGAGACACAGGAGACGCAAGTCCAATCCCTGGTCCGGAAGATTCCCTGGAGAAGGAAATGGCAACCCCTGGAGAATCCCATAAACAGAGGAACTTGGGGGGCTATAGTCCTTGGGGTTGCAGAGCTGGGCTCCATTTGAGCATGCACGTGAAGGTTACAGCAAAAGCAAAGAAAAACAGTCACTGAAATTTCACACACACACACAGTTATTTCACTGTGGAATGTGCTTTTGTATTTAAACGGGTGTGGAAAAACAGTTACTGAAATTTCAGGCACACAGCTATTTCACTGTGGAATGTACTTTTGTATTTAAACTAGGGTGTGCCCAGCATTCCAGAAAGCCTCCAGACTGAAAAGATATTAACCTAGTGAGGAAAGAGTCAAACACAACTGAGCATACACACAGTGAAGAAAGCAACTTACTTCCTCTGTGTATTGCTTCCTGTTAAGCTTTGTACACAAATTTATTGATTTCCTACAATGAATCACCACACAAATTGTATGATAGCCTACGAAAAGTTATAGTTTATTTTCTTGGCCCCACAACATGTGGGATCTTTGTTCCCCAGCCAGGGACTGAACCCATGCCTCTTGTATTGGAAGTACAGAGTCTTAACCACTAGACTGCCAGAGAAATCCCTATATTTGATTCCTTTTAAGGGATATGTGGCAGTTTGACTAGCAAATAAACGCACTATGATGACTCGATGGACGTGAATCTCAGTGAACTCCAGGAGTTGGTAATGGACAGGGAGGCCTGGCGTGCCGCGATTCATGGGGTCCCAAAGAGTCAGACACAACTGAGCGACTGAACTGAACTGAACTGATGATGTTCTAATATTTCCTAATCTTGTGACATCCTTTTCATCTCCTAGGCACATAACTGCAGGCAAATAACAACTTTCTATGCCTCAGTTTGAGTTTTTATAAAAGGGCACTTACCTCATTACTGTTGTTGTGAGGATTAAAATTTGATATGCATAATTAAAACTTAGCAACTAAACAACAACAACAAAGCATATAATATACATTCAATAGATGTTAACTGTTACTGTTATGTTTACCATTACTCTGGCTGCTGCTGTTGCTGCTGCTATTACCAACTCAGCTGCAGCCCTATAATTACCTGATGGGACTGATGTTTTCTACACTACCTTCTCAACTCTGACCATAGGAGCAAGGCTCCTATGTTTCTGTTCCCTTTGCCCCATCATTTCCCCAGCCACAAATCCTGCCAGACCAAGCTTGTTGTAGCAGAGACCTTCATCATGTTATTCTCCTACCAGAGGGAGGACAGTCCTTCTTCCACACCAAACCTGATCTCTCTTCTCTTTTAAGGGAAAGCTTGCAATGCTCATGATGTCTCCTCTTGTCTGGAAGATAAGGCCATCTTGTTGGTGGCCTTGGCCAGGTTTCTGTCCCCTTCCAAGGCAGGTCCCAGCCAAGATTTTTTATGTGAAATGTGAATCTCTTCCTTCAGGTACCTTCACTGGAAATGTAGTTATTGAATGCATATATCAAGGGGACAAAACTGTTCACAGTACAGGATAGATAGATCAAAAATGAGAACTTCCTTGAAAGAATAGACCATTTAAAAAATTCTTATGTCATTCACAACTCCTAAGATGCTGAATGAACAGGTTTCAAACAAAAAATACTGCAGAAATTGAATTAAATTTAAGTACTTAGTATATTAAAGTGAGTGACATTTTCATCAAGCAATAACATAACTTCTGAGGTGGGGAAATGAAATGTAGAAGATAGAACTACTGAAATTCTTCCTTTGAGGATCAACTTCCCTACCTTCATCTCTGAATTGAGTGACACACTGGACCATCTTTCCTGACTCTAAACTTATAGGTTTCTACTTCAGTTTATCCCCTCCTGTTTGTGTATAGTTTCTTTTTTTCCTTACTCCCTCCCCTGTCCATCTCCATCTTCTTTTTTAATCAGTACTCCTTCAGGGCAGCAGAGAATGAGGAGTTAGAAAAGTTAGTTTAGAATTATGGAATATCTTTCTCCACCCTATTCCCCCCCCACACACATTCACAAATATGCACATTGCCCATGCCATCACTCTTCAAATCAGAATGAACAAGATTTCTCATAGCTTTGCGGTTTGTTCTGATCTGCTAATAAGAACTAGTATATCTAAAAGAATTATTAAATTTGTTGCAATAAATGGGCAATATTCATTGTGATGAACTTTGTTTCTATTACCTAAAGGTGTGATGAAATATGTTACAATTTCTAGGTTTTATTTTTAAGTATGAAATGTCATCAACCAATAATACTATTTTATAGTAAATTTTAATATTTCATTATAGGATTAAATGTTTTACCATAACTAGATATTGTAATGGCACACAGAATTCATGTAATTGTTTTTCTCCTATATTGTCATACTTTTCCCCTCAAAGCATTTATGACATACATAGCTATATATAAAGCCACACCAGGTACAGATACAAAGATTCAGTTTATCCAAGAATTTATCATTTAAGAGTTTTGTTCCAAAATCTTTAATGAGTAGCCATGGAATTCTACTTTCTTGAAGTATAGTCATTAACATTTTCCAATTAAAATGTCATATTTCCAAGTCGGTTTTAATATAACATCTTCTAACCTGTCATCTCTGCCTGTGAAACAAGCTTTAGAGATTATAATCACTGTGATACAGAAGAAGTTATTTTATATACCTCAATAGTCAGTAATTAGGATATGAATCATTGCTTTATTTTTATGAATCATTAGGCTATAAATCACTTGAATAGATTTGCAAGACTATACAAATTTACCACTTAAAGTTTCACTTGAACAAATAGAATTAGCTTTCCTTGATGAAGCAAGAGGTTTCTAAATATGATGAGGCCATTTTTTCAATTATGTAATTTAATTAGTAAAATTTTAGTGGAAAAAGAAATCTCAGTTCACTAGTCTCATTCTTTCTTTTACAAATGAATATTACAAAGGCCTACAACATAAAGCTTATATTCCTTTACCAAGGTCAGGTAACTAGTTAATGCCAAAACCAATATCAAAAATTATTTCTATTAAGCTATTTTGTCCTTTATTAAAGATAATAATAATACTAATTTATACTTCACATTAAACTTAAAAGTTGTTCTTGTTTAGTCGCTAAGTTGTGTCTAACTATTTCGTGACCCTGTGGATTATAGCTCACCACGCTCCTCTGTCCATGGGATTTCCCAAGCAGGAGTACTGGAGTGGGTTGCCATTTCCTACTCCAGGGGATCTTCTCGACCCAGGGATCAAACCTGCGTCTCCCGCACTGGCAGGTGGATTCTTTACCACTGAGCCACCTAGGTAGCCCAAACTTAAAAGTACCAATATCTTTATTCATACTGCTTATATTTTATTTTTGTATACATTAAGATACTCTCAGTCCCATAAGAGCCTTGTTAGTCCTGTTCACCAATGTATTGATCTGTAGCATCTAGCAACGATTCCTGGCACATAGGATGTTCTCAAAAGTTATTGCATGAATAGCATTGTAATTGATCTCCAAGAATCCATATTGCCTTCCTCTAATTAATTATCCAGTCTGCATTCAGAATGACATTATGCAAATCCAAACTCATCAGATCCCTATCTCCTTAAAACCCTTCAATCCTACTAGGCCTACATGACCTGACCTCTACTCATTTCCATGCTCACTTTCTTCCTCTTGAGTTCTATTCTCTCCTTTCTTCTAACGGATTTTTGCATATACTCTTCTCTCTACCAATTCCTTTAATCCTCTTTCTTTTAACTTAGAGTTCAGTTCAGTTCAGTTCAGTCACTCAGTCATGTCCGACTCTTTGCGACCCCATGAACTGCAGCACGCCAGGCCTCCCTGTCCATCACCAACTCCTGGAGTTCACTCAAACTCATGTCCATTGAGTTGGTGATGCCATCCAGCCATCTCAACCTCTGACATCCCTTTCTCCTCCTGCCCCCAATCCCTCCCAGCATCAGAGTCTTTTCCAATGAGTCAACTCTTTGCATGAGGTGGCCAAAGTATTGGAGTTTGAGCTTTAGCATCAGTCCTTCCAATGAATACCCAGGACTGATCTCCTTTAGAATGGACTGGTTGAATCTCCTTGCAGTCCAAGGGACTCTCAAGAGTCTTCTCCAACACCACAATTCAAAACCATCAATTCTTCAGTGCTCAGCTTTCTTCACAGTCCAACTCTCACATCCACACATGACCACTGGAAAAATTATAGCCTTGACTAGATAGACCTTTGTTGGCAAAGTAATGTCTCTGCTTTTGAATATGCTATCTAAGTTGGTCATAACTTTCATTCCAAGGAGTAAGCGTCTTTTAATATCATGGCTGCAATCACCATCTGCAGTGATTTTGGAGCCCCCAAAAATAGTCTGACACTGTTTCCACTGTTTCCCCATCTATTTCCCATGAAGTGATGGGACCAGATGCCATAATCTTTGTTTTCTGAATGTTGAGCTTTAAGTCAACTTTTTCACTCTCCACTTTCACAGTCAAGGGTTTGGCATAATCAATAAAGCAGAAGTAGATGTTTTTCTGGAACTCTCTTGCTTTTTCAGTGATCCAGCAGATATTGGCAATTTGATCTCTGGTTACTCTGCCTTTTCTAAATCCAGTTTGAACATCTGGAAGTTCATGGTTCATGTACTGTTGAAGCCTGGCTTGGAGAATTTTGAACATTACTTTACTAGCACGTGAGATGAGTACAGTTGCAGTAGTTTGAGCATTCTTTGGCATTGCCTTACTTTGGGATTGGAATGAAAACTGACCTTTTCCAGTCCTGTGGCCACTGCTGAGTTTTCCAAATTTGCTGGCATATTGAGTGCAGCACTTTCACAACATCATCTTGAAATAACTCAACTGGAATTCCATCCCCTCCACTAGCTTTGTTCCTAAGGCCCACTTGACTTCACATTCCAGGATGTCTGGCTCTAGGTGAGTGATCATAGGTGAGTGACCACTCCCCTAAAAAAGGTTTCTATTATTTTTACTTTAATTCATATTTATGACAATTTTTCAGGGAATATTAAGCAGTATATTTCCATAATTAATAATTTTTACAAAAGGATAAAATAATTTACATCTTTAATTGACAGTTGAGTAAATTACCAAAGAACAGAATGGTTTTTATACCATTTTAGTCCAGCTATGAATGGATAAGAGTTAATATTAATGGTACAAAACTGATGAGATAAAATGTGCCATTGTTTATGAACATAGGCAATTATCCATTTCAAAAATTCAATTTTCCTGCAACCTACACTTTCATTCATTATACACTAATACTTATAAACTGCCTCTTCCATGCTATCAACTGACTTGTAAACATCCAAGTTATCCTAAAGTGATTCTATCTTCATTTTAGTTTGACAGTAACTCCATCTCTGTAGGGTAGTATTTACTATGACAACAATTTGAATACTTTGATTATACTTAGATCTTTTGTTGCTGCTATTTAAATGAATGGAAAAAATGTAATTGCGATTCAGTTGAAATAAAAATGGAACCTAGGCCATCAAACAATTGGATATTTGGCCTCAATTGGCATAAACATTTAGCATAAGCAGATTTACTGTGGGCTTAATAATAGAGGAAAAATTACATGTAAGAAATAATAGAAATGCATTGGAAAATATTTTAAAGGTGAGATAGTTTTGTGATATTCAAGTGCATAGTTCAACTATATATAAATCCCATGCCTAGAAAAAAAATTAACATAAATGAAATATACAAAATGTTGTTAGTGTTTGTATCTTGACTGCTGTATTTAGAGAGATTATTTCTTTCTCTCCTTTCCTTTTTTTTTGTGTGTGTACTTTTCAAATTTTCTATCATGAGTGTTTTAGTAGACAGTTGTTTTCCTGGCTGTTAAACCGTTCCTTCTAAAAACAGTGATTTCCCTTTTGAGGAATTCCTCATTGAATATGGTTTTAATGGGAGGTAACATTTGTCTATTACCATAGATTTGAGTGGAGCCATCCTCTTCCCATGATTAGAGCTCAGTCAATCTTATGCTTTCTCAGAGGACTTTGAATTTTTAGCATGTGCTAAAGATATGGAAGGGCTTCCCTTGTGGCTCAGATGGTAAAGAATCTGCCTGCAATGCAGAAGACCTGGGTTAGATCCCTGGATCGGGAAGATCTGCTGGAGAAGGGAATGGCTACCCAGGCCAGTATTCTTGCCTGGAGAATTCCATGAACAGAGAAACCTGGTGAGCTACAGTCTATGGGGTCGCAGAGTTGGACACGACTGAGAGACTAACACACACGTACAAACATGTGGAAAGAGTTAAGGATCATATACATTCTAATAGCTTCAACAGCATGCAGAGCAGATTCTTTGGGTACAGTAATCTTGGCTTATGTTTCCACTGCCTATATCTCTGGAGCTCTCTAGCTTCTGCCCATTTCTAAAAGTTGACTATTAAACTGATTCTGTGAATTTGCAAAGTAAATTAAATCCTTTTTTCACTTCAGGATAGATTTGGTACCAAGTTCCAGTGAGGATGTGTAGTAACATGACCTCTTATACATTGCTAGTGTGGATGTTTCTTACAAAATTGAACACAATTTCCAAAAGACCCAGCAATACCATTCTTATGTACGAGTCTTTTTCTTTTTCCCCACTCTCAAGATCATAGTTCATTTATTAGTTCAGATAAAAAAATAGTATGCATATTAGTGAATCTTAAAATTCAACTCTGGAGTTATACACCATCTAGTTATTTTTCATTGAATATTAACCCCCCCCCCAAAAAATCTCTAAACACTTGAAGGTCCCACTAGTAACATGAACTATGGCAATTAAAAAATTGACACTTAATTTATTCTATATTTAGTATTTACATAATGAAGCCAATGGTGATAAAGAAATAGTAAACAATAAACTTTAAAAAGCAAAGATTTATATTCTTACAATGTGCTAATTATCATAATTGTATGTAAAAATTAAGATTTAGTAGAACTTTCTGTTACAAAATTCTTAATCATATGAGTTGTAGTCATTACTTGCTAACAATTTACATGCAACGTCTATTAGTACTGATACTGGATTTTTTCCCCAAAAAAAGTGTGAGTAGATATTTAAGAGCAGACATTAATTTACTTGTGGACAGAAAAAAATAAAACTGTATTTAAGATTAGTATTGGGGACTTTTCTGTTGGTCCAGCATATAAGACTCTGCACTCACAATGCAGGGGACCCAGGTTCAATCCCTGGTCAGGGAACTAGATCCTGCATGCTGGCACAACTAAGAGCCCAAATGCTGAAATTAAAGGTCCCACATCCCACAGCTAAGACCCAGCCCAGTCAAATAATAATGGATTTTTAAAATAATCTTAAAAAAAGACTAGTACTCATCACTAGCCTCTTCTCTATAGAGTGATTAAAATTGTAAGACCAAAAAAAATCCCAAGATGGAGTTGCCTAGGCAGAGAGAATCATGCATGGCACAGCTCAAAAAATTCCTGGGATTAATCAGACACACATCTTTTCTCTCTCCTTCAATGATGAGGAGTGGGTTTGCCATCAAATTATAACAACTGTAGCAAGTAAGTGGCAACAGATGTACAACTAATTAAATCTTGCAAAATACTGAGATGGGAAGGGGTGGTCAAGAGGAGGAACAATTTATATATTATTCAAAGTATATATACCATAGGGCTTCCTGGTGGCTCAGACGGTGAAATACTCACCTGCAATGTGGGAGACCTGGGTTCAATCCCTGGGTTGGGAAGATCCCTTGGAGAAGGGAACAGCTACCAACTCTAGCATTCTTGCCTGGAGAATTCCATGGGAAAAGGAGCCTGGCAGACTACAGTCCATGGGGTCACAAAGAATCAGACACAACTGAGTGACTTTCACTTTCATATACAGCATAACTGGAATGAATGAAGCTCATCCCAGACTGGCTGTGAAACAATTAGACCTTTATGATTTAATAGTTAAAATTATAACAAGTATAATAATACAATAGATTTATATAGGAGGCAACATCCAAGCAACCTTATATTATTTACTGTGTTGTTTCAACTTAAATATAATTTTGCTAAATATATATCTCAGCTGAGCACTATATATAAAATATCCTAACAAATACAGATATTTACCTTTGGTGAGTTAAAGACCTTTTGGTGACTTCTGTCTGAATTGCAGGCAGAATGCTACTTGTACACACACATGTGGAAAAACTCAACCTGAGGTAATCCAAAAGATGTGCATGGGAGGAGACTTTGAGGAAATTTTATTCAAAATTGCTAAAAACTAGGAAAAACCCAAGTGTATATCCTTAGTGAATGCATAAAAAGGAAATACAAAACCTGGGAAAATAATCAGCAGTTTACATGCAACAAAATGGATGACTCTTATTAAGTGAAAAAAGCATCATATTAAGTGAAAAAAAAAAACAGAAAAAAACTACATGTTGTATGACTCCATTGATGTAGCATTCTGGAAAAGACAATGATAAAGGGACAAAAAATATAACAATGGTTGACAGGGCAAAGGGGTAGGAGTCAGTCTATGCAAAATGGCACTAGAGAACTCTTTGGGATGATAAATGGAAGTACTCATGTCTTGATTTGGTAGTAGTTACACAAATGTACATCTTTGCCAAAAGTCATGAATTTTACTGTACTGAGTAATATTTTAATAAACATAACTTTTAAAAAGAACCAAGTGGAAATTTTTGATGTGGAAAATATAATACCTAAACTAAAAAATTAACTGGGTGGGCTAAATAGATTATGATTAATAATAATAATAATGGGCTAAATAGTAGATTACCCCTACTGCACTAAGGAGAAGGATGAGCTTAATAATATAATGGAGTCAGTCAATTTGAAAATAAATCAATAAAAAGTATCCAATTATAAGAACAAAGAGAAAATTTTGGGGTAAACAATGAGAGCTTTTGGAACCTGTGGGAAAGTATAATATATAATTGGAATCCCAGAAGGAGAGAGAGAAAGGGGGAAAATAATTTTAAGAAACAATGACCAAAATGTTCTCAAATTTGGCAAAAGACATAGCTTTGCCAGAAGAAAAAGTTTCTATCTCAAGACGAATTTAAGATAAATACAAAGAATGGCTTGGATATCATGGTCAAATTGTTGAAATCCAAAGAAAAGGCAACATCTTAAAAGCAGCCATGGGGAAAAAAAGACACATTACAAATAAGAGGACAACAATTTGCAAATAATACTGACTTCTCTTTAGAAACTGTGGAGACCAGGAGACCAGTGGTACAACATTAAACAAATACTGAAAGAAAAAACTTAGTAGTGATGAGTCAGACACAACTGAGCGACTTCACTTTCACTTTTCACTTTCATGCATTGGAGAAGGAAATGGCAACCCACTCCAGTGTTCTTGCCTGGGGACTCCTAGGGACGGGGGAGCCTGGTGGGCTGCCGTCTATGGGGTCGCACAGAGTCGGACATGACTGAAGCGACGCAGCAGCAGCAGCAGTTTTTAGTTTTAGTTTTTTCAGTTAGTACCCAAATTTTATATCCAGTGATGATATCCTCCCAGAATGAAGGCAAAATAAAGAGATTTTCAAATAAAGGAAAACTAAGAATTAATTGCTAGCACACTGACATTACAAGAAATGCTAAAGAAAGTTTTTCAGGCTGATGATTCTACCTGGAAACTTTAATCCTCAGGAGGAAATGAAGAACTTTAAGAAATGGTAGATAACTGCATAAATGTAATTGAACTCTATTGATTTCTTTAAAACACATATAACTGCTTAAAACAAAAATTATAGCCTTTTATATGGGGTGAAACAGAAATGAAATATACATATAACAACTACAGCATAAGGTAAGGCAGGAGATAGTGGACTTTCTTGGTGGTAGGGTGGATAATGATCTTCCTGCCAAAGCAGAGGACTCAGATTTGATTCCTGGTCTGGGAAAATTCCACATGGCACAGAGCAACTAAGCCTGCAGACCACAACTACTGAAGCTGGTGCACCTAGAGCTTATACTCCTCAACAAGAGAAGACAAAACAATGAGGAGCCTGCACACCACAATAAAGGGTATTTCTCTGTCCACAACTAGAGAAAGCGCACTTACGGCATATTAAAAAGCAGAGACAATTACTCTGCCGACAAGGTCTGTTTAGTCAAAGCTATGGTTTTACCAGTAATCATGTATGTATGTATGTGAGAGTTGGATCATAAAGAAGGCTGAATGCCAAAGAATTGATGCTTTTGAACTATGGTGTTGGAGAAGACTCTTGAGAGTTCCTTGGACTGCAAGGAAATCCAACCAGTCCATCCTAAAGGAAATCAGTCCTGAATATTCATTGGAAGGACTGATGCTGAAGCTGAAACTCCAATACTTTGGCTAACTGATGCTAAGAGCTGACTCATTTGAAAAGACCGTGATACCGGGAAAGATAGAAGTCAGGAGGAGAAGGGGATTACAAAGGGTGAGATGGTTGGATGGTATCACCAACTCAATGGACATGAGTTTGAGCAAGCTCTGGGAGATGGTGACGGGCAGGGAGGCCTTGTGTGCTGCAGTCCATGAGGTCACAAAGTGTTGGACGACTGAGAGACCAAACAACAAAAATATGCACAGCAATGAAGACCCAGCACAACCAAAAATAAATTTTTTTTTTTTAAAGAAAGACAGGAGATGGTAAATGAACTCATATGGTTGCAAAGTTTGCACATGTTGTTTTAATCTGTTTAGGCTGTTAGAACAAAAGTAACAGAGACTGGGTGGTATATAAATGGCAGTAATTTATTGCTCACAGCTCTGTAGGCTGAAAGTCCAAAATCTGGGTTACAGCATGGTGAGGTTCTGGTGAAGACCTTCTTCCAGGTTGCAGACCTCTGATTTCTGACTGTATCCTCACATGGTAGAAGGGGTAAGAGATCTTTGTGCATTCTCTTTTATAAGAAAAACAATCCCATTCATGAGGGCTTCACCCTCGTGACATAAGCACCTTCCAGAGGCCCTACATTCTAACACTATTACACTGGGCACTGAGATTTTTACATATGAATTTTGCAAGGATGCAAACATTGAGACTATAGCAAATGTTATGTGAAGTGGAGTATGAAAGTTGACTATATACTGTAATCCCTAGAGAAAACACTAAATTAAGAATTCAAATAAAAATGCAAAGAGGCAAAGAAAAATTGGGAAATCCCATGGACAGAGCGGCCTCGTGGGCTACAGTCCATGGGGTCGCACAGTGAGTCGAACATGACTGAGCAACTAAAACAACAAAATTCAAAAACATTTAAACCAGAAGAAGGCAGGAAAAGGGAAAAGAAAGAACAAAAAACTGACAATCAAAAAAAAAGTAATAAATGATATATCTAAATCTGGAAGATTTAAACAGACACTTCACAAAATTATACAAACTAATGGTAATGACCAAGATGCACATAAAAAAAAAAGTGCTCCATGTCATTAGTCATCACAGATATGCAAATAAACAGCAAAATGAAATAACACTATACACTCATTAGAATGTAAAAAGACTGATAAATAAAAAAGACCCAGATTCCCCCACAGTCTGTCTCTCCCATCAGGAAGCTTCCAAAAGCCTCTTATCCTTATCCATCAGAGGGCAGACAGAATGAAAACCATAGTCACAGAAAACTAACCATATGGATCACATGGATCACATCCTTGGCTAACTCAATGAAATTATGAGTCATACTGTGTAGAGCCACCCAAGACAGACAGGTCATGGTGGAGAGTTCTGACAAAACGTGGTCCACTGGAGAAGGGAATGGCAAACCACTTAGTATTCTTGCCTTGAGAACCCCATGGAAAGTATTAAAATAGGCAAAAAGATATGACACTGAATGATGAACTCTCCAGGTCAGTAGGTGCCCAATACGCTACTGGAAAAGAGTGGAGAAATAACTCCAGAAAGAATGAAGAGATGGAGCCAAAGCAAAAACAACACCCAGTTGTAGATGTGACTGGTTATGGAAGTAAAGTCCAATGCTGTAAAGAACAATATTTGCATAGGAACCTGGAATGTTATGTCCATGAATCAAGGTAAATTAGAAGTGGTCAAACAGGAGATGGCAAAAGTGAACATCAACATTTTAGGAATCAGTGAACTAAAATGGACCAGAATGGGTGAATTTAATTCAGATGACCATTATTATATCTACTACTATTATTATATCTATCTATTATTATTACTACTGTTGGCAAGAATCCCTTAGAAGAAATGGAGTAGGCTTCATAGTCAACAAAAGAGTCCAGAATACAGTACTTGGGTACAATCTCAAAAACAACAGAATGATCTCTGTTCATTTCCAAAACAGACCATTCAATATAACAGTAACCCAAGACTATGCCCCAACCACTAATGCCAAAGAAGCTGAAGTTGAATGGTTCTGTGATGACCTACAAGACCTTCTAGAACTAACACCAAAAAAAGATTTCTTTTTCATCATAGGGGACTAGGATGCAAAAGTAGGAAGTCAAGAGATACCTGGAGTAACAGGCAAGTTTGGCCTTGGAGTACAAAATGAAGCAGGGCAAAGGCTAACAGAATTTTGCCAAGGGAACACATTAGTCATAGCAAACACCCTCTTCCAACAACACAAGCTTATATACATGGACATCACCAGATGGTCAGTACTGAAATCAGGTTGATTATATTCTTTGCAGCCAAAGATGGAGAAGCTCTATACAGTCAGCAAAAACAAGACCAGGAGCTGACTGTGGCTCAGATGATGAACTCCTTATTGCTAAATTCAGACTTAAATTGAAGAAAGTAGGGAAAACCACTAGACCATTCAGGTTTAACCTAAATCAAATCCCTTACGATTATACAGTGGAAGAAAGAAATAGATTCAAGGGATTAGATCTGATAGATAGATTGTTGGATGGCATCACCAACTCAATGGACATGAGTTTGAGCAAGCTCCAGGAGTTGGTGGTGGACAGGGAAGCCTGGTGTGCTGCAGTCCATGTGACTGCAAAGAGTTGGACATGACTGAGTGACTGAACTGAACTGAAATTAAAAAAGACTGATAATACCAAATTTTGGTGATGATGTGAGAAAATCACACCAACCATTATTGGTGGATGTAAAAAGCTCCAAGCTCTTTGGAAAAAGATCTGACAGTTTTCTACCAAATTAAGTATGTGCCTACCCTATGACATTAATACTTAGGAAAAATCAGTACATCTGACCACAATAAAAGATTTGTATAAGATTTTTCATAGCTTTATTCATAATATCCCCAAACTGGAAACAGCCCAGGTGTCCATTAGAGACTGTATAAACAAACTGTGGTATATTCATACAAGGTAATATTATTCAGTAGGTAAAAAGGAGTGAATTGCTGAATCCCATAAAAATATGGATGTCTGACACTCAAAAACATTATGATGAGTGTAAAGAAGCCTCACACAAAAGAGGAAGGCTGTTTATATAAGGTTTAAGAACAGTCAAATCTAATCTATTCTGGGGGAAAAAATCAGAACAGTGGTTATCTCTTAGGGAATGGCTGCTGCTGCTGCTGCTGCTGCTGCTGCTGCTGCTGCTGCTGCTGCTGCTGCTGCTGCTGCTGCTAAGTCACTTCAGTTGTGTCTGACTCTGTGTGACCCCATAGATGGCAGCCCACCAGGCTCCCCCATCCCTGGGATTATCCAGGCAAGAACACTGGAGTGGGTTGCCATTTCCTTCTCCAATGCATGAAAGTGAAAAGTGAAAGTGAAGTCGCTCAGTCATGTCCAACTCTTCACGACCCCATGGACTGCAGCCCACCAGGCTCCTCCATCCATGGGATTTTCCAGTCAAGAGTACTGGAGTGGGGTCCCATTGCCTTCTCCATTAGGGAATGGAAATAGGGAATAATTGGGGAGGGGCATGATGGCAGTGACAATATTCTATATCTTGATAGCAGTTTGAGTTTCAGATATGTTTGTTAAACTCAATATATACTTGAGATTTGTTCATTTGTACTGATGTCTGTAATTCACTTTTTTTTTAAATTGACTTATTTATAGTGAAAAAGTTGGCTTAGGGCTCAACATTCAGAAAACTAAGATCATGGCATCTGGTCCCATCACTTCATGGGAAATAGATGGGGAAACAGTGGAAACAGTGTCAGACTTTATTTTGGGGGGCTCCAAAATCACTGTAGATGGTGACTGCAGCCATGAAATTAAAAGACGCTTACTCCTTGGAAGAAAAGTTATGACCAACCTAGACAGCATATTCAAAAGCAGAGACATCACTTTGCCAGCAAAGGTCCGTCTAGTCAAGGCTATGGTTTTTCCAGTAGTCATGTGTGGATGTGAGAGTTGGACTGTGAAGAAGGCTGAGCACCGAAGAACTGATGCTTTTGAACTGTGGTGTTGGAGAAGACTCTTGAGAGTCCCTTGGACTGCCAGGAGGTCCAACTAGTCCATCCTAAAGGAGATCAGTCCTGGGTGTTCATTGGAAGGACTGATGTTGAAGCTGAAACTCTAATACTTTGGCCACCTGATGCGAAGAGCTAACTCATTGGAAAAGACCCTGATGCTGGGAAAGATTGAGGGCAGGAGGAGAAAGGGACGACAGAGGGTGAGATGGCTGGATGGCATCACTGACTCAATGGACATGGGTTTGGGTGAACTCTGGGAGTTGGTGATGGACAGGGAGGCCTGGCATGCTGCGGTTCATGGGATCACAAAGAGTTGGACACAACTGAGCGACTGAACTGAACTGAACTTATTTATTTGACTGCAGCATGTTTTACTTGTGGCACATGGGATCTTTATTGTAGCTTGGGCTCTCAAGTGACTGTGAGGGCCCAGTTGCCCAGAGGCATGTTGGATCCTAGTTCCCTGAGCAGGGATCAAACTCATGTCCCCTGCATTGGAAGGTAGATTCTTAACCTCTGCACCACCA
Source organism: Budorcas taxicolor (assembly GCF_023091745.1). Classification (NCBI taxonomy): domain Eukaryota; kingdom Metazoa; phylum Chordata; class Mammalia; order Artiodactyla; family Bovidae; genus Budorcas; species Budorcas taxicolor. Next base: position 159,013,013 of record NC_068910.1, read on the forward strand.
GAGTAGTCCTGTAATTTACGTTAAAATGTGTAAACAAAAAAAAACAGATGAACTAATGTATATACACAGATATATATAGATATATGATAAAACCAGAAATAGTAAAACTTGAATGGTATCATCTAGATGGTCTGAAAATAGATGTTCACTGTAAAATTATTTTGACTTTGCGGTATAAAAATTTTCACAGTAAAATTTTGAGGAAAAGATTTAATAAAAATGTATTAAAAATAAGGGGATAGCAATGAAATATGAATGCGGATTAAATATTTAATAATATTAGGGAATTATTTTCCTGTGTGTGATAATGGTATTATGGTGATAGTCTTTTAAAATATCTTATCTTTTTAAAGACACATTCCAAAATAAGAAAATCAGATTTTTGAGATCCTTGCAAGTTTTTCTTTGTTTGTTCCCCAAATTTATATTTTTTTATCCATGTAAATTGCCCTTGTGAATTTACCATGGGGTCGCGAAGAGTCGGACACAACTGAGCGACTTCCCTCCCTTTCCCTTTTTCCCTATGGTTGTGATATATAAGTTCCGGAGCAGAAACAGAACAAAAGAATGACCCAGTGCAGGAATTCACAATTTATGGGATATGAGCTCAAAGGCGCTGGGACTCAAGAAGTTTTAAACAGACAATGACTGAGCTCCTGAAATTCTAGCAAGCATTAGGGATTAAGTAGTGTGTAAGATGCTAAAGACCAGAGAGCCACTCACAGGTAAAGAAATTCCATATTTTGGACAACAAAGGTGAATCACAGGAAACCTAAAATTCAGGTATTTGGGTAATTCTGAAAGTGCTTAACTTTTGCCCTATAGTGAATAAACTAATTCATGAAGTAGTCTGTGAGTTTTTTTTCAAGATTTGTATAAAATGATGTCAGTGCTTAAAGTAATAACACATAGAAAGCAATCAATGTTAGATATTACCATTACTAAGTATTTGACAATTTTTTTAGATACTTATTATACACTGGACACTGTGCTAGGCACTGAGGATAAAACTGTCAACTTGATGGTGTGGCCTTTGCTACCACTGACCTCAGAGTTTAGTGAGCTCTGTTTTGACAACCTCCATTTCATCACAGTGCTTTCCTTTTCTTACAGCTGGAGTTCACAAGGCAAAACTGCATGCTCACCATCCATAATAGGTAATTTTACATTAATATATATAAAATAAAAAATGTTTTCCTAATGCATACTAGTATGAAAGTTGTGATGCTTGATATAGTCACAGACGTGAAAAAAAATCAAACACTAATGCTTTGTCTCTCATTATTTTTACCTACTCTTTCACACACAGTTGAGCTTATTTTATAGAGCCTATTAAAATATTAGGCTATTTTCTCCTTCATTAAGCATAATTCCTTTAATTTTTCATTAACATTTTGCATGCTTTTCTTTTTGAAGATTAAATGGAGCTATTATGTATAATATCATAGACTTGAAATGTTTATCAATATTTTCAAATTACATTGTTTCATTTCCTAATTAGAATCCTTTCTTTGTTTTCTTTTTTTGCATGAATATGACTGACCACAGAGTTGGTATATATTAAATCACTACTCTTGGGAACACCAATATGAAATTAAAAGCCAATATCTTATCATATAGTAAACATTTTTAGACAGCACTCCTGTACTGTTTGATTTTTTAAAATTGTAAACCTGGATTACTTTTATAATTTAAAACTTGGGAAAACAAAACAGCCCTAATTGTGCCATTTTCCTTACCAAACCTTTGACTTCCTGCTACCAATAGTATACATCCTGGCACTTTCCCATGAACATCCAAGGTCTTTTACCAACTCTCTCCCAAGTAACAAGTACAAATATTTTCTCATGCTTTAAAAATAAGGAACATAAGTTAAAAGACCCATTTCCTGGAGACTCTTGAAATACCTTAAGGTAGAAACCACAATTTATATATTTATGAATTTAAGTTTTAATAATATTTAGTTAGATATTAACTCATTTATCCATAAACTTTACAAGTAATAGTATAAATCAAAACAAAAATAGACAAGTTTTCAGTCTATTAGTCTACTACATTATCTTGTTAGAACTGTAATGAATATATTTACTATCTTACTTAGTTTTCTAGAGAAAAACCAAATATATGTTTGATTATCAAAGATTATTATAGGGAAAAGAATTTCTAGTAAAGCAGACTTTGTTACTGTCTTAAGCAAGGTCTGACTTGATTTCCAGAATGTACTTTAGGCCTCAAAACAGAAAAAAGTTTTCTTACTGTGGCACAGTTCCTTTTCTTGAACCCGAGAAGTTGATGTAAGGATAGGCTTTGTTTCCTAGACCATAGGAATAAAGGACTAGGTTCTAGTTTATCATCTTTGGCTTACATCACATTATTGGGCTTTACCTCTACCTGTTTCACTTGGTGGTCCTTTTCTGTGTCTCCTCTCAAAATGTGGACATACTCTGTCAGGAACCAGTAATCCCATAGTGGCCTTCCTTTTCAGTAGGTCCTAAATATTAACAGTTCAGACTGAGTCAGAGTACACTGGGCTCCACTATATTTGTAAAGGATGTGAATCTGCTTCACAATCCTGGGTTCAAAAAAAAACTCATTTTCTTTATTGTTCTTAATTAGGGATGCCTGCCTAAGCTTTCTACTCAAAAGAATTGGTGGGAAGTTTAGCTGATTATATAGGAGAATTCATGTAAGGCAGACAGGCTCCACCTCTCTCTAGGATCATAAACAATCTGGGTCATCATATACAACATCAGAAAATTTGGAGGAAAGGATTTGGGTCTTCAGTCCAAACCCTCTGATCACCTCTGAGATGTTAATTATTGACGCCTGCACAAATTATTTACAGGCAGTCACCTCTACTCTTTTCATATTGTTGTTTAATTGCGAAAACATGTCCGACTCTTTGCAATGCAATGGATTTTAGCCTGCCAGGCTCCCCTGTCCATAGGATTTTCCAGGCAAGAATACTGGAGTGGGTTGCCATTTCCTTGATGTAGGGGATCTTCCCCACTCAGGGATATATCCAGCATCTCTCGAGTCTCCTGCATTGGCAGGCGGATTCTTTACCACTGAGCCACCAGGGAAGTACACCTACTCTTTTAATACCATGCTTGAAAAAGAGTATCATCTATTCTACAAATCAAGAGACTTTGTTTCAATCCCCAGTCCTCTCCAAGCTCCTGTTCAGCAGCTGCCCCATTTCTTTGGTCTCCTGGGGAGCTGCATGGGTCTGAGATCTTCCTCACTCTCAGGACTGACTCCATCATATTTCAGGAAAAATGCCGCCAAAGCCAGACTTGAATCCATCTTCACCTCAGGGAACTGATCTCTATCTTCTCCTTCTTCCTTCCAATCTTCTGAAACACAAAATGGCCTACTTCCTTAAGGGCAACAGTGGGAGTGCTGATGGGATCTTCAACATCATGGAGCTTTTTACAGAAAGGAACTCTCACTCGAATAGGTACTTAGTTCAGTGCTAACTTACTGCACTAATTATTTAAGCATGAATTATTATGAGATACTAAATCCAAATAAATTATATTTAAACATTGATTATTACTTAAACATTCGGTTCAGTTCAGTTTAGTCACTCAGTCGTGTCCGACTCTGTGACCCCATGAATCACAGCACGCCAGGCCTGCCTGTCCATCACCAACTCCCGGAGTTCACTCAGACTCGTGTCCATCAAGTCAGTGATGCCATCCAGCCATCTCATCCTCTGTCATCCCCTTTTTCTCCTGCCCCCAATCCCTTCCAGCATCAAAGTCTTTTCCAATGAGTCAATTCTTCCCATGAAGTGGCCAAAGTACTGGAGCTTCAGCTTTAGCATCATTCCTTCCAAAAAAATCCCAGGGTTAATCTCCTGGTTCAGAATGGACTGGTTGGATCTCCTTGCAGTCCAAGGGACTCTCAAGAGTCTTCTCCAACACCACAGTTCAAAAGCATCAATTCTTCAGCGCTCAGCTTTCTTCACAGTCCAATTCTCACATCCATACATGACCACAGGAAAAACCATAGCCTTGACTAGATGGACCTTTGTTGACAAAGGAATGTCTCTGCTTTTGAATATGCTGTCTAGGTTGGTCATAACTTTCCTTGAGAGGAGTAAACGTCTTTTAATTTCATGGCTCCAGTCACCATCTGCAGTGGTTTTGGAGCCCCCCCAAAATAAATTCAGCCACTGTTTCCACTGTTTCCCTGTCTATTTTCCATGAAGTAATGGGACCAGATGCCATGATCTTAGTTTTCTGAATGGTGAGCTTTAAGCCAACTTCTTCACTCTTCTCTTTCACTTTCATCAAGAGGCTCTTTAGTTCTTCTTCACTTTCTGCCATAAGGGTGGTGTCATCTGCATATCTGAGGTTATTGATATTTCTCCCGGCAATCTTGATTCCAGCTTGTGCTTCTTCCAACCCAGTGTTTCTCATGATGTACTCTGCATATAAGTTAAATAAGCAGGGTGACAATATACAGCCTTGATGTACTCCTTTTCCTATTTGGAACCAGTCTGTTGGTCCATGTCCAGTTCTAACTGTTGCTTCCTGACCTGCATATAGGTTTCTCAAGAGGCAGGTCAGGTGGTCTGGTATTTCCATCTCTTTCAGAATTTTCCACAGTTTATTGTGATCCACACAGTCAAAGGCTTTGGCATAGTCAATAAAGCAGAAATAGATGTTTTTCTGGAACTCTCTTGCTTTTTCCATGATCCAGTGGATGTTGGCAATTTGATCTCTGGTTCCTCTGCCTTTTCTAAAACCAGCTTGAACATTTGGAAGTTCATGGTTCACATATTGCTGAAGCCTGGCTTGGAGACTTTTGAGCATTACTTTACTAGCATGTGAGATGAGTGCAATTGTGCAGTAGTTTGAGCATTCTTTGGCATTGCCTTTCTTTGAGACTGGAATGAAAACTGATCTTTTCCAGTCCTGTGACCACTGCTGAATTTTCCAAATTTGCTGACATATTGAGTGCAGCACTCTCACAGCATTATCTTTCAGGATTTGAAATAGCTGAAGTGGAATTCCATCACCTCCATTAGCTTTGTTCGTAGTGATGCCTCCTAAGGCCCACTTGACCTCACATTCTAGATATCAGATCTTCTTAAATATTATATACACATTTATCAAACTAAAAAACAGATTATATTGATTATAAAACTTATTACTACTTTTATATTTCAAGCAATTAAAAAGTACTAATACTGTGGATTTAAATTTGTTTTTCATTATTTTTATATGATTCCTATTATTTCTCATGACCCTTAGAGGTTACCTTCCTAGAACTACAGAAATATTAATTACCTTGAGTACTGTAGTGCCAAATTAAAGAGCAGAAAACATCAATGCAGAGTAGCCAAGGTACAGTTTCTCAATTGTCAGTATATTCAGCCTGGTTTCAAATCTCAGTTGCTGATCTCCAGGTTGTACTTCCTTTCAAAATTACGTTTGGAGCAAAGACTCTAATGGAAAATTTAGGATATGCTATTTTGGGCAGAAACAAAGCCAGTGTTGATAAGAACTGCAGGGGATAAATGATGGCCTATTAAAGCTAGAGAACACCTTAAAATCGGTCTCTGCTCACTTCATTTTTCAAATGAAGAAAAAGAGAAAAGATGCTGGTGGCAAAGAGACAATTAAGACAGCCTTTAAAATAGTCCAGGAATTGTGATTCTATGGTCTCCAATAGGAAGATGGCAGTAAAAAAGAAGGCAAATGTCAGAGGTAGGGTAAACAAAACTGAAGACTTAATTGCTAACTGATTAAGTTGAAATGTAAGTTTTTGTATTGGTATCATGCTATGGGGAGTCGATTTTATCACAAAGGCGTAGCATATTCACAACAAAGGCCTTGTTTCTCAAAGCAATAAAATTATTAGAGCCACTCAATGGAGTGATTGCTCTGGAACAGTGCTTTCTTAAATCCCCAACAGGACTGGTTATCAAATTGGGTTTCCTTCATATTATGCAATAATTTTAGGGGCTTCAAAACAGTGCTACCTAAAGTGTGATCTGTATATTAGAACCAGTCAATACACTGTTATCAATTCACAGTGAGATAAATACAGAAATTGTGAGTAAGCATTTATAAACTTTAATACCAGTTTAACATTGCTGTGACGTTCAAGAGCATGAGCAGAGTCACTTAACAACATATTGGTCTGAAAGGATTGGGAAAGACCCTGGTCCTTCGCAGACAATTTGAAAAACTCTGTTTTCAAAGACAGGGGAAGGTATTCAAGTATATGAAATTACAAAAGCAGGTGACAAAAATTTAATATTGTATGAGACTATTTTTATAAATATATTCATTTATCCATAGTAAAATTAGAACTATATCAACCAAAAAAGATTAAATAAAATAGTGTACATAAAATAGTTAGAACATGGCCTGGTACATAAAAATACTCCACAGTTGTTTCTGATGCTGCTGGTGATGCTGCTGGGACCTCTCTGCAGTCGCCAGTCCTGTTCCTGCTGTTCTATAACCATAGGGATTTTAATTCTATTCCATAGCTCTGCTACCGCCACCTCGTGCTTAATGTTCCCTCACTGCTGGCGCAGACCCTACCCCAGGGGCTCTGCCTTATCGCTACGCTGTTCTAAACATGTTCACTGTTAATCACAGATTCTTCCCTTAGCAGCTAAGTCTCTTGACTCGTTTTCTTAGTCAGTTTCAACAGGCGTTAACAGGATGTTAAGCCTAACAAGAACCAGAAATACCTTAGGCTGTTTAAAAATCAAAATGCATAGTGTTGCTTGTGAAAGTCAACTTACATCTTCCTTGCAGTTCTTGATTTAAAAAAGAACAGGTATTTATTTAGAGGGGTATAGCTGAAAGAAAGTAAGAGATCACCTAATGAAGGTTAAGGAGTAAAACTTTGGTAACTATGTATCAAAGTCCATAATACATGGAACTCTGAGCAATTTTCTTAACCTTTCTTATCTTCTCTCTTACCCTGAGGTAGTAATTTTGCTTATCACCCCTTCAGCAGTGACTAGCAAAAGTATGTGGTCAAGAAATAATAGCTATTGTTATTAACACAACCCTACATTTACAGAGGGGGGAAACTAGATCAAAGAAGCCCAAGATCACATGATTGGTTAATAATTAACTAGAACTAGATGTCAATGCTCTTCCTTATACCCTTCACTGATTTTATAACTCAATTCTGAAATTCTATAAATTCTTAGAGATGCCTCAGCATTGCGTTTATTTGTGTCTTGGAAAAAATAGGCAACTATATATGTATATCAGGTTCAGCATGTGTTTTTATCCTGTGCATTCATTAATTTAATTCTGGAAATGTGGTGGTATAGACCTGTAAATGGGCTTCCCTGGTGGCTCAGCAGTAAAGAATCTGCCTGCAATGCAGGAGTCACAGGAGACACAGATTCAATCCCTGGGTGGTGAAGATCCTCTAGAGGAGGACATGGCAACCCACTCCAGTATTTTTGCCTGGAAAAAACCATGGACAGAGGAGCCTGGTGGGCTACAGTCCATAGGGCTGCAAAGAGTCGAACAGGACTGAAGCGACTTAGCATGCACATAGCACAGACCTGTAGAAGGATAGAAAAAAGGAAAAAGAATAAAGCAACTAAGTTGTATTTCCTCTATTTCCTATGTATGTGCCACCACTGGCTAGTGTCTGCCTTCAGGAATTCTCATGTATTAATGAGCTGTGTTTAGAAAATAATAAAAATCATCATCATTGTGAATTTATTCTATAAATGGTTATATCTGGGCTTTCTTTCTCTTCTAAACAACAGAACCAACTCAGTCTAGCTAGTTTTAACAGAGAAGGGCCAATCATTCTCAGAGGTTTAAGCCTCTTGGTGCATACATGCTAAGTCCCTTCAGTTGTGTCTACTCTTTGCGACCCCAGGGACTGTAGCCCCCCAGGCTCCTCTAGCCATGGGATTTCCCAAGCAAGAATACTGGAGTGGGTTGCCATATTCCTCCTCCAGGGGATCTTTCCAACCCAGGGATGGAACCCACAGCTCCTGCACTTCCTGCATTGCAGGTGGATTCTTTACTACTGAACCACCAGGGAAGCCCAAAGCTTCTTGGAGCTGTAACCAAAGCCATGAGACTGTCCACAGTGCCTCTGGGAACAATGAGCACAGATAGTATCACCAGCCTTCACCTCTGACGCCACTGAGAGCTCTGTGCCTCAGCCAGACTCTTCATAATGCTCTTATGAGTCAAAGGCATTCCATGAGTGCCACTGACGGCAGAACCTAGAACATACGCTGGGTGTCTGAGATGAGAGAGAGATTGGAGAGGTAACAAGCATAGTTTCTAGCTTGCAGACCTGGGATTCACAGTGTGGGAAATTGTGAACATTTAGAATGCTCAAAAGATTCCGAGAGGCCACAGACTTACAAGGTGCCCACTATGGTTCTCATGCAAGTTTTCTTTGGAATAATGTCCCATTCACATACTCCCAAACATATTCAATATAAGGTATATGAAGGATCAGATGATTCGCTCTTTAACATGGAATAAAATGAGTATTTTCAAGGAGATAAGTAAAACTTTTTGTTCTCTTTTTTCCTCCAACACTTCCTCTTTATCCCTTACTTTCCATCCTACTCTTCCTCCTTTTCCCTCATCCTTTTTTTTTTTTTTTTTTTTTGTATCTATGATTTCTCTACAGGGGTTTCCTAGGTGACTCAGTGGTAAAGAATCTGCCTGCCAGTGTAGGAGATGCAGGAGACATGGGTTCAATCTCTGGGTCAGGAAGATCCCCTGGAGTAAGAAGTGGCAACCTGCTCCAGTATTCTTGCCTGGAGAATTCCATGGACAGAAGAGCCTGGTGGGCTACAGTCTATGGGGTCGCAAAGAATCAGACATGACTGAGCAACTGAGCATGTGTGCACACGTACATGATTTCTCTAAATGTTTTTCAATAATCTGTATAAGTGACAACTGCATTAAATTTTAAGAAAGTATTGAGTGAATTACCAAGCTTTTTCATACTGTTAATGTTCTAGGTATTCATATCTACATTTCACTAAAATCTCTCTCCTGAGGTCCACAACTATATGTTGAACTGCCTACCAAAATCTCACTTTGGAAGTCTCACAATTACTCAATCTTTAGTAATCCCCAAACTGAACTCAATATTATACAAACCTCCTTCTGCTATATGTTCTAAGTGAATGTGCCACCTACCCAATTGCCCATGACTGTAAAAACTCTGGAGTCATCTTTAACTCCTCCGTTTTGTGAAGTTGGGAAAGTCCAGCAGTCCTGTGTATTATGCCCCTCTAAAGTCCATCCAGTTATTCCCACCCCTCCTGCTACTATCTTATTCAGGTTTCAGCTCTTTTCACACAGACCTTGGAAGTAATACTTCCAGGCTAACATCCTTACTTTCATCTTACCCTACCCACTACAGGCATATATTATCAGAATGATTTTTTTTTAATGTTGATCTGATAATGTCAATTACCTTCCATTCAGTTCAGTTCAGTCGCTCAGTCGTGTCCGACTCTTTGTGACCCCATGGACTGCAGAACGCCAGGTTTCCCTGTCCACCATCACCAACTCCCAGAGTTTACTCAAACTTCATGTCCATCGAGTTGGTGATGCCACCCAACCATCTCATCCTCTGTCATCCCCTTCTCCTTCTGCCTTCAATCTTTCCCAGCACAGGGTCTTTTCCAAGGGGTCAGTTCTTTGTATCAGGTGGCCAAAGTATTGGAGTTTCAGCTTCAGCATTAGTCCTTCCAATGAATATTCAGGACTGATTTCCTTTAGGATGGACTGGTTGGATCTCATTGCAGTCCAAGGGACTCTCAAGAGTCTTCTCCAACACCACAGTTCGAAAGCATCAATTCTTCGGCGCTCAGCTTTTTTTATAGTTCAACTCTCACATCCATACATGACTACTGGAAAAACCATAGCTTTGACTAGACAGACCTTTGTTGACAAAGGAATGTCTCTACTTTTGAATATGCTGTCTAGGTTGGTCATAACTTTTCTTCCAAGGAGCAAGCGTCTTCTAATTTCATGGCTGCAGTCAACATCTGCAGTGATTTTGGAGCCCCCCAAAATAAAGTCTACCACTGTTTCCATTGTTTCCCCATCTATTAGCCTGAAGTAATGGGACTAGATGCCATGATCTTAGTTTTCTGAATGTTGAGCTTTAAGCCAACTTCTTCACTCTCCTTTTTCAGTTTCATCAAGAGGCTCTTTAGTTCCTCTTCACTTTCTGCCATAAGGGTGGTGTCATCCGCATATCTGCGGTTACTGATATTTCTCCTGGCAATCTTGATTCCAGCTTGTGCTTCATCCAGGCCTGCATTTCTCATGATGTACTCTGCATATAAGTTTAATAAGCAGGGTGACAATATACAACCTTGACATACTTCTTTCCTGATTTGGAACCAATCTGTTGTTCCATGTCCAATTCTAACTGTTGTTTCCTGACCTGCATACAGATTTCTCAGGAGGCAGGTCAGGTGGTCTGGTATTCCCATCTCTTTCAGAATTTTCCATAGTTTGTTGTGATCCACACAGTCAATGGCTTTGGCATAGTCAATAAAGCAAAAGTAGATGTTTTTCTGGAACTTTCTTGCTTTTTTCGATGATCCAACGGATGTTGGCAATTTGATCTCTGGTTCCTCTGCCTTTTCTAAATCCAGCTTGAACATCTGGAAGTTCACAGTTCATGTACTTCTGAAGCCTGGCATGGAGAATTTTGAGCATTTCTTTGCTAGTGTGTGAGATGAGTGCAATTGTGCAATAGTTTGAGCATTCTTTGGCATTACCTTTTCAGTCAAGGTCACAAGTCAGCAGGGAGCTTCCTGTCTTCTGACTCTAGGCTAGTGCGCAGTACCTCCGTTCCTTTCAGAATAAAATGACGCCAGAGTATCTGACTGTCTTTGAACAGCTTGACAGAGCTTGTATGCCTCCTCTGGTCTCTGGCTGAAGAAACAAGAGTCATTGATATCTTCCTGGACTCCCACAGGGCACAGGCCCCACTTACTTCAGAAGGGGAAGGCGCCCATTTGTACAGATTCTCCTTCCATTTCCCACAGTCCACCGCTGCAGTGTCAGTGAAAGGGGTGGTAATAGAGGTAGGTGCTTGCAGTGCCCACCTTCCTCCCCTCCCCGAGGCCCAGCCTAGACAAGTTCAGGGGCCCAGCAAATCTGCAGGAAGGAGAGGCACATTTGGTCTCTAACCCCAAAGAGGCGGAGTTTGGACTCCTTCCTATCCCTGCTACTGCTACTGCTAAGTCGCTTCAGTCGTGTCCGACTCTGTGCGACCCCATAGATGGCAGCTCACCAGGATCCCCTGTCCTTGGGATTCTCCAGGCAAGAACACTGGAGTGAGTTGCCATTTCCTTCTCCATTCCTATCCTTACTAATGATAAATGTGTCTAGTTAAAAATCTGCTACCCTGACTTGTCAGCCGTGGAAAAGGCCTGGGCTGGGTGAACTTAGAAAGTCTACATGGACTTGGAAAGACTGGAAAGAATAACATTTCAAAACAACAAAAGTAAAAGAGTTAGCATAAAAGATAATTTAAAAACTAGAGAGATGCAGTTATTCAGTAGGTGATCAAAGAATTTCTAAAATTAATGAGACCTTCATTTACTAGAAATAAGCCAATTATACACTAAAAAGCTCATTATATGTATGTTTTTCAGAATAGCTAGGGAAGTAAGTCTCTTCTTACTTCTTTACTAGGAGTAGAAAGAACACAACTTCCTTTGTCGGATGCTGAGATCTCTACTACTGATTATAGACTTGATCTTGCAATTCTATATTCATTAAAGCTCTATAAAGTAACATGTAATAAATTAGTTATAAGTATTGTAAAAGCTGAATGATTCATTTTTACCTAAGGAAAGGAAAAATAACTTTAAGCCAATAAGTCTAGAAGAGCTTTATTATGGTTCATGTTTTCTTCCAATGATAGAATTTCTTGCCAAATAAACATTTCTGTAATTTATGATCACCTATTGAACTGACACTGTATTTTAATGATTCCTTATTTTTTCCCTCATAGATTACTTTTTCTGTGTGATAATTATTGTATTTTTCTTTAAAAAGTACATTTTAGAACCGTAAAGTACCTTTTGGCATATAATTCACCTGTATTTGCATCTCATATGACTTGTAGCTCTAGGAGCTAGAAGAAATCTTAGAGATACTAGATCCAGACTATTATTTTATGGATGAAGAAGCTAAGACTCAAGAATGATAAGTCATTTTCCCTAGTTCATATAGATAGCCTGTGATAGAGCCAAGTTACTAACTCCCAGCGAGCGTTCTTTCTATTAGGATAGGCTATTTGAGGAAATAAATTATGAAGGATTGTTTTATGATTTTAAAATTGGATAAACAGATGTAAATAGATGCAACTTTGAATGAAAGTCCAGGTTTATGTGGTATAAGATGGCACTTTTTAAAGAATTTTTAGTGACTTTTTGTTTCTAAGTTATTTTTTAACACATTATAGAGTAATGAATGAAGAAAATAAAAAATTTCAAAGTTAAAAGGAAAGTAAAATTATTCAAACTTCTGTTATATAAACACAAATGTATTTGAGGTATGAGTATATTTCTCTCCAATTACTGTATTTGTGTTGTTTCAAACATAATTGTTGCCATAATATTAATATATATTCATTCACTTACAACTAAGGACTAAGGAGTTCTTTTTTTTCTTTTTGTGGTGGTACCCTGTTTTTATTTTTATTTATTTATTTATTTTGGTGGTATTGGGTCTTTGTTGCTGCTTGCAAGCTTTCTCTAGTTGTCAAGAGTAGGGGATACTATCTGGTTATCGTATGTAGGCTTCTCTGCGGTAACTTCTCTTGTTATGGCTTGTGGGCTCTAGAGCACCCACTTGGTAGTTGTGGCCCACAGGTTTAGTTACTCCATGGCAGGTGGGATCTTCTTGGACCTGGGATCAAACCCACGTCCCCTGCATTTGCAGGCAGATTCTTAACCACTGGTCTACCTGGGAAATCCCGGTACCCTGTTTTTAAAATTATTTTAAGAACAAGGTATTCTATTTACATTTAAATATAATGTTTACTTATTTTAATATGTATAATAAACTTATTTATATACAAATATTTTTCTATAACAAACCATTTACATTGTTTCCAAGGTGTTTAAAAAAAATTAAATAACTAATCTTTACCAAAGAATGTTTCCTAAAGATTCATATTGTAGCATCATTTATAAAATAAAATTGGATACTGTTTATTTACCTACCTTTCTTAACATTTGTATGATCTATTCTAACTTTATAATTTTTTGGAGGAAAAATAGAACCCTGATAATTATTTTACATTCTCTGACTCTTGGAAGGTTAAACATTTTTTTATATCTCTTATGTTTCTTTACTAGCTGTGTTTTTCTATTACATGAATATAAACATTGTTCAAATGTATTTATCTTCATCAGTGGAGTTTTATATTGATAACAATTTTAAAATAACAAATTTTAAGTGTTTAAACAAATGCATCAGAAGCCTACCATATTTTTCCCATGTGTAACAAATTATTACTGAGTTACAAACTCTAGAAGAAAAAAATCCTAAAACACTATTGACATGATATAATGCTGCAACAGTTGAATCACTTTTCAGGAGTCTTGAAATTATAACTTGCTGAATTAATTGTAAAACTCCCCTTTTAATGACACACATGCACAAACAAAAATTAAAATCTGACACTTTTAAACAACCTTTCCCCTTACCTTTTAATTCTTGGTTTCAAGAGTTGTTTGTTTGTTTAAGGGCGGAGGCAGTGATGTTAATATGATAGTGCCATAGATATCCCTCATTTTTGTCTTCCTTCCCACCTCAACAACAAAAAAGTCAGCATACATCCATGGACAGAAGTGCCTTTGAGGGAGCTGTGGATTCTAGCATCATATGTCAAGGGACCCAGGAGGAGTCTTATCCCGTGTCAGGTGACAGGCAGACAAACCTTGATTCTAACTGTGGCCCTTGCAGTGATCCATAAACTATTTTCAGCCTTTCTCGATCAAGATCTGGTAGTCCTTAGAGAACACTGACTTAGACAGTCACTCACAAAACAAAGAGCTTTTGTGGAAGTCCATGTTTGTGGAGGAGAAATGCCCATACTCCTTTGGAGCAAAAAAAAAAAAAAAAAAGATGCATTGAAGAGAGCATTTAATAAAGACTAGAGGAAATGATTGGGAGAAGGCAATGGCACCCCACTCCAGTACTCTTGCCTGGAAAATCCCATGGGCGGAGGAGCCTGGTAGGCTGCAGTCCATGGGGTTGCTAAGAGTCGGACATGACTGAGCGAATTCACTTTCACTTCTCACTTTCATGCATTGGAGAAGGAAATGGCAACCCACTTCAGTGTTCTTGCCTAGAGAATCCCAGGGATGGGGGAGCCTGGTGGGCTACCGTCTATGGGGTCGCACAGAGTCGGACACGACTGAAGCGACTTAGCAGCAGCAGCAGCAGCAGAGGAAATGATTGCTACTTCAGATGTGAAGACAGCAACACAAAAACTCAAAAGAACATGATGAATCTAGGACACATAACACCACCAATGATGATCTGGTACTGAACACAAAGACATAGCGATCTCTGGCTTAACGGATAAAGAATGCCAAATAACTGTTTTAAGAAAACTCAGTGAGCTACAAGAAAACACAAAGACAACTCAGCAAAATCCAGAAACATGAACAAAATGAACTTAACAAAAAGACAGAAATTGTAAGAAAGAACCAAGAGAAATTCTAGAGCTGAAGAATAAAATGGATGAAATTAAACGTGCAATAGAGAACATAAGAGCAGACTTGACCAAACAGAAAAATCAATGATATTGAAGACAAGAACTCTGAAATTATCCAGTCAGGACAGATAAAAGAAAGAAGAAAGAAAGCCTATGTGAGTTATAGGACACTATCAAAAGGATCGATTTGTGATCAGGAGAAGAGAAGGAGAAAGGGGTAGAAAACTTATTTAGAGAAGTAATGCCTGAGAACTTCCCAAATTTGAGGAGAGAATCGGACATCCAACCACTTCCCTGGTAGCTCAGTGGTGAGCCTGGTAGGCTACAGTCCATGGGATCGCCAGAAGTAGGGCACAACTGAGTATGCACACATGGAAACATGACTAAGGATGCACGCATGGAAACAATGTTATGGGGCTTCCTTGGTGTCTCAGATGGTAAAAAAAAAAACTGCCTGCAATGCAGGAGATCTGGTTTTGATCTCTGGGTCGGGAGAATCCCCTGGAGAAGGGAATGGCTACCCACTCCAGTATTCTTGCCTGAAGAATTCCTTAGGCAGAGGAGCCTGGCAGGCTACAGTCCATCAGGTCACAAAGAGTCAGACATGACTGAGAGACTAACATTTTCACTTTTTTCTTGAATATCCAAGTTCATGAAGCTCATAGGTCACTACACAAAGTCAAAGAAACCCTCTCCAAATATCGTATGATATCCCTTATATGTAGGATCTAAATTAAAGGGTAATGAAACAAATGAACTTACTTAAAAAACAGAAAGAGACTCACAGACTTAAAAAAGGAACTTATGGTTGCCAGGAGGAAGGCTAGGGGAAGGGATAGTTAGGGACTTTTGAGTTGGACATGTACACACTGCTATATTTAAAATGGGTAACTAACAAGGACCTCTTGTATAGCATGTGGAACTCTGCTCAATGTTACGTGGCAGCCTGGATGGGAGGGCAGCCTGGATACATGTATATGTATGGCTGAATTCCTTCACTGTTCACCTGAAAATATCACAACATTGTTAACTGGCTATACCTCAATACAAAATAAAAAGTTGGAAAAAAAAAAAAGAAACCCTCTCCAAGACACATCAGAATAAAAATGTCAAAAATCAAAGACAAAGAAAATCTTAAAAGCAGAGAGGAAAAAGGGGAACTCTCAGAAGGCTATTAGAAGACTTTTCAGCAGAAAACTTACTAGCCAGAAGAGAGTGAAATGCTATATTCAAAGTGCAGAAAGAAAAAAAAAAAAACTGCAGCCAAGAGTACTTTACCTGGCAAAGCTGTCCTTAAGAAAGTAAGAAGAGATGAATACTTTCCTAGACAAACAAAAGCTGAGGGAATGTATCACTACTAGACCTTCCTACAAGAAATGCTGAAAGGAGGTCTTCATGCTGAAAGGATGATAATTAGTAACATGAAAACATATGACCGTATATTTTCAACACATTGCTAAAGTAAATATGTAGTCAAATTCAGAATACTCTAATATTGTAACATGGTAAAGTGTTAAATACTTAACCCTATATAAAGTGTAAAAGACAATTCTTAAATAAATACACAATATTAAAAAAGATAAACTGTAACATCAAAAACATAAAAGGGGAGTAAAGGATAGAGTTTTGTATGCAATCAAAGTTAAGCTGTTACCAGCACAAGATAGACTGTAACATTTATATTTTATGTAAGCTTCATGGTAACCATGCAGCAGAAACCTAAAGTGGATTCACAAAAGATAAGAAGAAGACAATCAAAGCATTCCAATACAGAAAACCATTCATTTACAAAGGAAGGCAGCAAGAGCAGAAGAAAGGAACATAGCAACTACAAAACAACCAGGAAACAATTGATAAGATGGCATATATAAGTTCTTGCATATTAATGATCTCTTTTTCACACTGTCAGCCTTTCAGATCTAAATATTACTACTATTTTATTGTTATTATTATACTTACTTTGGGCTGTGCTGTGCTGTATGTGGGATCTTATCAAACCCCTGCTGGACTGCCAGGGAAGTCCCTCAGATATAAATATTAGACTTTACCAGCTATAAACATCTATTGAACTTCAGCTATGTGCTTAGAACTGAGAAGAGACCTGGACATAGGGCTTAGAGCAAGCACTGGAGTAGCTAATAACTTTAATTTGTGGTTCAAATTTTTAAAGCGAATACTTTCTCAGAATATAGTGACCTAACAAAAGTTAATGCCAATAAAACTAACCAATGGTTTATTTTTCTAAGATAAGTATTTAAAAACTAAGAGGCAGTAGAGAAACCTAACTGAATATATAACTCACTTGATCTATTTTTAACATATTTAGTTGCTAAAATTAAAATGTCATCTTGACTATTTTACCCAAGAACTTAGCCCAGTAGACATTTTTGCAAGTGAAGAAAAGAGTGGAAGTGTTAGTCACTCAGTTGTGTCCAACTCTTTCAGACCCCATAGACTGTAGCCTGCCAGACTCCTCTGTCCATGGGACTTTCTGGTCAAGAATACTGGAGTGGGTTGCCATTTCCATCTCCATATTCTTTATTTATTTAAATTTATTTATGGCTGAACTGAGACTTCCTTGTGTCACATGGGTTTTCTCTAGTTGCAGTGAGCGGGTTTCTCCTTGCTGTGGCTTCTCTTGTTGTGGAGCACGGGCTCTAGGCCAGCAGGCTCAGTATTTGTGGCACATGGGCTTAGCTGCCCTACAGCATGAAAGATCTTAGTTCCTGAACCAGAGATTGAACGCATGTCCTCTGCATTGGCAGGCTTATTCTTAACCATTGGACCACTAGGAAGTCCCTGAATCACTTATTCTTGAGAAGTATACACTGATTATCCTGCCATTGATTTACATCAATGCAACTAAATCAGTGAAATGAATTCTGATTGTAAATCACTGACTCTGGTTCTACCAGTAGTTCAGTTAAGAACAGATTTGTTTACACCATTCACAAATCAACAGAAATTGGTCCTGGAAAGTGTCATGCTCTTCCACCAAACCTTTGACACAATATGCTTGCATATGCCTCTCTGCCCTTGTCTGTGTACTTCTATGCAGACATTCTTTCTGCACCTCTACTATAAAACTTATCAAGTTTTCTTCCATTCATTTTCCTGTTTATTACTTTTTATTATTTATTTATTATTATATTATTTTTATTTATTATTTTAACTTTACTTATTTAAATTTTGGCTGTGATGGGTCTTCACTGCTGCTCACAGGCTTTCTGTAGTTACAGTGCTCAGGCTTCTCATTGTGGTGGGTCCTCCTGTTGTAGACCATGGGCTCCAGGGCACGCGAGCTCAGTAGTTGCATCACCTCCACTAGCTTTGTTCGTAGTGATGCTTCCTAAGGCCCGCTTGACTTCACATTCCAAGATGTCTGGCTCTAGGTGAGTGATCACACCATCGTGATTGTCTGGGTCATGAAGAGCGTTTTTGTACAGTTCTCGTGTGTATTCTTGCCACCTCTTCTTAATATCTTCTGCTTCTGTTAAGTCCATACTATTTCTGTCCTTTATTGAGTCCATCTTTGCATGAAATGCAAAGGTACCTAACCGTTAAATGAGTAATAACTTTGGGCTTCCCAGGTGGTGCTAGTGGTAAAGAATCTGCCTGCCAATGCAGGAGACAAAAAAGATGCGGGATATATCTCTGGGTGGGGAAGATACCCTGGAGGAGGTAATGGAAACTCATTCCAGTATTCTTGCCTGGAAAATTCCATAGACAGAGGAGCCTGGTGGGCTACAGTCCTTGGTGTCTCAGAGTCAGACACGACGGAGCATGCACACACACCTTTGGTCAAAGATATCAGCTTGTGTCTTACTGCAGAATATCTTTCTCCTTTGGTAGTACCTGAGCTAATGCTGACCACATGCTGGTTTAAAAAAAATGGTCTCCCATGTTTTCTACTGACCTGATTTACCTTCAGATTTTAAAATTTCTGTATTATTTTAGAAGGTAGGTGTGTGTGTGCGTGCGTGCACGCACGTGTGTGGATGCACAGGCGTGTGCACACAATAGATTCTTTGAGCAGTGCCATGGTCATTTTTCTGCAAAGTAAACAGCCACTGATACTGGCCATGATCCCTCCCACATATACTCTTCTCCAATCAGCCTGAAATGTGAACAGTACAGTTTTGAGTTAGGAGATTTTTAAATCACCCTTCACAATCTATGAGTATATCATATCTCTCCCATCTCTAACATGTGTTCTCAATCTGCCCCTTTCTTCTGTCCCACCACAGTGGCCCCTGCAAGTCACCATCCTCTCTGATCTGGATAACTATTCTCTACACCACAGCTGGAGTGGTTCTTCTCAAATACAGATCCGATTCTGTTGCTCCCCTGCTGCAAGGTCTCCAGTGGCTCTCCACGGCACCTCAATATCATGTCCTACACAGTCCTAGATAACCCACCCTTCTGCACCCGTGCTACCTCTTGACTGGGCCTGCTCCACCACACCCTTTGCAGAGAAAGCTGTCTCGCCATCTGTCTGTTCCTTGACCTGGTGACATTTCAAGGCCACTGCTCTTGTTCCCTACCCTCTAGATTCCTGCATGGCTAACTCTTTATAGGCACTCAGGTCTCAGTTCAAATGACATCTCCTTAGAGAGGGCTTCCCTGATGGCTCAGCAGTAAAGAATCCTCCTGCAATGCAGGAGACCCAGGAGATGTGGGGCTGGAAGATCCCCTGGAGGAGGGCATGGCAACTCACTCCAGTATTCTTGCCGGGAGAATCCCATGGGCAGAGGAGCCTGGTGGGCTACAAAGAGTTAGAGTCAGACACGACTGAAGCGACGTAAAGTACTGAAGCAACTTAAGAACTGAAGTGACTTAAAGAAGCACGCACAATCCTTAAGTCCCCTTCATCAGCCAGTTTAAAGCAGCAACCAGCCACAAGGTGTCACACCACACTGTTGTTTTCTTCCCAGTCCTAACCTCTTTGGCAGCAGAGTTGAGCGGTAAAGCGCATGAGCACAAGGGCCAGACTCAATGGGCTCAACTCCCCAGTACACCTCTACTACTTGGGTAACTTGGGGACAAGCACTTCATCTTTCAGTGCCTCTGTTTTCGGAATAATAAAAGTACATTCTTCATGAGAACTGTTGTAAAGACTAAATGAGTTTATACATTCAGAATGTTAACCACAGAACCTGGTTTGTAGTTATATTGTTTATCTGTTGTTTGCCTTTCCTTTCTGTACCTTCCTTACTCTCATTTCACAACCACCATCACCACCAAACACGTAAAAATCAGAAAGAGCCGAGATCTTACTGCCTTGCCCCCAGCTCCTTTATTTCCTAGTGTGGACCACTATTTGTTCATTCATATTTGTTGAATGAATGAAGTATTAGAAACAAATGATAAAGGTGTTTAAACTTATCTCAGATTGGTTCCATTTTTTTTTAGAATCTCAGATCTACAGAAGAAGCACAGAAGATTATTAAGACAGTGGTTTCTTTTTTTTTTTTTCTTCTTAGTTTCTATCTCTTAGTGCACTGCTGAAGAGAAGTTACACAGCATTGGGAGGCAGGAGAAATAAATATTTTTTAAAAAATGTTTCTGTTTTTATATTCTCAGTTCCAACCAACAGTATTTTTAAAATTTCTTACCTCATTTATTTTTGGCTGCATTGGGTCTTCATTGCATGCATGGGCTTTCTCTAGTTGCAGTGCTCAGGCTTCTCATTGTGGTGACTTCCGGCTTCCCTGGCAGCTCAGACAGTAAAGAACCTGCCTTCAGTGCTCTTGTTGCAGACCACAGATTCTAGGGCTCTAGTTGCCCTTCAGTATGTGGACTCTTCCTGAGTCAGGGTCAAACCCATGTCCCCTGCACAAGAATCCTGGCAGGAGGATTCTTAACCACTGAACCACTAGGGAAGTCCAGAAAAAATAAATATTGGTCCTATCACTTACAAACTAGAAGACGCTTCTTGAGGCTGCTCTGGGTCTCAGAAGGCTCATCTGTATATCAAGCTTATTACTACTGGCTAAAGATAGAACAATGGGTCAGGTGTGGGTGGTTTGTTGTTATTTGTTTAGTCATCAGCTTTAAGATCTATGATTTTATGAATACAATCAAAATTCAGGAGAAAAATATTAAAGCCTATAAGGTAAAACTCTGAATTATTTTACAGATTATCTGAAAGCAAATTAATGTCATCCTTAATGTTAACATTAATTAAAATGTTAATCAATGCAGTTGTCAACTCTATTGATAGCTCTGGGATTATCTGTAATCACCCACAGAGACTAGCTTCTAACTTTATGTACATACACACACCCACAAATTAATATATCTCTTTCTGTTCAGAGTTATATGTTTAACGAGTAACTACAAAAAGATATAAAATGATTATCTCAAACTTGAATGCTTGAAACATCGTTGAAGTGTACCTTTCACATAAGTATTTTCTTCCAAACTTTGAATAGGAGGCCAACTTTCTCCCAATAATCTCATTTTCAGCCCCCAATTTATGATTATTTTATTACTTTGGATTAGGTTAAGTTTAAATTACTATATTAAGTTGCAAAATTATATGTGCCAGGTGTTTTAAGGCCTTGATCAATAGCTTTGGAGTTATTCTCTAACCACCTCCTTAAAACAGTTCTTCCCAATTTTTCCTTCTGAATCTCTGGTTGTAATTCTGCTGAAGTTCTCTCTCTGTCTCTCTCTCATTCTATATCCACTCCCCTCCCCCTATCTTTAATAGGAAATCTGGATTCAAATATTTTTTCTGTTACCACTGACTCACTGAAAGAAATTTTTTCACATAGTTTTTCCCATTTATTTATATTAGTATAGACTCCTAGATATTTTATTTAATGGTTTATAATCCATTATTATTTTGATGCTAAAATTATCTCCATTTTTGACATTGGAAGACCCTTAAAGCTGCCAACTGTGTCCTTTTGACCAAGTTCTCATCATTTTTTAGCACTTCCTCATCTTCTAGATCAGGTCCATCCTGTACTTTCCCTGCCTCGGCCCTACAATCAGTCTTTTCTCCAAGGAGCCATGGCAGAGTCATGGTTCTTTTGACTGGAGAATGAGATCTGGAAACCAAGATTTGTGTGCTTGATGTATTATACTACTGGCTGATCGTTTGCTTGAGCTATAAGAATTTGTTATCTTCTCTCACTACATATCAGATAGGCTTTACATTCCGTTGCAAATCTGGCTGTAGAAGTCAGTGAATTTTTACTATCGTTTTATTATCTTTCTCACATCTGACTCCATTTTGAGTCAGATGTGCTTTAGACAGAGGGAAACTTAATGCACTTAAACTATTCCGGGACTGTTTCCGTTTGGAAACCTGCAGAAGGGAAGCCCTTGGTCACTGGTGTGCAATACACACCTGTGTCCTCCGGAGTCCGCTGTTCTTCGCCCAGCACAGCCCCACAGCTTTCTCAAACCTGGAGTGTCTGCAACACTCTGCAAGGACACAGTGGAGGGGGTAAGTCAGCGCTCCGACTTCCTCCCGACGCCGCCTCTGATTGGCTCTGGGCACACAAGAAACGGGTGAATGAGCGGCTGGCCCTCGCAGAAACTTGCTTGAGGTCTTTGGGTGGTATTGCCCTTTCCTCCTCGTCCGTCCGGCAGGCCAGCCGAGCCGGAGGAGGATGAGGTCGTCCTGTGTCCTGCTTACCGCCCTAGTGGCACTGGCTGCCTATTACATCTACATCCCTCTGCCCAGCTCCGTCTCCGATCCCTGGAAGCTGATGCTGCTGGACGCCACTTTCCGGAGCGCACAGCAAGTGGTGAGACGCAGCCCAGGGCTGATTCTCTGTCCCTTCTCTTAAGCAATATTTTAGGGGGAAAGAGAATTTCCGGCCTTTGTCCCGTGAGATGCGTATTTTTGTGGCGCAATAAGGCTATTGCTTTTTAAAGTGTTTCAGGCTGACATTTTCAGGATGTCGCATTCGCTTCTTGGCCAGCAGCGGGTTGGGTCTGTGTCTTCGTCTGTGTTGATACCGGAGAAGGTGAAGTTCTTGAGCAGAATTTGACGACTGTTTAAATCCTTCGTCTTTCCTAAATGTCACCTTCTATCTTGGTTTGCAACGTCAAAAATCAAGGTTCCAGCGTTTTATAACCCACCCCTCCCCCCATGTTGTTCTCTCATAGAGGGCGGCAGAGAGCGAGTTAAGTGTTGTAGCAAGGCCCTGGTTCCTGGGAATGCAGCCACGTTAAGAGCAGACTTGGCACGGTGATCTCGCACTGTGTCCGACAGTGGAGCCCTCCATTGCCGCGGGCAGCAGCCTGGGCTCCCACAGTACTTAGGGAATGGCACAGATCTGCACGTCATGGCCGGCACGCCTCAGCTCAGCCCAACAAAGGAGGCGGAGAGGCCTCGCTGGCTGCGGGAGAGGCTGTGGCGGTAGTGACAGCAGGTGTTTGCATGATGCTCTTGTTTTGCGCCCTGCAGCGTTCCGTTTATGTCCTTAACTGTAGAAGAGCTAACCTTTGCCTGAGTCAGGATATCCAGGCTTAGCCTGGCAGGGTGACAGTTCTCTTTACTGTACCTTGAGTGTATATATTTTTTAACCCCGTAGACAGAAAAATGTAACTTTCTGGTTTATTCTATGTAAGAGGCATTATTTTTAGTGCCAGACCATCTAAAATCTAGACTACAAGCAGCTGTCAAGTCTGATTGTGCAAGACTAAACAGGGTTTTCTGAGCATCCTGCTCTATCTAAATTCCTACCCTCCTCCCAAACCGAGACTCCTCCCCTCCTCCAACCTTGGGCTTTAACCTCAGGTTATTTTTGTAAATTCCTTTAAAGAATGACAACTAAGGAGAGAGAGAAAAAAACAAATGAACAAACAGGATTTTCCTAGAGGATTGATATTCCTTTTCCCTGTGCATTCCAGCTGTGTGTAGGATTACCTAGTCTCTGAGGCGTTGTCCTATCACAAATCCCTTAACTAGGGTATTATAGCACATTTATAGGAAGATTTTGCTATTCTTGAATCCAGCCACGTTTCCACCCTCAAGTCCCCCATTTTCTCTTAGGAAGAGTCTATGAGGCAATAGCCTCTTCCTTCCCTCCTGCTTACTACAGTGTTGACAAGACGAAAGAATGACCGTCCCCTTCTCTAGCATGGGCTCCAAGAAAGGCAGTCTTGTGCAGGATGCTCTGCAATCACTCTCTTCCTCCAGAAATTTTGTTGCTGGGGAGTAGCACCCTTTAAAGATTCTGGGATACAATGATATTTACCTGGGTGGCTTAAATGGCCTTCTACAGTAAAAAGAATAATGCCTAATGATAAGAAAAACAGAAAGAAAGAAAAAATAAGTCAAACTACTGTGTTGGCCACAGAGATTATTCTTGCCTTTCTGATCCAAGGAAATCTTCCCTATCATAACTAATTTGAAAAAAGCCATGATTGGAAAAATGTCTTTCTTCCCCAACAAAGCAACCAGTCCAGTAAGGCCTTTAGACCTTAGGTCATCTGCAGAGTGTGCCCTTAGCTGGTGTTTGGGAGTGATGATGTTTATAGTGCCAGGTCACAGAGACAGATAAGGTAGCAGAGTATCCTCACTGGACACTGGTTGGAGTTGGGTTAGCACACAAGTGGCTCTTATCATTTGTCTTCAGAACTGTAAAACATCAGAAAGATCATTCAGCCCACAAGAAAGCATATTCTACCCAGGAAAGCAGTTTACCAGTGTCACTTCAAATTGTCCTGGGGAAAAGGCAATGTGCTTGACACTTGGTAGTAAACAGAGCATGACTGTTACTCATGCCTCCCGGAATCCCTCCTCAGCCAGGCCACTTGCTGGCTGCAAGGCCAGCCCATTAACCAACCTTCTCTGACCCTCAGCTTTCCTTGTATAATAGGGCTGATAGCTATTGATGCTTTGTAAGAGTGCTGTAACGTATTTTAATGGCTGGAATTGATTGTAGTTATTCTTCTAAGTGAACTTCCCTGGTGGCTCAGACGGTAAAAGCGTCTGCCTACAATGTGGGAGACCCGGGTTCAATCCCTGGGTTGGGAAGATCCCCTGGAGAAGGGAATGGCAACCCACTCCAATATTCTTCTAAGTATTGTCCCAAAGGGCCACTGTGGGTTGTGGGGAAAATCTGTAGTACTGCTCAACTTTGTTGAAACAGTAAATGTAAACTGGAAGTAGACTACCTCATTGAAACCTGGACTGCTACCACTAAATTGCCTGGCATAAAGTTTGTTGTCCACATCATTTTAGTTTGAATTGATTGGCTCCATTAGAAAAGCTACTTCAGTGGTAAGGCTTGGTCAATTTCCTAATACAGCAGGCACCTGCCTAATATCAAGAAATGTGAAGGCTTGGGACTTCCCTAGTGGTCCAGTGGTAAGACTCTGCGCCTTTCACTGAAGGGGGCATGGGTTTGATTCCTGGTTGGGGAACTAAGATGCCATGTGATATGGCCAAAAAGAAAAAAAAGTGAATGCTCCTTTTATTATGTTGTCATTGGCAAATGCTTCACCACTCCCTGTCCCTTCTCATCTCCTTTATCTTCTGCAGATGAGTCAGAGTATGGAGATTATGTTCATTGTGCTTTTCTTCCTTGGGGTCCTTCAATATTACCTAAGAAGAAGCTACTTAGGAGCTTTCTCAAGTCATTTCAAACACAGATGCTACATTAGAGTCAGCTAGGAAGGCTTCAAAAATCCTAATGCCCGATTCACAATGTATACCAAATTTGTGCAGAATCTCTGGGAGAGGAGTCCCAGGAAGCAGTATTTTAAACAGTTCCCAAGGTGATTTCAGTGTGCAGCAAAAACTGAGAACCACTACTCTGTAAGTTAAATACACTGCTGATGTAGATTATATTTTTCTTAAACTGTTCAAGATATATTGCATACATGTTGCTGGAAAGGACCCCTTTACATGAGCATGTTTATCAGATTAGTAATCTGATACTTTGGCTCTAAGGTGATAAAATAGCTAGGCATCTTTCAGTGTGATAGCAAAGCCATCATAAGACTTGAACAGTGGAAAAACACAACAAAAATAGTCTGGGAAGGGCAATGGAGAGAGATGTAGATGAAGATTAGGGGAACAAAAGGAAGGAGTTTGGTGGACATTCTGAAGACATTTAAAAATGCTGTGCAAGCAAAAATTTTTATAAAATGGAAATCCTGGTACAGGTAGAGATACTGAGAAGTATACACTTCTGGAAAAAATGTAAATTTTAACAACTTTTTTGATGGCAGTTTGGCAGTGTCCATGGGAAGCTGTGGAAGTATTTATTCTTTGACCCAACAATCCCTCTGGATGAATTCACGTAATTATGCATATAGTCAAAGCTATAGCTATAAAGATAGAAATATTTCATAGGTACAATAATCTTTTTAAACTAGTCCAAAATCACTGCCATTTAAGAAATATATGAGAGAACATTCAGCAACCTTTCTTTTCTTTTTTTTATTTTCAGTGTTATTTAAAAAAATTTAAGAACTATAAGAGACTATGTAAATATGGTAAACCCATATTTTGGAAACTATGCAGTCAAACAATTAAGTTGTAAAAATAAAGTTTAATTATGTACAAGTGATTTATACTGGGCTTTAAGTGAGAAAATGCTACAAAAAGCATATATGCCATTATACCATTTGAAATATCTATACATCAAAACAGATAGCTTTATAAATCTATATGTAGATTTATAGAAAAAGCAGGACATAATTTAAAATATACTGATTTTTTTTCTGGTCCATAAGATTCTATCTTCAGGTTTCCCATCTATATAGTCTAGTTTTTCTGCAATGATCATGAAATAAGAAATTAATTAAAAACTTTTTTTGTAGTAGGTTTTCTACTTCTAAAGTGGAATTGAAATGCACATACATATCAATGTGATTAGTATTTCAGTAATTGTTCTATGAAGAAAATAATTTTATTTTATTTTCTATTTTGGCTGTGCCGTGTGGCTTGTGGGATCTGACCAAAGATGAAACTCCAGCCATGGCACTGAGGTACTGAAAGCTCTGAGCCCTAACCACTGGACCACTAGAGAATTCCCTAAAATAGATTTCTTTAAAAAAGTCATCTTGGATCCTCTGACCGCTATCAGGATAGCAGGTTTCATGCACAGTCACTTAAATGTAACACAGATTGAAAGCTTAGTGTGTGAGTCTGACCCACAGAAATTGCAGCTTAGTATGATGAAGAAGCTATGCTCATGTATAGCTATTAAAAAGGCAAGAGCTGACAAGTATCACAGAAGAGGTACAGTTACAGGAGCTCATAGGAGGGAGTGGTTTTGTACAGTTTAGAGGGGGTGGTAAAGATGATGACTGAAGGTAATAAAGGGCCAGAGTGTGACTTCTAACCTCAATCACCTCTTAACTTTCTAGTTCTTATCCTATATATCCTTTCAGTGACATAATGTAAAAGAAAGATTATTGAAGCTGAATGCTTCAAGCATTTCTGCTGAATGCTTCCCCTGTTTCTTATAAGTGACAGTGATTTTGGACTAGTTGAGCAAGATTTTTCATCCTGTAAAATGTCCTCAAACTTGTTGAAATTGAATGTGACCACACCTGAATTCTCTGTGCATGATGTGTCTTTGGGCTGTATGGGTATGCTTTGAATGACAGCTCAGCTGGATGTCATGCAGAACTCTAACTTGGTGACCTTCTTCATAAGCATTCATGAACTGGAATGTTTACTCCTAAATTTAACTTTTAAATGTTAGTATATAATAAGCTTTGCTTATTGCCTTCTCAACTTGCCTTGACACATATTTCTTCATGTAAATTAGAGATTTCACTCACTAAGCACAGTAATTTTTAGCTGATTTAGTGAAATTTTCTTTAAACATACCTGGCAGCAGAATGGCTTTAAGAATAGTTTGATTAGTATTAGTTCTGACAAGTGAGCAAAATGAGTTGGTCTCGGTAGACAGGACCTGCTGGTGGATCCAATCAAATATTAAAGTCAGGTTGATTCAAATACAAGTGTGTAAGATAATGCCTAATTTGTAGTTCTCCTTTTAATTCTTTATTCTTTTAACTTTTTATTTTGTATTGAGGTTTAGCCAGTTTCCTTTTTACTTTTCCTGAAACTCTACAAATATGGCTCTGAGCACAGAAATGCCAACCTTATTACTTTATTTTAGTGTGATATCCTATTGCTAACATGTGGCTTGAGCTTGATATGAAAATATTTCTGAGGTGTGAAAGTGTAATAATTGTTCTGAACTGTCCTATTAATGCACAATTACTTCTTTTAAATTAGTGAGCATATGTTTACTTTTACTGACAAATGAAACTATACGGTAACTGTCTACCATTTATTTTCTCCTTCATTTATGTTTATAAAGGAAGACGTGTAATTAAATTTCATGGTGACAGGCCTAGCTATCTTCCCTACCTAGTCTAAGATGTGTCATAGTATGAAATTTTAACAGTCTTTTAGTGTTTCCAAAATAAAATCAATATCCTAGCCTAATATCCTATCCTTAATAAAGTTAAAATTCCGAAGTCATCATTAATTCAATGAACAACAATGCTAGGAGTTGATGAAACAATAAAACACATGTCTAATCTTTACGAGTTTACAGTCCAGCGAGGGGAGATAAATCTACTGACAGTTACAGAATGTGACTTGAATGATAGAAGAATTATGATAGAGGCATTTATGGATTGCTGCCTTAAAAAGGACATCTAATGTTAACCTGTGGAGAAGGAAATGGCAACCCACTCCAGTATTCTTGCCTGGGAAATCCCATGGACAGAGGAGCCTGGAGGGCTACAGTCCATGGGGTCTGAAAGAGTCGGCCATGACTGAGCAACTAAACAACAACTACAGTGTTGACCTTAGCATCAGGAGCAGATGTTTCCCTTTCACACTGATATCAGCTCTGAATTATCAAGGCTGAGTGAGCATTTACAGTAAAGACAGAAAGTCGCTCAGTCATGTCCAACTCTTTGCAACCTCATGGACTGTAGCCTGCCAGGCTCCTCTGATCATGGGATTTTCCAGGCAAGAATACTGGAGTGGGTTGTCATTTCCTTCTCCAGGGTATCTTCCTGACCCAGGGATCAAACCTAGATCTCCCATACTGCAGGCAGACTCTTTACCATCTGAGCCACCAGGGAAGCTCATTTACAGTAAAAATAACATCTATTAAGCATGTCCTGAGCATTTACTCTGTGCCAGATACTGTGCTGTGTGCTTTACATACAGTTCATTTAGTTTGTGCTATAATTCTATGAGATAGGTGTTCTTATTTTCCTTATTTTATAAAGGAGGAAACTGAACTATAAAGAAAAGTGACTTGCTTTTGATAACAAAGCTTGTAAGAGGTGGAGCCTGTGTTACTGTGAGTTTAAGAGCTCAACCGTTATGCTAGGTTGACTTTCCATAAGAGCCAGCCGAGTGAAAGAGGTGAGGAAGAGAAGAAGGAGAGAAAGGAGGGGCAAAAGGGCATCCCAGACAAAGGGAATGTTCCAGTGGGAGAAGATGGTACAAGCTTTAAGGCCCTAAAAGTAATTCCGAGTGGCTGGAGTGTAAAGCTCAGAAGCCAGAGAGGTGAGGTAGAAAGGAACCACAGGCCAGGTAATGAAGCGTTCTGTGGGCCAGGAAAGGAGCCGCTGAAAGGATTTTAGCAGGGAAATCACATGGTCAGATCTATATTTGGGAACAGTTTTCTCAGTGGCAGTATAGAGACTAGAGTTTAAGAAAATAAATGAGGGAAAAGACCGCTTGAGAAGCAATTATCCAGATGAGAGGGGAGAGCATGAACTAATAAAATGGGATGGGTTTGGAGTGAGGCTGGCCAGAGTTGCTGACTGCAAGAGTGAAGGAGAGAAAGGAGTCAAAGATGACTTCTGGGACAGACACTGCAGTAACTGGGTGAATGGTAATGATGCACCTGATTAGGAAAAGGAGCAGGTCTGAGGGTGAAGGTCACAGAGTTTGGTACCTTGCTTTGAAGTCCATGGGACCAATTTAAGGGTAGCTGTTCATAAATAGTTTGCATATATAAGACCAGAATTTGGGGGAGAGAGAGAGAGCTGAGCTTAAGATATGGGCTTGGCAGAGGTCAGTGAATGGGTAATGGTGGGAGCAGTGGGAATGAATGTGTTTAGAGTGAGAGGAGGACTGGGGGATCCTACCAAGAAAACCCAGGAGCTCACCAGTGAGAGGAAGAGAAGGCCAGCCCTATGAGAATGAGACCCTGAAGAACATAATTCTTTGGTTACACCTTACATTTTTATAGCACTGCAGGTTTTACAAAGGGTTTCGCTTACATGATCTCATTTTATTTTTACAATAAATAACCACCTGACGTTAGTTATTTCTATTTGTCGAGTGAGGAAACAGGTTCTGAAAGGGTCAATGATACTCCCAAGTTCACATGAGTAATAGTGGCAAAACAGGACTGGAATGAAAATCACTAGACTCTTAATTTCGTGTTTTCACTGCTGGGCCAAGTGACCTGAAAACAAAGTCCTGCATGATGGACTTGCCCGTTTTTGTCTCTAGTGCTGTCTCCCTGACGGACGGGTACTCATAGCTGCAGGTATGCATGTGGGTATGCGCATGATAACTTTTTACAGGTACATTGTATCCTGACTTTTTAAAATCTCCTGCTATTAAATAAATCTACACTGGTGTTTTCCAGTCTTTTTTCCTGTAAGAGATTTGTAAAACACGCCAGGGGAACATAGAGGAAATACTAGGGGAATCTGTAAGGACTTGAATGACAGAATTCACAGGATTCATAAAGAAAATTATACAAAGGGTTCTCAAAGAGAATGCCAGCTCTGATAGATTTTGAATAGTTATAAAAAATGCTTTTAAGTTTTTACCTCTATAAAACACCTAACTTTCAGTGTCTTATAGCTCATCTGCAACCCGTTAACAGCCTATCTGTTGGCTGCTAATGGTACAGCATGCAAACTGTAAGGAAGCTCTTTCCTATAGTTTGTATTCTCAGTCACTCAGTCATTCTTTGCTATTACATGGACTGTAGCCTGCCAGGCTCCTCTGTCCATTGAATTTTCCAGGCAAGAATACTGGAGTGGGTTGCCATGCTCTCCTCCAGGGGATCTTCCCAACCCCAGGGACTGAACTCACATCTTTTGTGTTTCCTGCATTGGCAGGCAGAGTCTTTACCATTGCACCACCTGGGAAGCCCTATAGTTTGTGACTATTTAAATACATGTATATTGCTACTAAACACAGAGAGATTGTCCCCAAGTTCCATGTACCTAGAGTAGCCTCAAAATTTGTTATTCAAACCATGCCATGTCTGAGAGTAATAGGGGTTGCTATTAATAATCATGGCAGGACAACCATTTGAAACCAGAACTATTCCCAGACGAATTTGGACATATGCTCAGCCTGCATTTATGTGACATGCATTCATCAGCATAATCAACTCAAAGTTGTGGAATGATTGCTGTGCTCCCTGCTGTGCTCAGATTTCACTGTTAATCCTCCAGGGAACCAGCTCCCACCCCTCACACCGGTGGAATTCCTGTTCTCTAGGATAGTGGCAGAATGAAAGCACTGAGTTCTTTGGCACTTAGGGCCTGCTCCAAACTGGTACCACTCTGCTGAATCTAGCCTCACAGTGTCCCCATGACCATCGTGACACCTCTCCTCCTGTCGTCACCTCTGCCTCACATGCCCTCCCACCCTCTTACTTTAGCCAACATCCCACACATCTTTCAACACCCACTCAAAGATAATTTCTTTTGGAAACTTCCCCTCTTTCCCCAGTCAACCTTCATCTCTCTCTCCTTCATACTCTGCTAGCATTTTGTTTTTCTTTTATGGCCCTTGTATGTTTCCTAACTTTGATGGTTCTTTACATACAAACTCCCCACCAAATCATAAGCTTCCTCACCTATCATAGACATAATTTTTCTCTTACTATTTTAGTATTTTTGGTTTTTGGGTTTTTGAGTGGGGAGAGGGCTTTGAAGATAATGCATGTTAGAGGAAGTAAGAATTCATAGTTCTGCTTTCTTTCAGTCCTCCCTGTTACTTCATTTGCCCCAAACACCAAAACTGGTGCTTTCTTGTGCTTCTGACTCTGAACTTATCAAAAAATGGCTTTTTGTTGTCCTTTGCAATTTTTTTTTTGTTTGTTTTTTGCAAGCCTTGCTGTTTTCTGGGTTTTTTATTTCCTCAGAATGTTTTTGTAGATTTATGGCTGTTTTTGAATTTGTAATGAATCATATGTTTCTAGCTAAATGTTAGTTATACTACAGGCCACCTCCTTAAAAGATAACTGGCAAATTCCCACAGTCATTTGTTATCATTCTCTTTTTCTCTTTTCTCCAGAATGGATAATTGATGAATGCCCCATGAGAAATTAATTTGGCGGACACTGTTCTGTGCCACCTGTCCTATAATATTGTCCCTGCCCTGGGACACAAATTACCTTTTTCTTGACCATTCTGAAGTCTACTTTCCTAAAACACAAGATGTTTATTTCACTGTTGCTACTTTATGCATCAGTTCTAAAATAGAGTCACTCTATCCCAAGGTTTCAGTCACTTCCATTTCATGGCCGTTGGAGAGAAGCAAGTCCAGAGGAGCCATAATCCCTGCTTCCTTGATTTTCTTCGCAAGACAAATCAATTTTGCTTTTAAAAGATGATTGACTTTTAATAGAATAAGATTACTGGTAGGTGTCTGCATAATAAGAGATACATTTATTGAATAATAAACACAGTCACTTTGTGAAATAGTAGTTAATGTCCTCAGTTAAGGGAGATAGAAACTCAGTGAGGTTGAGTGGTTCACAGACATGGGACTGACTGGGAGTCGGGCTGTGAACCTGGTCTGCTGGATTCCATAACCGTTTCCGCTGTCTTCCACAGCTTCCCGTTAGATTGTTCAGTCTCCCTTCTTCCCCTTCTTATTCCACCCACAAATCTTTTGTGTAAATCCACATTGAAAAAGCATCTCATGGGCAAGGAGCCTGCTATCTACTGTTTACAAATTTTAGTCCTAGATGGTTTTAGTATATGTTACCCATTGAGAAGTGTTCCATGGTAAGTAAGACTAGGAAATGCCGAGTTAAACAGAGTTAATCAAGATTTCTTTTTTAACGGTGAAACATTTCAGAATCCCTATCATACTGACATGTATTTTGAATTTTAAAGAAAGAATATTTAATTGAGTCCCATATTTAATTGACTTATCAATCCTTATTTGAACTTCATGGTACTGGTGGTATATTTACAGAATTTGGGGTTCCATTTTCATAGTGTTCTAGAGCATGGATTTGGGGGTCAGGGAGACTTATGCTCAAATCCCAACTTGAGCTATACTAGCTGTGTGACTATGACCTTGTATTTAACCTATGAGTGTTTCCTAATCTAGTAACTGGTCATGATACTTAGCTCCTGAAGTTATTTTGAAGGTTGCAAATGATAACGTATACAAAGCTTTATTGTTTGTCATCATCCCACAGTAGTTAATAAGTAAAACACTTGGAATAATAACCTGTCACAAAATAAATATGTTTGGTCCTAATCTGATTTTTGGCAGTCGTCTGCAGTATACTCCAATAGTAGTGTGCAGTTTTTTATTTTTTAATTTTCACCTTTATTCTTGTCAATCTGCTTCTGCTCTTAAATTCGTGGATTTCTATGCAACTGTAGATCATTTTTACCTGGCCTGCTGTTGGCTCCTGCTGCTGGGCTTAAATCATAACTTTACCATTTACTAGTCATGAGACTAACTGGGCAAGTTCCTTAAACTCTTAAGTAACTTAAAACTTAAAAGGTTTAGTTTCCTTATCTATAAAAGTGGAATAATGACAGTGCTTCCCTCAAGGCTTGTTGTTTTTATTGTTCAATTGCTAAGTTGTGTCCAATTCTTTGCAACCCCATCAACTGTAGCATGCCAGGCTTCTCAGTCCTTCACTCTCTCCCAGAGTTTGCTCAAACTATGTCCATTGAGTTGGTGATGCCATCCAATCATTTCATCCTCTTTTTCTCCTTGTGCCCTCAGTCTTTTGCAGCATCAGGGTCTTTTCCAGTGAGTCAGCTCTTTGCATCAGGTAGCCAAAGTATTAGAGCTTCAGCTTCAGCATCAGTCCTTCCAATGAATATTCAAGGTTGATATCCTTTAGGATTGACTGGTTTGATCTCCTTGCTGTCCAAGGGACTCTCAGAAGTCTTCTCCATACCACCATTCAAAAGCATCAATTCTTCAGTGCTCACTCTTCTTAATGGTCCAACTCTCACATCCATTCATGACTACTGGAAAAACCATAGCTTTGACTATATGGACCTTTGTCAGTAAAGTGATGTCTCTGCTTCTTAATATGCTGTCTAGGTTTGTCATAGCTTTGCTTCTAAGGAGCAAGCGTCTTTTAATTTTGTGGCTGCAGTCACCATCTGCAGTGATTTTGGAGCCCAAGAAAATAAAATCTGCCACTGTTTTCATTTTTTCCCCATCTGTTTGGCATGAAGTAATGGGACCAGACAACATGATCTTAGTTTTTTGAATGCTGAGTTTTAAGCTAGGTTTTTGACTCTTCTCTTTCACTGTCATCAAGAGGCTCTTTAGTTCTTCTTTGTTTTCTGCCATTAGAGTGATATCATCTGCATATCTGAGGATGTTGATATTTCTCCTGGCAATCTTGATTCCAGCTTGTGATTTATCCAGCCCAGCATTTCACATGATGTACTCTGCATATAAGTTAAATAAGCAGGGTGACAATATACAGCCTTGACATACTTCTTTCCCAATTTTGAACCAGTTCGTTGTTCCATGTCCGGTTCTAACTGTTGCTTCTTGACCTGCATACAGGTTTCTCAGGAGGCAAGTGCTGGGAGCCAGCGTGAGGAATCTCGCTCATGGCAAAGGTCATGAGGAAGGAAGCCAGACATACACAAAGGCGTGATCTGGCTTCAGGGGTTCCCCCTGGATTTTCCTGAATATCTACCCCGCAAAACCAGAGTCTGCCTGCCTTATTGTACTGTGCTTTCCACTCTTCTGACATAACAGGGGGCCATCCCCAATCACCTTCCTCTAAAAGGAATTAACTTAGGGCTCCAGTTAACAGTCTCCTGCATATGAAAAGAATGTCTTGGCTTAAACCCCTCTGATAGCTTTCTAACTTACCTGACTGGTCTGTCCGGACTTTTACAACTTGTGATTGTTTACGGCCCCCCAACCGCGAGAGGCACGAAGCTTAAAGCATCTTAAAGATACAAAGCCTTTTTTAAAGAGCTAAAAATTATATTGGTGACAGGTTTCACTGTTGAGTCAATGACTGCTGCCAGGCCTCCATATTCTTTATCTTTTAGACACCTGAAGGATATTAATCAATGTAATTGGGATATAGAAAAAGGAATATAGTAGTTTTGATGTTAGCAACACTAGACTTTTGAGTTAATTACTTTTCTCTTTGTTATAAATCGCTGTACTTCTTTCATTGTTATAAATTGTTGTGTCCTTGCTATGTAAGAATGTAACTTTATTTAGTGCTTTCTGAGAGTGGCACCAGACTTTGGGAAGAACAACACAAATAAGTTCTCTGGTGGACAGACCCTTATCAGAAAAGGGCCGTAAAATGTTAATTGGCCTTCTGGCCAGAAGATGATGTAAATCACCTAAGACTTGTGTATACAACTAGGTATGCAGAGAGAAAGTCTGGTCTCAATAAGAGTCAGGGCTGCTGATGCTGCGTAATTTTGTTTTATCCATTGATCTCTATGTACAATCAAAAGTATAAAAGGCCTTTCCAGACAATAGAGGATGGGCCAGTCACTGGAAAGACTGGTTTCCCCCTTGTCTCTCTCTCTTTCTCCCTCTCCTCCCTCTCCTTTTCAGGCTGAATTCCCATCTGGGGCGTGGAGACTCACCATGTCTACTTACTTGCCCTGGCTTCTAAGACCCACGAGAGAGGGAGCCCAAGGCGGGGCACCCTCCTCAAAAGGGTGCCAGTTGCCTAATGTAGATGGTGCAAACCTCTTGTCCTGAGGTTTTATTAGTTCTCCACATAAACCAAGTTATTCAGCCTCTTTTCTCCACTAAATTTTCCTACTATACTATTTTTTCCTAATCTCTCTTATATTTCTAATTAAATAATTCTTTCTAAGACGCCACGCCATCTCCCCTTCGAATTACCCTGGATCCACCAGGGCTGGACCCCGGCAGGCAAGTAAGGTGGTCTGGTATTCTCTTTAAGAATTTTCCACAGTTTGTTGTGATCCACACTCTCAAAGGCTTTCGTGTAGTCAATGAAGCAGAAGTAGATGTTTTTTGGAATTCCCCTGCTTTTTCTATGATAAATGTGATTGTGTAACATTCTTAGCATAGCAATTGGTATATAGCAAGAAGGAAAAACCTCTTCCTGTAGTTAAAATTTTGGCATCTATGGGTTTAGTTTGCTGATGTTCTACCTGGATATGTGAGTCATCATCATAGAGGTAACATATACCATCTAACCGTTTCACATATATATTAACTCAATCTTTATAACAACCCTGTGATTAAGTACTATTATTCCTGTATTAAAAATGTAAAGATTGAGGCACAGAGAGGTTAAGTAACTTGCCCAGATTACACTCCTAGAGCCAGAACGCTAATTCAAGCAGTCTGGCTTTGAAGTTAGTACTCTAAAAGCTGAAGAAATTGCAGTCTTTTAGACCATTACCGTCTTATGACATTAAGTCTTATGTCAAAGATATTTATCAGACTCTGCCAAGATATTCGTTCGTTTTAGCATAATATGAAAAGAGTTCCTTAGACTTTAAGAATCTAAGGTACAGTTGGTGACACGACATTTTGTTACATAAATGAAAGTGCTTTACTTGAATTCTGCCCTGATGGTGAGCCATCTGCCACTTGTGAAGATAGTGAAGAAGCACTTGCAAGCAGGGTTGGTACTTTCCTAAACAAAGGGCTTTGAATTTGCTCAAATGATTGCTATCTTTTGGGCTCAGAAATCTGACCTATAAAGTTGGAAAATATGACTTGGACCTTTAAAGTTACTAAAGGCAGATGTCTTCAGTTTGACCACCATAATAAAAGAAATTCACCATGGGATCTATCATTGGTTTAATTGAGTAATCAGTAAATGTCAGGCTCTGGGGTTATAGCAATTCACAAAACAAACAGCACTTGGCCTTCCTAGAGTTAAAACCCTAAGCCAAAAATATGTGGCAAGTAATATAAAGGAATGGAGAAGGAAATGACAACCAACTCCAATATACTTGCCTGGGAAATCTCATGGACAGAAGAACCAGTCCATTGGGTTGCAAAAGAGTCAAACATCACTTAGCGACTAAAACAACACCAATATAAAGGAAATATAGGAAATATGGAGAAACTTGTTGGCAGGTCAATGTAATTGAAATTCCCTAAAGACCTGGAATTCCCTAAGGAAACAGGGTTGAATAGGAGAGTGGTTTTAGAGTTGGCGAGAAGAGGTGGAGCCAACAAAGGAGACAGAGCAGTCGTGGAACAAAGGATAACTGGGGAAACAGAGTGTCAAAGAAACCAAAACCCACAAAGGCTCCACCAGGAGGAGGTGGTCAACTGTGTCAGAGTTTTCTGAGAAATGAGAAATCTGAGGATGGAATCAAGCCCTTTCATTAGGCATCCTGGTGGACCTTTTAGTGGATCAGCCACAAAACGTACTTTCAGTTAACAGTGGCTTTTACATTTTAGCGTCTCAACCTTTTGCCTCTTTGTTGGAATGATTTCAAGGATGTCTGCCAAAAATAATGTTTTGACTTTGGCTGTGTTATTACTGAGCTATCACTTATGACAGAAAATAGCCAAAAACTCCTTCATAGCTTGTAATTAAAAGAACCTGACATGGAGTTTACCAATGTATATTACTGAGGTACTAAACAGGTTTATATATAAATATATAAAAATTATCAATATATAACTACTAGTATTACATTAAAGAAGTAAATGTATATTTGAAAATAAAAAATATATTTATAAAACTAAGAAACAAGAGGAAATAAAAAGTCAAGAAGCTCCTCTTCCTCAAATGACTATCTTTAAATTTGGGTTGGTTGATTCAACTATGTGGAAACATATTTTAAAATCTGAACTCTTATAGACTAAGTAGCTTTTCCTGTCTGCTTCCCAATGAGGGTCACACGAGATGAATATTAAACTTGCTGCCTACAGATTGATGCCTATTAATTCTGTAATTAGCAGTGTACCATTTAAATGCATGTACTGTATGTTCATCAAGGAGAGTGGGCCAGAATT
Organism: Budorcas taxicolor; assembly: GCF_023091745.1. NCBI lineage: Eukaryota > Metazoa > Chordata > Mammalia > Artiodactyla > Bovidae > Budorcas > Budorcas taxicolor. The sequence continues at coordinate 159,050,952 of NC_068910.1, forward strand.
TTACCAGACACAGAGTGTGCCAGATTCAGGGCTTAGTGGCCACAGAAGCGCCTACTGACCAAAACCAATACCTTCTCTCTGATTGCCTCACATAGCCAATCCAAATGGCACCATCTTGCAACTTAAATGAAGATGTATCTTGGATGAAAAGAACATTGTTATTGGTCATGTCTACAGAAGGAACCTGTTTAGAAATGATTTTCAATTACTCTAAAACAGTAATATGATTTCCTGGCTCCCTAAAAGCATGTTTTTGGGAAAACCTTAGAATTTGCTTTAAAAGTTTTCATTTGATTGTTGTCAGTGATTAAATATCTTCTGCCATTATCTTCCCCATCCCCATTTTTTGTTTTTGTTTAATTTTATTTCCATTTTCAGATTTCGGAGAACCTGAAACAGTCCTGGGTAGCATGTTTTAAGTTCCGTATACTTGTGATCCTTAAAGGTGTCTCATTAAAGATTGGTTCCTGTGGTTTTTAGTGCATGTGGGAGAGCTAGGTTTCCTTAAGGTCTTTTGTAACCACTGAAATGATGCTTAATGTATAGTGTTATGCTCTGTTACACTTCTTTCTCTTTCTGTTTATGGAGGAACATGGTGCATTGTGCTTTCTCTAAAGTGCCAGTATGCTTTCAGCAATTTATTGATCACCCAGGAGGTGTCACATATTGTAGAGACCTTGAAGTGCTCACATTTCTAGTTTGGAAAAACCAAGGAAACACTTCCAACAAGGCCTACTAAGTGCTATGGTTCATAGTGGGTGCTGTGGGAGCCCAGCAGAGAAGCCTCTGTGTGTGTGCCAGGGGGGAACTCAGGCAGAGGATCCCAGAGAGAGTGCAAGATCAGCTGAGTCTGGAAGGATGAAAAGAAGCACATCACACAGATGTGGAAAGAAGGGCATTCCAGGAAAAGAAAACAGCAGGTGCAAATCCCTGAGATGGGACAGCATGGACACATACCCAGGAGTTCTTTCTTTTGTATTTCAGAGAGCTATGAAACATGTAAAGGAGATCTTTGCATAACTAGGACATAGGTGGAACTAGTCTCAGTCTTGTGTCATTAAGATATATTTCACTGTTTTAATTATGGTAACTTTAAGTAAGCCAATATGATAATGAAAACATACAACCAGTATATGATTTTTCAGGAATATGTACTACTTGGTGAAATAAGCTTTAAACTACTTATTAAAAATATTCTGTGTTACAGACTAGTAGAATAACATTTAAATTCTAGTGGCCAAATACATAATTTGATTGAAAAACAGTTTGTCTTTCTACTGTTGTTTGGTTTTAGACGCTTTTTGCCTTAGACCAACTTAAAGAAATTTTTGTTTTTCTTGTTGTGTTCCTAAAGTGCTGCTTCAGAAAGTATTTCTTTGCTTAAAGTTTGAAAGAAACACTGCAGTTGTTGGCAGTTGTTGGTGCCTTATGAGACGAGAACTTCTTGTACGTTCATCAAACAGGTTAGGTGTCTGTGATTAGAAACCTCTTGTTTTAACCACCCAGTCTAATTTCTATCTCACCCCTATTTTCCTCTCTCATTCTACCCTGATTTTTCCCTCCATAGGACATATTGCTATTGGCGATTGTTTCTTTTATTCCTTCTAAGTAGTTTCTCTCTAAGTAATGGTCTCCCCTGCTAGGTTGGAAGCTCTGTGAGGGGAGGAAGGAAGTCTGTGGGCTTCCCTGCTGTGTACCCAGCTCCTAAAAGTACCTGGCAGAAAATAAACACTCTCATAATTGCTAAGTGAATTGATGATGAGTAATTCAAAGCCCCTGGACAGCTTCCACAATAAAGAGTATTGGTGATAAAAACCAGACAGGAAATTTTCCCTGTACATCCTACTTCTCAAATAAGGCATCATCATCAATAGGACCAACCAGCAAAATGTGCTTGCTTTGGCCCAGGATTCCTATTTCCTGTCTGTGAAGAGCCCAAATAGAAAATGATAAGGAGTAAAGTTTCTGAGAAAGCAGGAATTTGAAGCAACAGTGAGAGAAAGTATAGTCAGCAATATAAGCCATTCATTCAGCAGTTATGTTGTTCAGTTACTAAGTGGTGTCTGACTTTTTATGACCCCGAACTGCAGCATGCCAGGCTTCCCTGTCCTTCACTATCTCCCAGAGTTTGCTCAAATTTATATCCATTGAATAGGTGATGCTACCTAGCCATCTTATCCTCTATCACCCTCTTTCCCTTTTGCCTTCAGTCTTTCCCGGTTTCAGGGTCTTTGCATCAGGTGGTCAAACAACTGGAGATTCAGCATGAGTCCTTCCCACGAATATGCAGGGTTGATTTCATTTAGAATTGACTGGTTTGATCTCCTTGCAGTCCAGGGGACTCTCAAGAGTCTTCTGGATGCCATGATCTTAGTTTTTTCAATGTTGAGTTTAAAGTAGTTTTCTCACTCTCCTCTTTCACTCTCATCAAGAGGCTCTTTAGTTACTCTTCACTTTCTGCCGTTAGAGTGGTATCAGCAGCAGCTATACTGAGCACTAATCATGTACCAGGCATAATAATAGACCAAGGGGGACAAAGATGGAGACCTTGAAACTCATAATGACAATACAGCAAGTGTCAAAAATAGAAACTTGAACCAGGTCCTAGAGAGCATTGAGGCAGGAGCAACTGTCTGAGAAGTGAGCTGGACAAGGTGTCGCAGAGGAGGGGACATTTGAGATGGTCACTGAAGGAGGAACTGGAATTTGGTAAAGCAGGAGAAATTCCGTTAGAAGATGGAGCCCTGCAGTTCAGCTTTCTGTACCTTTGAGGAAAGTAAATACTACGTGGGCAAGACAGGCAAGTTTTACAGGCAGAGGTGTGTACTGGTCAGTGGTGTGTAGGAATATGAGTAGGTAAAAGGTTGTTTGAGCAGTAGGTAGATGTCAGAGGGTGGAGAATGTAATCTCTGACTATCACAGCCACTGAAATTTTTTTCTCCCTAAAAGTATATTTCCTTTAGTAAATAGGAAGACTGAATTATTTTATATAGCATGAGGTACATAATTATGCTATAAAAATTTAGAAAATAGAAAAATTTACCTACAGTCTCACTGTAACACCATAAAGAAACTGTCATTAAAAAAAATACTTGACAAGTAAAATATCTTTGCAAAACTCATACAGCTGGTAAGCGGCTAAGAAGGAATTTAGACTTGTTTGTTTTTATTTCAGTCCTTTGGTCTTTGCAATCTGCTATGCTGCCCTTCAAAGGGAAATATAGGAGCTTGTTAACAAAGTTCCTGTTCCTCCAGGTATCTTCCTCTAAGCTTTAATCTAATGATGATACCTTGCTTGTACTCAGAACTTGTCTAAAATATTTTTTAAGAAATTTCATTTCAAGTCATTTCATGAGGTGCTTGTGAACGTCCATCTCATTACTTTATAGTCTCATCTTGTTTATGAATGAAATGTGATCCTCAGCTTCATCACACATGTTGTTATCTAGAGGAACTTTGGCTTTACCAGGAATAAAATCCAACTTCAAGGAAAGAGGACTTGCCCCTGTTAAGGGTATAAAGGAGTGAACCAAAGTCTTGTAAAAGTACTTTCACAAGAAAGTAGTTGTAAAAAGTATTTTTGGTCAGTTAGATTACATATGTGAACTCCTTACTTCTTTGCAAGGGTTAGATTTACATGCTATGAAAGCTGCTTTGGTTTTCAGTTTGTGTGAGGACTGTCAGCTTCCACTCCTGTTAGAATTACAGGATCTGCATGTCCAGAGCACCTGTGGGTTATCACCAAATGCTTAACACATCTGTCAACTTCAATAATCCTATCTGACTGAGTGTTCTAAACCTTTTTGATATTTGTTGACAAAGCTTCCTAAATCATTCTAATGAAGATTTCTAGCTAACTTTGGGATGCTTCAGAGGGTCCATGAAACATCCCAAAGAGAGATATTACACTAATTAGATTCATTTTGTATACAGAATTATATGGAGAGTATTGTCAAGTAATAAGTCTCGGGTTATATTGCATGGTGGACTTCCCTTGTGGCTCAGCTGGTAAAGAATCTGCTTGCAGTGTGGGAGACCTGGGTTCGATCTCTGGGTTGGGATGATCCCTGGAGAAGGGAAAGGCTACCGACTCCAGTATTCTGGCCTGGAGAATTCCATGGACTGTATAGTCCATGGGTTTGCAAAGAGTCAGACATGACTGAGTGACTTTCACTTTCACAACTTCAAGGAGAAGGGCCAGTGACCCTTAGCACAGTACTGGGCACCGATCATTGTAACACCCAGTTATGAACAGCTGGATGTCACTTCCTGGCATCCTTGGGATGGGAGGGCCAAGAAGGAGGTAGCATTAAGGCAGTTTGGACCTCCTTTCATTCTCATATGTCATATCATATTAGAGTCTCTTAAACATAGTTTCCTTTTATCCTCTTACTCTAACCCAATTAATTGTCTCAGAAAAATTAGTCTTTATCCCTCTTTTTTTTGTGATCCCTCAAGAATGACCATAATTACTGCTAACAAGACTGTAGTCAAGGACAAGGAAATCTGTATGGTTTTAAGTGAAAAAGAATTTTTTAATTTGAAGTATAGTTGATTTACAGTGTTTTGTTAGTTTCAAGTGTACAGCAAAGTAATTCAGTTATGCATATTTTTTCAGATTATTTTTGATTATAAGTTATTACAAAAAATTAAATAGAGTTCCCTGTGTTATATAATAAACCCTTGTTGCTAACCTATTTTTTGTATAGTAGTTTGTGTCTGTTAATCCCATATTCCTATTTTTATCCTTCCCCAACTCCCTTTCTCCTTGGTAACCATAAATTTGTTTGCTGTGTCTGTGAGTCTGTTTCTGTTTTGTGTATACATTTATTTGTATTGTTTTTTAGATTCAATATAAGTGATATCATATATTGGTCTTTGTCTGACTTACTTAGTGTGATATTTTCTAGGTCCATCCATATTGCCAGAGATGGCAATATTTCTTTATTTTTATTGTTGAGTAATATTCCACTGTATATATGTACCACATCTTCTTTAAGGGAAAATAATTTTTAAAAAGAGACAGATGCATCAGCCTGTACAGTCCTTGGGAGGGTCCATAGCTCTCATTCAGTTCAGTTCAGTTCAGTCACTCAGTCATGTCCGACTCTTTGCGACCCCATCAATCGCAGCACGCCAGGCCTCCCTGTCCATCACCAACTCCCGGAGTTCACTCAGATTCATGTCCATCGAGTCAGTGATGCCATCCAGCCATCTCATCCTCGGTCGTCCCCTTCTCCTCCTCCCCTAATCCCTCCCAGCATCAAAGTCTTTTTCAATGAGTCAGCTCTTCGCATGAGGTGGCCAAAGTACTGGAGTTTCAACTTTAGCATCATTCCTTCCGAAGAAATCCCAGGATTGATCTCCTTCAGAATGGACTGGTTGGATCTCCTTGCAGTCCAAGGGACTCTCAAGAGTCTTCTCCAACACCGCAGTTCAAAAGCATCAATTCTTCGGCATTCAGCCTTCTTCACAGTCCAACTCTCACATCCATACATGACTACTGGAAAAACCCTAGCCTTGACTAGATGGACCTTAGTCAGCAAAGTAATGTCTCTGCTTTTGAATATGCTGTCTAGGTTGCTCATAACTTTTCTTCCAAGGAGTAAGCGTCTTTTAATTTCATGGCTGCAGTCACCATCTGCAGTGATTTTGGAGCCCCAAAAAATAAAGTCTGACACTGTTTCACTTGTTTCCCCATCTATTTCCCATGAAGTGATGGGACTGGATGCCATGATCTTCGTTTTCTGAATGTTGAGCTTTAAGCCAACTTTTTCACTCTCCTCTTTCACTTTCATCAAGAGGCTTTTGAGTTCCTCTTCACTTTCTGCCATAAGGGTGGTGTCATCTGCATATCTGAGGTTATTGATATGCTCCATAATCCCCATGTCCATTGTCACTACTTTCTAGTTAAACTACTATGTGTCACTGCAATTTAAAATGTGAAATAAAACCAAAAAAAATCAAAGATATCTATTTTTATGCCTTAATTTTGTTATTATTGTCCAAGTTTTGGAATAGGGCATTGTCAATTATGCACATTGTCTGTATGAAAAAAAAAAAGTGATCTGACTTTGAAACAGCAAGCTTGAGAACTACAGATTGACATGCAGATATGTTATTTTTGGCCCATACTGCTTATTAAACATTTAAAATTTCATTGCCAACACCTAAAATTAAAAATATCTCACACAATAATCTGGACTTCCTACTTTCTTGAAAACTCAGATCATCTGATAACACTGGGCCAGAATTGCCACATCACACAGTCACCTGGGGAGGCCCACAGCTTCTTCCTTATTCAGGGCATTTTTTTTCCAGTTTACCACAAAACTCCCCACTCCCTGATGTATTACATCTGTTTTACTTATTTGTGTGCACTATCTTGACCCCTGAAGACATGAGTTCATGACCTATTTTCTACAGTTAACACTCATTTAATGTTTCATGTAGTTAACAAATATTTTTCATTTTGCACAAGTGTTCCAAAAGGTTCCCATGCTTGAATGGTTCAGAATCTATGTCTTGGGGAAACAAGACATAATTTACACAGCCAGTAAAATCATACAGATGCATAAACCTAGAGGTGTCAGGAGGCAATAAGTATACATGGGTAATTTTCAAATGGGCAGTGGAGTTAACAAGGGCTGTAAGCTCAGAGAAGGACTGGATTGACCTTGAGAGGGTTAAGATCAAAGATGTGTCTTGAAGAATGGGTCAGAATAACATTGCAGGCAGCCGAGTGGAAGGGGAAAGGGGAAGAAAAGAATATAAAATATGAACAACAGCAAGTTGGTAAGAATGAACAGTCAGTAGTATGAACTGTAAGTAGGCCTGAGAGTTTGGTTGGATAAAGGAGCTGTTTAGCAGACTTTGGGCTGCCCCTCATCAGTGAATACTATCTGACATCCATTCTTTAATTCTTCCCATCATTGTCTATTGTTCTGGAAATGCCCATACCAAAAGTAGCAAGCAGCTTGTGCAAACACTTGGCCCATCTCTCTTTATGCAAAGCACATTTTCTACTTTTTTAAAACTCCTTCTTTGTGTTATTGCTTCTTAGCTCTCCTTCCCTCAAGAAAAAATGGACAGGAGACCTTAATTTTTAGCCTAGTAAGGTCTCTAGAATCAACTAGGAAAACTTGGAGAAAATGAAAAGGAAGTGTGGATAGGAAGGGAGGGTAGTTTGGCAAGCACCAGCAAGTTTTAAGAGAGACCCAGGTTTACCTAACTCTTTCACCTAGAGACTAAAGCCCCTATCTGGAGAGTCACCCTCAAATCGCCTCAAATCGTCAAATGCAGGACATTATGTTCTGCACTTGTTCCTCTAATTCCCTGTAACCTCTGGGGAGGATCCTTAGGATGGCTTTGCAGGCCTGTGTTCCAGTGTTCAGTGTTGCATAAAGTTGTATAACTGAGGAAACCCAGCACAGTCCTATATTGAATGGATGTAGGGATTAAAATGAAATAATATGGGACTTTGCTGTTGGTCCAGTGGTTAAGACTCCACATTCCCAGTGCGGAGGGCCTGGGTTAAATATCAGTTCAGCTTTGATTGTAAAACAAAGGGGTTGAACTAGGCAATTCTTCCCAAATCAGTTTTTAAGGAAATTTAATAGATACGAAAAAATGAAGGTGGCGCTAGTGGTAAGGAATCCGCCTGCCCATGCAGGAGACACAAGAGGTGGGTTCAATCGCTGGATTGCGAAGATGCTTTGGAGTAAGAAACGGCACCCCACTCTGGTTTTCTTGCCTGGAGAATTCCATGGACAGAGGGTCCTGGCAGGCCACAGTCCATGGGGTTGCGGAAAGTTGGGCACGACTGAGCACAGCATGCAACACAGCACAGCAATGTCATAACAAATTCACATTGTATTTTAATGAAAAACCTGAGGCTTTCTTAGGTCCAGCCATGTTTCTAAATGCTTCAGTTGGGCTTTGTTTTTTCCTTTGGTTTTCTTTCTCTTCAACCTCTGTCCCTTCTTACTTCTCTGAGTCATCAGACACTTCGGAGTGGAGATCCTGGACTCACTGTGTTTGTCTTCCTCTTCCTCCTCCCACCTCTTTGTCCCTGAGTCCTTAGCCTCTAAGGCCCATGCCTGCCCCTCCATTTTGCCGGTATTCTCGTGGATCTTGACAAGTAAGAATTTATGGACGTCATTATGCTTGTTGCCAGAGATTGAAATTCTTTCAAATTTAGCTTCTATCTGATCTTGTTGCTTCTGCAGCTTTTGAAGGGAATGACTCGGCTTTTCACAGAGTGAGTCAGGCTCTCACTGAAATCATTTTTAGGCTTTGGTATATTCTCTTCCAGGGCCTGAGGCTCCTCTACCAAGTGACCAGCACAGCCTCATCTTCCATGATGCACTGGGCATCACGTCACTACCTCCTTCACCATCTGGCCCGGCTCCGAAGGCCCCTTGTTCCCTGAATCTGTGATGTTAGAGAAGTGGCCAAGGGGAGGGTGGCTCCTGTGGGGGCCCAGCTGCAGGGCAAGAATCTGGTCCAAGCCTGGGACGGGCTGGAGGACTGGAAGAAGGCAAGCTTTTTTGACCGGATCTCCTGCACAGAGGAGGCAGGGAAATAGAAGTCTCTCCTGTTCAGCAACTTTGAAGCAGCCCTCAGGCCTGCTCTGCATCCATTCATCTCTGCACACCAGCTGCTCGAATATGCAGATGTCTTCAAATGGGTTTCTACTCTCAAAAAGTTGATGGGGGAGCAGGATAGAAATCAAACCTCACACTGAGAGAGGAGAGGTGCAGAAATGGTGATACATCTTGACACGCAGTGTGACACACAGAGTGCAAAGAAATCAGTTCTGTGCCAAGGGCGGAAGGGGAGCGGACTTTAGAGAGGAAGTGTCTTGAAGGATAAGGAAGGGTTCAGGGGAAGGGATCATTCAAGCCTGAGGGAGGCCAGTGTGGGCCAGATGTTCCTCTATGGCTTGTCATTTGCAAGCAGCTCTGTCCCAGGACTTTCACACATTGCAAAGAAAATCAGTCACAACAAAAATGGCCTGATGAGAAACTGTTAAACACTTTGAATGTAGTATGCGTGCATGTTAAATCACTTCAGTGATGTCCGACTCTGCGACCTTATGGACTGCAGCCTGCTGGGCTCTTCTGTCCATGGGATTCTCCAGGCGAGAATACTGGAGTGGGTTGCCATTTTCTTCTCCAGGGGGTCTTCCCAACCCAGGGATCAAACCCACATCTCTTAAGTCTCCTGCATTGGCAGGTGGGTTCTTTGCCACTAGCACCACCTGGGAAGCCCTCAAATACATAGTATCAGTTCAGTTCAGTTGCTCAGTCGTGTCCGACTCTTTGTGACACCATGAATCGCAACACGCTGGGCCTCCCTGTCCATCACCAACTCCTGGAGTTTACCCAAACTCATGTCCATTGAGTCAGTGATGCCATCCAGCCATCTCATCCTCTGTCGTCCCCTTCTCCTCCTGCCCCCAATCCCTCCCAGCATCAGGGTCTTTTCCAGTGAGTCAACTCTTCACATGAGGTGGCCAAAATATTGGAGTTTCATCAGTCCTACCAATCAACATCCAGGACTGATCTCCTTTAGGATGGACTGGTTGGATCTCCTTGCAGCCCAGGGGACTCTCATGTCTTCTCCAACACCACAATTCAAAAGCATCAATTCTTCAGTGCTCAGTTTTCATCACAATCCAACTCTCACATCCATACATGACCATTGGAAAAAACAGCCTTGACAAGACAGACCTTTGTTGGCAAAGTAATGTCTCTGCTTTGAATATGCTATCTAGGTTGGTCATAACTTTTCTTCCAAGGAGTAAGCGTCTTTTAATTTCATGGCTGCAGTCACCATCTGCAGTGATTTTGGAGCCCCCAAAAATAAAGTCTGACACTGTTTCCACTGTTTCCCCATCTATTTCCCATGAAGTGATGGGACCAGATGTCATGATCTTAGTTTTCTGAATGTTGAGCTTTAAGCCAACTTCTTCACTGTCCTCTTTTACTTTCATCAAGAGGCTTTTGAGTTCCTCTTCACTTTCTGCCATAAGGGTGGTGTCATCTGCATATCTGAGGTTATTGATATTTCTCCCTGCAATCTTTATTCCAGCTTGTGCTTCTTCCAGTCCAGCGTTTCTCATGATGTACTCTGCATAGAAGTTAAATAAGCAGGGTGACAATATACAGCCTTGATCTACTCCTTTTCCTATTTGGAACCAGTCTGTTGTTCCATGTCCAGTTCTAACTGTTGCTTCCTGACCTGCATATAGGTTTCTCAAGAGGCAGGTCAGGTGGTCTGGTATTTCCATCTCTTTCAGAATTTTCCACAGTTTGTTGTGATCCATACAGTCAAAGGCTTTGGCATTGTCAATAAAGCAGAAATAGATGTTTTTCTGGAACTCTCTTGCTTTTTCCATGATCCAGCAGATGTTGGCAATTTGATCTCTGGTTCCTCTGCCTTTTCTAAAACCAGCTGGAACATTTGGAAGTTCACGGTTCACGTATTGCTGAAGCCTGGCTTGGAGAATTTTGAGCATTACTTTACTAGCATGTGAGATGAGTGCAATTGTTCGGTAGTTTGAGCATTCTTTGGCATTGCCTTTCTTTGGGATTGGAATGAAAACTGACCTTTTCCAGTCCTGTGGCCAGTGCTGAGTTTTCCAACTTTGCTGGCATATTGAGTGCAGCACTTTCACAGCATCATCTTTCAGGATTTGAAATAGCTCCAGTGGAATTCCATCACCTCCACTAACTTTGTTCATAGTGATGCTTTTTAAGGCCCACTTGACTTCACATTCCAGAATGCCTGGCTCTATAGGCAATTCTAATGTGCAAAAGAACTACTTGGAGACATTTCTGGGTCCTACTCCCAGAGGTAGGCCACAAGAATTTGTGCTCAGATGCTGCCAGTTTAGGGAACACCTTTCGTATAATCTCGGACTAGACAGCTTGCCTGATTCTGTAATGAGGGTAATAGAGATAAGGGATGAAAGAACTAGTTCTCAATGTCCTTCTCTTAAAAATAAGTGTATTCAAAAAAAATTTTTTTATTATAGTATAGTTGATTTACAATGTTGTGTTAGTTATAGGTGTAAAGCAAAATGAATCAGTTATATATATATACTTTTGTATTATTGTTAAAGCTATTGAAGTGTGAGCTGATTAAAATGTCATTTATTCTCAAAGCATTCCAAAGCAGCTGATAGGGAGGACCATCAACTTTCCAGCTGAGAAAAACTTCTTTAAATTATTTTTGTTTACAAAAAGAATTCTCTTTTTGACACAAAATATAGAAGGACATACTATAAAATATAAATTAAATATATTGTGACCTTGCTACCTCTAAGGAACAAAGTTGCCTTAAGACATTCTATTGATTATTAAACTTTTTTATGTATTCCAGCTTTGCCCCAGTCTATTATAAATAATAGATACCAGTGTATTTATAGTAAATAATGTAAGGGATCTTCTTTTAGAATTAGCCATCAAAGAATAAGTATAAATTGCTATATTGTATAAGAGTTCTCTGCTCTAGACAGCCATTCCTTCAAATGCAGTTCACAAAGAAGCACGTTTCCTTGGGGAAAACATAATTTAAACCATAGAGAAGTAACACTCCTTTTCAGGGAAATTGCAGTGCCATCCAAGATATTGGTAGAACTACAGAACTCCCTAAATATCACTGTTGGACTCAAAGATTTTGTTATGTTCATGAACAAGATATGTAAATTTAAAATGCAGTGTGTTAAATGAGACTATATAGCAAACAGGATATGTCTTATAACTTCCACTGTTTTTATATTATAGTTTGGATTTTGGATTTTTTTTTAAGTGTATTTTTAAACCAAACAATTTACTAACCTATTGGTGTGCCAAACTCCTTTTGTCTCTTCATATGGGCTCTATATCTTTTGTTGGAACCAGACTTTCACTTCCCTAAGATTGAAATGGGGGTGGAGGAGGAGGCTCAAGCAAGAGAGGAGGAATAGATGTTCTTTAAAAATATTGTAAAGAGAGATTCAAAGTCATATCATAGATATGGACCATTTTCTTTATGATGGGATATGTAACTTATAAATTTGTGTTAGGACAGAAGTACAGTCAGTCCTTAGTTTCTGCTGTTCCTCACCTGGATCAGTTTTCTATGCTTGAAGCTCTGGTTGTGGAGGGCCTACTGCACTATGCATATAATGGGCTTGAACAGCCACAGTTTTTGGTATGTGCTGGGGGTGGTAGTGCTGGAATCAATCCCCTGTGGGTACTGAGGACCACTGTTGTACAGATATTTTGACTTAGACTTACTAGGTTATACATTAACCACATTAGATTGTTGTAGCTATGAATCATGAATAAATGTTTATAAGGAGTAAATTGTTTCAATTTCCTGAATCTGTTAAATTGAGAAGCCTCTCCTGGGGTAAAAGTAAAACCTCCATCACTAGGGAACCCAGATTCTTTCACAACAGCCCTGCCTTCTACTGTCCTTTCTAAGCCTGGTGGTCCAGCCTGTCTCCTAATGCCTCAGGCCAACTAGTGACTGAGCTGTATTAACTTGAAACTGCTGGCTGTAGAAATTCCAATTGCTTGTAAAGCCATTGGCTTTTGCACTGATGCCAGTTTTCTTAGGCACTGTTTACCTAGGCAAACTGGTCCTGCTACCCAGCCCAGCAGATCTGCAGGCAAAGAGAACTTGTAGCTGGTAGGGTGGGATACATTTCATGACCTTTTTGCACTCTCCAGCCTGATTTTAGGCTTTTTTTATTTGTTTAGGTGTTCAAAACCTGTGTGATGGGAGAAACTCAGCATTAAACAGTAGTTTAGTTGTTGATTTTCTTCTGAGCTCTAAGTAATAACATTCAGAGGGATAGGGCAGTCAGTTGGGCTTTTGGGTTCTAGTACTTTGTCACTTGGAGTTTTATGATCTTGGGCAAGGCATTTAATGTTTCTAAGCCTGAAACAAACAAAAAAAATGTAATATCTGCTCTTCCTGTTTCACGGGTTCTTATGAAATTCAGACAACTGAAAGTTCAAACGATTATAAACTGTAAAGCAATATACAGAATAATTAGTATAAATATTCTACTTTATTATGTATTTTATATTTTATATAGTGTCTATTAAATTATTATAATCACATGCTCAATATACACAAAGAAATCTTAGCTTCATCTGAATCTGGCTCTTCTGATGTGTAGTAAATATCTATAAAAATCATTTGCCTTTTATCTTTTGGGTTTATATGCCATTTAATAAATAGTTTTTCAAAGAAATATCAAATTTTCTTCTCTGCACTTTACATAAAGCAAAAAATTAACTCAACTCCTGCAGTATCCTGTGTAACACATTTGTGAAGTCAGGCAGAGGGCATGAGTGGGCAAGCTCTGTACTGCCTATAGCAGAAGGAAGTTTAGGAGGTTTTGTTGAGAGGTTTAATTCTTTTGTGCTGCCTTGAGTCAGCTGCTATTTGGAACACTCAGATGAAAACAGATACTACTTGTCCTGGCAATAAGGGAGGCTTTTTGCAGCTTGTGTAGCCTCATGAAGGACATTTGTTTATGACCATGGACATGGGACAGTGGAAAAAAAATTTGATCTCCAAGTCTCAGATCTTGTTTCAAGTTGCTAAAAGTCTTGAGAAAGAAACGTGCTGGTGAGGAAGAGATCAGAAAAAAGGGGCAGATGGAGAGGCCTTCTCAGCCCAGAGGGTTCATGGCTAGAGCTGCTGATCTTGGAAGAGTCACATATCCATTCCAGGCCTCAGTTTCCCTTTGTGTAATATGGGAAACAAAAGGGTCATTCCAGATGTAAAAATCATCCAGTTTCATGAAGTAGGTTTGAGAATCAATTGACTAGTGAGTGACAGTAGAGGTTGATGGCTGAGGTTTCCAGAGCCAGAGTAGGTTCCAGTCCAGGCCACCACTTCATGCCTATGTAACACTTTTCATGGACCACTCTTGGCCTGAGACTTCACATGAAGAACAGTGATTTGTTGTTGTTTAGTTGCTAGGTCGTGTCCGACTCTTTGTGACTCCATTTGACTTCCCTGGTGGCTCAGACGGTAAAGCATCTGTCTACAATGCGGGAGACCCGGGTTCGAGCCCTGGTTTGGGAAGATCCCGTGGAGAAGGAAATGGCAATCCTCTCCAGTACTATTGCCTGGAAAATCCCATGGACAGAGGAACCTGGTAGGCTACAGTCTATGGGGTCGCAAAGAGTCAGACACGACTGAGCGACTTCACTTTTGCCTGTGTGCAAATGTCAATATGTATGAGCTATTATCCCCCTCAAATTTAGAGGACTTTTGGAGCTAAGCAAGTACTTTGGCAATACAGAAATTGCCTTCTATGCAATAGTGAAAAATAAACAAAAAAGTTTAGGGACTGGAAAGAGACCATCTTCTCCTTTTTGTGCTCTCCCAGCTTGAAGTGCAGTGAGAGAACAAACTGAAGGCTTTAGGGAGAAGGGCTTAGGATGTCAGATCCCTCGGAGAGTTCTTGCCTTTCTCTCTTCTAGGTTACCTTATCAGTGAGTGGTGGTGAGGTTTTCATCAGGTTTGTTTTGTAGCTCTATAAGAAAATCTTAGATGGAGGAATGAACAAATACAAAATGTAATAGAGCAATCTCATCAGAGAACTCTACTGTTATTAATACATAATTATAGTTGTGCTTCACAGGTTGGCTTAATAATTCCCTCCAGTGCTTTGCTAAAACTCTTTTGGTCCATGTCTACTCTCAGAGTGTGGTCCAGAAGGGTTAGTTTATAAATGCTAACTAAAGGAAAATGGTTTTTCCAGTAGCCATGTATGGATGTGAGAGTTGGACTGTGAAGAAGGCTGAGCGCTGAAGAACTGATGCTTTTGAACTGTGGTGTTGGAGAAGACTCTTGAGAGTCCCTTGGACTGCAAGGAGATCCAACCAGTCCATTCTGAAGGAGATCAGCCCTGGGATCTCTTTGGAAGGAATGATGCTAAAGCTGAAACTCCAGTACTTTGGCCACCTCATGCGAAGAGTTGACTCATTGGAAAAGACTTTGATGCTGGGAGGGATTAGGGGAGGAGGAGAAGGGGACGACCGAGGATGAGATGGCTGGATGGCATCACTGACCCCGTGGACATGAATCTGAGTGAACTCCGGGAGTTGGTGATGGACAGGGAGGCCTGGCGTGCTGCGATTCATGGGGTCACAAAGAGTCGGACATGATTGAGCGACTGAACTGAACTGAAAAGGAAAAAAGGGAGAAAAGACAACTATAGGAAGGTTCCTTACCCAGATGAAAGTGAAAGTCGCTCAGTCATGTCCAACTCTTTGCGATCCCATAGACTGTACACTCCATGGAATGCTCTAGGCCAGAATACTGGAGTGGGTAGCCTATGCCTTCTCCAGGGTATCTTCTTGACCCAGGAATCGAACCAGGGTCTCCTGAATTGCAGGTGGATTCTTTACCAACTGAGCTATCGGGGAAGCCCTCCTTAACCAGATGCTCCTGCTGCTGCTAAGTCGCTTCATTCATGTCTGACTCTGTGAGACCCCATAGACGGCAGCCCACCAGGCTCCCCTGCCCTGGGATTCTCCAGGCAAGAACACTGGAGTGGGTTGCCATTTCCTTCTCCAAAGCATGAAAATTAAAGGTGAAAGAAGTTGCTCAGTCGTGTCCGAATCTTAGCGACCCCATAGACTGCAGCCTACCAGGCTCCTCCGTCCATGGGATTTTCCAGGCAAGAGTACTGGAGTGGGGTGCCTACTAAAGGCCTGAGCAAGAATCCTGCCAATGCTGGTTTCCAGAGAGAAGGGACAACAAGAGATAATGTGGGTTTACTCCTCGCATGCACTCTTTTAATACCTTTTTTTTTTTCTGAGAAACTTGGGCCCAGACAGCTTGGGAAGTTTGCCTAGGTCACATAGCTAATAAATGATTGAGCCAGGACTTGGCCTTGGGCTCTGTCCAAGTTGTGTGTTCTTGTCTCACTATCATATTTCCTTAAGCCTTTCTGTTCTTGCTCAGAGAATCTCAAGGCAGGATAATGAGAAGTGATTCTTCATGAACTTTTCTTCTGAGGAAACCTTGAGGATGAAGTTTATGTCACTTAAAGGGCTCTTCTACCCTAAAGTCCTTATATAGCTCTCAGTTTAGGAATGTGCAGCTGGTGATTCGAGCTTTCCAGGTGGCGCTAGTGGTAAGGAACTTTCCTGCTAGTGCCAGAGACATAAGAGACTTGGATTGGATCCCTGGGTTGGGAAGAACCCCTGGAGGAGGGCATGGCAACCCTGTCCAGTTTTTTTGCCTGGAGAATCCCATGGACAGAGGAGCCTCACAGGCTCCTGGCAGGATTCTACACTACATAGGATCACAAAGAGTTGGACTGCTACTGCTAAGTCACTTCAGTCGTGTCCAACTCTGTGTGACCCCATAGACAGCAGCCCACCAGGCTCCCCTGTCCCTGGGATTCTCCAGGCAAGAACACTGGAGTGGGTTGCCATTTCCTTCAATGCATGAAAGTGAAAAGTGAAAGGGAAGTCGCTCAGTCATGTCCGACTCTTAGCGACCCCATGGACTACAGCCTACCAGGTTCCTCCGACAACTGAAGCGACTTAGCACACTCCCAGCTGGTGATTCAGCCTGGCTTCAAGTTAATGTGAAATTTACTTTGTGAATTACCAGAGCTGACCTAAGGTAGTGAGATTTCCCTATAGGACAAACTGAAGTGCTGTGAAGGCCTGATGTAAGCAAATAAAAAGAGGTAATATTATGAGCACTTGTGTACTAAGTTCAATGTCAGATATCTTATGATCACTCCAATTTTACAGGTAAAGAAACTGAGACAAAGAGAATTTTGTGACTTGCCCAGAATTACCCAACTAGCAAGTATTAGAGCCAGGATGGAACCTTGGCTGACTGACTTTACCATCCACACTCCCAAATACTATGCTATGCTCTGGACGACTGGGGATGAGGAAGGGTCAAGCAGAGGCAGTGGAGTGCTCTCTGGGGTTGTGGGTGGGGTGGAAACACTGATTTGGAGCTTTTACTGATTTCCATAATATAAATACCCCCACCATGGGTGCTTTCAAGCTACTGAATTGATGTCAAGTGACTTGTACATTTACACTGGTCTTTGTGACATGGCAAGAGCTGGCTCCAGCAGAAAACTGAAGGGTACTGCCAAAGAGAATAGCTAGGTACAGAAAAAAAGTAAGTTATGCGAATTATGCCCAATAAGTACAAAGGGTGGGGCAGTAAGAAATGGAGATAATGAAGAGAGGGACAAGATTGGAATGTCAAGTTTGGTATTTGTTTTTGTTTTTGTTTTTGTTTTCCCAGTAAGAAACTAGAAGTCAGTGGAAGTTTTTAAGCAGCCAGGTGTTGTGATCAGTCTTTTTGGATGAGAACTCTGGTTATAGAGAACGAAAGTGCTTCTAGATTCAAGTTAGTTGGAAGATAATGAAAACAATGAGCATCTAATCAAGGCAGCAGTGGGAGTCGGGGTGGAGGCCGTGGGTAGATCTAGATTCAGTAAATGCTGGCAGGTGGAATTGACATGAATTGATTGCTTGGATATCATATGCGAGAAGGAAGGAGCTGAAGAAAATACCAAGATTTCTAACTTGGAAGCTAGATTTATGGACAGATCATTAATGGAGAATTTAATGGAGTGAGTTGTTGAGTCAGGACTGGAGAAAAAAGTATAGAACATATTCATTTTGAAGAGTTTATAGGCTATAATCCTGGAGATGGTTGGAAATGTGGACCTGGAGCTTAAGAAAGATAGACCGTGGGTAGGAGATATGGAAGTCATCAGCACATGGATAGAGATCATAGCCATTTAATTTATTAAGCTGCTAGTTAGCACTTCCTATTTTCCGGGCATTTTGGCATGGTAGTGCATTGCTTTGCTCAAGGAAAGCAGGAATTATGTAGATGAATAAAATATGTAATCTTGGGGAAAGCCATCATTTACAGGGCCAGTGGACAGGAAAGGAAGAAAAAAAATCAATAAAATATCCAAAAGAGAAAAAGGAAGAATTAATTATTAATGTGGCAAGAAACCAGTGAGACATAGAAGGAAGAAAGCTTCAAGAAAGAACACGTTGTTAAATACCTGCAGAAGCCAAATATGTCATTGGTGTGGGCAGCAGGGTCACGATATCATTGGTGAACCTATTGGGTTCCATCCCTGGTTCAGGAAGATCCCCTGAAGGAGGAAATGGCAACCCGCTCTAATATTTTTGCCTGGAAAATCCCAAAGACAGAGGAGCCTGGCAGGCTGTAGTCCCTGGGGTTCCAAAGAGTCAGACACAACTGAACAACTGTGCATGCACGCACCATATGGCCTAGAGCCTCCCAACAGAGCCTGTCCTTTCATCAGAGTTGGATTGGATTAGAGATCTCCAACCCTCAGTAAATAAAAGGATGTTTTTATCCTTGTAATCTAGGCGGCAGTAGGAAAGAGGACTTCAATATATTTTCCTTACTGGAGGAGGAGGATGCTGAACATTTGTAAAGCAAAGTAAAGGTGGTGGGCAGAAAGCACCAGTGTAGAACACGTGCTCCACAACCACAAACATCTGTGCCTTTCCCCACCCTTCTCTTCTTATCCAGCCTACTGATCACTCACTCAGTTCAGTTAAGTTCAGTTGCTCAGTCGTGTCCCACTCTTTTCGAGCCCATGAATCACAGCATACCAGGCCTCCCTGTCCACCAACTCCTGTTTACCCAAACTCATGTCCATTGAGTCAGTGATGCCATCCAGCCATCTCATCCTCTGTCGTCCCCTTCTCCTCCCGCCCCCAATCCCTCCCAGCATCAGAGTCTTTTCCAATGAGTCAACTCTTCGCATGAGATGGCCAAAGTACTGGAGTTTCAGCTTCACCATCATTCCCTCCAAAGAAATCCCAGGGCTGATCTCCTTCAGAATGGACTGGTTGGATCTCCTTGCAGTCCAAGGGACTCTCAAGATTCTTCTCCAACACCACAATTCAAAAGCGTCAATTCTTCGGCGCTCAGCTTTCTTCACAGTCCAACTCTCACATCCATACGTGACCACTGGAAAAACCATAGCCTTGACTAGATGGATCTTTGTTGGCAAAGTAATGTCTCTATTAAACTCTGTTTAATCAGCTGATACTGCCTCCAGGCAACCAGATGAGACAGATTCTCTTTTCTCGAAGGCTAGTTATATGGTCTCAAAGAGTTGGACACCACTGAGCAACTGAACTGAACTGAACTGAACTGAGTTATACATACCTGTGTCCTTTAAGTCATGTATCTCTACTTTTTAAGTTTCTGCATCATATCATAAGCTGATAATGGTGCTGTAATTCTTAGTATCACTTAGCCTGGACTGACACTTTTGCTGCTTGGTTTGAACAGTCATGATCATGGGAATTCTCTGCAGGTTGGAACAGAAGGCATGAGAAGATCTTGAAATACCCAGGAGGTTGGCAATCATTAGATCTCTTAAGGGAGCAGTAGTCAGAGGGCAGAGCTGGCAGTGATGAGACTATCGAAATAATTGGATTATGCCTCCACAGTGTGCCCAAAACTTCTCCTGGCTAGGAGAAAGAATATTTCCCTCCTTGGTCTATTTCCTTGTCACTGTGTTTTATTTCTTTGCTAGATCTCTTGAGTCTTACTATTGTCTGCGTTATTAACAGATACCTCTGAGCTCTTCCTCCAGGCCTTGCCTCCCTGAATCTCTGACCCTGTCTTTTATACCTGTCTACCTAGATGTTCCATTGACTTTAAATGGAATAATTTTAAAATGGAATTTTCTTGCCTTTCCTGATTGTTCTTCTGCCTGTATTCTGTGTTTCTCATACCCTAAGTGAAGACTTCCAGGGTCTTTCAGTCCTTTGCCTGTGTCCTACCAGCCTGCTTCCTGATACCATCTCTTACTCTGTGTGCAGTTACCAAGGTGCATCAACTCTGCCTCAGTGATACCTCTTGAATATATTCCCTCCCCTATATTCTCCTGGGGCAGACCTTCATTTTCTTCCTGTAGACAGTTGCCAAATGCTACGGCTATGGTCCTCTAGTCTCTCACCAATCTACTGTGTACACCTCAGCTGCATCATTCTGCCCAAAATATAGTCTCATTAAAAAGAGTGTCCAAAATCTTTGCTGTTTAACCATTAACAACTAAGAGCATTTCATCTGCCACCATCTTTCCAGCTGCACCTTTAGTCAGACTGCATCATCTTCTGCATCAGAAGTTGCAGCTGGTGGTTTAGTCCAGATTTGGCCTGCAGGCAAGTTTTATTTGGTCTGCAACTTAAAAAAAAATTGATCTGAATCAATGATTTAAAATCAGAGGATTTCCCTTAAAAGCTAAAGGCAGAGAAAGTTTAGTTAACTTTGAAAGCTTAAAGACAGATGGAAATTTGCAGCAGTGAGTCAAGATTTGAATTCTTAACTGCTCAAGTTCTGAGTCCATCTTTCACCTATCTTTGTATTGCTGTCACGTATAGCAGAATCTTTACATATACTCTGTGCGTTCATGCTCAGTCCTCAGTAGTGTCCAACTCTTTGCGACCTCATGGACTGTAGCCCACCAGTCTCCTTGGTCCATGGAATTTTCCAGGCAAGAATACTGGAGTGGGTTGCCATTTTTTACTCCAGGGAATCTTTCTGACCCAGGGAAGCAGATTGGCAAGCAGATTCTTTATCACTGCACCACCTGGGAAGTCCTTACACATACTAGTCAGGGCCTCATTAATACTTGTTGAATTATTGTTACCTGACTTTTGATAGTTTCTTGATACAAACATTGAAGTTGTTTGTAGAAAAAAAGTACTGCATTAGTGAGTCACAGGTGATCTGTACAGTGTTAAAAAGTGAAGGTCATGTAATTTGCACACCAATAGAAATAAATAAATATGCATTTTAAAGTATACTCAAACTTTACAATGTTTAAAAAATGTGACCAGACTATGGCTGATTCTTGTTGATGTATGACAGAAAACCACAAAATTCTGTAAAGCAATTACCCTTCAATCAAAAAAAAAAAAAAAAAATGCGACCGGGACTTCCCTGGTGGTCCAGTGGTTAAGAATCCACCTTCAGTGCAGGGGACATGGGTTCTATCCTTGATGGGGTAACTAAGCTCCCATATACCGTGAGACAACTAAACCCATGCACCATAAACTACTGAGCCTGTGGGCCACAACGAGAGAGAAGCCCAGGTGTCCCAGTGAAGAACCCATGTGCCACAACTGAAGATCCCCAAGTGCTGCATCTGACCTGAAGCAGTCAAAAATAAATAAATTTTCTTTTAAATGTGACTTTATGGTCATGCAGATATTTTGTTCTATGAAATTGTTGTCCTATAACAGGCAGGAAAAAGGCAGAATCTGGAGAGGAGAATTAGAAAACTGCTTGACAGGATGAAATGGCCATCACTGGAAAAGGTGGAGAACCACTTGTGTGGAATACAAACTTTTGAATGTGAGAAATGAAGCGGGTAGTGAGTTATAATAGATGCTCCAAGTATCTAATGTGGTTGGTTTATGTTGAAATTTTATTACACACTGAGTTGTTGATGTGTGTGGAGTGTACTAGGACTTTTCCCCACCTCTCCCTCCCACTTTGACATGAGCATACAAGTGAACTTTTTAGAGATAACAATTTTACATCTTTTTAACCTGTAATAATTTCAGAACTTGGTAATCATTGTGGTCCTAATAACAAATTACGTAATGGGGAAAAAAACGATCATCTCAGTTTCCCTGGAAACATGGGGCTGTCTATCCCTGGGCTCACATTTCATCATGCAGGATTTTCCAGATCAGTGACGTGACAGTAACAATAGAAGACTTAGTATAAACCAGGTACTATTCTAGTACCTGTTTCCACTTTTGTAAGCGTCACAACAATCTTTTTAACCAATTAGCATTATTATTTCTGTTTTATATATGAGAAATTGAAGCACAGAGATTAGTAACTTGCTGGCAGTTGGGGAAGCTGGGCTTTTAACCCGAGCATCACTGTGGAGTCTATGCTACTGACTTTGGTGTTTGACATGACTCTTGTTGTTATTGTTCAGTCTCTAAGTCATGTCTGACTCTTTGACTCCATGGACTGCAACATGCCAACTGTCCTTTACTATCTCCTGAAGTTTTTTCAAATTCATGTCCATTGAGTGATGCCATCCAACCATTTCACCCTCTGCTGCCTTCTTCTTTTGCCCTCAGTCTCTCCCAGTATCAGGGTCTTTTCTAGGGAGTTGACTGTTTGCATTAGGTGGCCAAAGTATTGGAGCTTCAGCATCAGTCCTTCCAATGAATATTCAGGGTTGATTTCCTTTAGGATTGACTGGTTGGTTTTCCTTGCAGTCCAAGGATCTCAGCAGTCTTCTCTAACACCACAATTCAAAAGCATCATTCAGCCTTCTTTATGGTCCAGCTTTCACATCTGTACTTGACTACTGCAAAAGCCAAAGCTCAGACTATATGGACCTTTGTCAGCAAAGTGATGTCTTTGCTTTTTAATATACTGTCTACGTTTGTCATAGTTTTTCTTCCAAGAAGCAAGCGTCTTTTAATTTCATGGCTGAAGTCACTGTCAGCAGTGATTTTGGACCCCAAGAAAGTAAAACCTGACATTGACATGACTCTTACATTGAGCCTCAATTGCCATGCTCTGCATACCTCCACTTCCCTTGATTACATTTTCTTCCCATAGGCATTTGTCCAACACTTTGGCATCTTGGTTTCCTATCCTTTTCCTTACTATTCACACTTCATCTTCTGTGTGTGTGTACACTCAATAATGACTGACTCTTTGCTCCCTACAGACTGGGGCCTGCCAGGCTCCTCTGTCCATGGGATTGTCTCAGGCAAGAATTCTTTAGTGGGTTGCCATTTCATTCTCCAGGGGATCTTCCCAACCCAAGGATTAAACCCAAATCTCCTGCACTGGCAGGTGGATTCTTTACCACTGAGCCGCCTGGGAAGCCCCTTCATCTTCTATTAAGGCACAATTCAAAATAGATGCCTTACTGAATTTCATCTCAACAAGAAGAGGCACAAGTAATTCCTTCCTCTCTGGGCTTGTGCAACCCTTTATCTAGGTTTCTCTTACTAAACTTGGATTACTTAACTAACTAACATCAGCTATTCATTTACAGTTCTTGGTTCTCTTCTGTTTCTCTAAGCTCCAGAAGATTGTCTTTTTCTCCCCTTTAAGTTTCCCTGTCCATTGAATATATTTTCTTATTCGAATGATGAATGAATTAGCAGAGAACAATCCCATTCATAAACACAAAAATGAACAGAGTATAATTTAAGCAGAGTACAGTTTTTGCTTGACTTCCTTTCATTTTTGCTTGTCCTCTGACCTTTGGTCATCAGACCCAGGTAGGGAACCAGTGGCCAACCTATTTTGTATATCTGGTTCTACTAAGGTGTAATGAGTATCCTCAGGCAGAATTCCCTTCTAGTTCCTGGAATAGTTATGGGGCAAGTTTTAAGACCTCTAACATTGCCTTAGGGTACTTAAGCTAGCCGAGACTGGGTCAATTCACAACCCATGAAACTCTTAACACTTGGAATGCTTCTTTGTGCTACTGGAGTTTTCTGGCTACTTCTAAAAAGGTTTCAGGAAACAACTTGAGAATGTCTCTTGGGTGGATCTGAATCTCATTTCATGAACTCAAGAATGCAAGAAGTATAACTTGATCTATATTTCAAGCCTTTATTCTTTAGGTAGAACTTAATTCCAACGAATTTAGGTATTCCTCCATCACTGTTTTCTTTCAGGTTTTGGGGTGTTTTGTATGTTGAGACATAATACTTTGGGTGGTGGGGGGAGGCATCTGGGTACACATCCTCAGCCCACATTCCTGTTCCACCTGGTCCTTGGTGTTTGGTTCCTACAAGTTGCCCTGGGATATCCTTTGTTCTTACCTATGAGAGCCTTTTAGATCTATTAGTGCTCTCTTCTATTCCTGTTGGACCCTTGAGAATGTGTCATGGGCCATGGATAATGGAGTTGTCTCAGAAACGTCTGCAAGACATTCATGCAACCTTGCTATTTTTGTGCCTTTTGGGCACATGGAATTCTGCTGCTGCTCCTGCACCAGCTGGAGCCCAAGGAGCTCTCTGAGGTCATTTGAGGCACCACCTTCCTAGACATATTCTGAAGTCAGTCTTCCCAAGAGTCTTGTCTTTTTCCAGGGTTCTGTTTTGGGCATGAGACATATGTCTATTGCTCTCAGATTCCATAGATATATCCGAGGGTTGCTGTGTCCCAAGATTCTTTTTTCACTGAATCTCAGTTATCAATCCTTACGTTCCTCATTTCATCTCCCAATACTTTCTCCTTCCATCTCCCACCACCTAGTTTGGAGATTCACTCTCTATTCAGGCGACTTCTTATTCATCATGCAATCTTGTAAATCAGTGTCTGGTTTTTGTTTTAATTTTCCAAAGGATGTAGGCTTTTGAAAATTAAAAGCAGGAAAACACTCCTGTTTCTTTGCTATTTGTTCTCATATCCCTTCCTTGAGGTAACAACTACAGAAAGGCTTGGCTACTGATTTTATTTGCCGGACAGTAGGGATAGGAGCGGAGAAGGCAATGGCACCCCACTCCAGTACTCTTGCCTGGAAAATCCCATGGATGGAGGAGCCTGGTGGGCTGCGGTCCATGGGGTCGCGAAGAGTCGGACACGACTGAGCGACTTCGCTTTCACTTTTCACTTTCATGCATTGGAGAAGGAAATGGCAACCGACTCCAGTGTTCTTGCCTGGAGAATCCCAGGGACGGGGGAGCCTGGTGGGCTGCCGTCTCTGGGGTCGCACAGAGTCGGACACAACTGAAGCGACTTAGCAGCAGCAGCAGCAGCAGCAGCAGAGATAGGAGGGGAGTAGTGAGAAGAGCTAAGGAAAGCAATAGATATTAGAGGGAAAAGTTGGATACCATTCACAGTTTTAGCATGCCACACAATATCACATACACATGTGAATGTCATCCTATCCTGGATAGTTTTCAGAGCAGCTTCCTGGGCTCACACTGTTCTCAACAAGCATCTCTAGGGTAATTCTGTATGTCCTGCAGCCCTCTCATAGTTCTGGAATCCAGCTTCTAACCTGGTTAGTCTCTAAGCTTCTTTTCTCTCTTCCTCAGAAGGAGGAAAATAATAGAACTGTAGCCAGAATTCAACAACCTCTCCTCACACTGTAGGCACTCAGGCAGTAATAACTATTATTAATAATAGTAATAATAAATTGGTTAATGACAGATTACTGTTTGCTTATCTCTGTTTTCAAATTTTGAAACAAACTCACTATTATCTGTAGGATAATGATTTTTCATTCTCAAATTTATCAATGAATTCCAAATATTAGCACAGTTTTCACACCCACCTAGCCTTTCTTACATGCATCTCCTTCCCTTTTTCTCCTTCATAAACAAACTGTCCCTTCTCCAGTGAGCATTTTTGTCCCTTGTCAGTGTTGTAAACAATGCAGATAGTTGTTCAGAAACCCCATTCAAGTCCGTGATCGAAAGCTAATACAGCAGAAGTGCCTTAGGAAAGGTATGGGCAGATTGAGGTAAGTCTGCATGCAATAAGAGGATGCAATGCAGAAGGGAAACCAGGGGTGGATGCTATGTAAACCGAATAATCTACTGTAATCTGTTCTGTAAAGACAGTTCACTTGTTTTACAGCTTTCCTTTAATTGAAGAAACTCATATAATTTGTTTTAAATATTTAATAAAGTCTTCATTCAGCTAAAAGCAAAAAATGTAGTCCATAAAGTAACTGAGTCAAGCCTGCCATTTCTTTCTTCATATTTTATTATTTCATGCCTATTGAGCTACTTTGGCTGTGAGAAATAGAATTGATCTTGTGGGTTCTCTGTTAATTCACAAGGGTTTGTCGTGTTGAGTCTAGAAATCTTAGTGAATACAGAGATTCTCAGCTAGGCCCCAGTGAATCTCTGTATTCCCCCATTAGACTGATGTGTTACCACAAAACTCAAATGATGATTGCTGCTGCTGCTGCTGCTAAGTCGCTTCAGTTGTGTCCGACTCTGTGCAACCCTGTACCTCTTCCTAATTTGCCAAAGACTTTAAACCTTTAATCTTACGATTAGACACCTCTGTATATGTGTATGTGCACAAACACATTTGTTTGTTTCATATCAAAAACAGTAAAAGTTGTTTTAACTTTTTCAATAAATTGATCAAATGATACACACTGAAATTGAGTTATTTTATTAATATTCATTTGCTTTGCTGTTGCATATATTGGCAGCTAATAGGTATTAATGGAATTGCTGGAAAAACTGTTCATGGTTAGATAAACTGCTTCTGGTTCTTGCTTTTCATGAACACTGGCTAGTTGTTCTATAATGCAGTCTTTCCAGCTCTTTTCACGGCAGGGCATATGTGTACAGTAATAATATTTTATATGAGACAGTGGGGTAAACGGCTCAGGAACTTGACTGCTCAGGGACAGAGAGGATCAGTGTCATAGCACATCTGTGTCCTCTTCAAGACATAACAGTGTGCTCCATGCATGTGCTGGGAAGCTGTATTATGGTGTATTGCAGACTACATATAGCTCTTAATTCTACTCATGACATTGTCTTCTTGATCTTATGATGGCATTAAATATTTCACTAATCATCAGTGTTCTGTTTAATATTTTACAGAAGCACACCGTTAAATCTTCAGCTGCTCCCCTTCAAGGTTTGAGAGCCACTAGGAGATATAGTTGAGATCTTCCCTGGTAGCTCAGACAGTAAAGCGTCTTCCTACAATGCGGGAGACCTAGGTTCAATCCCTGGGCCAGGAAGATCCCCTGGAGAAGGAAATGGCAAACCACTCCAGTACTCTTGCCTGGGAAATCCCATGGACAGAGGAGCCTGGTAGGCTATAGTCCATGGGGTCGCAAAGAGTCTTTTATGTGTATTCAAATAAAGTACTCTTCCTTCACTCCTAGGATGTTATTGGAAATGTGATGTGCTAATTTAGGGTGAGGAAAGGGACTAAAAACTGGAATTTACAGTTCCCAGGTTTGAGTTGAAGAACTTCCAGTTAACCAGCAAGATGGGCACATTCAGCTAATTCCTAAGCCTGCTTGATAAAACAAGACTAGTGACACATTTCCTGCTCAGAGATTATCTGAAGATCAAAGAAGATCTCATATAAGAAAACACTCTGGAAGCTCAAGGAATGAAAGATAGATACATTGTGTTATCTTATTGAAAGTGGCCAGTGAGTCCTCAAGGGTAGTGGCAATTGCATGTAAGAATTCAAACGCTGAGGGTTGGTGAGTGTGGCTCAGGTGACGACAAAGCTGACGCACACTCTCCTTCATCTTCCCCTCATCCTCCAGAGCAACCTGATACACTACCTGGGCCTCAGCCATCATCTGCTTGCGCTGAACTTCATCATCGTTTCTTTTGGCAAGAAAAGTGCCTGGTCGTCTGCTCGGGTGAAGGTGACTGACACTGACTTTGATGGTGTGGAAGTCAGAGTGTTTGAAGGCCCTCCAAAGCCAGAAGAGCCTCTGAAACGCAGCGTTGTTTACATCCATGGAGGAGGCTGGGCCTTGGCAAGCGCAAGTATGTCCTCACCTTTAGGTTTTTTGGGGTTGTGGCCGGCCCTGGCAGAGATATATGACTGGGTTGACTTTCTTACTGGGTGAGGAGAAAGGGACCACTGGACTTGGTCCCTTGGCAGTCCCAGTTACCCTACCATCCCAGCAAAGTTATTCATAGCAGCCCTTTGTCCCCACTTGTCATTCTTGAAAGGATCCTGGTTTGGTTGATTAATTATATAGCTACCCTACACCAAGAGTTTTGCCTGTTTGTTAATTCAGGCAGACTGTTTTGAAAATATTTCCTGTAATCTAAATAATACACTAACTTATTGTGAAGTAGTGAAGTTGCTTTCTATACCCAAACAAGGTAAAGTTGGGCCAGAATATGAGGCAGGTATCTGTAGCTCTAGACTAACTTGTGTTTTGAAGACATCTTTCTATGAAATAGAACAAGGATGTCTGTGTATACAGGTTAATTCATTAACATTTCATCTGCTTATGAAACCAAAGATGAAAATATAAAATGTATGCCCCAGTTAAAGGGAAATGACCTTGAAAATTTCAAGAACATTCTTTTTAGCATTGGATAACTTTCATGAGCAGAATACACATTAAAAATGGCAGGCAGCCAAGTGGAGCAGCCAGTGAAAAGCATACTAAGGAGGAGGGATAAGGGCCTTACCTCTGCTCATAATTATTATGGAGCTACTTTCTTATCTTCAGCCCAGAGATGATTTTCATCCATTAAGTTTAAAGGCAATGGGACTTCCGTGGGACTTCATGGGACTTCCTTGGTGGTCTAGTAGCTAAGATGCCACACTGCCAATACAGGGCACCTAGCTTTAGGGAACTACATTCCACATGCTGCAACATGCCACAGTTAAAATCCAGTGCAGCCAAATAAATAAATGTTGCTTTTAGTCACTCAGTCATGTCCAACTCTTTGCAACCCCATGAGCTGTGGCCCACCAGGCTTCTGTGTCCATGGAATTCCAGGCCAGAATACTGGAGTGGGTTGTCATACCCTTCTCCAGGGGGTCTTCCTGATCCAAGGATTGAGCCTGGGTCGCCTCCTTTGCAGGCAGATTCTTTACTGGCTGAGCCACCAAGGAAACGAAATAAATAAATAACAGTAAAAAAAAAAAAAAAAAAAAGGCAAAGGCCAAAAAGTGTAACTTTCTCTAGTAATCTCATTTCATTTAACTCCATATTCATCATTTATTCTTTTATTCATTGATTTGTTCATATTTCCAACAGATGATTACTGAATATGTAGGTCTCCCCAGAGCTGAGAGATTTCCTGGGCTATAGGACTTTGGGTATTAAAACCTCAAACAGTTGTGTGCAAACCTGGACCTTTGGTCACTCTAATGTGTGCTAGATGATGGGAATACAAAATGAGTAAAACAGAGTCTCTGCCCTAGAAAGGATAGCATCTGTAGCGTTGGATGCTTGCCAGGAGAGACAGTACACCAGAGGCCAGGATGTGGAAGTGCCAGGAATGGTATGGATTATGAGTCAGCTTAGCCTTTTCCACACAATTTTGACTCATCAGTCCCATCAGAGAAAAAAGGCTTAGTCTGGAGGAGATATCAAGTGTTTATGTAGTTATTGAACTTCTGGTTCTAATACTGCCTTGGAAAGTCTATAAATAAGGTATTTTGTGGCTTTCTGTTGAGACAATCTAGCACTTAATGTAAGAATATCCAAAGAACAGCTAAGGGATTAAAGTGTTATGTATTAAAATATGTAAAAACCTTTAGATTCTCTTTCTAAGAAGTGCTAAGACTTCCTACAACTCTATTTGTTATATGTTGGTTTAAATGGAATACCATAGTCTTCAAATTGGTGACTTTTCTGAATCACAGCAAATGAGGGTATTAAAAGAAAAATTGGGGGATTCTAAGGAGGGACTGCTTATTCACTACGATTTTGGGAAAGGCATACCTCTTTGAAGAATTACAAAATCAGAATGAATCTAATGTACTTTATATAGACAATTATGAAATAAATTTTTAGTTAACAACACATTCGAAGGTAATCTTGTATGGATTTCCTGTTATTTATAGCAATTGCGTTTTATCAGAAACCAGGTTAATTCTTCTGTATTTGTACTTGTAACTCTGTTAATGAGATGTATGTTCATTTTTACTTTTTATTGTTCTTACTATTAATAACTTAAGTCTGAGTTAGTTAGCAGAATTTAAGAATGGTCAGTATTAAATAGACTGCATTATAGTGAGTGTTTGCTCTCTTGTCTCTTTTAGAAATCAGGTATTATGATGAACTGTGCACAGCCATGGCTGAGGAATTGAATGCTGTCATTGTCTCCATTGAGTAAGTAATTAATAATTGTCATACAAGAAAATTTAACAAATGATCCTTAGTAACTATCTAGTTACTTTATAAGTGATAAAATGTAAAATTAAAGTCCAGAGAGGTGAACTGATCTTCCCGAGGTTACAAAAATGATTTCTGATGTAACTTAGAATTTCTTCAACTAGCTTTATAATGCCTCAAATTATCTTTTTTTACTTTAGTTTTAGAATCTTCTGGAAAAGGAATTAACTGAGATTTTGAGAGAAATATGCAATCAGTTATCTATGCAATCAGTTTGATTACCACCTTTTATATCTAAAAACCAATAAGCGCTTTAAGAGAATCTGTCCTACATCCAAGAGTTGGAAAAGGTATTCTCCTGGAGTCAGGTTCTATAAATCAGACCTTGTAAACAGTGATGTGTTCACTATTCTTAGTATAGCCTATTATTATCATTGTTAGAATTAATATCAGTGTTTTGAGTTGCTTCTAACAATTCTATATTAGCTGTTTTTCTGGGAAACTAAGAAGAATGTGCCCAAAGAAAAGCAATGCCAAAGAATGATCAAACTACCCCACAACTGGATTCATCTCACGTGCAAGTAAGGTAATGCTGAAACTTCTCCAACAGTACTTCTCAACAGTACATGAACCGTGAAATTCCAGATGTTCAAGCTGGATTTAGAAAAGGCAGAGAAACCCGAGATCAAATTGCCAACATCCACTGGATCATCGAAAAAGCAAGCGAGTTCCAGGAAAATATCTACTTCTGCTTTACTGACGATGCCAAAGCCTTTGACTGTGTGGATCACAAGAAACTGGGGAAAATTCTGAAAGAGGTGGGAATACCAGACCACCTGACCTGACTCTTGAGAAATCTGTATGCAGGTCGGGAGGCAGCAGTTAGAAATGGACATGGAACAACAGCTTGGTTCCAAATTGGGAAAGGAGCATGTCAAGGCTGTATATTGTCACCCTGCTTATTTAACTTATATGCAGAGCACATCATGAGAAATGCTGGACTGAAGCACAAGCTGGAATCAAGACTGTTGGGAGAAATATCAGTAACCTCAGATATGACACCACCCTTATGGCAGAAAGTGAAGAAGAACTAAAGAGCCTCTTGATGAAAGTGAAAAACGAGAGTGAAAAAGTTGGCTTAAAGCTCAACATTCAGAAAACGAAGATCATGGCATCTGGCCCCGTCACTTCATGGGAGATAGATGGGGAAAGAGTGGAAACAGTGACAGACTTTATTTTGGGGGGCACCAAAATCACTGCAGATGGTGACTGCAGCCATGAAATTAAAAGACTCTTGTTCCTTGGAAGAAAAGCCATGATGAACCTAGACAGCATATTAAAAAGCAGAAACATTACTTTGCTAAAAAGGTTGGTCTAGTCAAAGCTTTGGTTTTTCCAGTAGTCATGTATGGATGTGAGAGTTGGACTGTAAAGATCGCGGAGTGCTGAAGAATTGATGCTTTTGAACTGTGGTGTTGGAGAAGACTCTTGAGAATCCCTTGGACTGCAGGGAGATCCAACTAGTCCATCCTAAAGGCAATCAGTCCTGAATATTCATGGGAAGGACTGATGCTGAAGCTGAAACTCCAATACTTTGGCCACTTGATGGGAAGAACTTATTCATTGGAAAAGACCCTTATGCTGGGAAAGATTGAAGGCAGGAGGAGAAGGGGATGACAGAGGATGAGATGATTGGATGACATCACCGACCCAATGGACATGAGTTTGAGTATACTTCGGGAGTTGGTGATGGACAGGGAAGCCTAGTGTGCTGCATTTCATGGGGTCACAATAAGTTGGACACAACTGAGTGACTGAACTGAACTGAACTGAAGAATGTGAAAAATAGTTTTAACAACTGCAATGATTGTAGTCACACAAAAAATCATGATGTTCCATGGCAGGCATGGTGCAGGTGCTATGTGTACACTGTTTCTCCTCCTTCAGATCTTTGTCCAAATATTATCCTTTCAACAAGGCCTTCCTTCATACCCCTAAAATTTCAGTCCACTTTTCTTCTGTTTTATTTTTCTCCAAAATTATCAATTATAATTCTCCAAATTTTCAAAACTATCTCCAATTATCAGTGGACTGACAGATCATATATATAACTTATTATGTGTTTATTGTATCAGGTAGAAATAGAAGATGTAAATTTTGTGAAGGCAGAGATTTTAGGGATGGTTGTCTGTTTTGCTCATAGCTGATCATTAGTGTCTGGAATTGTCCCTGGCAGATAGAAGACATTTGTGATACTGTGATTTGTAAGAAATATATGTTTTGTCATACAGATGACCAAATATATATTTTTCATATTTACTTGTTCTTAATCCAAAGTTCCTGGCTCACAGTTCCCCAGATCCTTGAAATTTCTGGTATTCAGAGTATAAAGATGTCTTTGTTTTGTGAATGAGATGACCTTTGGAAGCACCTAAGGATGGGGATACTGGTTGCCAGGAGAACCAACCATGTGATTAGAGGGCTGGAACTTTCCTATTCTCTGAGGAGGGGAGAGGGGCTGGAGGCTGAATCAATTGCCAGTGGTCAGTGATTTTATCAGTCATACCTATGTAATGAATCTTCCATGAAAACCCAAAGGACAGGGTTCAGAAAGCTTCCACTTGGTGAACATATGTAAATGGGAGAGTGGTACACCTTTGAGAGGACATGGAAGCTCTGAACCCTTCCCATGTACCTTGCCCTTCATATCTCTTCCATCTGGCTGTTCCTGAGTTGTATCCTTTTATAATAAATCAGTAACCTGGAGAGCAAAACGTTTCTCTAAGTTCTGTGAGCTGCTCTAGCAAATTAATTGAGCCTAAAGAGGAAGTTGTGGAACCCTCTGATTTATAGCCAGGTGGAAAGAAGTATAAGTAATAACTTGGACTTGGGATTGGCAGCCTGAGTTGGAGGGGATTGTTGGAACCTCCCATCTATAACTTGCTGAGAAACATAGGTGATTACTTGGGCTTGTGTCCAGTGTCTGAAGTAGGGCAGGTATCTACAGTTTTGTAAGTGGTGGTTTAGTCACTAAGTTGTGTCCAACTCTTTGTGACCCCATGGACTGTAGCTCACCAGCCTTCCCTGTCCATAACATTTTCCAGGAAATAATACTGGAGTAGGTTGCCATTTCCTTCTCCAGGGGATCTTCCCAACCTGACCCAGGCATTGAACCCAGGTCTGCATTTCACGTGGTCTCCTGCATTGCAGGCAGATTCTTTACTGACTGAACCACAGAGAACAAATGTTGATCCTTTAATCTGTGGAATCTGATGCTATCTCCAGGTAGATACTCGCAGAACTGAGAGACACCCAACTGATGTCTGGTGCATTGGTTGATGGAGGTATGGGACAAGCCCCTCCCCTACCCCAGCACCCCCCCAACAAACAAACACACGTTGAAAACTAGTCACAAAACACCAGAAAAACACTGAACACCTATTTATAGAATGAATGAATGAAGAATTTTGCTTAGCTCTCGTAAAAGTCATCCAAAATAAGTATTTTGATAATTTTCCTCATAGATGACGAATATGAGGTCCATAAAGTTAAGTAATCTGCATGAAGTCACATAGGTGGAGTGAAGAATTGAATAAGTCAGGTGGAATCACACCCCAGGTTCCTGTGTTTCTTTGAGCCAGAATCAAACTAACATTAAAAGACTTCTGGTTCAAGATGGTGGAATAGATGGACGTGTGCTCATCTCCTCATGTGAGAGTGCCAAAATCGCAAATAACTGTTAAACAACCACAGATAGGAGGTTGCTGGAACCCACCAAAAAGAGTTACGCCACATCCAAAGACAAAGAAGAAGCCGCAGTGAGATAGTAGGAGGGGTACAATCAGAATAAGATCAAATCCCATAAACACCAGGTGTGTGGCGTACAAACTGGAGAATAATAATACAAAAAAAGTCCTCCCATTGTTGTGAAGGTTCTGAGCCCCATATCAGGCTTCCCAGACTGGGGATCTGACAAAGGGACTGGGAGTCCCCTGGGAATCTGATCCTGAGGGTCAGTGGGATTTGATTACAGGACTTTCACAGGACTGGGGGAAATAAAAACTCCAGTCTTGGAGGGTACAAAAAAAATTTTGTGTGCACCAAGACCCAGAGGAAAGGAGCAATGACCCCACAGGAAACTGAACCAAAACACCTTCTAGTGTTGGAGGGCCTCCTGGGGAGGTTGGATCAGCAGGGGCTTACCACAGGGATGGGGCGCTGGCAGCGGCAGTCCTGGAAGGTCCCTGTTGGCATAAGCCCTCTTGGAGGTCACTATTAACCCTACCATAGAGCCTGTAGACCCCAGGACTGGGTTGCCTCAGGCACAACTACCAGGGAGGGAGTGTAATCCCAGCCATCAGCATATAGTTAGACTAAAGCTTTACTGAACAAGGTCCTGCCCACCAGAGCAAGACCTAGCTTTTCCCACCCTGTCCCTCCCATCAAGAAGCTTACAGAAATCTCTTAGCCTCATCCACCAGAGGGCAGATAGAAGAAGCAAGAAGAACTACAATCCCACAGCAGCTAGAAAGAAAACTACATTACAGAAAGTTAATCAGGATGAAAAAGCAGAGTTATATCCCAGATGAAAGAACAATAATATAAAACCCCAGAAAAACAACTAAATGAAGTGGAGATAAGCTTCAGAATAATGATAGTAAAGATGATCCAGGATCTCAGAAACAGAATGGAGAAGATGCAAGAAATGTTTACCAAAGACCTAGAAGAACTAAAGAATAAACAAACAGAGATGAAAAATGTTATGCCCGAAGTCCGAGTCCCCAGAACTGAGAGAATAAGATGTCCACAGCAATGCAAAAACATAAAGGGGTTTTATTGCTAGCTCGAGCTAGGGCTCCCATCTCATCCAGCGCAGTGGAGTCTCGAGGAGAACCCCGAGCTCTGAATCACAGCCGCTTTTATACAGGCGGTTCTTAGTACAGCTGATGGGTAATGATTGGCTGAGCCTTACGCACGTGCGTGATTTTCAAATCCCGCATCCCTATCCGGATTGGCTCAGGTTTGGCGCCATCGGGGACTTTCCCAGGGTGTGGTTTCCCGGAATCATGACTCAGGTTTTACAAGAATCTGAATCTTAGGCCTAGTATAGCTTGTTGAGCCTGTCATGGCTCAGGTCTGGTCCCTTAACAAAAAATAGCCTAAAAAGAATCAATAGCAGAATAACTAAGGCAGAAGAATGGATAAGTGACTTGGAGGACAGAATGGTAGAAATCACTGCTGCAGAACAGAATATAGAAAAAAGAATGAAAAAAAAAAAAGAAGACAGCCTACAAGACCTCTGGGACAACATTAAACACACCAATATTTTCATTATAGGGGTCCCAGAAGGAGAAGAGAGAGAGAGAGAATCTGAGAAAATATTTGAAGACGTAATAGCTGAAAACTTCCCTAACATGGGAAAGAAATAGTCAACCAAGTCCAGGAAGCACAGAGAATCCCAGGTAGGATAAACCCAAGGAGAAACACCCCAGTACGCATAGTAATCAAACTCAAAAAAATTAAAGACAAAGATAAACTTCTAAAAACATCAAGGGAAAAATGACAAATATCATATAAGGGAACTCCCATCAGGTTATCAGCTGATTTCTCAATAGAAATTCTACAAGCCAGAAGGGAATGGCACAATATATTTAATGTGATGAAGGGGAAGAACCTATAACCAAGAATACTCTGCCCAGCAAGAAGACTCTCATTCAGATTTGATGGAGAAATCAAAAGCTTTCCAGACAAGCAAAAATTCAGAGAATTCAACACCACCAAACCAGCTTTATGACAAATGTTAAAGAAACTTCTCTAGGCAGGAAACACAAGAGAAGGAAAAGACCTACAGAAAATAAACCCAAAACTATTAAGAAAATGGTAATAGGATCATACATATTGATAATTACCTTAAATGTAAATGGATTAAATGCACCAACCAAAAGACATAGCTGGATGGGTGGATAAAAACATGTGCATGGATGTACTTCCACTTACCACATCACTCTGCTTGACCCCTCAAATTGTATGTAATTATTTTATATTGTTAAGTTAATCATATTCCCACTATGGCTTACAATTATAATTATCTTTTATTTTTTGTCAGGCTATTGATTGTGAAAACTGATTAACTTCTTTTATTATTGTGATTATGTATTACCCACTTAATACCATTGTATCATGATTGATCAACAGAAAAATAATTCTAGAAAGAATTCTATATCATCAAAACTACCATTTAATAGAAAAACTTGTAATCACTTTTTAAAATCCAGATGCATATCAGAATTACCTTGGAATTTTTTGAAAAATACAAATGCCCAGGTATTGTTTTTATTTCTCCAAAGCTCCAGATATGTTTCTAATGAACAGTCATGTTTAAAAACAACTGGACTGTTTGATGATTTTATACTTTCATCTAGTTTGTTTCACTTTTTATATTTTATATTCAGTGCTCCCATTTCATATAGTTTATGTTTTCCAATTTTTCCAGCTCTTCTTTTTTTTTAATGTTCTTTTTCATGCCTTTATCAAGAGTAATAGAAAAACTTTTGTACACACATATATGGGAATTACCTGGTAGCTCAGTGGTAAAAAAAATCAGCCTGCAATGCAGGAGACACAAGAGACGTGGGTTCAATCCCTGGGTCGAGAAGAGCCCCTGGAGAAGGCAATGGCTACCCACTCTAGTATTCTTGCCTTGAAAATTCCGTGAACAGAGGAGTTTGGTGGGCTCTTTCAGGTCTCAAAGAATCAGACATGACTGAGTGACTTTTAGTTAGTTAGTGTGTGACTGTCCTGTCACATTGATCTAAGTGCAGCAGGAAGTATTAGTTATTGTACAAAGTCTGCCTTGTTCTGCGAGAAGGCAACCAAGGGCCAGACAATTGTCAAGAACCACATTAGCCAAGGAAACAAGAGAGGCCCCAAGTCCCATTAAGACTTTACATAGGAGTCAACCTACTACATCATTTTACTTATCTATTGATCAGATTACTTATCTTTTGAATAAGTGTCTCAGGTCTTTCCCTGACTCACAGGTATATTCCTCTGCTGTGACCTGCAGGGTTTCTGCAAAACAGTCAGACCCAACTGAACAACTAAGCACACAAACACATACATATACATAAATAGTATGTATAATATATATATTTTAGAAAACTTATGAATTTTCGCCTAACTAAAAAATTTATGACATTTTGATTCCACTTGTTTGACTTGGTATGAATAGAATGCTACATTTCTTATTTTTAAAAAGTAGATATGCAACAAGCAACAGAGGTTTACTGTAGAGCACAGGGAACTATAGTCAATACCTTATAATAACCTATAATGGAAAATAATCTCAAAAAATAATTGAAAAAAGAAATATAACATTGAAGGAAGCTAATGATGACAAGTGACAGGTTTATGGCAACATTTGCCACGTTCCATGCCCTGACCTTGCCTTACCTTCCCTCTGCCTCTCTCTGCCAGCTGAGATCCTATTCACAGCTTATCTCTTCTTTGCCCCTACTCTAGATCAGGAACCTAAGGGAATCCTTGCCTCTCCAGTCCCTTGGAAGGGCTAGTCTCCAAAGTCATTGAAGCAGCTCTGACACTATGAACAAGAATCTTAGAACCAGAGTGGTGCTGTGGCAGCCTCCTCAGCAAATTTGACACTAGACAGCCCTAGACAACTTCCAGGCCATCCTGGATACTCATCAGGGCCTCCCAGATCACTCAAGGGGCCCCTGGTGCAATTTTATATTGCAAGAAGTGTCAAGTAAATTTTTATATCATATGGCCTGGGCAGCTGGTCAGAGGAAGACTGCAACTGTTTAAGCAAATGAAACCCCATTATAGATCAAGGCCCTGAAGCTCAGTGCTAGTGAGCTGGCCTCAGGGCCTCTTCAGTGGTTTCCTGTGTAGCTCCAGTTCCTCAAAAGCCAGAGCAAAGGACAGAAGGTGGTCTTGTTTTACTTGGCACCATGAGGATTCTTCACATGAGCTTTATCTTCCAAGTGTTCTTTTAAGCCTAGGTTTATCATAAAACAAAGAAGGATAGATATGATGTTTTTAAGATTTTTTTAAAAGAAGTTAAATATAGAGCAACAGAATGGGTCTGACTTGTTCAGTTGGGTCTGACAGAAACAGGGTTTCTGCAGGGTTTCTTTTATAGAAACCCTTAGCAGTAGCAGCAGCAGCAGGTCACAGCAGAAGAACAATACACCTGTGAGCCAGTGAAAGACCTGAGACACTTATTCAAAAGACTAGAGAGCTCTTCAAGAAAATTAGAGACACCAAGGGGACGTTTCATGCAGAGATGGGCACAATAAAGGACAAAAATGGTATGGACCTAAAAGAAGCAGAAGATATTAAGAAGAGGTGGCAAGAATAGACAGAAGAACTATACAAAAAAGATCTTCATGACCAAGATAATCACTATGGTGTGATCACTCACCTAGAGCTAGACATCCTGGAATGCGAAGTCAAGTGGGCCTTAGGAAGCATCACTACGAACAAAGCTAGTGGAGGTGATGGAATTCCAGTTGATCTATTTCAAATCCTAAAAGATGATGCTGTGAAAGTGCTGCACTCAGTATGCCAGCAAATTTGGAAAACTCAGCAGTGGCCACAGGACTGTTAAAGGTCAGTTTTCATTCCGATCCCAAAGAAAGGCAATGCTAAAGAATGATCAAACTACTGCACAGTTGCATTCATCTCACATGCTAGTAAAGTAATGCTCAAAATTCTCCAAGCCAGGCTTCAACAGTACATGAACTGTGCACTTCCAGATGTTCAAGCTGGATTTAGAAAAGGCAGAGGAACCCAAGATCAAATTGCCAACATCTACTAGATCATGGAAAAAGCAAGAGAGTTCCAGAAAAACATCTATTTCTGCTTTATTGACTATGCCAAAGCCTTTGACTGTGTGGATCACAATAAACTGAAAAATTCTAAAAGAGATGGGAATACCAGACCACCTGACCTGCCTCCTGAGAAATCTGTATGCAGGTCAGGAAGCAACAGTTAGAACTGGACATGGAACACATTGGTTCCAAATAGGAAAAGGAGTACATCAAGGCTATGTATTGTCACCCTGCTTATTTAACTTATATGCAGAGTACATCATGAGAAATGCTGGGCTGGATGAAGCACAAACTGGAATCAAGATTACTGGAAGAAATATCAATAACCTCAGATGACACCACCCTTATGGCAGAAAGTGAAGAAGAACTAAAAAGCCTCTTGATGAAAGTAAAAGAGGAGAGTGAAAAAGTTGGCTTAAAGCTCAACATTCAGAAAACGAAGATCATGGCATCTGGTCCCATCACTTCATGGGAAATAGATGGGGAAACAGTGGAAACAGTGTCAGATTTTACTTTTTGGGCTCCAAAATCACTGCAGATGGTGGCTGCAGCCATGAAATTAGAAGACGCTTACTCCTTGGAAGAAATGTTATGACCAACCTCAGTTCAGTTCAGTTCAGTTCAATCACTCAGTCGTGTCCGACTCTTTGACCAACCTAGACAGCATATTAAAAAGCAGAGACATTACTTTGTCAACAAGGGTGTGTCTAGTTAAGGCTATGGTTTTTCCAGTAGTCATGTACGGATGTGAGAGTTGCACTGTAAAAAAAGCTGACTGCCAAAGAATTGATGCTTTTGAACTGTAGTATTGGAGAAGACTCTTGAGAATCCCTTGGACTGCAAGGGGATCCAACCAGTCCATTCTAAAGGAAATTAGTCTTGAATATTCATTCGAAGGACTGATGTTGAAGCTGAACCGCCAATACTTTGGCCACCTGATGTGAAGAGCTGTCTCATTTGAAAAGACTCTGATGCTGGGAAAGGTTGAAGGCAGGAGGAGAAAGGGACAACAGAGGATGAGATGGTTGGATGGCATCACTGACTCAAGGGGCATGAGTTTCAGTAAACTCCGGGAGTTGGGGATGGACAAGGAGGCCTGTCCTGCTGCAGTTCATGGTGTCACAAAAAGTCAGACTGACTGAGCGACTGAACTGAATGAATAAATACACTTTGAGTTGGGTTAATGACTTCAGAGAGTTGTTACAAGAATCAGTTTGGACATCTGAGATGAAAGGGCCTTGGATGCTCTAAGACACTAGGCAAGTCTGGAGGCTCAGTGCCCTAGCCCATGTACAGAAAGGTCCAACTTTATTCATCAGCATGTTTGGAACTCAAAGAACTTTTCTTTGCAGCAATATTGAGCTAAGGTGATTAGGATCCATCCAGGCCAGCCACCCGTGAAGAGCCACATAACCTGTATGTTCTAGTTGAGGTATGGCCAACACCATAAGACTGTGATGTTTCTCTTGGAAAGTATGTTCAGAGGTCTGACGTGGGACCATATTTCTTCTCACTGTTCACCTCTTTCTTCCTTCTTCTATTCCATAAATATCTATTGACTTCCTGTAATGTGCAAGCTATTGTGTTAAATTCTGATGCATAACAGTGAGACAAACATAAACTCTGCCCTCAAAGAGTTTACAGTCTAGATGGGAAAGCAAATCTTGAACAAGTAATGTTAATAATGTGATAAGTGGTTTGAAATAGAAAGGGAAGTAGTAATGGAGGCATCTAATAGATAAGATGTTACCTAGTTTGAAGGTATGAATTGTACTCCTAAGAATGAGGAGAACCTAGTTAAAAGAGTGAGTTGGTCATGGAAGTACAAAGTGGGGAAATGAGAGGAATTGGGAGGAAAGGAGGAGGATGAGAACATTAAGGAAATGAAATATGAGAGGTGACTAATGGAGGGACTCATGCTTCTGGAGATAACTAAGGAAAATAAGAAATATGGTGTATACCTGGAAAGCCTTCAGAAATATGGTGGACTGTTGATTCTCTTGGAATTCCTTCTCCTAGCAGGGAGGCTGTCTGGACACAACTGCTGCTTATCCTTGAGGCTAACAGGAGTGGGCAGTGTTGTCATGGCTTTGTTTCAGTGTGGGGATGGCCTTCTGGAAGGTTATATATAATCTGAGGAAGCTGATAGGCAAGGGTTGAGGATGCAATCACTTCACATGAAGCACAACCATGAGCTGGAACTCCTGAGTTAACATCATTGGTATTGGCTCAAGATTCTGGGGACAGATATAACAACTAAGGTAGATAAAGATCTCAAGGCATACAAATAGGCCGTGACTTCTATTCAGTAGCTTCAACAACACTATGCTATTTTTACACATAATTGCACAATAAGTATTTATGAAGTAAATGAAAGAGTTTACCTTATAATATCAAAAATACATGGATATATCCTCATTTACATAACCTGGGAGGAAAGTTTATGTTTATAAGCTTATTTTCATAAACTTCAGTGCAGTTTAACTATAGTTTATATAATGAAACACTATACTAAAACCATAAAACATCAGGGAGAAGGAATATTAAACTTTTTTGAAAGATAAGATGCTAATGTACAGCATGGGGAATATAATCAGCAATATTGTATTAACCGTGTATGGTGACAAATGGTAACTAGACTTATTGTAGTCATCATGTCATAATATATATAAATGTCGAATCAGTATGTTGTACATGTGTGGTCATTGTACTTCAATTACAAAAAGATGTAAGATAATAACAAAGTATTATTATGCTGGATATTATTAAATTCTAGCTTTTTGGGTTGTGAAAAATGGTTTCAAGTTGTGTTTTGCTTAAGTCTTTGCTACACTCAAACCTTCTATTTTGTGTTGATGGAGACCTTTTCCCATCCACCAAATATCAGGTAGCACTATGCACAGAGAACTTAAAACTTGACAGAGCTGTAAAGAAGAACGTTGCTCAGTAGACAGAAAGGAAGCTGGAGTGTGTATCTTGGTCTGCTGCTAACAGTTATAAGCAATGGGACTTTTATGACTCAGTCTTCCTCATCCATAAGATTAGATGAGTGCAAGCTGACAAAATCACAGAGCTTCTAGGAGGCACAGTGAGACAAACATGTTGATAGTTGTTCAAACAAGATACTATGAAAGACACGACGTGACAGTCACCTCACTGTGACTTGCCCTCTGCTCCTTTTCCTGCTCTTCCTCCCTGTCCTGAGTGGAGAAATCCTCACGTATCACCCTGACTCAGGCAGCCCTGGGAGGTGGGCAGACTGAATTTCTTGAGGGTTCCCTCCAAGAAAGGGAAGATTTGTCCCAAACTTTCTTTTTACTCAGTCCAGGCCACTGTATTAGCAAACCTAAAGGCCAGTGTTAGAAACAGTTTAATGCTACAGAAAGATAATATTGTGGCTTGTTTTTAAAATGTAGGTTGTTTTAGATCCTTAACAATCATTAACTAATGAATGTCTCCTTTTTAGACATATTAAGGTAAAGTCTTCTTGACTCTGTTTTTGACTAAAAAAATAAAAATTCACTGGTTTCTCTCTTGTGGTTTAGGCCTCTTAGAATTTGTGGGGAGGAGGGTGAAGCTGTACAGAAAGCCTGTGCTGTAAACAAGCAGTGAGCTGGGGAAGCTTAGTTCCACCCACACCTGAGCCCAGAGCTCAGTTTAGCTTCTGAAATCACAGAGAAAGTAGGTCAGAGGGACTTTGCACCAAGCCTACTTGGGCTCCAGTGGCCCCCTGAGGGACTGCTTGGCTCTTTAGCACCCCTTGAAGTTAAAGGCAAGGTTTGTATCTGAATGGGGGAAGGGAGGCTGGGGAGCTCCCAGCTGTGTCCATGGAGAAGCCTTAATTTGCAAACAGCATCAGGGAATCACATTGTTTGAATGGATCATAATTCTAGGATCAGTCACTCCTAGAATTTTGATGATACATCCTGACATCTGTCAGTTCTTTTGAATGTACTTATTGTCCAATCAACCAAGTTTTTGTTAAGCTCAGCTCTCCCTTGCTGAATGACTGATAGTCAAAGGTGTCTCTGGAGGCAATTTTGAGAGAAGAAACAGAAAGGAAAACCCTTCCTCAACCTTTATGCGCCAACATTATTGCACAAATGAAAAGAGAAACAATTATATCTATTCACAGTGTTTCATAATTTTATTATAAATTTTATTATATTCTTCTAAAGGAAAGGAAGCTTTACCTATTAGAAGAATAAACAGATTCTTCCTCTGGAGTTGTCTCCCTCAAACAGCACAGTAAGAGTGTAATTGTTGATTTGTTTCAGATAACCCCAGCTGAACATACAGGTTCCTTAAGAATGAGCAAAATATTAACATTTTTTTATGTTCTCAAGATGAATCTATTGAGCTCTTCTTGGGAGACAGTAAAAAGGGGGAAAAAAAGGTGGGGGCAGGGGGCAAAAAAGGAATGTGATTTTGTCTCCCTCTTGAATCAAGTAGGAGTAGAATTTCGTTCCAGAATATCATATGTACCTTTCACCCACCTGGCACTACATGAATAGAACTCAGTGTCCTTCCCGACTGCAGAAGGCTGTCCTAGTGTTTCCAGGCCAGGTTATTTTGAGGAAGAATGTACTTTATAACACTCTCAGAACACTAGTGTCACTCAGGGATTCCATTTCCAGAGTCATCCCCCCTGAACTCTGGACTCATGTATCTACCTTTGACTTAAGGAGGAATTTGTCAGTCTTTCTGAGCATTGCTCCATCTCTCTGCTCACTAATAAAGTAGGTAATGAATTAATAGATTGTGGAAATGGCACTGCTTATACCTGGACCACTTTAGTACATAATTATGACTTTCTGTCTATTCCTAGAAGCTGGCATGTCTGTTATGACTTACTGTAAGAGAGACTTTGAGGGCTCCAAAAAAGGAGAGCTGCATTTGGCTGGGCTGTTAGAAGTTTTCATGGAGGAAGCTGCATTTGAGATGAGACTTAAAGAATGGGAACGTTTGATATGGAATTGCTGGGTGAAGGGCACATGGGATGGAGAGAGGGATCAATGCTTTGGGAACAGGAACAGGAAGATATGTTCAGAGGATACTGATGGTACAGCTGGATTCAGTGATATTTCGGAACCCTGGCATCACTTGGAAGACTTTTTCTTCAAATACAGATATGCTGGGCTTCACTTCAGATCAAATAAATGGGAATGTTTTGTAGAGGAGCTCAAACCTTAGTGTTTTTTGTTTTTTTTTTTAATAAATCTCCCAAGATTATCCTAAGGTGCATACAGAGTTGAGAAACTCTGAGCTATGCAGAGCCTACAGACAGCCCAGACAGCCCTTGGAGACATGCCTGAAGAGTAGGTGATTAGGGAACAATTTCTTTTTTCAATGTCTTTAAAGGTATATGGCTTAATATTTTCCCTACTATAACAGTGCTGCTATAATGACAGATTTTACATATAAAAGGTATACACTAAATACCTTTTATAGTAAAAGGTATACACTGAATATATTAAAGGTATAAAAGTTAAAATTTTATTTGGGATGAATAAAAATATCATTATTAAATTATTAAATTTATTTAAAGATTTATCATGTACGGATAATTAAAGATGTACCATGGGCCAGATGCTGTCTCAGCTGATTTGTTTTGAGAGTATTGCAAAAACATTGAAATCATGAGAGAAGTTCTGGGATGTGAGAAATCTACAGTTTTGAGAATTTACTGCTTTGACGAGGTAATAAGGACACACGTGTACATTTGAAGTCTGCGGGTTTTGAAGAATGAGAATATTTTAAAAGGATGAGGCGTGTGGGGTGTAAATTTGGATTGTAGCTTTGCCACTTACTAGCTGTTGTAGGTTGGTTATGCATCCCCTTTGAACTGCTTGTTCACACCCACAGATTTGCTCTGAGATTTGAGTGTAACCTCTGTAGAGCACCTGGTGAAGTGCCTCACCTAGCAGGAAAAAGTTAATTTTTGTAGAGTGTAC
Source organism: Budorcas taxicolor (assembly GCF_023091745.1). NCBI lineage: Eukaryota > Metazoa > Chordata > Mammalia > Artiodactyla > Bovidae > Budorcas > Budorcas taxicolor. The sequence continues at coordinate 159,095,630 of NC_068910.1, forward strand.
ATATACATTAAATTGAGTAAGCCTCATTCTCGAGTTTACACCAAATTTTGTTCTTCTGGTAGGAGGCACGTGTTGTAATAGGTAGGCAGAAGCTAAACACTGCAGAGTCATCTATCCTTCACTGAGTTAGGCAAATTGAGACTGTATTTGCCTCAAATTCATCAGGTGCTTTAACTCAATACAACTGGGGAGGGAAAAGGCGGAATCCTCTTTGAGTACTTTGCAGGGACACAGCCTTGAACAAAAGCAGCAGATGCATGTATCTATGCATGCTTTCTTTGACTATACCACTCATAAATTTCCTCCCGACTCAGTTTTCTGTGTCTGCAATGCTATTACAGAACTATTGTGATGCTTCTCAGGTCAATTCTGAGCTACTTTGAAGGCTCATCTTATACTAGGTGACCTCAGAAATATCTAGTTTCACTGCATTCTTCAGTCTGTGAAAATAGTATCTATTCTTAGTGACTAAAACCAGAGAATGTTTCCAGAATGAACAAAGATAAGGGGAGGAGCAGTTTAGGAGACTGACCTTCAAGGAAACCAGGAGGACTAGGTTGTTTACTCTGTTACTTGAGCCGGTTATTAATCAACTCTGGAGGAGGAAATGGCAACCCCCTCAAGTACTGCGGAGAGAATCCCATGTACAGAGGAGCCTGGCAGGGTACAGTCTGTGGAGTCACAAAGAGTTGGACGCGACTAAAGCAACTTAGCACCATTAATCAACTCATAAGATTTGAGGCAATAGAATGTTTTTTAGATTATCAGTTCCTCTTGGTTCAAAAGTCACTAAGATCTTTTGTGAAACAACATCTGAACATTTGATTCACATGTATGTTCATAACATAGCAAAATATGTTCTCACCCCCTGGGCCACCAAGAAGACAGCCTCTCATGCTGTCTGGCATCTTTCTGAGACAAAACAGCCTGTATTTTCACACCTTGAGTCATAAAATGCATTTATTCTTATTTCATTGAAAGAATTAAGAATTCAATTTGGTAATAATGAAATTTAAAAATTGAAACCTCATTCCAGAACTGATGGTAAATAGACTCATATGAGATGACTCCACCTATTGGACAAAGTGGTGTACTCCTACTCCTATCACCCATTACTAATAAATGAACCAAAGATGTGGGAGCTTCACTAAGGCACTGTGAAAATCAACTGGAGAAAAATAATTTCAGATGATTACTTGGTCATCACAAATAGAAAAGTAGAAAAGAAATTAGAAAACTTAATTTATATGTTACAGGGCAACCACTAAGGGAATTTCTTATTGCATTCTATGTTTTAAAATGTAGTAATTCCTGAAAGACCAAGATATACATTCACTGTTTATCAAAGCATTTCACAAATATTTGTTGATCTGATTGTGTCGGCACAGAATGTCAAGATTTTTTTGGTGGCTGCACTGTGTAGCTTTGGGGATTTTAGTTCCCTGACCAAGGATTGAACCTGTGCCCCCTGAAATGGAAGCATGGCATCCTAAGCAGAAGACTACCAGGGAATTCCCAGAATGTCAAGATATTTAATCAACTATATATCTGGAATTTAGATGGAGGAAATGAATGACCTGTATAGAGTAGTATAGAAAAAACTAATTTCTGAGAATAAATATGCTAATTATAAATTTGAAATCAAAGGACTTGAGTATTAACTGACTATTATTAGATTTTAATTAATTGGTTTCTATCCTACCTTATTTGATTGGCGTTTGATTTATTTTACAAGTTAAATAGCTTTCTATGCCTCAGTTTCATTTGAAAAATGAAGATATATTAATACTCAAAAATTGGTTTACTAGATGGATGATTGTGTGCTCAGCACATTGATAAATATACGCTGGAAACACACAGTCCCTGATATCAGAGAACACACTCTTAAGAGGAAATACAGAAAGAAGTCATGCTAATATGAGGCAATATAAACAGCAATATACCCCAGCACATAGAATTATCAAGGAATGGTTGCCAGCTCAGCCCCAGAAGCAAGTGGAGTTATACTCAAGGAAGGCTTCTTGGAGGAAGCAAACTCTCAAGTAAAACTTAAAGGATGAGTGAGAAATAATAAACAAGGAAAGGAGGGTGGAGACCTTGGGATGCTCCAAGCTGAAACTACTAATGGATTCATAAGATGACATTACAAAAGAGGCATTTGACAAAACCAACTTTCTTCCGGCTGTTAGGGAATATCCGTCTTCACTAAGTGTACAGAGTAGAATCCCAAAGAGACTCTAATCTTGAAAAGTAAGGTGGTAAAATAAGCCTCAGAAGTGTCCCAGAGGGCCTGCCATGGGCCTTCTGGAAACTTGGTTTCCCTTTTATTGGTTGACAACTGACATTTTAGTTTCAACCTTCCAAGGAGCAAACACATTTCTTGGGCTTAATGTCAGGAAGGCCTGACCTCTTTATTGGAGTATGATTTTATTTATCAAATAAATCATGAAAAATACCATGTGGGCGTAATAAACATGAGACCAATGAAGTGGTTAGTGCTTCCAAGTCACCTTCTAACCCAGAAGTGTAGTGAATGGAACACTGATTTCCAGAAATAGTATTCCAGAATCTGCTGTGGTTCTCTCTGTATTTTAATAATCCGCATCTGCATTTTACTTCAAAGTTTTGTTATCTTCCTTGGTGATAGCTGTAGATTTTTGTTTTGCTTGTTTGGTTTGGTGACTAATAGAAAAAATTACTATTACAAAATCATTGCATTTTTGGTAAACTGTTTATTTTGTATTGGGGTTTAGCTGATTAACAATGTTGTGATGGTTTCAGGTGAACAGTGAAGGAACTCAGCCATACATATATGACAAAATTATTATATTTTTTAAACTAAGCATTTGAATTGTATGCAAATGGTTTATTTTTATATTTATTATAATTCCTTACCTGTTTGTTCATGGATTCAAAAGAACCAGTTTCCCTTTAACCTTTAAAAGGCCTGTAAAGACTTTGTGTTTTCTTCACAGATACAGGCTAGTTCCAAAGGTTTATTTTCCTGAGCAAATTCATGATGTTGTACGTGCCACGAAGTACTTCCTGCAGCCAGAAGTCTTACGCAAGTATTCAGTTGACCCAGGCAGAGTCGGCATTTCTGGTGACAGTGCTGGTGGGAATTTGGCAGCTGCCCTGGGCCAACAGGTAACAGAGATCCCTGAGGTGCTGGTGAAAGGAGGGTGCATGTTAATGTTCTGCAGACAGCACATGTCCACTAGGCATGGCGAAGGCCTAGCCGAGTAGGCTGGTTACTCAGGGGCCAAGTTACTGAGACGACTGCACTTGGAAACTTCTCAAAGATCTTTGTGAAGTAGGAAAATGGGTCATTGAAAGAAGTGTCATCTCTGAGTCCTTGGAAAGGCCCTGATTACAATTAATGAGAGAGGAGAGCTAGCATTTTAGCATCCTACCCTTGCCCTTGGGGATATGTGTGGAAATTAAGTCTTCTCTGCTCCTTTTCCATGTTGGACTTGAAAAACAGTATTTTTGCTATGTTTCAGTTGCTAAGATTGTTTCCTTAAACTTTGAGCCAAATTAAAAAATTTAAAAGTGTTTGTTAATATAAAAGAAAAAGTTAAATGTTAACTTTTAAGTTAAATGGTTCAGCCACTTTGAATGTTAAAATATATGTTAATCTGAGCTTGACTTCAGGGACTTCTCTGGTGGCTCAGACGGTAAAGCGTCTACCTACAATGCGGGAGACCTGAGTTCAGTCCCTGGGTCGGGAAGATCTCCTGGAGAAGGAATTGGCAACCCACTCCAGTATTCTTGCCTGGAAAATCCCATGGAGGGAGGAGCCTGGTAGGCTACAGTCCATGGAGTCACAAAGAGTTGGACACGACTGAGTGACTTTACTCACTCACTGAGTTTTACTTGGTTAAATTTTGTCTAGCTCTAATGGCATCCCAGATTTTGGGCAGCTGTGTAAATTCAAAGATGAGTACATTTTTTTCCTCTCATATAGGTTAAATAATTTAAGAATAGCATTTCTGTCTTCTTACCTCCAAATTTCTTTTGGCATTCTCAAATAGCATCTGCCTTTTCATTTGTGGAATGTCCTGATTTCTTCTCTTTTGCTGTAATTAAAGAACTTAGTTCTCCACTTGGCACTGGTGGGTTTGCTATCCACATGTCCTGGTGCACTGGGGAGAGAATCATGGACTTTAGAACCAGACAGAACTGGGTGGAATCCAGGCCCCCCAAGGGAAGTTGTACGGCTTTGGGCAAGTCTCAGGAAAATGAGGATCGTGCCATCTGAATGAAGAGCTGTTGCCAGGACTTAGTGAGATGATGTATGTACAGTTCTTGGCATGTATTAAGAACTGCTTTTACAGAGCAATTACATCTTCCCTCAGGATAGGGTTCTAAAGTCTGTTGCGAAACAAAATTGTTTGGCTGAAGTTATCTTGAAGATTGTTTAGTAGCCTGTAAAACACAGTGACCTAGTTAGCTGCCTTTTAGATGTAAAAAATATATCATTTTAGACATTAGAATTACAAAATGAGGCAATATATTTGCATTTCAGGGAGACCTGGGGGAATGGAGTTCTGCAGTGGTAGGGGTTCAGTCACATTCCCATCTCAGTTGCACTCTCAGACACACACTCATGAAGTACAATGGAAGGTGCACTGCCAGCATGATTGAAATTCCCTCCCTCTCACCAACCGTGAGGACTCGAGGCTCTTCAGAGGAGAGACCATGAGGTCCTGTTAAAAGACTTTGGAGTCCCATCATCTGTTCATTTAGCTTTTCATACCCATGTCCTCTGGAAGAGTCAGCCTAGTTTTTTCTCTCCAGTAAGCCACTGCCTTTTGGGGCCTTTCTTGACAATACAAAACTATCCATCCATAACTCCCAGCATGATGAGTATTATGCCAAAGGATAGAAACAAAGAGTGTTGATGGGCATTTAAAGACCTAAGAGATCATGTACTTTCGAAGTGTTGACTCAAAATTATGAGTTGCAAACATCACACCTTTCTTAGTAAATATCCAATAGCTTGAAGGGTGGTGGTGATGGTGGTGGCCATTCAAAGTGAAATGAAATAATGTGTTTGCTTTTTCTTCTCCAGTTTAATCAAGATACCAACCTAAAAAATAAGCTCAAAGTGCAAGCTTTAATTTATCCAGTTCTTCAAGCTTTAGATTTTAATACACCCTCTTATCAGCAAAATATGAACACCCCCATTCTGCCCCGGTATGTCATGGTGAAGTACTGGGTGGACTACTTCAATGGCAACTATGACTTTGTCCAGGCAATGATAGTCAACAATCACACGTCACTGGATGTGGATGAGGCTTCTGCCCTCAGGGCCCGTCTAAACTGGACATCCCTTTTGCCCACTTCCATCACAAAGAACTATAAGCCTGTCATGCAGACCACTGGCAACTCCAGGATTGTCCAGGAGATCCCTCAGCTGCTGGATGCCCGCTCGGCCCCACTCATCGCAGACCAGGAGGTCCTGCAGCACCTCCCAAAGACCTATATTCTGACCTGTGAGCACGATGTCCTAAGAGATGACGGAATCATGTATGCAAAGCGTTTGGAGAGTGCAGGTGTGGAGGTGACCCTGGATCACTTTGAGGATGGCTTCCACGGATGCATGATTTTCACCAGCTGGCCAACTAACTTCTCAGTGGGAATTCGGACTAGGAATAGTTATATCAAGTGGCTGGATCAAAACCTGTGAAGAAGGGAGATTTCTGAAAAGCTTGAGCCCCTCCTGATGACCTGCACCTGCTTTGGAAAGACATTGACTCTTTAGTCGACTAATTTCCTCTCATTACTTATGAATTATGGAATCTCTATTCCCTGCAGACTTCATGTTAATTTAATTTTAAGAAATGCTTTTGAGTAACATAAGTGCAAAAACATCTGAATCTGGTCCTGTAAGTGGGCCAGTCTCTCTGTTCATGTTTTAACCAAATTACTACTAATGCCCACAGCTACAGACAGCAGGGTTAGGAGCTGGAATTAGGCTTGGGTCTTGCCTCCGTCAAGTTCTTTTTAGAAGAAATTCTACCCACTGTGGATGACCTTTAAAGAAAAGAGTAAAGAAAATGTGGGCTCTTCTTCAACTTGCTAGAGTTTACTTTGAGTTCAGAGCAGTGTTAAATATGTGTACTTCAGGGTCAGTGCTGGGTACCAAATGCCCTCTGTTCTTTATGGATGGGTGGTTTTGTTTCCTATGGGAATTTTGGCAAAGCTGTTCTAGCAAGGACAAGTTTCTCAAATGACTTTCTTCCTTTACAGTGTTAATTTATATGATAGCTATCTATAAGTCCAGCTGGATTATGATAATACTTGAAAGTTACTTTCTACCACTATTATTAGAAAATAAGAGGTTGCATGCACTGGATATCTGCACACCGTTGTTTTTTGGTTATGCCATCTCCCTGGGGGAGATCTTCTGGGAGCAAATTTATTTAGATTTAGAATAAATGTTCTTTTACAAAACAAGTAAAAATAGACAAGTGAACCAACCCAATGTTTTCATAATGGCTACATCTGACATAAGTTACTAAGAATAGTGTGTATATATTTGGCATTGTCAGAGAAGATGATACGTTTAATATTAAAATTATGAAAAATGCCTTTAGAGGGTCTAGTTTATTCTTGAAAACTCAACCTTTTCACTTGCGTAGCTTTAAAATGGGACTATTTTGGTATATATAATGTATCATTTATTTTTTTAAGTTATTTAATGTTAATATGTATAGCTAGACAAGATTTTTCAGGATAAAGTCAGTAAAGAAGATTAAAAATAATGATGTTTTTTTTAAAAAAAACTACCTTAAGGTTTAAAAAAGTGACTTTAAAATTATATCCACAAATAATTTTATGGAAAGAGGTAAAATAGCTATTAATATTATTATATATTGAATAAAAAGCCTAAATATTTTGATGTTTATATGTATAACAAGTTAAAATAATTAGACACTATGATTATGCCTAGTAAAGTCATCTAAGTTCATAGTTCAGTAACTTAGATGAGATATGCACTGGTCATTTCTGCTGTCTGTCGTTGGAGGAAATTCTTCATACTCTTGTGGTGATACCCTTCATTATCACCTTCCAGCTAGGTCTGAAGTTACAGTAGACCAAGTTTCATTTCATGTGAAGCCTTCACTGCCAGTGGGACATCCTTGGCACAGAAAGAAGCTCCAATTCTGATTCGACTTGACTATGTTTTTGCTCCTTCCTGCCACTCTTCCTACTGCTCCAGTCTGTGCTTCTTTCAGGCACTGCAGAAAACAGACATACAGCCAAGCCTTGATACAGTAAATTCACCAGAGGAAAGAAAGTAGAACCTTTTTACTCATTTGGAAAATAGGTATTTCCTACTTATGAGGATGAAATAACAAATGAGAATCTGCATATTTATTGTTCATCTATTATTTAAGTTACGAGCATTTTATGTACGGAAGTAAATGCAACAGTGAGCATATGTGTGTGTGCCTATGTGTGTATGAAAATAATCATACAGACTAACCTGCTAATGGACTCGGGCAAGTCACTTACCATCTCTGGGCCTTTATGGCCTGTCCTCTAAAATCAGAGAATTGAACATCTTTATGAGGTATCTTCAAATTATACATTCCAACCATTTTGTCAGACTGGCGAATTGTATTGGCTTCTTCTTCAACAGTGTTTTGTTTTCTAGGTCATTATTCCATATACACAGACATATGCAAGACCAGTTTTTTTTTTTTTTCCTAAAAAACTTGGACTTTAGTTCTTATTCTATGATAGTTAACCTCCTCATTTAATACTATTCTTTTTTACATCATTTGAAGAAACCAATGTTTGGATCTTATTTTGAGGTTATCCATCTCTAGGGAAGCAAAGAAAATATAATACATGCACAAAATTCCTTAAAATGGCATTTTTCCCCAAAGTTGTGAGCCAAATTTTGTAGTAACTACAGACAATAAATCTAGCCCTTCTAGATGTCCAAAGGGCTCTCTCAGATGAAAAGAGGGAGTGAAAGAAAAAGGGGGTCAAGCACTGTTTCTGATGAAGCATCTCAAGTTTCATTAAAGCTTATATTGAGAATTCCATGGTGGTCCAGTGGTTACAATTTGGCCCTTTCACTGCCATGGCCTGGTTTTGATCTCTGGTCAGGGAACTAAGATCCTGCAAGCCATGTGGCGAGGTCAAAAATAAATAAAGCCTTTATGTATGTGATAATGACTTACAGTGTATCCCACCTTGCTTGAAGTTTTCCTTGGAATAATAATTGGGAATCATGATACACAAGAAGCACTAGATGCAAGAGAGGCTTATTGTTGTTTAGTCGCTAAGTCATGTCCAATTCTTTTTGTGACCCCATGGACTGTAGCCGACCAGGCTCCTCTGTCCATGGGATTTCCTGGGCAACAATACTGGAGTGGGTAACCGTTTCCTCCAGGGGATCTTCCTGACCCAGGGATTGAACCCACATCTCCTGCAGTAACAGGTGGATTCTTTACCACTGAGCCACCAGGGAAGCCCACAAGAGAGGCTAAACCAACCAAAATCTGAGTGCTAAGAATTCCTTTGGGAAACATACAGAGTTTGTGTTGAAGATACTTTGGTTTGAAATGAGTTTGTTTTGTTCCTATAAAAAAAGTTTATGCTCAGCAAATTGATTTTTTTAAGTGTTATGGCTTTGTTTTCCCATTTTAAGAAAAGAAGTGGACAGTCTCTTTATAATGTTGTTTGTGAAATGTGAACATAAATATATGATGAAAAAATCTGTACTATAAAATATAGTGAAGTATAAGTTAGTTAATCTTTTATCATTGATTTGTGAAGAAGTTAAAGACTTGTATAATTATATTTGGGAATATAATATTTTGTGCATGATCTTTTAACCTTTGACTTTTTGCTTATTTCTCACTGCAAAGGGGAAGGCAGATTTTATGAAGGATTTTGGTAGCCAATCTATTTTGTAAGACGAAAATCCACTGTGGAGGTAGGAAAGTATAAATCTGTTTGATTCATGTTTGTAAATAAACTGTCTCTGTCTGGGAATGTGCCTCTCACTTCCCCTCATTCATTTTCTGGTTCCCATCTCCCTTTCTCTCCATATCCCAGGTCCCTAGCCACAATGGGAAATTGTGCGCAAATCTTCGCCCCCTAGAGTCCTCCAGCTCCCTTTCAATTACTGAGAAGGGCTCAGCGGCCTCCTTTATGGCATTCATTTTGTGTCTGGATACAGTATGTGCTGCTCATACTGGAAACCTGCCTTGAACTGGCTAGAATATTAATAAAAATGAGGCAGACCCTGCAACAATCTGAGGACTTTCAATACACATTAAGGGTGTATCACAGTGCATATGAATTTGTATTTGAACAAGTTCAACCAGAGAAGTATTGATACCACTGAAGGCAAGTTTTCACACTAACTCTGACATTACAAGCAAAGCTAATAATTTCATGATTGAGTTTGTTATGCTCAGTTTACTTCAATATCATAGGAATTAATTAAAAATTTTTTTTTCAAAATAAATTGATTTGGTTCTAAATGGTCACATACGTGTGGATAAATTAGATTTTCCTATTCAATTAGAGTTATTTTCATCTTCTCCAACAAAACCTCTGGTGGGTGGCTATATTTTGCTGGCAGGATCCACTAATGGTTCCTTTGGGGCATTTAAAATGCACTGTAAGTGTTTTAGTATTGCTTTTTCTTGTGATCTTTCTTTTTTAACCCCCCATTTTTAAAAATCTCATATTTTCCAACAGATCCCTTATTTAAACATCTAGAAGATACTGATATCAGCACGACATTCCCATGATTTCAGAGGTTGGAAATGTAAATATGATTTACAGTAGGCATACATGTATTGCTCAGCCCTGTCCACTTAGCACCAGCATTTTGTCATTAGAGAGAGAGGTTGGTGACATTTTGTGTCTTGTTTGGAATGTTCCTCCCAGATACTTCAGATTGAGAGCTCCATCTTCTCACATAGACTTTCTACCCAGACTAGCTATTTGTTACTGTTTTTCTTTCATAAGAGTAGAGTTTTCCAGTTGCTACTTGACATGCAGTGGTTTAATACATGGACTGTGGAGGCAAATATGAGAATCCAGATGGCTCCTGTTAGGCCAGACATTAAAAAGTTTTGTAAACACATAAAACAATGCCATACTTCTCACTCATTTGTGTTTGGAAAATTTAGTAATTTTTTTCCCCCATAGGATATAGCTTAAGGTAACATGTAATAACTAAGTACATTATTAACTATTGAGTTAGCCAGAAATTTTGTTTAAGATGTTATGGAAAAACCCAAATAATTTTTAGCTAATCCAATATGTTTAAAACTTCTCAGTTTTAATTTCTAATACAGTAAACATCAATAAAGTTCATATGAACAACAGTTATTTGGAGTCCTCAGTAGTTTTTATAAATATAAGACAATTATGAGACCGAAAGAGCTGAGAAATGCTGTCATATAGCATCATTCCTGGGCAAGCCCTGTATATGGTGCTAGGCTACAGTCAGCCAAAACCAACATACGGTTCTGCACACACACCATGTTTCTCTTACCTAGTACTCTTCTCTACACTTGCCCTTGCCCTTCCTTGTCTTCCTTTGCCAGTCTGCTCCAGGAAGAGTGTCCTAACTCCTCCCTACTTGGGATTTTTAGAGGTCTCTCCTCTGGCCCCATATTGCACTCAACACATAGCAGATGATGGCCAGTTAGTGGGTCTGACTTCCTCACAAGACTGTGGGATCCTTGATGCGTCATGTCAGCATCAATTTTATAACTTCAGTGCCTGACACAGTGCCTCTCATGGTATAATAACTCAATAAATCTTTGCTGAACAAATGTTTTTATGTTGTCACAATTAAAACAGTGTTATTTTCAATGACCCACCCTTATGGCAGAAAGTGAAGAACTAAAGAGCCTCTTGATGAAAGTGAAAGAGGAGAGTGAAAAAGTTGGCTTAAAGCTCAACATTCAGAAAACTAAAATCATGGCATCTGGTCCCATCACTTCATGGGAAATAGATGGGGAAACAGTGGAAACAGTGGCAAACTTTATTTTTCTGGGCTCCAAAATCACTGCAGATGGTAATTGCAGCCATGAAATTAAAAGACGTTTACTCCTTGGAAGGAAAGTTATGACCAACCTAGACAGCATATTCAAAAGCAGAGACATTACTTTGTCAACAAAGGTCCATCTAGTCAAGGCTATGGTTTTTCCAGTGGTCATGTATGGATGTGAGAGTTGGACTATAAAGAAAGCTGAGCCCAGAAGAATTGATGCTTTTGAACTGTGGTGTTGGAGAAGACTCTTGGGAGTCCCTTGGACTGCAAGGAGATCCAACCAGTCCATCCTAAAGGAGATCAGTCCTGGGTGTTCATTGGAAGGACTGATGATGAAGCTGAAACTCCAATACTTTGGCCACCTGCTGCAAAGAGCTGACTCATTGGAAAAGACCCTGATGCTGGGAAAGATTGAGGGCATGAGGAGAAGGGGATGACAGAGGATGAGATGGTTGGATGGCATCACCGACTCAATGGACATGAGTTTGGGTGGACTCCAGGAGTTGGTGATGGACAGGGAGGCCTGGCGTGCTGCGGTACATGGGGTCGCAAAGAGTCGGACAGGACTGAGCAAATGAACTGAACTGAACTGAACTGACTGAAAATTATGCCTGGTGCCATTATATATATTTATTTACTCTTTTTTTGTTTGTTTGTTTATTTACTCAAGACAAAAATTTATTTTTGTTCTCCGCGCCTCCCCTCCCGCCCCCCCCCCCCCCCCCCCCCCCAATGTTTCTCTTTCTACTAATTCATTCAAGACATCCGGTCAACAAATGAAATCCTGGTGCCTACAGAATATATTTTAATTTCAATGCAACAGCCAGCAGAGGGCGCTCTTGAAAGTAGATGGCATTAGCCATCCATACAGCAGCTTGTTTCACCTGGAATTTAAAAAGAGATTTCCTAACAGCTGATAAAAGGTAATGACTACCCACCCCAGTATTCTTCCCTGGAAAATTACATAGACAGAGGAGCCTGGAGCACTACAGTCCAAGGGGTTGCAAAGAGACATGACTAAGCAACTAAGAACTTTCTCCACAATGAAAGGTAAGGGGCTGCCCCAAATGGCTTATCAGGCAAAGAATCCGCCTACAATGCAGGAGACACAGAGGATGCAGGTTTGATCCCTGGGTGTGGAAAATTCCCCTGGAAATGGCTACCCACTCCAGTATTCTTGCCTGAAAAAGCCCATTGGCAGAGGAGCCTGGCGGGCTACAGTCCAAAGTGTCGCGAAGAGTCGAATATGACTGAGCGACTAAGCGCATATAATAGGTAAATAAAAGGGCATGCTGTATTTAATCACAGAATAAGGTAAACTGAGCGTTTTTAAAATAGAGAGACTTTAAAATCCTCAAAAGTACCTAGAGGGGCTTCCCAGGCTCAGTGGGAAGTGGCAAAAAGTCCACCTGCCTAGCGGGCTACAGTCCACGGGGCACAAAGAGTCGGACACGACTGAGCACCCCACACATACCTAGAGTAAATGACTGCATTTTCTTTCGTGTGTGTATGTGTTAACTTTTATTTTTTTACATTCTCTTTTTTTTAATTTATTTATTTTAATTGGAGGCTAATTACTTTACAATATTGTATTGGTTTTGCCATTGATCAGCATGAATCCGCCAGAGGTGTACACGTGTTCCCCATCCTGAATCCCCCTCCCACCTCCCTCCCCATGACTGCATTTTCAAAGCAAGGCAAAACTAAAACTCACACTGATTCTTTGTTAAAGCAGTCTCTGCCCACCAAAGTGTTTTGTCTTTTTTAAAAAAACATGTTTTTATTCAAGGTAGATATTTGCCATCCATTTGGGAAAAGGCTGACAGAAAAACAGCGTTCTTCATTTTTGTACCACTTAGTATAGCAGGAAATACAGGACCTTCATCTTTTGTTGTGCTTGCTGGCCAAACCCAGCAGCCAGTGCTGGATGAATCCTTAGTTGGGAAGAAACTACCTTTGAAAACAATAGGTAAGGCAGAGCTAGGTAGCCTTTAAAAGCTAAAGCACGTTTTCAATTCAAACAACATTCAACAGTGACATTTTCATATTGCTATACTTTAAAAAACAGATATGTTCCATGGGCCTCCCTGGTGGCTCAGTGGGTTAAAAAAAAAAAATCAGTCTGCCAATGCAGGAGACAAGAGTTTCATTCCTGAGTGGGGAAGATCCCCTGGAGAAGGAAATGGCAACCTACTCCAGTATTCTTGCCTGGAAAGGCACATGGACAGAGGAGCCTGGCAGTCTGCAGTCTATCGGGCTGCAAAGAGTTGGACACGATGGAGCAACTGAAGGCGCAAACACAGACACACACACACACGCACAATATGTCCATGGTTAAGGGAAAAAGCTTGTCACCCAGCTCACGATAGAACCGAAGAAACAGCCTGTGCTAGAATTAAGGAAGGAAACCACAATTCCAGTACTAGCTCTACTAGAAATTTCTCAGTGAATTTAGGTAACTCTTCATTGGTGCTTTGGTTTCCCCATTTAAAATTTATATTTACCTAAACTTTCTTGCTGCCTGAAAATACTTGAAACAGCTGATAATGTAAAAATATAATGAAATAGTGATATAGAAATAGGCACTTATAGCCAAAGAAAAGAACAAAAATATGCCAACTAGAAAATTCAGTTGTGGTTAACTTCTGGTTTGGCTCTGAGTCCCCTGGCAGTTAAGGAAAAGAGTAGAAAACGTGATTAGTGATTTGGTGTTTCTATCAGTGTTTCTGAGGCATTCCAGTTTCTTAGGGTTGGTGTTTCCCTAACTGAATTAAAAAAAAAAAAATCCCTCCTTGCAACTTAATGAAAAAAATCCTTAATTATTTTAAAGCAAATACAATAGGAACTCATACATAACTATTTAGTCAATTTTTATGAAAACTGAGGACATTATTTTAAACCTCAGTGTATCCATATGTTTCACTCAATCAAAGTAATAGTGCTTACCCTACTGCCCACCTCAAAGGACTATTCAAAGCTAAAGAAGAATATTTTTTTTGAAAGTTATGAGTTTGTTAACCTGAAATAAGTAGGCAACCAAATATTTCTCCAGCAAAAAATGAGTTTATTTGAGATCAGCAGAGAATTGCAATTCCTAGCCTCAGCCAAGATGATCCACATGCAAGTCCCAGCATGGCAGGGAAAGGAGAATGTTTTTACAGAGAGGAAAAGGAAATTGGGAGGACTATGCAGTAAATACCCTGGAGAAGGGAAAGGCTATCCACTCCAATATTCTGGCCTGAAGAATTTCATGGACTGTATGGTTCATGGAGTCACAAAGAGTCAGAGACAAGTGAGCAACTTTGACTTTCATATGGTAAACAAAGAGCTGGTAGCTTTTCGTTGGTTGAATCGTTGTGGGGAAGGGAAGAGTCTATTTTCTTGTTGTCCTGTGCTCAGTTGTGTTCAACTCTTTGTAGCCCACCAGGCTCGTCTGTCAAGCTCTTTCAGATCCTAGAAGACGATGCTATGAAAGTGCTGCACTCAATATGCCAGCAAATTTGGAAAACTCAGCAGTGGCCACAGGACTGGAAAAAGTTTTCATTCCAATCCCAAAGAAAGGCAATGCCAAAGAATGCTCAAACTACCGCAAAATTGCACTCATCTCACAAGCTAGTAAAGAAATGCTCAAAATTTTCCAAGCCAGGCTTCAACAATATGTGAACTGTGAACTTCCAGATGTTCCAGCTGGATTTAGAAAAGGCAGAGGAACCAGAGATCAAATTGCCAACATCCACTGGATCATCGAAAAAACAAGAGTTCCAGAAAAATATCTACTTCTGCTTCACTGACTATGCCAAAGCCTTTGACGGTGTGGATCACAACAAACTTTGGAAAATTCTTAAAGAGATGAGGATACTAGACCACCTGACTTGCCTTTTGAGAAATCTGTATGCAAGTCAAGAAGCAACAGTTAGAACTGGACATGGAAAAACATACTGGTTCCAAATCGGGAAAGGAGTACGTCAAGGATATATATTGTCACCCTGCTTATTTAACTTATATGCAGAGTACATCATGAGAAACGCTGGGCTGGATGAAGCACAAACTGGAATCAAGATTGCTGGGAGAAATAGCAATAACCTCAGATATGCAGATGATACCACCCTTATGGCAGAAAGTGAAGAGGAGCTAAAAAGCCTCTTGAGGAGAGTGAAAAAGTTGGCTTAAAGCTCAACATTCAGAAAACTAAGATCATGGCATCTGGTCCCATCACTTCATGGGAAATAGATGGGGAAACAGTGACAGATTTTATTTTGGGGGGCTCCAAAATAACTGCAGATGGTGATTGCAGCCATGAAATTAAAAGACGCTTACTCCTTGGAAGGAAAGTTATGACCAACCTAGACAGCAGTAGGTAAAGAACTCATCTGCCAATGCAGAAGCCAAAGCTAAAGTTCTATGTAGGCATTCAAGCTGCTCTAATTAATCTTCCATCTACAAACTATTTTCTGTTTTGCCTGAAGTACCAGTTCAGTTTCAGTTCAGTCACTTAGTCATGTCCAACTGTTTGCAACCCCATGAACCACAGCACGCCAGGCCTCCCTGTCCATCACCAACTCCCGGAGTTCACCCAAACCCATGTCTGTTGAGTCGGTAATGCCATCCAACCATCTCATCCTCTGTCATCCCCTTCTCCTCATGCCCTCAATCTTTCCCAGCATCAGGGTCTTTTCCAATGAGTCAGCTCTTTGCAGCAGGTGGCCAAAGTATTGGAGTTTCAGCTTCAACATCAGTCCTTCCAATGAACACTCAGGACTGATCTCCTTTAGGATGGACTGGTTGGATCTCCTTGCAGTCCAAGGGACTCTCAAGAGTCTTCCCCAGCACCACAGTTCAAAAGCATCAATTCTTCTGGGCTCAGCTTTCTTTATAGTCCAACTCTCACATCCATACGTGACTACTGGAAAAACCATAGCCTTGACTAGATGGTCCTTTGTTGACAAAGTAATATCTCTGCTTTTTAATATGCTGTTTAGGTTGGTCATAACTTTCCTTCCAAGGAGTAAGCGTCTTTTAATTTCATGGCTGCAGTCACCATCTACAGTGATTTTGGAGCCCAGAAAAATAAAGTCAACCATTGTTGCCACTGTTTCCCCATCTATTTCCCATGAAGTGATGGGACCAGATGCCATGATTTTAGTTTTCTGAATGTTGAGCTTTAAGCCAACTTTTTCACTCTCTTCTTTCACTTTCATCAAGAGGCTCTTTAGTTCTTTACTTTCTGCCCTAAGGGTGCTGTCATCTGCATATCTGAGGTTATTGATATTTCTCCCAGCAATCTTGATTTCAGTTTGTTCTTCCTCCAGACCAGCATTTCTCATCATGTACTCTTCATATAAGTTAAATAAGCAGGGTGACAATATACAGCCTTGACATACTCCTTTCCCAATTTGGAACCAGTGTGTTGTTCCATGTCCAGTTCTAACTGTTGCTTCCTGACCTGCATACAGGTTTCTCAAGAGGCAGGTCAGGTGGTCTGTTAGTCCCATCTCTTTCAGAATTTTCCACAGTTTCTTGTGATCCACACAGTCAAAAGCTTTGGCATAGTCAATAAGGCAGAAATAGATGTTTTTCTGGAATTCTCTTGCTTTTTCCATGATCCAGTGGATGTTGGCAATTTGACCTCTGGTTCCTCTGCCTTTTCTAAAACCAGCTTGAATGTCTGGAAGTTCACAATTCATGTATTGCTGAAGCCTGCCTTGGAAAATTTTGAGCTAAAGTACCAAGTGCCCAATAATTATTTTTTGGAACAATACTATATAAATCCTGAGGGAAGCACTAATAATAATAGATATGATGTATTGAATGCTTACATATGTGATAAGCATATTGCAATATTTTCCCCTAACAGTCTATAGTATCTTGCCTACATAATAGGTAACTAGTCCCAACCCATCATGATTTTTTTTTTCCAGTTTCCAAATTGGCGTGACCTAAAAGTTCTGTAAAGAAGGGGAAACACTTTGTTGTCCATCAATGGAGATGTGTCCTATTTCCTCTTTGGCTTACCTTGCCAAATCTGGTACATCAGACACCCAGTGAAGATTCAGGATTTACCAAGTCAAAGTACATTATGGAGGAACATGGAGCATACTAAATATTAACATCATGATCTGGTTTGATTTTTAAGACTTTATCAAATGTTTTGGATACACTTAACTGATTTTAAAAGAACACTTAACATACCTTAAAAAATACTACATTCAAGCTACTCTAATTTATCTTCCATGTACGAACTATTTTCTGTTTTACCTAAAGTACCAAGTACCCAGAGATTACTTTTTGGAACAATGCTATATAAATCCTGAGGGAAACACTGATAATAATAGATATGATGTATTGAATGCTTATATATGTGATAAGCATATTGCAATATTTTTCCCTAACAGTCTGCAGTATGTTATGCTTTGGAGATGAGGGAATTGAGAGGTTAATTAGCTTATCCAAGATCACATAGCTGGAAAGTGGCTGAGATAAGGGATTTGAATCCAGGTCAGTTTAACTCCAAAGTTTGTGCTCTGTGCTCTTTTATCACATCACTCCAACCCAAAGAAAGTAAGTTTCTGATCCTGACTTTAAAGTCCTAAAAGCTGCATTGATTGTTTTGGGCAGTGGAAGGATATTCTATTAAAAAACTAGTGATTAATTTTGTGTGTCAAGTTAACTGGACCAGGAAGTCCAGATATTTGGTCCAACATTATTCTGAGTGTTTGTAAGGTGTTTGGGGATGAGATTAACATCTGACTTGGTAGACTGAGTAAAGTAGATTGCCTTCCCTAACGTGGGTGAAAGTGAAAGTGAAAGTCGGTTAGTCATGTTTGACTCTTTGCCACCCCATGGACTATACAGTCCATGGAATTCTCCAGGCCAGAATACTGGAGTAGATAGCCTTTCCCTTCTCCAGGGGATCTTCCCAACTCAGGGATAGAACCCAGGTCTCCCACATTACAGGTGGATTCTTTACCAGCTGAGCTACCAGGGAAGCCCCCAATGTGGGTAGGCTTCATCTGAACAACTAAGGCTTCACTAGAGCCAAAAGGCTGACTGACTGCCTGTAAATAGAAAGAGATTTCCTTCTGCCTGACTGTCTTTGAGCTGGGACATTGGTCTTCTCTGCTTTTGAACCCGGACTTGGACTGGAACTTACTCCATTTGCTTTCCTGGTTCTCAGGCCTTTGAAATTGAACTAGAATTATACCACCAACTCTCCTGTTTGTCGATTGTAGACTACAGATCACGGGAGGCTCAGCATCTGTCATGAGCCAGTTCCTTATTATAAATATCTGAAAATACTTGTTTATATATATAAACATATATGTGTATACATATATTACCCTCACATATTATAAATATCTGAATATATACATGTATATACATATATATATAATATTCAGTTACCCTTGAACAATTTGAATTATGCAGATCCACTTATAAATATGTGGACTTTTTTCAATAAATATAGTGCCTGCATTTTCATTTTACAGATCTTGATATTAACAAAGCATGGGGAAAAGTTTGTGTTCCATTAAAGATCACAATATGCAGAATCAGCAGAACTAGGGTTTTAGTCCTGATTTTATTTGAACTGTTTCAGCTTCCTGTCCTTGGGTGAGTCATTAATCAATTCTTTGTTTTTGAGGAAGAGATAGCAGTACACAGATTTTTGACTATAGGGGATCAGAGGGTGGGGGTTGGCATTCCTTATTCTCTCACTTGTGCAGGGGTCAACTACATATATTTGTTTGTGTGGGTATATGTATGTTTGAATATATATCTCCTATTTCTTATTGCTTTTCTTTCTTGGGAGGACTCAGACTAATACATAACTCTTCTCATCAAGTGTTCTAAGGTCAGCCAATCTGTTATTTATTTCATCTGGTATTCAGCTGTTGTTTATGTTTCACCTGGTTCACCTCCAAGCCTCTGATGCACTCATCTCTGATAACATTCTGGAAATTTCCACTGTACTTCCCTGATGGCAAAATTCAAACCCACTTACCTTTGATGTTACTGAGAATTTCAGAAGATAAAAATGACTTATCATCCAAAAAGAACTAAAGCCTTTTATCTTTTAAAGTTTTAAACATAAAATTTATTTTTTAAAAGGTCAAGTTCTTTGGTGCAAAGTAGAAAGTGATTTTATATTGTAGTTTGCATACTTAGTTCAACACTCTTAATAGATAAAATATATTGTATAAATTATCTCAAGTCATATGAAACTCATCTTTAGGTCAGAAAAGGGGACATTAAAAGATTGAAGTGCATAAAAATCAAAATGGATAATTCACCCAATTTCTAAGACCACATTTTGCATTAGATAGTATAATCAACTATGCCACACCTAAGAGGGTTTTCCCACCAGTCTCCCTAACTATATGGAGGAGTCTGTGAAGCAAAGCAGTTGAATAGGATGCTACTGTGGGCAGGAGCATTGTGACCCACCTGGGGAAAGGTTGTCTGCCTACTTGCCACCAATGAGCTCTGGCTTGGCTTTCTGACCCATTTTGACATTCAGGGGATTTTCTGTGACTGCCTTATCTCTGTGGCCTGTAGGAGTAATTATGCCCCCAAAGAGGAGCAAATTAGTTTCCAGTATATTAATGAGATCAGACCCAAGGACAACTGAGCAAGAATCCTGTTTTAAAAAACTCAAAAAATTCTTCATGAATGAAATGCAAGTAGAATCTGCAAGTCATGGGCTGCATTCAAATATCCCAACCAAGGAAAGTATTACTGTGTGTTCTGATATATGCCCCCAAGCTCATTTCATAAATCTATATTAAAAACGTGTATCTGTTTAGCTGTTATATCATTAACTCATTCATTTATTCAATACACACCCATTAAGCATCTTTCATTTTTAACCATTATGCTGGGTACTATAAGAGATTTCAAGATAAATAATAGAAGTATGGGGGAAGACGATTGCCCCAAATAATTGAAATGCAAACAGCTTTATAAGTACAAGTAAGAGGGAGAACAAACAGTTATCAGGATTCAAAACAGGCTAAAGTTTAAACAGCGTACTACATAAATAAATTAGAAAATACTTTACAAAGGATGAAGAATATGATTTTAGTGTTGAAGTTGGCAGGAAAAGGGCCCTATGAGTACATGTGTATAAGTGGAAAAGTTCACTGACCAGCACAGTTTGATTGATGAAAACAGCATGGGTGATTGGAATAGGGTGACAGACCCAACTCATATCAATGGAGAAACCAGAGAAGCATATAGAAATTAAAGATTAAACTTAACCAGAAAGAAATTTCCCTGTGCATACCATGGCCAGTGTGACATGGTGGAGCAAGTATTGCCAGGTCTGTGAGTCAGAAAACCTTAGCTCTGCTCTGGTCTCTCCTTGTCTTCTGGGGGCTTGTTTCACCAATTTGGGTCTCAGTGTCGATATGTCTGACAAAGGAGTACTGCTCTGCCTACTTCAGAGCCTTTGTGAGGATTAGACAATGCAGACGATTACTGATGTCCTGCGTCGACTGGAAGATCAGTTGGTTAGCACCATGCCATTCATTTTTTGAGAGTTTAGAACACTAATTCATTTTTAATGTAAAACCATCCCTCCTTAAACAATGTGACTCTTTGATGTAGAGCAAAACCAATTTAATCATATATCATAATAATGATGATAAAATTTATTTATTTATAACCCTCTTGATATGGATACTATTATCATCCCTTGTTGTTGTTGCTGTTCAGTCGCTCAATCTGACTCTTTGTGACCCTGTGGACTGCAGCACACCAGGCTTCCCTGTCCTTCACTATCTGAGTTTACTCAAACTCATGTCCACTGGGGCTTCCTCAGTTGGCAAAGAATCTGCCTGCCAATACAGGAGGCACAAGAGATGTGGATTTGATCCCTGGGTTGGGAAGATTCCCTGGAAAAGGAAATGGCAACCCACTCCAATATTCTTGCCTGGAAAATTCCATGGACAGAGGAGCCTGGCCGGCTACAGTCCATTGAGTCAGTGATGCCATCCGACCATCTCATCCTCTGTCACCTCCTTCTCTTCTTGCCCTCATTCTTTCCTAGCATCAGGGTCTTTTCCAGTGAGTCAGCTCTCTGCATCAAATGGCCAAAGTATTGGAGTTTCAGCTTCAGCATCAGTCCTTCCAGTGAATATTGAGGGTTGATTTCCTTGAAGATTGACTGGATTGCTCTCCTTGCTCTCCAAGGGACTCTCAAGAGTCTTCTCCAGCACCATAGTTCGAAAGCATCAGTCCTTTAGCGCTCAGCTTTCTTTATAGTCCAACTCTCACATCCATTCATGGCTAATGGAAAAAGCATAGCTTTGACTATACAGACTCTTGTTGGCAAGTGATGTATTTGCTTTTTAATATTCTGTCGAGGTTGGTCATAACTTTTCTTCCAAGGAACAAGCATCTTTTAATTTCATGGCCTCTGTCACTGTCTGCAGTGAATTTGGAGCCCAAGAAAATGAAATCTGTCACTGTTTCCACCTTTTCCCCATCTATTTGCCATGAAGTGATGGGACCAGATGCCATGACCTTAGTTGTTTGAATGTTGAGTTTAAGCCAGCTTTTTCACTCTCCTCTTTCACCTTCATCAAGAGGCTCTTTAGTTTCTCTTCACTTTCTGCCATTAGGGTGGTATCATCTGCATATATGAGGTTGTTGATATTTCTCCCAGCAATCTAAATTCTAGTTTGTGCTTCATCCAGTCTGGCATTTCACCTGATGTACTCTGCATATAAGTTAAATAAGCAGGGTGACAATATATAGTCTTATATTCCTTTCCCAATTTTGAACGAGCCAGTCATTCTATGTCCAGTTCTAACTGTTGCTTCTTGACCTGCATACAGGTTTCTCAGAAGGCAGGTCAGGTGGTCTGGTATTCCCATCTCTTTAAGAATTTTCTATAGTTTGTTGTGATCCACACAATCAAAGGCTTTAGTGTAGTCAATGAAGCAGAAGTAGATATTTTCCTGAAACTCTCTTGCTTTTTCTATGTTGGCACTGTTGGCAATTTGATCTCTGGCTCCTCTGCCTTTTCTAAATCCAGCTTGAAAATATGGAAGTTATTGGCTCATGTACTGTTGAAAACGCTCTTGGAGAATTTTGAGCATTACTTTGATAGCGTGTGAGATGAGTGCAATTGGGCGGTAGTTTGAACATTCTTTGGCATTGCCTTTCTTTAGCATTGGAACAAAAGCACCTTTTCCAGTCCTGTGGCCACTGATGAGTTTTCCCAATTTGCTGGTATGTTGAGTACAGCACTTTAATAAAACCATCTTTTAGGATTTGAAATAGCTCATCACCTCTACTAACTTTGTTTGTAATAATGTTTCCTAAGGCCACTTGACTTCGCACTCCAGGATGTCTGGCTCCAGCTGAGTGACCACACCATTTTAGTTATCCAGGTCATTAAGACCTTTTTTGTACAGTTCTTCTGTGTATTCTTGCCACCTCTTCTTAATCTTTTCTGCTTCTGTTAGGTCCTTGCTGTTTCTGTCCTTTATTGTGCCCATCTTTGCATGAAATGTTTCCTTGGTATCTCCAATTTTCTTGAAGAGATCTCTAGTTTTTCCCATTCTATTATCATCCCTTGTTCAGAGGAAACTGAAAATTAAAGGGAGTAAACCACTTTCCTACTAGAAATGGACTATAAAAAGGCATAGTTGAGTTTATAAACTCAACCAGTCAGTCATGAGTCCATAGCAGGCCACACTGCTTTCATGTAAAGCAAGAAAGACATAAGCTTGCATATGATTTTAAAGAAAAATCATATTCCTTTAGTGTCTGTTGTCCAAAAAAGTATTAGCCCAAAGTGACTTAATAGTCAGTTATCTCCTTTATTTAAAAAAAACAACAACACAAAAGGAACCATCTTTAATGTTAATATTATAACTCACTGAATTGAAATTAAATGAGATACTACTTTAGTTAACATTTTAGCAGATACTTTAAGTTATTTGCATATATTTTTCCAATTATAAATTGAGATGCTCACATAGAAAATTGAGAGAATATTGAAAAGCATGAAGAGGACCATAAAAATAACATACAATGCCAGTATTAACATTTTTTTTTTTTTTGGCTGTGTGATACATCTTGTGAGATTTTAGTACCCTGACCTGGGATTGAGCTTGTACTCTCTCCCCAGCAAAAACAGTGGAAAATCCTAACCATTGGACAGCCAGGGAATTAATTCCCTAACATTTTGTTAAATGTCATTTCAGTTTTTTAATTTAAGGATAATATTTTTAGGTTTTCTGTCCCTAGTGAAATATAGCTATTTTGTTATTTGAAAATGTTTGCATCTGAAGGCATAGGTTTCTCAGCAACACAATTTTCACTCACTGCTAGCTTTTTCCTTTAATATATATAATTATATGTATATGCAAAATATGACATGTATAATAACATATATATTACATGCATGCTAAATCGCTTCAGTTGTGTCCTACTCTTTGCGATCCTATGGACTGTAACCTGCCAGGTTCCTCTGTCCATGGGATTCTCCAGGCAAGAATACTGGAGTGGGTTGCTGAAGTATGTCTAACTTACATACAAAGTGTACACATCTTGAGAGTTCAACTCAGTTAATTGTTACATACACCCATGTAACCACCACCATGTCAAAATATAAAACATTCCAGGAGGCTCACTGTGTCACCTCCCTGTCAATACTGCCCCCCAACTCAGGGTAACTATTGTTCTCATCTCTCAAACAACCTTCCAAGCTTGGCTTAAATGACTTGATCAACCAATCAAAATTTTTATAGTTTGTCTCTTATCGATTGTGGGATATTTTATATATATATATATATATATCCCACAGTGCAAGAATGTAGGTGACAAAATGAAATTGCAATTCTTGCAAAATGTGCAGAATTCTATGACTTGATAAAAGTGATGTTAGAGAACTGTTTCAGTCTCATGTATATTTATGTATCAAAAGACTAGATAGGGCTTCTCTGGTGACTCAGTGGTAAAGAATCCACCTGCCAACACAGGAGACATGGGTTTGACCCCCGGTCCAGGAAGATTCCACATGCCACTGAACAACTAAGCCTGTGAGCCACAACTATTGAGCCTGTGCTCTAGAGCCCAGGAGCCCCAGCTACTGAGCCCTTGAGCTGCAATTAATGAAGCCCACACCCTAGAACCCATGCTCCACAGCAAGAGAAGCCGCCTCAATGGGAAGCCCACACCACAGCTAAAGAGTAGCCCCTGCTCAACGCAGCTAGAGAAAAGCCCTTTCAGCAACAAAGACCTAACATGCCAAAAATAAATAAATATGTATTTTTAAAAGGCTAGGTAAAAATGGGGCTTTCCCAGTGGCTCAGATGGTAAAGAATCTGCCTGAAATGCAGGAGACCTGGGTTCAGTCCCTGGATTGGGCAGATCCTCTGAAGAAGGGAATGGCAACCCACTCCAGTATTCTTGCCTGGAGAATCCCATGGACAGAGGAGCCTGGCAGGCTATAGTCCAGGGGGTCATAAAGAGTCAAACACGACTTTGGCTGTGTGTACTAATAGGTAAAAACTGAAGAGTAAAATAAGAGAAAATGGATAAGGATGATGACACAATAAATGATTCCAAAAGGTACTGTCTTAAATACCAAAGAGTTTTAAAAATCTCTTTGGAAGATTGATTAAAACCATTGGTTTTTTAAAAAATCTTGATTTTTAAATTATTTTGGAATAATGATCCCCTTTGATAGTGTTGCACAGAGTAACATGAACTAAAGGATATTGCATTGTGCCATTCTACAATTTTGTCCAAGAAAATATGTCCTCTCTCTCTAAGCCACATCAGCCCCCTAACATTCTTTGGACTAACAATTAGCACGTTGTTGCAAATAATCATATACTCTGTTGACTTTAAGGTAATTATTTTTATTATATACTTTGAAATTTGCTCCTTATTATAAGAGGATTAACTCAGCTTGATCTTTTGCTGCTACCTTTTATCTTTAGATGAGGAGTGTTTCTTGTAACTCTGGTCTCTGTGAAGAAGTTTAGAGGAGATATAATTTATTTACAGTGCTGTAACTGGAATGAACAACTTTAGACTTAGGAAAGTGCAGTATCCTTTTCTCTTTACAGCTGTCTCCAAGGATGAAAAGAGGTGGAGGAAGTTACAAGTTTATTGACCATGTCTAACCTTTCATGCAAAGATGGGCTCGATAAAGGACAGAAATGGTATGGACCTAACAGAAGCAGAAGATATTAAGAAGAGGTGGCAAGAATACACAGAAGAACTATACAAAAAAGATCTTCATGACCCAGATAATCATGATGATGTGATCACTAATCTAGAGCCAGACATCTTGGAAAGTGAAGTCAAGTGGGCCTTAGAAAGCATCACTACGAAC
The DNA here is from genome assembly GCF_023091745.1 of Budorcas taxicolor. Taxonomy (NCBI): domain Eukaryota; kingdom Metazoa; phylum Chordata; class Mammalia; order Artiodactyla; family Bovidae; genus Budorcas; species Budorcas taxicolor. Next base: position 159,121,027 of record NC_068910.1, read on the forward strand.
AAAGCTAGTTGAGGTGATGGCATTCCAGTTGAGCTGTTTCAAATCCTGAAAGATGATGCTGTGAAAGTGCTACACTCAATATGCCAGCAAATTTGGAAAACACAGCAGTGGCCACAGGACTGGAAAAGGTCAGTTTTCATTCCAATCCCAAAGAAAGGCAATGCAAAAAAATGCTCAAACTACTGCACAATTGCACTCAACTCACATGCTAGTAAAGTAATGCTCAAAATTCTCCAAGCCAGGCTTCAGCAATACATGAACCGTGAACTCCCTGATATTCAAGCTGGATTTAGAAAAGGCAGAGGAACCAGAGATCAAATTGCCAACATCTGCTGGATCATGGAAAAAGCAATAGAGTTCCAGAAAAACATCTATTTCTGCTTTATTGACTATGCCAAAGCCTTTGACTGTGTGGATCACAAGAAACTGTGGAAAATTCTGAAAGAGACAGGAATACCAGACCATCTGACCTGCCTCTTGAGAAATCTGTATGCAGGTCAGGAGCAACAGTTAGAACTGGACATGGAACAACAGACTGGTTCCAAATAGGAAAAGGAGTACATCAAGGCTGTATATTGTCACCCTACTTATTTAACTTATATGCAGAGTACGTCATGAGAAATGCTTGACTGGAAGAAACACAAGCTAGAATCAAGACTGCTGGGAGAAATATCAATAACCTCAGATATGCAGATGACACCACCCTTATGGCAGAAAGTGAAGAGGAGCTAAAAAGCCTCTTGATGAAAGTGAAAGAGGAGAGCGAAAAAGTTGGCTTAAAGCTCAACATTCAGAAAACGAAGATCATGGCATCTGGTCCCATCACTTCATGGGAAATAGATGGGGAAACAGTGGAAACAGTGGCTGACTTTATTTTTCTGGGCTCCAAAATCACTGCAGATGGTGACTGCAGCCATGAAATTAAAAGATGCTTACTCCTTGGAAGAAAAGTTATGACCAACCTAGATAGTATATTCAAAAGCAGACACATTACTTTGCCGACTAAGGTCCCGTCTGGTCAAGGCTATGGTTTTTCCTGCGGTCATGTATGGATGTGAGAGTTGGACTGTGAAGAAGGCTGAGTGCCGGAGAATTGATGCTTTTGAAGTGTGGTGTTGGAGAAGACTCTTGAGAGTCCTTTGGACTGCAAGGAGATCCAACCAGTCCATTCTGAAGGAGATCAGCCCTGGGATTTCTTTGGAAGGAATAATACTAAAGCTGAAACTCCAGGACTTTGGCCACCTCATGCGACGAGTTGACTCATTGGAAATGACTCTGATGCTGGGAGGGATTGGGGGCAGGAGAAGGGGACGACAGAGGATGAGATGGCTGGATGGCATCACAGACTCGATGGAAATGAGTCTGAGTGAACTCCAGGAGTTGGTGATGGACAGAGAGGCCTGGCGTGCTGCGATTCATGAGGTCGCAAAGAGTCGGACACGACTGATCGACTGAACTGAACTGAACCTCTAAGTAACACCTCCACTGAATACATGGCCTTCTATTGTGACATTTTTTTGAAGTCTCCCTCCTAGAAGGGTGCACACTATCTCTGCAAGAGGGAGGTATCAAGGTCACATTTCCACTCCCCCCGCCCCACCCCGAGGCTCAAGAAGGTTCTAGCATTTGAATTCTGTATCAGAAAGAAAACCAGCAAAAGGACATCTCAAAGTTCCTGTCCCACCCGGTGTACTATCCTGGGAAGCCGACAGAGGGCATAGATGCTGTGAAAGTCAACCCCGGAGTTGTTTTATTTCAAATAGCTTTGTCAGTTTTACTTTCTATTTCTTAATCTAAGTTCTCAGTTTCCATTCTTGTCAAGGGAAGGCATACACCAGGATTTATAAAGCCTGTTTATCCCTTATTTCTCATAGAACTCTAGGCTCTACAGATCTGTAAGATTTATTCTAATAAGCCTGATCAGTGCACACTTCCTCCCCCTCTGACTATATCTCATAGTGACACAAAAAAGCATCAGGGTCAAATTTGGTGACCCCAAATTGCAGGGCGGGGCAAAATCACAAACCAACAGTTTCACACTTCAGCCTGTGAGAGGAAGCAGCAACTTGAAGTAAAAGCAAACTACCAGAAAATTCTAAATACACATTCTGAGCTCACCTACTTCTAAAACTAGTTTTAAAAAGTTATTATTCCTTTTCCCTTCTCTGTCATGTTTATAAGGATTTTCTCTCCATCCAGGGAAAGATTTTTTTTTTTAAGTTGAAAAGAAATGTGCAGTCTCATAAAATCTTGGACTCAGTTCAAAACTTATCTAAGAACTCCACCCTGTCCTTGGCAAAGTCCAGATTAACTTTCCATCAGTAGCCCGCCAAGCTCCTCTGTCCATGGACTCCTCCAGGCAAGAACACTGGAGTGTGGGTAGCCATTTCTCTTTCCAGGGGATCTTCCCAACCCAGGGATCAAACCAGGGTCTCCTGCTCTGCAGGTGGATTACCATCTGAGTCACCAGGAAGTGGTTAATCAGGCAAGTAGTGTGTTAGCCACCAAGGGAGCAGTTTCTAGATGACTGTACCAGCTTAGCTGAATTTATGGCCCACATGTTCTCTTTACCTGAGGAATAAAGTATAAAGGGAAAATACTGTTCTTATCTAAAAGAACCATAAGATAGACAACCTATTTCTACAGCTTTCAGGATACATACATGTAAACTCTATATATATATATATATATATATATTCATTTACTATATACATGAATATATACCCTATGCAATATCTATCTATATCTTGATAACTAATTGCTAAAGTAATAATATTTATTTACCTCTGGAAAACTCAAAGTATAATTACTGCTCTTATTTTCCTGTCTGCATTGTCTTTGGTGGAGAAGGCAATGGCACCCCACTCCAGTACTCTTGCCTGGAAAATCCCATGGACAAGGGAGCCTGGTAGGCTGCAGTCCATGGGGTCGCTAGAGTCAGACACGACTGAGCGACTTCATTCTCACTTCTCACTTTCATGCATTGGAGAAGGAAATGGCAACCCACTCCAGTGTTCTTGCCTGGAGAATCCCAGGGACGGGGGAGCCTGGTGGGCTGCCGTCCGTGGGGTCACACAGAGTCGGACACGACTGAAGTGACTTAGCAGCACTGTCTTTGGGAGGGAGGGAAGGCAGGACAAAGGGAAGGAAGAAGGGAGGAGAAATCAAAACTGAGATTTCTTAAAGGTCACTCAGGGAATTTGGCTGAGTTTGAACAGACAGGAACACCTGCCTGTTAGACTGACACTTGAGGGGAAACTTCCAACACACAGACTCATAAGTTGATTGCCTTAGGTGACTTAGTGTGGATTTGTCTGGGTTGAATTCTAGAATTTTCAGAATTTTAAGGAGAAACAATAAATTATTTCTTGGTCTCTGCTGTGTTTGTAACAAAATCAGCATGACAATGATGTCCTCAGGGACGTGGGGAGAAAGTTTTCTCGGACTGAAACTCTGCTTCGGTGCACATCAGCATACGCACATTTTATAGCTCAGAACTGTGTTCCCATGATACCTAGATTTGCTGGGCAGAAAAGGGAACCAAACAACCTATCTCTGGCCTCTGGACCCCTGCCCATCTTTCTACCAGGCATCTTTACCTAGGAAAGGCAAAAGTTTTAAGAAAAGTTATTCGGTAGAGATTCCAGTGCTAAAGAAAAATCCACTGGGATATTTTGGACTGAAGCTTACTTTCCTTTCATACTATTGTGTGGCAAGAAGCTCATGAGTGACTGACTGAGAAGCCTTACCAAAGGTGAATGAGAGAGAGGCAGCTGGACCTAGGAAAGGAATTGATTGACTAATTCTTCCCTCATTCTACCCTAGCAAGTGCAAAACAAAAAGAAACAAACAAAACCAAATCCTTTTAACTGAATGCTTTGCCTGTCAAGATTTAGCTCATCCTGGGGCTTCCATGGTGGTCTAGTGGTTAAGAATCTGCCTGCCAATGCAGGGGACATGGGTTTGTTCCCTGGTCAGGGACGCTCCCACATGCTGCAGAGCATCTAAGCCTGTGTGTCACAACTACTGAGCCTGGGTGCTACAGCTACTGCAGCCCACATGCCTAGAGCCAGTGCTCCGCAACAAGAGAAGCCACCACAATGAGACGCCCACACGCCACAGCTAGAGCATAGCATAGCCCCTGCTCACTACAACTAGGGGAAAGCCCAAGCACCATCAAAGACTCAGCATAGTCAATAAAGAAATAAAATTGTTTTAAAAAAGAAAGAAAAGAGGAAAAGACTTAAAAGAGATTTACCGTATCCTGCTTCATGAAAGAAAAAAAAAAGTCATAATAATAAGGGATTGACTCTGCATAGAAGCTGATGTTCTTAAACCCCCAGGGTCTTTCCAAAGAATTCTCATTATTTCAAAGAAAAAAAATGCATTGGAGAAAATAAATATCCATGCTTATATATTTAATTTGTAAAGATGAGGAATGTTTTCCTCTTTTCTTTAGAAAATGGCCCTACTGATTCTTTATAATGTTTTCATCTTATAGTAAACACATTAAAGAGATATATCTCTTATGCTCAGACCTAAATCCTTTTCCCGTATTTTCTCTTTTCTCTCTTCTTCCTTTTTCTGCTCTCCTTTTCTGATCTCTAGTCTCTCTAATTTTCTTTGGTTTTTGAAGATAGAATCAGGAAAAGAAAAGAAGGAAAAAAATTAGGTGTGTATTTACCACACTGCAAGACTTTACAAATGTATTTTTACCAGAGTAAACAAATAAGGAAAGAGATGAACCAAAGTGTACCCAGGTTAGCTGGCAAAATTTGCCTTAAATACTCTCAGTTTAGTCTGAGAAGGATCAGTGTACTATAGATCCATATCCCAGAAGTAAATAAATGCCTGTAGCACTATCTCATAAATTCACTCACACTTCTTTTGAGTTTAAATAAAATAAGGTGCTTTCATGAGATGGCTTTTCCTTGCGTGTGTCTGGGTGTTTGGGTGGAGGAGTGACTGTAGGGATCTGTTTGAATGTGTACTTATTTTTCCAGTTTTTGAGCTGATTTCCTAGAATTGTTTAGCTTTTCACTTTTACTTTCTCTTACCTCAAATGACCTAAAGAGGCCTTTGGTTACTTGGGAAATAAACTTGCAGTTTCTCTTCTGGTAGCCTTTGTTGATTTATATCTGTTCAGTTCCACAGATCTTGATGACTTATGGTTCTGGAGTCAAAAGCTAAATCTGAGGGGTTCTGTCATATAGCAACAGGTTCTAGAGCTCCATCCATTCTGTAAGTTTTCAGCATTAAACTTGGCAGTGGAAAACTATAGCCTGGTTTGGGGAAGACTGGTTCATCTCTTCCCTTTACACCATGTTCTGCATCATGGAATGGTTTCTACAGTGGGGGTAATTGTCATCTCTGTCAATAAAAAGAGTCCCAAAAGTTGTGTTAGTGGCTGAGGAATCAGGCTCCTCCAGGTCTCAAACTTATATCCAACCCTTTTCCCCTTTCTTTTCTTCCTCCGACTTTAGTTTAATACAAAGAATCCAGCTTTTTAAATCTGCAAAGCTCAAGTCTGTCATTCAACCATATTGGATTTATAGTCATAGGAAAATGTTTCTTAGATAAGCTGTATTTCCTCCTTCTCTGCCTCTTAGACAGGCCACACGTGGTAGAAGCTTCTCACTCATATGATTTTACTTAAGTTTCCAGGTCGTAGTCAACATACCCTAACATCCTGATGTCCCATCAAGCCACCTCGCCCCAAAATCAAGGCTTAGTACCAGGTTGTATACTATGATTTTATTAAAAACAAAACAAAACAAAACAAAAACATGGAGAAAATATTTGCAAAAGGTGTATCTGGTAAAAGACTGTTACCCAAATATTGCAAAGAATTCTTAAAACCAACATACAAAAACAAACAACCTGTTTGGGAAACGGACAAAAGATCTGAACAGAAAACTCACCAAAGATACACAGATAGCAAATAAGCATATGAAAAGATGTTTAACAGCACATCATTAGCAAATTGAAAATTTTAAATAACAAAGAGATATCACCACACACTACGACCAAAATCCAAAATACTGAAAGCACCACCTGTTGAGGAGGATGTAGAGCAAGAGGAACTCTCATTCATTGCTAGAGGGAATGCAAAATGCTACAGCCTCTTTGAAAGTCAGCTTGGCAATTCCTTACAAAGCTAAGCATACTCTTACTATGTGATATAGCAGTCCCACTTCTTGTTTATTTACCCAAGTGAATTGAAAATGTATGTCCACAAAAATCCTTTACATGATTGTTCGTAGCAACTTTATTCATAATTGCCAAAAGTTGAAAGCTACCAAGATGTCCTTCAGTAGGTGAATGAATAAGTAAACTGGTACATTCAGACAATGGAATATTATTCAGCTCTAAAAGGAATGAACTATTGAACCATGAAAAGACATAGAGGAAACTTAAATGCATAATACCAAGTGAAAGAAGCCAATCTGAAAAGGCTACATACTGTATGATTCCAAATATCATGACTTTCTGGAAGAAGAGCTCTGGAGACAGTAAAAAGTCCATTCAGTGGTTGCCAGAGGTTGGAGAGGAGGGAGGGGTGAAGAGAAAGAGCACAGAGAATTTTTAGGGCTGTGAAAGTACTTTGGTGCTATAACGGTGGGCACACACCATTACATATTTGTCAAAACCCATATAATGTCCAACATCAAGAGTTACATATACCCTAATGTAAACTATGGACTTTGGGTGATAAGGATGTGTCAGTGTAGGTTAATCAGTTGTAGCAAGTATGCTACTTTGGTGTGGGATATTGATAGTGGTGGAATTTGTGCATGTATGGGAGTAGGGAGTATATGGGAACTCTTTCCACTTTCTTTTTTTTTTTTTTTTTTTTGGTCTTGCCATGTGGCATATGGATCTTAGTTCCCCAATCAGGGTTCAAACCTGTGTCCCCTACATTGGAAATGCAGAGTTTTAACCATTGGACCACCAGGGAAATCCCTCACTCCATTTTTTGCTAGATTTTGTATGGACTCTATAAACGCTTAAAAAAATAAAGTATGTGTTTTAAAAAGGTGACCATTTAGCCAGATGCTTTGCTTTCACCTATCGAGAATTGTCTAAGTCACTTCAGTCCTGTCTGACTCTTTGCGACCCTATGGACTATAGCCCGTTAGGCTCATCTGTCCCTGGGATTCTCCAGGCAAGAATACTGGGTTGCTGAGCCCTTCTCCAGGGGATCTTCCAGACCCAGGGATTAAACCTGGGTCTCTTAGGTCTCCTGCATTGGCAGGTGGGTTCCTTACCACTAGCACCACCTGGGCCACCTGATATCAAGAATCATTTCTTCTCAATACTTTTGTGAATATGAAACCCAGTCAAAATATCAATCTTGTATAACCCAGGAGAGTTTGAATTAATGAGGTATGTAGACCCGTAAATGAAAATTTTTGCCCCACTTGAGAAGAAAGTTTCATTTTAGCAAAGTAAAATTAATTAAATGACTGACTCATCAACAGTTAAGTTCCTTATTAACCAACATTACATAACTGACTCTTTTTTTCTGACTTATTTGTAACAGTTTGATTCCCAAGATGAAGGAAGCTTCCTTCCTAAGTTTAATTTGAATTCTGTTTCAGGAACAAACATAAGCTGTTTCTTTTTGTATTTTCTTTTAAGGTACTGCTTTTGTTTCTCTGTTGTTTCACTATGAGAAGTAACCCAAAGAGGAACAAGGTGTTACATGTTTGTATTTCTATACTTGAGTGAATTCTTAAAAATTCCTTCATGTGAGTAGACTATGTAGTTATAATGCAATTTTCATGTATTTGCAATAATAAGCATGTATAAGGATTCATCTACCATAAAAATACAAAGTAAGCTTTCATTGCTCTATATGAATGATTATTCTACATGATGACCAATATACCAAACCTAAATTGTCTATATCCTTCTTACTCTTTTTATTCATTTAGTCAGGAAAGACCTCACTAAACTCGTACCCACAAATAGGGGAAAGCGAAACTGAGGACACACCTGAACAATGGTCAAAACAGAAACAGGAAAGCAGTCAAAATTTAAAATAATCACATATAAACTAACAAAAGAAAGGAAACAGGTTCTTTACTACGTGGAATATTGCTTCTGTATGCACACACACACAAACATTTTTTAAGAGGCTAGATAATTTCCCCCAGTTCAAGCCAGCTTATCAGTGGCATTTTGTTTTATTCCAAAAAATATCACTTCATCACACAACCTCAGGAGGAACATCTCACAGGCAAAACCAATCTAACTTATTTTAAACTCTTTGGAATAACTTTTGTGCATTCTAATATTTTTTGCCACATTAGAAGGTGGTTTCTCTAGTATAATAGATACGGGCAGGCAGAAAAACCACTGTTTGGTTAAACTGCTTCTTGAACAGATCAAGATTGAGAGGTCTTGCTCAATAGTAAGAGCGGCAGACACCTGAGAGCCCTTAAGGATCATGCAAAGAATGGGGGAAGGGACTTCCCTGGAGGTCCACGTTCCCAATGCAGGGGGCCCAGCTTTGATCCTGGTCAGGAAACCGGATCCCACATGCCACAGCTAAAGGACCCATGGGCTACAACTAAGACATGGTGCAGCCAAGTAAATAAAAGTCAATATTTTTTAATTAAGAAAAGAATATTCCATTTTTAAAAAATGGGGAAGCAGCTCAGAAAACTGTAAAGGCCTTGTAAATACCATTATCTACGCATAATTTGCTCTTGCCCAAGCACCCTCTAAACAACAAGTAGTGAAATTCCATATTTCCAGTGGGGTGGGTAGAGGGGACTGTCTTTGCGGCCTCTGTCTTTAAGAGGAGAGTAAAAAGCAACTACCACTTGCTGTGTTATAGTGGAGCCAGGGCCACAGGGACAGGCCATGGTAACAAGGAGTAGCCAGTGAACCAGGAAACAAAGAGGGACTATTTAAAACCGAGATGTGGCCTTATTGACACTAATAGGAGCCATGTGGACACCATGCTTTGCTGTTGTGATAATAACAATAATAGTAATATTAGTAATACTCTATCATAAGTGCTTTAGATATAGTCTTATGCTCAAAACAACACTGCAAGGTTAGTACCAGCATTTTGCCATGAGGTACAATGAAATTCAGAAATGCAAATCCACCCAACAAGGCTGGAGCTGGACTCCTCTCAGGTCCTAGGCTACTTGATTTCTCCAAGTCCCTGCTTGTTACACAGTCATACCAAGCGGAACACATGTGTTACGTGTACTGTTTCACTTAGCACGTACTAGAACACTCAATACATTTTAGCGCCCTTCTTCCTGCCTGTGAATTGCCTGCTGGAAAGATAGTTCTTGGGTCTGATTGTTGGCTGTCTTTATTAGCATCCTTTTGCTGCCACACATTTCATGTCATTAAACAGCACAAATTTATTATCTTGCATTTCTGGAGGTAAGTCAATCTCACTGTCCTAAAATCAAGATGGTGGCAAGACCAGTTCTTCCTTGAGACTGTAGGAGGGAATGTGTAGCTTTTTCTAGCAGCCAGAGTCTATCTGCCTGTTTTGACTTGTGGCCTCTCATCACATCTCTTTTCCTCCCTCTGTCTGTCATCACATCTTCACAACTCTCACCCTTTTTTGCCTCTCTTGTTAAACCCTGTGATTGCATTGGCCCACCTGGATAGTCCACAGGCATTTCCTTAACTCAAGATCCTTAATTTAATCCCATTGCAAAGTCACTCTTACCATTTCAAGTAAGATATTCACAGTTTCTGAGGATTAGGGTGTGAACATCTTTGAGGGGCCATTATTCAGGTTATCATAGCAACTGGGTGACCACTGGGTGCTCAGGCTTTGCTGCAGGTTAGAGTATAACATGAGTGGGGCCAAGGCTAAAGGGCAGTCATGTCACCCAGAGAAGAAACCAGTGCGTGATTTGAAGTCACTGAGAACAGACAACGCACACACCAAGCTCAAGTGACACAGCATTTATTCATAGCAAGAGGAGAGAAAACATGCATAAGATCCACCTCCTAGCAATGTGGCAGGCCCCAGGGCCAGCTGATCCACTTAGCAACCAACTCAGGGAGTGTGGTTACACGTCCTCTATTTTGTGCTGCAGTAGAAGGACCCAGACTCTAACCCCACACAGGTGGGCTCTGACTTACAGAAAGCTGAGCGTGTGCTGAGGGCACTGACACAGGCACTTAAGAAAAACAAAGGCGCACATGGAGGGTCTGAAACAGGGAGCTCTATTCCCATGCAAGATGATAAACCCAGCACAGGTGTATGGGCTCTTAGGAAAGCCCAGCCGTACGTGGCTGAAAGACCACATGCTCGAGGTTGCCTTTCCCAGTGCATTTTTGATCCCCTTCACCAGGAGCTGGTTTGGGAGCTGCAACTAGAAGGATAGGAAGAGGGAAATTGCCAAGATGGTGGAGTAGGAAGACTCTGAGTTCACCTCCCATGGGCACACCAAAATTACAACTATTTACAGAGCAACTGTGGATGAGAACAACCTGAAGACTAACAGAAAAGGTCTACAACTAAAGATATAAAAGAGGATCCACAATTAGAAGCCAGGAGCAGCAAAGGCATGGTGTTGTTAAGACCCACACCTCCAGGTAAGCAACCCACAAACAGGAAGATAATCACAATTGGAAGGATTCTCGTGAAGGACTGAAGGGCCCAAGCCCCGCATTGGGTTCCTTAGCCCCATCCTGCGTGGAGAAGATGAACCCCCTAGAATTCCTGGCTTTGAAGGCCAGCAGGGCTGACTTTCAGGAAGGCCAAAGTGCTACAGAAAACAGACTCTGCTCTAAAAGGGAGCTCGCACGCTCCAAGATCCAGGGCAGAATCAGTCCTTTAAAGGGAGCCTGGGCCAGACCCACCCACTGATCTTGGAGAGGTGCTGGAAGCAACCAAAACTCCTGGCGACATAGATGTTGACAGCAGCCTTTTGTGGAGTTCATTCTACCGTGAGGACAAAGGTGCTGACTGGCACAATTTTAGAGTCCTTCCTCTAAATTTTTTAGCAGCTGGGACCCAGCCCCCCCACCAGCCCATCTGCCCCAGTCCTGGGAACCCCCCAGGCAAGCAGCCAGCAGGCTGCAGTTGGCCTAGGCCCCTGTCAGTCCCCTAGTTATGCCAGGACCCTGCCTTGCCCACCACCAGGCCAACACTAGCCCCATATCAGCCTCACAGGCAGACAATAGCCCCAGGACACACCTGGGGTCCTGTCTACCTGGGGGTGCCAGTCATAGAGCACACATTCTGGATTTATTTATTATACAATTTTCCCACAGATAGAAGTGTCTTGAGAAAAGATTTCTTGCACAATGAAAGTGCTGGCAAGCGCTGGCCCTGCTCTGCCCTGAGAAGGAACAAAAGCTCCTGGGGGTGGAGGGAGGAAAAAGAAGCCTTATCACACAGAAAGTTAGTTCCCATAAAGAGTCCCTTAACAAGCAGCTCAAGGAACTTGGCTTCAGTTCAGTTTAGTCACTCAGTTGCGACCCCATGGATCGCAGCACCCCAGGCCTCCCTGTCCATCACTAACTTCCTGTTTACCCAAACTCATGTCCTTTGAGTCAGTGATGCCATCCAACCATTTCATCCTCTGTCATCCCCTTCTCCTCCTGCCCTCAATCTTTCCCAGCATCAGGATCTTTTGAAATGAGTCAGCTCTTTGCAGCAGCTGGCCAAAGTATTGGAGTTTCAGCTTCAACATCAGTCCTTCCAATGAACACCCAGGACTGATCTCCTTTAGGATGGGCTAGTTGGATCTCCTGGCAGTCCAAGGGACTCTCAAGAGTCTTCTCTAAAACCACAATTCAAAAGCATCAATTCTTCAGCCCTCAGCTTTCTTCACAGTCCAACTCTTGCATCCATACATTACCACTGGAAAAACAATAGCTTTGACTAGATGGACCTTTGTTGACAAAGTAATGTCTCTGCTTTTCAATATGCTATCTAGGTTGGTCATAACTTTCCTTCCGAGGAGTAAGCGTCTTTTAATTTCATGGCTGCAGTCACCATCTGCAGTGATTTTGGACCCCCGAAAAATAAAGTCAGCCACTGTTTCCACTGTTTCCCCATCTTTTTGCCATGAAGTGATGGGACCGGATGCCATTATCTTCGTTTCCTGAATGTTGAGCCAACTTTTTCACTCTCCTCTTTCACTTTCATCAAGAGGCTCTTTAGTTCTTCTTCACTTTCTGCCATAAGGGTGGTGTCATCTGCATATCTGAGGTTATAGATATTTCTCCCGGCAATCTTGATTGCAGCCTGTGCTTCTTCCAGCCCAGCATTTCTCATGATGTACTCCGCATATAAGTTAAATAAGTAGGGTGACAATATACAGCCTTGGCATACTCCTTTTCCTATTTGGAACCAGTCTGTTGTTCCATGTCCAGTTTTAACTGTTGCTTCCTGACCTGCATACAGACTTCTCAAGAGGCAGGTCAGGTGGTCTGCTATTTCCATCTCTTTCAGATAATTTTCCACAGTTTATTATGATCCATACAGTCAAAGGCTTTGGCATAGTCAATAAAGCAGAAATAGATGTTTTTCTGGAACTCTCTTCCTTTTGTGATGATCCAGCGGATGTTGGCAATTTGATCTCTGGTTCCTCTGCCTTTTCTAAAACCAGCTTGAATGTTAAAATAACAGTTACCATTTGAAGATACCAAGTAGGCTAGCGAGTCACTCCCTTCTTCTGAAATTTTGGCTTGATGGTTTAATTTTCACATTTAAAATTTGTTTCAGTCTTGGGAGACTTGGAGCAATCCCTATCAAGATCTAGCTGAAGAAATTGCCAGATGAGAAACAGTGACAAGGTAAAGTCTTGTTTCTGTTTTTCACTTCCTTTCCACTCTCCAGGGCTGCCTTCAGTTCAGTTCAGTTCAGTTGCTCAGTCACGTCTGACTCTTTGCAATCCCATGGACTGCAGCATGCCAGGCTTTCCTATCCATCACCAACCCCTGGAGCTTGCTCAAACTCAAATGTCCGTTGAGCAGGTGATGCCATCCAACTGTCTCACCCTCTGGGCTGCCTTTACTGGGCTCTAATCCTGCACCAGGGCTTCCCTGGTGGCATAGCAGTAAAGAGTCTGCCTGCAATGCAGGAGACCCGGGTTTGATCCCTGGGTTGGGAAGATCCCCTGGAAAAGGAAATGGCAACTCGCTCCAATAGTCTTGCCTGGAGAATTCCATGGACAGAGGAGCCTGGTGGGCTACAGTCCATGGGGTTGCAAACAGTCAGACACGACTGAGTGATTAAACAACAGCAACAATCCTGCACCACTTTCATGTCAAAAAGCTTTGTCCTCTAAAGGAGGGGGAAAAATGGCTTCTCCCTTTTCCCACACCCAGATAACCTCTGTGTTACTCCACCTCATGTATATTCTGTGAAATCTGTGAAAAGAATGGTTTCTGGCTTGCATCACTGAAGCCAAACTACTTACTATGGACATACCCAGTGCACAAATTACACGGGGAACTATACTCCATATCTTGTAATAACCTGTAATGGAAAAAAAGCTGAAAATGAATATATGTGTCACTTTGCTGTACACTTGAAACTAGCACAGCATTATAAGTCAACTATACTGCAATAAAGATTGTGAAAGGGAGTCCTACCTGTGCTTATCCATGCTGGATGATAATGGTCACCAAATGTGAAATATTTTAAAATTTGGAATAGATAAACAGAAGTCTCAGAAATCTTCAACAGATCTTGAAACATCTAAGGAAAATCATGGAAAATGCTTTTCTTGCCTAGATGGATTGATGGGGTGTGTGTGTATGTAGTTGGGGGAGATGAAGCTTACTACCCAAGATCTCACTGAGAAACTCAAGGAAAAAGTCTAAGTGGACACCTCAAGTACCTTTAAAATTCTGGAAAATGGCCCCCAAGACTATCCTCTGGTCTCCACCCTACCCTACACTTGACTAGAGCATAAATCAGGTCAGTTAGGCTTCTCTCCTTCTCTGCTCCCCAAATCCCCTAGATCCTCCCTGTTCTGAACCCTTAGGAACCTCTAGTTAACTATCCCCTGAGACTCCAAGATCTCATACATCAGGTTGCCTCATAATAAGTTTGAGCCTTCAAGGCATTATCTCTAAAGTCTCAAAACATTTTGGAAGAACCACTCTGGAAATAATGGACTCAATACCTGGAAGATTTGATCTTCATAGTTGGAAACTAGAAATAGCCAACATGAAGCAGCTTCATCCTCAGGCTAAGCCTAGGATAGAGGATAGAGCAAGTGCTTTATCAAATAATTTGAGTCCAACAAGTTGCAATGATTCTGAGACTTGAGTAAGTATAACTGGGAGCAACTTGGCCTCTACATGTGAAGTAATTTTTGTTTTTACAGATTTAATTCCACAGGAACTTAGATATAATAACATTAATACTTTATAATTATAGAATATTAAAGGCAGAATTGGTTTGCCCTGCTGGGACTTATGCATTTGAATCTTAAACATATCATTCATTTAGTTACTGGTGATGGTGGCTTGAATGAAATTTATACACAGAACTTTACAGATTCAGTAGCTGACTTTTCCCCTCCTGTCTCTTAAGGGACTTTTGTTCTTCTCTGAAATAAAGCTAAAATTCTTCTAAAACCTGAGAATGTCACCAAAGGAATATGAACAACCTCAAATTGAAAAGGAACAAATAATCACACATTAGGTAAGTGTTTTATAACATGTTAAGAAATGAGTGATTGTGAATGATTGTAGGCCAAAACAAGCTGGCAATGTATTCATAGTGAGATGTATAACAACAAGTGAAAGAAAATTGTGAACTTCATCCTATCATCTCTTTTAAATATATATATATTATTTATTCTCAGCTATGCTGGGTTTTTGTTGCTGCACTCAGGCTTTCTCTAGTTGTGAAGAGCTGGGCTACTCTTTGCTGTGGTTCATGGGCTTCTCAGCACGGTTGTTCCTCTTGTTGCGGAGCATGGGATCTAGGGCACTTGGGCTTCAGTAGTTGTGGCACACAAGCTTAGTTGCCCTGTGGGGTATGGGACATGTGGAATTTTCCTGGATCATAGGCTGGACCTGTGTCCCCTGCACTGGCAGGCGGATTCTTTACCACTGTACAACCAGGCAAGTCCCTATCATCTTACCGTTTGTATTCATGGTATTATTGTTTCAGAATCACTTTCTTTTTATAGTTAGGTAAAAACTATTAGCAATAATATTTATTTTGTTAAAAATCAAGATTTTGTTTCAGCATAAAAGAAATGGAAATAATTATAGAAAATAATTTAAGAAATAACACAATAGTGTTAGAACTGAATTTGAAAGATCAGTATAAACACATGCCTTAAAAGGAAGCAAAATGTATCTTTTCTAGGATAATCCACTAAAATTGTTTTCTAAAACTGGCATCCAAGATGGACTGCACTACTATGTACATTTAGTATACATGTTATAGTTTATCATACCATCTTTCCACCAAAACAAACCAGGGCATCTTGGAAAAATAACCAATTCCATGCCTGGGCCTAGAAAGGTGTGAGAGGCAGAAGACAGGGAAACTTCCCAAGATAAACCTGCATAGGTGCTTTAAATTTTTTTTGTTTTTTTTTCATTTTGATAGAATTTCTGTCTTACAGAGAAGTTGCAAGATTATTACAAAGAATTCCTGAATGCTCTTCATCCCAATTTCCCAAATGTTAATATTTTAGTGCATTTGCTTCACATTTCTCTCTCAATATCCATTCTGAAATATTTGAAAATAAATTTGAGGCATGATACCTATTACCATTAAATACCTTTGTACATTCTTTTGTACAATCACACAATAATGAAAACCAGGAAATTAACACTGATACAATTTTGTTATCTAATATACAGATCTTATTCTGATGTGGCAAGTTATTCTGATAATGTCTTTTATAACAAATGAAAATCTTGGATCATGCATTGCATACAATTAATATGTCATTTATGTCTCCATTAATCTGAAACGGTTCCTCAGATCTCCTGTGTGTTAGGACATAAACATTTTTGAAGTGTGCGGGCCAATTATTTTGTGGAATGTCCCTCAGCATGGGTTTGTCTGACTGTCTAACCATAGATTACTTGTCTTTGTGAGGAATATCACTCTAGTGTTGCTGTCTTCTCTGTACCTCATACCAGGAGGTCCATAATGTTTCTTTATCCCTTTACTGATGATGTTGACTTTGGCCAGTTGTTTAAAGTGGTGTGATAAAAGTTATTTTCTGTATGTTTCTTCTTTATATTTTAGTTTGCTTTGTTTGGGGTTATAAAGGAGACAACTGAGTCATATTTTTTAGTAACTAAAAGTAAAAAAAAAAATCAGAAAATTTTCTAGCAGAGATTATATTTGAGAAATTAGTATATAAACTGGGAAAGCACTTAAATAAATGTAAAGGATTAAAAAATTTAAAAAAATTTTTAAAGAAACTAAAACAAACAAACAAAAATAAATAAATGTAAAGGATTGTTATTAGTTTTGATAATTACTCTTTTAACATTTCCCAAGAAAAAGTTATTTAATGTGTGAAAGATTAAGCCACTCAGCTTTTTCACCTGGATTTTGTCAAGTAAAACAATCATGTGAAAGTAGCATCAGTCCAAAGTCAAATGCCCTAGAACTCCTGATGAAGGATAATTTCTATTTTTCTCAAAGTCTTCTGTTTCATGACTCATTCACTTATACCTTGGACAAATTCCCTAGAGTCTCTGAGTTTTAATTTCTTTTTCTATAAAACAGAGAAAGAGGAGGGGGAGAGAGAGAAAAAAGAGAGGGGGAGGGAGAGAGAGAAAAAGGGAGAGGCCCTCAGGTTCCAGAATAGTTGGGAAGAACAAATGAAAAGAACAAGGCACTGAGTGTGATGCATAATATTTGAGGTGTCACTGTGAAAAAGAAAACAAGTTATTGTGGAAGTGGTTCCTATTCTTAGGTTCTGTGGGTCCCTATGAGATAGGTAGGATAAGCATTTGTTACTATCTCCATTTTAGAAGTGGTAACTGTCTCCAAGATGACCTAAATCAAACTAGACGTGGGGCTCATGCCTGCTTTGGGATAACTATTTTATTGTTGTTTCTTTTACATTATGGCCATGAACTTTCGTGTTTAAGGAATTCATTTCACATTTGACGCATATATGGTTTTGTTTATGTTTTTTCATAGATTTCACTCAGATTAAAATGTGATCATCCAGGGGATTCTCTGGTGGTCCAGTGGTTAGAACTCGGTGCTTTTACTGTCATCGCCCAGTTTCAATTTCTGGTTAGGGAACTAAGATCTGCAAGCCATGAGGCGTGGGCAAAGAAAAAGAGAAGTGATCTTGCAAAAGATAACAATAGCCTCTACTTCTCTATTTAACATAAATTAAACCATTTTGTTCACTTATCTGCTTTATTGACTAAGCCAAAGCCATTGACTGTGTGGATCACAATAACCTGTGGAAAATTATCTGAAAGAGATGGGAATACCAGACCACCTGACCTGCCTCTTGAGAAACCTGTATGCAAGTCAGGAAGCAACAGTTAGAACTGGACATGGAACAACACACTGGTTCCAAATAGGAAAAGGAGTATGTCAAGGCTGTATATTGTCACCCTACTTATTTAACTCATATGCAAAGTACATCATGAGAAACGCTGGGCTGGAAGAAGCACAAGCTGCAATCAAGATTGCCAGGAGAAATATCAATAACCTCAGGAATGCAGATGACACCACCCTTATGGCAGAAAGTGAAGAGGAACTAAAAAGCCTTTTGATGAAAGTGAAAGAGGAGAGTGAAAAAGCTGGCTTAAAGCTCAACATTCAACGAAGATAATGGCATCTGGTCCCATCACTTCATGGCAAAAAGATGGGGAAACAGTGGAAACAGTGGCTGACTTTATTTGGGGGGGTCCAAATCACTGCAGATGGTGACTGCAGCCATGAAATTAAAAGACACTTACTCCTTGAAAGGAAAGTTATGACCAACCTAGATAGTATATTTAAAAGCAGAGACATTACTTTGCCAACAAAGGTCTGTCTAGTCAAGGCTATGGTTTTTCCAGTAGTCATGTATGGATCTAAGAGTTGGACTATAAAGAAAGCTGAGCACAGAAGAATTGATGCTTTTGAACTGTGGTGCTGGGGAAGACTCTTGAGAATCCCTTGGACTGCAAGAAGATCCAACTAGTCCATCCTAAAGGAAATCAGTCCTGGGTGTTCATTGGAAGGACTGATGTTGAAGCTGACACTCCAATACTTTGGCCACCTGCTGCAAAGAGCTGACTCATTTGAAAAGACCCTGGTGCCGGGAAAGAATGAAGGCAGGAGAAGGGGATGACAGAGGATGAGATGGTTGGGTGGCGTCACCGACACAATGGACATGGGTTTGGGTGAACTCCAGGAGTTGGTGATGGACAGGGAGGACTGGTGTGCTGCGGTTCATGGGGTCGCCAAGATTCAGACACAACCGAGCAACTGAACTGAACTATTCGCTTATCATCTGCATTGAAAAGAAAGTTCTCAATACCATAAGCAGTGACGTGAATATGACTGCAAAACAAAGTCATATATCAGTATTGGAGGTAACAGCAGTAAATAATCCTCTGATCTGAATTCAGGGGCATTCTCACCAATTATGCTGGCAGAAAGTACAGCAACATTTCTGTTACCCAGAGCAATCTCCACTTGACTAGTAACCATGAAGATATGTGATTCATTCTGCTGAAAATATATTAACTTGAAATCTCACCCAGGAGAGACCAGTAAGTATGTTTCTGTGGCATTCCATTTTCTAATTGCAACTTCACTTTTATCAAACTCTTTCTCATATCTAGATCTTTAACTTATAAATACAGTTGCCAAAACATGAAGAAAAATTTATTAGTTTTCTTTGGTTGGCCATTTTCTTTGGCTTGGTGTTACATAATCCAGAAGTGAAAGAGAATTAGAACATGAATAAATAGTTAAACTTCAATTGTTTAACAATTTGAAAAAGGCCCAATTAGTATGAAAGAATTCTCATAGAAGGCTCTCAAGTCAGTGTCTATTCCTGGAACTTTCCCTACCTCAGGGAACCCAGGAGCAGGATAGCAAACCCACCCAATCATACCACTTCATTCCCATCCCCCATGTCACACTCTCCCCCTTACCCCCTCCCCCCACCTCTCTCTCTCTCCCTTTGGCTCTGCTTTCTGTTTCCTAATTCCTCCTTTTGTGAAAACAATCTAGCTGCAACTTTAAAAGAAAGGTTAGATGCTGACAACCTTAAAACAACTTCTGAGAGAAAACTTGTAGGTAAAAAAGTATACGTAAACGTTTTTCTTCTTATATGTAAATGCAGATGTTTTTTTCTTCTTTAGCAACATAAGACTGTTATTATTAGGATTCCTGATTAATTTATACTGACTTGCTTTTCATCACCAAGGCTAGCCTGTAATCAAAGCGTAAAATGGGTGGTTTTGTTTCATTTCCTCCCTTTCAGGAATATGTTTTCTGTTTGACTCTGATAGTTATTCACAGGTATTATTCAGGTATTCAGATTCTGTAGATATTTTTAGTCAATGGCAAAAGCACTTAGACAAACTCATTCCAGGTCCAGGAACCCTAGAGAGCTTTAAATAAGGTGAACACGATGAATCCAAAGAGAACATACTGAAATACATTATAATTAAATTGTCAAAGTTTAGAGACAAGGAGAGAATCTTAAAAGCATCAAGAGAGAGACAACCTGTCGCTCAGTCATGTCTGACTCTTTGCGACCCCATGGACTGTAGCCTACCGGGCTCCTCTATCCATGGGATTTTCCAGGCAATAGTACTGGAGGGGATTACCATTTCCTTCTCCAGGGGATCTTCCCGACCCGGGGATCGAACCCAGGTCTCTCACATTGTAGAGAGACACTTTACCGTCTGAGCCACCAGGGAAGTATAAGGGAATCTTCATATAACTATAAGCAAACTTTTTAGCAGAAAATTTTCAGGCCAGAAGAGAGTGGCAAGATATATTCAGAGTTTTTGAAATAAAAGAAACTGCCAACAAAAAATACTATATTCAGCAAAACTGTTTTTCAAAAATGAATAAGAGATAGACTTTTCCAGATTAACAAAAGCTGAGGAAGTTCATCACCATTAAACCCACCTTACAAGAAATACTAAAAGGAGTTCTTCAATTTGAAATAAAAAGATGTTAAACAGCAACAATATGGTAGCATAAGAAAGAGTGCAAAACTTGTTGGTAAAGATAAATATATGGATAAATACAGAATATTATTGTAATGATGGTAGATATTAAGAATAACTATAACTTTAAAGATGTTAATGGGCACACAGTACAAACAGATATAAATTGTGGCATTAATAACCAAGTACATGTGGTACAGGAAACTGTTCTGGTAGATCAGATGGTAAAGTGTCTGCCTGCAATGTGGGAGACTTGGGTTCAATCCCTAGGTTGGGAAGATCCCCTGGAGAAGAAAATGGCAACCCACTCCAGTACTCTTGCCTCCTGGAAAATCCCATGGATGGAGGAGCCTGGTAGGCTACAATCCATGGGACTGCAAAGAGTCGGAGACGACTGAGTGAAATCACTTTCACTTTCACTGTGGTACGGAGAGAAGTAAACATGTAGAGTTTTTATATGTGATTGAAAGTAAGTTCTCATCAACTTAAACTTTATAAGACTATGGTAAGCTCTATGTGAAAAAAGCTGAGGGCTGAAGAATTGATGGTTTTGAACTGTGGTGTAGAGGAAGACTCTTGAGAGTCCCTTGGACTGCAAGGAGGTCCAACCAGTCCATCCTAAAGGAGATCAGTCTTGGGTGTTCATTGGAAGGACTGATGCTAAAGCTGAAACTCCAGTACTTTGGCCACCTCATGTGAAGAGTTGACTCATTGGAGAAGACCCTGATGCTGGGAGGGATTGGGGGCAGGAGGAGAAGGGGGCGATAGAGGATGAGATGGCTGGATGGCATCACTGACTCGATGGACATGAGTTTGGGTGAACTCTGGCAGCTGGTGATGGACAGGGAGGCCTGGCATGCTGCGATTCATGGGGTCACAAAGAGGACACAATTGAGTGACTGAACTGAACTGAACTGATGGTAACTATAAAGAAAATATCTATAGAAGCTACACAAAAGAAAAAGAGAAAGAAATCAAAGCACATCAATATAGAAAATAAATATGAGAAAAGCAAGGGAAAAAGATGAAAGAACTACGAAAGCAAACAAAACAACAAAATGGCAATAATAAATCCTTTTACAATAATTAGATTAAATGTACATGAATTAAATTCCCTAATCAAAAGACACAGAATGGATGAATGGATATAAGAATAAGGTATAACAAAGTTGATAAACTATCAACAAGGAACTCACTTTAGGTCTAAAGACACACGTAGACTGAAAGTGAAGATATGGAAAAAGATATTCCATGCAAATTATAACCAGAAAACAGCATGAGTGGCTATACTTTTGTCAGACAACATAGGCATTGAGTCAAAAACTGTCCCAAAAAATAACCTGTAACAAGAGACTAAGAAAGATGTTATATAATGATAAAAGATCAGTTCAACAGGAAGATACAATCTCCTTTCAATATCAGAGCCCTCAGTATATGAAGCAAACATTGACAGAACTAGAGAAGAAATAGACAGCAATACTCTAATATTATAGTATATAGAGGTTCAATATCTCACTTTTAATAGTGGCTAGAGTAGCCAGACAGAAAAATCAACAAAGAAACAGTGGACTTTAAGAACACTATAGACCAAATAGACCTCACAGATGGATATAGAACATCCCACCCACAGCAGCAGCATATATATTCTTCTCAAGTGTTCACTGAACATTTTCAAGGATAGATCACGTATTAATCACAAAACAAGCAGACAACTTATCTGATTCCACAGGTTCGTAGCTGGAAAGGAATTTTGCTTCAGGATGAATCATACTTGATTTAGATATTTAGATGAGATTTGGGATTTAGAATTGATGTTCAGAGTCAAGACTTTGGGGCTGTTGGAATTGGAGGGTGAATGTATTTTGCATGTGAAAGGACATGAATTGGGGGAGCAGAATATTATGGGCTGGATCGTGTGCCCCCAAAATTCATATGTTGAAGCCCTAACCCTTAGTGCTTCAGAATGTGTATGTGGAGATCGGACTTTTAAAGATTAAGTTAAAATGAGGCATCATGCTATGCCCTAATCCAATCTGACTGGTATCTCTATAAGAAGAGAAAATTTAGACTCACATCAGATATGCGCCTGCACAGAGGAAAGATCATGTGGAGACATAGCAAAAGGCAGTCATCTGCAAGCCTAGGAGAGAAGTTTCAGAAAAAAACCTGCTGACATCTCATCCTTTGAGTTCTAGTCTCCAGAACGGTGAGAAGATTCATTTCTGTTGTTTAAGCCATGCAGTCCCTGGTGTTTTGTTATGGTAGCCCTAGTGGACTAGTACAGGAGTCTACTGTGGACCTCTGTCTCACCATGTGACCTTATCAGGACCCTCCTGCTCTCCAGGCTGTGGTTTCCAGTTTGGATTCAGTGGAATATGAAGCCATCACCTTCCCTGGTGGCTCAGACAGTAAAGACTCTGCCTGCAATGCAAGAGACTCAAGTGCGATCCCTGGGTCAGGAAGATCCCCTGGAGAAGGGAATGGCAACCCACTCCAGTATTCATGCCTGGAGAATTTCATGGACAGAGGTACTGTCCATGGGGTCACAAAGAGTTGGATATGACTAACACTTTCACTTTCAGAATTATCATTGATTTTGATCTGATAAATGTTACTGTGAGAGGATAATCACTAAACAGGTGTGCTTCTGTTTTTTAATTTGACTTCCCATTGTTTCTCATCTCTAAAAGCAGAGAGGTTATAATTAGGTGCTTGTGTCTAAAATCCTTCAGCATCTGTACTTATTTGCCAGGCCTGCTATAACAGTATCACAAAGTTGATAGCTTAAACAACAGAAATTTGTTGTCTCATAGCTCTGGAGGCTGCACGTCTGACGTGTTAACAGGATTGGCTCCTTCTGAGGGCTATGAGAAAGAATCTGTTACTGCCTCTCCCCTAGCTTCTGGAGTTTTGCTGACAGTTTTTGGCATTCCTTGGTGTAT
The DNA here is from genome assembly GCF_023091745.1 of Budorcas taxicolor. Classification (NCBI taxonomy): domain Eukaryota; kingdom Metazoa; phylum Chordata; class Mammalia; order Artiodactyla; family Bovidae; genus Budorcas; species Budorcas taxicolor. The sequence continues at coordinate 159,144,102 of NC_068910.1, forward strand.
AGAAGCATCACCCTGATCTCCGTTTCTGCCTTCAGCTTCAGGTGGCATTCTTCTGTATGCATGTCTGTGCCAAATGCCCTCAGCACCAATCATTGGATTAACTTGTGTGTTAGTCGCTCAATTGTGTCTGATCCTTTGCAACTTATGGACTGTAGACCACCAGGCTCCACTGTCCATGGGATTTTCCAGGCAAGAATATTGGAGTGGGTTGCCATTTCCTCCTCCAGGGGATCTTCCCAACCCAGGGATCAAACCCACATCTCCTGTGTCTCCTGCATTGCAGACATATTCTTTACCAGCTGAGCCATCAAGGGTCTACTCTAATGACCTCATATTAACTTAATTACCTCTGTAGCGACCCTGTCTCCAAATGAGGTCACATTCTGAGATACTAGGTATTAGGAGTCCCCCATAAGAATTTGGGAGTGAACACAATTCAACCCATAAAAAACAGCATCCCTAATGGTTCACCTCCCATCTACCAAAGAAATGATCGCAGAGAATCTTCCAGGTCAGCTTCCTGCCATGGTTCATCTCACATCCACATGTCCATCCTGGGTTGTCTTGCCTGCCGCTTTGTGTCTATTACCTGATTCTTTCTCTCTGAAAGCTCCAGAGTCAGCAACAACTCAATCCATTTGATAATCATCCTCACCTTCCATTGGAGGTTATGACAGTGCAGGTGCATATTTTCCCCCAGCCTCCCTTAGATCCATATTCTTAAGCCCATGGACATACCCATTTTCAAAAACCCATGCAGGCCAAAACTCCCCACCTGAGTCAAAACTCTAGATCCCACCATCCCAACCCCATGCTCATCTGAGAGGAGGGTGTGAACCAGAAAATTCACAGATCCTGAGAGGGTAGACTTAAAAATGACCTCTAAACAATAGGCAGATATAGGCCAAGGAGAAACACCTCAGTTTGTAAAAACATTTATTTTGCCATGCCCTATCTCCTTCCTGTTGTTGCACCACTAAGTCCTGTCTGACTCTTTGCAACCCCATGGACTACAGCATGTCCACCTTCCTTGTCCTTCACTATCTCCCTGAGTTTGCTCAGATACATGTCCATGGTGATGCTATCTAACCATCTCATTCTCTGTCGCCGTCTTTTCTCTTTGCCTTCAATCTTTCCCAGCATCAGGGTCTTTTCCAATGAGTCATCTATTTGGCATCAGATGGCCAAAGTATTGGAGCTACAGCTTCAGCATCAGTCCTTCCAATGAATATTCAGGGTTGATTTCCTTTCAGATAGACTGGTTTGATCTCCTTGATGTCCAAGAGACTCTCAAGAGTATTTCCCAGCACCACAGTTTGAAAGCATCAATTCTTCAGTGCTCAGCCTTCTTTATGGTCCAGTTCTCACATCCGTATATGGCTATTGGAAAAACCATAGCTCTGACTAGACAAACCTTTGTCGGCAAAGGGATGTCTCTGCTTTTTAATACACTGTCTAGATTTGTCACAGCTTTTCTTCCAAAGAGCAAGTGTCTTTTAATTTCATGGCTGCAATCAACATCCACAGTGATTTTGGAGCCTAAGAAAATAAAATGTCACTGCTTCCACTTTTTCCCCATCTATTTGCCATGAAGTGATGGAATAAGATGCCATGATCTTTATTTTTTTAAATATTAAGTTTTAAGCCAGTTTTTTCAGTCTCCTCTTTCACCTTCATCAAGAGACTCTCTGTTTCTCTTCACTTTCTGCCATTAGAGTGGTATCATCTGCAAATCTGAGGTTGCTGATAATTCTCCCAGCAATCTTGATTCCAGCTTATGCTTCATCCAGCCTGGCATTTCACATGATGTACTCTGCATATAAGTTAAATAAGCAGGGTGACAATATATATCCTTGATGTACTCCTTTCCCAATTTTGAACCAGGCCATTGTTCCATGTACCATTCTAACTGCTTCTTGACCTGCATACAGGTTTCTCAGGAGACAAGTGAGATGGTCTGGTATTCCCATCTCTTTAAGAATTTTCCAGTTTGTTGTGATCCACACTGTCAAAGGCTTTAGTGTAGTCAATGAAGCATAAGTAGATGTTTTTCTGGAACTCCCTTGCTTTCTCTGTGACCCAAGGGATGTTGGCAGTTGGCAATTTGATCTCTGGCTCCTCTGCCTTTTCTAAATCCAGATTGAATATCTGGAAGTTTTTGTTTCACATACTGCTGAAGCCTAGTTTGAAGAATTTTGAGCATAACCTTACTAGCATGTGAAATGAACACAATTGTATGGTGATTTGTACATTCTTTGGCATTGCCATCTTTGGGGAATTGAATGAAAACTGATCTTTTCCAGTCTTGTGGCCACTGCTGAGTTGTCCAAATTTGCTGCTATATTGAGTGCAGCACTTAAACAGCATCATCTTTCAGGATTTGAAATAGCTCAGCTGGAATTCCATCACCTCCACTGGCTTTGTTTGTAGTAATGCTTCCTAATGCCCACTTGACTTCACATTCCAGGATGTCTGGCTCTAGGTTGAGTGACCACATCATCATGCTTATCCAGGTCATTAAGACCTTTTTTGTATAGTTCTTCTGTATATTCTTGCCACCTCTTTTAATCTCTTTTGCTTTGTTAGGTCCTTGCCACTTCTGTCCTTTATTGTGCCCATCCTTGAATGAAATGCTCCCTTGATATCTCCAATTTTCTTGAAGAGATCTCTAGCTTTTCCCATTCTGTTTTTCCCTCTACTTCTTTGCACTGTTCATTTAAGAAGGCCTTCTTACCTCTACTTGCTATTCTCTGGAACTCTGCATTCAGTTGCATATGTTTCCCCTTATCCCTTGAATTTTGCTTCTCTTCTTTTCTCAGGTATATGTAAAGCCTTCTCAGACAACCATTTTTCCTACTTGCATTTATATTTTTCTTCTGGATGGTTTTGGTCACTGCCTCCTGTACAGGGTTATGAACTTCTGTCCATAGTTCTTCAGGCACTCTATCAGATCTACTCCCTGGAATCTATTCATCACTTCCACTGTATGAGCATAAGGGATTTGATTTAGGTCATACCTGGATGGCCTAGTGGTTTTCCCTACTTTTTTCAGTGTAAGCCTAAATTTTGTAATAAGGAGGTCATGATTTGAGCTACAGTCATTTCCAGGTCTTTTTTTGTTGCTGACTGTATAGAGCTTCTCCATCTTTGGCCACAAAGAATACAATCAATCTGATTTTGTTATTGACAATTTGGTGATCTCCATGTGTAGAGTTGTTTCTTGTGTTGTTGAAAGAGGATGTTTGCTATGACCAGTGTGTTCTTTTGGCAAAACTCAGTTAGCCTTTGCCCTGCTTCATTTTGTACTCCAAGGCCGAACTTGCCTGTTACTCCAGGTATCACTCGACTTCTTACTTTTGCTTTCCAGTTCCCTATGATGAAAAGGACACCTTTATTTGGTGTTAGTTCTAGAAGGTCTTGTAGGTCTTCATAGAACCATTCAACTTCAGCTTCTTTGGCATCAGTGCTTGGGGCATAGACGTGGATTACTATGATGTTGAATGGCTTTGTCTTGGAAATGAACTGAGTTGATTCTATTGGTTTTGAGATTGCACCCAAGTACTGCATTTCAGACATTTTTTGTTGACTATGAGGGCTACTACATTTATTCTTAGGGGTTTTTGCCCACGGTGGTAGATATAATGTTCATCTGAATTAAATTCACCTATCCTGGTCCATTGTAGTTCACTGATTCCTAAAGATGTTGATGTTCACTCTTGCCATCTTCTGCTTGACCATGTCCTATTTACCTTGATTCACCTACCTAACATTCCATGTTTCTATGCAATCTTGTTTTTTACAACATCAGACTTTACTTTCACCACCAGGCACAACCACAGCTGAGCATCATTTCTGCTTTGGCCCAGTCACTTCATTCTTTCTGGAGCACTTCATAATTGTCCTTCATTCTTCCCCAGTAGCATACTGGACACCTTCTGAGGAGCACCTTCTGGGGAGCTTATCTTCCATTATCATATCTTTTTGCCTTATCATATTGTTCATGGGGTTCTCGCAACAAAAATACTGGAGTGGGTTGCCATTCCCTCTTCCGGTGAACCGCGTTTTGTCAGAACTCTCCACTATGACCTTGGATTACTATGACGTTGAACTCTCCACTATGATCTTGGGTGACCTGAATGACATGGCTCAGAACTTTCCTGACTTCTGTAAGCCCCTTTGCCATGACAAGGCAGTGATCCATGAAAAGCATCTCCTTCCTGGCAAGCTTTTTTTTAATTGGAGGACAACTGCTTTATACAATGTTGTGTTGGTTTCTGTATAATCATAAGGGATTTGATTTAGGTCATACCTGAATGGTCTAGCAGTTTTCCCTACTTTCTTCAATTTGAGTCTAAATTTGGTAATAAGGAGTTCATGATCTGAGCCACAGTCAGGTCCTGGTCTTGTTTTTGTTGACTGTATAGAGCGTCTCCATCTTTGGCTGCAAAGAATAAAAGCAATCTGATTTCGGTGTTGACCATCTGGTGATGTCCCTGTGTAGAGTCTTCCTTTGTGTTGTTGGAGGAGGGTGTTTGCTATGACCAGTGCATTTTCTTGGCAAAACTCTATTAGTCTTTGCCCTGCTTCATTCTGCATTCCAAGGCCTAATTTGCCTGTTACTCCAGGTGTTTCCTGACTTCCTACTTTTGGATTCCAGTCCCCTATAATGAAAGGGATATCTTTTTGGGGTGTTAGTTCTAAAAGGCCTTGTAGGTCTTCATAACACTGTTCAACTTCAGTTTCTTCAGCGTTACTGGTTGGGGCATAGACTTGGATAACTGTGATATTGAATGGTTTGCCTTGGAGATGAACAGAGATCATTCTGTCGTTTTTGAGACTGCATCCAAGTACTGCATTTCGGACTCTTGTTGACCATGATGGCTACTCCATTTCTTCTGAGGGATTCCTGCCTGCAGTAGTAGATATAATGGTCATCTGAGTTAAATTCACCCATTCCAGTCCATTTTAGTTCGCTGATTCCTAGAATGTCGACATTCACCCTTGCCATCTCTTGTTTGACCACTTCCAATTTGCCTTGATTCATGGACCTGACATTCCAGGTTCCTATGCAATATTGCTCTTTACAGCATCGGATCTTACTTCTATCACCAGTCAGATCCACAACTGTGTATTGTTTTTGCTTTGGCTCCATCCCTTCATTCTTTCTGGAGTTATTTCTCCACTGATCTCCAGTAGCATATTGGGCACCTAATGATCTGGAGAGTTCCTCTTTTGGTATCCTATCATTTTGTCTTTTCATACTGTTCATGGGGTTCTCAAGACAAGAATACTGAAGTGGCTTGCCATTCCCTTCTCCAGTGGACCACATTCTGTCAGACCTCTCCACTATGACCTGCCCATCTTGGGTTGCCCCACAGGCATGGCTTGGTTTCATTGAGTTAGACAAGGCTGTGGTCCTAGTGTGATTAGATTGACTAGTTTTCTGTGAGTATGGTTTCAGTGCATCTGCCCTCTGATGCCCTCTTGCAAAACCTACCATCTTACTTGGGTTTCTCTTACCTTGGGTGTGGGGTATCTCTTCACGGCTGCTCCAGCAAAGCACAGCCACTGCTCCTTACCTTGAACGAGGGGTATCTCCTTACTGCCGCCATTCCTGACCTTCAACGTGGGATAGCTCTTCTAGGCCCTCCTGTGCCTGCGCAGACACTGCTCCTTGGGTTGCTCCTCCCGGCCACCGGCCCTGGCCTTGGGTGTGGGTGGCTCCTCCCAGCTGCCGCCCCTGGCCTCGGGCTTGGGGTGGCTCCTCAGGGTCACTGCCCCCAGCCACGGGCGCGAGGTGGCTTCTCCCGGCCGCCCCTGACCTCAGACGCAGGGTGTCTCCTCCTGGCCGCCACTGGCCTCAGACGTGGGGTAGCTCCTCCCAGCCGCCGCCCTGACCTCGGACGCGGGGTGTCTCCTCCAGGCCACCACTGACCTCGGACGTGGGGTAGCTCCTCTCGGCCACTGCCCCTGACCTCGGTCGCAGGGTAGCTCCTCTCAGCCGTTCCTGCACAGTCGCAGCCTGGCACTCTAGGCTGCCACCCACGCTTAGTGCGCCGGCTTGAGTGGAAGTGAGAAATAGATTTAAGGGTCTAGATCTGATAGATAGAGTGCCTGATGAACTATGGAATGAGGTTCGTGACATTGTACAGGAGACAGGGATCAAGACCATCCCCATGGAAAAGAAATGCAAAAAAGCAAAATGGCTGTCTGGGGAGGAGTTACAAATAGCTGTGAAAAGAAGAGAGGCGAAAAGCAAAGGAGGAAAGGAAAGATATAAGCATCTGAATGCAGAGTTCCAAAGAATAGCAAGAACAGATAAGAAAGCCTTCTTCAGTGATCAATGCAAAGAAATTCAGGAAAACAACAGAATGGGAAAGACTAGAGATCTCTTTAAGAAAATTAGAGATACCAGGGGAACATTTCATGCAAAGATGGGCTCGAGAAAGGACAGAAATGGTCTGGACCTAACAGAAGCAGAAGATATTAAGAAGAGGTGGCAAGAATACACGGAAGAACTGTACAAAAAGATCTTCACGACCCAGATAATCATGATGATGTGATCACTAATCTAGAGCCAGACATCCTGGAATGTGAAGTCAAGTGGGCCTTAGAAAGCATCACTACAAACAAAGCTAGTGGAGGTGATGGAATTCCAGTTGAGCTGTTTCAAATCCTGAGAGATGATGCTGTGAAAGTGCTGCACTCACTATGCCAGCAAATTGGGAAAACTCAGCAGTGGCCACAGGACTGGAAAAGGTCAGGTTTCATTCCAATTCCAAAGAAAGGCAATGCAAAAGAATGCTCAAACTACCACACAATTGTACTCATCTCACATGCTAATAAAGTGATGCTCAAAATTCTCCAAGCCAGGCTTCAGCAATACGTGAACCGTGAACTCCCTAATGTTCAAGCTGGTTTTAGAAAAGGCAGAGGAACCAGAGATCAAATTGCTAACATCCGCTGGATCATGGAAAAAGCAAGAGAATTCCAGAGAAACATCTATGTCTGCTTTATTGACTATGCCAAAGCCTTTGACTGTGTGGATCACAATAAACTGTGGAAAACTCTGAAAGAGATGGGAATACCAGACCACCTAACCTGCCTCTTGAGAAATCTGTATGCAGGTCAGGAGCAACAGTTAGAACTGGACATGGAACAACACACTGGTTCCAAATAGGAAAAGGAGTATGTCAAGGCTGTATATTGTCACCCTGCTTATTTAACTTATATGCAGAGTACATCATGAGAAATGCTGGGCTGGAGGAAGCCCAAGATGGAATCAAGATTGGCTGGAGAAATATCAATAACCTCAGATATGCAGATGACACCACCCTTATGGCAAAAAGTGAAGAGGAGCTAAAAAGCCTCTTGATGAAAGTGAAAGAGGAGAGTGAAAAATTTGGCTTAAAGCTCAACATTCAGAAAGCGAAGATCATGGCATCCAGTCCCATCACTTCATGGCAAATAGATGGGGAAACAATAGAAACAGTGTCAGACTTTATTTTTTGGGGCTCCAAAATCACTGCAGATGGTGACTGCAGCCATGAAATTAAAAGACGCTTACTCCTTGGAAGAAAAGTTATGACCAACCTAGATAGTATATTCAAAAGCAGAGACATTACTTTGCCAACTAAGGTCCGTCTAGTCAAGGCTATAATTTTTCCTGTGGTCATGTATGGATGTGAGAGTTGGACTGTGAAGAAGGCTGAGCGCCGAAGAATTGATGCTTTTGAAGTGTGGTGTTAGAGAAGACTCTTGAGAGTCCCTTGGACTGCAAGGAGATCCAACCAGTCCATTCTGAAGGAGATCAGCCCTGGGATTTCTTTGGAAGGAATGATGCTAAAGCTGAAGCTCCAGTACTTTGGCCACCTCATGCGAAGAGTTGACTCATTGGAAAAGACTCTGATGCTGGGAGGGATTGGGGGCAGGAGGAGAAGGGGACGACAGAGGATGAGATGGCTGGATGGCATCACAGACTTGATGGACATGAGTCTGAGTGAACTCCGGGAGATGGTGATGGACAGGGAGGCCTGGCATGCTGCGATTCATGGGGTCGCAAAAAGTCGGACATGACTGAGCGACTGAACTGAACTGAACTGTGTTGGTTTCTGTTGTACATCACTATGAATCAGATAAAAGTATACATATATCCCTTACCTCTTGAGCTTCCCTCTCACCCCACCGCCACTCCACCTTCCTAGGTTATCACAGAGCACTGAGCTTTGTTCCCTGTATTATACCGCAGCTTCTTACTAGGTGTCTATTTTACACATGGGCTGCCGTCTATGGGGTCGCACAGAGTTGGACACAACTGAAGCAACTTAGCAGCAGCATTGTATATATATCTCAGTGATACCCTCCCAATTCGTCCCACCCTTTCCTTCCCCCACTGTGTCCATAAGTCCATTCTCTGCATCTAGCAAGCTGCTTTTCATGTTCTCAGAGGCTTGGATGTGGAGAGTTCTGCAAGTCAACAGCAGCCTCCTTATTTCATAAACAAGAAGAAATGTTACTCAGGACCAGGCAAGAAGACCAATTCATATTCTCTCAGCCCTTTGGAAGCTCTGGTTTAAGAATTCATTCTCTCCACTGGGAAACACAGTTTTCATTTTTCACTTAAGGATGTTGGTGCACTGAAGGAGGGGAATTCAGTAACATATATAAAAAAAGATGATTCCTTCAAAGAAAACTGATCCCTACATAAATGTTCCTTGATACTCAGTATGCCAAGGGACAATTAGAAATGACATTTTCCGGAGCCAACATTGAGGTTGCCAGAGTAAGAGCAGTTTTTTTAATGCTACCTAGAGTAAAAAAAGTATTGGAAACATGTACAGTTTGTTATGTTCTAAACACTAGCATAGAGATGTTTTTCTTTTTCTACAAAGGAGAATTTAATGGAATATAAAGCTTCCTATCCTAGACCACTGTTCCCCACAAAGTTTCTCATTTCAAGGAGAACTGCAAATGTACTGAAGAGTGGGGTGGGATGCTGCACTGTATGACATGTCAGTGAGGGAGCAGCAGGGTTCCTTGAGTTTGGCCTGAGGTACTGGAGAAAACCTCACCTTCCTGCCAGGGTTGTTGCAGGCCCATGCAGTCAGCAGCTATCTCCTTTTCCTCTGGTCCTTACATCTGTTATATGTTATCTCTGTTTCATGCTGGGTCAAGCTGGTTTCACAGTTTAATGTCAGTCAACTCTGAAATTGCTAAAGAGAATTCTTTTGCACAAAAGTATGTAAACTTGCTAGAAATATCAAAGAGGAAATGAACAAGATGAGTTTGCATTGCACAACTCCTCTCACTCCTCATTTCATTTTTTTTTTTTTAATCTCTATTAGGTATTTCTTTCTTCAATGTTCCTTCTGTAGCTGTTTTAGCCACCAAAAACTTGACCCATGGACTCTCTGCTCCCTGGCCCAGGTGTACTGGCCACTCTTTCTGTTTCTCCTGAATCCCTTCTCACCATTGTCCCACCTCCCTTCTATTTATATTTGGTGGAAGAATTCAGCACTGTCTTTACTCTTACACCCAAAGTTGCATAATCCAAACTGTCATGAGATTCGGGAAAAGTCCTCTGTTACGTAAAGGGTAGAAACACCCTGTGTTATTTACTCCCTAGCCCCTGGTAGGCCCTCAAGAGACTAGGGTTAGTAGGCTCCTAAGGCATCACCTTCCTAGGGTCACCACTGAAGGCCCAGAGGCTACAGATGTCCTTTCATTCAGAGTAGCTGGGAACATCTTCCAGCTCTCCGAATCTCTAATAGTTGTTCAGCTCACAGCTCCCTGGTGGTTTTTCTTTCCTCAGCAGTAGTTCTCCTTTGTCTAGCCTCATGAAACTGCATCCAGGGAATGAGCGGGCTAGGACACAGAGACCAAGGGACCAATGTGTTGGTTTTTTCATGTAGCTCCCTTCTCCCTGGTGGTACTCAGCTCAGGAGGGGGCCATGCTGTACTTGGGTTTCCCGTTTGTGTGGCAGCCTCAAAAGTGCCTCCAGGCACAGAGCTGGGTGATCTCTGAGTTCACCTTGTTTGTTTCCTTCTTTCAGGGATCACTACAACTCCCTGCTGTTCAACATCTGAAAATAGTCATTCATGCATGCATCCAGTTGTTTAATGGTAGAAAGATGGGTCGAGGGCAAGTTACCCCATTGTGGTTGGAATACAAAGCTTTATTAATTTAAATCTACATTCTATCTGAATTGAGCATATACTCCTGAGATTTACAGTAACCTTTAAAAACCTACAAGTGCTTCTGCTGTGTTTCTCTTAGAACAAAAAAAGGGACCTGGTTAAGTAGTGTAATTAACTTGTAGAAATAAATTTTTCTTCAGTGCAATGAGTGGTAGTCAAGGTGTTCAGGCTCTCTGGGGATTTTGTACCTGTATTTCTGTGCCAGCCTGAACAAGGTCAAAGTATTTAATGAGACCAGTAGTCCACACCCTTTGTCATGACCCCTTAGATTTAGGATCCCAGTGTACTCCTTGCCCAGTAGATTTCCCTGAGTATTACTGTTCATTGACTCTCCCTAGGAAGTGAGGCTGAATTCTGCCATTAGAATTTATTGAGTTTACCTGAAGTAAACTGTTTATGAAAGATGCGGGTTGAGCCCATTTTTGATAGAACAGAGTTTGGACTTTGTCAAGCTAATGAGGGCAGCTGCAATAACCATTGCTGGTGTTTGTTTGTGTAGCAGAATGCTAACTGATCCTTGATGTCATTGTTACCTGGAAGGCAGGTTATGAGAAGAGGAAAGTTCTAGCCCTGAACTAAATATTAGAGGTTCCCCAAAAGAATCTGATATCTGTAATCAGCCAAACATGCTTAAGTCAGTTCACAACACTCATTAGCGCATAGAACAGTTAGAAGTTTTCATTTTTGCTTACCCTGGGGTCCATGAATCACAGATGCATTAACATGGCAGCAGCGCTATTTTCTTCTGACAATTCTATCATGGATGGAGTCGAGAGGATATGTGGGAGTTGTGGATATTTCTGACTAATTTCCAGGCAGGTGCCCTGGACAAGTCCTCTACAGACTCATTTTCTCTAGCCATTGTCTTCTGCCTGAGGTAATACAATCAGAGGAACTAATACATAATCATTTGTAGACTCAGGGGAAGTCACGCTTTTATCTTCACCTTATTTGGAATTCTTGCCTCAGATATCACCCTTCACTTATTCATCTGTACTCTCCAATCCATAACACCTGTTTCTTGTTGTTGTTGTTGTTGTTGTTTTAAATACTGTTTTGCAAAGAAAATTTGGGAATGCCTGACTCTTTCAGTTTTTTCAGTAGATAATAGTAGTCACTGAAAAAGGTTGCAGTGAGTGAGGGTCATTAACTCCATGCAACTTTGCTGCCAGGTTATAATGAAAGCCAAGTATCAGATTGTAGCCAATTTACATATCCTAAAAACCTTCATTTCACCAGTGAAAATTCATTTCTATCATTTGTTAGGCTAATCAGCCATTATTTTCATCAAAAAATTTCTAATGTTTACTATGCCAAAACTGGTTTTTTGGGTTTTTTTGGCCATGCCGTGCAGCATGTGGGATGTTAGTTTTCTGATCCCATGCCTGCTGCAGTGGAAGTGCAGTCTTAACCACTGGACCTCCCGGTAAGTGCCAAGAGAAGCGTTTGAAATAATCACTTCTGGCATTTAAAATGTTGGCTGATCAGCAATGTTGGCTGTGGCCCATTCTCTTAGGGCCACCGTTTGAGTCCATGCTGAAGTTAAAGTGCAGATATCATTACATATTTCCAGACCCAATTACAAGTATTTCTATTGTAAAAAGCTGTGCTAAATAAAACTCAACAGATTTGAAGCCTCTTAAAACCTTTACTATGCTATCTCTGCACAGTGTAAATTTCCAAAAGGATAATCAGGAGGGTGGTGGTGGATCCAATATGCAGGGTTTCCTAAACTTGGCTGACCATGGAAACCTTTTTGATAGTGTGGCTTGTGAAATTAGTGTTCCTTAGAAACCATGAGAGTTGGGCCACAAAGAATTGCACTGAAGAATTGATGCTTTTGAATTGTGATGTTGGAGAAGACTCTTGAGAGTCCCGTGGACTGCAAAGAGATCCAACCAGTCAATCCTAAAGAAAATCAGTCCTGAATACATTGGAAGGACTGATGCTGAAGTTCCAATACTTTGGCCACGTGATGCAAAGAACGAACTCCTTGGAAAAGACCCTGATGCTGGGAAAGATTGAAGGGAGGAAGAGAAGAGGACGACAGAGGGTGAGATGGTTGGATGGCATCACTGACTTGATGGACATGAGTTTGAGCAAGCTCTGGGAGTTGGTGAAGAATAGGAAAGTCTGGTGTGCTGGAGTCCATGGGGTTGCAAAGAGTTGGACACAACTGAGCAACTGAACTGAACTGAGAAACATTTTGGAAAATGCCAGTCCAGCTGAATTTTGTAAATAGATGTCAAGAAAAAAAACCCTAAGGACTGGCAGACTGGATATAGTGCCATAGCAGATACAACATAATTACTTAACTCAGAGTGGGAAAGTGATACATCTTAAAAAATCCAATTAGAAACTTAAAAGAGAGAAATGAAATAACTTGGCGTATTAGCATAACTCTGTGACTGTAGAGACAGGCTAAGCCTTTAGAGTTATGCAAACTGACATGCAGTGTTATCTAAGTATTTATAAGTATTGTGATCCATCTATACAGGGGTAACATAAAAACAATTCAATATAGAATCCAGAAGTTACCATATGAGATGGATTCAATCAAGTGGTAAAGCCTGGTGAAGCAAGCTGGTGTGTGTGTGTGTGTGTGTGTGTGTGTGTGTGTGTGTGTGTGTGAGTGTGAGTGAGTATGCTTAAGATGAGATGTGAAGCAGATTTAAATTTGCTCCCCTTCACAACAAACTCCTCAATAGAACTATTTCTTCTTACCATCTATTTATTTTCCTCCCATCCACTGTTGCACTGAAATCAGTCTTGTCAAGGTCATCAACTACCTAACTGCCAACTCAAGTGGGTGATTGTCAGTCATTCTGAGCCCATTCAATATATTATTTGTTTTCAGAAGTTCATCTACTTCATTTAAAGTTTTACATCTATTGGCATAAAATATTTCACGGTGTCCTTTTACTGTCTTTTAAACCTCTACAACAATCCCAAATTAGTTGTTGATCTCCACCTAGGTCTAGCTTCTGTGCCTGTGTGCTAAGTCACGTCACTCATGTCTGACTTGCTGCAACCTCATGGACTGTAGCCCTCCAGGATCTTCTGTCCATAGAACTCTCCAGGCAAGAATACTGGAGTGGGTTGCCATTTCCTCCTCCAGAGGTCTAGCTTCTGGACTCCTTAAAATATGCATATTATCATTCACCATGGTACCTTTCCTTTAGTTCTTTGCATCATTTTCAGCAGTATTATACAACTTTAGTGAACCATTCATGGTTTTAAGTATTTTACAAAATACCAAATAAATTGCAGAAAAAGAAGTTACAATGAAGTAAATTACATGTGTTACAGAAATCAGAACTCAGACTAGCATGCCAAAGTGTTCACTGGTAAATAGTCTTTGCATTTTCAATTAAAGCTCAATGGCCAAGAGTGTACACAACATCTGTTATCCCTGTTTTTGTTTCCTGAAAATACACATAGCACTCAAAAGAACATATAAATGTTAATATACAAATAAATATGCTACATTTGCATGAATATACACATATATTTAAATAACTTATTTCTGAGATAAATAGTGTTATAACCAATCAGTGCTACTTCAACATATAATGAGGTATGCTTATATATATGAAAGGACAAGAATGTCTGAAAGACAAAATTTAAAAAAAAACCCTGAAGACCTCATACATATGGAATTCTTATGATAGTGCCCAGACACTGAATTCCCTTCATGGATCACAGCCTTGTTGTGGAGAAGGGGTTTGCACAACTCAATAAAGCTATGAGCGGTGCTGTTCAGAGCCACCCAAGAAGGACGAGTCCTAGTGAAGAGTTCTGATAAAACGTAGTCCACTGGAGGAGGAAATGGCAAATCACTCCCAAATCCTTGCTGTGAGAACCCCATGAAGAGTGCAAAGGACCACTGCAGTCCAAGAGTCAGACATGACTTAGCCTCTGAAACAACAAAAGACACTGAGTAGGGCCTGGTTACTTTAGGTGACTAGTTTTGCCCTTTGCATTTTCAGCCCATCCAATTCAACTAACAATCCATGCACATTTAGTATAAGGCACTGGCATTTGTAGTATACCTTGCAGACTTCGATAACAATCGTTCCTTCAGCATAAAAGGCAATAGTATCTGCTCCCGGGTGTAGGATACTAACATACCCCAATCTCGACTTATTGAGTTACCCCTCCTAGATTTTGCCATGGAGTTAGTGCAGCCATGGTGAAAGCTGGGAATAATGATAAGACTCTTCTGTGCTGGGTCCCAGGCAAGTGTGTGGCCAAAGCCAACTTGTCATTAGGCATAATGAGCTCCATAACTCAGGTCCACCGTGCTTTTACAGGCCCATAGAAATGGAAATTAACTTCTTTTAAAATCAGAAGAAAAAAAAAAGCTTAAACTTTTAGGTTAAATTAAAAAGTTTAATATGTAATATTGATGCATTCTTCTTTATACCAACATAGTCATAAAATGTAACAATACTTTGATGAAGGAAGGGCCCATCAAGCCAAAGTGCCCTGAGCCCAGGAGAGTCATTGTGTAGTTCTGGCTGTGGCCCGAGGGGAAGGTGATTCTTTGACCTGCAATCTTTTGTAGTAGAAGACAGGGAAACGTGCAGAGAGATGGCCTTTGGAGGTTTTCCTACAGCAAAAGGAAGAAGTAATGCTTTAACAACATCCCCATATATTGGCTCTTTCTGCCCCAAATCACAGGGTTAATCCATAACTTGTTGCCAAAGTATAGAGAGTATACAGAGCTGTTTCCTACTTAGAGAGGTGGCATGACTCAATGAGTGGATAAAAAGTGGATTGGCTAGTGAATGGAGTGTGCAGTGGCAAAAAGAACACCCATGACAGGTGTGGTATAAGCATCGTCATCAAGTTTTTACACAAAGAGAATCAAATATATGATATTAATAATTTGAAATGGTATGTGAGTTGTGGGGGTGGGGGTGGTATCCAAGAACTATTCTGTCCAGGACTAAAGCCATCCAAGAAATAGTTAGGTTAGAGCGGAAGAGAGGAGTACAGTGCAGAACAGTGTCGCTGGATGAGCTGTTCTACCCTATCACTCTCCTGGAAGTAAGTGGATATCAGAGTCATCTAGAGAGCTTTTAGAAAGTGAGGGAACTCCTCCTCCCACATGGGAAGTCTTATACCCTCCTTTTAAAAATCACTGCCATAATAAGCAACCATTACTGACGAGCATACTATATTTCTCACTGTGATGAGAAAAATTAATGATTGATATAGAAGACAAAAGAATACTGAGATACTGAGAGCCGATACTCCCCTTTTGTTTGCTATGCCCAGCTATTACAGCGCTTTACATATTTCAACTCATTTAGTTTTCACAATAATCCAACAAGGGGGTTATTTATTATAACTACTGCCATTTTATAAATAGAAAAACTGAGACACAGCAAGGGTATGGTCACACAGCCAATGAATGGCTATGCTGGTATGCAAACCCAGGCAGTCTGGCTCTGGAGTTAGTTCTGTTACTAGTCCCTGACTAAAGAAATCAGTAGTTAAAATGATACTCATTTATGTTAAAATAGCTGTCCATATGAATTACTTAGTAAATCACTGTGTTTTTCTCAACTCTTTGTTTTATTAAACCATAGGAAAGAAACTTACTTTACTATCACTGAAAGAAGAATTCTGAAATTCCAGGTGGATCCAGCAGTTTATCTGCAGGCCCTAGCAGAGAACTATCTTGTTTCAGTCTTGCCAAATGATGAAGCAACTAAATTCATGCTTTGAGATGTCACACGTACTGAAACAAGAATAGAATTATTCATATTTGTGATCATTTACCCTAATGTTTTGACATGTTTTTACGGTCTCCAGTGAATTTTGGAATTTAGTCCAAATAGATTTCTCAACAACTGGATCTAAATCTAAGTATTCATAGGGACTCCAAGATCTTTCTCTAATATCCCAACTTCAAGAGGTATTAGAAGCTCATTGCTCTTGTTCATTTTATTTTCTTATTTTTTCTGTTGCTTTACTGGGACCTCAAGTAGGTCTGCAGTGGCACCAACCTGCTCTTTCTCAGCTTTTCCTGCCCTGCCCCCTATACTGCTCTTGTATTGGCTTCTGATCAGTCTTTGTGCACGAGCCCCATGCCCTTCCCCCAATCTAATGAGAATTTTACCTCTCAGGGAAGAAGCCTGTCCTGTTGAAAGCTTCTCCTCTTTTAAAGATATTTCAACCATCTGAGAAGCATAGAGAATGTTCTTTCTGAAGGCACATCACCCCTCACCTAATTCTGTCTAAACTAAAAGCCAACCTTGATTTAAGGGTGGACAAGGAGATCCAACTAGTCAGTCTTAAAGGAAATCAATCAATCAGTCAAGCCAAAGCTCCAGTATTTTGGTCACCTGATGCGAATAGCCAACTCATTGGAAAAGTCCCTCATGCTAGGAAAGATTGAGGGCAGAAGGAGAAGAGAGTGTCAGAGGATGAGATGACTGGATGGCATCCCCACTGCAATGGATATGATCTTGGGCAAACGTCGGGAGATAGTGAGGGACAGGGAGGCTTGGCAAGCTGTAGTCCATGGGGTCACAAAGAGTTGGACATGACTGGGCAACTGAACAACAACAATAAATTATTTTATGTCCATGACAATCTGCCTACTTGCAAATGAAAATGGCCCCATGACAAGAGTTGTGGAAAGCTGTGTGGGAAAGCAAAGTGCAAATACACTCCCATGTCTTTTTACTGAGTTGTATGTACATATTGTTATTGTTGTTTTTAGTTGCTAAGTCATATCCGACTCTTTTGCGACCTCATGGACTGTAGACCACCAGGCTCCTCTGTCCATGAGATTTTTCAGGCAAGAATACTGGTGTGGGTGGCCAGTTCCTTCTCCAGGGGATCTTCCTGACCCAGGGATCAAACTTGCATCTCCTGCTTTGGCAGGTGGATTCTTTACCACTGAGCCACCAGGGAAGCCCAATGTTTACAAAAATAATACATGATTACCAGGAAGACAAAGTCATAAAGATGAATATAAAATAATCCATAGGTCCACAGCCAGAGATAATACATGTTAAGTCATAGATGTATGTCTATCCAGTCACTAAAAGAAACATGTCCTATTCACTGTTTTGTTATGATGTTTTTCTCTAATCAGTATGTTGTGATGTTTTTTCACATGATTAAGTGTTTTTTAAACACATGATTCTTTATTGAAGTATCTTCTTTATTGAAGTATCTGGTCTAAAATCAGATCTAACACAATATATTTAATATATATTTAAGTTGAACTACATAAAATTGCCATTTTGCAAGTCAAAATAGTTGAATATGGGAAGATCCCTTGGAGAAGGAAATAGCTCCAGTATTCTTGTCTGGAGAATCCCATGGACAGAGGAGCCTGGCAGGCTACAATCCACGGGGTTGCAAAGAGTCAGACATGACTGAAGCAACTTAGCACAAGTTGAATAGCATCAACTTTATGTGTTTCAACCCAATATTTCCCTCTTCCTGGATTCCTAGGTTATTTCCAGTTTTTTATTTGATAAATAATGATGCAGTGGGAATTTTGCAGATAAATCTCTTTGAAGACTCTGTTTTCTTAGGATAAATTCCTAGTAGTGAGATTGCTAGATTAAGAGAGATGGATGTTTTGGGCTTGTATTATGGCCTGTGATAAGTGTTTCCAGTTTTTCCTCTAGATAATGCTGATTTATTTAGCATTCTCACTATTTTTTAAAAAGTTATTATGTTATTGAGTTCAACTAGGAACCCTCTCCAGTGTTCTTGCCTGGAGAGTTCCACGGATGGAGGGGTCTGGTGGCTACAGTCCATGGGGCTGCAAAGAGTTGGACATGACTGAGCAATTAAAAATTAGTCAGTCAGTCCTCATACTAATATCACGAAATCATGCAACTATTAGTCACCTTCCCAGCATAGGCTTCCAGTTTAAATTTTAGGAAACAGTATTTTTGTGTGTCCAGAACCTTTCTAAATCCTTAGTTAATGTAGATCTGAGGATGAAACTTGCTCATATACAGTCATGCAGCTATTTAGTTCTTGAGAGCCTCTTTAAAGAACTGGAAAAATTGCCTTATCTTCAAATCACTTCCTCTAGACATGCCCTCTAGACCAGATATGATTCTAAGCCTAGTGTCCAGTGCTTAATTTATGGTTATCAAGTTAATCTGCACTGGAAGATGCAGAAGCCACACTTTTGGCTTGCTTCTTAGATGCCTTAAATGGAGACTGGTGAAGGAAGGCTGAGGGGGATATGGTATGGTAAATGTGTGTGCATAAATATGTGTATGAGTGTATATTAGGGAATCCTGAAGTTCATTCTTCTACAGGTAACAAATGACTGGGTATAAAGGAAAGCTGTTATTCTCTGTAAAGTATCAAGTACAGAAAAATTTCTTTTGAAGTGTGAACCAGCCATGAAAGGTCAAAAGCTTAGGAGAAAACCTGTCTGAAATTTCACATGGAGTTACCCAGTCACACAAAGAAATTAGTCAACAGAGTATTTCTCCTTTCCTACAGTAGGTTAACTCACACTAGATATTTTTCTGATAAAGAATGTTTTTAAAATCATCGGTTCTCTTCCAACAAGCTGTGCATTTGTAAATCTGAAATAAAAGATGAATGACAGCTTTAATCATCAAAGCAGAAATAGAATTTATATCTTGAAGCTGGGTAAATCATCATTGAGATAAACTATCAAGTCAGTAAAGGTTTTTAAAAAATACAATATTGAGATTTGTATTCTTATGCAGTGCTGGTGAGAATGTGAATTAGTATAACCTTTCTGAAAATAACTTCACAATATGCATCAATAAACTTAAAATTTTTGTATCTTTCAACCTACTAGTTCTGCTACAAGGTAATTTGGTATGTGGGGAAGGCAATATTCATGAATAAATAAAATATTCACAATATTATTTTAGTTGTACTATTTGGAAGCAATCCAAATTTTATCAGAGAAATGGATAAAAAGTTAAGTCACATGATAGCATATTATATAATAAAAATGATATCTTCAAATAGCTTTATAAAATGGAAAATTAAAATATTAAGTGGGTAAAGTAAAATGTATGATATACATATTATACATATATTGTATGTATGTAAATATTTCCCTTCATTGTCAATTTCTTATCACAATTTTGTTACTACAGACTTAAATGAACAGGAAAAAATCTTGAAGGAAATATATCAAAGAAACAAAAAGAAAGACCTATGGCAAGTACAATTACTGATTATTGCTTTCTTTTACATTTTTGTCCATTCTAATCCCTTAAAAAATATATATATATATTAAATTTTATTAAATAAAAGTTGTAAAAGACAAAGACATAGAATGAAAGAAAAGAAGGAAGTGTGGTAAGGAGGGAAGGATGGAGGGACAGATTTTCATCTGATGGAAGATGGAAGGAAATATTGATTTCAGAGTGGTTTGGAAGTAAGTAAATATCTTTTAAAATTTTGTTTGTTTGTTTTTGACTGTACTCGGTCTTCATTGCTGCAAGGGAGTTTCTCTAGTTGTGGCAAGTGGGGGCTTCTCTCTAACCATGTTGCACAAGCTTTTTATTACAGTAACTTCTCTTGTTGTGGAGCATGGGCTCTAGGGCATGCAGTCTTCCGTAGCTGTGGCACATGAGCTGAGTAGTCGCGGTTCCTGGGCTCTAGAGCACAGGGTCAGTAGTTGTGGCACATGGGCTTAGTTGCTTCAAGGCATGTGGAATCTTCCCAGACCAGGGATTGAACATGTGTCTCCTGCATTGGCAGGCAGGTTCTTTATCACCAGGGAACTCTACATCTTTTTTAAAATAATTTTTTATATTCTGGGAAAGAAAACATGAAAATTTTGGTTGAACTGCTAAATGTGGCAATATGGATAAGAGTATTTCTCCTTTTCAAAGTGTTTCGTGGCATGAGGAGGAAAGGCACATGAATTTAAATGAAATGGAGAGTCAGTAGGTGGACTTTGGTCCCTGAAGTTTATAAGCAAAAGATGATGGGGAAAATATGGTGTTACTGTTCGTTTGTAACTTCAATAACAAGATATCAGCTATCTTGAAATAGCCAAATCTCTTCCGTTTAATGAGGTTCTTCCCAACCTGGCCAGGTTATATGAATGCCTGTCACATGGATTCATTTCCTTACACTATCTTGGCTTGGTAATTCTCTTTCTAAAGGTCATTCTGCATCTGTTATCTAGCACTACCTACCTTTCCAGTTTTCATTGATATTAACAAAATAATGGGTTTGTCATGATTCTTGCAAAACCAGAAACTGATTCTAGATAAATTAGTAAGAAAAGGAAATCACTGAAAGAGTCTTGGGTTGCTAACAGCATTGGAGAGAAGGCCAAACAGCCAGATCCCAGCAAAGTCAAGGGAGGAAAGCACAGCCATGACCTTTTCACAGGAACTGCCTTTTAGGACAGAAAAGAGGTATCTTTTTCTTAGATGTAGAAAAACATTCTACTTCTGCTTTATTGACTATGCCAAAGCCTTTGGCCATGTGGGTTGCAACAAACATGTGGAATTTTCCATGTGGAAAATTCTTAAAGAGATAGGAATACCAAACCACCTTACCTGTCTTCTGAGAAGTCTGTAGGCAGGTCTGTATACAGATCTGTATGCAGTCTGCATGCAGAAGCAACAGTAAGAACTGGACATGAACAACAGACTGGTTCCAAATCAGGAAAGGTGTACATCAAGGCTGTATATTGTAACCCTGCTTATTTACGTATATGTAGAGAACATCATGCAAAATGTTGGGCTGGAGGAACACAAGCTGAAATCAAGATTTCTGGGAGAAATATCAATAACCTCGGATATGCAGATGACACCACCCTTATGGCAGAAAGTGAAGAAGAACTAAAGAGCCTCTTGATGAAAGTGAAATAGGAAAGTGAAAAAGTTGGCTTAAAGCTCAACATTCAGAAAACTAAGATCATGGCATCTGGTCCCATCATTTCATGGCAAAAAGATGGGGAAACAATGGAAACAGTGAGAGACTTCATTTCTTTGGGCTCCAAAATCACTGCAGATAGTGACTGCAGCCATGAAATTAAAAGACACTTACTCCTTGAAAGAAAAGCTATGACCAACCTAGACAGCATATTAAAAAGCAGAGACATTACTTTGCCAACAAAGGTCCATCTAGTCAAACTATGGTTTTTCCAGTAGTCATGTATGGATGTGAGAGTTGGACTATAAAGAAAGCTAAGGACCAAAGAATTGATGCTTTTGAACTGTGGTGTTGGAGAAGACGCTTGAGAGTCCCTTGGACTGCAAGGAGATCCAACCAGTCCATCCCAAAGGAAATCAGTCCTGAATATACATTGGAAGGACTGATGTTGAAGCCGAAACTCCAATGCTTTGGCCACCTAGTGCAAAAAAGTGACTCATTTGAAAAGACTCTGATGCTGGGAAAGATTGAAGGTGGGAGGAGAAGGGGACGACAGAGAATGAGATGGTTGGATGGCATCACTGACTCCATGGACATGAGTTTGAGCAAGCTCCAGGAGTCGGTGATGGACAGGGAAGCCTGGCATACTGCAATCCATGGGGTCACAGAGTCAGACACAACTGAGCAACTGAACCGACTGAACTGCCCCTTAGGACATCATTTGTTGTTGCCGGTGTGGCTGGCTGACTGATCTCTGCTTTCTGTGCTGCAGGACTCTTCCACCCCCAGGCCCTGGAATCTAGACTTTGTAGCTATAGCTGCAGTAACTGAGAGCTATCTGAGTCTATTTTGAGAGTCAAGAACTGGTAGAGGCATCTGCTTAAACAGTCCAGCTGCTGGGGCTAGGGGAAGTGTCATGTCTATTTCCCCTGGCTTCGGTAGCAGCTATTGAAGCCTGATCTCTCACTATCATTGATAGTCTCCACTAGTGTCCACCAAAAAGCATCCATCGCAGAAGAAGCACTAAACAAACAAGTGGACAGGATAACTCAGAAAGCAAATGTCAGCCAGCAACTGTCTCAACCAACCCAACTGTGCAATGGGCTCATGATAGCAGAAAGGGAGTTACACATGTATCCAACTGTGCAGACACTTTCATCAAAATGCATGACTGCTGAATATCCACCCTGTTGGTACAGATATGAATGCAGAGCCCCTGACCTGAAACCATTCCTTGAAGGGGGTTACCAGTCACTTGGTGGCAAGTGGATTACATTTTTGCTTTTGATATTTCAATCAGCACCACCACTCAAGGCCTAATCTACCAACGTGGGATCCCATATAATATCACCTCAGCCCAAAGGATTCTCTTTATAGTATAGGGAGTGAGCTGGCAGGAAAATGGCAATGAGACCCACTGACCCTACCACACAACATTCCATCTGGAAGATGCTGGCCATTAAGAGTTCTAGGATGGCTTTTTGAAGCTAAGACACCAGTTTGGAGGTAACTCCCCCCTCCCCCACCACACACACACACACACACACACACACACACACACACACACACGATGGTGAGGCACTAAACTTCAAGGTGCAATATATACCCTAAACCAACGGCCAGTATGTGATGCTGAACTCAGTAAGTAGAATACATGAGCCTGGGAAACAAGATGTAGAAATCAGAAGGGCCCCACTTGACATCATTTCCAAACATTTGGGAAATTTATACTTACTATTCCTATAGCTTTAGTCTCTGTGGGTCTGAATATCCTGGTTTCCCAATGGTCAATTACACTATTCACATAGTAAGAGTACCACTAAGTTTGAAGCTTTAGCTGCACCCTGATCATTTTAGGGTGCTTGCACAAATGGAGCAATAGCTACAAAAAGAGCACACCAGCAAGAGTTCAGTTCAGTCGCTCAGTCGTGTCCGACTCTTTGCAACCCCATGAACTGCAGCACGCCAGGCCCTCCCTGTCCATCACCAACTCCCGGAGTCCACCCAAACCCATGTCCATTGAGTCGGTGATGCCATCCAACCATCTTATCCTCTGTCATCCCCTTCTCCTCCTGCCCTCAATCTTTCCCAGCATCAGGGTCTTTTCAAATGAGTCAGCTCTTCGCATCAGGTGGCCAAAGTACTGGAGTTTCAGCTTCAGCATCAGTCCTTCCAATGAATATTCAGGACTGATTTCCTTTAGGATGGACTGGTTGGATCTCCTTGCAGTCCAAGGGACCCTCAAGATCTTCTCCAACACCACAGTTCAAAAGCATCAATTCTTTGGTGCTCAGTTTTCTTTAATTGACAGATATTCCCTAAGATGGAGAGCTTATACTACACAATGGGAATATATTTGGTTCTCGTGTGTTCTACTGGGGCATATATTAGCACTCTGTGCTGAATTTTAGCTGTATGTGGGCAAGGGTAGCAACCACAACCTGTTTGGCCATGGTCACCAGTGACTCAGATCACTCCAGAGATGATGGTCTGGGACACTTAACCGGACCAGCCTAAGTATTAATAGATAGGGATGGCAACTAATATCAGTGGGGGAAAAAGATAATTGAGCATTATTTACTGTCCCAGGACCAACTGCAACAGTGACACTGTAGTTCATCCCATCAAATCTTTTTGTAAACTTTCCCAGGAATTGTGATCAATGAAGACCCTAAAGAATCTATACCTAGACAGAGTGAAATTAATACAAGGAGCAAGTGGATTTGACCAGTACATAGAGAGGACAGAGCGGGTGCTCTTGATATCTCAGATCTCCTCTAGGGAGCTGGTGACTCAGTCACCATCCCTCTGCCTTATTGGCTGTTCAGTCTCCAAAGAATTTTCTTTAACCAATAGGAGCTGCCTCAAGAAGATACGCCCTCCCATCTCTCCTCCCCATAGGAGCAATGTGAAACAAATCACTGACTGACATGGTACAAAAAGACAGTCCCCTTGTCTTGGTGGGCTTCCCTGGTGGCTCAGCTGGTAAAGAATCTACCTGCAATGCAGGATACCTGGGTTCCATCCCTGGGTTGGGAAGAGCCCCTGGAGAAGGGAATCACAATCCTCTCCAGTATTCTTGCCTGGAGAATCCCATGGACAGAGGAGCCTGGCAGGCTACAGTCCATGGGGTCACAAACAATCAGACATGACTGAGTGACTAACACTTTCACTTGTCCTGCTGTGGGATAAATGATGTGGTGAAATTCATGCTCCAGAGCAGCTCTTGGGATCAGCTCAAAGCTAAGCCTGTGCTGAGGCTTCATCCATGCCTAACTTCTTCCCTTGTTCTGTCCTGCATGCTCAGGGAACCCTTTCCCTCTCCTAAGAACACTCTTTTATCATATCCCTTGCATAAGAACCCCCATCTCAAGTTCCACTTCTAGGGTGACCCCAAACAGTCACCATTCACGTTACTTAAAAAGACTTTCTGATTAATTACATTTTAATTCAGTTCAGTTCAGTCACTTAGTCATGTCCGACTCTTTGTGACCCCATGAACACCAGACCTCCCTGTCCATCAACAACTGCCGGAGTTTACCCAAACTCATGTCCATTGTATCGGTGATGACATCCAACCATCTCATCCTCTGTTGTCCCCTTCTCCTCCTGACTTCTATCTTTCTCGGCATCAGGGTCTTTTCAAATGAGTCAGCTCTTCGCATCAGGTGGCCAAAGTATTGGAGTTTCAGCATCAACATCAGTCCTTCCAATGAACACCCAGGACTGATCTCCTTTAGGATGGACTGGTTGGATCTCCTTACAGTCCAAGGGACTCTCAAGAGTCTTCTCCAACACCACAGTTTAAAAGCATCAATTCTTCAGCCCTCAGCTTTCTTTATAGTCCAACTCTCACATCCATACATGACTACTGGAAAAACCATAGCTTTGACTAGACAGATCTTTGTTGACAAAGTAATATCTCTGCTTTTGAATATGCTGTCTAGGTTGGTCATAACTTTCCTTTCAAGGAGTAAGCGTCTTTTAATTTCATGGCTGCAATTACCATCTGCAGTGATTTTCGAGCCCAGAAAAGAAAGTCAACCACTGTTTCCCCATCTATTTGCCAAGAAGTGATGGGACCAGATGCCATGATCTTCGTTTTCTGAATGTTGAGTTTTAAGTCAACTTTTTCACTCTCCTCTCTCACTTTCCCCAAGAAGCTCTTTAGTTCTTCTTCACTTTCTGCCATAAGGGTGGTGTCATCTGCATATCTGAGGTTATTCATATTTCTCCTGGCAATCTTGATTCCAGCTTGTGCTTCTTCCAGTCCAGCGTTTCTCATGATGTACTCTGCATAGAAGTTAAATAAGCAGGGTGACAATATACAGCCTTGACGTACTCCTTTTCCTATTTGGAACCAGTCTGTTGTTCCATGTCCAGTTTTAACTGTTGCTTCCTGACTTGCATACAGGTTTCTCAAGAGGCAGAGGAAATAGAGATCAAATTGCCAACATTTTAATTAGTGGCATTTTAATTGTGCTTCTATTAAAAGATACTTGTCACCCATTAAAACTGGTATATTTGCATCATTTTTTTTCTCCAGTTTTAAAACTTCTCTAGGGTATGCTTTGTGGAAAACATTTCTCAGGATGATTTGACAGTCAAGAAAGAAAAGAAAATTGGTAAAATATTTTGTGTTAAGTGGCAGATTTGTGTTCAAATCCTAACTCAGCCATGAATCATTAGTTAGGATCATCATTTAACTTTTCTGATCCCAGGTTTCTTACATATAAAATTTATTAGCACATGACTGAGAAATACACTGCAAGAATTAAATGAGAGAATGCATAGAAGGCACTTAGCACAGTGTCAGGCACAAAGTCAATCAGGACAAGTAAATAAATAAAAGTAAGTGCCTTGGGTTACAGGGGCAAGAGAGGACTTTTTACTATTCTTAAGCAATAGAAACCTTTCTCTTTTTAAATACAACACAGAGAAACTCCACGAGTTACATTTTACAAAATACTGATTCAGTAAAATTGAACCATGCTTACTCATCACAAAGTGGAGAGTATTATCTGAAGAATTTGAACTG
Organism: Budorcas taxicolor; assembly: GCF_023091745.1. NCBI lineage: Eukaryota > Metazoa > Chordata > Mammalia > Artiodactyla > Bovidae > Budorcas > Budorcas taxicolor. The sequence goes on from NC_068910.1 coordinate 159,170,209, forward strand.
GGTAAACAATTAAGCAAGATAACTTTGGACAGATATCCCTATTGACAATCCAGAGATCTCTGCATTTAAAAAAAGAATTATTATTTTAATTCTAGGAAAATTAGCATCTACCTTGCTAGTGTTTTCCAAATCAACATCAACATCCCACCTTGGCCACATAATATTCTGGCAAAAATACTCTTGACTTTTTGTTTACTTAGTAACATATGTGTTGATTTGAAAAACTGCAGTCCTCCTGCATCTCAGGTCTGAGTGACCCTACCTTTACAGTATCTCCTGAACACCTGAGAGGAAACCCAGGGGACATGGAGGCCAGAGTAAGAGGCTCCACTCTCAGATAGGAGAGTTTGGTCCAAGATACATACATCAGGAAAAGCAATTAGCCAGAGCCCAAGACAGCCCGGTGAAGGTTCTTGTACTTTGTTTAATAGAGAAAGGAGACTTCAGACAGAATATTTTTTATAGAATTAAGACAATAAAACATTTAGAGCAATAATGAGTAATTTTTAGATAAGGAGATTCAATAGATATTGCATTCATTTCTTAGGGCTGCCATAATAAAACATCCCAGACTGGGTGGCTTAAATAACAGAAATTTACATTTCTATATAAATTTGCATTCTCATAGTTCTGGAGGCCAAACATCTAAGATATGAGCAGACTTAGTTTCTCCTGAGGCCTCTCTCCTTGGCTTATAGGTGGGTGCCTTCTCACTGTGTCTTCCTATGGCCTTTTCCCTGTGTGTGCCCATCCCTGGGGTTTATTCTTTTTCCTATGAGGACATCAGACATATTAGATTAGTGCTCCATTCTTATAACCTTCATTAATTACCTCCATAACGCTTCCATTTTCATTTCTAAGGTACTGGAGATTAGGTTTCAACATATCACTTTGGAAGGAACACAATCAGACCCGTAACAGATATTAACATAGATCAAACATATTTTTTGATGTACTGCCAAAAATTCTATCTCCTGAAAAATATTTATTAACCTTGAACTCAGACTATAAATATTTACTTCTGTGGTGTATGACATACATGATTTCCCTCTCTGCATTCCTAGGAAAATGCTATCACTATCTGCATTTGAAATACTTGTTTTAATAAAATTTAAGAGAGAGTGCATTTCCTGTCTCACACAGGCTTCCCCCAAAGGCTATATGGATCAGATTTATTTATTTCTATGTGGAGAAAGGGGGCTTCCCTGATGGCTCAGTGGTAAAGAACCCACATTCCAAAATAGGAGATGTGGGTTCAATCCCTGGGTCAGAAATATCCCCTAGAGAAGTAAATGGCAACCCACTCCGGTGTTCTTGCCAAGGAAATCTCAAGGACAGAGGAACCTGGAGGTTTTCCATGGGGGTGGTGGGGAATAGCTGGATATGACTTAGCAACTAAACAACAATAACAGTGTGGAGGAAGAGCCGATCAGGAGTCTGGGAATCAGAATTCTAGTCATGGTTTTACCTCTGTCTAGTTGGATAATCTAAGGAAAATTACCCTGCCTCTTTAGGGCAAGGCAAAGTCACCCTGCAGCATTCACTTGGAAAGGAGGCTCCCTTTCAGCATCTTTTACTTAGGTTCAAAATATTTCAAACATCATTGGTGCGTTACTATTTTCACGCAGTTCCTTTGTCATCATACCTAACATTTGGATGGCATACAAAGCAGGAAAGCAGATTACTATGGCAAGAGTCCAGGCTCCTTCCTAAACAAACAACTTAATTGAGACTCCTGATTTCAACAGAGAGAAGAAGAGAATACAAAGGTTTTTGTTTTTTTTTTAATTGGCACAGATGTGGTAGGTTATTTTTCTGTTTCCTAACTGTTTCTTTAAAGGAGAGACTATCTCTTCCAAGGTTTTCTTTTTTCTTCCCTAGACGAATCACCTTGCAGGTTATCTGTTTTTGTTTGTGTGAGGTTTTTGTTGTTGGCGGTGGTGGTTTTGGCTTTTGTCTTAAAAATGAACGTTTATTTCTCGCAGTTCTGGAGGCTGGGAAGTCCAAGATGAAGGTTTTGGCTGACTTGGTGTCTGGTAAGCGTGTCCTTGGTTGGCAGACAAACATCCTCTTGCTGTGTCCTCACATAGTACAGAGAAAGGTCATCTTTCTCAACACTGTGTTTCAGATGTACAACAAAGTGATTCAGTTATACATATATATTTTTTTCTGATTCTTTTTCACTATACATTATTATAAGATACTGAATATAGTTCCCTGTGCTCTGCAGTAAAACCTTCTTGTTTATTTTTTATAGAGAGTTGTATATTTGTTAATCCCATATTCCTAATTTACCCTCTTTCCCCTTTGGTAACCACAAGTTTGTTTTCTATGTCTGTGGGTCTGTTTTGTGTATTCGTTTGTAAAATAGCTTAGATTTCACATATCAGTGGGCTTCCATTGTGGCTCAGCTGGTAAAGAATCTTCCTGCAATGCGGGAGACCTGGGTTCGATCCTTGGGTTGGGAAGATCCCCTGGAGAAGGGAAAGGCTACCTGCTCCAGTATTCTGGCCTGGAGAATGCCATGGACTGTATAGTCCATGGGGTAGCAAAGAGTCGGACACGACTGAGCAACTTTCACTTTCACATATAAGTGCTATTGTACAATATTTGTATGATATACTACATATCATATTTGTCTTTTTCTAACTTCACATGATAATCTCTAGGTCCATTCATATCGCTGACAATGGCATTACTTCATTCCTTTTTATGGCTGAGTAGTATTCTATTGTATATATGTACCTCATCTTGTTTATCCACTCTTCCATTGACAGACACTTGGGTTGCTTCCATGTCCTCCATGTCTTATGTGCTGCAATGAATTTTGGGGTGCATGTATCTTTTCAAGTTAGATTGTTATCTTTTCTGGATATATGCTGAGGAATGAGATTGCTGAATCATATGGTAACTCTTTTTGTTTCGGAAAACTCTCTACTGTTCTCTATGGTGGTTACACAAATTTAGTTTCCCACCAACAGTGTAGGGGTATACCTGTTTCTCCACACCCTCTCCAGGATTTGTTATTCGTGCACTTTGTAATGATAGTCATTCTGATCAGTGTGAGATGGCACTTCATTATAGTTTTGATTTGCATTTATTTAATAGTTATGTTCAGTATCTTTTCATGTGCCTGTTGGCCATCTTTATGTCTTCTTTGGAGAAATGTCTGTTTAGGTCTTCCATCCATATTTTGATTGGGTCATTTGTTTTTCTGAAATTGGGCTGAATAAGCTGTTTGTAAATTTTGGAGACTAATTCTTTGTCAGTTGCTTTGTTTGCAAATATTTACTCCCATTCTGTAGATTTTCCTTTCATTTTGTTTATGGTTTCATTTGCTCTTCATTTAAAACTTTTCTTGTGTTTTGAGGAAGGCCTGGGGCTTCCCAGGTGGTGCTAGTGGTAAAGAAACCACCTGCCAATGCAGGAGATGCAAGAGACACAGGTTTGATCCTTAGACTGAGAAAGCCCCCTGGAGCAGGAAGTGTTACCCACTCCAGTATTCTTGCCTGGAAATTCCACTGACAGAGGAGCCTGGTGGATTATGGTCCATAGGGCCGCAAAGAATCAGACACAGCTGAGCGTGAAGTCCTGCTGTAAACACCCGTATTAAAGCTGCTTTTGCTGCACCCTATGGACTTTTTATGGTGGTGTTTTTAATGTTGTTTCTCTCAAGCTACCTTCTGATTTCCACATTGACCCATTAGTATTTTAACAGCATGTTGTTTAGTCTCCATGTAATCTTTTCTTTTCTCATTTTTCTTTCTGTGGTGGATATCTAGTTGCATACTGTTGTGGTCTCTTCCTGGAATCCCTATTATGTGTAGGTTGGCTTGCTTTTTTCAAAAATGGAGTCATCGTTGGCATACAATACTATATAAGTTTCAGGAGGTTATCTGTGTTTTGACAGCCTTCTGATGGGCAGGGTATAGAGAGAGCTGTTGTATGTCAATTCATCAAATATGAGGGCCTAAAAGGGGTGTTTTTTAAAATAAGGAACAAAAACACAAAAACCTGAGGTCCTGAAAATTTGTTGATCAAATCCAGATATAGTCAAAGGTAGCACTGTGTCATTGCCATGTCTCCCCAGTTAAAGTATGTGTTATTCCCCATCAGACAGTGATGCATGGTTCTTTGCATTTCCTCTAAACCCCAGGCAACTGCTGGGCACATGTAATACTCTATAACTACTTGTATATCAGCAATGCCACTATTGTAAAATGGTGTTGAGGCTAACAGCATTAAAATCCTCAAAAAAGGAGAGGTATTAATTTAATAACCACAGAACCATGTAAATTATTTTAAAAGATTAATGTAGTTTGGCAATAATTGGTATATCCAGTGGTACCATGAAGAAAAGCAACCATGTTATTATACAGCTTAATGTGATATAAAATATAATACATCTTTTGGATCTAGAGAGAACCATAGGGATGATCTAGTACTAACTCCTAGTTCTGAAGTTAAGAAAACCAAAGAAAAGACAAGAATATCCAAGACTATCTTGAAGAAGGTGAGAGGGCTTTCTATCGAAGACAATGTTGCATTCCCATGGCAACAAACAAATCAATGAACAAAACTGGGAACTCAAAAGACTTATGCATATAAAGATGCTCAGTATGTGACAGAGTTAGTATTTGAGATAGATAGGCAAAGTGTGGATTTATCAATAAAAGATTCTGAGACAGTTGACTATCCATATAAAAGGAACCGAGACATCCTACCACACTCCATACCAAAAAATAATAATGTGTTTGCTTAGTTGCTCAGTTGTGTCTGACTTTTTGCAACCCCATGGACTGTAGCCCAGTAGACTCCTTTGTCCATGGGGATTCTCCAGGCAAGAATACTGAGATGGGTTGCCATGCCCTTCTCCAGGGAATCTTCCCAACCCAGGGATTAATCCTAGGGTTTAATCCTAGGGTTTAATCCTAGTAATGAAGGCGGATTCATTACTGTCTGACCCACCAGGGAAGCCCCAAAATAATAATAAAAATTCCAGGTGATTGAAAGCATAAATATCAAGACCTAAGTAAATGGAATTTCATACCATAGTCGCAATTTGGAGACAGAGAGGGTTTCTTAAACAAGACATAAAACACAAGCCATAATGGAATAGATTAATAAATTTGACTATATAAAAATTAGGACTATCTGCTTATCAAAAGGCATTATTTGGAGAGTGCAAAGAAAATACAGAAAAGTACCAGATATCTACAACATCTACAAACAACAAAACACATGAATCCCAAATATATGAAGATTTTTCATGAGCCATTAAGAATAAAATAATCCCACAGAAAGAGAAGGTTAAAAAATAAACTTGAATAATCACTGCACAGAAGATGGATCTGTAAATGAATAATAACATATCAAGAGATACTGAGTGTTATTGTAAGGTAATACATATTATGTCACAATAGCTTCCCATTATGCATCAAACAGACTGATAAGAAAGACTCCTACAATGTCAAGTATTGGTGAACTTTCAGGAAGTCTTTTACCACAGATGGAATTACCAATTGGTACTAGCATTTGGAAACTTTCCCTGTTAAATTGACAGGAACATAACCTATAATACAGATAAATGGGCATGTGCATCAGAGCACCTGTGTATAAGAATGTTCATGGCAACACTATCAAAAACAACCCCAAAGCCTTTTAACAATTAAGTGGATAAATCGTCAAATTTTTACGTAATGGAACATTTTTAAGTGGTGAGAATTTTATCAAACTGCAGCTTCATAGGTCACTATGAATGAACCTTAAACATAATATGATTGAGTAGAAGCAACTCACAAAAGAACATTCACTATATGATTCTATGTACATAGAATTCAGGGCTTCCCTGGTAGCTCAGCTGGTAAAGCCTGCAATACAGGAGACCCTTGTTCGATCCCTGGGTTGGGAAGATCCCCTGGAGAAGGGATAGGCTACCCTCTTCAGTATTCTGGCCTGGAGAATTCCATGGACCGTATAGTCCATGGGGTTGCAGAGATTTTCACTTTCTAGAAATAGAAATAGAAGTCAGGCAGTAAAACTACATATTTTTTAAAGCAAGAAACTAAGTATCACAAAAGTCAAGATAGCTATTTTCTTTGGGAGCAGTGAGAGCACAAAAGGAGTATCCAAGTTACTGGACAAGGCAATAGACCTTTATAGAAAAATGTTTAACACCCAGGAGACTTGTTTATATGAGGAATAACCTCCCACATCTTTCTACAGACAATGGGAGAAGAGACAAACTTCTGGGAAAGCAACTAAGACCAGGAATCCATCCAGTTGTTTAAAACTGCTGATTAAATCTGAACTGACAAATGCTTTGTTAATAGAAACCATTTTGATGTTAAAATATATTAAATGGAATCATAGACTAAAGATGTTCTGGGGAGAAATTCAAATGAGAAAAATTACTATTACCAAGTTGCTCTTTTTCCTAATACCCTTCCACAATGTTGCTGTCCCTAATCTCTGAGGCCAAAGCCGACATAGTCTTCATTGATTCCTTTCTTTTATTTTCCTTCATTTTATAGGCGGTTAATATATAAGATTATATTCAGTAAGTTTGGAAATGATTTTAATCCCACCAATAACCCTTGTCTTTGATCAGTGGAGAAACAAGTAAGTCAGAAAGAAAAACATCAATACAGTATATTAATGCATATATATGCAATTTAGAAAGATGGTAACAATGACCCTATGTGCAAGACAGAAAAAGAGACACAGATGTAAAGAATAGATTTTTGGACTCTAACACATATATATGGAATTTAGAAAGATGGTAATGATAACCTTGTATGCGAGACAGCAAAAGAGACACAGATGTTTAGAACGGAATTTTGGACTCTGTGGGAGAGGGAGAGGGTGGGATGATTTGGGAGAATGGCATTGAAACATGTATACTATCATGTAAGAAATGAATTGCCAGTGTATGTTCGATACAGGATACAGGATGCTTGGGGCTGGTGCACGGGGATGATCCAGAGAGACGATATGAGGTGGGAGGTGGGAGGGGGGTTCAGGATGGGGAACTCATGTACATCCGTGGCTGATTCAAAAAAAGAAAAGAAAAAGGAACAAAAATCTTTCTCTGTAATGAGTGAGAACTCTTAGGATTCACTCTTTTAACTACTTTCCTATATGTCATACAGCAGAGTTAGCTCTAGACATCAAGCTACATAACTTCTATGCAGAGTACATAATGAGAAACGCTGGACTGGAAGAAGCACAAGCTGGAATCAAGATTGCCAGGAGAAATATCAAGAACCTCAGATATGCAGATGACACCACCCTTATGGCAGAAAGTGAAGAGGAACTAAAAAGCCTCCTGATGAAAGTGAAAGTGGAGAGTGAAAAAGTTGGCTTAAAGCTCAACATTCAGAAAACGAAGATCATGGCATCTGGTCCCATCACTTCAGGGAAATAGATGGGGAAACAATGGAAACAGTGTCAGACTTTATTTTTTTGGCTCCAAAATCACAGCAGATGGTGACTACAGCTATGAAATTAAAAGATGCTTACTCCTTGGAAGAAAAGTTACGACCAACCTAGATAGTATATTCAAAAGCAGAGACATTACTTTGCCGACTAAGGTCCGTCTAGTCAAGGCTATGGTTTTTCCAGTGGTCATGTATGGATGTGACAGTTGGACTGTGAAGAAGGCTGAGCATGGAAGAATTGATGCTTTTGAAGTGTGGTGTTGGAGAAGACTCTTGAGAGTCCCTTGGACTGCAAGGAGATCCAACCAGTCCATTCTGAAGGAGATCAGCCCTGGGATTTCTTTGGAAGGACTGGTGCTAAAGCTGAAACTCCAGTACTTTGGCCACCTCATGCGAAGACTTGACTCATTGGAAAAGACTCTGATGCTGGGAGGGATTGGGGGCAGGAGGAGAAGGGGACAACAGAGGATGAGATGGCTGGATGGCATCACGGACTCGATGGATGTGAGTCTGAGTGAACTCCAGGAGTTGGTGATGGACAGGGAGGCCTGACGTGCTGCAATTCATGGGATCGCAAAAAGTCGGACACGACTGAGCGACTGAACTGACTGACTGACTTATTTATAACTGCAAGTTTATGTTTTTTAACCACCTTCTCCCAATTCCCCCTCTCTATATCGTCCTCTTCTGGTAACCACAAATTTCATCTCATTCTCTATGAGCTTCTATTTATTTTTTTAAGATTCCACATATAAATGAGTCATAGAGTACTTTTCTTTCTGTATATGACAATCAGTTTTAATTAAAATAGAAATTTACTAAAGTAGAGTAAATATAATGTGGATAAAATATAGATGTTTTATGTTGTTTTTAAAAGAAATGACATTTATGTGTTCAAAAGGTCCTATCGCTTCATGGCAAATAGATGGGGAAACAGTGGAAACAGTGGCTGACTTTATTTTTCTGGGCTCCAAAATCACTGCAGATGATGATTGCAGCCATGAAATTAAAAGACACTCCTTGGAAGGAAAGTTATGACCAACCTAGACAGCGTATTAAAAAGTAGAGACGTTACTTTACCAACAAAGGTCCGTCTAGTCAAGGACATTTGGACTATAAAGAGGGCTGAGCACAGAAGAATTGATGCTTTTGAACTGTGGTGTTGGAGAAGACTCATGAGAGTCCCTTGGACTGCAAGGAGATCCAACCAGTCCATCCTAAAAGAGATCAGTCCTGGGTGTTCATTGGAAGGACTAATGTCGAAGCTGAAACTCCAATACTTTGGCCCTGATGCAAAGAGGTGACTCATTTGAAAAGACCCTGATGCTCGGAAAGATTGAGGGCAGGAGGAGAAGGGGACAACAGAGGATGAGATGGTTGGATGATATCACTGACTTGATGGACATGGGTTTAGGTGAACTCCGGGAGTTGGTGATGGACAGGGAGGCCTGGCGTGCTACAGTTCATGTGTTGCAAAGAGTCGGACATGACTGGGCAACTGAACTGAACTGAACTGAAGTGAAACAAAATATAGTAATATCTGGTGTGTTTTACTCCTTGATACAATTTGTATAGAACATGATTTTCTTCTCCTGAGGATGTAGGGTAAGCATGACCATTTCTGTCTGCACCAAGGCAAGAATATTAATCTCCTCTGAACCGAGAAGGGACATTGAGACTGAAAGATGAACAGGCCACTGCATAAGTGCAATTTTGGTGTTTATTACGAGTAACTTAGATGCAGGCAGGATGGAGCAGAAAACAATCCAGAGGTATTCACAGCTGCATCCATGTCTGTGAAAGAGATACATGGGTATTCCAAGGGACTGAAACTAAAGATAGACTCTGACTACCAGTGAGAGTCAGAAGCACCCCCGCCTCCGGCAGGGTGTCTCATAACCATTAATCATCTGCATCAGCTAAAGGTATTTCCCCAGACTTCATATCAAATGAAAGCAAGGGTAAAAGCTGATAGGCCCCATCTCCAGCTGGGGAGCTTCCCTGCAACTAGTCTAAAGCTCAGGCATGAAAAGAAAGAGGGAGAGGCAGGACATTGGGCCTCACGTGGGGCTAACAAAATGAGGTTGTCACTCATACATATCCCGAGAGCTAAAAAAGCGAAGTGAAACTGAAAGTGACTCAGTCATGTCTGACTCGTTACTCCACGGAATTCTCTAAGTCAGAATCCTGGAGTGGGTAGCCATTCCCGTCTCCAGGGGATCTTCCCAACCCAGGGATCGAACCCAGGTCTCCCGCATAGCGGGCAGATTCTTTACCAGCTGAGCCACAAGGAAAGCCCAAAAATACAGGAGTGGATAGCCTATCCCTTCTCCAAGGGATCTTCCTGACCCAGGAATCGAACCAGGGTGTCCTGCATTGTAGATGGATTCTTTACCAACTGAGCTATCAGGGAAGCCCCAGGGAGCTGAAAGGTCTATTTTAACCTATTTCTAGGTGTTCCAAAACACCTGATGCTTGTCAAAGATGTTTATCAATTACACTTCAGAGGAAACTTGACAGTCAACTTGCCCTGAATGGATCCAGCGTAACTGCAAGAGCAGTTCCTGTGCAGAGAAAACCTAGTTGTCTCCTCTAAGCCCCTTTGCTTCATTATCATGCTACGAAATCTGATCAAAGTGCTTGTACTCTTCTAGGCACATTGAGTGCCTTGTGCAAGGGAGGCTGAGGGACCGTGATGCCCTGGCTACTCATGGAAACCTCTGCCCTTTCCCTCAGCTTCTGATGATGCACCTGCCTTTCACCGCTTAGAAACCACCACCCTCCGCTCCCACTCCCCACCACCCCCCGGCTTTCCTCCCTTCAGGGAGAAGATAGCTATAGAGCATGAGCTTTCCCTTCTTCATCCTTGATCAGTGAATAAAGTTTCGCGCTGCATTGCTGAACCTAGTCTCATGTAACTGGTGGCAGCTACACCAGGGAAGGGAAGGGCCCAGCTGGGGTCTACTTACTTGATCCAGGAGGATCAGGGCCAGTTAGTATGATGCAGTCACACACAGTCATTCCAGACAATGCATTCTTCAGTGATGGCGCAGTCTTGATGTTATCCAAAGAAATGTTTATTTCCCCCCATCTTTAGAGCTATTTTACTACTAATCCTAGAAATTGTTTGATTTTACAATCACTGTATTGCTTTCACTGAGAGATTAACCAAAACCCACTCTGTAAAGGACTCAGTCACACCTTATCATTTTGTTTACCTCAATTTTGCTGCAAAGGCTCCTGCTACTGTGACAAATAAGATTGCTAATGGCTGGAGTCACATTATGACTTTCCTGGGCCCCAGGTGCTTCTGCTTTCCCCAGGCTCCTTATTTTATATTAAAAAACACGGTTTATGACCATATTAATAAAAAGACAAATTATAAGCCAAGTGAATTCATTATTATCACATTCATATTTTTCCTTCCAATTCTAAAAGAAATTAAACCATTTTCCCAGGCCCTTCAAACTTGTGTGGTCCTTAGGTACTATGCCTGCTGTGGCTGGTAGCTAAGCCAGCCCTGCTAAAAGCCCTGAGTCCTTGTAAGTGCCAGGCATTGTGTTAACTCAGTTATATGCTTTGTCTTACTTAACCTCCACACAATGCACATGACATAAATATTAGTGCTATTCCCACTTTATAGATGAGAAAACTACAGCCTAAAGAAGTCCCAGAAGGTACTTCCCTGGTGGCACAGTGGATTATTATCCTCGTGCCAATGCAGGGGACATGGTTTTGATCCCCGGTGTGGGAGAATTTCACATGCCATGGGGCAGCTAAGCCCGTGTGCCACAACTGCTGGAGCCTGCATACCTAGAGCCTGTGCTCTACAAGAGAGACGTCACTGCAGTGAGAAAACTGAGTGCCACAACCAAGAGCAGCCCCCACTCACTGCAACCAGAGGAAGCCGCACAAAGCAAGGAAGGCCGAAAAAGGCTGCCAAAAATTAACCAGACATTTTTTAAAAAGTCCTAGAGGAAGTAACCTCAGGGCCCTGAATCAAACCAGGAGTCTCCTGTTTACAAACTCCGCGGTCTTTATCACTACATCTGATGACCATCCAGGATATGAAATTTCAATAGTTTACTAATGCAGGGAGTGACCTGCTTAGATCAACAGTGAGGCACCAAACAAGCAGTTTACTTCACTTCTGAGATCAAACTCTGTGCCATCTTCTTTACCAGCTATACAACCCTGCAGTAACCAAACACACTAACTGCCAGTGATGCAGATATTGGATACAATTCATGTGCCATCAACCTGGCTTTTCAGACAGCAGAAGTCTTCCCTGAGAGACAAAACCTAGAGTGGCTGCATTTTATAATAATCTTAGAACTGTTAGTATCTTACGAATAAATACGCTTCAGATATTCTAAATTGAATTCACTTTGGAAAACAAAGATGTTTTTAATGTGCAGCCATGGGATTCCAGACATTCCTCTTCCCATCCCCTCATAGAGGTCTTCACATCATTGCTTGCTGAGTGATTCTTGGTCAAGAAGAGGAACCGGTCCCTGTGCAGAGATACCTGGTAGAAGACGTCAGAGTGGAGTCCATGAAAAAGAGAGGAAAAGAAACCTCCTGCGAAACAATAAATGGGCTGCCATAACCCAAAAGAAATAAGACCGTGATCTACTTCACTCAAGGGGCAAGCAAAATAACAGCCCTAGTTTCCATGGGTACTTCTGACAGACTGATTAACTTTGGTCCCCAACTGGACATAGTGACCTTCATTAGTTAGATAATGGAGGTGCAAACAGATTGAGCATCTTTATTTCCTGGCCAATTACACAGCCCTGTTTTCCTCAGTGTTCAGTAGAAGTGACCTAAAAGCCTTTGAGGCAGAGTCAACAGGTGTCTGGATATAACCATTCAAAATTTATTCTTCTTGCACATTTTGCTGTGGAGAAAATATCCTTCAGCTCAAAGGCTACCATTTTACAGACAGGCAAAGATTGTTTACCCAGACTCTTGAATGCAGAGAGGAAGATCATTTTCTCATTGGTGTTTGCAGTAGAATTTCCTCTTTTAGACAATACTGGATGTAGTGGTGGGACTGGATGCCCTGGCCTTAGTGTTTTGAATATTGAGTTTCAAGCCAGCTTTTTCGCTCTCCTCTTTCACCTTCATCAAGAGGCTCTTTAGTTCCTCTTTGCTTTCTGCTATAAGTGTACTGTCATCTGCATATCTGAGATTATTGATACTTCTCCCAGCAATCTTGATTCCATCTTGAGCCTCATCCAGTCTGGCATTTCACATGGTTGACTCTGCGCAGAAGTTAAATGAATAGAGTGACAATATGATGTACTCCTTCCCCAATTTTGAACTAGTCTGTCGTTCTATGTCCAATTCTAACTGTTGCTTCTTGACCTGCCTACAGGTTTCTCAGGAGGCAGGTAAGGAGGTCTGGTAGTTCCATCTCTTCTAAGAATTTTCCACAGATTGTTGTGATCCACACAGTTAAAGGATTTAGCATATTCAATAAAGCAGAAGTAGATGTTTTTCTGGAACTTTCTTTCTTTTTCAATGATCCAACAGATGTTGGCAGTTTGATCTCTGCTTCCTCTGCCTTTTCTAAATCCAGCTTGTACATCTGGAAGTTCTTGGTTTATGTATTGATGAAGCCTAGCTTGAAGGATTTTGAGCATTGCCTTACTAGCATGTGAAATGAGTGCAGTTGTGTAATAGTTTGAATATTCTTTAGCACTGCCCTTCTTAAACATTTATTTAGTGCCACCTTAATGCTGAGATCAATAGCAAAAGTCTCAGCCCTGAAGCAATCTCCCAGCCTGTCTGGCAGGTGTTCAAGGCTTGATTCTGCCTTCCCCTGATAGAACAGAAAAGCGGCAGGAACTAACGTACTGAAAAGTGACACTGGCCCCAAAGCTCCTTTCCTACACTTCTATGCTTATCACCAACTTAAAAAACCTTCCTGGCCTTCGATTCTCCACCAGCTTTTCCTGGGATCCTGCCAGCTGTGGTATCTGGGACCTGGAATAGGCTGAACTGCCACAGGGGATGTGTTGTGGAAATTTCTCACCCTCTTTAGCACTGTTCCCTTTCCCTGACCGAACTTTCAGGCTTGCACTCCAGGACCAGGGCTGCCAACGAGGCACACGTCCTCCAGGAAGCCCTCTCAGCATCGACACATGCCCACTCCCTTGCTGCACCAGTGCCACAGCATGGGGCTTCTGCCAGCCCTTTTGTCTCTTTCCCTCTCTCTCTTCATCCCTTCATATGAACAGGTGTTGCTTACTTACGAAGTGCTAAGAACTCATAGCACTGGAGACCAAAGACACTAGGATGGGTCTCTGACTGTGAGGAGACAGTCTTGTGAAGGAATCCAACCTGTGATGAGTTTCAAATGCAGTAAAGTGTCACAGATTTCTTGAAAACTAAGAGGCAAAGAATGAAGCAAGGATTCTACATGTATGGGTAGGATAGAAAACTATTCCCATGGCAGTATGTAGGTTCTTTAAAAAAAACAAAAAAAAAATAGACCTGCCATATGATCCTGTAATCCTAATTCTGAGCACACCTCTGGAGAAAAACATGGTCCAAAAGGATACAAACACCTCAGTGTTCATTGCAGCACTGTTTACAATAGGCAAGACATGGAAGCAACCTAAATGTCCATCGACAGAGGAATGGATAAAGATGTGGTGTGTATACACATATACACACCACATATTTATCGATTCCCTTTTCTAGTTCTCAACACAAACACACACACACACACACACACAGAATGGCATATTCAGTCAGTCAATCAGTTCAGTCGCTCAGTCGTGTCCGACTTTGCGACCCCTTGAATCGCAGCACGCCAGGCCTCCCTGTCCATCACCATCTCCTGGAGTTCACTCAGACTCACGTCCATCGAGTCCGTGATGCCATCCAGCCATCTCATCCTCTGTCGTCCCCTTCTCCTCCTGCCCCCAATCCCTCCCAGCATCAGAGTCTTTTCCAATGAGTCAACTCTTCGCATGAGGTGGCCAAAGTACTGGAGCTTCAGCTTTAGCATCAGTCCTTCCAAAGAAATCCCAGGGTTGATCTCTTTCAGAATGGACTGGTTGGATCTCCTTGCAGTCCAAGGGACTCTCAAGATTCTTCTCCAACACCACACTTCAAAAGCATCAATTCTTCAGCACTCAGCCTTCTTCACAGTCCAAGTCTCACATCCATACATGACCACAGGAAAAACCATAGCCTTGACTAGACGAACCTTAGTTGGTAAGAGAATGTCTCTGCTTTTGAATATAGTATCTAGGTTGGTCATAATTTTTCTTCCAAGGAGTAAGCATCTTTTAATTTCATGGCTGCAGTCACCATCTGCAGTGATTTTGGAGCCCCAAAAAATAAAGTCAGCCACTGTTTCCACTGTTTCCCCATTTATTTGCCATGAAGTGATGGGACCAGATGCCATGATCTTCGTTTTCTGAATGTTGAGCTTTAAGCCAACTTTTTCACTCTCCTCTTTCACTTTCATCAAGAGGTTTTTTTAGCTCCTCTTCACTTTCTGCCATAAGGGTGGTGTCATCTGCATATCTGAGATTATTGATATTTCTCCCGGCAATCTTGATTGCAGCTTGTGTTGCTTCCAGTCCAGCGTTTCTCATGATGCACTCTGCATAGAAGTTAAATAAGCAGGGTGACAATATACAGCCTTGACGTACTGCTTTTCCTATTTGGAACCAGTCTGTTGTTCCATGTCCAGTTCTAACTGTTGCTTCCTGACCTGCATACAGACTTCTCAAGAGGCAGGTCAGGTGGTCTGGTATTCCCATCTCTTTTAGAATTTTCCACAGTTTCTTGTGATCCACACAGTCAAAGGCTTTGGCATAGTCAATAAAGCAGAAATAGATGTTTTTCTGGAACTCTCTTCCTTTTGTGATGATCCAGCGGATGTTAGCAATTTGATCTCTGGTTCCTCTGCCTTTTCTAAAACCAGCTTGAACATCAGGGAGTTCATGGTTCACGTATTGCTGAAGCCTGGCTTGGAGAATTTTGAGCATTACTTTACTAGCATGTGAGATGAGTGCAATTGTGCAGTAGTTTGAGCATTCTTTGGCATTGCTTTTCTTTGGGATTGGAATGAAACCTGACCTTTTCCAGTCCTGTGGCCACTGCTGAGTTTTCCCAATTTGCTGGCATATTGAGTGTAGCACTTTCACAGCATCATCTTTCAGGATTTGAAATAGCTCCAGTGGAATTCCATCACCTCCCCTCGCTTTGTTCGTAGTGATGCTTTCTAAGGCCCACTTGACTTCACATTCCAGGATGTCTGACTCTAGATTAGTGATCGCATCATCATGATTATCTGGGTCGTGAAGATCTTTTTTGTACAGTTCTTCCGTGTATTCTTGCCACCTCTTCTTAATATCTTCTGCTTCTCTTAGGTCTATACCATTTCTGTTCTTTCTCGAGCCCATCTTTGCATGAAAGGTTCCCTCGGTATCTCTAATTTTCTTGAAGAGATCTCTAGTCTTTCCCATTCTGTTGTTTTCCTCTATTTCTTTGCACTGATCGCTGAAGAAGGCTTTTTTATCTCTTCTTGCTATTCTTTGGAACTCTGCATTCAGATGCTTATATCTTTCCTTTTCACCTCTCTTCTTTTCACAGCTATTTGTAAGGCCTCCCCAGACAGCCATTTTGCTTTTTGCATTTCTTTTCCATGGGGATGGTCTTGATCCCTGTCTCCTGTACAGTGTCACGAACCTCATTCCATAATTCATCAGGCACTCTATCAGATCTAGTCCCTTAAGTCTACTTCTCACTTCCACTGTATAATCATAAGGGATTTGATTTAGGTCATACCTGAATGGTCTAGCGGTTTTCCCTACTTTCTTCAATTTGAGTCTGAATTTGGTAATAAGGAGTTCATGATCTGAGCCACAGTCAGCTCCCGGTCTTGTTTTTGCTGACTGTATAGAGATTCTCCATCTTTGGCTGCAAAGCATAAAAGCAATCTGATTTTGCTGTTGGTCATCTGGTGATTTCCATGTGTAGAGTCTTCTCTTGTGTTGTTGGAAGAGGGTGTTTGCTATGACCAGTGCATTTTCTTGGCAAAACTCTATTAGTCTTTGCCCTGCTTCATTCCGCATTCCAAGGCCAAATTTGCCTGTTACTCCAGGTGTTTCTTGACTTCCTACTTTTGCATTCCAGTCCCCTATAATGAAAAGGACATCTTTTGGGGGTGTTAGTTCTAAAAGGTCTTGCAGGTCTTCATAAAACTGTTCAACTTCAGTTTCTTCAGCGTTACTGGTTGGGGCATAGACTTGGATAACTGTGATACTGAATGGTTTGCCTTAGAGATGAACAGAGATCATTCTGTCATTTTTGAGATTGCATCCAAGTACTGCATTTTGGACTCTTTTGTTGACCATGATGGCTACTCCATTTCTTCTAAGGGATTCCTGTCCGCAGTAGTCGATAATGATGGTCATCTGAGTTAAACTCACCCATTCCAGTCCATTTTAGTTCTCTGATTCCTAGAATGTCGACGTTCACCCTTGCCATCTCTTGTCTGACCACTTCCAATTTGCCTTGATTCATGGACCTGACATTCCAGGTTCCTATGCAATATTGCTCTTTACAGCATCGAACCTTGCTTCTATCACCAGTCAGATCCACAACTGGGTATTGTTTTTGCTTTGGCTCCATCTCTTCATTCTTTCTGGAGTTATTTCTCCACTGATCTCCAGTAGCATATTGGGCACCTAATGACCTGGAGAGTTCCCCTTTTGGTATCCTATCATTTTGCCTTTTCATACTGTTCATGGGTTTCTCAAGGCAAGAATACTGAAGTGGCTTGCCATTCCCTTCTCCAGTGGACCACATTCTGTCATTCTGGTAAAAAGAATGAAATAATGCCATTTGCAGGGACATGGATGGACCTGGAGATTTTACTGAATGAAGTAAGTCAGACGGAGAAAGATAAATATCATATGATATTGCTTACATGGGAAATCTTAAAAAAATAGAAATGAACTTATTTACAAAACAGAAACAGACTCACAGACTTTAAGGGAACAAACTTGTGGTTGGTGGGGGAG
Source organism: Budorcas taxicolor (assembly GCF_023091745.1). Classification (NCBI taxonomy): domain Eukaryota; kingdom Metazoa; phylum Chordata; class Mammalia; order Artiodactyla; family Bovidae; genus Budorcas; species Budorcas taxicolor. Next base: position 159,187,700 of record NC_068910.1, read on the forward strand.
GGATAGTTAGGGACTTTGGGATTGACATGTATACACTGCTGTATATAAAACAGATAACCAACAAGGACTTACTGTATAACACAGGGGGCTCTACTCAATTTTATGTGAAAATCTAAATGGGAAAAGAATTTGAAAAAGAACAGATACATGTATATGTATAACTCAATCACTTTTCTGTACACCTGAAAGCAACACAACATTGTTAATCACCTGTTGTCCAATAGAAAATAAAGAGTTAAAAACTGTTCCCCCAGGAGTTTACACTTGTATTGCCTTTTGCCTCCTCCCATCAAGTAAACTTTCTGGTCCTTGTTTATCACCCTCTTGGGGTTAAACTCACTGAACCTGTCAGTGTTCTGAGCTGCAGGGCTAAAGGCAGAAAACCTGGAAGAAAGGGAGGAAGACGCTCATGTATCTCATTTGCATCCTTGGGCCTACTCTGAATGCCACACAGCTGCTAGAACTAAAGCTTTCCAGAAGAGAAATTTCCATCAGGAAAGTTAACAGGCCTGCCCAGAGTACACACAGCTCCTTCTGAAAGGCATGACCAAACACACTGAGACATGGAGTATTTCCCGCCATATCAGTAGACAAAAGATGTCACAGTCATCAGCAACTGCAGCCACCATTGATGGTGAGGCGTTGAGCCCTGAGGAAACTCAAGTAGTGAAAACACAGAATACTTGGCTCTTACAGCTAAGGTGCATACCAAAGGAATGATTTCAATGAGCCTAGACTCTTGCGTCTTCCCATACACAGAAAAGTACTAAATTCCTTAACTTGGGATATCTGGTTTTCTTTAATTAACAATCATCTTTTGATGTTCTGACTACCTACCCTTTGTTGTAAAACTTCTATATAACCTGGCTCCCAGCCCCCCTGTCCCCTACTCACCTTCTCGGAGCAGTTTTCTCTGGGTTATTTGAGATGTTGTTTCCCAGGCTTGATGATGATGAAAGTCGCTCAGTCATGTCTGACTCTTTGCGACCTCATAGACTATACAGTCTATGGGATTATCCAGGCCAGAATACTGGAGTAGGTAGCCTTTCCCTTCGCCAGGGGATCTTTCCAACCCAGAGATCGAGCCCAAGTCTTCCACATTGCAGGTGGATTCTTTTCAAGCCAAGCCACAAGGGAAGCACTTCCCAGACTTGAAGCACTAAAAATTCCCACTCAGTAAAACATAACTCTCAACTTTTAGGTTGTGAATACTTTTCATGTCCATAATGTCCAAACAGTCTTACAGGACTACTTACCTTCTTTTACCCTTCACGCTTACTGTGCTCGCTGCATGACAGGCCAATGAATCCAAGATGAGGTGTTGAGGCAAGGAATATTTATTCTTTTTTTTTTTGTTTTAGTTTTTTTAAAATTTAAATTTATTTATTTTAATTGGAGGCTAATTACTTTACAATATTGTATTGGTTTTGCCATACATCAATGTGAATCTGACACAGGTGTACATGTATTCCCCATCCTGAACCCCCCTCCCACCTCCCTCCCTGTACCATCCCTCTCCCTCCCTGTACCATCGCTCTAGGTCAGCCCCAAGCATCCTGTATCCTGCATCAAACCTGGACTGCAATTCGTTTCTTATATGATATTACACATGTTTCAATGCCATTCTCCCAAATCATCCCACCCTCTCCCTCTCCCACAGAGTCCAAAAGACTGTTCTATACATCTGTGTCTCTTTTGCTCTCTCACATACAGGGTTATTGTTACCATCTCTCTAAATTCCATATATATGCATTAATATACTGTATTGGTGTTTTTCTTTCTGGATTACTTCACTCTGTATAATAGGTTCCAATTTCATCCACCTCATTAGAACTGATTCAAATGTATTCTTTTTAATGGCTGAGTAATACTCCATTGTGTATATGTACAACAACTTTCTTATCCATTCATCTGCCGATGGACATCTAGGTTGCTTCCATGTCCTGGCTATTATAAACAGTGCTGCGATGAACATTGGGGTATGCATGTCTCTTTCAATACTGGTTTCCTCAGTGTATATGCCCAGCAGTGGGATTGCTGGGTCATATGGCAGTTCTGTTTCCAGTTTTTTAAGGAATCTTCACACTGTTCTCCATAGTGGCTGTACTAGTTTGCATTCCCACTAACAATGTAAGAGGGTTCCCTTTTCTCCACACCCTCTCTAGCATTTATTGCTTGTAGACTTCTGGATAGCAGCCATTCTGACTGGTGAAATGGTACCTCATTGTGGTTTTGATTTGCATTTCTCTGATAATGAGTGATGCTGAGCATCTTTTCATGTGTTTGTTAGCCATCTGTATGTCTTCTTTGGAGAAATGTCTGTTTAGTTCTTTGGCCCATTTTTTTATTGGGTCATTTATTTTTCTGGAATTGAGCTGCAGGAGTTGCTTGTATATTTTTGAGATTAGTTCTTTGTCAGTTGCTTCATTTGCTATTATTTTCTCCCATTCTGAAGCCTGTCTTTTCACCTTGCTTATAGTTTCCTTTGCTGTGCAGAAGCTTTTAATTTTAATTAGGTCCCATTTGTTTATTTTTGCTTTTATTTCCAATATTCTGGGAGGTAGGTCATAGAGGATCCTGCTGTGATTTACATCAGAGAGTGTTTTGCCTACGTTCTCCTCTAGGAGTTTTATAGTTTCTGGTCTTACGTTTAGATCTTTAATCCATTTTGAGTTTATTTTTGTGTATGGTGTTAGAAAGTGTTCTAGTTTCATTCTTTTACAAGTGGTTGACCAGTTTTCTCTGCACACTTGTTAAAGAAATTGTCTTTTCTCCATTGTATATTCTTGCCTCCTTTGTCAAAGATAAGGTGTCCATAGGTGCGTGGATTTATCTCTGGGCTTTCTATTTTGTTCCATTGATCTATATTTCTGCCTTTGGGCCAGTACCATACTGTCTTGGTGACTGTGGCTTTGTAGTAGAGCCTGAAGTCAGGCAAGTTGATTCCTCCAGTTCCATTCTTCTTTCTCAAGATTGCTTTGGCTATTCAAGGTTTTTTGTATTTCCATACAAATTGTGAAATTATTTGTTCTAGCTCTGTGAAAAATACCATTAGTAGCTTGATAGGGATTGCATTGAATCTGTAGATTCCTTTGGGTAGTATACTCATTTTCACTATATTGACTCTTCCAATCCATGAAAATGGTATATTTCTCCATCTATTAGTGTCCTGTTTGATTTCTTTCACCAGTGTTTTATAGTTTTCTATATACAGGTCTTTAGTTTCTTTAGGTAGATATATTCCTAAGTATTTTATTCTTTTTGTTGCAATGGTGAATGGAATTGTTTCCTTAATTTCTCTTTCTGTTTTCTCATTTTTAGTGTATAGGAATGCAGGGGATTTCTGTGTGTTGATTTTATATCCTGCAACTTTACTATATTCATTGATTATCTCTAGTAATTTTCTGGTGGAGTCTTTAGGGTTTTCTAGGTAGAGGATCATGTCATCTGCAAACAGTGAGAGTTTTACTTCTTTTCCAATTTGGATTCCTTTTATTTCTTTTTCTGCTCTGATTGCTGTGGCCAAAACTTCCAGAACTATGTTGAATAGTAGTGGTAAAAGTTAGCACCCTTGTCTTGTTCCTGACTTTAGGGGAAATGCTTTCAGGAATAATTATTCTTAATATTAACTTTATTCTAAGAGCCGGCAGATCAAGAAGGCATCTTCCCTGGGTCTTGATGCTAGGTAATTTTATGGATCAGAGAAAGGGGAGGTGAGGAAAGAAAGTAGAAAGGCCATTTAATCTTGCAATATCTCTTAGAATGGCAAGCCTCAGGCAGGGGAATGTGTTAGTCTCTTCTTTCTTATCGTCATTCACAGCAAGCAGGGTCAGATTATCTCCCTGTGAGCTAAACCAAGGCACTTTTAGTTTAAAGGTCAGGCAGGGGGGCAGAATTCTCTGAGGCAGGCCATTGTGTATGATTATAATAACAAAAGTGGCAAAAAAACAAGGGTCAAAGTCAAAGAAACAGAACCAGCATGGAGTCAAAATTGACTCTTGCTTGTTACACAAGTCTGTGGCTCTTCTGCTCTGAAATGGGGAAGAAGACAGCTGTAGCCTGAGCAGTAGGGGCATGGCAGGGTTCAACTTCTGGCAGGAGTAGGGTCTAGGCTGGCGTCTGTACCTTGTATGGGTGGAGAAGGTGAGACATAGAACCACTTCCTCAGGTCCTGATAGTTTCACTTTCACATTGTTTCTGCTTTTATCCTGTAGGAGGTATTCCCTGGTAGCTCACTTGGTAAAGAATCTGCCTGCAGATCGAACCTGGGTTCAATCCCTGGGTCAGGAAGATCCCCTGGAGAAAGAAATGGCAACCCACTCCAGTATACTTCCCTGGAAAATCCCATGGACAGAGGAACCTGGCAGAACAGTCTGTGGGGTTGCAAGAGTCAAACATGACTTAGCAACTAAACCACCTACCAAACCACTGCTTTTATCTCTTTAAACATATATTACTATTTAACAAGAACCATGTTTCTTTAAAATTAGTGTGAAGGGCTACTGTACATAAAATAGAAAACCAACTAGGTCCCTACTGTATAGCAGAGGAAAAGAATCTTAAAATATATATATGTAAATATATATACTTACATATATATATGTAAGTAAAGTAAAGTCGCTCAGTCGTGTCCGACTCTTTGCGACCCCATGGACTGTAGCCTACCAGGCTCCTCCCTCCGTGGGATTCTCCAGGCAAGAGTACTGGAGTGGATTGCCATTTAATAAATATAAATACTAACATATATATAAATACATATACTATATATTTATACTTATATATATACTAACATAAATATATATACTAACGTAAATATATATAGCCATTGTTGTTGTTTATTTGCTCAGTCATGACTGACTGTTTGTGACCCCATGGACTGCAGCATGCCAGGCTTCCCTGTCCTGTCATCATCTCCCAGAGCTTGCTCAAACTCATGTCCATTGAGTCAGTGATGCCATCCAACCATCTCATCCTCTGTTGTTCCCTTCTCTTTCTGCCTCAATCTTTCTCAGGGTCTTTTCCAATGAGCTGGCTCTTTGCATCAGGTGGCCAAAGTATTGGAGCTTCAGCTTCAGCATCAGTCCTTTCAATGAATAATGAATATTCAGAATTACTTTCCTTTAGGATTGACTGGTTTGATCTCCTTTTCTTCCAAGAGACTCTCAAGAGTCTTCTCCAACACCACAGTTCAAAAGCATAAATTTTTTGCTGCTCAGCCTTCTTTATGGTCCAACTCTCATATCCATACATGAATACTGACTAGCTTTGACTGTATGGTCCTTTGTTGGCAAAGTGATGTCTCTGCTTTTTAATATGCTATCTAGGTTGGTCATAGCTTTTCTTTTAAGGAGCAAACATCAGTTATACATACAAGTATGAATAATTGAATCATTTTGTTGTACTCCTGAAACTAACAACATTGTAAATCAATTGTTTAGTAAAAAGAAAATAAATATATTAAAAAATTAGTATGCAGAACCCACTCACCTTTCCAGAGACCCTTATGGATACATATTACCTTTTAGTGTCTCATGGGGACATTCCCGTGTGGTCCTTCCATGTCCTACATAGTCTGCTTATCCATTATCCACATGGGTGTTCTCTGTGTTCTACTAATGTCTGCTGTGAACAATTCCATGTGCCTCTTCAGTGTCCAGTTGGACTGGTGTTTTCCTTTTGTCTCATCCAATTTTTGTAGCCATCCATTATCCCATGTGGATGTTCCCATGATCCTTCTAGTGTTGCATGTGGACGTATGAATACTCCTTCAGTAATGCAGAGTGCACTAGTGGACCCCAACATGAAAGCTGCAGGTCTTGGAGGGTTACAGAGTAGCAAGGGGTCCTTGGGTGCATATATGTACAGGGGAAAATTTGTGGATGGTTAAAAATGGCTCCTCTCTTTTAAAAAACTTTTTATTTTGTTTTGGGTTATGACCAATTATCAATGTTGTGATAGTTGCCGGTGAACAGTGAAAGGACTCAGTCATATGTATACATGTATCCATTCTCCCTCAGACTTCCCTCACGCCCATGCTGCTCCATAACTTTGAGCAAAGTTCCATGTGCCATACAGTAGGACTTTGTTGATTATCCATTTTAAATAAAGCAGTGTGTACATTTTGATCCCCAATTCCCTAACTATCCCTTCCCCACATACTTCTCTCAGCAACCATAACTTCATTCTTTAAGTTTGCGACTCTGTTTCTGTTTTATAAGTAAGTTTATGTATATCATTTCTTTTTAGATTCTACCTATAAGGGATGTCATATGATATTTGTCCTTCTCTGTCTTACTTCATTCAGTATGCCAATCTCTAAGTCTCTCCATGTTGCTGCAAATAGTATTATTTCATTCTTTTTAATGGTTGAATAATAGTTCATTATATATGTACCACATCTTTATCCATTCCTCTGTCAATGGACATGTAGGTTGCTTCCATGTGCTGACTATTGTAAACAGTGCTGGAATGAATATTGGGGTGCATCAGATCATCTTTTTCTCCAGATATATGCCCAGGAGTGGGATTACAGGGTCATATTATAGCTCTATTTTTAGTTTTTTAAGGAACCTCCATACTGTTCTCCATGGTGACTGTACCAATTTACATTCACTAATGTACATTCACTAATTTATATTCACTACACATGTACCAACAATGTAGGAGGGTTCCCTTTTCTCCACACCCTCTCTAGCATTTACTGTTTGTGGATTTTGTTGATGACAGCCATTAAAAATGACTCATCTTATTTAAAAAGCTTCTACCTCAGAGCTACCTAGTAAATCTGTGTTTTTTGTTTTTTGTTTTTACGTGGATTCCTAGAATTCTTTCTAAACCTACTGAATCTGAATTACTAGAAATGAACCCAGGAATTTTCTTTTTAAACATGTTCTCTGGTGCTATGGTCTGCATGTTTGTATGCCTCCCAAGTTCATATGTTGACGCTTAGTACCTAATGCCATGGTACTAGCAGGTGGGCCTATGGGAGGCTATTAGGCAGAGTCCTCATGAATAAAATTAGCATTTTTATAAAAGAGGCTCAGATGAACTCTTTCCCCACAAGGGGGCCACTTAGAGAGCCTCCTGTTAGGGCAATACTCAGCAATCATGGAGCTGGGGTCAGCCCTATGGCCCCAAACAGGCTGAGCCACCAGGTCTGCAACAGGAGCTTCAGGCACAGCCCTAGGCACAGAGCCCATGGGGGCAGGACCACCCACAGCCACGAGGTCCAGGCCACCCAGAGCCATGGCAGTCTAAGCTCTGCCCTGGTGGAGCCAGAGAGTACTGGATTTTAATTGGTATCTTAAAAAGGATGCTTTTGATGTAGAGTTTGAGTTGAGAACCACCAGTTGGCCCTACTGCCTTCTACTATCTCTCCTCACTATGAAATATCTTCTTTTCCTTCCTCACAAAATTCTGTTCTTGTTCGTTTATCTATCCTTATTCTGCATGCTCCATGCAGTTCCTTTCCTCAGAGGAAGCTAATCCCACTCTTGACTGCAGGAGTTATTTCTTATTGTTAATTAATGTTTATTGTTATAAGAACAATTTCAGACTCTTCCCTAACTGAAGAATTTCAGTTCATCCCTAAGAAGAACATGTGGCCAAAATAATGAACAACACACACACACAAAGGTCAACATAAAAAGATGTTAAACATCATTAGTCATTAGGGAAGTGCAAAAGAAAACCATAATGGGACCTACTTCACATCCACTTGAGCAGCTAGACTTGTAAAAATTGTTGATATCAAATGTAGGTGAGGATATGAAGTGACTAAAACTCTCGTACATTGCTTCTTAGAGTGAGAAATACCTCAACTAACTTGGAAAGCTGCTGGCTGTTTCTTAAAAACTTAAATACATACGCTGTGACTAAAAATTATATTCTTAAGAACTTATCCGAGGAAAAGCTCTTGTGCAAAAAGGCTTATCTGAAAACATGCAAGGAAATCAGTCCTGGGTGTTCATTGGAAGGACTGATGTTGAAGCTGAAACTCCAATACTTTGGCCACCTGATGCGAAGAGCTGACTCATTTGAAAAGACCCTGATGTTGGGAAAGATTGAAGGCAGGAGGAGAAGGAGATGACAGAGGATGAGATGGTTAGATGGTATCACTGACTCAATGGACATGAGTTTGGGTAAACTCTGGGAGTTGGTGATAGACAGGGAGGCCTGGCATGCTGCAGTTCATGGGGTCGCAGAGTCGGGCACAACTGAGCGACTGAACTGAACTGAATGAAAACATGAAAAGCACCTTTGTTCATAATTACACAAAACTGAAAACAATCCTAATGACCAACAACAAGAGAAAGGATAAGCAAATTATGGAAGACTACTCATCAACAAATGGGAACTACTAATATAGAAAAAACAGGATAAATCTTAAAAACATTACATTAAGCAAAAAAAAAAAAAAAAAAACAAGCAAGAAAGAAATTTGCTTGGGTGAATGGGTGGAATTTAACTGGAAAGCTGTATAAAGGCACTTTCTGGAGCAATGAAAATATTCCATTGTTTTGAGTAGAGTTTATACAGATGTATGCAAGTCTTTCAAAACTTACCTAACTGAACATCTGGATCTGTGCATTTAAGGCTAATTATACCATACACACAAATACACACACACATAACACCTTCTGTTCCTTTTGCTGTCTCAAACAAGCCAGACAAAACGCATACTGTATGATTCAATTTATATTAAATATTAAGCTGAATATTAATGTGTGGTGATAGAATTCAGAAATATCTGCTATGGAGGTGGGGTAAAGAGTGACTGGAAAAGCATACAGAATCATTTTCTGGTCATGCTGATTGGAGTGATGGTTACAGTTTTATATGTCCAACTCATTGTCCTTTTTGTGTCAACCTGGCTGAGCTATAGTGCCCAGATATTTGGTCAAGCATTATTCTAGATGTTTCTGTCAAGGTGTTTGGGGGATGAAATTAACATTTAAATCGATGGATTTTGAGTAAAGCAGATGCCATCCATAATGTAGGTGGGCCTCATCCAATCAGTTGAAGTAATTAATAGGGCAAAGACTGACCTCCCTAAGCAAGAAGGAGTTCTGCCAATTAATGGCCTTCAGATTCAAACCGCAACAACAGCTCTTTCCTGGGTCTCCAGCCTCCCAGCCTACCCTGCAGACTTTGGACTTCCAGATTCCCTCCATAATCACATGAGCCAATTCCTTAAAAGAAATCTCTCAAAATGCACATTCTATTGGTTCTGTTTCTCCAGAGAATCCTGACTAAGAAAACTCTTATACTAAAAATCTGTACATTTTATTATATGTTAAATTTATTGTAATTGAAAAAAGATCAAAGAGGATACAGAGTGTGCAGGAAAAGCATATCTTTCTCTCTTTTAGAGATGAATAAGATGGCATATAGCCTGCTGGCAAATTGAAAGTATAACAGAGTCATCAAAGTTCAGGTACATAAAAATGAAGTCTGGTGGCCATTGAGGATCTGGTCTCAGAGCTCTGCATCATTGAAACTTGAAATTTCTTTGAGCTGTACTAGACTCAAGAATGCCACCAGTCGTCTTCAGAAAACCTGCCACCTACAGCCTTCTGGTTTCAAGGTCTCCCCTTGTAACTGTTCAACCACTTCAAACTCCAACCAATCCTTACTTGAAAAGCACCCTTCTTGTCAGCTCCAATTATAATTCTTCTTTTGGGGTGCTGGGGGGACATGTGCACGGTGCTTTATTTATTTACTTCTGGCTCCACTGGGCCTTTGTTGCTACATGTAGCCTTTCTCTAGTTGTAGAGAGCAGACGCTACTTTCTAGTTGCAGCGCACAGACTTCTCATTGTGATGACTTTTCTTCTAGAGTATAGGCTCTAGGCACACAGGCTTCGGTAATTGGGACTTGCTGGCTCTAGGGCGCATTGCTGGCTCTACAGGATTCAGAAGCTGCAGCTCGCAGGTTCTAGAGCCCAGGATCAGTAGCTGTGGTGCACGGGCTTTGTTGCCCCGAGATGTGTGAAATCTTCCCTGACCAAGTGTTGAACCTGTGTTCCCTGCATTGACAGGCTGATTCTTATCCACTGTGACTACCAGGGAAGTCTTCCAATTATAATTCTTGATAAATAACTCATGTAATTAACTGCAACCTTACAGTTTTTGCCTTAATAAGCCTCCCCCATTTTTTAGTCCAATGGAACACTACTCAAGTTCTTCCTGAATCTGTGTCTCCCAGGCTGCAGGCCGCCTAACAAGTCTCAAAGAAACTCTTTTTCATTTCAGTCCATTCTCTGTGTCTGAAATTTTGATAAACAAGCCCAATTTCTTTGTTGTTCATTATATAACTATCTTTGTTCGTTTGAACTGCTATAGCAAAATGCCACACACTGGGTAGCTTATCAACAACAGAAATTTACTGGTCACAGTCCTGGAGGTTTGGAAGTCCAAAATCAAGGCACCAGCATGGTCACATTCAGTAAAGACCCTCTTCCTGACCCAGAGCTGGGAGCTTCTCTTCGTGTCTTCACTTGGTAAAAAAGGGGCAAGGGAGCTATGTGGGGCCTTCTTTGTTGTTGTTGTTTTGCCACTAAATCATGTCTGACTCTTTCAGACCCCATGGACTGTGGCCTGCCAGGCTCCTCTGTCCATGTGATTTCCCAGGCAAGAATACTGGCGCGGGTTGTCATCTTCTGCTCCAGGGGATCTTCTGACCCAGGGATCGAACCTGCATCTCCTGCATTGCCAGGTATATTCTTTGCCACTGAGCCATCTGGGAAGCCCGGGGCCTTCTATAGAAGAGCACTGATCCCATTCTTGAGGGCTCCATCTTCATGGCCTGATCACCTCCCAACAACCCTATCTTCAAATAACATCATCCTTGGGGACTAGAATTTCAACATATAAAGCAGAAGGGAGAAAACATTCAAACCAAAGAACGAATTTTGAGGGGAGCCCCCTTAGGATAAAACCAGACTGTTGAGGATGTGAGACGAGGACCTGAGTCTGAATGACGCTGTGGATTTCCAGGGCCAAGCGCTGGGGAAAACTGCCCCACGTCTAGACGTAGTGTGAGGTTAGCTAATAACCTCCATTGTTTGAAGTTAGCGTTTTTCTTTGCTTTGGCTTTCCAGCATGTCATCTCTTTCCTGTGTGAGAAGTTCCCCGCTTTATGAGTAGCCCACTTCTCATCAGAGAAGCTGATGATGTCAGATATGTAATCACCTTCTCATCCTCCCTTGAAGTTAGGGTGCAACATGAACCACAGAGATGTACAAACACACACATGAATCAGAATCAACTGGTGAATCATGGAGTTAAAGCAGAGGCTGGACATTTCTGTTCTGTGGGTTTTGGTCAGTGACCGCTGTGTTCAATTTTTTGCAACAGCAGTATCATTAGCATCTAGTGTGGGTGACGTCTGTGGTGTATGTATCCTGTGATGATAGCAGTTATAGTGCAACCAGAAAGACTGTGGCTAGATTTTGGTAATCCTGAGTCTGACATCTCCAAATCTGAGTTTTCAGCAAGCCCTGCTCCCACCAAGATTCTAGATATCTAATAGCCTTTTAATAAATTGCCTTTTCTATTTCAAGGAAACAGAAATTTGTCTGGTTTGGTTTCAGTCGCTTGACACTAAAGTGAAAGTCGCTCAGTCGCGTCTGACTCTTTGTGGCCCTGTGGACTACACAGTCCATGGAATCCTCCAGGCCAGGATACTGGAGTGGGTAGCCTTTCCCATCTCCAGGGGATCTTCCCAACCCAGGGATTGAACCCAGGTCTCCTGCATTGCAGGTGGATTCTTTACCAACTGAGCTATCAGGGCAGCCCCTTGCCACTAAAACCCTAACTGAAATTTTGTTGATGCTCTCTTAAGTGACATTCTCAATTAATTGAAGTTAAAAGTATTCTAAATGATACCCAGTCCTATATTCTGTTAGTTATCTATTGCTATGATGTGCTATGGCCAGCAACTCAGTGGATTAAAGCAACATTTATTCTTGCTCATTTGTCTGTGGGTTGCCTGAGAGTCAACTGATCTAGGCTGTGTTCACCTGACCTTAATTCTAAAAATGTAAATTGAGTCTAGCTCAGCTCCATACATCTCTCATTCTCCTTGGACTACCCAGGGCTTGTCATCTCATGGAAATGACAGTGGTCAAGATGGCAAGACCAACTGTGCAATTCTAATTCAAGCCATCCCATGTTAGGTCTACTAATATCCCAACGGTCCACAACCAAGCCCAACATCAATAAAGCAGAGAAATATAGTCTCTGCTTCTGCTAAGTCGCTTCAGTCTTGTCCAACTCTCTGCGACCCCATAGATGGCAACCCACCAGGCTCCCCCATCCCTGGGATTCTCCAGGCAAGAACACTGGAGTGGGTTGCCATTTCCTTCTCCAATCCATGAAAGGAAAAGTGAAAGTGAAGTCACTCAGTCATGTCTGACTCTTAGCGACCCCATGGACTGCAGCCTACCAGGCTCCTCCATCCATGGAATTTTCCAGGCAAGAGTACTGATAGTCTCTACTGAACTGCAAAGCACATGGCAAAGGGGGTGACTAGAGACTGGAATAAAGAATTGGAAACAGTAACGAAATCTACACCAACCTGCACCCCATTCTTATCCCTCAGTCAAATCAAAGCGTTAGCTAATGGCTCTGTGTGTGTGTGTGTGTGTGTGTGTGTGTGTGCATGCTAAGTCATTGCAGTCGTGTCTGACTCCTTGCGACCCTACGGACTGTTGCCCTCCAGACTCCTCTGCTAGCTAGTGATGGTGTAATGGTTTTTGAATTATAGCTATTGAAGTCTTGTCAGAAGAGATCTTAGACATACTGTTTTCAGGTAAAGAAGTGAATCTCTATTATGTCTCTGTGATGAGGCAATGATAGAATCATAAAATGATCAGGTTGTTCTGGATGTTAAAGGCCCCTGTTGACATATTTAAGATCATTTAGAAATCAAAGCAGAGTAACTATTGTTTGTGCATCTAAAATGGAGCTGGGTATTGTGGTGGATGTGGTTTCAGACACATTTCTGCATCACTGAGAACTTGAATTTTCTGAACAGTATCAAAGTCAAGGATACCACCAGCTATTTTAAAATAATATCTGCTAGCAGCTGCTCACCACCACACAGGACCCTCCCTCTGCTGCTTTTTAATCATTTGGAAAGCAAACCAGTCCTTGCTTAACAAGCACCTTACTTCTTGCCAGCTCTAATCATAACTTGACAATTCATGTAATTGTGGGTTTTTACCTTTAAAACCTGCTCCATTTTGTGGTCCAGCTGAACACAGTTCAAGTGCTTTCTGGGATTTGTGTTTCCAGGGCTGCTGATCTAACAATTCCCAAGTAAACACTTTAAATTTTGTGGGTTTTTTTTTGCTTTTTGCCTCAACCAGTTCTCTTGGAATCCTTGATTAACACCCTTTAGTAAATCCTATTGCTTGATTGATAAGGAAACTAAAGCATTAAAATATGAATGCCTTGGTCAAGGCTGCATATCTTGAAAATGGCAGAACAATGAATATAATTGGCATATTATGGATGTATTTCAATACATCAATATAGCAATAGAATGCACATTGGTTGACTCCCAGATACATGCCTCTGACCCTTGTCTATTTTACTAACATTATATTGGGGCAGAAAGTTTTCTATATTCCTCAAATCATTTCTTCCTTCCTCCATATCATGCCAGATAGAAGACTGGATATGTGTTTTGGACACCTCTGTCCAACTGCCCACACTCTACCACTCAAAGTCCTGCTGATCCAGGTTAGAAATCTTCTAGGATTCAAGATAGCTGAGGACCCAAACTGATATGGCAAAGTTCTGCCTAGCGAATCCTCTTCAGGAGCACAAGTGTTTGTGCTCTATTTACAAATGTGTTTGCAATTACAGCCCTTATAATAAAATCCTATGTGAGAGAGACATTTTTTGAAATCTTTACAAATCTTCACAGGACACTCCCAGTAACAACAGCTTCTGTTTTTCCTTTCTAATTAAGGGTGAACAGAGTCAACCCGTTGCAAAATTTAGTGTGGGAAACAATTGACCTTTTAAGGAAATTCCCTGGATGGGCAGATAAGAAGTGAAAGTCACTCGGTAGTGTCCGACTCTTTGGGACCCCATGGACTATAGAGTCCAGGGAATTCTCCAGGCCAGAATACAGGAGTGGGTAGCATTTCCCTTCTCCAGGGGATCTTCTCACATTGCAGGTGAGTTCTTTACCAGCTGAGCCACAAGGGAAGCCCAAGAATACTGGAGCGGGTAGCCTATCCCTTCTTCAGTGTGTTTGAGGACAAGGGGAAGATTTTGCTGAGTTTAATCAGGGGAGGGTTACGATCTGATTCACATCCACTTCAGGGCTTGTCCAGTTCTTCCTGACATAGAAGAACAGGATTCCTCCTTCCCAGACCTATGAGGGTCCAGAGAGCTGTTGGCCTTGAACTTCACATTTACAGAGACACTCCAGTGGACAGTTCAATGTTCGTATAAACTTAGACATACAATCCATCAATTTTCAATCAATATTCTTCCATGTTAAAAGCATTAATTTACTAACATCATTTAAAATATACCATAATTTGTGAAACCCTATTTAGACTTTTCTTCATATTTGAATACATTCAGAGCTTCAAAAGACAGAGAGGACTGAACCTTCCCTGACTCTTGCAACCCCTCTAAACATCCTACCCCTTACCTTCTCTGCTGATCTGACTGTACTTGGCCTCTCATCCTTATTTTTCTCTTGTCGCCGGTATAGATGCTGACTTCCAGCACATTTAATATCACTCTGTTGGTATTTCCTGCCTTTAACATGTGTCATAACCATAATTCTTCTTCTGGTTTCTAGCAATGTTAAGACAGTTTCTCTTTGAAGTCTCACCTCTTTTCTTTGCTATCTCTTATCTCTTCTCACTTCTCTGCCTGGCTATGTCCTGAGCACTCTAGTTATCCCACTCATCTTTATTCTGTTTCAAAAAACTCATTCACTCTAGGACCTAAAGTTTGTAAGTATGTTTAAAAAGTATTAGATTCACATAACGTCTAAAACTTTTAGGTGGAAAAAATGCTACCTTGGCAATTCACCTGTGTCCAAAAGGAGCTTACATTTTAAAATCTGGTGTTTTGACAGGGGAAAAATTAAGATTTGAAAAATATTCTTTTAAATGTAGATAGTTGATTCATCCACAGCTAGAAGGCCAGGGTAGGAAGTGATGATTTGGGGGTGACTGAACTCAGGGCAGTGGCTGAGTTTCACCCTAGAGCAGGCATCCTAAACTCTAGGTTCCAAGGGGTCTGTGCTTGCTGAAAATGCAGATTCCTAAGCCCACTGCCAGAAATGTTAATTCGGTGGATCTAGAATAGTCAGGAAATGCTGAACAAGATATAGGGACCCTATATATAGCCGGGTAAATGTATAACTCCTAATAGCCTGAATTCCGAGTGTAATGGACTGTATGTCCTCGGCAAGGCAGATGAACTTCCCTGTCCCCAGTTTCCTAGTCTGTAAAAGAAGCCTGCTAGCCATGAGACACAGAATGTGAGGGGGATAATATTTTGGAAAATATCTGGTTTTCTCTTCTGCATTTGTGAGAATGTCAATTACTCCCTACCTCTCTGGATTGACCCAAGTGTGTTTGTCTATATCTACAATGTATCTATATTTATAAATCTAAAATCTCTGGTAAATCTAAAATTTCTGTTTATGTCAAAGCTCCTTTGTTAGAGGTGGAATGGGGGTGGGGATAAGGGTGGTAGGGGAGGAGATTATTATTTGTTCCAGAAAGTGAAGAAAACAAAGGAATTTATATTTAGACTCTGACATTTAAAATAAGATTATGTGGCAAGACAATAGCTATGAGAGAGTATTTCTACTTTATCCACTCTCACCCCACTCTCTCCCCACACCTCACAGGGGCATAAGAAAACTCAAGGATGGAAGTTTCAGTTATCAAAAGTTATATCGTTTAGAAACTAGCCCTTCTGCCTACAGCAGCTGAACCATGAAGCTTGGCGCCCTAAGGTAGAATGAGGCTATATAACAGGGGAAGTTAAAATCCCCCTTCTTTGGCTGAGGGGATGATAGAATGATAGAAAGAAGAGAGAGAACAAGAAGGACCTGGATGAGTGAGGAGACAGGACTACATAAATGCTGAGGGCAGAGGAGGAGGTCTTCTCTTGTGTCTCCCTCAATATCTAATAACCTACTCCCCACAATTTCCAGTAATGGAGACAATAGATGAGGACCTGATTAATTAATGTTGCTCAGGTAGCAATACTTTTCAACAGACTTCTTGATGATTTTAATGTGCATTCAGTCAAGAACCACTGAACTAAGAATTAAACAGAATGAACATGTATGTTCCCCCACCCTGCTTCTTCATAGGAAGCCCTTATGAGAATAAACTGATTAAACAGAGATAAAATAAAGAAGTTAGTTCTCAGAACACCTGAGCACAGTGCAGATTCATTTGTCACACAAACATACAAGTGGAAATACTCGATGATTATAAAGAACTCTCTTCTGGAAATTATTATTTTTTAAATTTTATTTATTTATTTAATTGAAGGATAATTGCTTTACAGAATTGTGTTGGTTTCTGCCACACATCAACATGAATCAGTGATAGATATACATATGTCTCTTCCCTCTTGTAGCCAAGTTAAAGCCCAGAGTAGAAAAGTTCAGTTCAGTTCAGTTTAGTCACTCAGTTGTGTCCGACTCTTTGTGACCCCATGAATCCGCAGCACGCCAGGCCTCCTTGTCCATCACCATCTCCCGGAGTTCACTCAGACTCACACCCATCGGGTCAGTGATGCCATCCAGCCATCTCATCCTCTGTCGTCCCCTTCTCCTCCTACCCCCAATCCCTCCCAGCATCAGAGTCTTTTCCAATGAGTCAACTCTTCACATGAGGTGGCCAAAGTACTGGAGTTTCAGCTTTAGCATCATTCCTTCCAAAGATAGCGCTGTAGTTAAGACACTGATGCTCTAGACAGCATCACCAACTCGGTGAGTTTGAGCAAACCGCTGGAGATAGTGGAGGACAGAGGAGCGTGGCGGTGTGCTACAGTCTATGGGGTCACAAAGAGTACGACACAGCTTAGTGAGTGAACAACAATAACAACAGTTAAGACTCCAGGAACCTGGGAAAGGAAACTAGATGAAGGTTTTAGCTAAAATGACTATAGAAGAGTTGCATGTTCTCTCTCTAGTAGAATAAAGTGAATTTTCCCCCTAAATTAAAGTGAGATGAGCCAGTTCAACAAAAGCACTTTCTTTTTAAAAATTTTTATTTATTTATTTATTTTAAAAGCCAAAAACATTTTGTATTGGCGTGTACATGGCAAATACTGTGCTACTGCAGTATTCCTGCCTGCCTGGAAAAATCCCATGGGCAGAGGAGCCTTGCGGGCCACAATCCATGAGTCGCAAGAGCTGGACACGACTTAGCGACTAAACGACCACATAGCCAATTAGCAATGTTGTGATAGTTTCTGGTGAACAGTGAAGGGACTCAGCCATACATATACACATATCCATTCTCCCCCAAAACTCCTCCTATCCAAGCTGGTACATAACGTTGAGCAGAGTTTCATGTGAAAATCACTTTCTTAAGTAGCTGATTTCTCTGGAGTCAGAATGAATGAGGTTAGAATCCTGGGTCTGCCCTTAGTGTGTGACGTTGGAAATTCTACCCAATTCCTCTCAAGTTCAGCATTTTAGTGATTAAAACAGGCCTTATTATGTGGTCTCCCTTCACAGGGTTGTTATGAGGGAAGGTAACACGTATCATGTGTTTAGGGCTAGGGTAGGAATTATTAATTATTCCTATAAATAATTATGAATTATTATTATTAGGGTAGGACTGTTATGAATCCCTTTAGCTAATAATTCTTAAAAGCAGAACGACCTCAGCCACATGGTTTGCTGCTGCTTCTCCCGCTGCTAAGTTGCTTCAGTCAGGTCTGACTCTGTGCCAAATGGTTTGAACCTACTGAATAAGAATGCCCAGAGGTACATTTTATTTTTTTTTTAATTTTATTTTTTTTTAAAAAAGAGGTATATTTTAAAAAGCCACAGAGGGGATTCCTGTGCACATAGAAGATTGTTCTGGAGCAGGGGATCTCAGATTTCAGCGTGCATCAGCATTACCCAGAGGGCTTGCTGGGCCTGCTCCCAGAGTTTCTGGTTCAGGACGGCTGGGGTGGGGGGCCTGATTTGTGCATTTCTGACAAACTCCCAGGTGGCTCCAATCCTGCTGGGGACCACACTTTGAGAGCTTAGTCAGCCAACTAGGCTGCTTAGAAGTTAGCCTAGTTAGACTGTTGTGTCTAAGACTGAAGTGTTGTGTTTCTTCAAATCTTGCTCTTGTTCTATTGGTAAATTTACACATTTTTAGAGTGAGTAGCTAATAGCTGGCTCTGAAATGCTAATAAAAGTTATATAAGATTAGTATTGATTATACCATCTACTCCATTTTACTTTCTGTTCCTAATATTAGCTTAACTATCTATTAAGATGTCAATAATTTATTCAGAGGGCCTCATAACAGAATAGTGGGTCACCTGGGGGAATTTTTAAAAAATACCTGGGTCTTACCTCTGGAACTTCTGATTCAAAGGATGTGGGGAGGGACCTAGGCACTGAGGTTTTTAAAACCTTCCAGATAAGAATCATAGAGTGTGTAGTAGTTGAAACGATTTGCTGATCCTGTTAGGCTGGGGCTTCCCAGGTGGCTCAGTGGTAAAGAATTTGCCTGCCAAGCAGGAGATGCAGGTTTGATACCTGGGTGGAGAAAATCCCGTGGAAGAGGAAATGGCAGCCCATTCCAGTATTCTTGCCTGGAAAATCCCATGGATGGATGAGCTTGGCAGGCTATAGTCCATAGGGTGGCAAAGAATCAGACACAATTGAGTGACCTGTCACTCTGACTATGAATTGACACCCTCCCATGGCCTCTGGCAGTCTTGTTAGCAAGCTTGCCCACCAGGGCTGGAGCTACCACCCAGTCTCTTCTCCATGCCACATCCACAGCACAGGCTCTGCTCTTCACATAATGAAGCTAGAGGTTGATTTTCACTGGGACAAGTAGTGATTTGTCAATGGTGAATGTTAGAAATGGTATCTCTTTATTGGAATGAGTTGAAATTAAGGTATGTAAATGGGGTAACCTATTTTAGAAGTAGTCACCTTGCTCCACAAAGAAAGTATAAGAATATAGTGAAGCAACTAGGCTAGAAGTTAATATTCTTTGTTTAAAGTTCTGGATAATAAATCTTTTTGTGGACCAAAAGGAGATCAAGTTATGTGTGCACCTCGGAGATGTGCTGTGTGTGGAGCAGCAGGAAGAAGTCATGAAAGCACCATGTACTGTCTCATCCAAACTGCTCCATCCCTTCGTTTCCGTGTGATGCTCACTCCCGCAATGCAGAACTGCCCTAAGCAATACACAAACAAATGAGCAAAGCTACTCAAGTTTTTATCATTCTCCTGTTCACAAAAGTATATTCATCTTTTGATTTCTTTTCAACCATTAAAAAATGTAAAAGTTGGGCTTCCCTGACAGTCCAGTGGTTACGATTCCATGCTACCACTGCAAGGGGCACAGGTTCATTCCCTGGTCAGGGAACTAAGAGCCTACATGCCACAGATAAATAAATAAATAAAATCAGGAAAAGAGCCCCCCATCCTGCCCCAAAATGTAAAGGTTAACGAGAAAAAAATTAAAATCATTCTAAACTTGGGGTCATACAGAAAGAAACAGTAGATCAGACTTGACCTGGAAGCAGTAGTTTGCCAGCCAATGCTCTAGACTAAAACCTTACAAACCCCATCTCCTGCATTGCAGGCAGACTCTTTACCAGCTGAAGCACCAGGGGAGCCGTTAAGGACATCTTAGGCTAAATTCCTGACTATCGTCTATGTCTAGCTGTGAATTAAGATTCTGATTGCCTGGTGCCAACTAAAAAGATAACAGAATCCAGCCAATGAAATATAGTCACTGCTGCCTTCAACAAACCTTTCATGCAGAGTAACAGTCTGTGAATCTATAACTTTTAGAGGTCAGTTGTTCTCAACTTTGGTTGTCTGCTGGAATCATCAGAGGAGATTAAAACCCCCCATGCCTGAATCAATTACATCAGGACCCAGAAATCAGTATTTACATCTCCTCAGGTAGAGCTCACTTGGACAGCTCACTTGGGCAGTCCCCAGGTATTTCAGTGGCTGGACAAGCCTGAGAGCACTTTTATCAAGAGAGGGAAAGGACTGGGCTTCCTCAAACTGCAGAATAGGCAATATGGTTATTTCTGTTTGCTAATAAAGGTTTGTTTAGTAGTATCTTCATATGTAGGAGAAATTGGTCTGAGCCTTACTTTTATTATAAAAGGATGACGAGGTTTCTAGGGGAGTAGCTAACATGCACATACACCTCAAGTATAGCAAACAAAGCCATCAAAAGATGAAGAGGAGACGACCAACAGACTGGGAGAAAACATCCGCAAATGATGTGATCGAAAATGCAATGCTGTATTGTACATTTGAAAGTTGCCTGGAGTGTAGATGTCAAAAGTTCTATATGTGTGGTATGGATGTTAACTAGACGTATTGCAGTGATCATTTTGCAGTATTTCAATAATTTCAACAAATATCGAATTGTCATGTTATATACCTAAAACAATTACCGTATCAATTATACCTCTATTAAAAAATAAAATGAGCCAGATATTGCAGGTATGGAAACTTATGCATAAAAAAGTTTACACATTTCCAGGAGAGGAGCTGGAAACCTAAGTTTGTCTGATGGGACCACAGGCTGTTTACCCACTAGGGTCTGCCATGTCAAGAATGGGGACTTAAGTCTAACACTCCTGCTCACCACACTGCCTAACTTTATGAAAGTATTGCAAGAGGCCCTAGAAACAAATCTGTTCCAATATTCTTTATTTATGAGCAGAAATACATCCAGAGAGGTAAAATGACTTTTCTAAAATGACCAAGAGAGTTCGTGTTAGAAAGGCCATGTGTTAGAAATGATATCTAGTGTCTTCAAACAGAACCTAGGCAAAGGGCCATTCATAGCCTGGATTTTCCAAGGTTCACGAAAAGAAAGAAAAATGTAGCAATCAAATTTTTTCCTTGGAACCAAAACATGGGGATTGAGGGGAAAGAAGAACTCCTTTTTAAAAATTTGTATATATAATATTCCAAGTTGGTGATGGACAGGGAGGCCTGGCGTGCTGCGATTCATGAGGTCGCAAAGAGTCGGACGTGACTGAGCAACTGAACTGAACTGAAGTATGTCTAAATGCATTAAAGGTGAGGTGGTATTTTATACCTCCTACCATTTTTCCAGGGGACCCCAACTGATGGTCCACAAGCCGAACCTAGATGTGCTTTGATTTCCTCTCCAGAGCTCTCCTGGCAACAACTGTCCAGAGTTGAGAGGGAGGGACCCGTTTTTAGTTGATACATGCATGCTCAGTTCACCACAGCCCCTAGTGGTCCCCCATTTTTGTGTAACTCAACTTTTAATTATCTGTGTGACCTTGGCAAAATCTTTTCCTCTCCCTATAGGCCAGAATCTTCATCCTTTGAACTGGGATGCGGGTATTGGTTATATTGTATTTTGTTGGTCACCTGCCTCCTCTCCCTAGAAGGTAAGCTCTAGGGGGGCAGGGATTGTAGTCTGTGTTCAGTGATGTCTACCACAGCACCCATGCCTGCACTGTAATGGGTGTTAAACAAACATTTAAGGAGAGAATAAATAATCCTAAAAGAAAGAACTTAGGCAAAGGGGATAGAAAAACCTTATTTTTTTTAATTTGAGGATTGTTGCTTCTCAATCTTGTGTTCGTTTCTGCTGTACAGCAAAGTGGATCAGCTGTATGTATATATATATATCCCTCTTTTTGTATTTCCTTTTCATTTAGGTCACCACAGAGCATGGAGTAGAGTTCCCTGTGCTATGCAGTGGTTTCTTATTAGTTATCTAATTTATGTGAAAAGTGAAAGTGTTAGTTGCTCAGTCACATCCGACTCTTTGCCACCCTATGAATTGTAGCCTGCCAGGCTCCTCTGTCCGTGGAATTTTCCAGGCAAGAATACTGGAGTGTGTTACCATTTCCTTCTCCAGGGGACCTTCTCCACCCAGGGATTGAACCTGGATCTCCTGCATTGCAGGCAGATTCTCTACCATCTAAGTCACCAGGGTATCTAGTTTATACATAGTATCAATAGTATATATATGTCAACCCCAATCTCTCAATTCATCCCACTCCCCTTCCACGCTTGGTGTCCATACATTTGTTCTCTGTGCCTGTGTCTCTGTTTCTTCTTTGCAGATAAGTTCACCTGTACTATTTTTCTAGATTCCACGTATGTGTGTTACTGTATGATACTTGCTTTTCTCTTTCTGACTTACTTCACTCTAGATGACCATCTCCAGGTCCATCCTCATCTCTGCAAATGGCATGATTTCATTCCCTTTTATGGCTGAGCAGTATTCCATTGTATACATGCACCACCTCTCCTTTATCCAGAAATGGAAAAACTAAGGCAAAGTAGCCATATCATGATGGTGATGGTTACACATGGTGTACAATTACCAAAAGTAATCAAACTGTTCACTTAGAGTTGATGAGTTTTTATATATGTGATAACCTAAATAAAGAAGATGAAGCTGATATACATTCATAATTCAAATTAATTTTGCCAACTTCCTGATGGTTTTTCCTGACCTTAGCAATTATCGCCTTGTACTGGGGGTTATACATGTCAGGGATGTGCTGAATGGTTTATATTTCTTATCTCATTAATTCTTGGGTGTGAGTGTGAAAGAAAGTGAAAGTGAAAGTGAAGTCGTGTCCGACTCTTTGTGACCTCATGGACTGTAGCCTACCAGGTTCCACCGTCCATGGGATTTTTCCAGGCAAGAATACTGGAGTGGGTTGCTTGTCTAAACCACTCAGGTGCATTTCCTTCATCTTTCTATCACTGTCAATAAAATTTTACTTAGGACTAATTAGGGTTTAATTTTCAAGTGCATGAGCAGGCTGTGGCTTCACCTTCTTGCCTAGAAAGGTTACAGGATGTATTTATTAATTGCACCTAGGAAGCCAGTCATGAATAATTTATTTCATCCTCCCAACAACTTTTGAGGAGGTTCTGTCATCATTCTCACTTCCCAGATGCTGAAGCTCGAATCAAGCCCTGGTGTGTCACCAGCCAGACTGACACATGGGAGGCAACAGGGCAAAGATGTGATCCCAAGCAGTGTGAGCCCCTGGGGTTGTTTGCTTAATCCCCACACCAGATGGCCTCTCAACCAGTGACACAGTCAGACTGCTGAGCTGGTGTGTGTGGGAACCAGGGTGTGACCCTTGCAGAGATGACAAAAGATGATTTTCCTGATGCAGTGGGCATCTCCAGACCAGGTGGCCTCAGAAAGTGGTCAGAGCTGTGGTCTGTTCCCTGCCATGCTATCCCAGTCTGTTGTGGCAGCTGGGGTGAGATGCAACATGGGAACCTAGGAATTGGCACCGTCACTGGGCAAAAGCCCATCTGCAGGACCCCAAAGCACCTGAGGATTGAGAAAGGGTCTGTTTGACATAAGCCTCAGCTATCCTTTTCAATACTGAACAATTTTTTCAAGGTGTGTTTACCTCCTTGGTCCTGAACATTGCTGTAGAGTGGAGAGAACCTTCAGGAATTTCACTGGTACTCCTCGGGCCAATCCAGCATGCTGTTTCTCTCTCTCTTTTTTTAATTTTACTGTAGAGCATCCCTCTCTTCCCTCCCAAAGAACAATTAGTCGATGACACTTTTAAACTCTTGAGTGTCAGGGCCTGATTGAAATGCGGGCCTATCCCTCTGCAAGAGACAAACACAAGCTCCCACATCTTAACTCCTTATGAAGGTAATTGGGACAAATTAAACCTGTAATGACTTTCTCAAGATAACTTGAGATTTCTGCACGCTTTGCAATTACCAGAAATAATACCATAGTAATTCTCTCTTCTGGAAATGCAAAATGCACAGCTGTGGAAGAAATTGCATGTAAATGATATTATCAGCACAGGAGGGCCACCATGTACAAGCATACAGAGACTCAAGTATACATTATTTGGCTTACTAGTTTAGACAGATCAGGAAACATTATCCCAGATCAAATAAGCTGAATTTAATAGAGACATTCCTGGGTTCACAGAGTATATCAACTCTGGATCAAACTAAAACAATCTCATTTGGCACAATGTAAAAAATTGGGACTGATGTTGAAGCTGAAACGCCAATACTTTGGCCACCTGATGTGAAGAGCTGACTCATTGGAAAAGACCCTGATGCTGAGAGGTTGAGGGCAGGAGGAGAAGGGGACGACAGAGGATGAGATGGTTGGATGGTATCACCGACTCAACGGACATGGGTTTGGGTGGACTCCGGGAGTTGGTGATGGACAGAGAGGCCTGGTGTGCTGCGGTTCATGGGGTTGCAAAGGGTCGGACAGGACTGAGCAACTGAACTGAACTGAAAAAATTAATAGAAGACAAAGAGGACAAATGACTGATTAGTCTGGAAACTATTGTTGCCAAACCAAACTTGGGTCTACTTGCCCCATGATCGGTAAAAACAATCTACTGACTCTGGATTTGGGGTGAAGGAAAGTGCAGCGTTTATTGCAGGGCACTAAGCAAAGAATTCAGGGCAGCTTGTGCTTAAATCATGGATCAGGGATTTTGTAGAAACTAAATCTTGTGGCCAGCAATTTTTATTTTGGCTGACCAAAAGTTTTGTTATTTCACTAACACTGCAGATTATTACTTTCAGTAGTTACATCTGACACATCTATAATGTCTTTTCCAGCACCCTGAGTTTCATCTTCACTTTTTGTATCAGAATCAATCACTGAGGTTTTTTTTGTCTTTTTGTTGGTCCAATATTCACATCTCCTGAATCAGAAATATATTCTGAAGAACTATCTCCTGAGGCATTAATATATATGTTGCTCAGACAATCAAAGAAAGTATCTGCATAAAATTCACCGAAAAATTCTTGACTCAAAATTTCTCAATGTCTCATTTTCAAAAATTCAATGGTAATAAACTTGCATTTATAATATGTAACACAAGGTTGGAACAAAAACCTAGTGGAATGAAACATGAATGATAACAATCATAAATTGCATAATGAACCCTTGATCATTTTTAAGCTCCACCAGCTTCACGCAGTGATGTTCATTGTATCAGTCTCTAAGAATGTATTGATGTGTCTTTAGTCAATAATGTGTTTTAGAAGCCTGAACTTCCCTCCCCACTGCCCACACACATACAAGGCTTTCAGGGAAAAGTTTTTAAAGCCAGTTCGAGGGAAGGAGGAAGGGTTGTGGGGTGTCTGGTCAGCTCGTGGACATTCTTCCAATTGGTTGGTGGTGAGGTAATTGGGAGTCAACATCATCAACCTAGTTCCGACTCGTCTTGGGTCTACATAGTTGTGGGCAGCATACAGTTAACTTCTTCTACCTGGTGGAGGTTTCAGTATCTGTAAAACAGCTCAAAAGATAATAGCTCAGAATATTATCTACAACCCTTGAAAAGAAATGGAAGGTCCCTGACTTTGTTTAATGGCTAAAGTATTACTAATTTATCTTGGTTCACTGTTTTCCTTTCTGCATTTTCTCACTTTGTTAATCTTTGACCAAAGTTCTACAGACAAAGGGCAGGTAAACGGCATATGGGGGGAGTGGTCTGTTCTGGGAAGGCCCCCCAAAGGGTCCTGCTTTGTTACCCTATGGCTTATTTTTCCCTGAAGGGAAGATACATACCTTTTAGTTACCATGTATGCTTTTCTTTTGTGGCATTTAATTAAAACATTAAGTCAGTATTTACTGAGCACTAACTATGTACTCAGATATAAGCCAGTCAACTGCAAACTAAAGAGACAAAAACATGTGTCTTCATAGAACTTAAATTCTAGTTGGTAAAGACAAGCAATCAATGGGTAAAATAAATAGAATGCCAGAAAATGTAAAGTGCTGTGAGGAAAAATAAAGCATCGGAGCAAGCTTGGGGCCAGGACAGGAAACAGCAGATTGCAGTTACACATGGGATGGCAAAGAAAGGGCTTGATGAAGAGAATAAAAATATGGCAATTAGAGCGTCATTTGTGATAAAGATAAATATTGGCAGCGACCTAAATATCTATCTATAGGAGACTGGTTCAATATTTTCTAATATTAAAAAATATTTTTTAATATTATTTTTGAAATATCTGGCTTATTTTTGGCTGTGCTGGATCTTTATTGGTGCACACAGGCTTTGGCAGCTTCTCTCTAGTTGTGGTGCATGAACTTCTCTTTGCAGTGGCTTCTTTTATTTTGGAGCAGGGACTCTAGGGTGTTCAGGCTTCAGTAGTTGTGGTATCTGGGCTCAATAGTTTCCCAGGCACTAGAGCACAGGCTCAATAGTTGTGGTGCCCGGGCTTAGTCGCACCTTGGCATGTGAAAAATTCCTGGATCAGGGATCAAACCCATTCTCCTGCATTGGCAAGCAGATTCTTTCCCACTGAGCTACCAGGGAAGCCCAGTTAAATATTTTTTAATGCATCTATATAGTAGAGTATTGTATAGCAAAAAAAAAAAATCCTACAAATACAGAATGAATTCCCAAGATATATGAAGTGATAAAAACAAGGTTCAGAATGATGTATAGAGTAAGCTACCATTTAAGTCTATCATATACATTATATATATATATAATATATATTTATAAGTGCATGAAATCTTAGTGGAAAGATACATAAAAACTGTTAATAATGGTTGTCTTCGGGGTGGAGAACAGGACAATTCATGGCCAGGTAGGGTGAAATACTTTGTATCCCATTACTGTATAAGGACTACTAGATGGTCATCCTTCAAGATGGTTGTTCTCTTGTTCTCTGTTCATCCATTGCTCTACCAGACCCTGCTTCATTCATATGACGATTCACTCCTTTTAGTGAAGTCTCTCAGTCGTGTCCATCTCTTTGTGACCCCATAGACTGTAGCCTTCCAGGCTCCTCTGTCCATGGGATTTTCCAGGCAATAGTACTGGAGTGGGTTGCCATTTCTGTCTCCAGGGTATCTTCCCAACCCAAGGCTCGAACCTGGGTCTCCTGCATTGTAGACAGACACTTTACCCTCTGAGCCACCAGGGAAGTCCTCACTCCTCTTAATATAGGGCTTAATCCCTGGTAGCTGATGAGCCCATCTGATATCAAACTCCTATAAATCATAGCCTCATCCTCCCCCTAAATAGCAGAAACTATTGTCACCACCTGCCTGTTGCCAGCTGCACAAAGTGGGGATGTTGCTATAGAGTTTTTGCCTCAGACATGTAAGATCCTCCTTCCAATAACCTGTTGATGTCTCTGTCCTGTCTCTGGGCTGTTTCTTCGATCGCAAGACTTTCAGGCCTGCAGCTCAACAACTGATGAGTCAGCCAGAAGGCCAAAGAAACTCTTGTGAGTGCAGAGATGCAGGGAAACAAGGCCAGGAACAGAGAGTTGGAGGAATGATTGTGCAGAGGCTGTCAACTAGCATGTAGGGCCCTGTGGCAGTTGTCTTCCATCATAATGACAATATCCTGTAAACCCCAGAGTCTCTTTCCATTTTAAAAGTAGCAACCCCACACTCGTGGCTCATCTGACTTGCACAGGCATGTCTGGGGAATGCAAACAGAAGACAAGGACCTGGATCATCTTCAAGATACCAACATAGCACCCCCCCCCCCCCCCCCCCCCCCGCCGCAATGCACCAACCCTAAGCAACTAGGAAGATTGTTTAGGCTTTAGGCTTCAGGGATGGTAATTTAGGGACAAACTTGTGAATTGGACATGGCCTGTTACCCAGAAAGGCTTGGTTGGGGCCTATGGCAACAGCAAAATAATGAGTGCCCTTGGGCTTCCGGTCCCAGTTGTGGAAGGGGGCAGAGCAATGAGGCAGTGTGATGGAGCA